>NC_085842.1:166805984-168005984 GCF_035594765.1 Anolis carolinensis
AATATAGTAATTACTACATAGCATTACTGCGTATTGAACTACTTTTTTGTCAAATTTGTTGTATAACATGATGTTTTGGTGCTTAATTTGTAAAATCATAACCTAATTTGATGTTTAATAGGCTTTTCCTTAATCCCTCCTTATTATCCAACATATTCGCTTATCCAACATTCTGCCGGCCCGTTTATGTTGGATAAGTGAGACTCCACTGTATTTGCTTTGAACTGGAATATATGGCTGTGTGGATTCAGATAACCCAGGGCTCTTCCACACAGCCCTATATTCCAGAATATCAACATCAAAAATCCCATAATATCTGCTTTGAGTCCACACTCAGATAATGTGGGATTTTCTGCCTTGGTGTTCTGGGATATAGGGCTGTGTGGAAGGGTTCTGAGTTCAAAGCAGATATTGTGGGATTTTCTGCCTGGAAATTCTGGGTTATATGGCTATGTGGAAGGGCCCTGGGTTATCTGAGTCCACACTGCCATATATTCCAGTTCAAAGCAGATAATGTGGGATTTCATTCCGCTGTGTGGAAGAGGCCTGAAGCAGTTCCATTTAAATCCGGGCATTTTTTCCATTTAGTGAATGGGGCGAGTGGGAGAGATTCACCACAGAATAGACAAAATCACCCCTAGAAGAACATGGGGAAAATGTCCCACAAGTTCTGGATGTGTGGCATGTCATTCAAACTGTTACTATTTTGTTTTGATAACAGTAAACGAGCCCAAGGGTGAACCATGGCTCATCCTTCCAGTCAGAGGCTCTTGGAAGAGGGAGAAGGATGCGCTTCCAATGAGTAAGAGCGGAGGGAGGGGGACACAGCGGGAGAAGAGCCCGGCAGGGGATAATCCTGGCCGGGAAGAGCGGGGGGGGAGCTCTCGCGCAGTGGGCGTGGCCCAGCGGTGGATGGAAGCGAAAGGTGGAGCCTGGCCGAACAAGGATGGGAGGGGCGTCGTCCTCGGAAGGTACAAGGCCGCATGGCAGAGGTATAGGGTAGGGAAGCAGAGCCGCCCCCGGGCCCCTTCCCGCCTCCTCCCAGCCCAACCGCCGCTTTCCCCACTCACCGGTTTCATCAGTCACATAGGGGGTCGCCATCTTGGAAGCTCGACCTACTTCCGGCCCTCGTGCCTCCACCTCCGGATATGTCGTGCGTGAGAGGAGGAGAAACAGCGGCTCGGGCGCCATTTTGTTTCTGGGTGGAGCTCAGTTCTTTGCCTGTTCTTGTTTGCCCTCTGCCCCATCCTTTGTTAAGGCTTTTACAGGTCCCTTCACGATTCAGCAGGCTTTGGGCCCTTCCACGCTGCCCTATATCCCAGAATATCAAGGCAGAAATCCCACATTATCTGAGTGTGGACTCAGATAACCCAGTTCAAAGCAGAGATTGTAGGATTTTCTGCCCTGATATTCTGGGATATAGGCATGTGTGGAAGGGCCCCTTGAGAGCGTAGTAGGCAGGTTAGTACAGTAGAGTCTCACTTATCCAAGCTAAATGGGCCGGCAGAACCTTGGATAAGCAAATATCTTGGATAATAAGGAGAAATTAAGGAAAAGCCTATTAAACATCAAAGTAGGTTATGATTTTACAAATTAAGCACCAAAACATGTTATACAACAAATTTGACAGAAAAAGTAGTTCAATATGCAATTACTGTATTTATTAATTTAGCACCAAAATATCATGATATATTGAAAATGTTGACTACAAAAATGCATTGGATAATCCAGAACCTTGGATAAGTAAGACTACTGTAATAAGCGCAAACGCGATTTTGTATTTTGAGATCGGTTGCTTAAAAGATTTACTCCCAATTTATCCTGCTCTGTCCCTGATTGTAAAAATCGCGTTCTTCTGTAGCTGCAACGTTTGAAGAGCAAATGTAAGCAGAGCCAGGGCCCTTCCACACAGTCATATAACCCAGAATATCAAGGCAGAAAATCCCAAAATACCTGCTTTGAACTGGGTATATATATCTAATATAATGTGGAAGGGGCCTGAGACACGTTTCTGGATAAAAGACTACAAAGGAAGATAATGGCTGTAGTCACACTTTAGAATTAATGTAGTTTGACACTACTTTCATTGCCATAGTTCAATGCCCTCCATTTCAGCCTCTTCGAATTCCAGAGTACTGCTGGTCACAGTTAGAGCGCTCAAGGGCCTGGGCTTCCCAGTTCACAGTGTCTATGCCACAGTTTTTATGGTTGGCTAAGCCCATCTCTAAATCTTTTGCTGTCCACCAACATTCAGTTTAGTTGGGAGTTGAGTAACTGCTTTGAGAAACTGTGATTGGGCACTTGGATATCGTGGCCAGCAGAGTTGATGGCGTAAGAGCATCGTTTAAAGGTTGGCGATCTTTTGTTCTTCTGGCACGCTGACATTTGTCCACCTGCCTTCCCAAGAGATTTAGAGGATTTTTCCAGAGGCAACGCTGATGGAATCTGTTCAGGAGTTCGGTTTGATATCTCATAGTATTGAACCATGGCTGTGAAAGTGATATCAAACTGCATTAATTCTACAGTATAGACACACCCACTGTATCAGCTATTAGAAATTTGCTATTATGCTACAAAACAGGATTATTATTACCACTGTTATCAAGCAGTTATAAGGAGCAGTTACCACTGTTATCAAGCAGTTTATAAGGACAAAGTGGTTAATTCAGTTCCAGGCAATACAATCACATTAAGTGTACTGTCGTTGAAAATTTCCTTGGATGAGAAGTTGTGAACAGGCACTGTTAAATACATATACTCTAGACTTTCAGTTTTTCTCAAAAGTACTACTTGCAGATGGATGCTGCCAAGATATTATTAAAATAGTAGAAAAGTGGGGAAATAGAGGATTATGTACTGGCAAAGGTGTGATTTAAGCATAGAGGTTACACACTGAGATGTGATTAAAAAGAAAGTTCCATTTTATGACCGAAGAAGTAAAACAAGAGAACTAGAAAGAGTACAGGAAGTTTGGTCCAGTGTGCTACTTTCGGAGAGGAGACCATACACTTTGATGTATTTGCAGAAGATAGCCTGCAGGGCATAGACCATGAACTATCATAATATCTGCAAGCATGCAAGGTTACACATAATTATTGGATGTAAATATTATTAATAGGCCCGCTATGATCTACACATAAATATTGATTTTAATAGTCAGGATTAGAAGCTAACAGCTGTGGAGAAAGAATGCAAAGTTTCCAACTCTAAACATGAAGCTTTATTGAGGTAAGCAGCACTTTATGTAGAATTTTAACAAGTGTTCATCCAGAAGTTGTAGTATTGTTTGTTTGACGATGCAAATTTTATCCACTTTAAAGACCAGATTTTGTTTTCTTGTGTAAAGGTGAGTTAGATCCTTAACTATACAGCAGTTTCCAACTGTGATCCCAAGAAACAGAGTATAAGGGCTATTCTTACCTTTTTCTTTTATTATCTAGCTACCTTTTTTTTTTTTTTTTGGTAAGAAGGAAAATTTCACTCCTGAAAGAGTTATCATGGAGAAAAGGTGTCTCCACTGAAACTTTATCACCAATCCTTGTGGTTTCTTAAGTCGCTCCTGACACGAAAAAAACCCCTAATCCTTGTTTCCACATCAAGCAATTTTTTTCAAAATCCCAACTGTCACAGGAACAGAAAGTGAGGTGAAACCTTCTGAACTGGGGCACAGACAACAAAACAAACACCACGAGGGTGTTAACCCTTCTCTATGCTATCCAAAGCTTTTATAAAGGAGGTGGTGGTGGGGGGGGGGGGGGGGAGAGTAAGTTAGTTTGCCTGGATTTACATTTCAAAAATGTACCTGTTCCGACTTACATACAATTCAACAAAGACAAACCTACAAAACCTATCTTGTCCATAACTTGGGGACTGTCTGTATTGCCTGTTTGCATGTAAGATGGAGATGTTGGGAACCTACTCTGACACAAAAAGGAATTATGAAAGAGGAATAAAATCTCATAGCTTTCTACCATCGTTGTTCATCTCTGTTATCAGTTAACTGCTTAAAATGATGGAATGAAGTGAGGTAGATCAGTGGCATAGTTTCCAGATCCTTTACCATTTTAGTTGCCCACCTCTGGACACTTAGCTTCTTGAGTTGCAGTTCTAAGAACTGGACAGTAGTCCAGATGACTTCCGACCAAAGCAGAGTGGTACTACTTTCCTCAGTCTAGACTCTTATTTATGCAGCCTAGAATTTCATTGGCTTTTTAGCTGCCCAGCTGCCTACTTGATTGCTTTTTTAAAAAATTATTTATTTATTTATTTATTTACGGCTCTTTTCTCCTGCCTTTCTCAACCCCAGAGGGGACTCAAGGTGGCTTTATAACATAGGCAATGCCTTTAAAAACATAGTACAATAAAAACAACAGCACCATTAAAACAATTAAAAGCATTTGAATCCATACAACAAGTTAAATCATGTGATCTATAGGCATAGTCCGAGGCCATTCCACAAATCAATTACACATTTTTTGTATTTAATTATTGCACTAGATTTTCAAAGGCTTGGTCAAAGAGCCACATCTTCACTTTTTTGCAGAAGGTCAGGAAGGAGAAAGCTGATCTAATCTCTGGGGAGGGAGTTCCATAACTGAGGGGCCACTACCGAGAAGGCTCTGTTTCTCATCTCTGCCAATTGCACCTGCAAAGAAGGCGGAGCCGAGAGCAGGGCCTCTCCAGATGATCTTAAACTCCGAGATGGTTCATAGAGGGAGATATGTTTGGACAAGTAAGCTGGGCCAGAACTGTTTAGGGCTTTATAAGCTAAAGCCTATAAAGCCCTTTGAATTGTGCTTGGTAGCAAATTGGCAGCCAGTGGAGCTGATACAACAGGGGGGTTGTATGTTCCCTGTACATATTTTATTTATTTATTTATTACATGCATTTATACCCCGCCCTTCTCCCCGAGGGGACTCAGAGCGGCTTACATTCTGCCACAAGGGCCAGCAACAAATATACTATAAAAACAAAACAGTTAAAACATGATAAAAACATGATAAAAAGTATACAAAAATTAAAACGCTGTTTTAACATAGTTCCGGTGATCACAAAATAGTAAGTTTATTAAGAAAAGAGTAATACAAAAAGTTTCAAAATACATCCATGAGCTAGATTTCCAGAGTTTAACAAAAAGCAATGACCAAATCTTAACAGAAATTCCAAAAATCACTTAAGGCCAAAGCAAGAAACTATAATCCAAGGGGTGTTGCACTTAAACTGGAATTATATCCAAAAGCTTGGAAACATGGTGAGCGCAGATGACGGCAGGACGGACTTGTTGAGGCTCTCTCAGCAAGCCACTGATTTAGACGGTTGGGTAGAGCTTTCAGCTCCCCTCTCCCTGTGGATCAATTCAGTGAGGAACGCAAGCTCCCAAGCGGCTGCCGAAGACCGTTAGGAGCGCCCCTCCTCAGGTGGGTGATCTGTTGAGGTCCAGCAAAGCCTCAGGGGTCTGGTAAGAGAATAAGGGACGAAATATTAGTACAAAATAGCCATAATCCAACTTACCACAAAGAAACAAAAATTATAATTTTAAAAGATTTGAAAGAGAATTCGTTGAAAATGTTCCACAAAGGTATATAACTCCAAAGAAACTAGGCATAATGTATAAAAATTTACAAAACAGCTGCTGGAAATGCAAGAGCCATATTGGCTCAAACTACCATACCTGGTGTACATGTAGCAAAACCACAAAATTTTGGAAATACACACAGAAACTCAAACAACCAGAATACTATTTACTCAGAATGACTGACTCGGAGACAAATTTTAACTCAAATTTTAACTCAAATGAAGACATTTATTTACATACATTAATACAGCAGCAAGGATAACATTTACAAGACAGTGGAAGAAACAGGAGATACCAACAAAGGAGCAATGGCAGGAAATATTGAAGAAATATATGAAATTGATAGATTAACTTTCTTGTTGAAAGAGTACAGAGGAAAACATACCAAAAAAAAACCCCAGATTGGACAATTTGAAAAGTATATGAAAGAGAACAAAGAAGAAGAGTACTAAAGTGGGGTCTCGGAATGAAGGACGAAAGAAGCAACCAGGAAAATATCAAAAATGGACTATAAAAGGATAATAATCCCGCAACAGAAAGGATGGAAGACCAAAAACATTTTCCTTACCCGTCCTCCCCTTTTATCTTTCCCTACCACCATTTCTCATATTATACCTCTCTGCCCTCTTGAAACACCCCCTCTTTTCTTCTCCCTTCCCCCTAAACCCCTTTTCAACCTTTTCTCCCTTAGCTGGATTTTCTCATCTTCTCATTTTCTTGTCTTCACCCATCCCTCCCTACCTAAATCACCTCCCCCTCCATCCCCTTACTCTTCTAAACTTTTAAACTATGTATACTTTTTGAAAAGCTTAATAAAAATCATTTTTTAAAAAAACAAAAGCTTGGAAACCTGACCATGACCATAATCCAGAGTCTTAATACTTGAACTTGACTATAATCCCAAAGGCTTGAAACTTGAAACAAGATTTGTAATCCAAATTGGCGCATGGAACAGGAAAAAAAGATGCAGACCCAAGTAGGGAACTCCTAACTCGGAGCTCCCAAGATAGGCAACTTGACATATGAAAATCCAACGCTGATCTCCCCACTGAACATTGACTTAAATTCCTTAAGAATACTCCCTCTTGCCCATTACATCTCTCTTTTTCACACCTGGGTTCCCTTTGTTTCTCTTTCAGTCTCTGAGAATACTGGATTTATCTCTGTTTTGCACTATCTCTTCTGATATATAAATGCTGGATTATCTGTAACCCTTCTGTCTCCTCCGCATTCCTTTTAGAGTCAAACTCTGGCCGATTCTCATGAGAATCATTGTTTTCCCGACAACAGATCTACCCAAAACATTCCCATCTTCTTGAAAAACACTTTTGCTTTCCCCCACAGAAACACCGGGCTCAACCAGAAAATCCTCATCGGCTTCACAGGCCTCAACAGTTACATGATGTTCTTTTAAGCCTACCACCTCGATCCTATTTGAGGTCATCACTGCTAATTAGGAACAAATCTAAAATACTTGATCCCTTTATTGCCTCTTCTGCCTTCTGATCAATGAAGTTTGAAAGGTGAGGAATTTACTGGACTTCATATATTATTGGCAGAGCTTCATATCCAACAAATATCAAGATAGTTGAAATCTCCCATTACTACAGTGGTAGATCTCTCCTGTTTTAGGAAGGAATCATACAAGTCCTCATACAAATAGACCCCCCCCACACACACACACACACACAATGGCATTGCCAAGAGGTTTTCTTGACAGTTGATGATGCCTGTAACATTCCACATAATCCACAATTGGCAAAGGAAAAAATATCACAGACTTAGCAAAATATAGGGACAATTTAGTATTTCCATTGCAGAATTAATTACTATCATGTTGTAAGGAAAAATACAGTACTGGATTCCATTCTTTCAGAGATATAATACTTGTGCGTCTTTGTACTATATATAAACCAAAGTCATTAGGTGAGAACTGTACAGAGGCCCCAGAGTATCATGATGATGTGCTTGTCCCAGGGCTGTCATTTAAACTGCCCAGTAGAGTGCTGTTGTTAGAAGTAGACTGGTCATATTCTAGAAACAGGGTTTTTGGGTGGGGTTTTTTTTTTTGCTCCTCTGTGCAGAAACCAATTATGGGCATTGTTTTTCAGTCCTTATAGGTGTAAATCATATGGATTGATTCTTTCAAGCATAGTTCTGAGGATTTTGTATCTTATCTATTGTTGTTGCTCTAGCTGAGGTACTAAGTGGCTAATTCCAGAGCTGATCTGGCCAGGATGGTTGGATGGTTATTGGAAGCCTTTCCCATCCTGCTGTCTCCAGATATCTTAAGCAACAATTTCCATCAACCTAACTGGAGAGTATCAAGTTGAGGAAGGCTGACGAATCCAGCAGTGTTTTCTGTTGTTGTGTGCCTTTGTTTCTGACTTATGATGACCTTAACGCAAACCTGTCACAGGATATTCTTGACCAGATTTGTTCAGAGTGGGCTTGTAAAAGCTTTTGTGCTTATTTGGTGGCGTTTGGGTTGGTTTATAAAGTTATTGCCCACTTGTGAATTTTGTTTCTTAGCAGCAGAGCTATCTTGGTCTTTAGTTGCCCAGTAGATGTCACTCTGGCTTGTTAGCAGTGCATGATACTGGACTAAAAAAGGAGTGTCCATTTCTCCCATCTAGATGTGAGGCCCGAGAAAGCAATGCTTCACTGGTCATGAGGATCCTGTGCTGAACCATGATTTGGAGCTCATGCCCCCTTTCACCTTTACATCCTGTTCTGCTTGCAGTTTTCAGGAGCTTTTCACTTTCAGGAACAAAACAGTCATTACTTATTAGCATGATTAATACTAATGTTTGTTGTTTTTTAAAATTAAATGCCAGATGTTCTCTGCTCTTGGTTCTTCCCAGGATAATGGTGTCTAAGGAGGACTGGTTTAACCTTCCCTCCCCAGACATAACCTTGTCTTCACCAGCATGGCTATAATGCTTAGAAAAAAGCTCTTTCTGGTGCAAGGGCAACTCCCCTCCCTCCCGGCTTCCCCAAGCAAACACTAGCACAGTCAGGTCACCTTGCCAGCCTCATGCATCCTTTGGCTTTGTACTGCTTTCCTTTACATCAGATCTTTGGGAAAATCCCAGCTATATTTTGGTAGAAATCTTGTGGGTAGGGTACAGGGCCTTTAGGATCATAAGTGTCACCCTCAACCACCAAGGAGCACATTAACCTATAGGTAAAGTTAAAGGTTTCCCCCTGACATTAAGTCTAGTTGTGTCCGACTTTGGGGGTTGGTGCTCATCTCTATTTCTAAGCTGAAGAGCTGGCATTGTCTGTAGACACCTCCAAGGTCATGTGGCCGGCATGACTGCATGGAGCGCCGTTACCTTCCCACTGGAGCGGTACCTATTGATCTACTCACATTTGCATGTTTTCAAATTGCTAGGTTGGCAGAAGCTGAGGCTAACAGCTGCAGCTTACCCCGCTTCCTGGATTAGAACCACCGACCTTTCGGTCAGCAAGTTCAGCAGCTCAGCAGTTTAATCCGCTGCACCACTGGGGGCTCCTGCATTAACCTATGGGTCACACATATCACACTCCCACCATGAAGTACCACATACTATACAACAGGGGTCCCCAAACTTTTTAAACAGGGGGCCAGTTCACCATTGGAAGACTGGACTATAGTTTAAAAAAAAACCAACAACAACAATAATAAAGATGGTTGGAAGAGACCCCTTGGTCCACTTAGTCCAACCCCCTTCTGCCTTTGTGTGCCAAAAGCACAAGCAAAGCACCCCTGACAGATGGCCACGCATCCTCAATGTTGTTAATAATAATAATAATAATAATAATAATAATAATAATAATAATAATAATAATAAAAAGGGTTGGAAGAGACCCCTTGGGCCATTTAGTCCAACCCCCTTCTGCATTTGTGCACCAAAATCACAAGGAAAGCACCCCTTAATAATTAATTATTAAATAAATGAATAAATAAATAAAATGCCATAATAAAAAGCACAAGTAAAGCATTGGAAGGTGTGCACCGGGCGATGGAGGAGGTGGGAAAGGCACGCGCAGGGTGAGGGAGTAGGCGGGAAAGGCACATGCCTTTCCCTCCTCCCTTGCCCAGTGTGCGCCTTTCTCAGTGGAAGGAAAGGTGCACACATGCCTTCCTCAGCAGAGGAGGAGGGACAGGGGATTGATAAATGGTTTCGGTGGGCGGCATGTGTCCCACGGGCCGTAGTTTGGAGACCCCTGCTATACAATATACAGTTTACTACAGATAAATTAACATATTAATTACAGTTTTTCTGGTGAAATCTGTAGTTACCCCACATAACTTTCATTTCTCACTGATTTCTGGCTTTATGTTTTGTCCAGGCACAGGGGGCGGGGAAGCTATTTGTTGTGTCTTTCTTGACTGAATTATATACATTATTTAGCTTTTCCTCCAAGGGGTGAAAGACAGCATACATTAGCCTCAAGTTACATATATTATTGCAACAGTCCTGTGAGTAGGTACATCTGAAGGTACGTACTTGAATTCATGGGTTGATAAATACTTGAACCCAGATCTCTACTCAGCAACATTCACAAAATGGCCTGCTAACTGATGGAACTTTATCTCTGCCCCTGAAGTGTGAGGTGTACAGAATCCAGTCCCCCTGAATGTCCTCACAAAGACTGTTAAGCTTGCACTTCTAACATGTTTTCTACATTTCTCTGGACAATACCTTCTATCCTTGATATAGATGCTATACGGTACAACCATAAGATTGTAATCATTGAAGGATGCACACCTCAGGTTATAATTCTAGTGTCTAAGAAGTATACAACTTTGTGGTATTGGCATCATACTAGATTTGCTTCCAATGGCAGGTAAAGGTAAAGGTAAGCAATGCCTGCATAATAGAGCATTGATGGTGCTCCTACTAATGTGTATAAAGAGGATATAACATTCATCATTTCTACTCCCCTAAAAGTAGAAATGTAATGTATCAAGCTGTTTCATCTTAAATACAAATTTGGTATGGCAAGAATTTCAAGTACTGTAGCTTATTTTATTACTTCTCTGATGTGTTGTTGAAGGCATTCATTGCTGGAATCACTGGGTTGCTGTGAGTTTTCTGGGCTGTATGGTCATGTTCCAGAAACATTCTCTCCTGATGGTTCACCCACATCTATGGCAGGCATCCTCAGAAGTTGTGAGATTTGTTGGAAACTAGGCAAGTGGGGTTTATATATCTGTGCAATGTCCAGGGTGGGAGGAAGAACAATTTTCTGTTTGAGACAAGTATGAATGTTGCAATTGATCACCTTGATTAGCATTGAATAGCCTTGCAGCTTCAAAGCTTAATCTCTGCCCTAAAGTGCTATACTGAATTTCAGGTATTATGCAGTACATATGGTGCGGGTGGGATTTCAATGCCACAGTCCTTCTGAGGACGTTCCAGGGAGAGAAACTAAATGCAAGCAGTACTAACACAAACAATTACATGATTAACATTGGCTTTTTACTGTTGATAATAACACAGACATTGTGGCACTAGGTAATCCAGTTAGCATGTGTAGTCTGATTTAAAAATGGTTATCCAAGTTTGTCTCTTGTATTAGACTGGAATGTCCTACTATGTTATTCCATGCCATCCTATGATTTGTCTCCCAACCCCATTTTTAAAGAGTTCTAAAACATTGGAGAGACAAAGTAAAATAAAGCCCATCACACAACTCAAGGAGACTTCTCCCTGTCATCCACGATGCTTCGTTAGGGAACTGTTTTGGAAAGTGTAAAGAAACATGGGGGACAGGATACGAGGAGAAAGTGTCTTCTGAGCTCAGCAATCGCTTGGAAATAGCATACATGTGTGCGTATGTTTCTAACAAGATATCATCCGGTATAAGTGTAGATTTTGTGCTGTCAGGATATTTGTTTCATCAGCAGTAGTTTGGTGAATGGCCATTGTTAATTGCCAGCAACAATGCTTTCTGTTAGACTCAAACCTGTGAAGTTTGTATATAGGGTTCTAAGAATGTGTTTGGTTGAAATCTGTTAGAGCATTGAAACATGATGGATTCAAAAGCGTTTTGCCAAAAGTTTTGTATGTCTTACTCATTGTGCCTTATTCAACATATACTGTATACTCCAAGTCTCTACAGAGAAAGAAGCACTGCATACAAAACAGAATTAGGGACATTTGTTATATTATTTGGTTTTCCTTGTGGTAATTACATAGTTGTATTTGTCTTGATGGCATTAGCTTTCTGGTCATACATATTTTCCAACTGTTTATACTTGGCAATACAAGTAATATAAAACAGGGGTACTCAAAATTCATTATACCTCTATTTATATGCCTAAAAGATTGCTTATATATATCTTCTTAACCTTTGTTCTAACCAGACATTAGCTTTAATAGTCTCCAGCTAGTCTTGCCCCAAATTCCAGCCTTTATTAAATAAAAGTGGCAGTGAGGATTGAGGCATGGACATTTTTTCCTTGTACGCTTTATTCTTTTTTTATTTTCAGAAAAAGTGATTACTCTGAAGAATGGCATCCTCTTCCCAGTACCAGAGAAAGGAGAAATACTAAGTATGAAAATGAAATACACACATAGTCACTAGTACCCATTTATCTGAGGTTCTAAAATGTTAATCTAAATTGTTGATTGTAGCTGAACAGTGAATGAACAGAGGAGACCTGCATTAGTTTCTAGCTGTGGCGAAGGCACAGACCTCATCCTGGCACATTTGCTGCAGTGGGGGATTAAGCTTTTCATATGAAGGTGTGATTACTCTTTTCCCCCAATTGCGAAGGTGATTTGTCTGTGAACTTTAGTTTTTCTCAGCTGTAAAATGAAGTCAGTGACTTCTGTGGGTTATGCAAGAGGATTCCTATTTCCATTTTTGAAATATGGGAGTCTACAGCCAAGTCAAGCCAAACATATCTCACTGTCATGCAGTTCTTGCATTCCAGGCCCAAAGAGGACTGTTTGCTGAGGTTCCAGAATGAATATCTCTTCCTTGACAGGAAAAGGAAAAAAAAAACCCACAAGGCACCTGATTGTTATTCCTAGTAATGGACCTTGATGGACCTAGTTCTTTGTATTTGCTGTTCAACAAGCGCTGGGCATTGCCCTCTGATCTCACATAGCTTGTCATTTGCACAGCTGTGTATTCCAACATTTATTTTCTGCTTTATGTTATTTGGTGGTTTTTGCCTCTCTGCTCTTACTCAGATGTGTGTAGCTAGTACAAGAAGAACTACAGACTGGAGCTATGTGGCTGTGGGTGTGTGTAGGGGAGCTGTGACTCATCCTCTCTAAAGAATATGTATTTCTCTTTTGGTTCCAGCATGTTCTGAACTACATCTCTTAACTTCCTGTGTGTTGCCACTTGCTCTGAAGAGGCCTGAAACAGAGCAGGGCAGTCTGAACACAGCGAACATCAATTGTTTTGTGTACAGTTTTTCAGCATATCTGTTTTTATTGCTTCACTTTGGTATCAGTGACATAATTTTACTCTTGAGGCCCATATTGTCAGTGCTTTCCTTCCAAGTCTTAATGGTCTTTTGATTTCTTGACATGAGCTTCCATTTTGATTAATGTCTGAACCAAGGTATAGCAAAATGGTATCAATTCCACAGAAGATTTACATAACGTTCAGGTGGGTGCTGGAGACAGTGGACAGTAACATCTTAACATACGAGTTTAATTCATTTTGTGACCAAGTTCATAATTCAATTCCACTGTCTCCAGCACCCACCTGAAAGTTATGTAAATCTTCTGTGGTCATTATTTTTGTTTTTTATTTACATCATTTATTTACATGACGACTCAAGGCGGCTTACAAATCTGGCAAAATTCAGTGCCGATAAACATCAATACAGTAAAATAAATCATAAAGCAATTAAAAACAGCAATAAAACAATATATAAATTTAAAAACATATAAAGTGCTTAAAACCATTCATCCGAAAAATCTTGCAGATAAATCTTTATCCAGACCGAGTCAAAGCCATCACAGCTTATTCTTTAAATGCTTGTGCGCATAGCCAGGTCTTCAATTTCTTTCTAAAACCCAGAAGGAATGGAGCCTTCCGGATGTCGCTAGGGAGCGAATGCCACAGCCCAGGAGCCACCACTGAGAAGGCCCTGTCTCTTGTCCCCACCAGCCGCGCTTGCGAAGCAGGTGGGACCCAGAGCAGGGCCTCCCCAGAAGATCTTAAAGTTCTCGTAGACTCATAGGAAGAGATACGTTCAGACAGGTAAGTTGGACCAGAACCATTTAGGGCTTTGTAGGCCATGACCAGCACTTTGAATTGTGCTCGGTAGCATATTGGCAGCCAGTGGAGCTGACGCAA
This sequence comes from Anolis carolinensis, assembly GCF_035594765.1. Classification (NCBI taxonomy): domain Eukaryota; kingdom Metazoa; phylum Chordata; class Lepidosauria; order Squamata; family Anolidae; genus Anolis; species Anolis carolinensis. The sequence continues at coordinate 166,819,876 of NC_085842.1, forward strand.
CAGAGGAGTGGTATGCTCCCTCTATGCCGCTCCGGTTATAAGCCTGGCTGCTGCCCATTGTACTAATTGAAACTTCCGGGCCGTCTTCAAAGGTAGCCCCACGTAGAGCGCATTGCAGTAATCCAAGCGGGATGTAACAAGAGCATGGACCACCATGGCCAAGTCAGACTTCCCAAGGTACAGGCGCAGCTGGTGCACAAGTCTTAGTTGTGCAAATGCTCCCCTGATCACTGCTGAGATGATATCCAACTCTGTCACTCCTTCCCACCTGTTACTAAGGTATTCAGTATTCAGCTGTAGCCCTACTTTTGCATTTGCTTCCTTAACTTTCCTTGGTAATCATCCCAAGTGTTCAATATCTTCTGCTGCTAATATGTCATCAGCATTTAAAAATTATTTATGTTCAATTTTTATACGGTTTCTTTCTACTAAACCTGTGTTTTGTATGATGTTCTCTTGTAAATTAAGCAGTTAGGATGATAAAATCACTCTTTTCTGATCTCTTTGGCAACTGAAAAACATTCTGATTTTCCATAGTCTGTACTGACAGTGTGCTCTTGTACAAAGTATAGGTCACACTTTAGGACAATAAAATGTTGTGATATTGTGAGTATGCCATCTGTTCCTAGTGATTCATTTCTCCCAAGAGCTTTGATGGCAGTTTCCACTTCATTTTTAAAAAGTGTAGATTCTTTGTTGTTTCATTTCCTTTGTATAGTTTGTATTTCATTATCTTTTTATTTTGTCTTGAATCAGTAAAGTATTCACCTGTTGATCACTCAGCATTATTGCTCTTGGTTTAATTTTCCTTTTAATTTCTCATATTTGATGAGAAAGTGTTCTTGTTCTACTTTTTATTGTTTTCTGCTATTTCTTTGCACTGGTTATTGTAATAATTCTCTTTGCCCCTACATACTACAAGTCACTTAATAGTTGTATTCAAAATTCTGACCCTATTTCTTTCACCTTTTGCTTCTCATCTGTCCTTAACTGTTTGAAGAGTTTTGTTAGTCATTCAATGAGACTTTCCTTTCATTTTGACTATAAATAGAATATTCTTTCATGATAGTGTCCTTGATTTCAGTTTCACGTACTTCTGACTGGGTTATTTTGAATTAGTAGTGCAAATAATTCTTTAAATGATCTTTCTATTCCACAGGAATGTTCTTCAGATAGTATTTTGATACAGTGTACTTCAGATAGTATTTTGATTTAGGACCTCATCACATTGGGTTATACAGTGTTCCCTCACTACTTTGCAGTTCACTTTTCAGGGATTTGCTGTTTTGCGGTTTTTCAAAAAACTCTAAAGGACTATTATAAATCATAAAAAATTACAATTTACAGCCTAAGGAAGGGAGGAAGGAGAAGCCAAAGAGAGAGAAAAGGAGGCCAAGCGGCAATGGGAGGAGAAGGAGGCGATTTATCAACACGCGATTGGTTGATAAAGACTTAAAATGTTGTAATAACTATTAAATAATGTATAAATATTAAAATAAATATAGTGTCCCTACTTTGTGGATTTTCACTTATTGTGGCTGGTCCTGGAATGTAATCCCCGCGATAAGTGAGGGAACACTGTATTGCAGGTGATGGCTGAATGACTATGAAATAATGCCACTGCCCAAGGTGCTTTTTCAATGAGAACATGGGGTGCACATAGCACTCACAATAATATAGCATAAAGTAGCTGTGATTGCTGTTAAGGTTGTGGCTGCGTGAATGTCACTACTGAAAACTGTCTGTGACTTCCCTCAATTGGTTGATAAAGACTTAAAATAGGGTTTAACTACTAAAATAATGTATAAATATTAAAATAAATATAGTGTCCCTACTTCATGGATTTTTACTTATTGCAGGTGGTCCTGGACCTAACTCTTGCGATAAGTGAGGGAACACTGTACTCCATTTAAATCAGTATGCATCACGTAGTTTTTAGGACTGGATTCATACTGTATTCCAGTGGTTCTCAAACTGAAGTCCCCAGATGTTTTTGGCATACAACTCCCAGGAATCCCAGCCATTTACCAGCTGTTAGGATTTCTGGGAGTTGAAGGCCAAAAACATCTGGGGACCCCTGGTCAAGAACCACTGCTGTATTCAGATGAGTTGCATACTGCCCCCTCACATCTGATTCTTACATTTAGAAAATATAGTGCTTTGAGTCATCACACCATGGATGCCTCCCTATGTAATTTTTTTTAAAAAAAATTCTAACACAATGACATCTTGATATACAATTTTAATTCGCTCTATGACCAAGCTCGTAATTCAATTTGCTTGTATGTCAAATCAGATTTTCCCATTGAAATGAACTGAAATACTATTAATCCATTCCATCCCTTCTCCCCAAAAACCACATCAATTGTTTTATTAAATGTATTTACCTTCAAGATCAAAGAAAATGCTGGTGGAGGCTCCCCCCCCCCCCCTCATCCAGTCCCGGCGACAGCAGCCTTTTAGGCCCCTCTGGAGGGCTTCGTGAAAGGGGCTTATAAGTCAGATCTCGGCTCTCATTTAAAAGCCAAAAATCAAAGGAGCGACAACTCGTATCTCGGAAAACTGGTGCGCTCATAAGTCGAAGTTTCACAGTATTATACAGTGATGTAGCCTAGACGTTTTGAACTTCCGTTCTCGCAAGATTTTAGCTGATGGAATGCATATTGATTTCATTATCACACATAAAAATAGCGCCTCATAATTGTTTTAAATGAAAAAACGCAATTAGAATCCCATGTGCAATACTCCAGTTCTGCAACGTTGTGCAGATGGATTCAAACAGATTACTAATGGAATGAAACAAATGTCATGTGGAGTCATGTTCAAAGAGTCTCAGAAACAGAGTAAACACAATATGATAAGGTCCAAAGTGTTCTTTCTAAGTTTTACTTTAATTGTTTATATTTGCATTTGATGGTCTGCATCACAATCCATTCCTGGTCATATTTTTACAGGTAAATCTTCTGGTTCCAGTTATGTAGACTGTTTGATTTTTCTGTTGGCCATCTGGTAACATGCATGTATATAGTTTTCTGCTTGGATACTTGAAGAATGTATGTTCAGTTTGTTCACACAAAGCACTGGCTCTGTAAAATTTGGTAAGTTGTTCTCCTACTTCATTGTTTGATCCTTGGCCAAATTCTTCAACAATTGTATTGTGTTTTCATATAACATGTATTCTTGTGTTATAACTCCTTTCTTTCCTTGCTTCATGCTTCTCACATTCCATGTTCCTGTTATTTGGATTGTCCATACAAAGGACATGAAGAACTTGAGTGTCCTTTTGGCTTTAATCCAGCTCTATCAGTAGACACTGTGCTAGTTGTACACATCTTTTATTCTACTCCAATATCTGTTTTGAGTACCTTCCTATTGGGGAGAATCATCTTCCAGCAACAGCTCCTACTTTACTTTGAATTGTCTCTTCATAGGTATATTTCAAGGTAGAAGACATTCAGAGATACTTTACTATTACTTTCTTCTGCCTAATACTATCAAGTGTTAGTGAAAGTGCCACTGCTGTTGTCTCTTAAGAAATCTTCTGCTTCCCAATGACTTCCCTTCTGAAAAGACACTCAAAAGCTGTTTTTAATGTGTGGTAGCTCAGCACGGGCAGGCAGGTTATTATTAACTTTGCTTTCTTGAAGGTAATTGGCAGGGGAAGGGCATACTATTTTCCTCATCCATTATCATTCAAACATGTTTAAATGTGAAGACTCTTATAAGCATATGTTCAAAATTGTTCAAAATAATTAGATCTTTAACGACGGTTCCTACCAACCCAAAAAGTGATGATCAGGCCCCTTCAGCCGAGGTTTTTCAAAGCTATTTTGCTGACAAGATCTCACTACTACGCCGGGACCCCCCCCCCCCCCCACACACACACACACCACAATTGATACAATGAGAGAACTTGAGACTCCATGGCCACTTGCTGGGCCCACCCTCGACCAGTTCATCCCACTGGACGCAGAGGCTGTCGATAGGCTCATAGCTGCAGCTAGACCGACAACTTGCTCCCTCGATCCGTGTCCCTCTTGGTTGGTGAAATCCTGCCTGGAGGGATTATGTGACCCTCTGTTGAAGATAATAAACAGCTCCCTTTAGCAAGGAGTCTTTCCAGAGGGTTTAAAAGAGGCGGTGGTCTCTCCCCTGCTGAAGAAACCAGATTTAGATCGTTCAGTTCCCTCCAACTATCGCCCAGTTTCGAACCTCTCGTTCCTGGGCAAGGTGATTGGGAGGGCAGTAGCGGAGCAGTTGCAAAAGTTCCTAGACGACACAGCCGGATTAGATCCCTTCCAGTCTGGCTTTCGTGCGGGGCATGGGACAGAGACTGTGCTGGTCTCCATCATGGATCATCTTCGATGCCAGCTTGATCAGGGCGGGTCGGTGCTGCTCATGTTATTGGACCTCACTGCAGCATTTGACATAGTCGATTTTAATCTTTTGACCCACCGCCTTGCCGTTGTTGGAGTCAGGGGGACAGGTTTAAATTGGCTGGCCTCCTTTCTTCACAACCGTGGACAGCAAGTAGAGAGGGGAGGCCTGGTCTCTGAAAGGTCCTCTCTACTTTGTGGGGTGCCTCAAGGGGCCATTCTCTCCCCTCTGTTGTTTAACTTCTATATGCAACCACTTGCTCAGCTGGTTTGAGGTTTCGGGCTCGAGTGCTACCAGTATGCTGATGACACTTAGCTTATGTTGAAGATGGAAGGCCGACCGGACTCTATACCCGATAACTTTAATCAATGCCTCGAGGCTGTTACTGGGTGGCTGCGTGCCAGCAGGTTGAGGGTGAATCCAGCAAAGACGGAGCTCTTATGGCTGGGTCGACCAGGCAGTGGGGATATCCAGTTGCCTACCCTGGATGGTGAGGCGCTATGCCCGTCATCATTGGTAAAGAGTCTGGGAGTCCTTTTGGACCCTCTGCTGACGATGGAAACCCAGGTCTCTAATAGGAATATATTTTCATAACCTGTTAAGATTATGATTCCAATATGGTTAAACATTCATGCAGAGCAGTAAAAACGCAGAAGACTAGGGGTTTATGTGAGCAGAGGTAAAAAGAAATTAAACAATAAGACAAAATATCCAGCCTCCCTTTCCCTTTAAAAGGTCATGCGCATAAAATAAGCATCAGAGACATCAAATAAAATAGCAAAAAATATGTTTACTCACAATCTTGTATGATGATGGTCATACAGGCAAAAACATCTTAGTTCCAAAGAAAAACAGTTCAGGAAACTACATATCTCTTAACAGACAGGAACATCAGCATGGCATGGTCAGGAGCGAAGAGGAAGAGACAGGAAGAGGCATCTGTACATCACTTCCTGTGTGTCCCCAGAAAGGATACACCCATTTCCCATTTCATATGCAAAACCCTTAAATGGTGGCTTCAACTCTGGAATGCATCTTGGCTCATGTTACTAAGCAACAGACATAACTAACTACATAAACCATCCCACATTGAAAATGCATGCATGATTGCTTAGATAACCCAACAGTCTCCGCCATTAGTAGAACCGCCTTCTTTCACCTGCGGCAGGCTAGACGACTGGCCCCCTATCTGTCAAGGGACGACCTAGCTACAGTGATCCAGGCCACGGTCATCTCAAGACTGGACTACTGTAACGCCCTTTACATTGGCCTTCCTTTGTCGGTGATCCGGAAGCTCAAGTTGGTACAAAATGCAGCTGCTCGACTTCTTGCGGGAGTCCCGATGAGATGTCATATAACACCAATCCTACTACAGCTGCACTGGTTACCAATTGAGCACCAGATCACTTTCAAAGTGATGGTGCTTACCTTTAAGGCCTTACATGGTCTAGGGCCAATGTACCTGAGGGACCGCCTCACCCCCTAACAACCCCAGAGATCCCTCCGTTCTAAGGACCAAGATCTATTGGAAGTTCCCAGTTTTAAGACCTTGCACCTAACAGTAACCAAACGTAGAGCTTTTACATCAGTGGTGCCATCACTCTGGAACACTCTGCCACCTGAAGTTTGTGCCTTGCGGGACACACCTGTTTCGGCAGGCTTTTGATCTCCGTTATTGCTGTTTTTAAATTGCTTAGATTTTAGCTGTTTTTGTAAGCCACTCCGAGCCCTGGGGGAGTGTTTTTAAGATTTTTTAAAAGATATTTTAAAGATGTTTTTAAATTGTTAGATTTTAGCCTTTCTTGTAAGCCGCCCCAAGCCCTAGGGGAGTGGTGGCATATAAGTTTAAATAATAAATACATAAATAAGTGTATTTATGAGTGCCTGAAGAGGTTCAATTTGGTGGTCCATTTTGTCCATTCATTTTGTGGGTCAGGGATGAGAATTTATTCTCAGCCACTATACCCTAGTCTTCAGACAAATTGTGCCCTATGTCCATGCTTTGGAGTTTAGGAGTTAGGTCACATATGACAGGGTAACTGCAGCACACTAGCTACTCTACTTGGATGGAAAAGTATAACAGATGGTTAAAAAAAACATAGCAAAGGGTATTTAGGGCAGAAGATAGATAGACAGACAGACAGACAGACAGATGATGCAGTGAGAAATTGAGCATTTGTGTTTTCTTTTTCAATAACATCTTTATCTGGAATCTCAAGATGTTTCAATATTCTAGATTTCTATTCCTTAAGTTATTGCACTATTTTCGAATTTTCATGTTTACCTTACTCTCAATACAGAGCTTCAGCGTTGCTATCTGGTCTCCAAATCTTTGGCTGACATTCATTTCACATTTTGGTGATCATTTCATTGTGGTAACAGAGATAGCATCTGAAAAAATGTTCTCCAACTACTTCTTTATATGTACATAAAATGCCGTTCTCTGCTACAGGATCCAAATACCCTAAAATGGCATATTTCTTCTTTGGTAAGAAATAACACTCTCTCAACAACATAAGGTGACCCATATAGTGAAATCAGAATAAATGCTACCAATGTCCTAGTTTTTCTGTGGTGCCTTTCTACAGATTTAGGGAACTGAAACTAATTTTTAAATATGATATCCCTGCAAGCATCTTTGCAGCGACAATAGAGCTATATTGTGATAGCTTTTAATAGCAATGGGTAGGAATAGCCTTATCCCTGAGTTTGAGTTTTGTCACTGTCCACATAATTTTACATTGTTAAATATGCACCCCTAGATGCCTAGTATTAATTAAAAACAGTGACAATAATATGTTAATATTCCACAAACAGGACAGCCATTGCAACAGGAAGACAGCCTCTGTTTTTGTTCACCACTTTTTTGTTGTCTTCATGTCTAGTGTTCCAGATCAAGAGAAGCATATTGCGTCCAAAGAGTTATTTTGCTTTTTAAAAGCCTATTGCCCTGATCGGAATTGCATGAGATGTGTTGGTGACTTTCTTCTTTTGAGGGAAGTCACAGACAGTTTTCAGTAGTGACATTCACGCAACCACAACCTTCACAGCAATCACAGCTACTTTATGCTATATTATTGTGAGTGCTATGTGCACCCTATGTTCTCATTGAAAAAGCACCTTGGGCAGTGGCATTATTTCATAGTCATTCAGCCATCACCTGCAATACAGTGTTCCCTCACTTATCGCGGGGGTTACGTTCCAGGACCAGCCGCAATAAGTGAAAATCCGCAAAGTATGGACACTATATTTATTTTAATATTTATACATTATTTAATAATTATACAATATTTTAAGTCTTTATCAACCAATTGCGTGTTGATAAATTGCCTCCTTCTCCTCCCATTGCTGCTTGGCCTCCTTTTCTCTCCCTTTGGCTTCTACTTCCTCCCTTCCTTAGGCTGTAAATTGTAATTTTTTATTATTTATAATAGTCCTTTAGAGTTTATTGAAAAACCGCAAAACAGCGAATCCCCGAAAAGTGAACCGCAAAGTAGTGAGGAAATACTATATACCATTAATTGAGCTGCTAGCTGTTATTTATCACAACATTCATGTCTCTCTTATTCTCCACAGGCTCCCCAGTAGCCTTTCATTACACTAAGAAGTAGCGACATATGCCAGTGCTCTAGAATCCATAGCTGAGCAGCAACAGGAGCAAACACCAATTTGAAAATGACTATTGCTCTGAGGATTTGCCCATCTTTTGCCTTTTTAAAAATGCATGGCAATGCACTGATGATCAAAACTGCACTTGTCCTGGATATGTCTGTAGCGAGAGAAGTTTGCTTGTTTCCTGTCTGAGTGGACCTTAGGAACTGTACCTCAATGCCAGTACTATTTCTTGTCTCATTGAGGTGCTAGGGAACTCACTTGGCACCATCATCTGTGGGGCATGTGAAGTATAAAATGAAATTCTGTTCTTGATGACACCACATATTAATTGCATAACGCTTCATGTGCAGTATCTTCATTGGTGTTGAATTTTAAATGATGCTGTGGGATAGGTATTGTTTCACCTTTGTGCACAGCACCTAGCTGCCCAGATACTTCATTCAAAACCTAGTTCAAGTTGCAGTGTTTCGATTTTTGGAGAATATGAAATCTGTTGACAGAGCATGGGTTGTTAGGAAATTAATTGGTTTTGTTTTTTTTCCGTGTCAGGAGCAACTGGAGTTGCTTCTGGAATGAGAGAATTGGCCGTCTGCAAGGACGTTGCCCAGGGGACACCCGGATGTTTTGATGTTTTACCATCCTTGTGGGAGGCTTCTCTCATGTCCCTGCATGGAGCTGGAGCTGATAGAGGGAGCTCATCCGTGCTCTCCCCGGGTGGGATTCAAACCTGGCCAGCTTTCAGGTCAGCAACCCAACCTTCAAGTCACGAGGCTTTTATCCCCTAGGCCATCGGAGCCTTTATATATATTATATTTATTTATATTAATTTCAGTATTTATTTATTTATTTATATTTATTTCAATATTTACACATTATATTAGTAGTTAGGTGGCCTTTCTCCCCTTTGCAAGCCTTCTCCCTGTGCTTCTTCCTCTCTGGTGCCTGCCAGTTTCCCTTGTGTGCATGCGCCTCCCTCTCGTCAGCATCCAGAGTGGCCTGGCTGGATGCCAACGAGAGGGAGGGCACATGTGCAAAAGGGAAATTGGCACCTTGTGCGCTTGCGCATTTCTCAGAAAAAACCCGCAAAGCAATGAGGGAGCGAACACTATACTTGAATCCAAAACCAAGACTTGACACGGGGACCCAAGAATCAGCCCTAGCTTCGCCCTCGATAGCTAATGTTGCCCGAACTGATTCTAAAGTAAACAACAGGCATTTTAATAACCTCTCATGAACGCATTTCGCTTCCAACGAATTTTCTCTATCTCTTTCCCATGCAGACTCAGAACTGTAAATGAAGGTCTTTGCTAATCTCCACAACGCCAGGTGCATTCCCTTGAAAACTTTCAATTTCAATTAGCTCATCACCCAACCCCTTATCTAAAGATGTTGTTTCTGGCTCCACGATCTGACTTTGGAGATCTATACCGTCTGAGTCAGTTTCATTTCCCTGGCCTGAATAATCAACACTTTGAATCTGGCCTGAATTTTCATCACTCTGAACCCAAAAGATTCCCACAGTCCCTTCTGATTAATCAGTGAGTCCATCAGCCCCTGACTGGGCTGTAATAGAGGAGGGGAGAGTATATCCAAATACAAATATCGTATAGATGCAGGGCCGGCCCCACCATAGAGGCCACGTGACGACGCCGCCTCGGGCGCAGGTCCCGGGGGGCGCCGTCAGGCTGGGCGGGAGGCGGGGCACCGCCCGACCAGTGCGCCCTGGCCTTGTGGCTCCCTCTTTCGCCGCCCGGGAAGGGGAGGAGGGATGCCCTCCTCTCCTCCCCGGGCGGCGAAGCCTCCCTCTTTCCAACCCTGGCCGCGCCTCCCACGCTGCGTGGGAGGCGGGGCCAGGGCGAATAGCATGGGAGGCGGGGCCAACCCTGGCCCCACCTCCCACCCAGCGTGCCCTGGCCCCGCCTCCCACGCAGCGTGGGAGGCGGGGCCAGGGCACGCTGGGTGGGAGGCGGGGCAAGGGCGCAGGAGGCGGGGCCGGCGGGGGGCGCTTTTCAGCACCCCCGCTTAATATTTAAATTTATCTCCGACCGGCCCTGTATAGATGTTAGGAAGTATTATATTGGTTCGTGCATATATACATGTATATAGATTTGTTTCACTGTTCTTTTATATACAGTAGAGTTCCAGTTATCCGAGATAAAGGGGCAGGCCCAATCTCAGATAACCAAACTGCTCGGATAATAGGGAGGCCCTATTATCTCTTCCAGCAATTCGGTTTAGGGAAGCGCCCCACAATCGTTGCTGCCTAGCAACGCTCGCGGGGTGCTTCCCAAGGGGTGAGGGCTCGCCGTGGGGCATCCTTCGGTGAGCCCTCACCCCTTGAGAAGCACCCCGCGAGCGTTGCTAGGCAGCAGTGATCGTGGGGCGCTTTCTCTTCCCTCTCCCTCTCATTCTCTCGAAGGAGAAGGAATAGGAGGTGCACCTCCGGTGGCGCCTCATATAATACGGAGACTCGGTTAACCGGAACTCTACTGTATATGTAAATTGAAAATAAAAAAATATTAATTGGAAAATAATAATGCCTTCATTTCCACCCACTACCTCAAACTTAGAAATATTCTAGTTATCTCTCTTACTCCTCCTTTTTGGCCCATCAAAAGGGTCTTTGTGTACGTACTATGAGTAGGTAGGTACTGAACATTTTCTTTTTTCTGCGTATACAATCCTTCCTTTTGCCAAAGCCGCTCCTCCGCAGAAGTATGACAACTGCCAGCCATCTCAGAATTAATTAGCTTTCGCAATGATAGACTGTAAAAACCTGATCATCGGGGTTGCGTTGATTCATCCAAAATGTTTATACATTAGAACTTTTTTTCTTTTAACATGAGGAATAGTATCAGCAATTTTGTGATCTGCCCCCGCACCTAGTTACCATAGTATCACAGAGCCTTCAATCTGTTACAGAGCATTGCAGAAAATGCAATCTTCCCCACCTCCTGCTCCCATCAGCGAAGTGACAGGGTGAAATCGGGAACTCACTGAATAATGAAATTATGAATGAAGGAACATTTTTATGGGGCACCTGAAGTAAAAGGGCATAGTCTTCTCTCCTTCGGACTGCAACTGATTTCAGGGTAGGGATCAGGAGGTGCACGCACTTGTATGTGCACGCACAAGCAAACAACAAATCTTTGCTTGCACATACACATCTCAGTGTGCTCCTATCCCTTAATAGCCTTCACTGAAATTAGCATTTTTGTCTCAGCAGCCTGGCCGATATGGAAACTTTCAGGGATCTGGTTCTACCAACTACAAGTGCCAAAAAGACCAGCACAGGACCATGTTTGGTCCTAAACCTGCAAGTAGTATAGCTCTTATCTAAAGGAAGGCAGAAGAATTGTGTCATAGATGAGAGTAGCTACACTTTCACTAAGCCATAAACTCAAGGTTGCATTCTTGTAGTATGTGTTGTTTTACATATATTCATGTTAAATAGAGGGAGCAAATTCAGCCCTCAGTATCATACATCATTGGTGGGTGGGTGTACGCACAACTCTAGATCCCTGAGAGAGATAGCAAGTGCAGATTTCATCTATTTGTGCATGTGCTATTTCTAGCAAGCAGCTTGAGTTTCTGCAGCTCTACTTATGTCAAGGTGCCTAGAAGTTGAAGTGGGAGGAGTGCTCTTGCTGTTTGCTAGGATATTGTACATTTGGAGATGAACTACATGGCAATGGTCTTCATGCAAAGTTTTCAAATGGGCAAACTAATGTGAATGTAAAGAGGAAACAGAATATATGAGACTATATAGAGGCATGCTGTTTTGCTATTTCATCATGCATTTTACACAGGGCTGTGAGAAATGCCTTCACAATGCTACTGGAAATTTATGGGCTCATTTATCAAAACAACTACTTCTTTAATATATTCATGTTTCTTTTTTTTATGAAAACAATTAAAATAAATATTTCTCAAAGTTCAGAAACTGAGTAAAAGAGGACCACAGGCTGATATTTTCCAGCCATCCTGAAGAATTTTAAAACCCCAGTTATTTATACTCAATGAGTAAAAATATAATTTTATACTTATATATCATGTGAGGATATAGTTGTTCCAAGAACCTTTAGAATTTCCACTTGTCACTCTTATACAGTTGTCACTGAAAACCAATGTCTTGGCTAATTTAAATGAAGTGTCAATATATATATTCAAAATGGTGACATTACATTCCTTCTTACCATTCTTTCACTGAGATTATTAGTTTCAGTCATTAGGTCTTTGGAACGCTTATTTTCACATTTGGTACCACAAGTTTCTTTGGTTTGCTATAGGAGAAGATCTCTAGCAGTGCAAAGTTCTTCCTCTCTTCAAATCCCAAAGGTCTTTACCAAGTGTATGGAAATGCTAGTTTCCTTTCTCAAAACGCAAGAACATAAATTCACCCTTTGTTGGGTGTGTGTGTACCCTAACCCCCAAAAAGTGAAGATCCAACTGTACATCTTAGAAAGCAAGGTCTCATTTTCTCTTCATTGAAAGTATATCTAGCAGCCACTATGACTCATCAGCTGACAACTTGGTCCTCCATAATACTTTTCTCTAACCCAGTTCCTTAACCTGACCTCCCATCCTATGTTAAGTTTCACAGTCACTTATTTGTGCCAGGCACAGAGCCCATGAAGAAGAAGGATACATTGCTTACCAATAACGATGGTTCTTTGAGTGGTCGTCAGTGCCATCATAAACCTCCTCTACATCCCCTTTCTTTCATGTCCCTGTTCCATTATTGACAAGCTTCAACACTGAGAGTACAGTAGCTTAACAGGCTAGGATATAGATAGAGGAGATGGTGTTCCCACTAAGTTATACGGGTTTAGAGCTGTGGTTCTCAAACTGTGGGTCTCCAGATGTTTTGACTTTCAACTCCCAGAAATTCTAACAGCTGGTAAACTGGCTGGGATTTCTGGGAATTGTAGGCCAAAACACTTGAGGACCCACAGGTTGAGAACCACTGCTCTAGAACATTCCGGTAGTGTTTGTGTAGGCACAAAACCCATTTGTGTGATGGCACAGATGACCACCTCAAGAACCACAGTTGCCATGTCCTAAAGCAGTGGTTCTCAACCTGAGGTTTCCAGATGTTTTTGGCCTACAACTCCCAGAAATCCCAGCTAGTTTACCAGCTGTTAGGATTTCTGGGAGTTGAAGGCCAAAAACTTCTGGGGACCCTAGGTTGAGAACCACTGTCCTAAAGAAATTGTTCATTTCTGACCATATCCAGTGGGATATAGCTGGTGATTAGGCACATCTGTTGGTCACCTGTTTTGGAAAGACTGCTATATTGCTTGATACAGTTTGGGCCTGGAAAATGTAGAAGACTATTTGCGCCCATATGAACTTGGTCATTAATATTCTTTAACAGGATACGTGATAACAGTTGTCATAAGATGTAGAAAAATACAGTGTACATGAGGTAAAGCTGCTTTGTGGTTCTAAACTTTGCAGGTTAAAAACAACATTTTGAGGATGCTCAGAAAGCTTTGGGAAGCGTCTTTGCCCTGCAGCAAAGATAGTCACGTGCTTTAAGGCAACTCCAACCATCTTAGAGCAGAACTGCAGCTGCTTTTCTGCACCAGCTGCATCTTAGAACAGGCTTCAAATACAGTCACATATGGAGTGCTTTGTGTTATTTATTTATTCACTCAGAGATGGGAATTTCTTGTCTACCCCCTCCCAAGGGTTTAGTGCAATGCTTTTCAAAAATCATATGTATACACAAGATACTGTTTATCAACATTTGGGTTTATGAGCGAGTATAAATGGTGTTTTAGGTATGCATCTGTGTTCTCAATTCTATGAAAAAATGTTGCAATCATGTTTTTCCAAACAGAATGTTTGAAAACATATCCAGCCAGCACTTCATTGTAGTGTCAATATTAGTGTCATATGCACAAATGTTAGAATAGTAGCTCTCTTATATTAATGCAAACTGATTTGAAATCCTCCACTGGCATCTCAAAGACTAGCAAATGTATGTTGGCAAAAGCTCTTACAATTGATGGGTTTGCTTCAACTAAAGGTTATAATCTCTTCTTAAAATTCAGGCAGGAATTACATTGCTAACCTTTAGGGTGCCATATGGTGCTGTGTCATATGGTGCTACTGATGCTTTGTGTCTTATCTAAAAAAGAAACCAGATGGATATATTTATTGTGCTGATGGATTTTTGTAAGTATTCATGGGTGCTACTGAGAGAAATGCTTCATGGGGCAGGGAGGTTTCGGAAGTATATTCGTATGCCCATGTGCATGCAGAAAGAGGGTCATTCATGTTGAGTTTGCACAGATGCTGTGTTTTGTTGAAAGTCAAATTATACATGTATCAGCATGCCAATAGACAAATTATACATGAGGTAAGTTTGTAGTTAGGTTTCAAGAGAGGAGGTAACAATGTTGTCCTGCTTTTATCTAGGGTTCCACGTGTATGATACATATTGGGGAAATCTGTACATAGGCACTGGTTTCTAGTATTGCTTGGAATTGGTGAGTGGATGTCCAGTTCCATACAATGCATATCTTAGTGGTAGCATTTTAAGATGGTACATATATAAAAAGCTGGAAAATTTTGTTCAAACAGTGATGAAGTAAATAGTTGGAACGCCACTATTCTTGACAGTAATCACTGACTAGACTCTGCACTGTAGGTCATTGCCACCAAAGACTGAACTAGATAGTGTTTTTCTATTTGTCCTTTTGGCAAAATTGTGTATGAATCAGGATCTGCTAATTGAACCTTTGCAAAGGTTAGAAATCACCAGCCACTGACTCCCTTGAGCCCTGTTTTCCAATGTTCACCACTGCACAGAACAGAACAGGAAGCATAACTGTCTCAGTCTTTGCCTTGATTGCAAAATCTTTCCTCTTTACATTTGGAGGTTTGTTTTCTTCCTTTCATTGGAGACGCTCAGGTTTGTTTAAACCCGGGAGCCACCAATGAAAGAAAAGAAAGCAACCCTCTAAATGTAAAGAGGAAAGATTTTGCAATCTAGCAGAGGGATTACATGGCATTGAAATGATTTGGAGCCTTTGCCTATGGTGCATAAATCTTTTTTCCCCATTTACACTTTTTGGCCCAACTCTTTAATCTAAGCTGATCTGGATCAGTGCATGTTCAAAGGGAATCAGGGCTTCTTAAATGTGCACCCCAGGATCGAGTGTGGATCGCAAGGGATTGGGTCCACCCGAGAGCCCCTGTTGTGTACCCCAGGAATCTTTTAACGGACATCCCGATCCCGACTTTACCCTGATTGAAAGGAGCCAACCTTGGCTCCCCAATTGGTGCTAGTCTGCAACAGCGTTTGTCTCATGGCCCCTGATCCCAGTGTGGGGTCTCTAAGGACACACAATATCTAGTTTACATAAATGAAATATAGCCTTATGATGCTACAACATATCTTCCTCCAGGTGCTTCATAATGCTTTCATTCCTTATGCTTCTATTTCCTTTTCTCTTGCTAACATCTGCATGCACGCAGGAACCAAACAATAAAAGGAAAAGAGAACAACCTTTATAACCTTCTCACACCTGACCACAGTGCAGCCATCTTGCCCCTGCTCTTCTCTCCTATTTCCTTGCCTATGAATTATGCTTGATCTTATTTTATTTTATTTCCTATAACTATATTAAATTGAAGGCTAACTTCAATGGACTATTTTAACCTCTGACAACTCTTAGGCAGTGTCAGAGTTCCTGGAATTCCTCTCTAATGTCTTAAGCTGAAGGCACAACAAAGACAATTATCATTTGAACAGTATTTTCCTGTCATCCTTCTGATGGCCACAAGATTGTCATCTGAGATTCCCTTCCGGGAGACTCAGGCCATCAGTCTGATCAAGCTACCGACCAAGAAATGTGATTGCTCTGCTGTTTCCAATAGATTTTTAGACCCAGTGATTGTTTGCTCAGTCTGGAAGCAGACCTGGGACTACCCACCCGTTGTCCCCAACATCTTGGACTTGGCATTTACCTAATCCCATCATTCCCTCACCCAGACATTCATCATTTTCCAAATTCCACCGGTAAACATCTGGAGATGGGTGCAACATCCTGGGCACCCTCTCTGCCCCAAGAGATGCAACCAACCACTGAATGGAGGCCCAGGTTTTCCCCACCCGGTTAGGAGGGAATCCCTAGCTGCATCATCAGGGCCGGAGCCAATCACAGTGCACGCCTATAAGCCTGTCCCTCAGCCAACATGGAGCAGAGGCGGCGCTGGCCAGCTTCCAATGGGAGGGCTGAGAGAATTTCAAAGCTGGACAATGTTAATGCATGGTGTTTCTTCTGTATAAAAGTTACTGCAGCTCCCATTTTGTTGATGCTTGTACGTTTTGGCATCCATTGTGGTACATTGCATCCTAGATTGAATAAAGCTTCTGTCATTTGCCTTCACCTGGTGGGTGTTGATCTCTGTTCCGGAACATTGACAGTTAGCAGAACTTGCCAGGCAGCTCTCGGTATCCACGGCTTTTAGAAAACTAAAAATGTTGACCTCAAGGCATCGCAGTGCCCTCAGTTCTAAAGCTTAACTTTAACCCTGTGAAGAATGTTTGGCTGTGTAGTTGTAATTTGGACCAGTATCTTGCAGGAAACTATATGGCTTAGCAGTCACTTGTCTCTCACCTATCCAGACTCTGCATTCTGTTCACTGCACCTGGTGCTTTCCTCAGCTCACAGTTAGACTATTCCCCACCACTTTTTAGTGCTGTTTACTATTAGTAGTGGAAGCCTTTCTTTGGGGTGGGGGAGCTAAAAGGGTAACATTTTCTTGTCATTGACGTGCGAGTCACAAAAGACTAATTAACTAATTATAGTAATTTGATCTGGAAACGTGACTATTGAGTGGGCTAGGAGTGTATATGTATATGACTCTGTTTAAACCGCAGCACCAAACACCTCCCTGCCCACGCACATTTAACTGACAGAGAAAACATCTGCAACCTCGAAAGGGGAAATTCCAGATGCAGCATTTATGACATGGTGAACGGGGAGTGAGGGGGTGCCTTCTTTCATCTAGATCTTCCCTGTTGTAGACCTAACAGTTATAAAACCTACACCCACGCCCCTCAAAATAAGGACACTTGCCTTGAAGGATTTCCCTAAAAGGTTTGATGGGGGGAATGACAAATGTGACTCCACATTCACATATTCAAACCTAACACTTTCTCCTACAAGCTGAGTTGCCACCAACCTCTTGGAAGCAATCTGCAGTCTCGAGACTGGTAGGATGATGTAAGCAAGACTCAAGGAGATCTTTAATGACAATCACTTGGTTCAGTGGACTGTGCAGAAAGGGGGAAGAGCTAAACATTAGGAAAATGCTATATTCATGCAGCTGGAGCATAGAAAGAGCCAGTTTTATTTTATGACTCTAGGGAAGGTCTGGTGCATATGCCATACTAGCTGCACATTAACCATGGTTAAAGGCATGGAAGAGCCGGATGCTTGAATTCCTTTCTCCCATCCAGGGCCGGTTGAACATATGAGGCTGCTGAAGCGGCCGCCTCAGGCGCTGGCCGGTAGGGGCGCTGTCGAGGCGTCGACAGCGGCCCGTAGCACCACCGATGCCGCTGCTGTTGGCACGAGGCTTCGATCCCTCGCGCCCGCGCCAAACTGCACAGCACAGATCGCCCAATTCTCCCTTACTTCCTGGACGCGGCCGCAGATCGCCCGGGCGATCTGCGGCCGCGTCCAGGAAGTAAGGGCGAATTGGGCGATCTGAGATGTGCAGCTCAGATCGGCCAATTCTCCCTTAGTTCCAGGACGCGGCCGCAAATCGCCCGGGCGATCTGCGCCTGTGTCTAGGAACTAAGGGCGAATTGGCCGATCTGAGCTGTGCGCACGCACAGAGCACAGATCGGCCATTTTGCCCTTAGTTCCTAGACGCAGGTGCAGATCGGCTGGCCGATCTGCGGCCGCATCCTGGAACTAAGGGCGAATTGGGTGATCTGAGCTGTGCGCACGCTGCGTGTGCACAGCTCAGATTGCCCAATTCGCCCTTCCTGGACGCGGACGCAGATCGCCTGGGCGATCTGCGGCTGCATCCAGGAACTAAGGGCAAAATGGCCGATCTGTGCTCTGCGCATGCGCACAGCGCAGATCGCCCATTTCCGCCCTGCCTGCTCAACGCAGGCGCAGATCAGTGCCGATCTGCGTCTGCATTGAACAGGCAGGGCGGAAATGGGCGATCGCACAGCGGCACCATTGCCGCAGCTGCCGCCACCGCAGCAGCAGCAGCCGCCGCGACCTCTGATTTGTGTGTGTGTGTGTGGGGGGGGGGTGTTGGGCACCAAAATTTGGGGGGCGACAAGTAGTACAAGCCTACTACTTGGAATGACCTCGGGCCGGCACTGCTCCCATCCTACCATCTTTAAACAGGGATGCCCTTAGGATTGCAGAGATATTACTGGGCACAATTTACTCTATGCTGGGTGCACTTAAAAACCTTATGTTTGGAACAAGTGCTGAGTGTAGAGTGGAGCAGAAGAATAGCTGGCCATTTTACTTGTTTGTGTATGTGTATAATGCTGTCAGAGCTGCAACTTTTGACCTTCAAAGTACTTTGATTGGTTGCCCACAAAGTTCTCTACCATTTGCCATAAATGATGGAGCGGATAAGAATTGTATGCCAAAACATCTGGAAGGCCAAAGGTTCACCACTACCACTATGTAGGGCAGGGATGGGCCTGGCAATGAGTTTTGGAGGCCCTCAACAGCCCCATTACTCCCCCATTTTAAAAACATAAAATGTTTTTAAAAACATTTCTTTTCTAAATTCTTTGTGATGTTGTTGTAGTTGTTGTTTTCTGTGCTGCTCCTTTGTCATCAAAATTGATCTCAGGACAGTGTAGATTACATTATGACAACAGAATAAATTAAGTTCAAAATTAGACAGGTAACTTCAGCAGTTTAAAAACCGGTCAATCTAAAATCAGTTTAGACTTAATTAAATTTGCCAATTTGAAATTCAAATGTTGTCCTCAAGATACCTAGGCAAACAAGGACTGAACAAGGTTATCTCTCATGGGAGGGCATAATGGTGTCAGAAAATCAGCATAGAGAAATATATTATCTTTTACAGAGATATAGTACTCCTCTCCCAACACTGGCTT
This sequence comes from Anolis carolinensis, assembly GCF_035594765.1. NCBI lineage: Eukaryota > Metazoa > Chordata > Lepidosauria > Squamata > Anolidae > Anolis > Anolis carolinensis. The sequence goes on from NC_085842.1 coordinate 166,838,990, forward strand.
TATTATTTATTTTTAATTCCCACCTTTCTCCCAATATGGAACCTAAAATACGCTGCAATATAAGGACACAGAGAAAGGTATTATCTGAAAATCTCAATGCATGGCTTTTTGCTATGATCTTGTCTGAACTCTAGCTCTATAAAGTATATTACAAAATAGTTAACAAATGGGATGTAAATCAATTTGTGGGAATATACATCCTCAGTAACAGCTCAACCTGTGCAGTCCAATCCTGCTCACATGGATAGGGTGATTCATGAGCACAACACAGGAAAACCGAGTCAGAAACATGTATGTATATCAATGCATTAATCCCCATTCATTTCTATGCAGAAGTGCAATAGCAAGCACTCCTGTCCTGATGCACATGTGAACAGATCAAATCCACAGGCAAGAAGGTCACTTACAAACCTAAAAATGCACAAATACATGTAGATTCACAGTGGCTATGCCACAATTGGAAACCATAACACTGTTTACATTTTTATTGTAATTGTTTCTGATTTCTGTGGCGGTACTACAACAGATAAGTTCAGTTGAATCACCAAAATTTGAAAAAGCATATCTTGAAAATAAAATTGGTTTTTGAATATGGTATACTTTCAATTCAAATAATTTCATTATCCACAATATATGTGTAATGTTTATATTGCTAATTTTATTTCTTAGTTCCTTAGGACTAGCTACCCTAAATACTGCCCACTCTTGGAAGCTAAGAAGGGGTAGTCCTATTTAGTGCTTAGATGAGAGGCTGCTGATGAATATCAAAGGCTGTGGGCTATATTTCAGAAGAAGGAACCAGCAGAACCATCTTTGACTATTCCTTGCTTAAGAAACCCCAATAAAATTCATGTAGGAATATTTGATATTTTTGATATATTTAAGTTAAGAGTAGCGTAGCCAGTGCTATATTATTGTTGCAGGAAAAAATCATCTCAAATAAAGGAGTAGGTACTAAAGACCATGAGGAAAAAGAGGGAAATTAAATTACCTCTATATGCAGACAAGGAAGCAAAACATCTTGAACTACATAAATCTAAGAAATAGAGCAGGTATAAAGGGATTCCCTCTGTCCCTAATTGTTGATGCTTCTTCGCTTTCAGCAATTAATGGGGTCCACATAAGTTGACAAGCAACTTGAAGATGCGTAGATACATACTTCAGTTAACTAAAAGTAAATGTGTTTCTGAGTATTGCTTCTGTAGCAGAACTTTTGGTGCCAGAGATTGAAATGACAAAGAAAGAATAAGAATCATTTCCTACACCACAGAAAAAGAACAGCAGTTCAACATGTTTCAGCAATTTTTAATGCAAACTAACATTATGCATGTGTGAAATAAAATAATCAGGACAGATAAGCCATGCATAACTAAACAAAAACATTTTGAACTGTTTTGAGACCACTTAAAAGCTTCTTCCAAATTGCATCCTGGGATTCTTTCTTTCTTTCTTTCTTTCTTTCTTTCTTTCTTTCTTTCTTTCTTTCTTTCTTTCTTTCTTTCTTTCTTTCTTTCTTTCTTTCTTTCTTTCTTTGCCTCCACTTTCCTCATGATTTCAATTTTGATTACAAAATGTACAAGGTCCATGTATTTTCAGCATATCAGATGAGGCAAGCTACTCCCACTTTCCTCTTTTCCTTTCACTCTCCTCACATGTTCAGGAAGTGATTCTGGAGGCAACTGTTTACCTTGCTTGGTGTACACACAGCTGCAGTAGGATCACCTAGAAAAGAATCCCATTCTTTCCCAGGGAAAGCTTTATTGCCATGTTTATTGCAGACACATTGCTACAACCCAACACTGAAAGCCCCTTTTCACTGCCCTTCCAGTACTAATGCTGCAAAAAATTGAAAATGAACCTTCCAGCTAGACAGAAAATAAGAAAAGGGGGTTGTGCTGCTCTGGTCTCCACTAAAAATATTTTGTAAAAAGTAACTTCTTTGTCAGATGCATTGTTAATTGAGGTATTCATGTATAGGCATAGTATAGCTGTATAGCATTCCCACTCCCAAACATTTCTAACTCGAATATGATAATTTATTTTGAAATAAACCAAAAATATGTTTACATGTAACATTGAAAATTAACTGCTAGCATCTCAATAACTAGATTTTATTTGTTGTCTCGTTTTAATGATCAATCAAATGGAAAGTCCAATGTAGATACATACATTTACAGTAGGGTGAAGAGGGATGAACATGGATGAACACTTTCATGCCAACTCTACCTACCTGTTCTCACCTGCCCTTGAGGAAATGTTTTTTTCCCTCGCAACAGCAGGCAGATGCTGATAATCTAGTGGCCCCGCCCTTACTCTGGTCTTAGATTTCTGCCAAGAAAGAAGCCCTTGTTGAGTAAATAAATAACAGTGATGGGTGTAACTTTTGTTGAAGCCAAGAAGTGAGCAGGGCATGTGGAATGCAGTTTAGCTCTTTGTGGTCTAGATTCTCGCACATTTCTTACAGATTCTCCACCTAGTTTCAGAACTGTATTGAGGGACAGCCTTCTATTTTGTTTTCTCCTGTTGGAAGAAAAAATGGCTCTATACTCAGCCACAATGTGGGCATAATATCAAAGGATCACGAATACTCATGTAATGTGCCATTGAGTAGTGCAATAATGGAAATCTAGAGAATTCTAAGTGATCGTCTTGTAAGTAACAAGATGTAAATGTGTGGGATAAAACTTTGTGTATAAAATAACATTCTAGTTGTGATGAAGTACTTGCATAACGGTTTTGTCACAAGGAAGCCTGTTTGTCAAAATAATGAGCTTCTGCGCCTGCAGCTGAAAAGTCATTAGGGAGTCCCAGTGTAAGTGAATTGGCTGCTGGAAGCAGGGTGGTGCAAATTATCCCTAATTCTCAAAAGAACAGCCACTGCTTGGACATCCTGGTACTCTGGCTTTATTGCATATTCATTCACAGAGCCAAACACAGTGTGTTAATTGAAAGTGGGCTGATCTGAAACAAACAAAAACAACCCAGTTTGAAACAACCCCTTAAATCAGCCTTACAGGCAGTGACAGATTCAGTACACGCAAAGGAAGGAGACAGAAGAAGAAAAGATGTGCTGTTCTGAACAGTAAAGGATGTTGTCTACATTTCAAAAGCACTGTCTGCGTGTGTCTAGTGAGGTATCGATAATGCACAAGTGAAGTCTGCAACAGAAATTTGCAGCATGGAGTGCTTTGGATTTGTGTTCCAATTAAAAAGACATTTCTTTTTTCAAAACTCTTGATTCTAGGGCCCCTTCCGCACAACTGAATAAAATCCCACATTATCTGATTTGGACTAGGATATATGGCAGTGTGGACTCAGATATCCCAGTTCAAAGCAGATACTGTGGGATTTTCTACCTTGATATTGTGAGTTATATGGCTGTGTGGAAGGGCTGAATATAACTACCCACAACAGTTGGGGTTTTATTTCTTATTTATTTATTTAAAACGTTTATATTCAGCCCTTCTCACCTTGAAGGGGACTCATATATACAACATATATACGGCAAGCATTCCATGTCAGGACATAAAATAATTAAAAATATTCACAAACATTAAAACATGAAAAACATTAAACATTAAAATCAGTTTATCTACTTTAAAACCAGCTGTTTAAACCAATTCAGGACACCATGCTGCCTCCGGTCAGTAGAGTAGGTTGCCTATTATTGCCTCATTGCACTGCCCCAAAGGCTTGGTCCCACAGCCAGGTCTTTACCAATTTTTAAGGAACAGGAGGGAGGGCGCTGATCTAATCTTCCCAGGGAAGGAGTTCCATCGTCGTCTCACTCGTTCAGTCGTTTTCGACTCTTTGTGACCTCATGGACCAGTCCACGCCAGAGCTCCCTGTCGGCCGTCACCGCCCCCAGTTCCTTCAAGGTTGAGCCAGTCACCTCAAGGATACCGTCCATCCATCTCGCCCTTGGTCGGCCGCTCTTCCTTTTTTCTTCCAGTTTCCCCAGCATCATGATCTTCTGCAAGCTTTCCTGTCTTCTCATGATGTGGCCAAAATACTTCAACTTTGCCTCTAATATCTTTCCCTCCAGTGAGCAGTCGGGCATTATTTCCTGAAGGATGGACTGGTTGGATCTTCTTGCGGTCCAAGGCACTCTCAGGATTTTCCTCCAGCACCAAAGTTCAAAAGCGTCTATCTTCTTTCGCTCAGCCTTCCTTATGGTCCAGCTCTCGCATCCATAGGTTACTATGGGGAATACCATTGCTTTCACTATCCGGACCTTCGTTGCCAGTGTGATGTCTCTGCTTTTCAGTATTTTATCGAGCTTGGCCATTGCTCTCCTCCCAAGAAGAAGACGTCTTCTGATTTCCTGGCTGCAGTCTGCATCTGCAGTGATCTTTGCACCTAGAAATATAAATTCTGTCACTGCCTCCACGTTTTCTCCCTCTGTTTGCCAGTTGTCAATCGGTCTGGTTGCCATGATTTTGGTTTTCTTGATGTTTAACTGCAGCCTGGCTTTTGCACTTTCTTCTTTCACCTTGGTGATAAGGCTCCTCAGCTCTTCCTCACTTTCAGCCATCAGAGTGGTATCATCTGCATACCTAAGGTTGTTAATGTTTCTTCCAGAAATTTTAACTCCAGCCTTGGATTCCTCAAGCCCCGCATGTCGCATGATGTGTTCTGCGTACAAGTTGAATAGGTAGGGCAATAGTTTACAGCTCTGCCGTACTCCTTTCCCAATATTGAACCAGTCTGTTGTTCCGTGGTCTGTTCTTACTGTGACTATTTGGTCTTTATACAGATTTCTCAGGAGACAGACAAGGTGGCTTGGTATCCCCATACCACCAAGCACATGCCACAGTTTGTTATGGTCCACGCAGTCGAAGGCTTAAGAGTAGTCAATAAAGCAGAAGTAGATGTTTTTATGAAACTCCCTGGCTTCCTCCATTATCCAGCGGATATTGGCAATTTGGTCTCTCGTTCCTCTGCCTTTTCTAAACCCAGCTTGGACATCTGGCAACTCTCACTCCATGTATTGCTGGAGTCTGCCTTGTAGGATCTTGAGCATTACCTTACTGGCATGGGAAATAAATGCCACTGTACGGAAGTTTGAACATTCTTTAGCATTTCCCTTTTTTGGTATGGGGATGTAAATTGATTTTTTCCAATCTGATGGCCATTCTTGTGTTTTCCATATTTGCTGGCATATGGCATGCATCACCTTGACAGCATCATCTTTCAAGATTTTTAACAGTTTAGCTGGGATCCCATCATCTCCTGCTGCCTTGTTGTTAGCAGTGCTTCTTAAGGCCCATTCAACCTCACTCCTCAGGATGTCTGGTTCTAATTCATTCACCACACCGTCAAAGCTTTCTTCTATATTTTTATCCCTCCTATACAGATCTTCTGTATATTCTTGCCACCTTTTCTTGATTTCTTCAGCTTCTGTTAGGTCTTTGCCATCTTTGTTTTTGATCATGCCCATTTTTGCCTGAAATTTGCCTCCGATGTTTCTGATTTTCTGGAAGAGGTCTCTTGTCCTTCCTATTCTTTTGTCTTCTTCCACTTCCATGCATTGCTTGTTTAAAAATAGTTCCTTGTCTCTCCTGCCTAACCTCTGGAATTGTGCATTTAGCTAGGCATATCTCCCCTTATCGCTGTTTCCTTTCGCCTTCCTTCTTTCTTGGGCTACTTCCAGTGTCTCAGCAGACAACCATTTTGCCTTCTTGGTTTTCTTTTTTTTTGGGACGTACTTTGTTGCTGCCTCCAGAACAATGTTGTGGACTTCTTTCCATAGTTCTTCCATAGCTGGGGGCAATCACTGAGAAGGCCCTGTCTCTCGTCCCCACCAATAGTGCCTGTGACAGTGGTGGGACCGAGAGCAGGGCCTCCCTGGAAGATCTTAGTCTCTGCAGTGGTTCATAGAGGGAGATGTGTTCAGACAAGTAAACTGGGCCGGGGCCGTTTAGGGCTTTATAGGCCAAAGCCAGCACTTTGAAGTACTTGGTAGCCAACTGACAGCCAATGGAACTGATACAACATGGGAGTTGTGTGCTCCTTGTATGCTGCCCCAATTATTAACCTGGCTGCCTCTCGTTGGACTATTAAAGTTTCTGAACAGTCTTCAAAGGCAACCACATGTAGAGCATGTTGCAGTAGTCTGTCCTAGATGTAATAAGAGCATGGACTACCGTGGCTAAGTCTGACTTCCCAAGGTATGGGCACATCTGGTGCACAAGTTTTAATTGTGCGAAAGCCCCTTAGCCACTGTCAAAACCTGCGATTCTAGGCTCAGTGATGAGTCCAGGACTCCCAACCTGCAAACCTGTGCCTTCAAGGGGAGTGTGACCCCATCCAGCATCACCTGTAAATAATAAATATGTTTCTGCCAACTTCTGCAAATCCCTTTGTGCACTCTGATACCCATCCATTTTCCTATTTTTTCTGTGGCCCCTTTTCAGCTCTTATAACTGAATACCTAAAATTGAATTAGTGTATGGTAGCAAGGAATCAATAAAGTTTGGATTGTCCTACACTGTAGAAAAAAGAGCCCCGGTGGCGAAGTGTGTTAAAGCACTGAGCTGCTGAACTTGCAGATCGAAAGGGCCCAGGTTCAAATCCTGGCAGCGGAGTGATCACCTGCTGTTGCTCCAGCTTCTGCCAACCTAGCAGTTCGAAAACATGCCATTTTGAGTAGATCAATAGGTACCACTCCGGCGGGAAGGTAATGGCGCTCCATGCAGTCATGCCAGCCACATGACCTTGGAAGTGTCTGTGGATAACGCCGGCTCTTCGGCTTAGAAATGGAGATGAGCACCAACCCCCAGAGTCAGACATGACTGGACTTAACGTCAGGGGAAACCTTTACCTTTTACACTGTAGAATTAATGCTTTGGAATAATTGGAGCTGTAGTTTTACAAGATCTTTAGCCTTCTCTGCCAAAGAATGCTGGTACCTCACTAAACTATAACTCCCATAATTCCCTGAACATAGAAGTTTGAAATCTTTTGATGAGAAATATGATTGATGTTTTTATTTTTTTAAAATAAAACTATTGCCTAAAAGTTTTCTATGTAGCTCCCAGAACTCCTTATTTGTGCTGTCTCTGTGAAAAAAATATGTTTTAAGTTTGCGGGCAAAATAAAGGAAAAGAACCAGGTGGTGAGAAAGAAGGTATTTTGTGGGATTATAGGCAAGGCACATGAGGGAGCCGGCATTGAAAATAACTGTGGATTCCGTGCAGCCTGTTCCTAAAGGGGTTTTGTGGAGGTAGCTCTGTTCTTTTAACATCCTGTTGCTCATTTGTGCTTTCTCATTTGATGGCTGGTTTTGAGGAAGTAGCTAATTTCCCCCCTTTAGTCCTTGCCCCTCTGGTGACGGTGATGATGATGTGTGAGTTGAATGTATACAATGAAGGAAAAGAAGTGGAAGAGAACTGCCTTGTGCTGATGTCAGGCGCAGGGCTGGCTTACAAGAGGGTGTGATTGAGTTTGGCTGAGCTTCAGACAGCCCTCTATCTTCTGTTTCCAACTTCCAGTGTGCTGAGACGGGCTGCAAGGTACAGAAACCCTCCCTGCTTTCCTCTCTCTCCTTCCTTCCTTTCTAGGGACGCTTTGTTGTCAGAGGAATTTGTGTGTGTTTTGTGCATACATGTATATGACAAAAGGAATGTGAGGAGATTTGAAAAATTGGGCAGAAGGGGGAGGAAACAACAGAAGTTGGGGCAAGGCAATGTGTAGACAATTTCCAGGCCACTGTGATGGGGGAAGCCGGCTGCTTCTGTGGACGTGGGTGGATTGGAGGTGAAAACCACAGAAGCCTGGCTGGTTTGCTGCCTCTGGTCAGGTGGGGCCGAGAAGAGAGAAATGTGTGCAAATGGTGTGGGGTATTAATGCTTTTCTTCTCCCCCTCCCCTTGCTGGATCTGCGCCTGTGTTTACTAGAGAGAGGGATAAAGAGAGTGCTGCAATCTGGGAAGGGGCAAAAATAGGTTACTTTGAAATATGTATGACTCCAAGCCGTGTCCTGGGGAGCAGCCTAGGAGATTCTTATTTTAGCAGCAATGAGGGGAAAGAGGAGAACTTTGTGTGCTTTCAGGACTGGGGAAGAAGATGAGAAGGGAGGCCAGAAACTCCAGTGTCTGCGGTGATTCAGCCCTCTTCTCTGCTTCTGGCCTCCCTCTCCTTTCGCCTTGCAAAAATGTGGCATGTTGTTGCACTTTCTTTTGTGTTTAACCCCCCACTCCCCATGTAGTCCTAAGAGGAAGCAAAACTGTTTTCAGTCCAGCCTGTTGTGGCGGGTGTGTGCTTAGTGCCACTTCAGACTTGAATGCTGTGCTGCCATCAGTTACATCTTTCATTGAATGCCTCTGGCTTTATCTGGCCCTGGGGAAACCTTGGCTGGCCTCATTTCCCTGAATAAGAGGGTGTTGATTCTTCAGATTCACCATGGATATCATGGTATTGCATGCCTCAGTTTTACTGGCATGAGTATATGTAAAATGATCCTAGCCTGGAAGTCTGAATGTTCCTCAGTTGTTTCTACAAAGCTCTATCTCTGTAATGCAGGAGTCAGTTGCTCCCAATTAATGGTGAGATGTTGTCTATTATGCTTTAGAAACTATTCCTGGGCTGGCAGAATTAGGGGAGGCAGGCATGTTTTGAGAAAATACTGGACTGTCTTCAGCTTGTGTTGTGAAAAATAAAACCTCTCCCACAATACAATAAGCTTGGGAGGATAGAAAAAAAGTATTACTTATCTGCTGGTAGGATTTATTTCTAATATTACAGGCATGTTGAAAACACTGATTGTGGACTCTTCTTTATTATGCTCTATTCTTCTGTTGAGCTATAGTCCCTTCAGTCTGCATAATGGCCAGAAGCTTGATAATCCTCAAAAACCTTTGAAATCTCTCTTAGAAAAAATGTATACGCATGAATATCCACAATATTGTGTGCTACAGCAGGGCGCAGAAGGTAATTGCAATGAATAGAGAGCTGTGATGGATTTGAGTCTGGGGGGACACCTCCTGTAAACAGCAAAGAAGGAAGCAATTTCCTTGTGTGGATGATTACATGTGAAGTCCTGCAACTAGTTTGAGGCCTGGACGGTGCTTATATGCACAGGCTGGCCTCATAATGGTCCCAAGAGCCATAGTATTGGTAGATAAATGGCCATGGAGGATTCAGCTTTTAAAAAATCTCTTCAGTACCCCAGGGCACATGTTTGGAGCATCAGAGTTCCTGTCCCTTAATCAGTTTCATCATGCGATGTGGTCTACACTTAGGTGCACTGATGCGCATTAAGGACTCTATTCCAGAGAATCTGCCAATTTTGCTTTTCCCAGTTTGAAGCCCTTAATGCAGATTGCGGTGTGCTGCTGTCAAACTACCTTCAAACTGCATTAAGTGGTTACTGTAAATGTGCCTTGTGATCTTTGTGGAAGTTAGTCTATAGAGAACATAATTGCTTGTGTTTGATAGGGGAACATTTCTGGATAGGTAAAGGTAAAGGATTTCCCCTGACATTAAGTCCAGTCATGTCCTACTTTGGGTGTTGGTGCTCATCTCCATTTCTAAGCCGAAGAATTGGCGTTGTCCGCAGACACCTCCAAGGTCATGTGGCCAGCATGACTGCATGGAGCGCTGTTACCTTTCCGCCAGAGCGGTATCTATTGATCTATTCACATTTGCATGTTTTCGAACTGCTAGGTTGGCAGAAGCTGGGGGCAACAGTGGGCGCTCATTCTGCTCCTCAGTTTCAAACCTGCAACCTTTTGGTCAGCAAGTTCAGCAGCTCAGCGCTTTAACACGCTGCGCCATTGGGGGCTAACATTTCTGGAGTAACTGAATTGGAGAGTGGGATGTGTTGACACACTGGGTACTTCCACATGTATCATATGTTCACTTATTTCACATTATTTAAAGAGTTACTACGTTAAGTCATCTTCCTTGTGTCTTTCGGCTACATTTTCCTGCATCTTCTTTTATCTCTTTTTTCTTACCATGCACATAAATATATTTAGTACACAAGGAAGGAAAGACTGAATTACTAACAAGTGCACTTAGATTTTACAGTACTAGGGGCCATCTGCCTAGGAGCACCCAGAATTTTAAAGGAACCTAATCAGCTGATAAATAATAGACTAGGCCTGCAGATCAAATGTGATTTCATGCATTTGTGGGATACTTGTCAAAGTTAAGCAGCGGTTTTATATTAGGAAGCAGATGAGAGACTAAGGTTCAGATTCCTGTTCAGCTCTCTCATTGGTGATCTTAGCCAATTTGCTCTAACATGGCATATAGCATAAACTATGTCATATTCGCCTTTGAACATTTCGGCTCTTATTTACGTATGTGCTTGTGTCTTAGAAATATTAGATTAAAAGGAGATCAAAATTAGTTTCCCTTTGTGTGTGCATGTGATTAAAAGTGTCAGAAGATTCTTTATCTCTTTTGTATCTCAGGAGGTCTGCTGATATTCTAAGATAACCGTATTAGTCTCCCAGCCATCAAAGTGAGACCTCTTAAACGTTATAGTCTCTCGAAATCCATTGGAAAGAGAAACCCCAGAAAAAAAATATATTTGGGATATATCCTGCATAGATCGTCAAATAATTGCTTTTAAATAAAAAAAAAATAGAAAAGCTTTTCTTTTGGCTTGCTGCTTTGTGATCTTAGGGAAACCTTCCAAGTATTTTCTGGTTGCTAAGAAGTCTTCAGAACACTATTATTGTGATCCATAAAAGCGGTGAAATCATCAACCATGTTGTGATGTAGCACGAATATATAGAGACTCTTACAGGATTTAAGTATCTCTTCTGTTTTTTGGTTGAGCAGATCTAGCTTTAAAAGAATCTGCAGCTCAGTGCGTGATTTACGGTGTGAATGTTAATGGCGAGCCTTGTGATTTTTGTAAAGAGGGAGGTTTCTTAGCAGAACAAGTTGGAAGAACTGTACTTTTTAGACCCAGGATTCCTTAACAGAAAAGGCTTGGCTTTCTCAAACATTGGCTAGTCTGTAAATAAATATGTCTTTTGTAAAATGTTTATTAATTTTTGAAATTGATGGAATTGATGAAAGGCTTTCAACTACCAACTCAAAGTAACATTTATTTTCTTATTGTTTTATAAACAGACATCTGCTTAAAATTTCCTCTCTTGTGCTAGCCAAGTACTAGATATTTTACCTATGGTATGCCAAGAGAAATTTCTAATTTGATATAGAATTGTACTATTCTGTTGCTCTGAGGATATAAAGAGCCCAAAGTGAGTTAAGACTATATATTTCATGTACAAATGGTTGGTGCTTAATAGGTCAACCTTATGTATGTCTACTGAAAAGTAGATCCTACTGAGTTCCCTGGAACTAAATTGACACTAAATTTGGCTCTTTGTTAAGTAATATTAAACATTCTGCATCTGCTGCCTTTAGAACGGCTTTCTCATTTCCCCATTTTCATTCTACACATGGAAAAAGTTGAGGGAAGGTTTTGTTGTGCTAATAGAAAGTAATTTGAATTAATGAAACAAAATCTACAGGAAAAGGCATAAAAACATAAGCCTCTACATTTTTGAACTTCCTTTCTCAAAAGCACCAACTAGAGATGCCCATGTTAAGGAATCATGGGAGTCCATCAATTCCTTAACCCTGCATTTGTTGCTTCCACCACCAGCCCTTTTCTCTACAATGGCCTTCTTTTGTTTTCCCTCTTTTTACAGAGCATTTGGAGGATGCTGTTCCAGCACTTCCATCCAAAGGTGTTTCTGTGTTATCATCTTCCTGACACCTCATTTGTGGCAACACAAGCAAGCAAGCAAACAGATAGCTACAGCATGAGGTTTTCGTATGTTGACAGGCAATTGTTGATCTCATTTATTTTTCAGGACATTTATTTATTTATTAAAGTTAGGTGTTGTACCAATAATCCCAGTGTGAACAAAACAAATTAAAAGCATAGCTATGAAAATTAATATGAGAAATAGAAAAATTGCATGTTAAAAATCATTCAAAGAACAGGTAGAATCATAGAATCGTAGAGTTGGAAGAGACCTCATAGGCCATCCAGTCCAACCCCCTGCAAGAAGCAGGGGAAAAAGTACATTGGGTGTTGTTGAAGAGAATGGAGAATATGATTTGTCATAGGACTGTGTTCCAAAGTTGGGATGCCACCAGCATTGAAGTGCTGCAGTATTCTTCTGGACCACGGCATCTAGACTTCCATAACATTGAGCAATAGCAGCTAAAGTGATGTCAAACTGCATTATTCCTAGAAGTAGATGCACCCATAGAGAACAATCTCACCTGAAGATGCCAGTGTCTCCCATTTGAGGATTCGAAACTTGTACTGTTGCTTCCTGATGCATGTAGGGAATCAATGACAAAGAAGCCTCTTAATTATTGGTTTCTGTTCTCATGACAAAATGGGAGGTTTTCACTCACATTCTTTCTCATGGTTGGTTTGTGTTTTTTTAAAAAAAGCAGTTCTCTTTAAGTACTTCCTTATACAAAGCAAACAGGAAAAAAGGGCCAGGAAATCTGTAAATTAAGCCCCAGCTTATTTGGAAAGATTGAATTAATGTTTCTGGGAGCCATATTTAGTAGGACAAACTTGTGAATAAACACAATATGAAAATGTTAGCGATGGAAAAGGGCCTTGCTGTATAATAAGTATCTATTTTATTGCATTTCTATCTTACCATTCCAGTTTTAGCCAAACATTGCAAGGGGCTAACTGATTAATAGTGTGTTGTCGAAGGCTTTCATGGCCAGAATCACTGGGTTGCGGTGAGTTTTCCGGGCTATGTGGCCATGTTCCAGTAGCATTCTTTCCTGATGTTTTGCCCACATCTGTGGCAAACATCCTCAAAGGTTATGAGGTTTCAATCTCACAACATCTGGGGATGCCTGCCATAGATGTGGGTGAAACATCAGGAGAGAATGCTGCTGGAACACGGCCACACAACCCAGAAAATCCACAGCAACCTCATTAACAGTGTGCTAAAAACCATCTAAAAGGGTTAAAACAAATTGAGCAATAAATGTTTGGATTATTACATTTGCAATTAAAGTCAATAATTAATAAAGCCATTTAAAAGTCTAGTCTGAAGAGATGTGCCTTGAAGCCCATCTTCAGATACTTCATAAAAATAACAGGAATGGGAACTGATTTCAACTGTATTCTGTGTTGATAAAAACCATATCTTTATGCCTTTTTCTAATTATAGAAAAGCAAAGTTGAGATTTTGGAAAGAACTGGTTAAAATAAATTTATTAACGGTAACTTCTTAAAATTTTCAACATTTTAAAATGTTTTATATTATTCTTTAAACACGTGGTTATGATGGGGGAGTCTTAGTGGTGCTTTTTATTAAGTTGTTTTGTTACTTTTTGAGGGGTAATTTGCGGAGGATGATGACCTTTTTGAAGCATTTCATCATTCTTATTACTTTTTCGTTCTAAAACTAGCACCTTTGTAACACAATAATGATGACTAACCCAATAGATTTCTTTTATAATTGTAGCTTAATAGTGTGATTTAAAGAAGTTAATGTTCTTTAACCCTTTTAAACTTAACATGTTAGTGTCAGCACGAACAACCCCAAGCTTAGCTAATGATTCAGCGGTGCCATTTTCATTAGACAGAAAAATCAGCAGAAATCATTACAGAAGTCTTACGTATATGTATATGTAATTGCTGTCCAAAACTAGACAAAACTTTGGTATATATGTGATCAACTATCTTATGGTGGATCATTATTTGATTTGATTCAGCTAACAAAGGGGAGGGAAAGGTTATAGAATTGGAAGGAGCTTCAGGAACCATGGAGTTCAACTCCTTACTCAATGCAGGATCTCCAGCCAAAGCATATTCTGCAGGTCTCCCCTCTTTTTTTGAAGCCATCCAGAGAAGAAGACCCACCCACCTCTCTAAGCCAGTCATTCCATTGCTAAGCCATTCTTGCTTTGAAGAAGTTCCAGCTGAAATCTACCTTCAGACCATTAATAATAATTCACTTATTTATATTCTGCTTTATCTCCCTGGAGGGACTCAGAACAGATTACAGTACACATATAAGGCAAACACTCAATGCCTTTTACACAACAACAACAACAACAACAACAACAACAACAACAACAACAACAACAAAAACATACACAGTAGTGTTGTGCTTTTGTATGGAATTACTGTTCGTTTTGTGTAGTTTCATTCATTTCATCTTATTTTCATATTTGTTCCCACTAACAAAAATGGGGTGCCTATACGAACTGAGGGCTCCTGGTGGCTCAGTGTGTTAAAGCGCTGAGCTGCTGAACTTGCAGACCAAAAGGTTGACAGTTCAAATCCCGGGAGAGGAATGAGCGCCCGCTGTTAGCCCCAGCTCCTGCCAACCTAGCAGTTCGAAAACATGCAAATGTGAGCAGTAGGTACCGCTCCGTCAGGAAGGTAACAGCGCGCCATGCAGTCATGCCGGCCACATGACTTTGGAGGTGTCTATGGACAACGCCGGCTCTTCGGCTAAGAAATGGAGATGAGCACCAACCCCCAGAGTCGGTCACGACTGGACTTAACATCAGGGGAAAACCTTTACCTTTACCTATACAAACAGAATAAAACTTACAAAAAACCCCCAAAAAATTGGACCATTGGCTGCAATGGGAGGGCTTCCGAGCCCCCCCCCCCCCCCACAGCTCAGTTTTTGGGCTAGAGGGGTGAAAATCACCACACACGGAGGGTATTTTGACCCCTTTTGGCCCACCAACTTTTTAAAAGTTTGGGTTCCCCAGAGTATTATTGTTATTATTAACATTATTATTATTAACACCCATTGGCACACATCAGCTGTCATGGGGAAGCAGCCCTCTCTCAGAATCCGGTTAGGATCCCAGAATAACTGTTGTTATTCATATTAATATTATTATTAACACCCATTGGTACACATCAGATGTAATGGGGAGGCACTCCTCTCTCAGACTCAGCTTAGGGAACCAGAGAAACTATTGTTATTTATATTAATATTATTAACACCCATTGGTACACATCAGCTGCAATGGGAAAGTAGCCCTCTGTCAGTACCTGCTTATTGTTACAGGGACGAAATGAAAGGAAAAAGAAAGCAAGCATGCTGACTGTGCGGCTTTCATTTTCGTATCACCTCTCGTTTCCTACAAAAATGTCTTTATTCGTTTTGTGTAGACGAACAGTCGAAACGAAACGATAGCATGAAGGAAATGAAGGAAAATGTTTCACACACATCTCTAATACACAGACAAAGGTAAAAGCCTTCCCCTTTTTTCATCTCCAGCATCTGCAGATGATGCTCAACTCCAGCCATGGGGAGGTGCTCCTGTTCCATTTTCTATGCCAAGGAGCCTGTTGTCTGTAGACATCTTCAATTGTGTTTTGTCTGCATGTGGCGCCCCTTTACCTTCCTGCCAAAGCAGTACCTATTGATCTACTTGCATTGCATGCTTTTGAACGGCTAGGTTGGCAGAAGGTGGGACTTACATTCGGGAGCTCCCCCCGATTTGCGGCTTCGAACTACCAACCCACCAGCCAGCAGCTTTCCTGCAGCTAGCCGTTTTACCTGCTGAGCTATCTGCAGCCCAGCATTATATCTGATGCTATGCACTAGTAGGTTAACACCTCCACTTTTCCATTGCTCTCCAGGTTTCTTTGGCAGCCTCATAGGGATGAAGATGCATACATGAAAGCAGAAGCTTGCAATAGTACCTTTCATAAACACCACAACATTAAGACCTCACACAACCAACACGGTCATGCCATTTTTTACCTAGAGTTGGTCTAATAAAGATATTCTCCTAATAAGGACTTGGGATTTATTTTATTTTGCTTATTCATTCATTCATTCATTCATTCATTCATTTTTATTAAAATATTTCTGTGCCATTCCTATGCCATGGTATATTTGGGCAGCCTACAATAAAAGCAGTTTATCCAGTGTAAACATTATAAATTATTCAAAGAAAAGTATACAGACTAAAATGTATTAATTCGTTTGACAGATAAAATAGTGTAAATTGTTTAAGCCACTTTAAAACCATAAAGCATGTGCAGATGTTTGGTTTTTTAAACAGATGTCTTTCAGTTTAACCACTGTAGACCCAATAGTAGTTTTGAGGGAGCAAAGTAGACAAAGATAGGACAATTAATGGAAGGGTTAAATACATTCACTCATAGCATCGCTTCTGGAGTTTGATTTGGGGAGCCAGTGTGACTGCTTGAATGGGAAAAAAATGAAGAAAGAAAAATAACCACCCATTTGTGCTCCAGTCTGTTAGTGTTTTAGTTTTGTCTTGCTCTCAGTGTCGACAATATCTGTGTATTTTCTTTTGATTCCGGGGCCTAGCTACGGCATACACAAATCGGCTCATGCCAAAGTACACATTTACTCAAGAGATCGGGCTCTTCCTGGGCAAATATCACCAGTCTTTATAACCTTCCGATGGAGTTATTTTTAATTTAGGAAAACAGAAGAACTTCCTGTCGAGAAATTAAGTAGGAAAAACAAATTGGGCCCTAATTTACAGGAGGTTATATTGAAGCTAGTGGAAAATACAACATAGTCTGCAAATATTTTCTATGTCCTTGATCTTGTCAAGGAAGACAAGATGGCGGCGCGTTAACAGCCCCTATGATTAGCTCCGCTGGGGAGGATCTTGAACTGTCCCTAGGTTGGGGGCCCCCCCTCGTCACCAACTAGAGGGGCGAGATTGGTACATTGCCCTGGGGGGTTTTGTGACCTACTGTGAGGTTATTGAACTGTTCCGAGGGCTCCGTCCGCGAGGAGAGGAGGAGGAGAGAGGAGTCCCGTCCGCCATTCCAAAGGTGCATCCGGAGAACCTTGAGAGCCGCTTGAGTTTGCAGCGTGGAGTTGCTGGTGGCTGGCGGCGGCAGGAATGGTGAGCGTGAGACGACTGCCCTAGCGCTTTTGGTGTGTTTGAGGTCGCGCCGGACCGGGCGGCCTCGGCTAGGCTTCCTCCCTTCCTTCCACCCTTGGCTGGGCTTCCTTCCTTCCCTCCACCCTTGGCCGTGGGGGCCGCGCCGGACCGGGCGACCTCTCGGAGCTGCTCGCCGGCTTGGGCCCGTCGATTGGGGAGGCCTACCCCCATCCCAGCTCCAGCTGCCTCCTCTCTGGCGGTGGGGCGCGCACCGAACCGGGCGGCCTCCGCTCCTCCCCTCCTCGGGCCTTCTCTCGGCCTTCTCCATCGGGCCTTCCTCTCGGCCTTTTCCATCGGCCTCATTAAGACTCTGGAAGCTGCGCCGAACCGGGCGGCTTCCTGGCATCGGTCTCAGTCTGTTGCTGGCTGCTCAGGGGGGAAGATTCAGACCTCCGGAGGCCGCGCCGAGCCGGGCGGCCTCCCCCCCCCCCTTCACAGACCTTTCCTTCGGCCTTTGCAGAGGCAACGAACAGGGAGGCTGCCGGCCATTGGTCTTGGCCTTTTCCTGGCTACCTGGGAGAAGGATCTAGCCCCTGCAACAGCGCTGAAGAGACTTTGGCCCTAGAGGTCCGCGCCGAACTGGGCGACCTGCCTCAATCCTCTTTGGCCCCTACATAGGAAATTCTAGCCTCAGGAGGTCGCGCCGGACCGGGCGGCCTCCCTCGGCCCATTGCATCGGCTGCATCGGCTATACAAGCAGAACCAGGCGTTTGGAGGCCACGCCGGACCGGGTGGCTTCCACTAGTCTTCTTCTGACCTCGTGTTACTAGGGAAGACACTTTCGCTAGCTCTGCTCTCCTGCATCTGGAATTTACATCAAACTAGGTGGCCTCGAGACATCTTTAATTGGGTGGACTTGTATTAAGCAGCATTTATAAGATCCTCATAGTCTGCTACCTGCCTTTTTTTTTTTCCTCCTTTTGTGTGTATGTGTTTGTGTATGTGTGTCTTACAGAGTCGGGAGTGAGAAACTTTTATCTCTATGCAGGGAAACTGTATTGACCGTGATAGGTAGCGGGTTTTAACCTGGTATTAATGTCATAGGAAGCGATCACTTAGGTTTGAGAGTACCGTGAGTTTACTGATGGGTAATTGAGGGTTTAGAATGTGAATTGATGGTCTGTGTATGTTGGTGGATATACTGCTGAGTGAAAGCTTGACAGAAAGAGACTATAGGATTGAGGTGCTAATTTTGAAAGAGCAGAGTGGCATACTATAGGAAGGCTTTCTGAGAAGGTAATAAGAAATGAGTTGGAAGGAAACTCCGGGCAATAATGAACTCTCGCACTTATGTGATCTGTTGGGGAAATCGTTCGGTACTGTCCTGCAGCAGCTGGAAATACTGAACGCGAAGCTCGACCATCTCTTCAAGGGAATTTCCCTGATTGTGAAATACCCTTCTCCTACAGACACTATAACAACTATACCACCCAGGCTTATTAACTCAAATGAGGAACTTAACACTCCGGAAGGCCATGGAGAAATTAAGCTCAAGGAGCAGAAGGTGGTCGTCGGTCCAGGCCTTAGAGGGACTAGAGAGGAGGGTGGGCTTTTATCTGGGGGAATGGGTCTGGGGAGGGGGGATGGGAAGGAAACCAACAATGTCCTGCAGAAGTCTAACACTGTGCTGCCCCCTGAATTGGCCGGACAATCTTTGGAGACTTCCTGCAACTCTCAACATCTATTACGAACAAACAAGGTTGCAGTGGAAGTTTCAGACTCGTTATTGAACAGAGGCAGGTGGACTTCTAAACGAGCAGTCCAGGTATCTCTTGCACAAATTTTATCCATAAGCTGGTCGGAAGTGAGAATCAAGACAATCGACTGGCTTTGTAGAGAATACCAATCCTGGAACCGCTCTTTGCGTCTTATCATTGGCTTGGAAGATAAAATATTAAGGGAAAAATTGTTTTTGTGTGGGCCCAAACTGCAACAATGGGGCATCACTCTCAGGAGGGTTCTGGTAGACCCACTGATTCGCCCCTTGCACATCGGGCTGAGTATTGACATTCAAGAATCCCCAATTCTAAGTCATGCTTATTCTACCTCCGAAGCCCACAACAAGACTCCAGTCTTGTTTAGTCACCTTCCCATTCATGTTGATGATAAATCAACTGACCCCTCTCTCCCATTAGTGGAGAGAAGCTCCTTCTCTAAACAAACAAGTACCCTTGGAGGCTCTCCTTGCCAGGACAGCTGACTAGTCCCGGCAACTGGCAATTCCACCCAGTTTATCCATCAGGGGGAAGAAGGCTTTCATGGTGATATGGGGGAGGAGAAAGCACGGTCACTATCGACCCGGGGAGAAGCGCAACAGAGTTTTTGCGACCCTGGAGAGGTCTAGGTGCGGTAGTCGTCAGGACAGACCCCCCAACCTCAAGGTCCTGCTTTTGAACGCCAGATCCGTCAACGGTAAAACAGCTATCATCCAGGATTTGGTCCTGGATGAGGGGGCGGATCTGGCATGCATCACCGAGACGTGGCTGGATGAGCTGGGAGGTGTGAATCTCACCCAGCTGTGTCCTCCAGGTTTCGCGGTGCATCAACAGGCCAGGGTTGGGGGGCGGGGAGGAGGAGCTGCGGTGATCTTTAGGCAGTCCATCGCCCTGATCAGATGCGCCGTTCCGCAATCTCCGAGGTTCGAGTGTGTTTTCCTGAAGGTGGGAGCCCGAGACAGCTTGGGGATTCTGCTGGTGTACCGTCCACCCCGTGACCCAGCAGTCTCTCTGTCTGAGCTAGCAGAAGTGGTCTCCAATGCGGCTCTTGTCTCCCAACAACTGATAGTGTTGGGAGACTTTAACATTCATGCTGAGACCACATTGACAGGAGCAGCTCAGGATTTCATGGCTGCCATGACAACCATGGGGCTGTCTCAAATTATATCTGGGCCCACACATCAGGCAGGACACACCTTGGACCTTGTTTTTGTTGTGGACGGTGGGACAGTCAGAGTGGAAGAGCAAAATATTCTTCCATTGTCATGGTCTGACCATCATCTGATCTGTTTAAGTATCGCCGTTTCTTCTAACCTCCGCAGGGGTGGTGGACCCATTAAGATGGTCCGCCCCAGGAGACTGATGGATCCGGATGGACTTCTGAGGTCTCTTGGGGATCTTCCTGTCTTGGAGACTGGCGATCCTGTCGATGCCCTGGCTGATCGCTATAACAGGGAGTTGGCAAGGGCACTGGACACGATCGCTCCCGAACGTCCCCTCTCGCTACGTAGAGCCACGTCGACTCCTTGGTTCACTGAGGAGCTGGCCGTGATGAAGCGTGAGCGGAGGGGACTAGAGTGCATCTGGAGGAAATCTCGGGATGTGTCTGACCAAGCACGGGCTAAAGCCGCTATTAGGGCTTACTCCGTGGCTTTGCGAGCAGCCAGGAAAGCTTTCACGACTGCCCGCATAGCGTCTGCGGCCAATAGGCCATCGGAGTTGTTCCGAGTTGTTGGGGAGCTCCTACGGCCTCCTGAGGCACAGGGGCTTCCCGATGACTCGGCAACTAGGTGCAGCGATTTCGCTCACCATTTTGCAGGCAAAGTTGCTCAGATACGCCTTGAGCTAGACTCCAGTTTAATTGTAGCTCCAGAGGAGGTAACCGAGGTACCTGTCTGTTCGATCTTATGGGATTCTTTCCGGCTTGTTCTTCCTGATGACGTGGAGGGGATTCTCGGGTCTGTGAGGGCGACCACCTGCGCTCTGGATCCTTGCCCCTCCTGGTTGGTCAAGCTGGCCAAAGATGGGTTGTTGGATTGGTTTGTGACCATAATAAATGCCTCTTTGGTTCAGGGGTCAGTTCCATCCTGCTTTAAGCAGGCGGTAGTAAAACCACTATTAAAAAAGCCTTCGCTTGATCCATCTATTTGTAACAACTACAGACCAATCTCCAACCTCCCATTCTTGGGCAAGGTGCTGGAGCGGGTGGTTGCCAAGCAGCTCCAGGAGTTTCTCGATGACACTGATTTTCTGGACTGCTCGCAGTCTGGCTTCAGGCCTGGGCACAGTACCGAGACGGCTTTGGTCGCCTTGGTGGATGACCTCCGCAGAGAGCTGGACAGGGGGAGTGTGACCCTGCTGGTTCTCTTGGACATCTCAGCGGCTTTCGATACCATCGACCATGGTATCCTTCTGGGGAGGCTCTCTGGGATGGGGCTTGGTGGCACTGTGCTGCAGTGGCTCCGGTCCTTCCTGGGGGGTCGTTCCCAGATGGTGAAGCTGGGGGACTCCTGCTCGGACCCCTGGCCATTGACCTGTGGGGTCCCGCAGGGGTCTATTCTATCCCCCATGCTATTCAACATCTACATGAAACCGCTGGGAGAGGTCATCCGGAGTTTTGGAGGGCGTTGCCATCTCTACGCAGATGACACGCAAATCCACTACTCCTTTCCATCTGAATCCAAGGAAGCCCCTCGGATGCTGAACCAGTGCCTGGCCGCTGTGGCGGACTGGATGAGGAGGAACAAGCTGAGGATCAATCCTGACAAGACAGAGGCCCTCCTGGTCAGTCGCGCGTCGGATCGGGGTATTGGGTGGCAACCTGTCCTGGACGGGGTTGCACTCCCCCTGAAATCACAGGTCCGCAGTTTGGGGGTCCTTCTGGACTCAGCGCTGACGCTTGAGGCTCAGGTGTCGGTGGTGGCCGGGAGGGCCTTCGCACAACTCAAACTTGTGCGCCAACTGCGACCATACCTCGTGAAGTCTGACTTGACCACGGTGGTGCATGCCTTAGTTACCTCTAGACTGGACTACTGTAATGCGCTCTACGTGGGGCTTCCCTTGAAGACGGCCCGGAAACTACAATTGGTTCAGCGCTCGGCGGCCAGATTAATTACAGGGGCGAGCTACAGGGAGAGATCTACTCCCCTGTTCAAGGAGCTCCACTGGCTGCCGTTCACCTTCCGGTCTCAATTCAAGGTGAATACCATCATTTATAAGGCCCTAAACGGTTTGGGACCCACCTACCTTCGTGACCGTATCTCCTATTATAAACCTATTCGATCCCTCCGCTCATCCGGGGAGGCCCTTCTTTCGCCACTGCCTCTATCCCAGGCCCATCTAGTGGGAACGAGAGAGAGGGCCTTTTCTGCTGTGGCCCCCCGACTGTGGAATTCATTGCCCTCTGAGATCAGGCAAGCCCCCACCTTATTGGCTTTTAAGAAAGATCTAAAAACGTGGCTTTTTCGATGTGCCTTCGGGGAGTAAATGTTATATACCTCTTGATTACTCCCCTTGGATTCTATCCTTTGGACTGTTTGGACTGTTCCGTCTTATACCCCTGTTCTCTTTATTTATATGCCTCTCTCTCCCGAGTTTTTAATTAAATGTTCATGTGGCCCGCCCTGTCTGCTCTGACTTGCGTTGTAATGTATATGATTATTTTTGTACTATTATATTGTGTTATGATATATTGTTTTATTTTGTTATATTGTATCGTGTCTGGGCATGGCCCCATGTAAGCCGCCCCGAGTCCCCATTGGGGAGATGGTGGCGGGTTATAAATAAAGTTTTATTATTATTATTATTATTGTCATATTTATGTTAAATTTGTTGCCCAATGTGCTGGATAGCATTTATAATGTATAGATAATACAAAAAAGGAATTTTCTCGTGGTTAAAAAGGTACAAGGAAGAAATCAAGTCCAAGTAAAATTATATATATACAAGTACAGATAGAAAAAGTGGGGATGACCAACTTATAATTAAATGTACCTTAATCTTAGGTTTATACAGACAAGAAAGAACAATAGATAGTGGTGCAATTTCCCCTAGAGACCCTTAAATAATTGACTTGTTTTAGAGTTAGTTCCTTTGTAATATCTATGTATAGGCTTTTTTAGAATGTTTTCAAATGCATTTCAAATGTATGGGGACATTCTTCACCTTCTACCCTTGCTTTTGGATTGCAAGTTCTACAATTCTTGAATGATGTTAATGAACATCTGATAATTGATGTTCAAAATATCTGGAAAGCCAAATATTTCCTTATCGATGTTATGATCCTTACTTTCCTAAATGATGTGAATTATTAAAACAATACTGAAAAAATCATGTCAAAGATATGGCAGTAGTCTCTTGTAGCAAAAAACAACAAAGTACTATGCAGCCTTTTAAAATTGTCTATCATTTGACGGTTGAACTCATGGCAACTGATAAGTTAATATCAGTTCATGGAAATATGCACAATTTGTTCTAACTGCAGAGTATCCCTGTAGAAGTTTGCTTCATAACTGACTTTAGCAATAGTGAAGATGTCTCCAACTCTAGTCAAGATTGAAGGACTGCTTTTACGCTCTTTCAATAGGTAAAGGTGTTTGTAACAGGTGTTGACAGCAGAAACTGTTTTTTCAGCATATGAGCAAACTTACGTTTTCCTTTTTAAATTGTGCAAAGTCCACATAGAAATCTTTAAAGGAAGAAGGCATGTTTGCTTTAGGATTACTGCTGATTGCCAAAGTATGCTTACACCCTGGGTAAAGGAATATAGTCAGTGGGAGGTTTCTCGTGGAAAGCAATATTGCATGGCTGTAATTTGTAACCTGCCAGCTCTGGAACTTTATTAATCTATGTCCACACAACCTGTCGTATTTTATACATGTATTTCCCAATGAGAGGCACCTTATAAGAGTGTGTATGTGTTTGTGTGAATGTGTACAGAAAACACCCACGAGAGAGATACTGTATACTGTAGAATGACAGAGATAGAGACATAGAGAAAGAAATTGTGGGGAAAGTTGTAGGAAGAGACACAGAGGAAATTGTAGTTCCCTAACCCTGAAAAAGCACAAAACTGAATGGGGCACCGCAGTTGAAGGGAGATGTTGACAAACCGGAAAGCATCCAGAGGAGGGCGACTAAAATGATCAAGGGTCTGGAGAACAAGCTTTATGAGGAGCAGCTTAAAGAGCTGGGCATGTTTAGCCTGCAGAAGAGAAGGCTGAGAGGAGACATGATGGCCACGTATAAATATGTGAGGGGAAGTCATAGGGAGGAGGGAGCAAGCTTGTTTTCTGCTGCCCTGCAGACTAGGACGCGGAACAATGGCTTCAAACTACAGGAAAGGAGATTCTACCTGCACATTAGGAAGAACTTCCTCAACTGTGAGAACTGTTCGGCAGTGGAATTCTCTGCCCAGGAGTGTGATGGAGGCTCCTTCTTTGGAGGCTTTTAAGCAGAGGCTGGATTGCTATCTGTCAGGGGTGCTTTGAATGAGATTTTCCTGCTTTTTGCAGGGGGATGGCCCGTGAGGTCTCTTCCAACTCTATGATTCTATGATTCTAAAACAGCCAAGAACAAGTAGAAACCGCATATACAAATTCAAGGCAGAAATGTGAATTCATCTTCCATGGGAGGCGGTGCTAGTATCCTTTTCTTCCTGGGTTTAATAGAGATGGGGCTACTAAATCGTTGAATTTGGAACCTTTCCTAAAGATAATCCTACCAGATTGCTCTTACTATCATTTATCACCAACTCCATCCCCATTTTTGAGCTTCAGAGTAAGTGGAGAGGTGGGCCCTACATTGAGATCATAGCTGAGACTCCAGCCTTACTCACATCATCTGAGACATAAGCAAGGGAAGTCCCAGAACTTCTGCTTCCTTCAGACCTGATGTAGATTGGCTCCGGCTCCAGGAAGTGTATTCTTGCCTACACCTCACCGCCCTACCTTATTTACCATAGTACAAAGCTGTCTTTCTAATGAAAGAATTGAAATATGTGCACAAAAGGGAGAGCTACTTTTGAAACTATCTCTGGGTTTTAGCCTCCGTAATTTGGTCTGCTGTTCAACCCCAAAGCTAAATTCTTCACACACCAAATCGTATCTCTGTAACATAGCAGAGGAAGGTCTTATAGGAACAGGAAAGAAAAGAACTCAAGACTATCAGGTTCCTGTCTCAGGCTGTCCAAATTCTTCAACAGGAACAGGGAATACACTGCATAATTTTGTTGCACTTGTTTAACACTCGGTTAGTCCTTCATATGTCTACTGAGATATAAGAACCAAAGTGTTCAATTGAACTTGTGGGTGCGGGACCTTTACATCATGTCCTCAGTGTGTTGTTGTTACTGGTTGCAAAGAACAGAACATGGTTATGCTATGTATGGGAGGAAAGGTCCAACGTGGGCAAGAAGTGGTGACTGTGGGAGAGAGAAGACGTGGTTGTGTGAGATGGGAGGGTCAGCTTTTGCATAAATGAAATTGGAGACAGAGAATTTGTTTCCTCCCACAATGTGGAACTAGGCAGTTTCAAAGAAGATTGTGGGTTGTGCTGTGTACAGTTATTCTAATATCACATTTAATAAGGGGGGTGGGTGGAGAAATGAGTGGTACATTATGGAAAGTAATGATTTTTTCAAGCCACTCCTAAGCCATGGTCTGTCACTATCCTTTCCTTGTATTGGCTGTGCTAAAAAAATTGCATGGGTCACATGAAGAGAAAATAATAAAATAGCCTATAAAGAGCTTTCTTAATGCCTCCGATGGCTTAGGGGATAAAAGCCTCGTGACTTGAAGGTTGGGTTGCTGATCTGAAAGCTGCCAGGTTCGAATCACACCCAGGGAGAGAGCGGATGAGCTCCCTCTATCAGCTCCAGCTCCATGCGGGGACATGAGAGAAGCCTCCCACAAGGATGGTAAAAACATCAAAACATCTGGGCGTCCCCTGGGCAACGTCCTTGCAGATGGCCAATTCTCTCACTCCAGAAGCAACTCCGGTTGCTCCTGACACGTTAAAAAAAAAAAAAGCAAAATAAGAGAGCATTAGTTTTATTTTGGCCCACACTTAACCTGTTGAAATTTCAGGTCCAGAGCAATAGAGACCAGCCATAGTGTCAGGACCCTAGCTGCAGAGCACCAATAACCATGCGCAGAGACCAGAATCTATCTAATATCTTTATTAAGAAAATATATAAAGTCAATAAAAACAAGTGTAGAATATAGTTCAGAAGTAGACCTTTCAGGAAAGGTCAAATATAGTCCAGGAAAATAATGTCCAATATGTGATATTAAAGTCCAAAGTTATAATCCAATAACCGAAACACACACTTTGCCAAGCAAAGTGTGGGGAGAAGACAAGGTCCTTAAGTCCATAGAAACTTGGCAAATAGGCTGGAAGCAAACTTGATACTTGGCTAGAACAAGACTCGAAACAAGGCAACAAGAGCAAAAACAAGGTCCGTGACGAACGCGGGACAAGGCAAGGCTGGAAACTTGATCCGGGAAACAGGGAACTGGAGTACGAAGTCTACACACGATCTCACTCCTCCAGCTGACGAATTGACTCCGCAAGGATTTCTTTGCAGGCAAACACCTATATAGGATCTTGTTTTCCCGCCAAGGAACACTTTCCCTGGGGAACAAGAAACGAAACCCATACTGTGTCCAGATGCATGACTCCTTAAAGTTTCCCAAGGGAAACAGACTTAATCAGCTAATTGTCTGGCAGCTATCCTGGCGCTCCTGCGAGTCGCCTCCCGAGCGCCTCTATCTTGATTATAATAATCCCGGCGAGAAAATGGGGGAGATTTCTGCTCAAGGCTTGTTTGGCTGACTTCTGGTGGGCAAACATCTTGCAGGTGCAAGGGCTCCAATTCTGGCTGAAACGGTGGGAAACCCAAGTTTTCCTCTTCATCTGCCACAATAGTACTGGGAACGGGACTACATGGCCCATGAGTCATCACACTATCCCCCTCCTCAAGGCCCCTCTCCAAAATGGGCCCTCTTCCCGAGGTGCGGGGCCGCGGCTTGGCAGGGTAGGCCTGATGGAAGCGGCGGACTAAATCGGGGGCATGGACTGTGGAAGCGTCTTCCCAAGAGCGTTCTTCGGGGCCAAAACCCACCCAGTCAATGAGATACTGAAGGCGGCGGCGGTGGAAGCGAGAATCCAAAATGTCCTGAACCTCGAATTCCTCCTCCCCATCCACCAAAACAGGAGTGGGGGCCGGCCGGTCTGCATCGGGGCAGACACCATCCGCCGGAAGGAGCAGGGAGCGATGAAACACTGGATGGATGCGCATAGAGCGCGGAAGTTGGAGTTTGAAAGTCACGGGGTTAAGTTGCGCCACCACTGGGTAGGGACCAATGAAACGGGCATCTAGCTTCCGGCAGGGACGGTGGGAGGGCAAAAAGCGAGTGGACAGCAGAACCCGATCTCCTACCTTGATTTTGGGGCCCGGCTGGCGATGGCTGTCAGCGTGGCGTTTGTAGTCCTCCTTGGCTTGGTCCAGTTGCTGGAGCAATAGTTGTTGCACCGCTGTGAGTTCCTGCAGCCAGTCCTCCGCTGCAGGGACTTCTGAGGTTTCAATGACAGGAGGAAAGAAACGTGGATGGAAGCCGTAGTTTGCAAAGAACGGGGTTTCCTTGGTTGAAGCCTGGACACCGTTGTTGTAGGCAAACTCTGACAGAGGTAATAGGGAAGCCCAATTGTCCTGTTGATAGTTTACATAACAGCGAAGGTATTGTTCCAAAGTGGCATTGGTACGCTCCGTTTGCCCATCTGTTTGGGGGTGATGAGCTGAGGATAAACGAGAGTCTATGCCCAATAGTTTTTGTAGTGCCTTCCAGAATCGAGAGGTGAATTGAGATCCACGGTCAGTGACTAAACTCTTGGGCAATCCATGTAGTCGGAAAACGTGCTGAAGGAATAAATCTGCAGTTTCTTTGGCTGTGGGAAGGCCATCACAAGGAATGAAATGGGCCAACTTGGTGAAAAGGTCCACCACTACTAGAATCATGGTATATCCAAGGGAGGGTGGTAGGTCGGTGATAAAATCCGCAGAAATTATCTCCCATGGACGAGATGGAGTAGGAAGGGGATGCAGTAGCCCTGAGGGCTTCTCCCTTCTTGTCTTGGAACGCTGGCATACCGGGCAGGTATTGACGTATTTTTCCACATCCTTGCGGATCTTGGGCCACCAAAATTCTCGTAGGATCAAATGCATGGTTTTAAATAGTCCAAAATGTCCTGCTGGCTTGCAGTCATGACATAGGTGAAGTGCCTTTTCTCTGCCTGGTCCTGGAGGGATGTAGACATGATTTCTATAGCATAGTAGTCCATCCTTAAGTGAGAAAGGGAAACGTAGTCCTTGGCGAATTTGATCTTGAGCCCAGGCATCTGCCTGCTGGCTGGCTCTAATTTCTTGAGCGCAAAGGGGTTCTGGGTTGGAAGGAGTTGGTTCAATTGGAGTGGATTTGGTGTTTCCCACTGTGAGCGTGGCAAAATTTTCGGGTTGCAGCAGTCTAGATTCTGAGGTCTCTCTGCGTCCTGCAGCATACTCTGGTTTCCGTGATAGAGCATCTGCTTGCTTGGTCTGAGCCGGGGTCACATAATGGATCTGGAAGTCAAAACGTTCAAAGAACAAAGCCCAGCGCTGCTGCCTTTGATTTAACTTTCGTGCGGTCCTTAGGTGCTCTAAATTTCGATGATCAGTATGAACCTCAATGGGGAATTTGGCCCCTTCCAACCAATGTCTCCAATTTTCAAAGGCTGCCTTTATGGCCAAGAGTTCTTTTTCCCAAATAGTGTAATTCCTCTCTGGGGCTGTTAGTTGGCGGGAGTAATAGGCACAAGGATGAAGATGCTCTCCCACTGGTTGCATGAGTATAGCCCCAATTGCCACATCAGAGGCGTCAGCCTGCACAACAAAAGGGGTTTTAGGATCAGGGTGCTGTAGAATTGGCTGGGTCGTGAATAACTTCTTTAATTGTTGGAACCCTTTCTCTGCTTGCTCCGTCCAGCGGAAAGGCTGTTTTCCACGGATGCAGCTGGTGATTGGGTCAGACCAGCGGGCAAAGTCTGGGATGAATTTGCGGTAGTAGTTCGCGAACCCCAAGAAACGTTGCACTTCCTTCTTGTTGGTTGGCGCCCGCCATTCCAATACTGCTGAAACCTTCGCCGGGTCCATGGAGAGCCCTAGTGGCGAGACGCGGTACCCCAGGAAATCTACTTCTTGCAGATCAAAGGCGCATTTTTCTAACTTGGCATATAGTCCATGATCCCGCAATCGTTGTAGCACCATTCTGACGTGTTTCTCGTGCTCCGATTGTGATCTAGAAAACACCAAAAAATCGTCCAAGTATATGATCAAGAACCGATCTAGATAATCCTGAAAGATATCATTGACAAAATGCTGGAATGTTGCGGGAGCTCCGGATAATCCGTAATTCATGACCAGGGACTCGAATAATCCGAATTTGGTCTGGAAAGCTGTTTTCCACTCGTCCCCCTCTCTGATGCGAACTAGATTGTAAGCCCCCCGGAGATCCAGCTTGGTGTAAACCTTGGCCCCTCAAAGCCGGTCTAAAAGGTCCGAGATCAAAGGCAGGGGGTAGCGGTTCCGCTTCGTGATATTATTCAATGCTCTATAGTCCACAACCAAGCGTAGGTCCCCTGACTTCTTTTTCACAAACATCACCGGGGAAGCAGCTGGGGATTGAGAGGGTCTGATAAATACCTTGCGAAGATTTGACTCTATGAACTCCCTGAGAGCTTCTTGCTCTGGTTCAGTCAGGGAGTAGAGGTGTCCTCGCGGGATCGGGGCCCCCTCCACCAAGTCAATGGCACAGTCGTAGGGTCTATGTGGGGGTAGTTTCTCGGCTTCCTTTTCATTGAAAATGTCCCAGAAGTCTGAATATTTCTTGGGCAAGGTGATGATGGGCTCAGCGCCTGTGGCATGGCAGACCTTGGCTACTAGACAATGGTTTTGGCAATACTTTGAAGCAAACTGTAGTTCTCTGTTGGTCCAGGAGATGCTTGGGTCGTGGAGTGTCAGCCATGGAATTCCCAAAATCACAGGGAAGTGGGGCACCTCGGTAACGAAGAATAATAATAAATAAAATAATAAAACTTTATTTATACCCCGCCACCATCTCCCCAATGGGGACTCGGGGCGGCTTACATGGGGCCATGCCCGGGAAAAATACAATATAACACAATATAAAAACAACATATCATAATACAATTACAACAATACAATAAAGAATCATAAGAAGAAGGAAATCTCTTCCATGTGTTCCCTTATCCACATTCTGGTGGGTTCAGTCCATTGGCTTACAGGGCCCGTCTTTAGGGGACGACCATCTATAGCCTGCACCACTCGGGCATTCTTGAAATCATGATATTGTAATCCCAGAGAGTCGGCATACTCTCTATCGATGAAATTGTTTATTGCTCCTGAGTCTATCATGGCATGGATCATGACGGGTCCCTTTTTCGCTGACCACAACGTGACCACTAGGAGAAATAGGACCCCCGTCTGCGGCTCTTGAGTGGGGTTTTTGACCGGGTTGGCGAGCCTCTCTACGCCCGGTCATTGACTTCCCCCGCCGGCTTGGCCCCAGCCGCCTCGGCCGTCTCCGTCTCCACGGAGGATGCCGCTGCCAGGCGGGTGGCGGGCTTTCTTTTGGCTGGGCATTCTCTGGCGAGGTGGCCCCCATTACTGCAGTACCAACACAAATTCAAACGTTGGCGACGGGCCTTTTCGGCAACATCCAATCTGGGGCGCACATTGCCCAACTACATCGGTTCTTCCTCGCTTCCCATGGGGTTTGGGGCTGGCGGTGGGGATTTCCATACTGGTCGCGGCTGAATGCTGGTAGAAGCGGGGGGTCTCACTCCGGCTCTTCCACTCTGACCTCGGAGCCACTGTTTTTTGTTGGCAAGCAGGACTTCGGCTCGTAGACAATGATTAATGAGTCTCTCAAGAGTCTCTGGAGGATCCACCTTAGAAATTTCTTCCTGCATCTCGAAGTTAAGGCCCTCACAAAACTGCCCTCTAAGGGCGATATCGTTCCAACCGGTGTTCTGAGCCAGCACCCGGAACTCGGCTATGTACCGGGACAACGGCCTGTCCCCTTGAAGGAGTCACCGGAGTTTATGGCCGGCCGCCTCCTCGTTGTCCTCGATCCCCCAGGTCTTCCTAAGGTGGTTCAAGAAACTTTGCACGGAGCTTAGGTGCGTGGAACCCGCATCAAACAGCGCCGTCGCCCAATTGGCCGCAGGCCCATCTAGGAGACTGTAAATCCACGCCACTTTGACATCTTCTTGGGGAAATTCAGCTTGGCGGGCTTCTATGTACGCCTGGCACTGGCGACGGAAAACATGAACCTTGGAGGCTTCTCCAGTAAACTTGGTTGGAAGCGCTAGGGCAGGGAGGCGTGCTCCGCGTTCCTTCAAGCCCAGAATCTCACCCTCCTGTGTTCGGAGAGTATCTCGGATCCTGTCGAATTCTTCCTTGGAAATGGTGTAGCTGAGTGGTCGGGCTTCTGCCCCGGTTCCTGTAGACATTCTGGTCTTAGGTTAATTGGTGCTTAGGGCGGCGGAGTCAAACTGTCAGGACCCTGGCTGCAGAGCACCAATAACCATGCGCAGAGACCAGAATCTATCTAATATCTTTATTAAGAAAATATATAAAGTCAATAAAAACAAGTGTAGAATATAGTTCAGAAGTAGACCTTTCAGGAAAGGTCAAATATAGTCCAGGAAAATAATGTCCAATATGTGATATTAAAGTCCAAAGTTATAATCCAATAACCGAAACACACACTTTGCCAAGCAAAGTGTGGGGAGAAGACAAGGTCCTTAAGTCCATAGAAACTTGGCAAATAGGCTGGAAGCAAACTTGATACTTGGCTAGAACAAGACTCGAAACAAGGCAACAAGAGCAAAAACAAGGTCCGTGGCGAACGCGGGACAAGGCAAGGCTGGAAACTTGATCCGGGAAACAGGGAACTGGAGTACGAAGTCTACACACGATCTCACTCCTCCAGCTGACGAATTGACTCCGGAAGGATTTCTTTGCGGGCAAACACCTATATAGGATCTTGTTTTCCCGCCAAGGAACACCTTCCCTGGGGAACAAGAAACGAAACCCATACTGTGTCCAGATGCATGACTCCTTAAAGTTTCCCAAGGGAAACAGACTTAATCAGCTAATTGTCTGGCAGCTATCCTGGCTCTCCTGCGAGTCACCTCCCGAGCGCCTCTATCTTGATTATAATAATCCCGGCGAGAAAATGGGGGAGATTTCTGCTCAAGGCTTGTTTGGCTGACTTCTGGTGGGCAAACATCTTGCAGGTGCAAGGGCTCCAATTCTGGCTGAAACGGTGGGAAACCCAAGTTTTCCTCTTCATCTGCCACAATAGTACTGGGAACGGGACTACATGGCCCATGAGTCATCACACATAGCAGGATCTGCTTTAAGCGTGACAGAAAAAAGTGTAGGCACTGACCACCAACATCCATCTGGCGAAACTGCTACATTTCCATTGCTGCTATACACTGAGAGCTGAGAAAGATAAGCTCTCTTTAATTGATGGTTTGTGCTGTTGAACTCAAGCCTAAGAGTATGGTAGGTGGAAGTCTGACAAAGCCAAGGCGTTGAGTAGAGGTTCTGACTAATTTTCTCGCCTTTGTGCAGTCTTGCAGTCACAGGTCTCCTCTTGTGCCTTGGTTGAGATTGAAGGAAATGGAAAGATAATGAGGGAGGGAGAAAAGGTTCTCATCTTATTCTGATTTACAGAGGTGGAAGAAAAACAGTGTTTGTTCTCTCAAAAGAGCTAGTTAAAACAGAGCATGAGTGGTGTGGGGGGTGGAAGAGGAGGCATTGACAATGGAAAGAATAAATCAATAGGAGGCAGTCTTCCAGATTTCACCTTTCTTTGCCTACAAGGAAGTTGCCATTTCAGGGCCAAAAATAAAATCTTGGAGACCTTTCTTTGTCTCTGGCATTTCTTGTGTCGCTGTCTTGCTTCTCGCTCTACCTATCATTGATCAGATGGGAGAAGGACTTGAAACAGATACATTTTATATCTATTTTTGGGCCAACACATTGTAAAAATACATCACATGATTCCATTCCCCACATTATTGTCATTGAGCATTTGTATCAAGAAAATAAGAACAGAAAGAATGTATTTAGTTTTAGGAACTTCACCATGCCTTGAAAGTCAGGACTAATAACATGTAAGAAGATGTACCTTAGCTTAAGAATGTAATGTCTTTATGCACGTGGACTACTGAAGAAACACTCTCTTATCTTCAGTTACAAGAAGAAAGTGGCTCCTAAGAATGTCAGGTACAGTGTAAACTATTTTAGATTATATTATTGTTAAGTTTTAGATGATATATTGTTAAGTTATGACAGTAGCTGGAGTGGTGCCAATAAAATGTTGTGGAATGTAAGGTGCTAAGGTGAAAGAGATAATTTTTAAACTATATTAAAATCCAGGATGCTGATTTTAAAATCATAAAATTATAAGTACCTCAGACTATTCCTGAAAAACTTGAAAAAGCGGAAATGTTAAAGAATTGTGTTGTCAAAGGCTTTCATGGCCGGGATCACAGGGTTGTTGTATGTTTTTCAGGCTGTATGGCCATGTTCCAGAAGTATTCTCTCCTGACATTTCGCCCACATCTATGGCAGGCATCCTCAACCTCTGAGGATGCCTGCCATAAATGTGGGCGAAACGTCAGGAGAGAATACTTCTGGAACATGGTCCATACAGCCCGAAAAACATACAACAACCCTGTTAAAGAACTCTTGCCATATATTCCTGGTGAACCATTTCCCTTGTTACTGGTTTTCACATATTGATTGTGTATAAACAGTTACCAAAGATTGTACCTTTATCCATGAATAATGTCACGGGAGAGCACTGTAAATTAGGTCCATGCATAGATAGCAGTGCCATAGTTCTTCCTATCTTGAATGCCAACATGTACCCAGTGTAATTGAAATTGTGAAGGCTGATTGAACATTGGTGTGCAAGTGAACTGTGGAGTCATAGGTAATTTTTTGTTTCTGTTTTAAAAGCAAGGCAGAGAAATGTTTATCATGGCTTCATCTGTGTAATTATTTTATTGTTTTTCAGTGGTAGTTTTAACCTTATGTATGCATCATTTTTTCCCCTTGAGATTGTATAGGAACATGTTGCTGTAATTTAACCATGTATTGCATTATTTTAGTTTGATACGTGAGATAATGAGAACACAGAAGTATAGTAACTTTTATCCATGAAATAATTTTCTGACATTTTTTCATTATACCAAAGGTCACATCACCATTCTAAATGCCTTCTAAAATTAGCGACATGCCCTTTTTTGTTCTTGGAAAGTGTTCAAGGATTGAATTAATAAATATTTTGAGGGAGAAAGTTGCAGATTGCGACAGGATCCTGCTTGTTGAAGCCACCTCCCTAATTGTTGGAAGTGCTGGGAGACAGAACATAGGAGCCTAACAGGGGTCCTGCTGGGATAGACCAAGGTCTGAGTTGTCTGGCATTTTGTTCATCCGGTGGCCAGTTTGGTCTCTGGATGCAGACTTCCCTAGATGATCTGTAAGTGTGTGGGTGTTTGTTGATGGTGAACGAACATAGCAAGGAAAGATTGAAGTTATTTAGGGTTTTAAGGTTTAAAATCTATGAAGAATTTGTAGAATTGAAAGTAGTAATTTCATTGTCCTTTTTCCCTTGCTGTTTTTGTTGTCTCTTGATTTCTGTATATGTTTGTGCAGTACCATACATGGTAGCAATTTTAGGAGAGAGTCTGCATTTGAATGTGATAGAAAACAAACACTGGTAATGTCTCCTTAGGGACCGCCCACGTAATTCAACTTGCATAAAACAGAATGCGGGGAGTATGTGGCAGAAAGAACAATGAGATACAAATGTAAGATAAATTTTGTGAAGTAGAGCTATTTCCCATAAGTAAACTGCAGCCAGCTGTGTTGTTCTACCTTCAGTTTCTTCAAGCCTCTCAGAAGGAAATCCAGGAGTCACATAGCAACATGTGTAAGCATCTAATATTTTCAGTGTGCGTTGGCTTTGTTTTGTCTCCTATTTAATTTGATAGCCATGGTATCACTGAAGGCAGAAGATCACATATAGGCTCTTAGTACTAAAAATTATTAAAGTTAATTCAAAAAGCACAACAGGTACTTGTTTTGGAACAGGCTGTAAAGAGGAGATTGAGAGGAAGGAGTGGGTGAGATAACTAACAAATGAAATGGCAGCATAGACGGGGGAAGCCCAGGAACACAACCTCAGATGGAGGAACCTTGCTTCTGAACAAATAACAGTTCCTTCTCCCACAAATAGGTCACAAAAATACCAAGCTAATGTTTGTATTTGCTGTTTGGAGAGGGAGGATACTATTTATAGCTATAACCGAGAAATTGCACCACCCTATTTTGGAAGTCAGGTGCTAACATTTCTACAAAATTTGTAACACCATTAGCACCACCTCAAAGGCTGATCTTTACCCTAAAGGCCTTCACTAAATAATCCTGTATGGGAAAGGTTCCACTTTTGTTGTAGGTGAGAAGTTCTTCTTTCCATTGCCATCTTAAAGTGCTTATGACGTTTATCATTGTATCATGAACCACCATGAAAGATGGGATGCTGAAGGATAGCCAAATATCAGGCAAGGGGAACTTTGCATCAGCAAATAAAGAACTTTAGAGTTCCAAGAGTGGCAGATTTTTTTTTTCAAAATATAAGCAGTAAGGTTAATTGAATAGTTTGGAAAATTAACCTTTAAGAAGAATTGTTGTTTGTTATGCTCCTACTCTGATATGTATGATTTCAGTATGTTATAAGATTCATTCTCTTTAAGTATAACTGTCCAAACTCTGATTCATTGTGAGAGATGGAGTGCAATTTGGGTAAATATGTGTGTGTTTGGCAGGGAACAAGCTATAGGAATCCTCCTTCCAATTTAATAAGTATGAGACTTAGCATACTAGCACAGGTTGTGACCAAAACTCCCCACAAAGAGAAGAATGCTATTGTAATATCCTTCAGAAGACATTAAGACGGCCCTGGTTGCATTTCATTTTGATTGTGATGCATGGAACAATGCCAGAGAAAGTGACTCTGTGTGTGTATGTTCTATAAATATCTCCTTCTGGCAGGAGAAGATGTCATACAGACATTCCTGAGGACACACCCATTCCCAGAGACAGCTCCAGTAGTGATCATGGGATAAGGTGGGGTTGGGTAGGAGTAGCCCTGACTGTAAATTTTGGCCTGGTCAAGAGGAACCTGGGATTAGCTACACCAGCACCCAGAAAATCAATTTCCTATGGAGGGATCACCAGGAGTTGCAGCTGCCAAGGGTCGAGCGGACACCAATGATGGAACTGCTTGCCCTGCCATTGGATGGCAAGTTGTTGTTGTTTTTTAATGGTCTTTAAGTTATCCCACTTCCTCTTTTAAAACTTTTTGTTACAAGATTTAGATTAATTAAAGGAGCTACCATATTTCATTGCATAATAGTTTCCAATGCACAATAGTCATTCCTCCTTTTTTGGGTCCCGGTTTTGGTATTTTAAGATTCCTTATATAACAGTCACAACCTCAGTTCATGGCAGTTTTAAAGGAGATACCAAGAAGAATTTTATAGAAGAAAAAGGTTATGGCAAATAATTTGAAACAGAATAAGAAAACTTGGAATGTTTGAGTTTAACTTTCAAAGGCCCAAGATTTTGAGTGAATTCAGTGCAAAAAGGAAGGGACTTTGTGAGAAAATACAGACAAGATTTGTAAGGAGACAAAGAAAATAAGATGGAAGATTCAAAATTTAGAGAACAAAGGCAAATAAAAGATCAATTCCTTATTAGAAGAGGGAGATCAATGACTGTTCAGCAACATTGATCAGGTCGTGAAGGGAGTTGTTGACTGAATGCTCCTGCTATTGGAGACACATCTGACCAATTAGCTAATGATGGGTTACAAATGGTTTTTATAAAGCATAAATTGAGCTAATGCTCCATAGAAGAGAAAAAAATTTCCTCTTTCTTGAGGAAATTTAATTTGAATGTAATTTAATCACAAGAGACGCATATCAGAAAGATTTGACACAAAGTAATCGGAACAACAATTTTATTTTCCCAGATGAAAAGAATAATGGGGTAGTGCTGTATATTTCTCCAATTTTGGGCCCAGAGTTGGTACTGGTGCATGAGAAAGTTTATATATGCAGGTCTAGATTGATTTATATGGAACTTAATTTTGGTGGTTGGAGATATAGGCTCCTAATGAAGATAAGGTGGCTCCCCCCCCCCCCCCAAAAATCTTAGGGATAAACTTAGATCTGCCATATAATAATTGGTGTTTATTGGGGGAATAGGATGTGGTTATATCCATTGAAAAGATTAGGACCTCTCAAAGTAAATTACCTAATTTGCAATTTAGCTTAATGAACAACTTGTAAGACAAAGCATTTTACTTTTTTTGTAGACACATATCTTCAAGAATGGATATGATTGAGGTTTCAAAATCTTTGGTTACTAAGACAAAAAGGTTGAGATATTATATAAATTAAGCCTATTTGCAGATGATTTGATAGTTATTGTGACAAATCCATGAGATTGCAAAAAGAGTGATGGCAATACTAAAACATTTTGGGGATTTATCAGGTTTAAAATTTAACAAACAAAAGACTGTAGTGTTGAGGAAAAACATGAAGATTATAAGAGCAAGCACTGTGACTAAATACATTTACTGGTGAAAAATTTAGCTAGAGTAGCTCCTTTACGAAGAGCAGAAAACAGGAACTGTTACTTCCTCTCTGACCTTCCCTCCAATCTACTACACTTTGTTGCCTCTTGGATCTGTTTCCTTTGTCACCTGGCATTTACCTGAACTGCCTGTTAAATGTGTTCAGGTTAGCTTGCTTACTTTTCTTCCTTTTTCAGTTTGATGTAAATGTTGTGCCATTTGTTGTCCCTCTCCACAGAGAAAAGAAACGGACTTAAATACTGTACTACTTGTATTTTAAAATAGCAGGTGTTTGCTTGTCTAGTAGGAATTTATTTTCTCCTCTTTGTAGTGGTAAGTTAGGACCACGAATAAGAGGATCTATGCCCGCCGAGCATATGCTAAACCAGAAGGGCCAGGACAGAAAAACAACTCACAAGGTGGAAGACAATTTGGCCAAAAGTGATGGAAGTACAAGCCAGATGCTTCAAAATGTACAAGCATAAACATACAGAGAAATACAAGACATCTTATACAGTTCTGACAGCTAATCAAACCTCCTGCTCCCT
The DNA here is from genome assembly GCF_035594765.1 of Anolis carolinensis. NCBI lineage: Eukaryota > Metazoa > Chordata > Lepidosauria > Squamata > Anolidae > Anolis > Anolis carolinensis. The sequence goes on from NC_085842.1 coordinate 166,876,948, forward strand.
TTCCTAATTAGCTGAAAAAGGAGGCCAGTGAGGATCTGCCCCTGGATTAGTTGGGAGTTCTGCTGATGTCGCTGCCTCCAGGCAGGGATTCCCTTGGCCGGAAAGTGACAGCCAAGGATTATTTGGGCGAAGGACCAATCAGCTGATGGGACGCCCCCATGAGAGGAGTCATAACCTTGGAAAGACAATGCTAAAGAAATGTTGATGAATTTTTGATTAGCTCAACTGTCCAGTTCCATGTTCAACAAAGATATTTGTTTCATGGAACAAAGGTATCAGACTCCTGGAACAAAGGTGTCAATCCTGGGCCATCAAGGGCTTGGTTGTTAAATAAAAGAGTTAATAAATGCACATGTTCTTAAGTTCCACGGGCAGCAAGCTCTCAGCCTCAGGTGCACTATCAACTATACAAGTAGTTTTGGGCTAAGCAGGGCTGGTACAGGAAGTCAGTTATTTCTGCATATATACAATGGACCTGATGATTATCTGGCTTGGGAAACAGCCTGAGGAGTTTGCCCTAACCTTCCTGTTCCCAGGGTATTATCTCAGCACTGTCACAGAGGGTTGACTGTCTTTTGGCTACATCTTGATACATTTGAGAACTAGATACAGTCTATAGTCAAAAAATACAAGTTACACAGAAAATAACAGAAATAGATACAATTTATATGTCTCATTGAGTCTTTGGGGTGTTGAAGCTGCTGCTGGTCTCTTCCTGTTCTCCTGAAAGTCCAGAAAAATTGTGAAAGTCCAGAAAAGTTTTTAAAAATAAAAAATCATATATTTATTACTACTCATCATATTTTATATATTCCATCCTTAGTGTTCCCCAGACATTGGATTCTAGCTTTCATATCCTCTGCCTAGTATGGCATTGGCCAATGGTGAGAGTTAATGTGAGTTTGTGATCAAGGAAATCTGGAAGGACATTGGTTTCTCATCCTTGAATCAGGCCATGGAAATTTGGGGTTTATACCAAACTCTACATGGAAATGTGGATATGAAGGATCATGGAGAGTTGGTAGTTCTAGGAGGCCACCCTAAACTACAGGGTAGCTGAAGAAAAGAGCACAATCCTTTTTATTGATAATTTTTACTCCAAAAAATTAACAGCAAACAGACAAAATAACCAAGAATTTTAACCATATGACAAAATACAAAAACAGTAGATATACTTTTTCTTCATATATAAAACACACTACTGCTACATCCACTGGACCCCACCACCACCACCACCACCACCACCACTACACATTAACTACAGACAAATCTACAGTACCTAGTCTAAGTGCTTTACATTGTCTGCCTGATGGTTCTATTTTCTCAATTTTCCATGCTCAAAAGAAGGAAAACCATTAATATGTCCTTTCACCATAAGATGACACCCTTCTAATTAAAAAAAAAAGTAATGGAGCTCGGCCGTCATCTTTGCTGAAAAAACACAATAGGCCCCAGCCTTTCTTGAAATTAGAGATTTATCCATAATCGACATCATGAGTTTGTTTATTTTCCCTAGTTCATACATCTTCGTAAGCCAATCTTCTTGTGTCGGAGTAGTTGATTCATAGAAGCATAGAATCATAGAGTTGGAAAAGACCTCGTGGGCCATCCAGTCCAACCCCCTGCCATCTTTGAGCATAGATTATTCTTGCTACTGTAGACATATATAATGTTGGTCTTCCACATTTTCTATTGAGTTGATCATCTAACATCCTTAGCAAATAGTTAGGTTTCATTTCAAACCATTTTCTCTAGAACAGTGGTTCTCAACCTGTGGGTCCCCAAATGTTTTAGCCTTTAACTCCCAGAAATCCTAACAATTTGTAAACTCACTGGGATTTCTGGGAGTTGTAGGCCAAAACAGGTTGAGAACCACTGCTCTAGAACCAGATGTATATGAATCCAGTATTTCTGTGTCTTTACAAGATGACCACATATGATAAAATGTACCAACAATTATTCCCCTATATTTCCAACAGTTATTCAAGCTGCTTTAAAACCGTACTGTCAAATACCATCTGTACATCATACTGTAAAAGTTTCCTTTCAGATAATTGCTCAATGAACATTTCAAACTCTTTGTACAGACCTTTTCCCATTATTCCATCTGTTATTTGTTTACCAATGTTTGCACCCACTTAACCATATAATCTTTCACCTGTTTCTCCTCTGTTTCATGTTTTAATGACTTGGCAATCAAATGATCGTCTCCAGAATCTAGAACAGTTTCAAGGTCAGACTTATCAGTTACAAATCCAAGTAGATGTGTTTATCTGTCTTAAACTGTTCTGTAATTTGTCTGTAAGCAAACCATTGTGTTGTGAAACCCTCTAGCAATTATTGATCTCTCATCTTTAATCTGTATTGGTTATTGTTCAATAACAGCAAGTCTTTACAGATCAACCATTTCTCTTTCAAGTCAATTTCCCTTCAAAACAAAGCTTCATGTGGAGAGCATAATCTTTTAAGGGAGCAGGAAGATGACGAAATTAGAGAGGCTGTTGGACATGGGTGTTTTCTTTACACACTTGGAACTGTTACTTCCACCAATATTCTAATGTAAATGCACACTTTCTTCTACCTCACCAACATTAGGGGACAGGCTAGTACATATGAACAATTCATAGTTTTTGTGGGAGATGGGCCACTGTCCATTTTCAGGTCAATATGTAGTGTGGTTTCCTCTTTTTTGTGGTGTGTGGGGCATCACAGAGGACTTAGCTGATTCCCCCTCCTCTCCTTCCTAGATATTGTCAGTTGCACTTTTTGTCAATACTCCTGTGGCTTTCTGATTATGAAATCTCCAACAGCTTGCCCCTAGGAGTCCCTGAGGGTTTTCTCCCTTGTAGCCTAAAGTCCAAGGGGAATTGGAACACTGATCTCTGGCTTTTCTTTCTCCAGCATCTGGTTTGCATTGTGCACTTCTGGCCCCGGCGGCTAAGGGCATCTGCCACGAAACTAAAATTAGCTCAGGATGTTGATCTAGTTAGCTGAGTTTGGTAACTCCATGCTCCTGGGTTGTCTCCAGAGATGAGTCAGTTCTCCTACCCAGTGCTCCTTCTCAGAATTTTGTGGATATTTGATCCAGTTCAGGTCTCATGCAGCAGTGGGCGCTCAGTCTTGCTCTCTCTTGCTCTACTTGGTGTACCCATCAGTCATGGTGTCTGTGTCAGGGGAAATCCTTCTTTTCTTCTCCTTGTCTTGCCTTACAAGCAACTCCGTTTCACTTTAATTGTTGGGAGCAGCCTTTTTGGCATTTGGGCTTCTGTAGCAGAACAGGCCTCTGCCTACTACACTTGTCAGCACATGTCTCACTAACTATTGGCAAGGCTCTAATGTTGATGTAGAGTAGGATTTTTGTAGCTTCACAAACTTGAACTCAAGTGGGAGGAGGGGAGGGAGAACTTGCTTAGTAGCCAATCATTTATGTGTGACCCAGCCACTGAGACAAGAACTGTTAATAATAATATTAACAACAACAACAACAACAACAACAACAACAACAACAACTTTATTTTTATATCCCGCCTCTACCTCCCCGAAGGGACTCGGGGCGGCTCACATGGGGAGCAAGCCCAATTCAACAGTGATTAAAATCAACCATAAATTAAAAAGTAACTCAATAAAATCAATAACATTACGAAAGAAAATAACATAACATAAAACAGCATGTTAGAGCCTATATTGGATGAAAGAACTATGTTAGAGCCCATGTTATCCCTAAGCCATGTAAGGCCAAACCAGAACTCAACATTCCTCACAACCCCAGTTATGATGCTCTTGAAACAACTCGCTAGCTTCACCCTCCAGCCCTGACATTACAGATAACTACAGGTTACTTCTAAATTACCTCTGAATTCTTCTGCTTGTTCAGGCATATCAACTGATTGTGCATTATTTGTGTATTTGGAACTGGTGTAATGTAAGAAAGAATATAGGGCAAGAACACTACTCCATACTACAGTACTGTTTCAATACCAGTACTCCAAAACCACAAGAGCATTTTATTTTTAACTGAGAGCAGGGGAAGCGGAAGCAAAATCCAACATGCTCCCCACACAGAATGCAATAGAGATCCATTGGGAAAGAATGCACAAATAGATTCCACGCCATCTCTGCCAACCTGATTTCTGGATCTCTCCTCTCAGCCCCCCCCCCCCCCCCATTACATGGTTAATTTCCCCATCCATTCCTTGCCATGCCTGCCCTTTATCTTAGTTGCTTGAACATCTTTGCCATGTCTTTGCCATGCCTGTCCTTTATCTTAGTTGCCTGAACATCCACTCTACATTGCTTCCCTTTGGGAGGTGGTTGAAAAACAGCAGGGATAGACATCCTTCAACAACCAGATATCTGTCCTTGCTTGCTCAAAATACTTACAGTATCATGGAATCAAATATATTTATTTGCAGGGCTTTCCATCCTTCTGTATATGTGATAACACAACAGACTTTGATGGTCTTTAACCTTTTTTAACCCCTGTGCAAATCTATAAAATCCTTTTCCCCTTCTTACTCACGTGCTACAACCCACGGTGCTCTTTACAGGCCTTAACTGTGGCCCGTGGGGCATTGAGATATGTGGCTTAAGTAGTCGGGAATCTGATTTTACAGTCTAAATTGCAAAGAGCAGGATACTTTATTTGAATAAGGCTGAGTACTGAGCGTTATGCACTTTCTGTAAATTGCATTTTCAGGGTTGAGTCAGTGCTATTTGGATTGGCATGTTTCGGAGAGCTTAATCCATCGACATGGTTGCTACTGAATTGATTATACAGGCTAAATGATGGAATATGTAGATATGTTAGCCACATTATCAAGTAGGGATATTTTCTTTTAAAGCTCCTTGGCATGAATGAGATTTCAGGAACTGCAGTAGTGCCTTATTATTTTTTTATTGGGTACACACAATTGCTTGTAAATGTTCAAAAGCAGTGGTATCAAAAAGGAGTCAGATCATGGCTCTTTTTTTAATGGGAATGTATATATACCAAGCTATCAACATTATACATTTAGTACCAAGTAATCCAATGTGAATCAAATATCAGGCTCTCTACTTCTACAATGCATTGTTTCAGATGCCAGGTGATCATTCTTGCTGTTTGAAATCATTAAGGAAGCTGGATTTGTAAGGTGACTTGAAGGATCATCCTTGGATTTATATTAGGCCACAGATTTCTTACCAGCCAATTATCATAGGTTTCCGAAACATACCAATCTTTGAGTTTTGATCTGGCCAGTTCAGATCAAATTCTGGCCAATTCAAGTTCATCATAGTAATAGCGAATGATAGTTTAATTGCTTAATGGAAAATTGGATTTAATATATATGGCAGCTTGGTGAGAAATATCCCATCTTTTAATTTACAGGAGTGTGCCGCTGGAACTAAAACTGCTTTCATAGTTTAAAAAACAAAAATGCAGTTCCTCATTCCAAGTAGCAAGTTTTGATTTACAGTCTTGACAAATGAGTTACCTACTTAAAATTAAAAGGTAGCAAATGCTGAGTTTTCCTTTCCAGAACCCAAATTTAGAAGAAAATGCTGAGAAGTGCAAGCCTGTTTGAAATTAAAGAATCAAGAAAAGCAGATATATAATTTCATTCTTGCTGAAAGACAGAGCAAGAGAAAAAGAAACCATTTACTTTTGTTAGAAGTGCAGCAGCACTGAAGAATCAAGAATGCCCCAGAACAGGAATCAGTATTAGGGCTAAAAAGTTTGTGTCATCCAAATTGTCCTCCCTCCTTGTGTTCCCATCCTGATTCATCTGTGATATAAACCAATATTCTGAGGGATTTTCCCCCAACTCTTCTCTTTGCCCCATTCCATTCTCAGCTCTTCCTTAAAATAAAGCTAGTTTAGCATCTGGAGAAACTTTTCTATCTAGTTCCTATAGTAAAGCCTTTTGCTTGTTTCTCCAAGCCAGTGATGTATCTGGTCCTTAATCAGGATTTCTAGCCACCCTACATATTCTATCAACCACTATTACTTTGGCTATTGCTTTGAAGAAAACCAATTTATACTAAATGGTTAAACTGACTTTTTAATCATATAAAAATGTTAAGTCGCTTACTATTTGGCAAAAAAAGGAGCACAATTAACACCAGAATTAATCAGTAACACACACTCTTTCTTCTTCACTCTCAGGACCTGCGCTGAGTCAGGAAATCCAAATGATGTCAAACATACAGTATAATAAAGCAAATATAATTGACGATTTGATGCCATTGGATGGCACTCCAAAAATCACACGAGCTGGTACAGGCCATCTCATTACCCTAAAGGGAAGGATTTGTAACATACTGTTGTGTTGTTTTCCACTCCATTTTCAGAGACATCGGATTTTGCAGAAAATAAATGCAAGAAGAGAGTAAGCAATGTGACCAAGAGAGCATCACAGGTAGCATGAAAAAAGGAATAAAGATACACCAGATGCAGGAAAACAGCAACAGTAGTATTAACAGGCCACAGGCAAATGGTTGAGTAGATTTTTTAAATCATGTCAGAAGTGACTTGAGAACATACTGCAAGTCACTTCTGGTGTGAGAGAATTGGCAGTCTATAGAGACACTGCCCAGGGGATGCCCGAATGTGTTACCATCCTGTTGGGAGGCTTCTCTCATGGCCCCGCAAGCTAGAGCTGACAGTCGGGAGCTCACCTCAGCAACCTTCAGGTCAGCAATCCAACATTTAGGCCAGCAGTCCCGCTGGCACAAGGATTTAACCCATTGTGCTACCTCAATTGAGTGGGTGAATTGATTATTTTAATATGTCTTAACTTTTGAAGATGTACCATGGAACAGGAAAAGTTGTCTTATGGATAGGAATCCAATTAAAGATCAAGATCTGCCCTGTATAATTCTAATGGCCTCTCCAGTTTCTTTTCTCAAACACTCCCTCTTTTGGAAACACGTCCCTCACCAGCAGGCATCATCATTTATATCAGTTCTTAAAAAAACACAGATTCAAGCAGTAAAATCAGCCTTGCTGCTCTTGTTATCCAGGCAGACGTTTTGGTTCATGCCTTCATATTGCCAGAGTGGTTCCACCAAAGGGGTAAATCTGCTTCCAGTATGCCTGTCGCTGTACGGAGCATAGGTTTTATTTTCCAGTTACCAAGGTTGTGAGGGATGGGTATGGACAGGGTAACAAAAAAGTGTCGATTGTCTATCACAGACTTGGGTCTTCAAAGAACTTCTTGCTTGCGGTTTAGAAAATCCAATATATGGGCAGGCAGCAAAAACAATGGAACACTGTCCTTGGGCAGCTCCTCCTCCTTGTTGAATGTGTGATGTAAGAATATATTGTCCATTATCATATAAAGAAGGAGCTGTGCTATGAATCTGTATTGAGACTGTTTTTTTTTTAAATAAATGGTTTGTTTGTAAATTTTCTAGATAACATGCAAGCAAATGAGGTGACCATGGCCTAAATAAAAGGCACCAGATCTTGTCTGATCTTAGAAGGTAAGCAGGGTCAGCACTAGTTAGTACTTGGATGGGAGACAGCCAAGGAATACCAGGTGCTGTAGGATATACTTTAGAGGAAGGAACTGGCAAAATAACCTGAGTATTCCTGTGAATTCATGGGGTCACCATAAGTCAACAGGTGATTTGAAGGCATACATCTACATGGCAGGATGGCCAAATTTCTAAGTCCCAACACCTAATTCTTTAGGCCAGTGGTTATCAACCTGGGGTCCCCAGATGTTTTTGGCCAACAACTCCCAGAAATCCCAACCAGTTTGCCAGCTGTTAGGATTTCTGGGAGTTGAAGGCCAAAAACATCTAGGGACCTCAGGTTGAGAACCACTGCTTTAGGCTACTTTAAATGCATACATGACGGGGGGGGGGACCTGTGGGTCCATGTATGCAAGGGTAAAGTGATATATGATGGGAGTAGAGCTGTGTGTGCAATTGTATGTACTGATCATGTAAAAGAGCTTGGAACTGTGGATAATTCAAAGTTCAGTTAGTGTCTGGATACTGTTAAAAAGGCAAATTCCATGTTGGGCACATTTGGAAAATGAATGAAAATAAATTTGTCTCTAATAAAATACTGCCCCAAATCTATGGTGCAGCCACAGTTGGAGTGCTATATACTGTTCTGGTCATCACACTATAAAAGGATGTAGTATTGCTTGAAAAGGCACAGAAAGAGTGATCGTAATGATCAAGAGACTAGAGCAACTCCCTAGGAGGAAAAGTTGCCGTGTTTGAAGCTACTTAGCTTAGTAAATCATGAACAAGAGGGGACGTGATAGGAACCGTGTAGTCATGGTGCAGATAAAACAGAAAGGAAGATAATTCCTTGCAGCTACACAGTGGAAGATTCCGAACAGATAAAATGAAATGCTTCTTCACACAGCATACTGCTAAACTGAAATTCACAAGGCTTGGACTGTTTTGAAAGGGGATTATAGACATTCACAGAGGATAAGACTGTCAGTGGCTGCTGGTCATGATGAATAAATTTTGTTCCAGCTTCAGGGGCATTATAACTTGGTACAGAAGTTGCTGGAGAATACGAACAGAAGGTTGCTGTTGGTCTCATATCCTGTTGACAGACTGTAGGAACAGATGCCTTTGGCCCAATCTAGTAGAGTTCGCCTCATACTGTTATATTCTGAATTTTTCCAAACCTGATACGGCTTTTGTGAAGTGGAGACACAGTTGTGCTTATTGTTTCAGTGGATATGCTTGAAGCTTAGGAATAGGTGTTAGTGCTTGATTGCAATGGGATGGAAATGTGATTTTTATTTGTTTGCTTGCTTGTTTGCCCATTTGGAAAATACTCCTCCCAGGTGTAGTTTGTCCACTGCATTATAAGTCCATAAGCCTGTTTTTTTTCCTTGTACCCCACCATTTCTCAACCTGGCGGTCAGGACCTCTGAAGGGGTTGAAAGGGGGATATCAGAGAGGTCACCAAAGACGATCACAAGACACATATTTCTGATGGTCTTAAGAACTACTTTGGTAGAAAAGGCTGAAGATCTTTCTGCTTGTCACGGGGGTTCTCTGTGGGAAATTTGGCCCAATTCTATCCATGGTGGGGTTCACAATGCTCTTTGAGTGTAAGTGAACTATAAATCCCAGCAACTACAATTCCCAAATGTCAAGGTCTGTTTTTCCAAAACTCCACCATTGTCCACATTTGGGCATATTGCCTATTCATGCCAAGTTTGGTCCAGAGCCATCATTGTTTGAGTCCACAGTGCTCTCTGGATGTAGGTGAACTAAAACTCCAAAACTCAAGGTCAATGCCCTCTAAACCCTTCAAGTGTTTTCTGTTAGTCATGGGAGTTCTGTGTGCCAAGTTTGGTTCAGTTCCATCATTGGTGGAGTTCAGAATGCTCTTTGATTGTGGATGAACTATAAATCCCAGCAACTAATCAATCCCCCCCAATCCCACCAGTATTCAGAATTGGACGTATTGGGTATTTGTGCCAAATTTGGTCCAGTGAATGAAAATACATCCTGCATATCAGATATTTACATTACAATTCATAACAGTAGCAAAATTACAGTTATGAAGTAGCAACGAAAATAATGTTATGGTTGGGGGTCTCCACAACATGAGGAACTCTGTTAAGTAGTTGCGGCATTAGGAAGGTTGAGAACCACTGCTGTATCCGAAGAGTCTGCTGTGTCACCTCTCCCAAAAGTGTGCATCCATGTGCATCCATGTAGCCATCATCCATCTGTGATCTGGTTGTTTAGCTAACGGTGTGCAAGGGTGCATTAGGCAGCATAGGACAAACTTTAAGCCTTTCAAGGAATTTGATGCTATTGTTGTTGGTGATAAGAATTGATTCATAATGTAGCACTAAGAGAGGCCGTAGGGGATTCTGTGGCCTAAGAGAAACGTTTCCGAATCAATTACCTCAGGGGAGGTTCCTGGCCTTAAAAAGAAACTTTTGCGGAGAACTTAGCTAATTGATTTTGCTCCAAGGATACAATAGAATTGCCCTGTGTATGGCAGTGTTGTTTTGGGAGTGGGAACCATGATCCGACATCAAAATTGCGGCTTTTTAATGGCTACAATAACCTTGGCGAATATTGTTGAGGTTGTCAAGGTAACATTTCCTTTGTTCTGACCCACCATGTGAATATATTGTTTCATTTGGTTTTAGGTCCTGACAAAGTAGTGGCAGCTAGAGGCGGGGGCAGAATTGTAACTTAAGTAGGAGGACCTATTATGAAAAGGCTTGAAAGATCTGTGCTGAGTGCTCCAGCCTTGTGCTTGGCCTGCGGCTTTGACAACATGATGCCCATCCTTCCCAATATGCAAACACTTGTCCAGCCTCCTTCAGAGAAATTTCAGTGTACTAATTTTTTCACAAAGAGCCTATAATTCTGTAACCCCAAACTTCTGTGTAATAGAGAAACAAAATTATCCACATCAATCTGTGGATAATTTTGTTTGGTAAAACTTACATACAGTTTACACAACTTTTTCTAGCGCCTCAGAGATTGAGAGAATGAATTTGGTAGCATAAGCATTTGTAGATTAAGGGTTTGTTTATACCAGGCATCCTCAAACTGTGACTTCCCAACTGTTTGGGCCTCCAACTCCCAGAATTCCTGACCATTGAACAAGCTGGCAAGGGCTTCTGGAAGTTGAAGCCAAAACAGTTGGAGGACTGCAGTTTGAGGGTGCCTGGTCTACACCACCAAAATACTGTAATCCACCTATAATTCAGATAATTCAGCCTGGAGCTCCATAGCACCACACCCTGTTGTTGTTGTTGTTGTTGTTGTTGTTGTTTATTCATTTCTATCCCACTTTTCTCCCATGGGTGGGATTCAAAGCAGCGTAAAACATATAAAATTCATACAAATACAGCAGAGTCTCACTTATCCAAGCTTCACTTATCCAATGTTCTGTATTATCCAAGGCAGTCTGCCTTTTAGTAGTCAATGTTTTTGTAGTAAATGTTGCAATGTTTTGGTGCTAAATTTGTAAATACAGTAATTACTACATAACATTACTGTGTATTGAACTGCTTTTTCTGTCAATTTGTTGTAAAACATGATGTTTTGGTGCTTAATTTGTAAAATCATAATGTAATTTTATGTTTAATAGGCTTTTTTTCTTAATCCCTCCTTATTATCCAACATGTTCTGCTGGCCTGTTTATCTTGGATACGTGAGTCTCTACTGTACATCCAACCACAATACACAATCAGTTAAAATATCATATCCCAATATAAAAACCCAATTAATATATCAAATAAAACAATTAAAATATCCATAACCTCCAGCCACTGTAGTTATTTGTCAAATATTATCAAAATATTTATCAGACTGGCAGTGTCTATTATCATTAGTCTGGGGAGGGCTGGCTTCACAGAAAGGTTTTATTTTGTGAATAAAATTGTACTGTATTGCTGTCCACAACCCACATTTGAACCAGCACTGTTTTTAGCAGTTCCAGTTTTATTAGTGGTTTGGGAAGACAAGGGTAGGAGGAAAGATATTGCCAAAACCAATATGTCTACCTGACCATATGAATGGTGGAGTATTGGAATATAGTATGATGCTGGCTGGGAACCAGAAAAAGATGTGATAAACTAATGGAGGAGGGGGGGGGGGTATTTGCCCTATGTAGAGTGCTGAATGGCATTGTCAACGGGGGTGGCATATATCACATTAGAAGATAAACAAGTTAAACTACCTCTAATATTGTGGGTGATGCGATTTGAACCTGTAATGACATTTCCCAAATTGAAGTTTTGGGCAAAATTGGCATCTGGGTTTTGGGCAAAATCTTGTACCTATCTCTCCAATTCTGTTGTGTGTCCTCCTGTAGGTAAGTGTTTGAGATTGAGAGGCTGTCTGTGGGCAAATAAAGACCTACCACCAAGAACCTTTGAGAGAACAATGTTACTGTCCAGAATAGGTTGTAATTAGTTCATAATACATGTGAACTATTTCAATTGGGAGCTGTATGTGACCATTAGTGAGGTTCTGCCATTTGCTATCTTCTCTTGGTTCTGTAATAGATTAGTCCTGGATACAAATATTGCTCTCTTTTATTATTATTTTTCAAGAAAGCATGACTTGTACCCAGGACTAATCAGTTACCGAACAAAGTGAAGAAAAAAAATGGTTCCCCAATTACTGTTGTTAAAACTGAACCTATCACCTCATTACTATACCTAAAAGCTTTGCATTTTGATGGCTGTTCATACAGTCTTCCTATAATTGTCTGTCCCTAGACACATTACTCCATGTATCTGAGTACATAGTCTTCGTACCGCCCCGAGCCCCCACGGGGAGATGGTGGCGGGGTATAAATAAATAAAGTTCTATTATTATTGTTATTATTATTATTATTATTATTATTATTATTATTATTATTATTGACACAACGATGTTGTATGACACAGCAAACAAGATAGACATGCTGGATTTCGTTTCACAAAACCACAAGTCGAACACTTCCCAAGTGTCTAGGACTGTGTGATGTATTTTCGGATGATGCGTGCAGATCCCAGCAGGGTGGCCTTTTGCAGTTGGCAGATCGTAATTTTGTCAATGTCTATTGTTTCCAAATGCCGGCTGAGATCTTTTGGCACGGCACCCAATGTGCCCATCACCACCGGGACCACCTGCACTGGTTTCTGCCAGAGTCTTTGAAGTTCAATCTTGAGGTCCTGATAGCGGCTGAGTTTTTCCTGTTGTTTTTCATCAATGCGACTGTTATTATTAATTGTTATTATTATTGTTATTATTATTTGTATATAAAAGCTTATGCTGTTGACTTTGTTATCTCAATTAGTCTAAAAGGTGCTACAGGATCTCTTTTAATATTGATATTCCTAACGCCTATGTCTTTAAACTCTACTTGCACAATTTTTGATTTGATAGTTTTGAAACATACTTTATTGTGTTCTATTTTATTTCCTTATGTATCAGAGAGTGGAAAGAACTGACAGGACACAGTGCAAGTCACAGGATTATTTGGAACCAGGGGATAGTAATTGAGCAGATGCTCCTGACATCTTCCTCATACTCTTTCCTAAGATGCTATCTAAAGCAGGAGAGTGAATTGTGCAGCTATCCTAATGTTGTTCAGCTTCACTTCCAGTGTTCATCACTTTAGATTAGGTTGGCTAGGGTTGCTGGATGTTGCATTTGGAGGGCTATGTGATTCGTGCAATTGGTCTGAAGTATAAACCAGTCCCCAGAAATGTGACCAGTACTACTGCAATTGTTTTTTTTTAGCATACACTAATGTACAGGACTATAGCCAGAAAAAAAAATCGGGGGGGGGGGGGGGGTTTGAAACTTTTTTTTAGCAAATCATGAAGAGTAGTACCATAACACAAAATAATTTAGAAATCAGGCTCCATCGATAAACTTCAGTGGACACTCATGGGGATTTATTTAATCAACTAAAATTCTTGAGTAAACCAAGTTTTAAAATAACCTGAAAAATATCGGGTGGGGGTTGAGCCCCTTACCCCCCCCCCCACCACCACCACCACCACCTTGGCTACAGCCCTGCTTATGTATGTTGCAGATGCCTAACAATTTTAAAGGATTTCCTCTCATTTAGTCATATCCACATAGCCTTTATGTAATTCTTCATGTGTGTGTATATATATATATGTAAAATATAGAGGTTTTCTAAGGAATGGCGTTGACTTACACTCAAAACTCCCTGTGATCTAATCTGGTCATATATTCATTTTATTCTACTGAGTCTAGAAAGGGGCAATTATTATTGAATGAGAGTTAAGACCATGATACTGCTGAAGTTCCTCCTGGTGTTCTACTGAAATAATTGTCAGTTCACATGGCTTAAGTCTTAAGCCATTTGTCATTACACGAAACAAGGCGATCTCCACATAATACCTATACAGCAGAAGTCAAAATTCAGCCCTGGTGCTGAATGCAATCCTCAAGACTATTTCTGTGGTCCTCAACTACTTCGGACTGGATCTTCTCTAAAATGATGTGTTCTTTTTCCTGGAAGCTTTGTTCCCAGACTGGTAGCTCATTTTTCAAATAGGCTGCAAGGATCCTCTTCATGGTTTAATACCTCCTGCACCTGCCCACAATGTTTCTCAAAAGCACAAGTGGACTTCCAATCACTTCTGAAATTTGTTCCCTTGTTTTGGGTAGTCATAAAGTCTGTAGAAGTAGAAATTGGTCCCTGGGCCAGCTGCAGTTGCCCGTTCCTGCTAAAGAATTCTTTAAAAACCAGTGAAGAATCTGATCCTTTTGGAACTGTCTCTTTGGAAATGTAGCCCAGGTTGCTTCCAGTTTCTTGGCTTTTGCAGCCTGAGCTAACTTAGCCCTGGTTTGGGCTTTTCTGTGCTGGCAGCTGAATCTGTTTATAAAATAGATTTTGAAATAGTTACACCTTCAGTGCTCTTCCCTTCAAAGGAAATTTAACCTGCAAAAAGTTGCCCCGGATGTTCTATCACTTTACAAAGTGGGAAGAAGGCCTCAAAGGGATGCAAATGAGCACCAGGATTGACAGATTCTGTATGGGATGTGATTCTTCTGCTTTTAATAGCTTTGTATCTCAGAGGAGCTCATATTCTGACATTCTCCTTCCTAAAGAAATAATACCTCAATCCTATGCCTTGTTCCCACTGTGCTTGTAAACATTATGAAAGCTGGAAACAGGGAAGAAAGATGGGACTGAAAAAACTAGAAGGAAATGAGGATTTGAGAAAGCACTGGAAAAACTCTTTATCAGGAAATGAAAGAGAAGGAGGATCTCTCTCCTGCCGTCAAGGAAAGAGAAGGAGAGAGCAAGCACTGGTCAGGAACTGACGTGAGGAGGAGGATTTGCGTGGGCCTTCAAATGCCCATTAAAAGCTGGAGTATGCCCTTCCTGTCCTAATGTGCTAATTGCAATTAGTCCTATTAGCACTAATAGGGCTGAGTACAGGCCCTTTGTTTTTACACTCACCAGAGAGTGTGGAGCCCGTGGTGTAGCTTCTGTGCTCAGGAAAGTAAGGCAGGGATCAATTTAATGATACTTATGGGAGGATCCTCTGTCCGAGGTGGTAAATAGACTGGCAAAATGTGGGAATGAAAAATAAAATCTGACACCAGAAAATGCTGGCTCGGATTTTAACCAACTATAAATCTGACTCTCAACTTGTATTTATCTATAGACCACGCCACCTATAGATAAATACCAAAGTATTCATTTGCATATTTTTGAGAAATATTGGTAAAAGAGCAATAGTTCATGCCATGTGTAAGTCACATTTCTGACATTTCTTGTTAGGGCTAGAGAAAAAATTATCTGGAACTTTGCAGGGCTTTTGTCAGTCTAATACATAGGAAGGCATGCAAGTGTCTGATTCTCTGTATCTCAGCTTCACATTGATCTATCCTTTTGTATGTCTGTCTTGCCCTTCTTATATCTTTGTGCAGATAGGGATATGTGCATCTGTCTGTTTCTTACTTTTGTCACCTATAAAACTTGTCAGTGTTACATTTGTACAAATAATTTTTTCTCAGTCAAAAAACCCTCTGCTTTTAAGGTATGTACATATTTTTAAATGGTACATATTTTTCAAATGGCATTTAGCTGGGCTTATTCTGCAGCCCTGTGCTAGGATATGGAAGACAGTACTCCACATTTTTAATGGTATTCCACATTTTTACCATAATAAAAATAAGCTTTTTTTCAAGGTGTTCATTCCTTTTGCTCAGCCATAATGAAAGCAGTACTTACGATATTTTTAGGGGAAAATTAGGGGGGAATTTGGTGGGAGTGGGGACACAACCCATTTTGGCACAGATTTTTAAAATCCACGTTGGCATGAATTTTGGCACTGTCTGGAAGCGCCCTGAGATGATCATTTTTTATGGAAGGCCTGAGAGCAAATTGAAATAACTTAAAAGTTATTATATGGATTACAACAAATTGCTATGATAAAACCAAATATAGTTTAGCTGATACTGCCAATTGTTCTTAAAGCTTTTAAGTTATCTACAGGGACCGCACTGAAACTAAACAAACAAGCTCTTTTCCCCACAGTGCATTGTCCTAGCACTCATCTTCATGAGTTTTAAGGCCAGTGATATAAATGGGTTTAAAACTGGGAACTAAGCATATTTAGTAAAGGATCAAGGCATTGCTCAGTGTGGTCCAGGTGAACAGCATACTGCTTTCTTGCTGTTTTGAGCCTTCAAGTCATTTCTGACTTATGATGATCCCAAGGTGAACCTGTCATGGGTTTTCTTAACTAGATTTATTCACTGGGGGTTGCTATTGCTTTCCTCTGAGGCTGAAAGAGTGTGATTGGCCTAAGGTCGTTCAGTGTGTTTCAATGGCCAATCAGCTATTTAAACCTTCGTCTTCTTAAGTCCTGGTGTAGCACTCAAACAACTATAAACACTGGCTTTGGGTTCTGCTTAGACCAGTGGTTCCCAACCTTTTTTTTTGGCCAGGGAACATTTGACCAGGAATCACTCTCCAACATTAGTACCAAAAGGGTTACAAATCAGTTTTTGTCAACTTTAGATTCAGTTTGGTTATTTGGGGTGCTGATTCAGAAAATTGCATTGGCTAGACCACATCGGTTCAAGTTTCTGATACAGAACATATGCCATCCCGCAGTCGCCATCTGATCACTCACAGAAAACCATATTTAATAATCTAGGACTGATGTGGTCTATCCAATGCAATTTTCTGAATCTGTACCCCCAAATAACTCCAGCAACAGGCCTAAAAATGAAGACACCAAGGGGCCTCCACTTCCAGGCACCACTTGGAACAGTTCTGCTCAGGGGGAGGGAGGGAGGAGGAGGAGAAGCAGCAGTCAGGAGACTTGTTGTTGTGCTTTTCTTGGGTAGTCAGCCTCTCCCCTCCCAACATAGTGCCTCGGCACTATAAGATGGTTTCACAAGACCAGTCAATCTCATTGCATTTGCAAAGGTGTAGTAATGATGAGGCTGTGGACCATATTTTAGATCTTGGGGACCACTGCTGGTCCACAGACCACAGGTTGGGAACAACTGGCGTAGACTGTGTCTAAATATAAAGTTGCTGAAAGTTGTGAGAGTCTTGTATGCATTTTCTGGAGCACCCCACATTAAATGTTATTGGTGACAAGACCTTTTGGGCTGCATAGATTGTTCATTGTCCAATAAGACATGTTCTTAATAAGGTAAAGGTAAAGGTTTCCCCTGACGTTAAGTCCAGTCATGTCTGACTCTGGTGGTTGGTGCTCATCTCCATTTCTAAGCCGAAGAGTTGGCGTTGTCCATAGACACCTCCAAGGTCATGTGGCCGGCATTACTGTATGGAGTGCCGTACCTTCCCGCCGGAGCGGTACCTATTGACCTACTCACATTGGCATGTTTTCGAACTGCTAGGTTGGCAGAAGCTGGAGCTAACAGCGGCCGGTCACGCCGCTCACGGAGTTTGAACCTGGGGCCTTTTGGTCTGCAAGTTCAGCAGATACCTCTTAATTGTTATCTGCAGTTTCCATAACTTTCCTTTCTGAAGTGGGATGCTGATAAGAGCCCAGTCTTGCCAGCTAGCTACAAATTCCCACTCTCGCACTTAATGCCAGGATCACATCTCTGTAAAATGTGTGGCACTTCCAGCAATAATGCTGAAAACCTCAGCACAGTGGCTCTTTTCCATTAAATATTAATGGAATATGGTTGGCACCATCTGCGGCACAGGAGTATAAATTGCCAAATTGCTGGGTTTTCCCCTCCTTCCTCCTTGTCCTCTTCTTTTTATCGCATTTCTTTTTCCTCTCCTTTCAACCTCTTATCCATTGTCTGGTCTCCAGGCAGCTGTAACGGAGCCCATTCTAGCCCTGAATGGGTTTGTGGCAATGGGGTTGCTCTGGGGTAAGAGGTGCAACAGTTGTTCTGAGAGAAGCTCAGCTACTTATGCAGGTATCTGGTGACTGTCACTTTGGACTGAGAGACAGAATGGGAGCATGCCAGGGAGAGGTGACTGCTGCTGCGGCTGCTGCTGAACCAATTCTTTCCTACCCTAGTGATGCCCTACTAGCTTGTGTTCCTCAGCTCCATCCAAGAGTTTGCCTGAACCAGGAGCCAAGGGTGCTTTTGATTGCTCTGCTCCTCCAGGAGTTAAATCTGCTAGTGGCGTTTCTCCCTCTCTGAGTCTGTGCAGCTGGAGCCTTGCCTGTTCTGTGGCTGCATGTGCTGTGGCGAAATTCCCAGTTGCTGCTCTGGAAACCAATTGTGCCAGTGAAGAATGTGCCGGCTCAGCGAATCGGTCAGGAGAGTGTGAGGAGATGAGAGAGAAGGGGGGGGGGGGGAGAGATTGTGCCCCAAGCATCCTCTCTGTCTGCTTCCTCTTCATCCCTGCCTCGCTGCCTCCCGTGATCTCCTTGCCTCTTCTGTTTTGCAGGCTTAGAGGGGAATAAGGACGACACCATGTCCGACAGCAAGGAATGGGCCACACTCAGCCCAGAAGAGTTCACCCAGCTGCAGAAGTACCTTGATTGTAAGTCCTTTTCCTTCTTCCTTTTTCTCTCTCTTTCTAGGCTAGTCACGTTGTCGGATGAGTAAAAAGAGACTGGTGGTTTGTTGGGAATGATATCATTATGGTTAGGAAGGTATGAATTATTAAAGTGGTTCGTTGTCCAAATCAGGTCATTGTGGAATAGCACCAACTCAGAGTTTGCATTCAGTTAAACTTGATTTGCTGGGGTGGGTGAGAGACGGAGGAGCAGACACCCTTTTGTGCCAATAGTCCAGGTGAGGTTTGTAAAATAACATGAATGTCCTTTTGCATTACTCCTGCGTCTATCGGTCTCCCATTCCACCCAGTGATGGTGACTTCATGTCCTGTGTGGGAGTCGGAAATCTTTACTGAGTGTCTGCAGAAAAGAAACCTCAGGAAAGAAATCTGGTTTCTGAGTGAGCTTGCTATAGGTGGGAATCTCTGGGTGATTGCACTGTTGTTGTTGTTGTTGTTGTTGTTGTTGTTGTTGTTAGCATTTATATTCTGTTTTTTCTCTCTCTCAAAGGAGACTCAAAGTGGTTAACACTAAAAATCATGCAATATTTACCTTAAAACCTAAAGCATATAAACATTAGAATATAATTGAATAGGGAACCCCGGTGGCGAAGTGTGTTAAAGCACTGAGCTGGAGACCGAAAGGTCCCAGGTTCAAACCCCGGGAGCGGCGTGAGCGCTCGCTGTTAGCTCCAGCTCCTGCCAACCTAGCAGTTCGAAAACATGCCAATGTGAGTAGATCAATAGGTACCGCTCCGACGGGAAGGTAACAGCGCTCCATGCAGTCATGCCGGCCACATGACCTTGGAGGTGTCTACAGAAAACGCCAGCTCTTCGGCTTAGAAATGGAGATGAGCACCAACCCCCAGAGTCAGACATGACTGGACTTAACATCAGGGGAAACCTTTACATTTACTTATAGGACTATTAAAAATCCAGAGTAAAAACCAATGAAACAAAAAAAAAAAAAACAATTCAACTACATAAAAACATATTAAAGTGCACAAATCAGCAGTTCTGGGATTGAAAAGAGCCAAGGTACTGCTAAATCTTTGCTTTCTCCAGATTGAAGTTATTGGTCCAATCATCTTAAATAAGAGCATGAGTAAACATGACACAACATTGCATTATGTCTCAAGTTCTGCACCACCTCAATTAAAATGTTGAATAATATGTGCTAGATTTGGTGTTCTCCTGCAGCCCACAACACTTTCTGACTTGAGAAAGGATCACTGAGTTTTGATCCCCAGCCTCCCCAAGAGTTTTACCTCTCAACATACACACTGGGCAATGGCATGTACCAAGCAGCCTGAGCAGCATAGTTATCTCTATATTCAATCTTTGCCTTACAGACAGTAGCAAGAAAGTACAGGATGTGCTCCAGGAATTTTATGGAGAGGGTGAATTGTCCCAACATTTGCAAGGAGATGTGAGTACATTTCTCTATTTTTTCCTCATCCATTTGTTACTTTTTGGGAAATAGCTCGTTCCAAGAAATGGATTTTTTCCAAGTGTTTATATATGCAAGGTGACCTTGCAAAGCAATATGTCTTTCCTTTCAATCCCTCTGCACCGCTTTTCCATCCCAGGCACTCCCTTTACATCTCTCTGTCATCTCACTGATAGAATCAGAGGGTGCCTTGAAGGCCATCTAGCACAACCTCCTACTGTGTGCAAGAAATTCAGAACTAGAGTTTAACACCAGATGGCTCTCCAGGCCCCACTTGAAGATCTCCAGTGAAGGAAAGTGCCTCCACACTCTTAATTTTTCTGTTGTAAAGATACTTTTATCATTAAGAAGCTCCTCCTAATATTAACTGAAACTATGCTGTTGTGATTTAGATATAGTAGTTCTGCTCTCTGGGGCAGAAAAAAAACAACCCTCTGTGTAAATGCCATTCCCCTTTGGGTGTCTGTATTCAAGACTGAGTGGAATTCTTCCACCCTTCCCCATAGGACTTAACTTTCTAGACTATGGCCATATTTTTTCTCTCTATTTAGTTTTGTTTATATCTCCCTCAAAGTGTGGCTTCCAAAACTGGAGACAGTAGCATAGATATGGTTGGAATAGTACAGAATAAAGTATACTAGTTTATTCTAAACTATTACTTCTTACAAGCCTCATAAATTATAGTTGTATTAACACAACCTAAAATGATGTTACCCTGGCTTTTTTACATGCTTAGTTTGTAATTGACCATAATCATAAATTTTTTACTTATAGTGCTGCCACATCAGGTATTTCTTGTCTCATATTTGTCCTTTTGAGCTTTTCATCTGCTTACAAAACTTCATCCTGGTCTTCTACTGAATTTAATTCTGTTAATTTCAGCCCAGTTTCCTAATTTATCAAGGAAATGTTGGCTTTTATTCATGTATTTTGAGGTATTAACTGATATTCACAGTTTCTGTCATCTACATATTCAGTAAGGAATCTCTTGTCCCACCTAAGTATAGATGATTTTTAGACAATACTAACCTCATGCATCCCTGTCAAAAACCTCTTTCAGTTTGTGCAGCTGCAATTGAGAAGTCATTGAGTACACATTTCCGCATAGCTAAAAGATTCAACAAATCCCTATGAACATTTAGTCTGTAATTAACTAGATTTCTGACCAAAATACAGGGTGTTTGAAAAAGAACTCCCTATTCACCATTGAAATTCAATGATGAATAGGGAGTTTTTTTTTTCAAACACCCTGTATAATGGAAAACTTTGTCATATGCTTCAATGAAATTTTATCAAATTACATCCTGTCTTCTGCTTCCCTTGTTATATCTTTACAACCCAACGCCGTCTACTGTAGCCTCCCTCAAAAAAGCTTTTCACTTTCCAAGTTTATCTCCGCATTTGTTATTTCTTCTTTCTTGATGATTACTCCCTTTCCTGTTTCCATCAGTACTAATCCCAATTGCCAAAAAGGTGTTGAGAGGAGTAAATTCCATTTATTCCTCAATTGTCCCAATATAGTACATTTACCACTGAGGAGACCAAGTCTTCTTTAAATCAAAGCTTTGACTTGTGTCACACCAACGGAATGGGCCATTCACAGTGTTTACTCACATTTCTCTTCTCCCTGCCTTGTTCTGTTGATGCCAGTCAATAGATTTTGAGGGCTTCAAGCTCTTCTTGAAAACCTACTTGGAAGCCGAGGAAATCTCCAATGAACTTTGCTGCCACCTCTTCATGTCTTTCCAGACTACGACAGGACAAGCCACAACAGAGCCAGGTATGTCTTCTGGTGAGGAGACATCCATTGGAGACACTATTAAACACAAAATTTATTGACTTTCTTTCATTCTTTCTTTGGTGGGATGGGGTTTGAATCCCCTTTTAAAGGAACTTAATCTGTTGAAGTAGAAGAAAGTGCTACTAAGCATCTCTGTAGGCAAGTGTTGGGCTTGATATCTTGTAGTCTTTCAATGAAGGATTACTAACAGATTTTACCCCAATATTCTCTTTATCTTTCAGCCAGTGGTTTTGTTTGCGTCAATGATGTCTCTTGTTACTTCTCACTGCTGGAAGGTGGACGGCCAGAAGACAAGCTGGAATGTGAGTACTGCAAAAGATCAAGAGAATAAAAGACTGCCGAAAGCCTTAGTTCAGATTCAGATTTGATTGCAAGTGAACTATAAATCCCAGTACCTACAACTCCCAAATGTCAAGGCCAATTCCCCCCAAAACCTACTAGTATTCAAATTTGGGCATATTGGGTATGCGTGCTAAATTTGGTCCAGATCCATCATAGTTTGGGTTCACAGTGTTCTCTGGATGTAGGCAAACTACAACTCCTATAAATCAAAGTGAATTCCCCCCCCCACCCAAGCCCTCCAGTATTTTTTGTTGGTCATGAGGGTTCTTTCAAGTTAGGTCCAGGCCCATTGTTGGTGGGGATCAGAGTGCTCTTTGATTGCCGGTGAACTATAAATCCCAATACCTACAACTTCCAAATGTCAGAACCAATTTCCCCTAAATCCCACCAGTATATTCTGTTGGTCATGGGGGTTCTGTGTGCCAAATGTGGTCTAGGGTCTATTGTTGGTGGGGGTCACAGTGCTGTGTCTTTATACAGAGTGAACTACAACTTCAATCATGTAGAGTCAGTCCCCCAAACCCCTCCAGTATGTTCAGTTGCTGATCAATTCCTCTCTGTTTGCTGTGCGCCATAGGAAAGTGTAGGAAAGAGTTAAAGGAGAGACAGTGGGCGGGTCATGCAAATTCCACACCAATGGAGAGAGAAAGGAACACTGGGAGGTGGTGCTCACTATAACCTGCAATGTCATTGGAGGGAGAGCCATTGATGTCTCCTGTGTAGTGGGAACTATAGCTGTTTGTGGAGGCGGATGCCTATCTTTGAAAGTGGGCACCCCCACCACATACATACATACACATTTTCACTTTTATTATGTGTATAGATAGCTTTTGATTAATTGTTAGACCATTTCTTTTGCAAAATATTCAATGTGGTAACTCTTATATGCCTTGAGCAGTTACATTCAGCCTCCACCCTATATTCTTCTCCTCACATTGTTCGTATACATCACTATAATTCATCATAAAATGCTTTGGCATTCAGACTCTGCTGAAAGCTTTTTAGGCTATAATGATGCCACTTCTTGAAATTACCATTGTATGCCCTCAGGCTATTTCAAGGCAGAGGGAAATAAATGTATCTCTGCCTCTAAACTGTTTGGTGGTGTGTGGCCCAAGTCCAGGATATATGATGGGTTGCAGTTTCCCTTACAAACCAGCCCATGTTTAGAGATTTGTTGGAGAGGCCCTTTTATGTATTCCTCTACCTTCACATGGACATCTCATGGGAACATGGGGGAGGGCTTTCTCCTTGACTGCCTTCATGTTCTGGAACTCCCTTCCCAGAGAATAATAACAATACAGTACCTTTATGAGTATCCTGCCGCCATCTCCCTGAAGGGATTTGGGGCAGCTCACAGAAAGCACACAATAGTGCAACAATATATAACAAAATACACAAACTATAAATGAATAACAATAAAACTGAGAAGTTAAACTAGCACCCTCACTACTTTGTTTTTGCAGACAAAGACTTCTTTGTTTAGATCAGCGTTTTATTACTGACTGTGCAAAGCTCATCCTACCAAAATCATGTTCTGGATCTTGCTAAGATTTTTGCTGGTGTGTGTGTTAAATGATATATGATTTGATCTGGGTTTGATTTGTTATTGTTTAATCTTATTTTAATTTTTATATCTTCTTTAGTTTGTTGTGAACCGCTTTAAGCCCCAAACTGGAGAAAAGCCAGGATGGAAATGATGATGATGATGATAGAGATTTCCACATTCTTGCTGATCTCTTATCCAAGAGTAACAATTTCTGGTCTTTTTCCTCCCACAGTCACCTTCAAGCTCTATGATAAAGATGGGAATGGCCTTCTCGACAGTTCAGTGAGTAACATGAGACCTCAAAAGCGAATGGACTAAGCCTTTAGGTCTCCTATCTCTTCATTCCTCTTTTTTTATTTCAAGCAGAAGAACTATCCCATTTCCTCCAGTGTCCCACAACATACACACAAATGTGAATGTCAACACACATCCAGGTGTGGCAACCATCATTTGCTGGGAGCATCTTTGTCTCTGTAGCATTTATGATGTTCTAGAGAAGTGGTTTCCAAGTTCTTCTTTCTTTCATCTACTTCAGTTGCATGGGCATTTTATATAATGTAGTGTGTGTGTGTGTGTGTGTGTGTGTGTGTGTATATATATATATATATATATGGGTGTGTAGCCTTCCAAATATTGTTGAACTGTGACTCCTGTCATCCATGATCCTGGCGAGGCTGAATTTAGGGGAATAGGAGTTGCAATCCAACAAAATCTGAAGAACCATACATTCTGTCTTCCATTATTCTTCCCTTGTTGATTCTGCAAATCTACTACTTACTGATGACCTTTTCACATGACTCCCTCTGTTTTTCTACTCGTATGAACTTTGTTTTCCACAAGAGATCACGTTCATGTTCTCAGGGGATAAAACATTCCTTTTCAGCGTCTCCCCTTTTTGTCATAGGTTAGGTAGAGACTAACTGGGCAGAGTGCCCAGTTTGCAGTCTGCTTCCATCCTTGCTATAATTGTTCCCATTGCTGTATTTGGAAGAAGAAATTTGACACATGGGAGGGATCAAATTATTTTAACTTTCTCTTTTCAAAGTTGTATTATGAGTGTGCTTCCCTGTCCCAACTGAACCAATATCAGAAACCAAACCTCCAGTCCCATGTGCATTTCTGGATTACTATGTAAAATGCCCTTGACATAGCTCCTGCACCTTTAATAGTTGCCTTACAGGGTAGAAATCATCAAGTGGAGTGTTTGTCTATCTGCTATGTCTTCTGCCAGAGCAAAGATACTAATTCTGTTTAGACCAAGCTGAGATGGCTTCTCCTGTACACTCTTAGTCTTCCCTCTGTTTAGTGATCTGGGGACTTCTGTTGTCAAACTGAAGCTCTGATCCCCAGCTGTATTTTTGTTACATGTTTACATATCTGACCCTTTTTTTAAAGCTTCCCCCTTTGTTTTCAGTATTGACATCAAACTGTATTCTTCTGCAGGAGGTGGATCGCATAATCACACAGATGATGCGTGTGGCTGAATATTTGGAGTGGGATGTCACTGAGCTGAAACCGGTAAATACTGTATATCCTAGTCAAGTTTTCCCCAGACCCATTTCTTCCCCCTACATGCACACACATAGGCATCTCACTGGGACATACTGCTCTGCAGTGTTCATCCTGAGGCTAGTTGGATTACACCAGATGGAGAAGATGTTACTTTCAACCCCAGAAGTTGGAAAAAGTTATTTTTCAGCCAGCTCTATTCTGTGCTGACCAGCACCAGGCCGGGGAGGTATGCATTTCATAAATTTGCATTTGTGAGAGAGGAACTAGAATCATTTGGAAAAGATAGAAATGGAAGTCAATTGCTATATCCCTGCATTTTGTTGATTGAATAACTATACTAGAGTGGCCTTTCCCTTTGCTGCTTATGCTCTTGTAATTTTCAAGAGCTAAAATGGCTGGGAGAGTAAGCCCCTATTTCTTTGCCTCTTTCCCCATCCCAAGACTCAACAGGCTTTGTGGATACAAAACGTGTGCAGTTGGGTTTTTTTTTCTGTGAGAGAATGCTAGATGGGCATGAAGGTGTCATATGCCATCACTAATGAATGGATCCATTGACAAACCTAGATCCTTGTCCTCTGAGAATATCCAAGGAGGAGGGTGTGAGTTGCATTCTAATGTGCGTGTGTGTGTGTGTGTATACACAAACACATATATATACACGCATATATATATATATATATATATGTGTGTGTGTGTGTGTGTGTGTGTGTGTGTGTGTGTGTGTGTGAGCTAGACCTAGTATTGATCCTCTCTGAAGTATGGTATGGTTCCCAAATCCACAAGGGATACATTTCAAGTCATCCACCCATGGATATTTGAAACAATATATAATCGCAAACCCTATGTTTTGACAATACTTGCATTGGAAGCATACTATATAATTGGAGGATCTAGAGGGCCCTACAAATTCTTCTGGGGAAAATATTTTTTTAGTGTGGGTAAGTGAAACCAGGAATATAAAATTTATGAATAAAGATCTTCTTTGATTTTCCTTTAACTCAGATCCTGCAGGAGATGATGCGAGAGATTGACTATGATGGCAGCGGTACAGTGTCTCTGTCTGAATGGCTCCGCGGTGGAGCTACCACCGTCCCTCTCCTGGTGCTGCTTGGACTGGAGGCTGTAAGTGCATTAAGGGTCAAGACAGAGGATGTGGAGAAAGGGGATGGGCTGAAATTAAAAGATAGTTGTGCAGTCCACCTGCATTCTTGTTTCATACATAATACAGTGTTTCCTCACTTATCACTGGGGTTAGGTTCCAGGACCACCCGCAATAAGTGAAAATCTGCAAAGTAGGGGCACTATATTTATTTTAATATTTATACATTATTTTAGTAGTTATACACTATCTTAAGTCTTTATCAACCAATTGTGTGTTGATAAATCACCTCCTTCTCCTCCTGTTGCCACTTGGGCTCCTTTTCTCTCCCTTTGGCTTCTCTTTCCTCCGTTCCTTAGGCTGTAAATTGTAATTTTTATGATTTATAATAGTCTTTTAGAGTTTATTAAAAAAAACACCGCAAAACAGCGAATCCACAAAAAGTGAACCGCAAAGTAGTGAGGGAACACTGTATTCAGACCTTGTTTCTTGTTACCACAATGTTGTTAGAGCCTGGGAAGGTTTTTGTTTTCTTTTTACTATTGCTCCCACAATCCCCTAGCATGCTTGACTAGTAGCCATAGAGACTAGAAGAAAATGGGAAGAGTAGTTAAATAAAAAAGGAAATTATCTGAAAACTTTCCCAGGCTTAGACAACAGTACAGTACAGGACCAAGAGATGATTCTTAGTGCCCCATCTACACTGCCATCGAGATTATCTGCTTTGAACCGGATTATATGGCAGTGTAGACTAATATAATCCAATTCAAATAATATAATCTGGATTTTATATGGCAGTGTAGATGGGGCCTCAGTCTCAGATACCAAAGAATCAAGTTTATTCTATCTTTCCATACTGGTACGTCCTCTCAATAAAAGTTCAAAGTAATGAGGTTGGGAGAAGCCTAGAGTATCCAGTCATACCTGCTCATACTAGCTAAGGTAGAAGGTGATTCTGTGATGAAATTGTAAACTGTACCATAGAGTACAGTTTACCATAGAGTAAAAGGAAGCTGCAGAAATCATAGAGTAAAGGAACCTGCACCCCAGAACATACATCCTGAAAACAGTAAGCAACAAGATCATAGACAAACAGATTGCTAGAAAAGGCTTGATGAAGGTTGTTATTTCCAACAAACCTTTATTTTGACACAAGAAAATATTAAATTCACACATAAATTGATGAATAGTATGGTTTCATTTTTGTACTTAAAATAGTTTTGAAGTTGGGCTTTATGTCCAACAGTTGAATACGTAAATCCAGGATGGAATACCACTTAGTCCTAAATTTGTTTTTGATGTCAGCAGAAGCTAAAAAGCCTGATTCATATCAATAGGTAAAATTTTCTTGTCACATCTGAAGGATCTTGAGCTAAGCATTACATGGTTTCTTGGAAACATGACAAGCCTTTCTCCAGAACCCTGACCCGCCTAAGCCCTAGGACTAGTGAGCCCCAATATTTTCCCCTGCTTTTGGCCACTAAACCTATCCCTCCCAGGCAAACTTGTTTTGACTCTTGTTTTTTCCCCCTTGCTTCAGACCATGAAGGATGATGGGCAGCACCTCTGGCGCCTGAAGCACTTTAACCGTCCCGTTTACTGCAATGTGTGTGAGACGCTGCTGCTTGGGCTTCGCAAGCAGGGCCTGCGCTGCACTTGTGAGTGAGTCACTGTGTCCTTGGGACGTGGGTGGGAAGATCTGCATCCAGCCCTGAACTCACCAAGAGGCCTTGGTAATCCCACATTTCTGAATGAAGGAATTGGGGAGCAGAAGAAGGGGAAACAATATACATTTGTCCCAACCACTTTCCTTTTTTGAAGGATCTTCTGAGATACTTCAGATGCGTAGCACTTCTGTTGCTTTATGCATCTCACTCTCTTTCTCTAGCTAACATTTAGTAGCTGTAGATGCTTGGCTATTGATGATATTATGTCACTCATTACACACACACGCAAAAGGAGGCGCAATGTTCTATGCATTTTGCAAGATCTGTTTTTATGATGATGCTTTTAATTAACAAGGCTCTCAAGACCAATATTTTATAATCCCTCTTTGTTTAGAATATAGATTCTAGAATGTGGGCGGGTATTATGTCCAAGGATTCCTTTTCAGTGTCGTTTCAAATAACTAAATTGTGAGGTCTATTGGAAACTAGGCAAGGGAAATTTATATATCTGTGTGAGGTCCAGCGTGGGAGAAAGAACTCTTGTCCGTTGGAGGCAGGTGTGGATGTTGTAATTAATCACCTTGATTAGCCTTTGATGGCCCTGTGGCCTAGTTTCCAACATACCTCACAACCTCTGAGGATGCCTTCCACAGATGTGGGCGAAATGTCAGGAGAGAAAGCTTCTGCAACATGGCCATACAGCTTGAAAAACTCACAGCAATCCAGTGATTTTGGCCATGAAAGCCTTCAACAATACATATAATGTATGTGTTTGTCCAATAGTTTACACTATAACAACATTACATTGTAATTGTTATTTAACAATGGATAATATTGCTCCTTTTGTGGTGTAACTTTCAAGAACTTGTGCAGTCAGTTATGGGGGAGTGACCTCACTCAATGGCAGAGGCAGATGTGTTTTGTATTACAGACTGGCAGCTAAAAACATTTGGAGCCGTGGTGGCTCAATGGGTTAAACTCCTGTGCTGTCTGGACTGCTGACCTGAAGCTTGGGTTGCTGACCTGAAGGTTGCCAGTTCAAATTCACAAGACGGGGTGACCTGTCAGCTCTAGCTTGCAGGGACATGTGAGAAGCCTCCAGCAGGGTGGTAACACATCCGGGCATCCCCTGGGCAACGTCTCTGTAGACAACCAATTCTCTCACACCAGAAGCAACTTGCAGTATGTTTTCAAGTTGCTTCTGACATGATAAATAAATAGCTAAGAGAATTCAAGTTTTTAAACAGTGATTAAAAATAACTATTAAAGCTTTCTTTAAGAAATGGGAGATCAAAAGGTTACATTTTTAAAATTGCAATTATAAATAACTTTGGGTCTTCGGGCTATGAGTGCAACTATTCTTTTTTAAAGGAAACTTTCTAGTCTCTGGCTCAGCTGCAGCATATGTCCTTCCTGTTTCACTGGAGGTCACAGAAATAAAACCCAATGCTTCTAGTTTCTGTGCTAGTGTCGCCCTCTCCTGGGATTTGGGTTGTTGTTGGCTGGGAATAGGACCTTGTGGAGTCCTAAACAGCACCACATTGCAATACTCTGGCATGATGACCGCAGGGGCTCCCCCACAGAGACTTTCCTGACTGTATTAGAAGCTTTTAAAGTGGGTAGTTTTCTATCCAAGTGACAGTCATATAGACTGCATGGCCTACAACCTCAAAAGTCACATTTAGTACTTTATTTGTGTTCAAAATGCATTTATTCAAGTGTTTGTTTTATTAGAACAGATATAACTTGTTGGACACAAATTCAGGTGGAGAAAGACTGAGTACTGGTTATTTTCCACTAAGAAAAAAGAGTTCCACTTGGCTTTGTATTGAAGACACCTTTTCTGTGTCACAGACCACTGTTTGGAAATTTCTTGGTACACATCTGGCATGGTCTTCTGACAAACTGGTTTTTCATATTCCTGCAGCATTTCAAGAATGAACTGGGAAGACCAAAAAGGAGTTTCCAACAACCTTGCTCCATTCTTAAAAGAGTCCCTTATGGTGGAAACTAATTAGAACCTGAACCTATGATTTCTAGGAATCAGGAACGCATACGTCTGAAAGCCATGTATTTATCTGCCTTTGTTCCTACAGTTCTGCTCTTTTTCTGGAATATTATTCTTACTCAATATTTTTTTCCTCATTTAAAAGACATGAGTGATGACAAATTTACCACAAACATAAAGACTAGAAGCTTCCCCTTAAAAAACATAAAAGTTAAGAGAAATTAGAAACCTTAAAAATGTTTTCGCAAATCATCACATAGGAGCTATTATGCTTTGAATTAATATTGCTCATCATTAATTACATTGCAAACAAGTGCATCCAGTAGTAGCAACGATATTACTTACATTAATGCATTGAATTAATATTGCTCATCATTCATTATATCACAGACAATATCCAGTAGTAGTAATGACATTACATATAGTAATTGTTGTGGGAATTGATGCATTGCATTGGGAAGGTTTACCATATTCCTACTTGCAAAAACATTGTATGAAAAAATAGAAATAGTTGTGTTGGTCCATGAAAAAAATCACAGATGGGAAATGTTTATTACAGTGAGCTTTTGTTTCATACATATCATGAGCAAAACTGTCAATGTCAACTTAGACAATGTCAAGTGAGTATTTTGGTAATCAATAATTTTACTGTTTTAGCATAGAGTTACTGTCATTGGAGTATTTTTTTTAAAAATACTCCCTTCCCTAACAAGCAGAAGGGACAGAAATTAATATGTACTGGTTGCTAGCCAAACAGAAGGGTGGGTGAGCCATAAGGAAAGGGAAAGAGAATCTGGAGAAGAGCAAGGGATCCATGTGGCAGAAGAGAGAGAGCTTCTTGTGCCTGGAGATGTGTATTCAGTCCCTGTTGCTTGGCAGGGCCAGTGAATCTTTCTTTCTCATCTCTGTGCCCACAGTCTGCAAGTACACCGTGCATGAGCGTTGTGCCCGAAAGGCCCCGCCA
Source organism: Anolis carolinensis (assembly GCF_035594765.1). NCBI lineage: Eukaryota > Metazoa > Chordata > Lepidosauria > Squamata > Anolidae > Anolis > Anolis carolinensis. The sequence goes on from NC_085842.1 coordinate 166,907,821, forward strand.
AGCTGCATCAGCACTTATGCCAAGAGCCGCCGTGATACCAGTGTGAGTAAAATGGTAAAGGGAAAAAGAGATGGCATCCAAAGCGAGCTTTCTGTTTAATCTGCTTTAATTATCCAGTGTTTATTGCATGCCCCCCCATTTCTGCTTCTTTCATTCCTCCACCACCATTCCTTTGATTCTGTAAAGTCAGAGAATGGTCTCGTACTCCTCCAGTTCCCTATGTGGACTCTGATCCTGTCACCCCTTGTTCTTGTAAGAAGTATTGGTTGTACAGCCTCTTCCTTCCTTTCTCAAGACTGTGAGACTGGAGTTGTCAACACTTTGATCTCTTAGCTATTACATCTTCACATCTATTACTAGTGTCTGCCTGACCTCCATTTCTGCAATCTTAGATAACAGTAAGTACTAGTCCAATTTTGACACCTCAGCCCTTGTTGTAAGAGAGTTCATTATATTTCTTCTCTTGAAAATAGAATGGAGGAGATGTGTTGAGGAAGTCCTGTGCAGTACTCCTGGATCCCATTATTCTATTTCTGTTCTAAGACTTCAGGCCAAAACTACATACTACTCAGCTGCTCTGAGTCCCCATGGGGAGATGGGGCAGGATATAAATAAAGTTTTGTTGTCGCTGTTGTTGTTGTTGTACATGCTGCATTATCTTTAGCCTAAAAAATCTTAAATTGAATGCTGTGTGTTTGCTGTGTATGTTGCATGTACAGTAGAGTCTCACTTATCCAACATAAATGGGCCGGCAGAACGTTGGATAAGCGAATATGTTGGATGATAAGGAGGGATTAAGAGAAAGCCTATTAAACATCAAAATAGGTTATGATTTTACAAAGTAAGCACCAAAACATCATGTTAGACAACAAATGTGACAGAAAAAGTAGTTCATTACACATTAATGCTATGTAGTAATTACTGTATTTACGAATTTAGCACCAAAATATTACGATTTATTGAAAACATTGACTACAAAAATGTGTTGGATAATCCAGAACGTTGGATAAGTGAGACTCTATTTGGAAATCCCTAATATATTTACCTAAAAGAAAGTACACACAACTCTTATTTGGATGAGAAGTATTCCAAGAGGATTGGGAGGTTGAAACCTTTGCTCCCACATCTCATGATAATGATGGTGATTTCAAACTGCATTACCTTCCATTTAATGACATAGGTTTTAAAATGAAGAAAGTATGAAACAGTTTAAACCTCTGGGTTTCTGTGAGTTTTCGAGGCTGTCTGGCCATGTTCCAGAAGCATTCTCTCCTCACGTTTTGCCCACAGTGGGGTTTATATATCTGTAGAATGTCCAGGGTGGGAGTAAGAACTCTTTTCTGTCTGAGGCAAGTGTGAAACCCCACTTGCCTAGTTTCCAACAGACCTCACAACCTCTGAGGATGCCTGCCATAGATGTGGATGAAACGTCGGGAGTGAATGCTTCTGGAACATGGCCATACAGACCGGAAAACTCACAACAACACAGTGACTCTGGCCATGAAAGCCTTGGACAACACTTTCAATCTCTTCCACCTGCTTATTATGGTTTTGATTTAGAAGAGAACTATGCACACTTCAATTCATGTGTGTTTATATACAGAGTGCTGTGTGTTTAATGTAGTGTGGGATAGTTTAGCCCACTTTCTAGGATTTAGCAATAGAGCTTAAGAATTCCTAGATTGTACTTCTGCTGAGGTAGCTTATTACTCACTCCGCTACTTTCACATTTCCTCTGTTAACAGGCACAAGCTCATGTCTGGGTAAGAGGTGGTTGTGATGGCAGTAAATGTGACCGGTGTCAAAAGAAGATAAAGAGTTTTCAGAGCTTGACAGGCGTGCACTGTGCGTGGTGCCATCAGAAGGTAACTTCAGGCATTTTCAAAATTTTGGATTTTCACTTCAGAATGAGCATGGCATGTAACATTTTAAAAATAAATGAACAATAATAGTATGAGTGTTACAGGTGAAGTGGGAAGACAGGTAGATAAATAAAGTTATTGTTGATTTGGAAAATAATTATGAGACTTTTCCAAAATGGGCTACCTCTAATAGTTTTGTTCACAATTCCCAACGTACCTGATCATGCTGGTGGGGATTACTGGAAGTTGTAGTCCAAAAACATCTGGAGCGGATGAGGTCGAGAAAGGCTGATAACATCTGACCATTGAGATACCTATGTGAACTAGGAAGAAAGAGAAACCAACATATATAATTGTGACAGCAAGTAGCATTTGTTCTTGTGTATGCATGCTAGTTTTCAAATGGAATGGAAAGTCAAGTAAAATCAGGCTTTGCAATACCTGCAGAGAATGTCACATAAAAAGTAACTATCATATTTTTCCCATTAAGTTACATTATCAGCCTATTGAATTTAGCCAAACATTTCATTTTATCAATTACAAGTGATGATTATTTTTTATTGTTTCATATCACAGAGTGAAAAATCACAAAGAGAAATCCCATATTGATATGCTTAGGGAAGGAAATGGAAGAGGCTTCACTTGAGTCTTTGGTGATGTCTCTGCATCCTCTTGCGTTGTTGATAGTGGAGGAGCTCTGAGAAATTGCTGACCCTTCACTGTTCTCCTTAGATCCATGATGAATGCCTGCCTCTCATGCCTTCCGCGTGTGACTGTGGGATCCTCAGAGACCACATCCTGCCACCCTCAGCTATCTATCCTGTTGTGTTGGTGAGAGCAAAAGGTTTAATTAACCAAATGAACAGACTGAGCATAGAAGTTATTTTTTGGACTACAGTTGTCTATTGGATATAGCCAGATTCCCATTTTATCAGTTATAAGCGATGATTCTTTTTACCTTTCTTCCAATCTCTGCGTATGAACTGCTCCCAAGAGAGAGAGAGAGATACACACACACACACACACACACACACACACACACATATGTATATGTATATATATATGTGTGTGTGTGTATGTGTATGTATGTGTGTGTGTGTGTGTGTGTATATATATACACACACACACACACACACACACACACACACACACATACACACATACACACACATATATATATGGGGATACTCACATACACACTGTATATTTTTTGACACATAGAGGTATTATTTCCCCAGGATCAAGAGGAACCTGTTTTTCCAGGTTGAGCAGCAGCAAGTAGCTCTTGTGTCAATCATGAACGAAACAGCTGAACATCGTGTCTGTCACAAAGCCTCCTTCTCACATGTTTTAGCAGATGTTGAGCTGTTTGAAAACAGAGAGTTAAATTACTTAATAAAATAAACGGAGAGCTATTTTTAACCAGACAATATCTTAAAGCTGTGAGTGCCTGCCTGAAGCATGGGACAAAACCTTACTCTGAAAACAGATGTCTGTCAGTACCAGACACAATGCACAAGTTCACAGAGTGTTTATTAAGTAGGGGAAAGAAGGCCATGAAGATGGAGCCACCAGGATAATTAGTATTTTGTTGCAGGACTCATCTCAAGCACTTTAATACATAATGTGGGAATGTGACCTTTTTAGATTGGTAGCTCCAGAATATCCCAGTTCTTTGAGTAATAGTAATAGTAGTAGTAGTACTAGTAGTAATAGTTTTATTTCTTGCTTGCTTGTCCTCATGTCTTGAGGTGGGTTACAGCATTACTAAAATATAAACAAACACATAATCATTTTTAAACACTTTGTAAAATACACATATTAAAATATGCCTCCATAAAATGTGTATCAAAATATACAAAACAAAACCAGGCATACAGCAGAGTTTAAAATTCACCATTAAAACTGTCTGGGTTGGCCTGCCTGAAGAGATAGGTAGCTTGTATCTTAGATTACAACAGCTGATCCAGCTGTTGGAGCTCTACCGGCAGGTCGTTCCACAGTCATGGAGTGGCCGATGAAAAGGTCCTCTGGGTGGTGATTGCCAGTCGGGTTTTCACTAGTTGGAGTAACTGCACCCCAGAGGACCTAAGTGTGCGTTGCGGATTGTATACATGGGAAAAGGCAATCCTTTAGGTAACTTGGACCCAAACTATGTAGGGTTTTAAACTATGTAGTTGTCCTAAAAATAACTTTTCCAAGTTCTTTCCCTCTAAGCAAGAAGAGGACGCAGGTTTTATTTCTACCCACTGTTTCTTGCCTCTTTTTTTTTTTAGGAGCGCCAGAACAGCCAGAAGAACGGACTCTGTGGAACACCTTCAGAAGAGACAACTTCGCCATTTATCACACCTGAGGGACAGGCATTGCGAGTGAGCATGGAATAGGACAGGAAGGTGGTGGCACCAGACTCCTGCCTCTCTCTCCTTGTGGCAATGCTGGTTGCGCAGGGTTTCTGGGAACTGCAGCCCAAACTTTACTTTTCCATATTCTGGGACCTGGGCTGTTTGAGCAAAACCTGTTGTTTAGTGTAAGGTACAAGGGAAGGGAGATTAGACAAATTCCTTGTTTTGAGGACAAGGGATTGTTTTATCATATGAAACGAGGAAAGATATTAGAGTATCTCATATCATTTGTGCTATGTGTGGGAGCAGTTAATACAGGATTTAGAGTAACAGAATACTCAGTCACTGTGAAATTGACCTACAATTTAGAGACATATACCAATTTAAACTTTGTATATTGAACGTCACCACTCTTAAATTTGAACTTTATTTGTATTTAAACTCTACCTCCCCAGAAGGGACTCAGGACAGATTCCAATATAGGTAAAGCATTCAATGCCGACAAAGAAGAACATACAACACAATATAATAAAACATAAACATAGTTACTATTAAAACAAATATATACTCATTTAAAATTAAAACTAGTTTCAAAACTGTTCCATTGGGTGAAATCAGCTACCAATTCTAGGGTGGGCCTAGACAACTGTGAGAGGCTGGACCAGGGCTAAGTAACGTAGAGCCAAGGGATAAGTAAAATGCAAACTGATGGCCAGGATAGTGCCTGGGTTACTCAATCTCAAGGCCTGCTGAGCAGCTATAAGATGACAAGGCTAGTGCAACAAGCTATCGTAAGAAGGCCCTCCCCCTCATCATAGCCTGCACCTTGAATTGTGCCTGGCAACTTATCGGCAACCAGTGGAGCTGTTTTAATAGGGGCATTGTACCTACTCTATGTGAAATTGGAGGTTGCACACAGCCTTTTTAGAAACAGAGCAAGAAAAAAATACATTTGGAAGTTGCAAGTTTAATTAATGTGGAAAAACACTTCTTGTCTCTTTTTTGTCCAGTAACTTCTTCTCTACCTCCAGAGGAAAAGATTTTTAGTGCCGTTGATTACTTTCTTACTTCAGGCCCCTGAATGAAAAATCCCTTTTAGTTGAGGCATTTTTAATTTTAAAAAACTAGAGGAGTTCTGGACCATCATACATTCTCTTGTCCCTGCCCACTAGACAACATCTATCATCGTTAGATAATATAATCATTGGCTGGTGATCATGCGGCCGTAGTCCAGCATATCTAAAGCGTGCCACATAGCGGAAGAAGGACTAAGCCAGTGGTTCTCAGCCTGGGGGTCCCCAGATGTTTTGGCCTTCAACTCCCAGAAATCCTAACAGCTGATAAACTGGCTGGGATTTCTGGGAGTTGTAGGCCAAAACACCTGGGGACCCACAGGTTGAGAACCACTGGACTGAGCAGTCATTTTTCCTATGCTTTTTGTTTACAACTGCAACCTATACGTTGTTTTCATTTTAAAGCCTTCTGCTTGGGACTAGTTTCATCTTCACTTGCCTATAATATTTAATTTGACACTCCTCCCATGATCTAGCCCAAATCTATCATTGCCTTTGAAAAGGAGGGTTGTTTATGCCATTTCTGAAGTGTCCCAGAGTGTTTCAATGTGCTAGTAGTTTAGAAACAGCAAAGAAAACCCTCAGTCATTTTCTCGGCAGACATGTAGGATCAGAGGACTCCACTGCACAATGCTGTTAAACGTGTTCTTCTGATTCATTCCTGGGAACTCATGTTTCACAACAGGTGCTGCATCATGACTGTTAATCATCCCTAGATGCTTGAAGAATTAATATTCCCAAAAACTGATGGAAGTTAGAGGATGGAAAGTATAATCCTGACAGCTAGTTCTGGTTTATGCTTGTCTCATAAACATGCCTATAGATACGTTTAGAGTTGTCAAATGTATCTTGAGATCCGTAGACCTCTTAGAAAAGAAGACTTACATGAAAGAGAATAATTGGAGTTGGGTACTTAGGGGATCCAGTTCCAGCTGTACCATTTCTGTCAAACCTATATACCTGTTTTTCTGTCGCTGCCTCTAATGCTGAACACTACTACCATTTGTTTTCCACAAGAGTAGCATCTGAATTTGGCCATTCAGCAATCTGCTTTTCCAAACTTTGTCTTGTTTCCATCTCTCTTTCCACAGATCATCCCTGTACCTGACACCCACCCTTTGCTTGTCTTTGTCAATCCTAAGAGTGGTGGGAAACAGGGAGAGAGGTGAGAGGGGAATGGGATGGGTGGGATTGTGGGCGAAGGGAGGCTATGTATTTTTTTGTGGACACCAGGTTTGCTTCTGGAATCTTGAACAGGTTATCAGTTACAAGGGCTTCTTTTCTTTTTCGAGACACTTCCTCAAATGAATACCTCAGACATTGTGTGAGAAATCTGAGTGTGGAAACTCACTCTTTCTGTTGACATAGAATATGTATTTCTTTTTATTGATGGGAAATTCTTTTTCCACATTAGGAGTAACATTTGATTGAATTTGCGAGAGCCTCTTAAAAGGACTTGGGGTTTCTGATCTGATCTTAAATTAGTTACTGCAAAGGGAATTGGTTATCTAGAATCCTGTTCAGATGATGGTCTGGTACAGTCTATTACAGACTTGGCTGCTTTCTATCTTTCCTATCTTATTGGCAGGGTGCTGCGTAAATTTCAATATCTCCTCAACCCACGGCAGGTCTACAACTTATTGAAGGGTGGTCCTGGACCTGGGTGAGTTCATATGAACTGTGGTGCATGTCTACCATATTTACCAACTGAATCCTTCCTGTGTTTCCTGTCTTTTTGTAAGATGCAGGATAAGAGAGCGTGCCAGTGAAAATTGGTTTGGGGAGGGTGTCTTCAGAGCTTCAGGAATTAAATGTCTATAGCAGGGTGGCTGTGACTTAGGACTGGGAGACATCTCCAAAATTGGGTGCTAAATGTTCGATGTATATATGTCTGTATTTTGCCCCAGGCTGAATTTTTTCCGAGATGTACCAGATTTCCGTATCCTAGTTTGTGGTGGTGATGGCACTGTGGGCTGGATCTTGGATGCCATTGGTATTTATTTTATTATTTATTCAAGGTATTTCTATATTGCCTCTCAGCTCACAAGGCTGGTAAAGCTTTTGAGAGATTTTATAGGTGTACATTTCCCTAGTTGTAATGGAGAACCAATTCACAAGCTCAGTGTTTTTTATTAAATTAACAAAATCACTTGAAGAACTGGTAATGTATCTGTCTTCTATAGCACTTAGCTGACAGCTAACATCTTGAAGATGACAAAAGATGCGGGTTGGGAACTTTCCAGCCCTTAGGTGTAGCTGTCCCACAGAAAGTCACCATCTGTCCTATCAGCAGCCTTTCAAATAAGAGATTGTCCCTCTTTATTCTCAAAAAGCAACAAGACTAACTGCAACATGGTGTACATGATGATAGTTGGTGATGGCTAACCTTCCTCTCCTCAGTGCTGCAAAAACCACTGAAAAAGTTGATGTTCCCTCAGTGCAGTGAAGTTTTAAACTGGGGTTAGGGAAACTGCAACCCACAGGCTTTTTGAAACATTTTTTTTACCCCCAATGCCCTCCAAACACTTTGAGTTAAGGGATAAAGAATATGAGTTTAAGGGTACAATTTCTTCCCAGTTTCCCTCTGGCATATTTTAGCATCAGGAGGAGCATTTTTTTCTAACATAAAGCAATCTAATATGTGGCAAAATTGCTCCCTGTGCCTCTAGGCATTGCGGAAGAGGGGATTTGGGGCCAAAAATCCAAAATAATTCTTAGGAGTGGTCAGCCCATGACAGGTGCCCTGGGTGGGTTTATTGTAGCGTCTTGACTCCCAATACTTGCTAATTGCTGCTTTATTATCATAAATGGAAGGATTAAAAAAGCCACATTACAGTATTTTGGGGGGGGGGGGGCGGGGTAGGAAGAGAAAGGCTATCTCAGAAAGTGAATGGGGCTTGAGTTGTCATGTTAGGGACCAGCAGTGATGTAGTTCAAGCAACTTCTCCATCCCCAGCCCCTGTATGTCTTGCATGCAGTTTCTGATGTTCTTGCCCAGAATCTTTTTAGCCCTTGACCTGAAGAAAAAAAAATTCCTGACTCTGTTGTAATGTAAATAAAGGTATGGTGGATAAACCAGCACATTATGCACAATCATCTTTGTTTCCTTTTCTTTCCAGATAAAGCCAACCTACCTAGCCGGCCTCCAGTGGCTGTGCTGCCTCTGGGAACTGGCAATGATCTTGCCCGCTGCCTTCGCTGGGGAGGAGGTGAGTACATCCTACCAGTTTGGTCTAGTGTAGGCATGGGCAGACTTCGGCCCTCCAGATGCTTTGGACTTCGACTCCCACAATTCTTAACAGCTGGGATTTCTGGGAGTTGAAATGCAAAACACCTGGAGGGCTGAAGTTTAGTGTATCCCAGGACTCCATCCAGTTGACCCACTGGAGGCTGAGCTTTTTACTTATCCTAATGAACACTGTTTAGACATGTAACATTTCTCTGAATATAAACATTAATCCAATTAATAACAACATCAGATGTGACCCATTGTCGATTTAACTGAATAAATCAGCGGTTCTCAACCTGTGGGTCCCCGGATGTTTTGTCTTTCAACTCCCAGAAATCCTAACAGCTGGTAAACTGGCTGGGATTTCTAGAAGTTGTAGGCCAAAACACCTCGGGACCCACAGGTTGGGAACCACTGGAATAAATCCTATAGATTCTCCTAGGTTCTCCCTGGGGTTTTAGCCTTTGGGAATAAATATTTGGTCCCTTTTTTAAAAACAAATCCTCAGTTTATCCAACTCTTATTTCAGAGCACCAGTGTATATCTCATTTACAAAGTATATTGTTCGTCAAGTATAATGTGATGCCAGACAGATGATGAATCCCAGTTTGGAGAATCTGGCTTCAACCTGAAGGATTTCTTTCACATACACTAACCCAATGAGAATTGTGGCCTCCGGTGGCTCAGTGTGTTAATGCGCTGAGCTGCTGAACTTGCAGACGAAAGGTCCCAGGTTCAAATCCGGGGAGCAGAGTAAGCACCCAGCTTCTGCCAACCTAGCAGTTCGAAAACATGCAAATGTGACTAGATCAATAGGTACCGCTCCGGCGGGAAGGTAACGGCGTTCCATGCAGTCATGCTGGCCACATGACCTTGGAGGTGTCTACGGACAACGCCGACTCTTCGGCTTAGAAATGGAAATGAGCACCAACCCCCAGAGTTGGACACAACTGGACTTAAAGTCAGGAGAAACCTTTACCTTTACCTATATCTTTTTCAGAGCTCCTTGAGGAAGGAGCAAAATGTAAAGAGAAGACATAAAAGCTCAGCAGCATATATCTATACATAATGAAAGTGAAAAATGTGTATGCATGTATGTGGAGGAGGCGTCCACTTACACAAACAGCCTCCCTCCTCTACAAACAGCTATAGTTCCCACTGTGCAGAAGACACCCATGGCCCTCCCTCCACTGACAAGCAGGTTATAGTGAGTGCCATGAACATGTAGCCCAAACCCTGCCAGTGTCCTCCACAAACACCATCCTGCCCCCCACCCAAATGAAGGCTTTCATGCGGGGACAATTTCATCCTGATGTTCTGTTTTTCTCCAGAATGGACATCCCAGGGTTCCTTGATTTCCATGACCCCGCCCACTGCTTCTACCTTAACCTTAATCCTTTCCTACCCTTTGCTATGGCACATAGTTAACAGAGGAATGGATCAGCAACTAAACTTTGCACAGACCCAACATGGCCAACTGCAAATACTGGCAGGTTTTGGGGGTGATTGCCCTGGGATTCTGGAAGTTGTTTTTCACCCTTATTGAGACAGCACTGAACCCAGCCAACTACGGATCTGGACCAAACTTCAGTGATATTACCTAGCATCCCAAAACAAACAATGCCTTCTTCTAATAACCCAGGCATTGCCAGGTCCCCAAGCTAGTGTAAAATAAAACTGCTGCCATTCTTAAAACCATTCTGACAGCTTGATTCTGTGACACAAGTGCCTTCTATTGTGTCTTAATATCATTCTTAATTAACAGCACCTTACAAAAATTTAAGCATGGGAATAAGTCTGTAATGCATGAGAAGAGAAAGCATGGAAGAAGCTGGAGCTGCATTGTTGTGTATCTGTCTCATACTAATTCATTCTTAGCCAAGATGGAGTTAGTCAAGGTGGAAAAAATTGAGTTTCTGGCCTTGGAAAAGTTAGCTGGACTATAACTTCCAGTGGCTGTGTACAGAAGAGATCAGACTGGGCTTCAGCTTCCCCTTTTCCCTTCCTTCTTCAAAAATTCAGTAAAAAACCAATGCCCTTTTTCATGCAGTCATCTTTGATTTCTCTTTGTGATGTATCCATTCCTGCTCAGGTTATGATGGTGAGAACTTAGTGAAGATACTGAAAGATATTGAGGCAAGCAGCATACTACAAATGGACCGCTGGTCAGTGCAAGTGATGCCTGATAACCCTGATGAGAAAGGTGATCCTGTCCCTTATGAGATCATCAACAACTACTTCTCTATTGGTGTAGTAAGTATGGAGAGGAGAAACAGAATACAAATATGAAGGAAGGGTATATTCTTGTTCATGTTTGCTTAAGATGTCTGTTCTGTAATGGTGAGAAACAAGAGCAATGAAGTTTTCTCTTTTAATAGTATTTAGTACTGAGGATGTTGGGTTGAGGAAGCTAATGTAGAGAAGGGGAAGGATGTAGAACATTTAAAATAAAAGGATGTGCAGGATAGTAGAGAGTTTGAGAAGGTGATGAATGGAGGGATAGAGAGGACTATAGAAGTTGCATGGAACACACCCTCCCATACAATTTCTACACTGCTCAAATACATTTCCAGTTTTCTGAAGCACCTGATAAGTTCTAATTTTTTATCATCCCTCTTTCTCCAGGATGCCTCCATTGCCCATCGATTCCATGTTATGAGGGAGAAATACCCAGAAAAATTCAATAGCAGGTTAGTACAGAATGGCAGGGAGCATCAATGCTTGTGCTGGTTTGTTACAGGATCCTTTTCAAAATTCATTTTGCTCCTCAGAATCCAGCCCTCCCTGTCACTTTTATGATCCTAGTATAAAAAAATGCCTCTCAAAGCTCCCAATATCTTTAGCATCACTGCTATAGCCTGACCCTGGAAGTATGCGTTGGTAGCCACCATATGGCTCGTGAAACGTCTGGTTTAATCAGGGGAAGGTGGTCCCCCATGGGCAGTGGAAAACCTTTCACTGAGTTTCTAAGCTGGCAGGTTGTGCAGCATCTTGTTTTTGATGTTGCTTTTCCCCCCTCCTAAACAGGATGAAGAACAAGCTCTGGTATTTTGAATTTGCCACGTCTGAGACCATCTTTGCCACATGCAAAAAGCTCAAGGAGTGTCTGACTGTAGAGGTGAGCCATCTTCCTTGTGCCCCTGGATTTGAGCAGCTTAGTTGTGATCGGGATAGAAGGGAGCTTGCTTCCTCTGTTCTGTGCAGTGACTGCCGGTGTAGATAAGATTCTTTTAGCACCAGCAAATGCCATGATTTGATTCAACCCCTTGTAAGAGATATTACCTCAGAACAAGGTAATATCTTGGGCCGGGCTGTGGCGCAGCTGGCTAGTAACCAGCTGCAATAAATCAGTACTGACCCAAGAGATCATGAGTTCAAAGCCCGGGTCGGGTTAAGCTCCCGACCATTAAATAGCCTGGCTTGCTGTTGACCTATGCAGCCCCGAAAGACAGTTGCATCTGTCAAATAGGGAAATTTAGGTACGCTTTATGTGGGAGGCTAATTTAACTAATTTACAACACCATAAAACTGCCAGCAAAACACGAGGAAAGGAATGAGGAAGTACAGCCACTAGTGGACGGTGAAACAACAGCTCCCCCTGTGGCCGGAATCGTGAAGCTGGAAAAATGTTAAATGCCTCTGTGTCTGTCTATACTGTATGCTGTTTGTCTGTTGGCATTGAATGTTTGCCATATATGTGTTCATTGTAATCCGCCCTGAGTCCCTTTTGGGGTGAGAAGGGCGGAATATAAATACTGTAAATAATAAATAATAATAATAACAAGTGTAGAGTGTCTTTCTCATATCACTGGGTAGCCACAAACTACCTGGGCCGCTTCAAAATTGTCATTATGACTTCCAGATAGAGTAGTAGCCCAGTCAGTTTAAACATCTCTCCTGTCACCCTTGCATCTCAGAACCCACCTTACATCTTATAGCACAGTCAGGGAGCTTGTGGTCCATTAGATGTTGTTGAGACTCCATCTCCCATTGCTCTGGACCATTTGCAATGCTAGCTGGGAGTTGTGGGAGCTGGAGTTCAATTATATTTAGAGGGACACAGGTTCCTCCTTCTGGCTTCATAATGTTGTCCTCTGTCCTCTACTAAGGACTGGAGCTTAGTAGAACACTTCCTCAGGGTTGTAGGGATTGTATTTCAGCAGCCAGTTACTTATTAACTTCTTTTCCCACACATATCCCTCGCCTAGTGCTGTGAGCAGCCCATTGATCTCAGCGGAGCACTCTCTGGAATAGCTATACTCAACATTCCCAGCATGCATGGTGGCTCCAACCTCTGGGGTGAGACCAAAAGACCCTTGGGGGAGGCAGCAGCACGAAGCACAGCAGGCGGAGCAGCACAGCCCCATGTCATCACTGATGCTGAAATCCTGAAGAACTGTGTACAAGGTGAGCAAAGGGGACCAGGTGGGTTGGGTTATTCAGGAGGCTGTGTAGATATTAGGAATAAGAATGATGGCAGATTCTTTAGATGGCAGATTGGGTTAGAACAACCAGGCTGACCATATAGTAGGTAACTTTTGGAATCATCAGGGAAAGTTTTTTTATGATGAGGATACTTTCAGAATATTCAGCTCTTCTGCCTCCAATTCCCCTCCAGACCTGGGTGATTGTCGGATGGAGGTGGTGGGCCTGGAGGGTGTGATCGAGATGGGGCAGATCTACACCGGACTGAAGAGTGCAGGCAAACGCCTAGCCAAGTGTTCAGAGATCACGCTGCGGTGAGTAGGCTGTCACCAGATGGAGGTTTATCTTCCTTTTATACTTCCTATTTTGAACTTCATTCACTCTGAGAAAGGATGAGGATGGGAAGATACATGGCACTGTCCGAGTAACAGCCATGTCTTTATTTGTGTCAAGAAATATGAAGTTGCCACTTGGCACTTTGTGAATGGGGGCTGTTATAATTTTATGTGACTTCTTTTATACTTATGTATTGTTTTTCACTTGCTGTATGTTATATGTGCACTCTGGAGTGCCTTTGTAAACTGCCCTGAGTCCCTTCGGGATGATGGTGGTGGGATATAAATAAAGTTTATTTAAGTTTATTTTAAAATGCAGTTAATGGCCTATTACAGTACTACAGCCTAGATCTGGGGAAGGAAAATTTACAATAGCAGTGTTTCTATCCATAAGCAGAGTTCATATCCATCAGTAGCAATAGACCACCACTTAGGAAGCATCATTATATGCTGAGCTGAAGTGTAGTGAGTAATATTTGATCAGCCATTATCCCTCATATATATATATAGCAAGATACCAGTATTAAAACAGAATTTAGGTATCTTCATTTCCCAGATTTATTCTTTGGATAGCAGAATGAATGTCTTTTCCAATCTGTGCTTTCTCGGTGGTCTCATGCTAGTTTTCTCCTACTTTTGCAGAACTCTCAAGCATCTCCCCATGCAGATTGATGGAGAGCCATGGATGCAAGCACCATGCACGGTAAGCTCCTAGAAGGGACATCTTGAAAGTTTCCCTTGGGTTGCCTTACTGGAGCCTCAGTGCCCCCGGCTGAAACTGCCTTGCCAAACATCTCCCAGCTTGTTTCTAGAATATATTCATGGATAGGGTGGTTATATGGGACATGTATTATTCTTTTGAGATTTTGCACTTCCTGCTTCCACTGATCTGGGAGTTTCATCCAGAAAAAAACAGTTGCTCACAGATGTATACTATGCTTCAAAGTATTGTGAATTCTTGTTCATTTGTTGGCACATCCTCTTCTGTACATTTCCAGATCAAGATAAGCCACAAAAACCAAGCCCCGATGCTCATTGCACCACCTCCCCGATCCTCCAGCTTTTTTGGCTTGAAGAAGGGACCACAAGAGGCATAAAAGGGAGTCCTGTGCCTGCCCAGGAACAGCTGTCTCCATGATGATGCCACTCCGGTGCTGTTATCAGAATGCCCAGATGTTCTGCATGGGGGAGCCTCCTACTCCACCACACATACACACAAGTTGTAATGGGGCCTGTTTCTTGCTGCCTTGTACTTGACAAGGGTAGAAGGTGCTGCAGCCAGAGCCTTTGCTTCTACCGCAGAGATCAGCCTGGCCATTTCCCTGGTCTGGGGTAGGGGAACTTCAGCCATCAGTCCTTTCACCTGGAGATGCTGCTCAGGTTGCCTGTCCCTGCTAGGAGCCCCTTAATGTGTGGATGCCAAACCTCTTTTCCATTGTCCACTGAAAAGCCCCATAAACCTCACATTTTCCCCCTTGCACTTGAGGTAACTACTGAAAGATTGGTGGCATCAGCTCACCTTCCCCCCACATCTCCTCTCTTTTATTTATTACAAAGCCATTCCACATTCCTCCACTTAACAGTTATCAGATGTGCCTCAGCATAGTAATAAAGGATTAGGCTTGAATGTTTTGCTTTCCTTCTGTGGTAGCTGATTTGAGGGCAGGGAGGTTAGTAAGCCAAGGAGCCTGGGCTATGGGCTTCCTAGGTTTAAGATCTTGCTCAGTGTTTGCCAAGATGCTTGGAAGATTAGACATTATTTTTGGAGGAAAGTATGTGTGTATATAGGTGCAAGTAAATAAATATACACACACAAAAGCAATCTCTGTTCTCTGTAGACACAAAAATGTAGTAGGACTAGGCAATCAATGGCTTGTATCTTCTACATATCGAGAGCTACATATCTAACTGTGCAGCAGGATCTGCATGAAAGCATGGGATACTGAACTAGTTCACTGCAATTATGTGCAGACTAGCAACACGTTCCCTACTTCTGCTTATAGTAAAGAACTAGATTCAGTATCAGTGTAAGTTCCTTGTCTATTCACCTTTTAAGAAATATGCCGTATTGTTTCCCCTCTTTCTGCTGCTGCTTGCAAGAAGGTGGTATAGGTTTGTGCCAAAATAACTTGAGCAGCTTCAGGCAGGAGCGATCTGTATGTCTGAATTGGTCCCAGCATTTAGAGAGAGTAGGATGCTTTTGCCTTATTTTTCCAGATTCCTAAAAATGGAGCCATATCCCATAGCCCCATATAGGTCAGTACTTTGGTGAAAGTGGATGAGTTCTCTAGTAATTTAATATCTTTAGTAAACTTCACTCTTAAGGGAGCCTGCCCTTCTTGGAGCAGGGGGTCTTGTTCAACAGCTAGATGAGAGCAAGAAG
The DNA here is from genome assembly GCF_035594765.1 of Anolis carolinensis. NCBI lineage: Eukaryota > Metazoa > Chordata > Lepidosauria > Squamata > Anolidae > Anolis > Anolis carolinensis. The sequence continues at coordinate 166,923,470 of NC_085842.1, forward strand.
AGAATATGCAGCCATTCTTCTACATGCCCATTTCAGAGCTTGGAACAGTGAAGTTTTTGAACTACAGCACTCAGAATCTCTCGGCCAGCCTGACTACTAGGCATGCCAGATACAGAAATCTGGGAGTTGTAATCCAAAACCCAAGTTTTTCCATGCTCTGACCAAAAAAATCCTAAATCTTTTTAAATGATTCCATGTACAAAAATGGGTGTTTGTATTAATAACATCAAATGTAATCTCCAACTATTTCAAATCTATCACACTTCTGGAGCTTTATTTTGTTCAGTTTCTATGAAAACCTTTAGTTTGACTGGAGAGAACAAATTGACAGAGTGAGAAATGCTTGTACATCATGAGTAGTGACACAACTCTGCTCTACAGGCCTGAAGACTCAGATAAATGGCACTGATTATGAAGGATGCTTTCCATGAATTCTTTGAGGAAGGCTGCTTCTGCTAGATTCACTCCCCTGTGATCCCAAAGTTGAGGGTTTTTTGGGGCTGTTTTTAAAATGTAGAGAATGGCAAGAAGATTTATGACATTGTTCTATCACAATCTCTGCTCTATTGTACTGTGCTAATGCAGTCTAAAAAGCCCCTTTTCTGTATCAGTTGATCTTTGATGCTTTACAGTAGAGAAAGGGAGGAGGGCTGCCTTTCTTTCTATGAGGCAAAGTATAAGGTAGAGTGAGGTGGACAACCACAGTAGGGATCAATTTTTGCCTGCATATCTCCTATGGTAAATCATATCACTACATATGATTTATGGTAAATCATATCACTGCAAATTTTTTTGCCAAAAATGTGACCTGGAGCTGAACAAAAAACCTTCCACTTTTAGGCTTCCTGGTAGGCTTTAGGTGGCTAAAGTCAAGGCACCATACTTTGGCAGCTTTTGGGCCATATTTTTCCCAACTCTGAGATGGGTGAAGATTAAATATCTCCTCCCAATCCCCAGCCACAACCCCAATAGGAAGATTACTCTTCTGATGGCTTGCAACTAAGAAATTGAGCTTGGACCTTTATTAAACAGCAGTTGCAGAATATGAGATTTGGCCATCAAATTTATTTTTGCCTATGATGGGAATTTTCTATGAATTCTCACACTGCATCACCCTGCTTTCTTGGAGGAAGGAGAAGATGCCAAGGATACTGCAGAGAACAACCTGTTTGAAAAATGCTTGAAGTGTCATTTTTGAATGATTACGGCCTTTCCAATTACTGTTGTTAGTGCAATAAAGGTACAGTTGTCACTCATTCACTCAGTGCAAATCTCTTTCCTTATGCTGCAGCACTATGACATTATTGCACATCGAGGGGCAGTTTTAATATAATGCCATTATCTCTTGCTTAGGATCTCATGTAAACAAAATTGAAGTAACATGCTTATTGCTTTAGATGTCTGTTTCTTACATAAAGACCTGTGCAGAAAGTGGAAGAATGTAATGGACAGAAGAGCCAGTGTGATGCAGTGGGCTGGTTGGAGGCTCAGACTAGGACAGGGTGTCCAGGTTCAGATCCCATCCCAAATCATATCCCATCCCACTGGATGACTTTGGGAAATTGCTCTTTCAACCTGGCACTTCTTGCAGGGTTGCTGTAGGAACGAAATGAGAGTATGGGAGTGTAGTGTTTCAAGTTCTTGGGAAAATGCAGGATACAAATTTAATCATGTTGACAATGACAATTTCAGCAAATACAGTAGAGTCTCACTTATCCAACACTCGCTTATCCAACGTTCTGGATTATCCAACGCATTTTTGTAGTCAATGTTTTCAATACATCGTGATATTTTGGTGCTAAATTCGTAAATACAGTAATTACTACGTAGCATTACTGCGTATTGAACTACTTTTTCTGTCAAATTTGTTGTTAAACATGATGTTTTGGTGTTTAATTTGTAAAATATAACCTAATTTGATGTTTAATAGGTTTTTCCTTAATCTCTCCTTATTATCCAACATATTCGCTTATCCAACGTTCTGCCAGCCCGTTTATGTTGGATAAGCGAGACTCTACTGTACACATAACAGAAAAAACTATGGAGGTATTTGGTTATTTTTTATGAAGGAATGATTGGTCTTGAATGATTTTTCCCCTTTTTAAATAGCCCCATGAGTGCTCATATGATTAAACTCCACTGAGTATGAGGGTTGAGAAAGGTGAGCTGGGATTAGTTCTGAATGTTGTACTTAGATCAGTGGTTCTCAACCTGTGGGTCCCCAGATGTTTTTGGCCTTCAACTCACAGAAATCCTAACAGCTGGTAAACTGGCTGGGAATTCTGGGAGTTGTAGGCCAAAACACCCACAGGTTGAGAAACACTGACTAAGAGCGTTGTCTGATCAGGATGCTTCAACATTTGCAATGTACTCCATTTCCATATTATGCCTGGTTCTAGCTATCTCTCTTTAGCCTATAAGTGACTTTGGATCAAATTATTTTTTGATCCAATGTAGTAAGAGATTTTTCTTCCTAGATGCTTGGAGAAAAATGATAAATAATTACTATTAAGCCTTCTTGCTCTATTATTACAGATGCTAAAGGAGCATTTTTTTTCTAACATGTTTTACAACATGACCCCAGTTGTACTATTTGACATGCCTGTATACGCCTGCCATGTTGTTGTTTTTAAGGACACTTTGGTGCTGTAGAAATGCCAAACAGTTACAGATCTGCGCTTCTTGTTCACTGCACACCAGTCTCTTCTCAATGTCCCATCATCAAAATTGGGCCCTCTCTTTGGGAAAAGAGTACACTATAAACCTGTTCTGCAAAAGGTCGTCTTCCTAAACAACTCCAACTGCTGCCATTTCTCAGTGTCTATCTTCTCATGCGATCACCGCTACAGGCCTACTAGCTATGTTCATCTGTTGCTGTGCATGCATAATATGATGAAAGAACATGGCAACTGGGGGAAACTCACCTAAATGTGATGTGGCATAGAGTACAGAGGCTGTAGTATACTGGACTGTGTCACTTCAGAGTTTCCAGCTATACAGGAATCTAGCACATCAGGAGGATGGATTCTTTCACCTTCTGGCTGACAATTTATATAGTACTTGGGTGTTTATTTTTAAGAGGGACAGGTATTTAAAAATTCATCCTGTCCTATCTGCAGTGTCGTGGTTTCAGAATCCTACCACGTCCTTCAACTAAATGTGTTGAGCTCTGCCATGATGGCCATATTAACAATTACTGAAAGCAAGTGATGCTTGGAACATGTATTGAACCACAAAAAGATAGACAAAGATGGGCAGCAGCCCCCCAGTAACTGAAATACCAGCTGAGTTGTATCATCTCCCATTCAGACAAGCACTGAGATGGCAACCATCAAGGAGTCATGGTGTTTACTTAGCTGAAAACTGGATGAAAATGACAACAAGGCAAGGGAGATCAATGGGGAAGGGAGCAGAGTTGCAGTGGGAGTATACTCTCCCCTTTTTCAGTGTGGGCTCCATGACACATTAAGTCAGCGAGGCTTGATGGGTCCCTTGGCATTCATCTCTACCTTTAGATCACATTGCCACTCAGCAGTGGGCTGCTCTCCCCATTTGCCCCTTGCCCAAAAGCCTGGCGTAGGAAAAGGCGGACAGCAGTGCGGTCAGGCAACCAACTCCTAGGAGACGTGCCGGCGGACATCACAGCACGTAGGGGGATATATCTGGCTCGCCTGTAATGAAAGTCAACATTGGCAAAATGTCATATGAATATAATATAAATGAGAAAAAACAAAATTTCAGCTGAGTGGGTTCAATTTTTTGCCACTGAGAAATCAATACTGGTGACTCATTCAGAGATGCTGGGATAATACCTGGAAGGCAAAGGCTGAAGTCCGTAAAACAATTTGAGAACTCTGGAAAATTATGATGGAGCAACTATTGTGAAGTAGAAATAGACTGGATAAACTGAATGAGGCTATTTCTGATTGTATATCCAGTCACTTTGAATGCAGTCACTGGTTTTTATGTGTTCTGATCCCACAGATATAACCATCTTTCCTTACTACATTTAAAGATAAAGGTAAAGGTTTTCCCTTGACATTAAGTCTGTAGATCATGTGGCTGGCATGACTGCATGGAGCACAGTTACCTTCCTATTGATCTATTGATCTACTCACATTTGCATGTTTTCGAACTGCTAGGTTGGCAGAAGCTGGGACTACAGCAAGAGCTCATTCCGCTCCCCGGATTCGAACCTCCAGTCTTTCAGTCGGCAAGTTTGCCAACTCAGCAGTTTAACCCGCTGTGCCATCAGGGGCTCTTACATTTACTGATATAAAACTGTTAACCGTGATAGGTTGTCCCATCTCTCTGCTGTAGCTCCCCAAAGGTGAGTTGGAACAAATAATAAATAGAGTGATCAGGCCCAAAATAGTTCATTTGTCTGTTTGGAAGGTAGATTTTTTGGACAACTCCCAGAATCCCTAGCTAGCATCACTATGTTGTCCTAAATGTAAGTTTTCTAAGCTCAAGGACATGGTGTGCATATGTAAGATCACATATTTCATTTGTGGAACTTCTGGTTTGAAAAGGAGAACTAAAAGCCGCCTTGGTACACGTGTTTTACATTTCCCACAGCTACCACGCTACAGGAAAATTGACATTTGCTGCCATTCCCATTGCAAAGTTATGGCAGCTTCCCCCCATTCCCTTCAGTCAAATTGGGAAAAACAGATGCACTGCTTTCAACTCTACCGTGGCTTTATGGTATAGGAGGTTACTCTAATCACCCTCCTGTAACATACAAAAGAACTGAAGTTGCTAGTTTGGTGATAGAAAAACTGGCAGTGGGCCCTGCTGGGTTCCAAATGGGCCCAGTGGATCCCTCCCACCCTGGAAGGTTGCCTACACCTGAGTTAAAGATAGCAGGGAAGGCCTCCCTGTATATGATGTTGAAGAACCACTAACTCTGAGAACTATGATCTGACTGTGCGGCAGTTTCATATATTCAGAAGGTTGACTGTGTTATTAGGATTCCATACACATGCGGTGAGGAATTTTTGAATTGCCGAATCTATGAGACTGCTTGAATTCCCTTCCAGATAGAAGAAAATGTTAACAGAGACAGACTTTCTTAAAAAGATGTAGATTGAGAAGCTTCAGGTTGTTCTATATTCCACCACATGCCTACAGTCTCTGAGCTAGGCTAGCTTATATTACTTTGATCACAGACTGACTGAACCAAGACTTACCTGTAGACATAGGCAACAGCCCCCAAGGCGGCAGCAACAAGGACTACTCCAACTACTAGTGTTATCTGAGATGAGGCTGGACTTCTTCCTGCTGGAGGAGAAGGAATGAATACTGGGCACTCATTTACAGGGAGGATACATAGCACTCCGAAATGTGAGAGCATTTCTTAGGATAGGTCCAGAATGCCTCTGTGTACCTCCTTCACCATACACGAGATCATCACGAAAGAATAAGAAACACAGAAAAAGACTTGGTGTTGGGAGCAAAAACAGGTAACAGCATTGCTGATGACGAAAAAGGGAGTTCTTCTCAGATGACAAACTTTTAAGATGGGATCCGAGATGGATTTCAGACATGCAGAAAAATTGGTTCCCCAAACCTTACCTTGGATGTTGACTTGAGTGCTGGCTACAGCCAGGCTATTGGCATTAGCCAGTGAGATGTTGACACAGTAGACGCCAGAATCGTTGAAGGCCTGGCGCAAAACTAGTTGGCAGTCAGGGCTCGGCTGGACCGGGCTGCACACTGTCTCCTGGGCTACCAAGCACTCGGGGTCAGAAATCGTTGTGCAGACTTCATCGGGGAGGCTAGAAAGCAGGAAAAAGTCTATTATGGGGGCCGGGCTGTGGCGCAGGCTGGTGAGCAGCTGCTGCAATAAATAAATCAATAAATGAGGTCATGAGTTCGAGGCCAGCCCGTGGCGGGGTGAGCACCCGTCAATTAAAACCAAAATATAGCCCCTGCTCGTTGCTGACCTAGCAACCCGAAAGATAGTTGCATCTATCAAGTAGGAAATAAGGTACCACTTATAAAAGTGGGGAGGCAAGTTTAACTAATTTACAACGTTGGAATGAGGAAGTGAGGAAGTGCCATCAGAGTGGATGGTGAAGCAGCTGCTCCCCCCTGTGGCCAGAATCAAACATCCCCCTCAGAAGGTTAAATTGCCTCTGCGTCTGTCTGTCTGTCTGTCTCTGTCTCAGTTCGATGTGTTTATGGGCATTGAATGTTTGCCCTGTATTTATATAATGTGATCCGCCCTGAGTCCCCTTCTGGGTGAGAAGGGCGGAATATAAATACTGTAAATAAATAAATAAATAAATAAATATTAGCCCAAATGTTTGGAGAAAGCCAATCTCCTCCATCTCCTCCACTGCATAATGAATGTTCCCCTTAACCCTGGGGTTTTGAGATTTCTGCTATGTCATTTTGCTTTGGCTTTACTGTAGCCCTGCTTCCTCTTTTGGCATAATGAGAAGAAGTAGTCTCAGCAGGTGGGCCACAGTCCCCCTTTTTCTGACTTCCTTCTCATCTGTTTACTTCAGTCATCACAGTGCAGGGGTCCCCAAACTGAGACCTGTGGGCCAAATGCGGCCCTCCAAAGTCATTTACCTGGCCCCTGTCCTAAACTGTCCACCCCCCACCCAACAATCTGAGGGACCGTGAACCAGCCCTCCACTTAAAACGTTTGAAGACCCCTGTCATAGTGTAAAGGGAGAATGGAAATCACCAGGATGCAGGGCAGAAACAAGAAGTCCTGCTAGCAAGACCTACCTTCCTTGGCAGGTCACAGTGAGATCTACTGTGTTGTCAGCAACAGCTGTTACCAGTGGTACAATTTGCACAATTTCCACACTCTCAATGCCCTCTGCAAGAGAAGAGAATGGAGATGGTTACTGACTTTGCCCTAGTTGTTTTCTACCTAATACATTTCCCTTTCCCCTGTCTACCTACTCCTGATATTGGAGACAAAAATTAAGGCTCACAACTTAGCTGACTACTACTAGATATTATTTATTTATTTACATCATTTCTATCCCACCTTTCTCGCCTGAGGGGACTCAAGAAAAATAGTCAGGATTTTTCTTGAAGCAGAACATGGAATGGAGTTTTGCACCCATCTCGCATCCACCAAGTTTATGTCATTTTTTGCCCCCCTGTTCTTATTGAATCACTCTGTTATTGGGATTTGGAACAGCAGGTTCTGGCACCTATTCATTGGTTGGAAGGAGGTGGCCCTAATTATTCAGATGCTAGATCAGGGCCAGGCTGTGGTGCAGGCTGGTGAGCAGCCTGCTGCAATAAATCACTCTGACCATGAGGTCATGAGTTCGAGGCCAGCCCGTGGCGGGGTGAGCACCCGTCAATTTAAAAAAATAAAAATAGCCCCTGCTCGTTGCTGACCTAGCATCCCGAAATATAGTTGCATCTATCAAGTAGGAAATAAGGTACCACTTATAAAGTGGGGAGGCAAATTTAACTAATTTGCAACGTTGGAATGAGGAAGTGCCATCAAAGTGGATGATGAAGCAGCTGCTCCCCCCTGTGGCCAGAATCGAACATCCCCCCCAGGAGAAGGTTAAATTGCCTCTGCGTCTGTCTCGGTCTTGGTTCTATGTGTATATGGGCATTCAATGTTTGCCCTATATGTATATAATGTGATCCGCCCTAAGTCCCCTTCAGGGTGAGAAGGGCGGAATATAAATACTGCAAATAAATAAATTAATTAATAAATAAATTAATAAATAGATAGATTCCTTTCCAAATTATTTGAAACTATTCACCCAGCCACCTCCTCCTTGCCTAAATAATTATCAATGAGAGCACTATGGTATATTCTAACATTTGTGCATACTGAGTTATTGTGCCCCTTCAACTGTCATTCCCATTTCCTTGGACTCACGGACAATGTCCAGATTAGTGCCAAAGGTCCCATAACGGTAGAGCAGGCAGCTGGAAGGTGCTTGACGTTTTACCACAATCTGGACAACCTCAGTTGCAATTGTTCCTGTTTCAGTCGGGACAGACACAGGCAGACTGATGGTTGCTGCATCTTCTGTGGAACCTGCAGGGAAGTCATTCAAAGTTTTAGGGAGAAATGTCCACTTCCCTCCCCATATCTTCTCAAAAGAGACAACTGCTGTCAGGAGAAGGGCATGAGTGCATTGGCCCACATCAGAAAGTGAGGATGTCCCAGGATGTATACCCTCAAAAGGAATGCTTTTTTGCTGTCTTCTGAGTGGGGAACTGGGTAGAGGCTGTGCTGTATGATGTATGCATTCATAGAGGCCAGTAGCAGGGGATTAAAAGTATGTAACTCAAAATATGTTTCCATGCTTAGAAAAACAGCCATGGTGTGCAAGCGTACACTGCATGGAATTGGGGGGGTGGACAAACAATTTGCTCAGCATACCTGCAACTGGAGAGACTGGGGTATTGGTTGCACTAGGGAGTGTTGTCGATGCCCCAGGAAGCACAGCTGTAGATGCTGCTGGAGACAAAACTGTAGATGCCAGAGTGTCTGGGGCATCCTCAACTGTCGCTGTAATGGAAGAAGCCGGTTGTTCAGTGCCTGGTAGAGATGCAGGTACGGCAGTGGCTGCAGCTGTCGGTGCAATGGTGCCTGGGAGAGATGCAGGCATGGCAGTAGTCATGGCCAAAGGGTCCTCAGTGCCTGCAGTATCATCAACCACATTGGCAGAGACAACAGTTGCAGGGTCTACAGATGCAACAGCTAAACCGGCCCCTTCTGGCACAGCACTGATCACAGTGACTGCTGCTGCTGCTGCTGCTGTGGACAAAGGATCAGCTTCTGGGGTTGCAGGCTCCGGAGGCTGTTCACTTGGGACAGCTGGAGTCACAGGGTCTGGTACTGAAAATGCAAAAGGCAGTGGGGAGAATGAGAGAGAAAGTTAAAAACAAAAGATTACTTAGGAAAAGTCCTGCTTTATTAATTCCATCTGTTTTAAAAAGCGACTTAGACAAAGGCCATATGCATGACACAGAAACTATTTTTTCATAATGAAGCCTGATCCTTTGGTCATTTTTTTTTTCGTGTCAGGAGCAACTGGAGTCGCTTCTGGAGTGAGAGAATTGGCCGTCTCCATGGACGTTGCTCAGGGGACGCCTGGATGTTTTGATGTTTTTACCATCCTTGTGGAAGGCTTCTCTGATGTTCCCACATGGAGCTGGAGCTTATAGACGGAGCTCATCTGCACTCTCCCCAGGTGGGATTCGAACCTAGCAGCTTTCAGGTCAGCAACGCAACCTTCAAGTCACGAGGCTTTAGTCCACTATGCCACCGGGGGCTCCTCCTTTGGTCATGATCTGGAACTAAGCTATTGAAAACTATGATAATCTGTTATAGCAGTGATTCTCAACCTGGGGTCCCTAGATTTTTTTTTGCCTTCAACTCCCAGAAATCCTAACAGCTGGTAAACTGGTTGGGATTTCTGGGAGTTGTAGGCCAAAAACATCTGGGGACCCACTTTGAGAACCACTGTATTACAGAGTATGGTAGATTGTGGTGGTGGGGGGGGCTCAAGAATTGGAATCAATAGTAATATTGTTCAAGGCTTTCACGGCTGGAATCACAAGTGTTGTGAAGAGCCAGCCACAGATGCAGGAGAAACGTCAGGAGAAAATGCTACTAGAACATGGTCAAACAGCCCAGAAACCACACAACACTCCAGTAGTAATATCCCCTGGCTTCTACAACCTCTACCAGTTCATAAATTTGTAAGATGGACCTCTATACATGCTGACTGGGGGATGCTGGGATTGTAGTCCAAAAATGTAACTTCCCCAAATTCTGTCTTAGGGTTAATCAAAGTGAAAGGCAATTAATCCTGAAGATAAAAGTGGTTTTTGGAGACTTAACACAACTGTGCTAACATTCACCTCAGAAATATTTGGTGTTATAGTTTCCTTTAAAAAAACCCTCTGTTTCTTAGTTGTCAAGTACTCCTGCACAGATATTTCTGTGACAGATTTCTAGAGCAACTCAGTGGGTACAATTTCCCAAATTCCCATTATTATGGCCAGTGGACAGGGTTTATAGTAGTGGTTCCCAACCTGCGGGCCACGGCCCAACAGTGGGCCGCAAGAACAAAAATCTGATCTGCGAAACTACTTTCTCTTTATTTGTTTTCTTTTTTTATTTATTTCTGCTCCTTTCTGCAGACCACATCAGCTCGAGATTATTACATATGGTTTTCTGTAGGCGAGCAGATGGCAACTACTGGGTGGCATATGTTCTGTATCAGAAACTAGAGCTGATGTGGTCTATCCAATGCAGTTTTCTTAATCAGCACCCCAAATAACCAAACTGAATCTAAAGTTGACAAAAAACTGATTTGTAACTTTTTAATGTTACTAATGTTGGAGAGTGGGCCCTGATCAAGTAGGCCCTGGCCAAAACAAGGCTGGGAACCAATAGTTTATAGGAACTGTATTCCACAAGACTTTGGAGGATCCCAGATTGCCTCACATACTTGACCACTGACCAAGTAGGAATAGGAGTTAAGCTTTACAGGATAAGTGACATTGCTAATCTTCTGACATGAAGATCAGCTATGGTGGAGAAACCATCTTTCAGAGACGCCTCTCCATTATTGCTAATTTTCCCATTAAAAACCCTTGAGAGAAGCACGCAGCTTGAAACCTGTCCACCAGTGCTCTCAGAAACATTAGTTTTAATTGGTGACAAAGTTCACCCATTAAATACCACAAGGTCAAGTACTATGGAACTCCTGTGGCCATCTTCCACCATTCCAGGTTTCAGGGTTTGGTGATGCAAAGAAGTAGAACTGTGCCCACATGCTTTTTACATCAGGGGGTACTGGATATTCCTTACATAAGCATGTCAAAAGTACAACTGCCAATATAAGCCAGGATTACACTGGCATAATGCCCCATTGTCCCACATCTACTGGCCATTCCAACATGAGGGTTCTGAGCCTTGTCATTCAAAATAGTGATTATCCTGAGATTACCACATTCCATTTCTTAAAGAAAATATTTTTTTCAAGGCAAATCAATTGTGCTATGTCTTTTGCTATATGTAGATTTCTCCAAGATGTGTGCTTTATTCTTGGTGCAGAAGATGACTTTCTCTCCTTATGCTGAAAAAAAAGCCAAGCTCAAAAGGGATGTAGGCCTCAAGAAGAGCTTCGAAGCACTTACCAGGGCTCTGAACGCCTGCCGAGCCTGTTCCTGGGATGCTGCTGACTGTAGGCAAGGCAGTGGGGCTTTGAGCTGTGGTGGGGCTTGGGGTTGTCACAGGGATGGTAGCCTGAGCCACGGTGCTGCCGAGGGTGGTGGTGGGGATGATGAGGGGCTCCTCAGAAGTGCTTCCACAAGAGCCCAGAGGGATGGCAGCCTGGAGCACCACACGAGGGCTGAAGGTACCCACAGTGAGGTAGGTATGGGTAACCATGGTGGCCTGAGAAATCAAGGTCCCACTCCCATCGCCAAAATCCCAGGAGTAGGAGATGTCAGCATCACGTAGGTATTGGCTGGGGTCATGTAGCCGCACTCCAAAAGAGATTGCTCGGTTAAGCACAAAGCTGCCGTCGGCCCCGTCTACATCTAGCACCTGTGCAATATCCACGTTGAATGGGATCTGGTCTGGGAAAGGGAGGAGAGAGGTCAGTAGGGGGGCTGGGAAATGACATGGACAGTAAAAGAGAGATTTCCTTCTGTGGAAACGTCCTTCAAGGATCCCACTTGGCTGAACCACCCTGCTTCTCCTCCTGCGACCAAGTTAAAAGACATTTGTAATTAGTTACTTCTTTTGGGAGGATGGGGCTTGAGGGCATACTGAAGTTTAGTTTCAAAATGATTTTTTTAAAATTATAAATAGTTCTACGTAAAATTATACAAACGTTCAGAACATTTTCCATTGGTAACACATGTTTACATTCTTCCTCCTTTTTCTCCCTCCCTCCCCTCCCCAGGAAAAGTTTACAAATTTTCTATATTTATTACAATTGTTCGATCATGAGGATAATCTTGTTTAATTCCTTATATTTGTCTTTCCCCTTTATTCTGTAAATTAAGTCTTTCCATTTTGCCTCCCATGTCTTGCTGATTTGGCCTTTTCTATAGAAACTTTTCCTTTCGTTAATGTAGTCTTGGAGGAGGTCGTCTGTTAAATATTTATACAGTAGAGTCTCACTTATCCAAGCCTCGCTTATCCAAGCCTCTGGATTATCCAAGCCATTTTTGTAGTCAATGTTTTCAATATATCGTGATATTTTGGTGCTAAATTCATAAATACAGTAATTACAACATAAAATTATTGCGTATTGAACTACTATTTCTGTCAAATTTGTTGTATAACATGTTTTGGTGCTTAATTTGTAAAATCATCACCTAATTTGATGTTTAATAGGCTTTTCCTTAACCCCTCTTTATTATCCAAGATATTCGCTTATCCAAGCTTCTGCCGGCCCGTTTAGCTTGGATAAGTGAGACTCTACTGTAACATGTTTTAGTGTCCCATTTCTTTTGGTCCTTCCAGCCTAAGGCGACTGAGGCTTTAATTGCATCTAACATATAATTTATTAATCATTCCAATTTTTTAGTTCCCCCTTCACCTTCAATTTTCTGGAGGAAAAATTCTCTCTTATGCCAATCTATTTTTATTCCTAATAGCTCCTTCATTTCTTTCTTAATTGTTTTGTGGAACTTTTGTCTTTTTTTGCAATCCCACCACATGTGGGTGTATGTTCCGGTTTTCCCGCAGTTGTGCCAACATTGTTTTGAGGAGGTTCTGGTTATATGGGCTAGTTGCACAGGCGTTTTATACCATTTTGTCTGGATTTTGAGTTGCATTTCCTTTATCTTTAAATATTTTATTTTATTAATTGAATTTATCCAATTATCTATTTCTCTCTCATTACAACTTAGTTTCTCCTTCCAGATTTCTGTCAAGGTATTTTTTATATTGTATAGTTTTCCTGTGATTATTTTGTAAATGTATCCCATGGTTCCTTTATCTTTATCTACTTTCCATTTTACTATTTTATCAAGATCTGTCTCTGGGATTTCCTTACTCTTCCATTCTGTTAACTTTTTAGATAACCCTCTCCATAATAACCAATTTCCGTGACCGCACTTATTTTATACTACTAGTGTAACAAGTGGAAGTTTATTATTGGTTTTTAAAAAAATACTTTTTATGGGTATTTTGCCAGACATTTATTCAAATGCAATGAACTAGTTTTTAAACCCTCTTGATAAGTAATAGAATTACTGTTTCAAACATAATAAATTGAAAAGTTTTTTTAAAATAATAATAATAATTTTTATTGCATGTAAGTGTTTCATTCTACACATTGTGATATATATCCTATTTCTTCAATTCTATAACACTTTCCCCCTTAGGATCCCATGTGCATTCCTTATATATAAAGAAAGTTTTTTTCTGTTCATATTGAAATTAGTGTGCATTTTACAATTGATAGCATCTTAAAATTGAAGGAACATTACATCACTTTTCATAAAATGTACCATTTTAATCCTATGTATACATTTTCCCCTGAAATTCCCTCTAAGGTAATTCCTTCCGCCTCCCATCACCTAAAATACAGCTACTAAAACGTATGTTTAAAAATAAGGAAATATAAAAGAAAATTTAAAAGTGAGTTCCCATTTCCTTCACCTTAAAATACATTAATAATAATAATAATAATAATAATAATAATAATAATAATAATAAACTTTATTTATACCCCGCTCCATCTCCCAAAGGACTCGGGGCAGCTTACACTGGGACAAGACCAAAACAGTATTACATCAATTAAAACAGTAATACAATAAAATCGCAATATAATAAACACATCTTACAAAAGTTAAAATAACTTAAAACAGACAGTAATCCCAATCCGTGGTCAAGTACCATAGGCCATAGGCCATTTTAAGGGGAATGGAAATCTGAAAATGCATATTCTTTGGTGACTAGGGATGGGAACGACTAAAGGTAATAAAGCGCATGGAATGCATCACTAAATGCATCACTATGCGTTGTCCCACTTATAATCTTTTTTTTCCGTTTAACTTCATTTATTTCTTATAAATCTTCAAACCCCACAAGTAACTTCACATTCTCTTTTTTAATACTGTATAAATATAATATAAAGGTAAAGGTTTTGCCCTGGCATTAAGTCTAGTCATGTCTGACTCTGGGGGTTGGTGCTCATCTCCATTTCTAAGCCGAAGAGCCGGCGTTGTCCGTAGACATCTCCTAAGTCATGTAGCCGGCATGACTGCATGGAGTACAGTTACCTTCCTGCCGGAGCGGTACCTATTGATCTACTCACATTTGCATGTTTTCAAACTGCTAGGTTGCCAGAAGTTGGGGCTAACAGTGGGAGCTCACCCCACTCCCCGGATTTGAACCTCCAACTTTTTGGTCAGCAAGTTCAGCAGCTCAGCAGTTTAATCCGCTGCGCCACAGGGGGCAGGTTATTCCTCTTCCCCTCATTGGTCCAAAGAAGTTCTGTCAACCTTCCAAATATTAAAATTATAGGAGAGCCAGTCGTTGTCTTGGCCCCCTCCAACTTTTAAGAGTTTTTTGGGGGGAGGGCAGCAATGCATTTACTAAAATGAGAAAGAGTTAGTCTTGTGAATTTCCTTGAGGATCCCTCTCCCCATTTCAAACCTTTTATTCAGCCCAAAGAAAAGCCTTTAACACTCACCAGTGATGCTGAACTGTGATGAGGTTCCTCCTATAGGGATGAATTTCTCACGACCCCGGTAGTGATAGACTTCCACTTCCATGCTATAGGAGCCCAGGGGTACCTCACCTGTGTCAATGGTCAGCAAGGAAGCGGGACCATCTACTACTTGCCAGTAACGCCCTGGAGAGGAAGAAAGATGGAAGATAGTGTCCCTATTGACATGGACACAGGATGCTAAGGAGGAGAACACTGGATTTGCAGAGGGGGAGATCCTTCCATTCCTAGTACTCTTATAGCATGGCAATATTAAGTCCCAAAGTCCCAAAGGCTGCCCACATGCATGCCTGCATATGCACACACAGATCCCAACCTGAAATGCCTTTTTGGCCAAAAGGCAGGAGATACATTTAAGAAGGGTTTCCCCTGACATTAAGTCCAGTCGTGCCCAACTCTGGGGGTTGGTGCACATCTCCATTTCTAAGCCGAAGAGCCGGCGTTGTCCGTAGACACCTCCAAGGTCATGTGGCCAGCATGACTACATGGAACATGTTACCTTCCTGCCGGAGCAGCACCTATTAATCTACTCATATTTGCATGTTTTCGAACTGCTAGGTTGGCAAAAACTGGGGATAACAGCGGGAGCTCACTTCGCTCCCCGGATTCGAACCTGTGACCTTTCGGTCCGCTAGTTCAGCAGCTCAGCGATTTAACACACTAGGGGCTTACCATTTAAGAAATGAAGGCTAAAGAAATCTCCCATGAGCGCTGAAATTCTAGTATATTCCCAAGTGGAATGCCCAGGAAGAGACTACAAGAAGAAATGTAAGTTTCACTATGGCTACAGAAGATGGCTCACAGGATTTTCATCCCTACTGAACTACTTTTCTTTGAAAAGCTCCACAGTTAGCAGCAATAATCTAGAAATGTTCACTTGCATACATAGTCCAAGAACTGAAATAGAGAATGCCACTTCTTCCAATTACAGTAGAGTCTCACTTATCCAACGTTCTGGATTATCCAATGCATTTTTGTAGTCAATGTTTTCAATACATCGTGATATTTTGGTGCTAAATTCGTAAATACAGTAATTACTACTTAGCATTACTGCGTATTGAACTACCTTTTCTGTCAAATTTGTTGTATAACATGATGTTTTGGTGCTTAATTTGTAAAATCATAACCTAATTTGATGTTTACTAGGCTTTTCCTTAATCCTTATTATCCAACATATTCGCTTATCCAATGTTCTGCCGGCCCGTTTATGTTGGATAAGTGAGACTCTACTGTATTCTGTTCGGCAGCAGGGCCTCTTAGCTCAGTGGAAGGGCATAGGCCCTGCATGCAAGCAATCCCAGATTTGTTGTGTTGGTGAAAGCTTTCATGGCTGGAATCACTGGGTTGCTGTGAGTTTTCCAGCCTGTATGGCCATGTTCCAGAAGCATTCTCTCCTGACACCTCCCAGCAAAGAATTCCCCCAGGCAGGTATCAGCCAGGCCTTGAAGATGCAAGGCCTTTCGATGCTAATCAAGCTGGCCAATTGCAACATTCACGCTTGCCTCAAACAGACAAGAGTTCCTTCTCCCACCCTGGACCTTCCATAGATTTATAAACCCCACTTGCCTAGTTTCCAACAGACTTCACGACCTCTGAGGATGCCTGCCATAGATGTGGGTGAAATATCAGGAGAGAATGCTTCTGGAACATGGCCATACAGCCTGGAAAACTCACAGCAACCCAATCCCAGATTTAATCACTGTAGCATCTCCAGATGAACTGGAACAGGATTGTTTGAACCACAGGCAACCATTGCTGGTCAGTGTAAACACTACTCAGCTATGCCATTGCTGATATTTTCCGGTTCTACAGTACAAAGAGTTACATTTTCTCTGCCTCAGCTTCTGTGCTGGACAGAAACACCATCGCAGCAGGAAAAGCTGTAAATCTTAGTGTTATATTGAAGAGAAGGGGGGAAAAGAACATTTATCTAGAAAGCGAAATGTGTGTTTATTTTCTTTAATGCACAATTATTTTATGCATTATTAACATGTGTTAGGAGCTCCTGGTGGCGCAATGAGTTAAACTCTTGAGCCAGCAGGACTGCTGACCCACATGTCGGCGGTTTGAATCTGGGAAGTGGGGTGAGCTCCCTCTGTCAGCTCCAGCTTCCCATGTGGAGACATGAGAGAAGCCTCCCACAAGGATGGTAAAACATCAAGCATCCGGGTGTCCCCTGGGCAACGTGACTTGAAGGTTGCAAGTTCGAATCCAATCTGGGGAGAGCACGGATGAGCTCCCTTTATTAGCTCCAGCTCCATGCAGGGACATGGGAGAAGCCTCCCATAAGGATGGTAAAAACATCAAAAACATCTAGGTGTCCCCTGGACAACGTCCTTGCTGACACCCAATTCTCTCACACCAGAAGCGACTTGCAGTTTCCCAAGTAGCTCCTGATTCAGAAGAAAAACAAAAACATGTATTTAATATATGCATGTACATATTTCTTTAATTTTAGATATGTTCATCTCATGCTTTCAACAAAGTCCTGGAGCAGTTTGCAGAGTTCTGGTTTTTTTTGTTTTTTAAAAACATATTTATTACATGCTCTCTTTCTCTGCTGAAGGTGATCAAGAACGAGCATTAAAAGACATAAAGGGTGTTATAATGAATCACTTGTTAGGCTAACGCCTAAGAGGGGCACCCTGGGACATAGCGGGGTGGGAGGCTGTCCCTCCCTGGACAAGGAGCAAGCACTTACCCCATGTTTGCCAGACATAGACAAACTTGCCACGTTTCCCACGGTCACTTGGGGAGAAAGGCTGTCCATCAGGAAAGAAGCAGTCAGAAGCATTGGTACCCTGATCAGGGAAAACAGGGTCTCCTTCCGACACATAGGTACCTGCAGGGCAGGGAGGGGGAAGGGGAAATAGGAGGAAAATTAGGTAAGCAAAGGCCTGCTTGGCCTGAGACTTCAGCAGGGGCTTTCATACAACATATACATGCATTTAGCTCACCGTTGACGGTGCAGTTGTGGCTCCACACGACACGTCCATCTGGCAGCACCGTCTGATTGCCAGGGAAGCGAAGGGCAATGCTGAACGTGGCTTTGGCACCGGTGATAGTCGGGGCATCGTTGCTGATATCAAACGTCACCTCCCCACCTGGGAAGGAGAAGAAAGGCGTAAAAATGGCTCACTGCCACCAAGGCAGTCATGGAAGCATTTTGAGGTCTGTTGAACCTCAACCTATTACTTCCTCTCCTTTGGTACAATTCTAAAGCCACACCTTTCCAGCAGTTGCGCTGTTTGGCGTCTCCTTCTCTCCATTTGGGGTACAGACGTGAATTCCAGGTCTTGTACCCTGGGTGCTTCTGACTCCAGTTTTGTTCCCGCTTGTTGTTTCTGCCGTAGGCCCCTAAGGAAAAACAGAAATAGTTATTTTCACACACAGAGAGAGGGATAGATTGCTGTAAAATATTTCCATTATCATGCCATCCCTTCTTGCTGCTCCCCATTCCTACAGTTTCACGCAGCTTGTACAATTTGCCTTTTGGCACTACAAGGTCCAGCTCCAGCCTTATCTCATTACTAAAGGCCCTTGAATTAATTTTATTTGCAACAACCCATCCTACATCAGAACAGGATAGATTGTTGAGTACACTGTTTATTTAAAATAATGTACAATAGAGTCTCACTTATCCAACACTCGCTTATCCAACGTTCTGGATTATCCAACGCATTTTTGTAGTCAATGTTTTCAATACATCGTGATATTTTGGTGCTAAATTGGTAAATACAGTAATTACTACGTAGCATTACTGCATATTGAACTACTTTTTCTGTCAAATTTGTTGTATAACATGATGTTTTGGTGCTTAATTTGTAAAATCATAACGTAATTTGGTGTTTAATAGGCTTCTCCTTAATCTCTCCTTATTATCCAACATATTCGCTTATCCAACATTCTGCCGGCCCATTTATGTTGGATAAGTGAGACTCTACTGTATATTCTTATAATATACTAGCTAAACCTGGCCATGCTTTGCGGTGGCTCAGTATGATATGAAATGAATGTGAAAATAATTAAAAGTATTGTAGCAAACATTGATTCACTGAGAAAACATATTATTCCATTCAATACCCTGGCTTGCATTGCTGTGTCTATGCGGAATGAATGGTAAGGAATGAAAAAGAGGTATATCCCATCCTATGTGGTTTTCTCTTCACTAAATTCATTATTAAGACGTGCATATTGGTATGCCATGTTGTGTCAAAATTTCAAGTTGATCGACCAACTACTTTTCCGAGTTCTGCATGCACAATCATACGCAGACTGTAGTCAGTGACCTCTGCTTTCATGAAAATACATGCCTGTTGAGAACCCAATCAAAGCACTGTCAGCAGATAGCCATCCATCTTTACACAACACTGACTGAAAAGCCATCTCCCCAGGATAGAAGAACAATGATTTACTAGCAAAACATAGCTTGACTGGGATTTGTCGGTAACTTTTCCAAGATTTTTTTAAAGGGAACTTTCTGAAGTTTATGGGAACCCATGTTGTAGATGGAGGCAGGTGAAAGCATTTTTCATGTCTTTTAACTAATGTAGCATTTCTCAACCTGGTAGTCAGGACCCCTGGGGGGGTCAGGAGGTGGGTGACAGAGGTGTCACTGAAGACCAGTATTTTCTGTTGGTCATGGGGGTTCTGTGTGGGAAGTTTGGCCTAATTCAATCCATGGTGGGGTTCCAGGGGCTCTTTGATTGTAGGTGAACTATAAATCCCAGCAACTACAACTCTCAAATGTCAAGGTCTATTTTCCCCAACTCCACCAGTGTTCACATTTGAGTATATTGAATATTTGTGCCAAGTTTGGTCCAGGTCCACCAATGTTTGAGTCCACAGTGCTCTCTGGATGTAAATGAACTACAACTCCAAAACTCAAGATCAATGCCTACCAAACCTTTCCAGTATTTTCTGTTGGTCATGGGAGTTCTGTGTGCCAAGTTTGGCTCAATTCCATCGTTGCTGGGGTTCAGATGGGTCTTTGATTGTAGGTGAACTATAAATCCCAGCAACTATAATTCCCACATGACAAAATCTTTACCCACCCAACGCAACAATATTTAAATATGGGTGTATTCGGTATTTGTGCCAAATTTGGTCCAGTGAATGAAAATACATCCTACATAATAGATATTTACGATTCATAACAGTAGCAAAATGGCAGTTATGGAGTAGCAAGGAAAATAATTTCATGGTTGGGGGTCACCACAACATGAGGATAATATGGGATTGCGGCTTTAGGAAGGTTGAAAACCACTGAACTAATGCAATCAAGATTGTATAACTATCTTGCCTTCACTGCTTGTGGGCAAGGAAGCCAAGAGGGATTTTCATGAAGACAGGAAACTATTGCTGTTGTAGTATGCCTGCCTTCGAGTAATTCCAGACTTACGGAGACCCTAAGGCAAACCTATCACAAGATTTGCTTGGCAACATTTGTTGAGGGGAAGGTTTGCCTTCACGTTCCTCTGTGGCTGTTACCATATCCCTTAAAACTATAAGCTTATACAAGCAAATCAAGTTTGTGTTTTGAAAAGTGTGAGCTCATATTAGGGGCTGCTCCTGTCCACTTTGGGGATTTGCCATAAGAAAAGCCCCTGGATTTCTCAGTTATTCCATCCCCGGCAACCTTAAATTAAAATACTCTCAGATTACAAAATATAAAACTATGGAAGAATGTGTAATCTCTTCATTCTCTACTTTTCTTCTTGCTTCCTTCTTTCAATCATAAAAAATGGACACCCTCCTAATGCAGCCACCGATTCCTTTTGAGGAAGAGTTTTTAGGGAAGCATTTACGTAATTCTATTTGCAGTAGTTTAAAAAATTCTTTTCCAAAAAAAGGTGATTTTGTTTTTAAGACTAATTTGTGGTATTTTGGCGCCCCTGGTGCTGCAGTGAGTTAAACCGCTGAGCTGCTGAACTTGCTGACCCAAACGTCGCAGGTTTGAATCTGGGAGCGGGTGAGCTCTCGCTGATAGCCCCAGCTTCTGCCAACCTAGCAGTTCGAAAACATGCAAATGTGAGGTCAACAGGTACCACTCCGACAGGAAAGTAATGGCGCTCCATGCAGTCATGCCAGTTACATGACCTTGGAGGTGTCTACAACACCAATTCTTTGGCTTAGAAATGGAGATGAGCACCAACCCGCAGAGTTGGACAAGACTAGATTTAATGTCAGGGAAAAACCTTTACCTTTGTAGCATTTTAAAAGTATCCAGGTATCAGGAATCAATGGTTGCAATATTATTCAGACTTGTCTCAATTGGACTGCAGCTAAAACATGCTATTTTGGGTAAGTCTGATTTGATAATATCCTATCCTTTGAGATAATAGATCCAGGATCTGGTGGGAAACGATTCTGCAAGCACCACCAGCTTTGGACTAAATTCTCACATTGACTTGTGTTCTAGAATAGCTTTGTCTCCAAATACAGAGAAGGACTATTTCAGAAATACGTTTTCCAAGCAGACCTGGAACTTTACGTGTACCAATTTTTAACTTCCTTGACAGTGTGACAATAATTTATGCTCACAGTATAGATCTCTTTCAAAAAAGAGTTCATATTATTAAAAATGTACATTGGGTCATCAGCTGTGGTTTGATTTCAGGGGCCCCTATGGGTACCAAAATCTGTGGATGCTCAAGTCCCATTATATACAAGGATATGGTCAAATGGTGGCTCTTATATAAAGCGAAAAAATTCAAGGTTTGTTTGGTTTTCAAGCTGATAATGCACAAATATCTATAATGATACAGAAAAATAATGTATGTGTATACACTCTTGTAACAATCCCAAGAAATGTAATACAATTCAGGTTTCTACAACTCTATATTAAAGTAATTCTCTTCAAACTATATTGCATATAACAAAATTGCTTTCAGGATTTCATAAACAAAGGTGCAATATCCATGTCATACTCTCACAAAGTATACTATATCAAAAGTAAATAACAGACAAAAAGAGACAACCAAGTCCATATTATTCCTGGAGTTGCGTAGAATCTTGGGCCAATGTCAATTGCAGTAAAAATATTCAGTGTCCAAGATAACAGTTTCTATATTCAAAGGAATTCTTCGTTTGCTTCGCAACGCCAAGAACTGGAACACAACAAGGTCTCCTGGGTTGTTCCCCTTGTTTCGTTATCACTTCCTCGGGTGTTGTGTCTGTTTTAATTTTATTGTGCTTAAAGGAGTAAAAATAACATACACAATAGATATATGAAACTCCCATATTAACACTACTAAAGAAAAGGGTTTTTTTTAAAGAAAATGATAAAAAAAACCGCTTCTCTACTTACATTCTTATTAGTAGCTCTGGCTCTGTTTTAAGTGGAGTTCTATAACGAGCAAATGAAAGATTTCCAGGATGCCTCTTAAGTAAGGTTACATGTTACAGAAAACAAGTGTAATTTAAAGCTATGGTACGCATGGGCTTTTTCATTAAAATGTAAATACAATGAAATATAACAGTAAACAAGGGCATACAATGCCCTTGTTTACTGTTATATATTGGAATAACCACCAGACCCCTTAAAACTAGGATAAACGAACATTGTTCACGCATAAGGAATGGATCCACTGACTCTTCATTGTATTTACATTTTAATGAAAAAGCCCATGCGTACCATAGCTTTAAATTTTGTGCTTTAGAAAAAGTATTACCCAGACCAAATGCAGATGTGAAAAGACTTCTTCTGCAAAGAGAATCCTTTTGGATTTTCAAACTACAAACATTAACTCCTCAGGGGATAAACGATAGAATTGATTACACTTGTTTTCTGTAACATGTAACCTTACTTAAGAGGCATCCTGGAAATCTTTCATTTGCTCCAAGGAAGTGATAACGAAACAAGGGGAACAACCCTGGAGACCTTGTTACAAGAGTGTATACATATACATTATTTTTCTGTCTTGTTTGGTTTTCAAGCCATGAATGCAGAATTTGGAGATACAAAGGGCCAAGTGGAATTAGAGCACATTTTACTATATGGGTTTAGGTAAAAGTAAAGATTTTCCCCTGACATTAAATCTAGTTTTGTCTGACTCAGGTGGTTGGTGCTTATTTCATTTCCATACTGAACTGCCGGCGTTGTCCGTAGACACCTCCAAGGTCATGTGGCCAGCATGACTGCATGGAGTGCCATTACCTTCCTGCCGGAGCGGTACCTGTTGATCTACTCACATTTGCATGTTTTCGAACTGCTAGCTTGTCAGAAGCTGAGCTAACGGCAGGAGCTCATCCCACTCCCCGGATTCGAACCGCCGACCTTTTGGTCAGCAAGTTCAGCAGCTCAGCGGTTTAACCTACTGCGCCAATAGAAAAGGCCCTAACAACTGGGATCAGCAAGACTGGTTAATCCCAGGCCTTTCTATTGGAATGTCTTAGGAGAGAGAAAAAATCCGTAATAAGTTTGAAAGGACCAGATTCATCTCTGAAACTGACAATATTAAAACTCTCCAGTCTGCGTTGCTGTTTACAAGTCTGTTGTTTCCAAGATCTCTGGCACAACTGCAAATGCTGCTGTTCTTTCTGAGTTTTCTGTGAGTATTCAACACATTTTTGTCCAACCATATTCAATATGGACCCGGCAGATACCAATGGAAGTAACATAGCAGTGTTTCTGCACTTCTATTCCTGCAAGGTACACTATGGGACAAGAAACATTTTGTCTGAATTTTTAGAGGTGTTTTAGCAATAAATGATAAATTAACATGCAATTTAAATGTCAAAAAAGGCCTAAGAAAGAAAAATGACTTTGAAAGTATATGGAAGAAATTTATTGAAGAAACATTAAAGAGAGAAGATGGGAATCAACCCCCACCAGAAGAAATGAGGTTCTGGTTGGACTATAAAGAAATGGACTCCGGTGATGGGGAGCACAACGGGTAGAACACTGGGGGAAGGAAAAGACTTAATTATATGAATTGTAAAGATTTTTCTTTTTTTTTGTAACAAAATTAATAGTAATGTAATAAAAAAAATTCAAAAAAAAAAGAGGTGTTGCCACCATGACCCATATTTTAAAATAACGTTGAGCTTGCACACATATTATTTCTTCAATTTTTTGCCAATTGCTTGAAGAGTTCCAGCTGATTGGGTTTCAGATGACTGAGTGTATTGTATCTCCATACGTGTTTATGGATGTATGTGTGTAATGAGCAACCCTCATCTTCTTTCTAACTAAAGTATGGCAAAGATCCTTTTTAGGACTACAATATTTGAGTTATCTTGAACAAAAAAGGAACTTTTCAAGCCCCTGGCCCTATCTCTTACCAAAAGCTCGTACAGCAACTGAATCAAGCTTTATATGCAAATGCTCTGTGGAGACGTGGTGGGGCAGCACTCACAGTCCCCTCCTTGTGAGCCGAGTTCAAGTGCGCAACCTTGCCCTCAGCTGAGAGTCACATGAAAGAGCTTGGGCAGAGTCTCCCGGCCTCATGTGACGGGAGCCCCACGGCACTGTGTAGGGCTGAGCCATCACATGCTGCCTGCAGCCGCAGTGGAGTAGAAAAGTCTTGGGCTCCTTGCCATGTGAAGGGGAGAGGATGTAGAGACACTGCAGAACAGACTACGCAATCAAGGAAACACATAGCTTGAAACACTTGGGCTTCAACATTTAGATGAAGTTAGAAAATGGGAATATCCACTAAACTGAGTGGATAGATTCCTAGTTGTCTTGACCTCTGTCCTCTTTTGAAGACCTTCCCTTTTCTAAATACAGTGAAATGAGCTAGGAACGTAATGAAGAACTCCCTGCAAAAAGTATTGTGATGCAACACCTTGTCGTTGTTCCCCTTCAAGTCTTTTCTTATTTATGGATACCCTAAGGCTCATAGGGGTTTTTTGGTAGAATTTGTTCAGAGGTGTTTTGTCCTTGCTCCCTATGAGGCTGAGGGTGTGACTTGGCCAGGATCACCCAGTGGAACATTAAAAACTTCTATTGAAACAGGCCACTGATTCATCTAATCTAGTACTGTAGACACTGATTGACATTATAGAGTTTGAAGAATGTTCATAACTCTACTTGTAGATACCATGGATTCAACCAGAGCAAGTTCTCCATGCAAAGGCATGGTGTAAACCAGGCATGGACAAACTTTGGCCCTCCAAGTGTTTTGGACTTCAACTCCCACAATTCCTAACACCAGCTGTTAGGAATTGTGGGAGTTGAAGTCCAAAACAACTGGAAGGACCAAGTTTGCCCATGCCTACTATAAACTATCTCTTCCTTGTTAACCACATATTTTCCTGCATGGCAAGGGGTTGGACTAGATGGCCCATGTGGTCTCTTCCAACTCTATGATTCTATGATCTAGTGGGCACCATATTACAATGATTATTTGCAAAGCTATCAATAGGGGAACATTGAGTAAGAAAAGATCCATGTCTGCATACTTCTCAAAGAATGAAGCTGAGGCATGCACACCATGATGAATGTTACTTTTATGTAGAACAATCTCAATGTGCCCTTATCACTGATTAGAAGTTAAGAGAGGTGGAAATTGCCACACGTTAGAAAGCAACTCTTTTGAAACCATTACGCCCTCAAGATCACTTTAAAAACTGGTGAGAGTAAATACAGCTATCTGCAGTCAGTAGAAATCTATATCTGGGGAGCTGGTACTATGCAGAAAGGGTTGGGGGTCTTTTTAGCTCTTAAAAGACTCAGAAGAATCCATCCAATTTATTCTTGTGATCCATCCACTACTTCATTGTGTTTTCTTTGGTGACTATACCTGTGTTATGTGGCCAAGTCAACTCCAGGTTATGGTGGCTCTATCCTAGGGTTTTGCTGGCAAGAATTGTTTAGAGCAGTGGTCCTCAGCCTGTGGTTCCCCAGGCATTTTGGCCTACAATTCCCAGAAATCCCAGCCAGTATTACCAGCTGTTAGGATTTCTGGGAGTTGAAGGCCAAAACACCTGGGGACCCACAGGTTGAGAACCACTGGTTTAGTGGATGGGGCTCTTCTGTCAAAAAGTGCTGGGGCCTCGCCAAACTACAAATCCCAGGATTCCACAGCATGTAGCCATGGCAGTCAAACTGCTGTACACAACTGCATTCCTTCTACAGTGAAGAAGCGCCTTAAGCATACCAGTTAATGCCAAATCTGGCATATCTACTACATTTATTTTCCAAATTTGGTTACTGACAAAAAGTGCCCAAGACTCATGCTATGTCTGATCCCACTTTGCAGAAAATGATCATAAAAAAAATTCTACAAAAGAGTTTGGGGGAGACTAAAATGGAATTAAAGTTTGTTGTGAGGTGAAGAAGAATTAATTTGCCTTCTTCAACTCCCTTCCAGTGCATCTAGTTGGTTGAAATAGGAAGAGATGAATTATTGTTACATTACCAGTGGCACCTGTGGAAAGTTTGGATCTTTTGGCTCAGTTGTATACTATGCAAGCAATCAAAATTATGTACAACTGACCCAGACTGAAATGATGCAAAATAATGCCAGCTTCTTCTACACAGTTGAACAGCTACAGCATCAGGCTAACACAGTATAGCAAAAGAAAAAGAGAGGAACAAAGCAGGAAACTAAAGAAATGTTTAATCTGGACTAAGTATGCACACCAACAGATGACGACCAAGAATTAAAAGCTGGTAATATTTCACATATATAAGATTCTCCCAGCCTGCTTTTAATGCAATCAGACTGGTTGATAATTGGATCTGACTGGCCAGGGCATCTTCTGCATATCAAATGTGTGTGTATGTATGTATGTATGTATGTGTGTGTGTGTATATACACACACACACACACACACACACACACACACACACATTCCACATCCCAGACAGCAAGTTCCACCGCAAGGGGATTAGACTGCCCAGATCACCACGAGGTTTGGCTTTACAAAAGCCAACAGCAAAGAGGTGTGTGTGTGTGTGTGTGTGTATGTTCATAACGCCACTGCGACCCATCACTTTACCCAAAGATGCTATGGCTAGTTCTGCATCAGAATACTATCGATATTTCTGCATTTGTTGGAATTGGGGGCAGAGGCAAAAAGTAGGTCCCAGACTATTTTATCCTCACGCGCTATTTTATTAATCCAGAGCTGAGCCAAAATTTAGAACAAGTTGCAATCGGCTTTTCGTTTTCATATCTACATTCTTTTCTCCCATAATTACACTCAGAAATAAGCTTCTTTTAGGTTACGAGAGCTGCCTGTTAGAGTCCGAGTCCGGATTATGCACCTGCAGTTTACTCTAAAGTAAAATTAGAAACCATTCACACACAATTGAAATCACATCCTGTTTGGCTTCAGCTCCATGAAACAGTCTTGATCTTTGAGGTTTAATGAGCAGTGACTGAATAAATGCATCTTTGTCTCTAAGATGGTGAGATACAACTCTATACCAGACTTTTTATTAGACCTATGGAGCCCCGATGGCGAAGTGTGTTAAAGCCCTGAGCTGCTGAACTTGCAGACCGAAAGGTCCCAGGTTCAAATCCCGAGAGCAGAGTGAGTGCCTGCTGTTAGCCCCAGCTCCTGCCAACCTAGCAGTTTGAAAACATGCCAATGTGAGTAGATCAATAGATACCGCTCCGGCTGGAAGGTAATGGCGCTCCAAGCAGTCATGCCAGCCACATGGCCTTGGAGGTGTCTATGGACAACGCCAGCTCTTCGGCTTAGAAATGGAAATGAGCACCAACCCCCAGAGTCAGACATGACTGGACTGAACGTCAGGAGAAAACCTTTACCTTTACCTTATGGGGTCTTTTAATTTATTTCCATATTTCCTCACCATCTGCCTTTAAAAAGGGTAATTCCATGTTTTTTTTCCTTAGGGACTTCGAAATCTGAACATCCCAGGTAAAATGTCCCACAGACATTCAGCTTGTGTTGTTTCAGAGTACCTTGCAGGGAAACAAAACACTAAATGAGAACGGCAAAATTAATTGTTTTCAAGTCCAAATGTCAAGTTTGAGCTCTTTTCACACTTCCAGATGTGGGAGTGAATATGGGTTACAAATCTATGTTTCCAATGTAAGTTCAAAACATTTGAAACATTGGAAATTATTGCAAAGAAAGTTTGTGTAGGCATGAGATGTGAAAATATCCATTGCTGTGGATGTTTGCATTTAAAATGGCAAAAGAAACCTTAAATATGAATCAACCGCCCTGAGTGCCCTCAGAGAAATAGGGCAGGTGATAAATAAAGTTATTGTTGATTATAATAATTCTGATAATAATAATAATAGTAATAATAATAATGAAATTGTGTATGCAGAAGAGTATTTGGGGAGAGTGTTTAGAAAGTTAAGGTATCATCACGCATGAAAGTAAAATAAATATTTTTCTCATCACCT
Organism: Anolis carolinensis; assembly: GCF_035594765.1. NCBI lineage: Eukaryota > Metazoa > Chordata > Lepidosauria > Squamata > Anolidae > Anolis > Anolis carolinensis. Next base: position 166,951,512 of record NC_085842.1, read on the forward strand.
ATGCAATAATAATTGTTTCCTGTTACGGTAACAGACATGTTGGGATGCAAAGAATTTTTTTTAAAAAAAGAAGAAATATATCCTTTTGTTCTGTGAAAGCATTGCCACTATTTTCTGAGCTGTGAGATATGTTAACTGATCCAAATATAGTTAATTCTAAGGATGATTTTAAGTGAGCTAAATGCAGTAAATATTAGGACTTTCACATTGTTGGCATATGGTCTGTGTGAGAGCAAGGACCCTGGCTTTATTTCTATTTTATTCTGCAGGGTCTAGTCAAACTTCTTCCCAAACTACAATGTAGTTTGGGAAGAGATTTGATTGGACCCTGCAGAATAAATTCAACATTTGGGACCCCTGATTAGCAAATAATCCTGAAAGTGAAAGAGAAGTAATATATTAAAAATACCTGTATACAAAGGGATATTGTAGCACCTTAGGGGTTGCATCTACACCAGAGCTTTCCAAACTGTGTGTCATGTCACTTTAGTGAGCTGGCTGCAGTATGTAGGTGTGTCACTCAAACACAAGAAATGACAAAAATCTTGGTAATGTATGTTATTATCTTAAAAATCATATATTTTTTTCAAAATGCAAATGAAATAGTTTCATGAGATATGTTGTGTCATCATCATTACAGTTTACATATGTGTCCATATCTCTTATAAGGAGTTTCTTTAACCTCCAGCTTACCTGAAAATCTGCATGTTTAAAAAAGTGTATCACCAATATGACATGTTTGGAAAGCTCTGATCAGGACTGTAGATTAAATGCACTTTAACTGCAATGGCTCAATGTTATGCACTTTTGGGAGATGCGGATTGGTTAAGGTAAAAGTAAAGGTTTTCCCTTGACATTAAGTCTAGTCAAGGGGGTTGGTGCTCATCTCCATTTTTAAGCTGAAGAGCCAGCATTGTCCGTAGACATTTTCAAGATCATGTGGCCAGCATGACTGCATGGAATGCTGTTTCCTTCCCGCCGGAGCGTTACCTACTGATTTACTCACATTTGCATGTTTTTGAACTGCTAGGTTGGCAGAAGCTGGGGCTAATCGCGGGAGCTCACCCCGCTCCCCGTATTCGAACCGCCGATCTTTCGGTTAGCAAGTTCAGCAGCTCAGTGGTTTAACCTGCTGTGCTACCGAGGGCTGCAGTTTGGTTAGGAACCAGCATTTTTTGACAGCGAAGGCTAAAGACTTTGTAAAACTACAGCTCCAGTGATTCCACAGCAGTTAAAATGGTGTCAAACTGCATTAATTCAATAGTGTAGATGCATCCAGAAATGAAATGAGAGAATGAATTATATTCAGAAGTTATGGTTTGCCCAGAGAGTGAGAAGCTGGATTGTACTTACTGCGTTGAGCTGTAGCTACAGCCAAAAGAGCCCCAAGCGCAACCCACAGGTACCACCGACTCTGCAGCATCTTGGCTCTGAGTCCTTTGCAGCCTCCTGAGAATCCAATGGCAAAGGAGTGCAGTGAAGAGCCACTGGCTATAAGAGAAAGATCTCATTTGCATAGCCCAGCCCCTCCTTTGGTCATGAAGGCACCACTGACTTTCTTCTGCACCTCCTCCTCTTTCTAATAATGGGGAGCCATGGGATGTATGATCTAGTCACAAGTTTGCATTGTGGCGAACACAATGGAGCCCCATTAATTCATCCCTTTGCTGGAATTCCAAAGATAGGGATGGGCAAAGCTGAAACACTAGGGCTCTTCATGAAGACAGAAGGTTTGGGGTTATTTAGAGATCCAACAAGGCGAAACGACCAGTTATATAACTTCATTAAAGCGTATCGGAGTGAGATTACAGGGCGCCTCAGCCGCCTGGCCAACCCTCTTGGCTGCCAATTTGGTCCTATAGCATTTAGTTCAAAAACAAGATCCATAGAAAGCAGAAAACCTCAGGGAGCAACAAATAACCCCACTACTAGGGTCTTTTCAGACCATACAATCTTTTTAAAAGGTTTTTTTTTTACATATATTGCAACTCATTAAAAGCACACTTTCCAGTTTAGCACACAACATTGGCGTCTTCCAATGTCAAGACCAAGATGGTAGTGACAATGGATTGGAGAGGATCAGAGATGGGTTCAGGTTTCTGCTTATCCATTCAAAAAAGCAACCCCAGCCGTAACACCCCAAAACAGGCAAGTTTCAAGCAATTGCTCTCTCCCAGACTAAGCCGAAGAACCGGCATTGTCCGTAGACACCTCTAAGGTCATGTAGCCGGCATGACTGCATGGAGTGCCATTACCTTCCCACCAGAGTGGTACCTATTGATCTACTCACATTTGCATGTTTTCAAACTGCTAGGTTGGCAGAAGCTGGGGCTAATAGCGGGAGCTCACCCTTGTCCCCAGATTCGAACTGCAGACCTTTTGGTCAGCAAGTTCAGCAGCCCAGCAGTTTAATCCGCTGCATCACCGGGGCTCCTCTGTTGTGGAAAGCACACAAAAAAGCAACAAAGAAAAAAGGCAATGAAAGCAGTCGTAAAATACAAGATGTTGTACCTGGTAGTTGTGTAATCTGAATTGCCTTCGGTGAATGGAATAGGATAATTACATGATTCAGGTATTTGGAAGTATGTTCACTGACATCAAGAAGGGTATATGGACTTGCTTGTTTTTTTCTTTCCTTCTCATTTTTCTATGTTGATTCTACTGGACTGGGAGAGTGTGATTTGCCCAAGGTCACCCGGTGGGTTTTCTGCCACGGCTGAGCAGGCATTTGAACCCTGATCTCTAGGGTCACAGTCCAGTACCCAAACCATGACACCACAGTGGCTGAAAAAAGGAAGGGGCAGTGTTTATGGGGACCAAACATTTGCTCAATAGCTAGACAGTGGCATGAATGAGAGACATACCACCCATGCTCTTCTATCCTTAACTCAAGGTGCATCTACACTGTAGAGTTAATGCAATTATCTTCAATTAATTCTACATCAATTACCATGCCTCAATCCTATGGATTCATGAGTTGTAGTTTTACAAGATTTATAGCTGTCTCTGTCAAAAAGTCCTAATGCTTCACCAATCTTCAGTTCCCGTGATTTCATAGCATTGAGCCATGGCAGTTAAAGTGGTGTCAAACTGCAATCATTCTACAGTATAAATGCATCTGGAAGCACTTGAGCAAGGATTATCTTATTTTTTGGATTGCAACTCCCATAACCTCTTACCTCTGGAGTGATATTAGAACTGGGTTGTTGTCAGTTTTCTGGTCTGTATTGCCATGTTCCTGAAGTATTCTCTCCTGACGTTTCACCCACATCTATGGTAGGCATCCTCAGAGGTTGTGAAGTATATTGGAAACTAGGCCAGTGAGGTTTATATATCTGTGGAAAGTCCAGGTTGGGAGAAGGAACTCTTGTCTGTTTGAAGCAAGGGTGAACGTTGCAATTTGTGTGTGCTTCTGGAACATGGCCATACAGCCCGCAAAACTCACAGCAACCCCGTGATTCTAGCCATGAAAGTCTTCAACAACAGATATTAGGACTGCTGGGATTTGCAATTCAATAGCATATGGAGGCCTACATGATACCCATCTCTGTTCTATAAGAACAAAATTTTAAGAGGGAGACCCAAGTATGAAACTGTTAAATTATCATTCTTTCAGAAAGTTTGACCTTTTGAATTCATGACTTTATCAAGATCAGAGCTGTCTGGTTCTCTTTGGGGTTTATAGTTGTCATTGAAAACTGAGACCCCAATATCCACGACCCAAAGAGGTTTGATCTAATGGCCAAGGAAGGTCCTGCTGGTTGATGACCTCATAAACAGGGCTAATCCTCATTATTCCTCTGGGCGATTGACACAATCACCTGATACCCACCCTTCTCGGCCAATACTGAACCCCTCCACCTAACAATTAGTAAATCCCTGACCACAATTAGATATATACTATTTTAGGTATCCTGTGATACCTGGGATAGGTATTTGTTAAGAATTACAGCGATATTTTTTTTTATTTTATAAATGATCCCATTAAAATGCATAAGTATGCGGGTAAACTACAACTCCCATTATAATCTGTCATTGGCCCCAAACCTCACCAGTATTTAATGTTGGTCATGATGTTGCATGAGAAAACCACCCCCAGGTCCTTGGGATGTCTAGTTTACCTGGGCCAGGTCCCCACTCACTGAAGTCTCCTTTGTTTCTCTCTTTTTTTTCTTCCTTCTCCCTACTTTCCTTCCTCTCTTCCTCCTTCCCTTCCTTTCTTTCTCCTTTCCTCCCTCTTTTCCTTCCTTTCCCTTTTTGTTCCTTCCTCACTCCCCCCCCCCCCCTTTTCCTCCTTTTCTTCCACTTTGCCTGCCTTCCTTCCCCTTTTTCCTCTGAGAAGCCTGGCTTGTTAAAGGTACTGTGGAAAACTATGTCTCTCGTGTATATAATTTGCTCTAAATGCTCCATGTTTTTTCCTATGTTTTCTATTTTGCCTATATGTTATGTTAACCTAATGTTTTATGCTCCTGAGATCCCCATTCCTTCCCTTTGGGGGAAACTTTGTTCCTGAATCCAAAGTCGTCTTGCATCCCACACACTTGCATAGCCTGGGGGAAAGAAACCAAGATGGGAATTTCCTCATCAATTTCCAGCCTCACCCATTTCTTGGACTTTACCTGGACATCGCAACACAATACTTCTATTCAGGCGGGGAAAACCACCTCCCCCCGCCCTTGGGGAAGAACCAATTTCACCACACTGCACCTTTGATGAATGGGACCTCTCCCATCAGAAGGAAATCTGCATGTCTACAGCCAAACCCCATCCTCTGTAATTTTTGCATGATTGTATCAATATATGTTTTGTTTCTCTCGGGTCTGAAACCGCTAGGCCAGCCCTACTAAGGGGCCATGCCATGTTCATCTCATAAGACAATAGCATTCCTGGGTAGGGCCAAAGATGCCTTCAATCACTTTGTTATTTTTCCTGTACAGTAAAAGGACACTTAATTCATCGACACTTTATCATCCTTTGTTCCCAGCCCAGGCTGGCCAGTGGCTGTGACTGGTCAGAATTAGAGGCTTAGCTGCAGCCTATGTATAAAAAGGGCTATGAAACTGTATTCTGTATGCTATCCACTTTGTGAATGTATCACTAGCTAGCATCTTATCTGCAGATAATAAAATCTTCCTTGGCTGAAAATCACCTTCTCTCCTTGCTTGCTGGCTAATTTCAATCGGTCCTAATCTGAATGCTCTCCAAAGTAGGGACTCACTTAAAATGGGCAACTCGGGTAAATCACTTGCCTGGATTTCTGCCAACAGGCATCTTCCTGGTCTCACTGCCAGGGGTTGCCTCCTAAAATGGGGCCAACAATGAGGGGTATGTGTGCTAAGCTTTTTCCTGACCCATTGTCAGTGGGGTTCAGAATGCTCTCTGGATGTGGGTAAACTATAACTCCCATCATGCTGGGAGTTATAGTTCACCAACTCCCTCCCAAATCCCTCCAGTATGTTCTGTTGGTCATTTGGGGGAGCGGGTGTCTATGCGCCAAGTTTGGGGGAGTCATAGGACTGAGAGTGGCAGCCATCCTGAAAAATACAGATACAACATACTGTACATACTTTGAATGTTATTATATACATAGATATAGATAATATATTGTACATATAGTTGTGTGTGTGTATATATATAGGTTTGTGTGTATGTCTGTATACATAATGTATCTATCTATACACATTTATCTATCATCTATCATACACATAATAAAAGTGAAAATGTGTATGTGTGTATGTGGCAGTGATGTCCGCTTACCCAGACAGCCTCCCGCCTCCACAAACAACTTTAACTGACAGTTCTGGGAAGCTACCAAAGCCCTCCTTCCATGGGCATTGCAGGTTACAGTGAGCCACATCCCAGTGTACCTTTCTCTCTCCACTGGTGTGGAATTTACACGACCCTGCCTGCTGCCTCTCCCTTAACCGTTTCCTATTCTTTTCTGTGGCACACAGAAACTGAACCTACTACAGAGAAAGGTTTGGGGAGAATTCTCCACGATTTATAGGAATTATAGGGACTGCTATGTATGGTTTACTTGCAATCTAAGAGCACTCTGAACCCCACCAATGATGGAACTGGAACTAACTTGCCACACAAATCCAATATGGCCAACTGTGCATACAGGCAAGGTTGGGGGCGATTGTCCTTGCCATATGGGAGTTGTAGTTCACCCGCATCAAGAGATCACTGAACAGAGCTGACGTCGGATCAGGACCAAACTTTGCACACAGAACCAACATGGCCAACTGTGCATATTGGTGGGGTTTGGGGGTGACTGACATTGGTATCAGGGACTTATAGTTTACCTGTATTCAGAGAACACTTAACCCAGGAGATGACGGATGTGGACCAGATTTGGCATACAGACCCAACATGGCCAACTTTGAATATTGGTGGGGTTTGGGGTGATTCTTGGAGCCCTGGTGGCGAAGTGCGTTAAAGCGCTGAGCTGCTGAACTTGCAGACCAAAAGGTCCCAGGTTCAAATCCCGGGAGCGGCTTGAGCACATGCTGTTGCTCCAGCTCCTGCCAACCTAGTAGTTCGGAAAAATGCCAATGTGAATAGATCAATAGGTACCACTCCGGCGGGAGGGTAACGGCGCTCCATGCAGTCATGCCGGCCACATGACCTTGAAGGTGTCTACGGACAACGCCGGCTCTTTGGCTTAGACATGGAGATGAGCACCAATCCCCAGCGTCAGACATGACTGGACTTAACGTCAGGGGAAACCTTTACCTTTTTTACCTTGGGGTGATTGGCACACAATTTTGGGAACTGCAGTTCATCCACATCCTTATGCATTTTCTAATAGGAGCATTCATTTAAAAAAAACCAGGAAAAGTAGCCTTTTTCTAAGAAATAGAGCTACAAATTACCAAACTTATATTACCTAACACCTCAAAACAAACAAGGCCTTTTTCAAATAACCCAGGCATCGCCAGGTCCCCGGGCTAGTAATAATATAAAGAAATATGTGTCTATGCGTGCCACACACACACACACACATTTGTTTATATTACAGTAGAGTCTCACTTATCCAACAGGCCGGCAGAACGTTGGATAAGTGAATATGTTGGATAATAAGGAGAGATTAAGGAGAAGCCTATTAAACACCAAATTACGTTATGATTTTACAAATTAAGCACCAAAAATCATGTTATACAACAAATTTGACAGAAAAAGTAGTTCAATATGCAGTAATGCTACGTAGTAATTACTGTATTTACCAATTTAGCACCAAAATATCACGATGTATTGAAAACATTGACTACAAAAATGCGTTGGATAATCCAGAACGTTGGATAAACGAATGTTGGATATGTGAGACTCTACTGTATTACTAGCTTTGCGGGCTAAAGCTCAGAACTCTTCTCCGCCCTCCCCTCGAGGCCAGATTTCCCGCCTTCTTCCTTCCCTTTTCCCTTCTGTCTCTTCTCCCCGCCCCTCACAAACCTGCTACGTCACAGGCGTGGGAGCCAATAGGACGTAAGGAGGGGCGGAGCTACGGGAACGCGGGAAGTCGCGTGGCGGGAGGAAGGGGGCCGGGTCCTGTGAAGCGCTGGCAATTGTCCCGCCCCTTCCGAGTGGAGGAGCTTCGCGCGCGGGAAAAGAAAGCGCGCGGAAAGAAGGCAGAGAGAGGGAGGGAGGGAGCAGGCAAGGGCCGGCGAAGGCAGGCAAGGCAACGGCGTGACTCGGAGAAGGTCGCCGCCCTCGCCCCACCCTCCTCTTCCTTGGATCGTCTCCGGGCGCCGCCGCTTCTTTCCGCCCATGGAGAACTTCCAGAAAGTGGAGAAGATCGGCGAGGGCACCTACGGGGTGGTCTACAAGGCCAAGAACAAAATCACGGGCGAAGTGGTGGCCCTGAAGAAGATCCGCCTGGACACGTGAGTGCGCATACACACGCGCGCTTTTCTTTTGAGGGGAGTCTGTCGGGGAGGAGCCTGAGGAGGCTTTTCCGCCTTTGGCCTGGGCCGAGAGTCCCCAGGAAGGGAGGAGAGGAGGGGAAGGCCGTTTGAGCCGGGCGTTAGCGCCCGAGGGAGTCGCGACTCATGAGAAGGCCTCAGAGGGCATACACACCACGCATGGCCAAAATAATCTATACCGTAGAGTTAATGGCATTAAACAGACAGACCTTGAAGCTGAAAGGCTATTCAATACTAATCAAGGTGGCCAATTGAAACATTCACACCTGCCTCAAACAGACAAGAGTTCTTTCCCCCCAACCCTGGACATTGCACAGATACATAAATCCCACTTGCCTAGTTTCCAACAGACCTCACAACCTCTGAGGATACCTGCCATAGATTTTTTTTAAAAACTCTACAATCAGGACAGTAAACAAAGGACAACACTCAGAAGACAGGGGAATTCCAGATGTGAAACAATCAGGGCCAGCTTACACCTCCCAACAAAGGATTCCCCCAGGCAGGAAGCAGCTAGGCTTTGAAGCTGCCAGGCTATTCAGTGCTAATCAAGGTGATCAATTGCAACATTCACACTTGCCTCAAACAGACAAATGTTCTTTCTCCCACTCTAGACCTTCCACAGATACATAAACTCCGCTTGCCTAGTTTGCAACAAACCTCACAACCTCTGAGGATGCCTGCCACAGATGTGGGTGAAATGTCAGGAGAGAATGCTTCTGGAACATGGCCATACAGCCTGGAAAACTCACAGCAACCCAGTGATTCCGGCCATGAAAGCCTTCAAGAACACCTAGTGTTTAGACTTGGATCAATGTCCAAGTTATCTCATTAGGTGTGTGTATACAAATAGAGGTACTGTATTACAAAAGCCTAAAACACATCTGGTCCCAGCATTTTGGAAAAGGGATGCTCAACTTTGGACCGTGTTAGCTGTCTTGATGCCACCCTACAGGGTTCTGGTCTTGTTGGTTTGGGTAAGGTATCTTTGGGATTTGGACTTACAGTAGAGTCTCACTTATCCAAGCCTCGCTTATTCAAACCTCTGGATTATCCAAGCCATTTTTGTAGTCAGTGTTTTCAATACATCGTGATATTTTGGTGCTAAATTCGTAAATACAGTAATTACAATATAACATCACTGCATATTGAACTACTTTTTCTGTCAAATTTGTTGTATAACATGATGTTTTGGTGCTTAATTTGTAAAATCATAACCTAATTTGATGTTTAATAAGCTTATCCTTAATCCCTCCTTATGATCCAAGATATTCGCTTATCCAAGCTTCTGCCGGCCCATTTAGCTTGGATAAGTGAGACTCTACTGTGGTTGAGTATGCCCTCACATTTGTTTGTCTCCAACTAGTTTCAGTCTTATGGTCGCCCTATGATGACCGTATTGTGGGGTTTTCATGGCAAGATTTGTTCAAAGGTAGTTTGCTATTGCCTTCCTCTGAGATTCTGCTTTGCCCAGGATCACTCAGTGGGTTTCCATCAGAGCTGAGCAGGAGTCTGAACCTTGTCTCAAACCAGAACTAGCGGGGAGAATTGTAAACACCGTCTTACAATACAAATCCCAGGTTTCCATAAAATGGGTCACAGAAAGTTGAAAGTAGGGCCGTAATTCCTATCAAAGGTAGCAATATACAGTAGAGTCTCACTCATCCAACATAAATGGGCCAGCAGAACGTTGGATAAGCAAAAATGTTGGATAATAAGGAGGGGTTAAGGAAAAGCCTATTAAACATCAAATTACGTTATGATTTTTACAAATTAAGCACCAAAACATCATCATGTTTTACAACAAGTTGACAGAAAAAGCAGTTCAATACATGGTAACATTATGTAGTAATTACTGTAATTACGAATTTAGTACCAAAATATCGCAATGTATTGAAAACAAAAACATTGGCTTCTAACAAATTGACTACAAATAAAGATAGAATTGCATAAAATGAACATACAGTAACAACATTGTCAGAAATTAAATGTGTAACAAGTTCAGTCATTGCTGCCTAGAGAAACAGCTGTGGATCCAGGCAGAAGGCAGATTGTTGGATAATCCAGAATGTTGAATAAGCGAATATTGGATAAGTGAGATTCTACTGTAAATATATTTTGATGTACATTGCAGGAATGGCAGGCAGTGCTGGAGAGAAGGAATTTTCTTTGTTGTTTGGGTTTCACAGAGCAGCTGGTGACTGAATTGCTTTTGGAGTGAGAATAGTAAAGGAAAACCTGGCCTTAATTTGCACCAAACTTGATCTGTGGGACCTGCATTTCTACCTTTCAACAAGTTGGGGTAGTTATTGCCTCTGCTTGGAGCTACTTTAAATATGTGCAAAGTGATTTTTCTTGAGTGAACATAAGCCAGTTCTTACATCTCTCAAGCTGTATATAATTGAGTCATTTCCTTTACAAGGTGCTTCCTTCTGTGGTGCTGCTATTTGAATAATTGTGTATTTGGGAAAAAAATGGCTTGTTCATTTAGAAAGAGCACTCAGTTGTCCAGTTGTTAACAATATGTATAGGTTTCTTTTTTTGTGCAGCCTTATTATGTGATAATTTAATATGACCTGGAGCAAAATCATGTGTCGCTTAGCCCTGTAGTTTCATCCCCTCCCTTCTCACCTTGTCTTTCCTGTTTGCTTCCAGGGAAACAGAGGGAGTTCCAAGCACGGCCATCCGGGAAATCTCACTGCTAAAGGAATTGAACCACCCCAACATTGTCAAGTAGGTCCTTGAACTAAAATTGGAAAAGAAGGACCCCACAAATGCCATCTGTGGGGTGGTGGGATAACTCTGCTATATTTATCAATGAAACACAATTGGAGTTGAAAGATGAGTGATGTTCGGTACTTTAAACACTTTGAGCTTCAGCTCACAAAACTGTTAGCACGACCAATTGTAAGAAATGATGGGAGCTGTAGAAACATTTGGAAGGCAAAAAGTTCCCAACCTAGTGTAAACAAGGCCATGGGATATGGCAGTTTAATGGCTCTACAACAATGCTTTGTAAAAAGTTGGCCCCCTTAACTCAATGTTGATGTCCTGAAAAATTTGGCAACAGTAAAATGTTTCTGACCACCACCCATTTACACAAATCTATTAGTAACAATACACAGCGCTTACAATGGACTCTGCAGAATATGCTTCAGCTATACTCCCCAAATTATTATTGTTATTATTACATTTATTATTTTATTCTATTATTATTGTAAGGATACGTAAGCACATTTACATTGAAGGTTAGAATAATGATTTAATCAGAGTTGGACAGTCTTAAACTAGCTGTGCCCGGCCACGCATTGCTGTGGCAAAGTGGTGGTGGTATTGGTTAAAAAATTTTGTGTAATTTTTATTTGACTTTATTTGCATTTTTAAATTAATTTTATTGTAAGTTATATTTTTATTTATTATATTTTATTATTTTCTTGTATTATTTTTAGTTATTTTCTGTTATTATAGTATTTTATTGTATTAATTTTTAGTGTTTTTTATTATTTTTTATTGGGTTGCTAGGAGACCAAGTTGGAGGAGCTTAGCCTTCTAACTGGCAGCAATTGGATAAAAGCAATTATTCTGCTCTCTCTAATTAGGACTTTATTTTTCTTTTTGTTGTATCAACCTAGAGGCGTGGATGATGGGTTGTGTTGTCAAATTTCAAGGTTGGGGGCCCTGTAGTTTTGTTGTTTTGTGGGTCGCCGTGATGCCATCACTCTTTTATATATATAGATTACAGTTTTATGTAAATATTCAAAACATTTAACCTACTTAATTAATGTAATTTTATTTGTATCTATTTTTATTTTTGAAATTTACCAGTAGCAGCTGCATTTCCCACCCTCGGCTTATACTCGAGTCAATAGGTTTTCCCAGTTTTTTGTGGTCAAATCAGGTGCCTCGGTTTATATTCAGGTCGGCTTATACTTGAGTATATAGGATATTTAAAAACAACAAGGAGAAGAAGGAAAGCTATATAATGGGTGTAATACTAAAAATTGAAGTATAATGGCTTCCTGATTATTCTTATTTTATCATCCAATCGGGGTATTGGGTGGCAACCTGTGCTTGACGGGGTCGCACTCCCCCTGCAGGTGCAGGTCCGCAGTTTGGGGGTCCTCCTGGACTCAGCACTGACGCTTGATGCTCAGGTGTCAGCGGTGGCCGGGAGGACCTTTGCACAATTAAAACTTGTGCGCCAACTGCGACCTTACCTCGTGAAGTCTGATCTGGCCATGGTGGTCCATGCCTTAGTTACCTCTAGACTGGACTATTGCAATGCGCTCTACGTGGGGCTTCCCTGGAAGACGGCCCGGAAACTCCAACTAGTCCAACGTTCGACAGCCTTGCTTCTAACTGGAGCTAATTATAGGAAGCGGTCAACCCTCCTTCTTAAGGAGCTCCACTGGCTGCTGTTCACCTTCCGGACCCAATTCAAGGTGCAGGTGATCACCTACAAAGCCCTGAACGGTTTGGGACCCTCCTACCTTTGTGATTGCCTTTCCCCCCTACGAACCTGTACAATCTCTTTGTTCGTCGGGGGAGGCCCTCCTCTCGCTCCCACCTCCGTCACAAGTGCGGTTGGTGGGGACGAGAGAGAGGGCCTTCTCCGTGATGGCCCCCTGGCTCTGAAACTCGCTCCCCAGGGAAATCAGGCAAGCCCCCACCCTGGTAGCATTCAGAAAGAGCTTGAAAACCTGGCTCTTCACTCAGGCCTTTGAATAAAGATTGCTCATCCCCATAACAATCCTGAATCCGTGACCATATTTGTATCGGTTTACACTTTTTACCTTTGTCAACTTGATATAGACACAGGGTCTATTCCCATCCCAATTTGCACTTCCAAGAATTTGCAGCACTTTATCAGTCACCTCGTGTTTACAATATTTATATGGTGCACTTTACCCAGTCTATTTTTACAACCTCTCCGTTTTAATCCATGTTTTTATGAAGTTTTTGTCATTTATTTTTATTGGGTAATGTTTAAATTTTTATAATTGTGCATGTCTCTTGTCTGTTGTTGTGTTTTATATTGTTATTGCTTTTATTCGGGCTTGGCCCCATGTAAGCCGCCCTGAGTCCCCTTTGGGGAGATAGAGGCGGGGTATAAAAATATTATTATTATTATTATTATTATCATCATCATCATCATCATCATCATCTGGACTAGTGTCTACAATGCACCAGTCACCTCCCTGCTCTCCTTTATCAAACTTCTCATTTCTTTGTTCATTCATCCATCTTCCCCCCTTCTTGACTCTTCAGACTTCTGGATGTGATCCACACCGAAAACAAACTTTACTTGGTCTTTGAGTTCCTACATCAGGACCTAAAGAAGTTCATGGATTCTTCATCATCAATCAGTGGTGTAGAGTTACCCCTTATTAAGGTGAGTAGCTGAGGAGGTAAAGGATAGCTAAGGCCTGGAGAAGCAAATAGTTGCTCAGCCCTTGAATGGACTTATTCTCAATAATGGCAGATGCACTCACGTCCATGTCTATCTAAGGACCAACTGGAATGGGAAGGTTTCCTTCAGTCATTTGGACATCCTTTTTCATGGGGCTTAGCAGAACTCATAAAGAGTTATCTACCTTAAAACTCTAGCCCCCATGCTTCTGCTAGAAGATCTACTTCAGATGATTCAAAACCTCTGAAGTAATTCAAAATAGCAAGATGCAAATTTAGTGGAAACAAGGAGATTGGCACAATTTTTCCTCTTTTAGATATAGCATTTATGAGAGATTAAGTAGGTTTGAACATATGACCTAAATCTCAATCCATTGTTAAATTAATTTTAAAATGCAGTGATTCAATTAATAATTCCTAACAAAAGATTGCTGTGATCTCTGCAGAAGAGAGGAGGACTTGTAACGGGCCAGGATCCAATTGAGTACAGTTGACCTCCGCATTCATGAATTCTGTATTCACAAAGTCAGCCATCTAGAGCTTGAAATCATTTTTTTAATCCCAGAAAGCAAATCTTGGTTCTGTTGTCTTATATAATGAATGTAATTTATTACACCGTGATAGGTAATGAGACTTGAGTATTTTGGTATCCACAGAGGGGTCCTGACACCAAACCTCAGCAGATACCACTTTTCTTAGGCTGGTAGACGGTGAATCCAGGAAGAAGCGGTTCTTCTCACTAGCTTCAGTATCTGTTATGGCGGTCAAGAAGGCTTCTAGAGCAACGTTTTGGGTGGCGCATAGGGCTAGGGGAGAAGAAGAGAAAGTCATGTCTTGTTGGAGGAGCTGTCTGGACAGGGAAATCTTTCTGGCTCTGCTCCTGGATGTTTTCTGCTCAGTTGGATCCTAACCTTGGTTACAAGATTATTTTTCTGAGGCTATGTTGAAAACTGTGTGAACTTGCTTGCTTTGTGAAGAAGTTGTCTCCTTAACCTTCCTTTATCTCTCTTCTCTTAGAGTTATCTGTACCAGCTGCTTCAGGGCCTTGCCTTTTGTCACTCCCATCGCGTGCTCCACCGTGACCTGAAACCACAGAACCTCCTGATCAATGCTGAGGGAGCGATAAAACTGGCGGACTTTGGACTTGCTCGTGCTTTTGGGGTGCCAGTACGGACTTACACACATGAAGTGAGTGTCTCTCCTTCCCTGGATTTTCTCATGTGTCTCCTGTACTCGTTCTAATTTGGGAAACATCAGTTGATGACTCCTAATATTATGGCTTTGCTCTGTGTCTTATTTCTTGACCTTTTCTTTTTGGAGGAAAAGCCAAGTCTGATGAAATGCGTGTAATGGCATAAACTTCGAACATTTTCCACATCAATCATTTAGTGATCAAAAGTCATAGTTTACTACTGAATTCAGATTTTTTTAAAAAGGAAAACAGTTTTAGTTTTATATCTGTATTCAGTGTTTTTCTCAAATGACAGAATAACCTTGAGGAAAATAACCCTATTGTTTACCAAAGCATCTTGTTTATCAAGTTGTTCTAGGTATGCACAGGCTTGTCTTTAGGCATTTAAGGAATGACTGTGTACATTCCAGTCTGATTTCCATTCAAGTCGCTTTGTTTTCAGAGGCTTGAGTTGTACTGATGCAGAGAATAAGATGCAACTACCTGTCTGTCTGCAGTTTATAGCTTAATTGCATATCTGTAGAGGAGATGAAATACTGAACTCTTGTTTGGTGTCGTGCTCCCTACTAGGTGGTCACCCTCTGGTATCGTGCTCCAGAAATCCTCCTTGGCTGCAAATATTATTCAACTGCTGTAGATATATGGAGTCTGGGCTGCATCTTTGCCGAAATGGTATGTATCTGGAATGGTGATATCAACTGGTTGCATATTTTGTTAAGCTAAGGTCTTTACATTATAGAGTACCTTGAATTTGCATCAAAGTCTGAAAGCCAAAGCATACTCTCATGGGAAGAGAAGATCAACAAAGTGAACCTCCTCCACTGGAAAGGAGGAGTATGAGACAAGTAACCATGCATGTGCAAAAATTCTTAGGGACAGTTTTAACCTTCACTGGTGTTTTGTGAGCATTTCTGACCTATCTCAGCCCTCTAGATACCTGTTTTGACCAAGAAAGCTACCTGAGCAGCTTCCTCAGGCTTGGCACCCTCAGTGGATCAGAGCCTCCAGTATGGATTTGGGCAGGAGTCTCCGTAATTTTAGCCACTCCTTTCAAAAGGCTGAAGGAGAAAGGAAGATGCGATATGTGTGTTGGAAAGAGAGATAAAAGAAGCCACCCCATTCTATGGGGTGATCACCCCTCCTCTCCGCTGTCTTCTCACTGGGAACAGAGATTGCAACTGTTTCTAGAAATAACCAAGCTTACTCAGACATCAATTCAAAATCTCCTCCCAAAATAAGACTTCGCTTATAATTCCGCCTCTTTCATATTTCATATTCTTTTGATTTTGGAATACCGTGTATATGTGTATATATAGTGTTTGGAAAATTCAAACACTCCCCACATCCTTTCCCTTTGCCTTGTGAAAAGCTGCTGACAAGATCAGTTGACTAGTCATCAACTCAGCTGGGAGGAAGTGACCTTTTTCCTAGGGCAGAAATGGCCTAGAAAAGGGGTCATGAGATAGTAGAAGTCTGTTAGGGGCTCCTCATTTGAGAACTGAACCACGCCTTTTAGGGAAATGCTCTTTCCGCTAGGAGTGTATACAAAATTGTCTCTCTCACACACACACATATTCAGAAGTCTGCGTCATCTAAGGACTGTCTCATAGAATGATTCTTATGAGAACTTTCTGTATTGAATTATATCCTCTTCCTTCACCATTTGGCATCTGTATTGTGCTGGAAATCATTGTTTGAATTATCATAAGGGCTTTAGTCCTTAGAGATACAATCACATGTGCATTGTGTCCTCCCACCCCCCACCCCAAAACATCTTTAACAGTTTATAATTCTGGAATATTATTTCCAAACAATGCATACACCCTTAACAGGATTTAAAGATTTCAATTATAGAGAAAAGCTGTGGAATTACATGAGAAACTTTAAGTGAAATTTGCAACTTTGTCCTTAAACAGTGTGAGTAGTGCATTACTGCGCAAGGACAACAATGTGAACATCTGACATAAAGTTATAATTTAAGAAGGAATTTGTAATTGATTGAACCATTATTATTGTGTTCAATGTAAATGTATTTACTTAGCCTTCAAATAATCACCATAGCTCCTATGGGAACACCCATATATTGCTTTCTACCCTGCTTTTCTGGTCTAACGACTGGATTTTGTCATATATTTTTAATTTATGTGAAAAATGAAGCTAATAAAGCAAATCTACGTAAAAATAATGTGTCTAGCTTTGTGGCTGCCTGCGGATTTATTTTAGGTGTGCGTTATACTCTGACGCTACACCAGCCTGGGTGGACTGAACTCATTCATTGTGTATCCTCTGGAAATAAAAGGAAGAACTGTTGAGGATAATCCTGTTCTGCTCTTCTGTCAAACAGCTAACGCGTAGAGCCCTTTTTCCTGGGGATTCGGAGATTGACCAGCTGTTCCGCATATTTCGCACATTGGGCACACCTGATGAAACTGTATGGCCAGGCGTCACTTCCATGCCTGACTACAAGTCCAGCTTCCCTAAATGGGCCCGGCAGGATTTCAGCAAGGTGGTGCCGCCTTTGGATGAAGAAGGCAGGAAGCTTCTGGCGGTGAGTTTCAAAACAGTAGAAGGGGTCTCTTCTGCTGCAAGAAAGTGTAACATTGGTTTGGATGTTTAGCAGAGTGAAGTCTCATTCTTTCTAAGTGTAAAGAATAAGAAAGAATTCTTTCTAAGGAGCTGCGGTGGTGCAGTGGGTTAAACCCTTATGCCGGCTGGACTGCTGACCTGAAAGTTGCCGGTTCAAATCCGCAAGATAGGGTGAGCTCCTGTCTGTCGGCTCTAGCTTGCAGGGATATCAGAGAAACCTGCCAGCAGGATGATAACACATCTGGACATCCCCTGGGCAACGTCTCTGTAGACAGCCAGTTCTCTTGCACCAGAAGCAACTTACAGTATGTTCCTCAAGTCACTTCTGACACGATTTAAAAAAGTGTAAAATTAATGCTCTGCCATGAGTTAACATAGATCACTGCTGTATGAGAGCACATATTATATGTCTCTTTTCAGCTTCAGGAATCAAGAAATAGTTTCCTGTAGTAAGATTTGTGGGAAGCTTTGCTGCTTTTATAAGATAACGTATGTTTATCCCTCATTCAAGTGTCCCTTTCCTAGAGATCATGACAGAACCTGGAATAAGCTTATCACAGCTTTAATAATGGCTCCATTCGCTGAGAGTCTTGCCCCTTGCAGCATGTTCTGAAATTTGATTCCTTTTTCTTTATTACAGTAGTGAGTAGCACATTTGGAATATCAGGTTTGAAAATGTATTTACTGTTGTGAACACTAAAGATTGAACTTGTTTGATTGGTTAGGTTATAGTATCTCCTTGATTAAAGCATTAGTATAGTGCCACACAATGGAAATTTCGGAGAATGGCATGCTCGTTGTCACTGTTGCCTGGTGGAGCATTTTTATAACTGGCTTCTTCAAAGGCCTCTTTTTACTCTTTTTTAGCAGTTTCCTTTCAATTTGGAATTTCCTTCCACATGGACTACAAAGCCCATAATGGGGTTGTTGTCTCGGAATTGTGATAACTTGGTACATATGGGAGTTATTAGGTTAAGGAAGACTGTTCAAAGCATGGGTTCTGTTGGGCAAATGGGCTTATTAACAAAATATCCTCCCTATAAATGTACAGCAGAGTAATTTATAAGCAGCAGCATGACCCAGCACTAGTATCCAAAAGTGATAAATAGAACAAAAACACACAGACCAATGTTATCTGTTCATTAGGAGGCTTTTCTTCATAGCAAAATAATATGGTTGCACTATTTACAAAAATCAGGTTTCCATAACACAAATAAAGTTCTTTGTATTTCCTTCTTTGCTTCCACGCTGGGCTTCTTTCTCATGCAGATAAACAGCTTTGCTGTCACAGAGCCTCCTCTCATACCGGTTACACAGGAGCTTCACACAGTAGCTTTACACACAGCAGCCTTCATACAGGAGCTTCACACACGAGGCGTTCCACCTAGGGCTTCTTTCACTGAAGCTTCTCACACTGAGGCATTCCTAACTAGCTTTGGCCCATTAATTCTAACAGGCTTCGGCCTACTCACTCTCCTTGGGGCAATGCTAGCTTATTTAATCCTTTCAGTGCTTGACTCACATTTTTACAATTAAAAATACCTAGTTAATTTTTTATATTTCTAACAGACTTTACAATCTCTTAGATTTTTCTTTGTGTTTCCCCTGTATACTCCACTCATTCGTCAAATAGCTCATTTATTGAAGAGTAATAAATGATTTGTTTCAGTTAGAGTACATTGATTGGTTGCAATAAATATATAGCTACGAAGATTGGTCAGTGAATCAAGACTGGAGAAGTCTTAATCTAAATTTTAGAGTCTCTGAACATAGAACATTTTTTCTGTGTAAGGCAATTGCAGCTCCCTTTTTGTTGCTTCACTTTCCGTCAAGAAATGTAGTCTGCAAAGATCAATTGTAGAACATTGGCTTTGCAAGCAGAGCCAAGGTTCCTAAATACAATCTGTGGTTTCATTGATCGGGTATATAACAAATGCCTTCCTGTCTGCACCCATCTTACCTTGACTGTATTATTTAAAAGCGGGGGGTGGAGGGGGAAAAAGGTGAGAAAAAAGAGTGGATAGAGGGATGGTAAGAGAGAAAAAGAGGAAGACATCAAGAGAGAAAAGAACTGAGGGATAGGTTTCTTGGGTAATCACTTTTTCTTGGTAGTCTTGTTTTTGTCCCATCTTTTGATTCGGAAACAGAATCATATTTGTTCTAAGATACACATCTCTTGTTGGGGAGGGGGGCGATCTGATTTATCTTATTTTGAGGGGAGGGTTGGATTTCCTGCCAGTTATTATAACTCATCTTCCTTTCCCCTTTAGCAAATGCTGCATTACGATCCCAACAAGAGAATCTCAGCCAAAACAGCCCTCAGCCACCCTTTCTTCCGGGATGTCACAAAAGCTGTGCCGCACCTCCGCCTGTAAGAATCAGGAGGGTTCCTGCTTCCTTGGACTGCACTGGTTGCTTGCACTTAACTTTTCAACTTCATCTTGAATGGAACATTGTGGTTCCTGTTGGCACAGAGTCTACACTTGCATAGTTTATACTCTGAGGTTTACTTTAAAGCACTAGCCGAGGACTGGGTGCTTCCAGACAGCCTTGCGACAGGAGGGAAGGGCCTCCAGAGCCACCTACTTCAGGGACTCGTTTTGTGACAGAAACCATCACCTCTTCCTCCTTTGACAGAACATCTTTTGTCTTGGCTGACCCCCTGGTTCCATCTTCAATATAGAGCTCAGCTGTGCTTTTCTTTGAGAAAACCTTGCTGCCAGCATGAAACCGTTTTTCTCTGATTCATATCAGGATATTGACTTCAACTCTGGTTCCTACCTGGCATTCTATCAATTGCATTTTGGTGCTAGCAGAACCTTGCCCACTTTTGCCTTCCAGACCTTCAGATGAGGATTGTGCACTTAACTCTCCACTTTTTGTAAACAGGAAAATATTCTACTCAGGCCAATGAACTTCTACAAAATCAAAATTGACGTGCCTTTATATTAAAACAGTCCGGTCAACTTTTCCTGATAATGATGGTTTGTGGTGCTTGCATAAGGAGGAATAAAAGTTAGGGCTGGTGAAGATCACACTCTGGCAACTCAGAATGTCTTGCTAACCATCTAAAGGACTGTTTACTGTGTCACCAGACATTCTTGACTTTTCTAATGTACTAGTGTGTTCATCCTTCCACATCCTACTCCTGTACATGTATTATTTGTCTCTGTCCCCATGGTTATAGCCCATTAAACATTAATGCAATAGATATGGTTACAAAACTTCATCAGACCATGCTCCCTGCAAAGCTGCCTTTTTCCAGTGGTGTTTTACGTTCAACAGTTGTTGGTCTCAAAGGTCTCTTCCAAATGCCTACAACTGGAGCAAATCTGTCAGGTAGCCTTAGCTTGCAGGAGTCTGTTCAACAAATGCAGAATGCTTTCCGAAGTCATGTATGTTGGCTTTTAAATTTCAAATATTTAGCAGTTTGAAAAAATGAGAAAGTTCTGTCTCTACTACTGATGTGTATCTTACTGAAAATAATGTCATCATATTTGTAACCTGTGCTGCACTGCACCAAGGCTGGAGGTCTGGAAACAGTCTATCACTATGCCAATTTTGGTTTGAAGGAACTAAGGCAGTGTGATTCTCAACCTGTGGGTCCCCAGATGTTTTGGCCTTCAACTCCCAGAAATCCTAACAGCTGGTAAACTGACTGGGATTCCTGGTAGTTGTAGGTCAAAACACCTAGGGACCCATAGGTTGAAAACCACTGAACTAAGATGTGGGGTTATTTCAGTGAAATGCATTGCAGGATTTCAAAGGACTTGAGATATAATCGAAACAGTGATGTTTATCTCTAAGGGGAAAACCAGCTAAACTTTGTCCAGCAAATCCATGAAGCGGTATAAATACTTTCAGAAGAATTCATGATTATCTTTTCATTGGTGAAGAACTATAGGTACCCTTTGGATGAACTAGTTATGAAGACATGCCTACAACATTGAGGTTTTGTCTCAAGGCAATATTAAGTATTAAAGCTTTGACCAGCCCACAAAGATGCTGCAATAACATGAACAAACCCAATGCTTTTGCCTTATCTATGATAGACTTTGAAATTTTCCTTTCCAGATATTTGGATCCATCCATCACCAAGAGCATTATGAGAGCATTAAATAAAATGAAGAATCAGTTAATTTTTTTTGGGGGGGGGGCTCTTTATTTTGTAAAATTCTATTTTGCGTGATATATATTTTATCAAAAAGTGTCCTGAGGAAAGTAAGGTACAATTGTCATCTCAAACTCAGTGACAGAATTACTGAAATAGATTATTACATAATCTATTTATAACTGCATATTTTGGAAAAGAATACAGGTCACATGCAGTGGGAGATTTGGGGGCATTTCACACCCCTTGGACTAAAATGGGAATGCTTGCTATAGAAGTGTAAATTCCAAAGTAAATCAGCAAAATGTTCATCAGAAATACTGACGCCACTGCTGCATGCAATATTTGGATACATTTCTTTTTTCTTCTCTTGATCTTTTGATTGGAAGTAATAGATATATTTATGAGGCCATTGAATACTGAATTTGTATAAACCTTGTAAATCTAAGCACCTTGATATTTTTTCAATGTAGACTGTTAAAAGAAAAAATATTTTGTCAGTAGACCTTTGTAAGACTTAATTTTTAACTAACCTGTTTATGCATAATTAAAGTATTTTGTAGTTTTAAAGGAGCATTTCTTGAGTTTTTTCCGATTGGATGATGTAATGCAATCTGAGCTCTTCATCTACTGTGAGCTCCTCTCAAGGTAAAACCCAGTTTTGTGCTATTAATATTAGTTCTCTTCAGTTCAAACAAAACTGATTTCTATCACACTGCACAGACTAGTTATAATAGTAATAATAATACTTTATTTATATTCTGCCCTATCTCCCTGAGGGCGGGATATAAATATCTACACTGCAGCCTATTGGGGATGCACTTGATTCTGTGGACCCAAAGAAATAGAGAAAGAAAACCATAGAAATCTTAACTTGTGAAAAGATGGGAAACAGTTTATTGAGAACTAATGAATTATCTCTCCATACTGCTAGTGAACATTTAAGCTATAGATCCATGTGAAAGTGGTTCTATATGTGTTAAACTCATTATTTACATGGCTGCCTTATATGAAGTCAAATGAGCAGCCAGCCTAGGTCAATATTGCCTACACTGACTAACAGCAACTTTCCAGGATTTCAGGCCAGAATCTTTGTCTTGTCTGAAGCTGAACTGAACTTGGACTTAACTTGGGAGCTTTTGCACGTCAGAGGTGTTCTTTAGTGCTAGGACCATTCCTAAAAATCTTCAAAAAGGCATTTACTTCCAAGCCACAACACATAGCAGTGATGTGATACTTATCTAAACTGCAGAACATGTACCTCATTGGATGGTATCTTCAAGTGCTTATAATGGTAGTATTAAGTGTAAGAGTCCTATAGCTACAGAAACTATAAGCAGCACATATAGCATTTGTATATACCTGAATTCTGGGTTGCTGTGAATTTTCTGGGCTGTATGGCCATGCTGCAGAAGTATTCTCTCCTGATGTTTTGCCCACATTTAGTTGTGGGGTTGTGAGGTCATACAGCCTGGAAAACTCATAGCAACCTAGTGATTCTGGCCATGAAAGCCTTTAACAACATATGTGAATTCTCTTTGTGCCTTTTTGATCAGTTATTACAATGAAGTTTTTCATTGTGTTGAGAAATATGAAACGGGTTTGAAAGATGAAAATTGGTGCCTGATCATTGGCCACATTAACGGATTGGCATCCTAACAACTTCTGAAGACCTGAAGGTTCCCACCCCTGCCATAAGTAGACCGATAACTGTTTGGGCTGTAGATTACTTGTTCGTTTTTATTAGGATTCAGTGTGATAAAAGTGGCAGCTATTAATACAAGACAAAGTGGGAATTCAGCAGTGCGGTGATTTGGTTTGTGAAAGCAGCTCCTTCACCTCTAGAAGCACAGACAAATTCGTTTATGACTAAAAACTTGTTTTCAAACCTTTTCTTGAATCGGAATAGGAAAGTACGCTGTCCTGTATACTCCTTATGGCTGAGATAATGGAAAGTTTAAGTAACTACAATGTAGCTCTGCAACTGCAATGAAGCAAGTGGGGACCATTAAGCCAGAAATGTGACAATACCTGAATAATATAATCTACTATTAATATTTGCAGAATGCAAGACTGCTGGACTAGAGGCTAAATTCTGTCCCAGCAGAATTCTTATCAGATAATACTTTGCTGGAGGCTTCAGGTCTCCCAGTGAGTTTGAAACAGTAGTTGAGGAACTAAATGTCATTGAATTGCAATTCCCATCAGTCCAGCAGTACACACTAACATGGGGCAACCTGTTTCCCCTCCCTGTTTTACAGCAGGAGCAATCAATAGTTGTAGCAATTCTTATCTACTTCTTATTAGCAGAATAGACCATCAAAGGAGGTCTGCTGCACCACAAGAAGAGCATGGAAATTGCTAAAGGGGTTAAATCGGGTTCAGTCAGGTATTCCTGAAGATTTTTGTGTGTGTCAGGAATGACTTGAAAAACTGCAAGTCGCTTCAGGTGTGAGGGAATTGGCAGTCGGCAAGGATGTTGCCCAGGGTATGCCTGGATGTTTGATGTTTTACCATCCTTGTGGGAGGCTTCTCTCATGTTCCTGCATGGGGAGCTGGCGCTGACAGAGGGAGCTCACCTGCTCTCCCCGGATTCGAACTACTGACCTGTTGGTTAGCAGTCCTGTTGGCACAGAGATTTAACCAAACGTGCCACTGGGGGCTCCAATCCTAAGCTTTGAGCAGGCCGATGGGAGTTGGAGGCCCAAACAGCTGAAGGGCTGCAGTTTTGAGGATGCCTGGTTCATTTTGAGAAGCATAATCTCGATCTGCTGACCAAGAAAAGCAGTGCATAAAACGCATATCAAATCGCTGTACAGATTGCTGATGAGTTGAAACCATCCTTTCCCCATCTTCACCTCCTCCAGATCCCAGCTCTGAGAGCAAGGCTTCAGTTTGAAAACAAATGTGGGGTTTGTTTCCAAAAGGTACCAAAGCCATCTGAACAAATGTTACAGGAATAGAAAAAAATGTACTAAGGATATGCATTTGTTTGCTACAAAATGCAGTTTTCCAGGCTCTGTACCAACATAATTTTAAACATTTTTATATTTTTGATCTGTACATGAGTTGTGAGGATCTGACAACCTGAATGTTCCAACAAACTTTAAAAGTATTAATCCCTAGGCCCATTCCCTAATTGCCAGATAGTAATCTGTTCCGCATCTCACCTACTTCCCTGGTCTTGTGATACATTGTTTGCGCCACCCCTCGCCCAGTCCTTTTATAGCTAAGTAGATCCTTTTCAGTACTCCTGACCATTGGACTCCTGAACCTCACTTGATGGAAGTCTCGATGTATTCAGTTATATATATATATTAATGTGTTTTAACTGGGTTTCTGTATTTTATGATGATTTTTTAAAAATTATTATTTTTATCTTTATTTTATTGTCTTTAATTGTTTAAAAGGTATAGTTAGGTTGTTTATATTGTCTAATGTACTTTGTCTTGATGTAAACTGTTTGTATGGTTTGCTTTGGGCATTTAATGGCTATCTTATGTTGGAAACTGCCCTGAGTGCCTTCGGGGAGATAGGGATGTCTATAAATTAAGTTTATTATTATTATTATTATTATTATTATTATTATTATTATTATTATTATTATACTTTTTTATTACTCTTAGCCAACAATGTGCTACCACTTACAACACATTTTTCATTAAAAAAAAATTGGTGCTTTTTGGAAACAAACTCCAGAAATGTGGTTTGGTGTTCTGCTGACTTGGAGGCCATTTGGCTTCTTCCCTCTTCCCTAAAGGTAAATGGGAAGCCTTGGCACAGAAGAAGGGAGTTCTTCAGGCTTTTTGACTCCATGGAAAAGAGCCAGGGCTTCTTCCTCCCAGCCACGTTTCATTATAGTACTTGAAAGCTGTCTGGAAGAAGGGCTGAGACAGTGACACCTTCACTTTCTGGTGGTTCAATGGACACAAACTTTGTTTCATGAACAAAATTATTTCAAAATACTGTGACAGATTTCCTTCAGGCTATGTGAATAAAATGTATATGGAACACAAATTGATTGTGTGTTTAGACATGGGCCCCATCTCTAAGATATTTCGTGGAGATATATGCAAATATAGGCAATCCAGATATGAAACAGTCTGAAGTCCTGCGTTGCTATGAGTTTTCTGGGCTGTCTGACCATGATCCAGAAGCATTCTCTCCTGACGTTTCGCCCGCATCTATGGCAGGCATCCTCAGAGGTTGTGAGGTCTGTTGGAAACTAGGCAGGTGGGGTTTATATATCTGTAGAATGTCCAGGGTGGGAGAAATAACACTTTTGTCTATTGTAGGCAAGTGTGAATGTGTCAACCGGCCACCTTGATTAGTATTAAATAGCTTTGCAGCTTCAAGGTCTGACTGCTTACTGCTTGGGGGAATCTGAAGTCGAAAACACACCTGATCCCAAGCCTTTACGAGAAGGGGTGCCCAACCTGTATTGGCCACACAAGCGTTTCTCCACCGAGAGCACGGCGACGCGCGATAACTCGGAGATAAGACCCACAGAATCCAGTGGCATTCGCTTCCGGACTCCCAAGATCCTCTCCGCTTCCTCGGCAACCCCTCTGACTATAAGGGACCCAAAGAGGTCAAGGATTAGGCGCCTCCTAGACACCTTTTTTTCTGAGGAGCCAAACACTGCCACTCAAATCCGAGGTCACTTCTCATTGGGCGACCGTGACAGCGTGCCCCCTGATTGGGTAAAAAAGTTAGCTCCCTTGTCAATCATTCTCTCCCTCCCTCAATCTCGGTCTCGGAATGGGCAGCGAGAACTGAAATTCAGAGCTCTAATTGGATGTAGCTGCTCCATGGTCCCACCTTCTTAGGTCACCTTATTTGTTGTTTATGAAGCTGCCTTCCTATTGGTCAGCTCCCTCGTCGTTTAAGCAAGCGCCCTCCCTTTCTTGCCCGCTGGGTGCTTCCTAATTGGCTCTCCCGCCTCCTTTTCTGCCATTGGCGAGGCCTCTCCTGCCCATTCTTCCCTTCGCGGAGCCCCAATTAGCCGGTCGGGGCCAGGGCGCGGTTTCCTCAAAGGCGATTGGCTGGGAGGGCGTGGCCGTGCCCCAGGTGCCTTGCGCCCATTGGCCGGGGACGCGTTCCAGCGCCGCCTCCGCGTGCAGAGGTGGGTTTGGTTGAGGGAGTTTGTTTGTGTGCGAGGCAGTCGGGGCCCGCGGAGGGGGGCAGTCGGAGCCATCCGTCCCAGGTAGAGCGGGACGCGAGGAAGGGAGGGGGGCTTGGTTGCCTAGGCGACCGGGAGGGCTGCAGCGAAGGGCGGTGGCTCGGAAAAGCCGGGGCCTTGGAGCAGACAGGGGTGGGAGGATTGAGGGGCTGGCGGGGCCTTCGAGGCAGGAGGAGGCCCCTCAGAACCGGGCGGCGGAAGAGGCTTGGGGAGGCCAGGAAGGGGGGGCGCGCTTGATGGGAAATGGCGGAGGGGGCTAGCAAGGCCTCAAACAGACAAGCCCAGGCCACGGGGTGTGTATGAGGGGCCTTTCAGCCTGGGAATTAGCTTGGAAAGAGGCGAGTTTTGTGTGAATTAGATATCGAGGGGCTTGGAAGGCGGTTGGAGGGGTTGTGTTCCGCAGCAGCGTTGGTTTGGTTGAATGATGTGGAAACGAAAGTGCTGGAGTGCCCTACTCTTCGGGAGCACTCCCTGGCTGCCAAATCGCCACAGCAGCCTGTAATATGTTAATCACGCGTTTCGTAGCATTGCTTTTAGATTTAGGCCAGGCATGGGCAAACTTCGGCCCTCCAGATGTTTTGGACTGCAACTCCCACAATTCCTAACAGCCTACCGGTTAGGAATTGTGGGAGCTGAAGTCCATCACACCTGCAGGGTCAAAGTTTGCCCATTCCTGATTTAGGCTGTTGGGAAACCTTACCAGATGTTCATGATCCCCACCCTCTAGTTATCCAGGGGTTTTGGGCTTCAATTCCCCAAAATCCTGACAGTTTCCCAAGTTGGCTGGGGTATCTGGGGGTGGAAGTGTTAAACTTAAATTGCTTATGTTTTATTCTTTTGTATTGTTGTATATTGTCATCGAATTCTGCCAGTTTTGTAAGCCGCCCTGAGTCCCTTCGGGTGAGAAGGGCGGGATAGAAATGATGAAATAAATAAATATATAAACACCTGGCAGGCCAAAGGTTGGAAACTGCTGTAGATTTGTATGTATTTATCGCAGGCATGGGCAAACTTCAGCTCTCCAGGTGTTTTGGACTTCAACTTCCAGGAATCCTAGCCAGCTTATTGGTTGTTAGGAATTGTGGAAGTCCAAAATACCTAGAGAGACGGAGTTTGCCCATGTCTGATTTATCATGTCAGAAGCGAAACGAGGGTACAATTGTAATGTATTTAAAAACACAAGCAAAGTTAAAAACTTGGCATTATACTAAATGTCCTTTGACTAGAAGCTGGCTGCTTGGAGTGCCTCTGATGTTATTAGAAGGTCCTCCATTGTGCGTGTGGTAGGGCTCAGACTGCATAGGTGATCTCTGATTTGTTCTTCTCCACACTCACGTGTCGTGGACTCCACTTTCTGGCCCCATTTCTTAAGGTTGGCTCTGAATCTCGTGGTGCCAGAGTTCAGCGCCTTCCAAGTCGCCCAGTCTTCTATGTGCCCAGGAGGGAATCTCATCCAGTATCAGCCAATGATTAATGTTCCAGGTTCTAGCTTGCCACTTTTGGACTCTCATGAGAGAAGCCGCCCCGCAGGATCGTAACACATCCAGGCGTCCCCTGGGCAAAGTCTTCATAGACATCTGATTCTCTCACAACCAGAAGTGACTTGCAGCATGCTTTAGATCAGTAGTTCTCAACCTGTGGGTCCCCAGGTTTTTGGCCTACAACTCCCAGAAATCCCAGCCAGTTTACCAGCCAGTTTTTGGGAGTTGAAGGCCAAAACATCTGGTGACCAACAGATTAAGAACTACTGCTTTAGATTAAAGCAGTGGTTCTCAACCTTTGGGCTTCCAGGTGTTTTGGACTTCAGCTCCCACAGTTCTTAACAGCTGGTAAGCTGGCTGGGTTTTCTGGGAGTTGAAGTCCAAAACACCTGGAGGCCCAAAGGTTGGGAGCCACTGCTTTAGATTAAAGACTACTGCAGGATATACTATTGTACTAGTTGAAAGGTGCATTTACACCAGGTATCCTCAGACTGTGGCCCCCCAGCTATTTGAACCTCCAGCTCCCAGAATTCCTGACCATTGAGCAAGCTGGCCAGGGCATCTGGGAGTTGGAGGCCAAAACAACTGGAGGACCGCTGTTTGAGGGTGCCTGATCTACACTGTAGAATTAATGCATTTGACACCACTTTTACTGCCATGGCTCATTGTTGTGGAATCCTGGCAGTTTTAGTTTTGCAAGGTCTTTAGCTTTCTCTGCCGAAGAGCTTTGGTGCCACACTAAACAATGAATCCCAGGATTTCATAACAGTGAGCCATGGAGGCTAAAGTGGTGTCAAAATGCATTAATTCTACAGTGCAGTAGCACCCAAGCGCTGTTTTTTGTTCCTGAAATCCTGACCTGGTAACATAGTTGTAGAGGAGTCACATCAAAGCTACAAGATCTGCATCTTGCGTAATGAAGGTGGGACGCCACACAGCACCTGGGTAGTGGAGCTTGTTGTTGCCCTAGTTTCTTTATAGTTGAGTTGCTTGACCTGTTGAAGCTGCTAGTTCTTTGGACCGTCCATATTTTGTTCCTCTGGAAGTATTTGTGCTTTCCCTCAGCACTGAAGTACCCCTTTTCACCACTGAACACTCTAATCAATCCTGATGGTTTCTCTCTATAAAAATGGGTCCTTGGGAGAATGAAAGTATTTCAGGCTATTGTCTGATTTTAAAAGCAAAGTCACACAGTGTGTAAACAGCTTTCATAGAGAACCTTTGAGCCCAATTGAACTCTGAATCAGAGTTCTGGTTGGGCATGTCTGATGCTTTGAGTAATCCTGGTATTTATCCTATGAATGTTATGGAGATGGGCATTTGGGCACATTAGGGATTCGCTGATCTTTCCCTGCTTTAAGGCGCTTATAATCTGTTCTTCTTACAGCTTGTCTCTATTAAAAATGCATTGGTGTAGGCAAGTTGCCCAGAGAAACAGTCAAGGAAAAAATTAGATTCTTATGTTGCTCGAGAATATCAAGACAGAGATGGCTGGTTGCAAGTACTTAATATATATCCTTTCCCCATAAAGCACCATTGAGCCTGGTGATTGGTGGTGGCTTGAAGTTATCAGTGCTAAATTGTTTTAAAGGGTAAACTGTGCAGTTCATCTTATGTTTAGCCTAGAAGGATACGTTGCTGGTATGTTCCATGGGCTATTTTATTGGAGTGGTTGTTATTTTAGAGTCAGTGTTTTTTCCTCCATGGGTTTCCCTTTGCTGTTACTCAGGTTTATAATCTGATACTAAACCATTTGTAGAACTGCAAAGAAAGGATGTGAATCATTCGGATTAAATTGCAAAGAGTTATGAAGTCATTCAGTGTGGGTTTGTCCTAGAATCTCTTGTCCAGTCTGCAGTATGCCAAATGATAAGCCTTATATTATTTACTTGTGGAGACTTTCCTCTAATCTTCTGAAAGAAGTTGCTTCTCCCTCCTTTATTTCTAGTTACTGTTACCAATTCACCTTTGCCTGCTAAATGACAGCCAACTTTAACATATCTTGCATGATTTTGTAGTTGACAAGGCTAGATTGTTTAGCTTAACTGTGATGTTATCTTAAGAGAATAAAACATTCTATTTACCCCACCCCAGTAAAAAAGTTAACCTTCATTACTGAATGTTATTGAGATTACAGAATTGTTTAGAACGGTAGAACTAATGTGAAGTAGTGTACGTATAAAGAGCCAAAAACATAATTTCTCAATTGCAGAAAAATGAATTATTTTATCAGAGCTTGCATAATAGTGTGTCATTATTAAGAAAAGTACTGAATGTTTGTGTGTATGTAATTTTTTTTGCTTGGGATATTTGTCTGCATTTATTTTCCTGGCTGTTGTGTGCCTGTGTGTTTTTTGCCTCCACTAAAATAATTGGAATATGTAATCTTTATTTTTCACTCAGGGTTTTCTCCTGTCATTTCTCAATATTTCTTTCAGTATTTCTTCAACAAAGAATTGGCATTGGATGATCTTAAAAAGTTATTTGCAAAGTGGCACTAACAACATTGTCTGCTTAGGCTTGCTGTCCTCCATGAGTTTAAGCAGTTAGAAAAAGTAATACATTTATTAGATATAACAAATCAAGGATTATCTATTTTTAGTTGTCTTATTTTCCTAAAAATGTTCCAGTATTCGGGCATGACAACATTTAAATTGTCGCACATTTCTGTCCTCCTATATACAGAGTTTGTATTGGTGGTTCTAAATTTCTTTCAACCTAGAAATTGGAAGGCTTCCTATTTTCCTTTTGAGGAAAAATCCAATTCCCAGTGTTGCTGGGATGATTTTGGCAATTTGACTGCAGTGGAAGACAAGAGAATTCTCAAAAGCCTTAAAAGAGCACCTTTGGGTTTGTTGGAGGGGGTTATCTCTTAACCAAGTACTAGGTGGCAGAGGGTTCTTATTATCTTCATGTACCAACTCTCAGCTGCTTGAATTTGAAAATAGTGTGTAAGGCTGACCTTTGGTCTGATCCAGCACAGCAGTTTCTTTGGCCACTTAGCAATACAGGGATTTGTGGCTGTTCCTGCTAGCTGACCCATATGAAACAGCCAGTCCACTTCCTGCCTTGCACTGCCTTGAAACTGGTGTCCTTTGTCCTTAATCTGCTTGAAAAGTGTTAATGCAAGAAGTGAAAGAAGCTCACTGAAATACTAAAATCTAGAATGTTTTGTAGTACCTTGTTCTTCTTAAGTAATGAACTAAGGTGTATATGTTATATTTAAGTTTACATTAATCTGATTCACTTTGCAGATTAATGTAATCTTAAATATAACGATACTATAGAATATAGATTTTAATCCAGGTCAATAAATTGACTTCATGCCTAAAGATACCATGTTGCTTCTGAAATACATTCAATCCCTAGCTCTGAATAGGGAAACCCATGAATAGAGTAACACTTCCCTTTGTGCCCTTAATATTTTATTCAGACATTGTGCTCAGATCATGCTGTTAAATGGTCTCTATTGATCAGAGTTGAAAATATGAAGTACAAGGTAACTTCAAGGGTGTGCAGTGCTTAAATGTATTTAGGGTTTTTATCACAATAAGTATGTCTGTGTTTTTCCCTGGAAGACTGCATGAAGGCATATCAGAATCAAGAACAGTAGAAAAAACCTTAAATTACTGAATATCTCAATTGACTGCAGATCAAACCAATCTTGAACCTTGTTCAGAAAGTATAGGTGCTTGATGGAAGAAAGAACACGTGTATTTTCTTTTGCTTTGCTCACATATATGTGCATGCACTTACTCATGCATAAGTTGACTTCATGTATAAGTCAAGGGCAGGTTTTGGGGCCAGATTCATGGATTTATATGTATATGTTCTGTAGATAACTTGAGGGTCATTCGACAGAGAGGGGAAAGCACCAATGCCATGTCAGGACCAGTCACCCTTGCCCAGGCATTCAAACTCCAGAATTGGCACCATGGCAGAGAGGGTAGAAATCAGTGCAGCTCTTAGGTTCTCTAGGATGGACTAAGCTCTTATCTTTGACTGCTGTCCTCAGAAAATGAGTACCTTTAAGGTAGAGTACACTCACATTGACTCATAATTTCTAGACTTATACATGAGTATATAGCAGGGGTCCCCAAACTAAGGCCCGGGGGCCAGATGTGGCCCTCCACGGTCATTTACCTGGCCCCCGCCCTCAGTTTTAGACTTAGGCTTGCCCAAAGTCTGAAATGACTTGAAGGCACACAACAACAACAATCCTACTTGACTATCTCATTGGTCAAAAGCAGGCCCACACTTCCCATTGAAATCCTAATAGATTTATGTTGGTTAAAATTGTTTTTATTTTTAAATATTGTAATTGTTCTTTCATTTACTAAGATTGTGCGATGGTAATAATATAATATATTGTGTATACATATAATATTGATACTAATATTATAATGTAATACAATATAATATTATATATTATTACTAAAAATATTACCGTATAGTGGTATAGTACAATATAGTAATATATAATGCTAATATTGTGCTATGCTGATAATATATATTGTATGTACATACAACTTGTAAGCCGCTCTGAGAGAGGGTGGGGTATAAATTTAGTAAGTAAATAAATAAATAAATGTTGGGGGTTTTTTTGCACTACAAATAAGATGTGCAGTGTGCATAGGAATTTGTTCGTATTTTTTTTTCAAATGATAATTCGGCCCCGTAATAGTCTGAGAGATCATGAACCGGCCCTCCACTTTAAAAGTTTGAGGACCCCTGGTATATAGGGTACATGTTGAGACAGATGAGTATATCTCTAATCCTCCCATTTTATCAGAAAAAGATTCAAAGTTGTCAAGCCTATGCATTTTGTACTGCATGCTAATGTGTGTGTCTTAACATATTTTAAGTCACTTGGTTTTGTTCTCTGAGCAGTTAAAGGAGAGTTGGTGTGGAGCAGATACATGCAAATGAATTAATATATTCCAAGGCAAAAATCAGGGTTCTTTATTACCACCAGTGACATCATTTCTGCTTCACTGGAACAGATAGTGTGGCATCCTGTTATTTAGCCCCAACCTGAGTAGACTCATTCAATCAGTATTGAATGGTAGTTCAACACATGGGGTTTCAAATGGTATGAATTTAATAGCAGTGTGATTTGTATGGCTATTGTCTTGGTGCATATTTCAATTCTTTATTAAACAGATGAAGGCCACTAGATCCCTGTCTAAAATATGAAGACCATATATGTGACAGTTAAAGATACAGCATTTACTTATTCTACAGTATTAGTAGAATAAGTAAATGCTGTTGAGAAAAAATGTTAATCCTTTAAAAATGTTCTGGGACGGTGCTTGATAGCACCCTAACATAAGGATATCCTGACTGCTATCACAGATCTCAGTTTAAAGTGTATGTTGCTGATAGGGTGACAGACATACTCTCTCTAAAAGATTACTGTTGTGGTTCATTTAACTGTCTTTTATGCCATAATCAAGTTAAAGAAACTGTCAAGGGAAGAGGTTGAGTCTAGTGAGCTCTTTGCCCCTTAGAAAAATCAAGCTAGATATCTCAACTGCCTCTTGTTCTCTGACCCTGATGTCATATTCTGGCAAATGTCAGCTTCCCATCTTGCTCTGCCAACATTAAAAGGCGCTCCCTTCAAGTGTAGAACAATAGGATGGGTAAACATGCAATCTCATTTCTTCCAGGTTTATCCTTGAATTGGTACAAGCAGATCCCAAGTCAAACAGAACAACTTGCCTCCAAAGTGCTCATTTTACAAGCTTAGATGGAGAATGAATGGTTGTCTTTAAACTAGAGTCTCTCACTGATATTTGCTTGTTTCAAACATCAGAGTCTTGTTTGGAAGCTATGGGAAAAACATGAAAGCAGAAATTACAATAGTTGCAGAGGTAACAACTTGATATAGTGATAGATTCAGCATGTTTTCCTCTGCCTTCAGACAAGTATTTGGAGTACGACAAATGCTGCTGTTGGTACTGTACTCCCATATGCTAGCATAAAAGATCAGTCCAGGTCAACATATCCAGATGATTTTAGGCATGTATAATCTGCAGAACTCAGAGGGTTTTGCTTTATTCCATTTGATCCCTGATTTTCTGAATAGGCATTTTCTGTCACTGTGTGAGTTAGACCATAGATAACTAACTTTTAAGATAGATAAAGAACGTGGAAATATCAAAGACCAAATCCGAGGTCCTTCAGAGTCCCAAAATTTTTGATTCTGAACTTTGAGCAATCATACTTGTGGAAATTCCTGTGCATAATTCCCCTGTCATTTTAGCTCTTGACCATCCCTGTAACTGAGGGTGTAGTACCAACAGTATCATCTACATGCAGTTTTCATGTTAAAAAGTTTGTATTGAGAATCTGGTATGGACTTAATTCTTATTTTGGACTTTCTGCACTAGAAGAATGGATAGTTACTGTATCTATGGCATTTCTTATTGCACACTGGCTAGCATAAATCACGCCACACATGTGGTGCCAAAAAGTCACCATTGTGCAACAAATGTATTCTGTTGATAGTGAGGGTACAACTGCACCAACGCCATATTTTTCTCTATCTTGATAGAATCATAAGAACTGAAAAGGGCCTCATGGCCATTGAAGCCAATGCTGCATCTCCAGTAAGTAGCTGTTCAGCCTCCTTTTGAAGACATCCAGAGAAAAATACATTAACATCTCTAGAAAACTCTCTGTCAAGAATTTCCTTCCAATATTCATTTGAAATGTGCTTTTCTATAACTTAAAACATTAGATTAGAGCTCAACTGCACAGGCTATATGATGCTCTTGGAAGCTAGCTTCAACTTGCACAGCTATACAGTGCACATTGCCAAAGCATGCTGCTATATGTGTTAAGAAGTTTTAAAATACTTTACATAAAATGGGGAAAGCCTAAAATAACAACATTGCATAGGGAAATCGGCTTCACAGAGTGTTAAAGCATTGCAGACACGCAGTGCATTGATGTCCATTGTAAAATTCAGAATGGGGGGAGGGGTGGCTGATGAAAAAACACCCAAGGGCATGACTGGGCAGCAGAGAGCCAGTTGAGCCCCTGGAATAAGTAATTGAATACCTCTACTGCTACTTGTCACTTTCTGCTTCTTCCTATGCCCCCAATGTACATGTGCTCATTTCTCATGGAAAGGAGGACAAAAACCACATTCTTCATGGCTGTCAAACTGTGGATACTGCAGATTCTAGAACTGGTTTGAGGCCACTTTCTGTGGTTAATGTAATCACCATCCTGGACTCAAACCTGTTCCTGAAATAGCAGTGTAATCATCTATCTGCACAGAGAAACCGGTTTTTGATAAACCAGTTCAAAACTGACCTAAGTAATCAGTGTAGATGAGTCCTACTCTGAGGGAGTAGAGGACTGCCTTGTCCCTGCATCTCTGACATGCGATCACTTCATGGTATTCTCTTCACCCAGCTGACCATGCCCAACTCCTTCAACATCTCTTCATATGATTTGTTCTCTAGCTAATATTGTTCTCATTGCCTTGTCTGAACCTGTTCCAATTTTTCTTTATTCTTCTTAAAATGAGATACCCAGAACTGAATAAAGTATTCTAGATGAGGCCTGACCAATGCAGGATATCATGGAATTATAACTCTCCCCAACTGGGAAACTGTGCTTCTGTTAATGCAGGCTAAGATAACATTTGCCTTTACTGTAGTATCATACTGTTGGCTCATATTCATTTTACAATCAAGAATAATCCAAATATCGTTATCACCTATAGTACTGTGGAGCCAACTTATATATGCGCATTTGGGTTTTGTGGCCTAAATGCAGAATTTTACCTTTGTCTTGTTGAATTGCCATATTTATTTCATTCCAGTTTTATAACATATCAGTCCTTTTGAATTCTCTTCCTATCTTTAATGCGTAAGCAAAAACTACTTCTCCTAGTTTTGCATTATCTGCAAATTAGATAATAATTCTCTCCATTCCTTTAGTTTGTCAGGATTTGTTCTTTAAAAACCCATCCTGGCTCCTACTGTATTGTCACCAACCTACTTGCAGACAGACTCCTAGTACAACTCATTCTAATTTTTTTTCCTGGTGTTGATGTCATGCTCACTGGCCTATAGTTAGGGTTTTTTTAAGGGAAGGTTGATGCTTCCTCCTCTGGCACCTAGTTTCCAAGATTTCTCAAAAATGTTGGCATGTGGTTTTTGCTAGCATTTCAGTGAATTCCTTTAATCTTCTAGGATGCAGATCATCTAGCCATGTAGATTTGTACTAATTTTGGCTAACTAGGTGATTCCTGACTTTTAACCTGGATTCCTTGCAGAATGTTTGCTAATACAGTAGAGTCTCACTAATCCAAGCCTCGCTTATCCAAGCCTCTGGATAATCCAAGCCATTTTTGTAGTCAATGTTTTCAATATATCATGATATTTTGGTGCTAAATTCGTAAATACAGTAATTACATCATAACATTACTGCGTATTGAACTACCTTTTCTGTCCAATTTGTTGTATAACAGGATGTTTTGGTGCTTAATTTGTAAAATCATAACCTAATTTGATGTTTAATAGGCTTTTCCTTAATCCCTCCTTATTATCCAAGTTATTCGCTTATCCAAGCTTCTGCCGGCCCGTTTAGCTTGGATAAGTGAGACTCTACTGTACATGGAATCACAATCTTAGTTTTAGTTAAAACAACCAGAAGCAAAATAGATATTGCACATTTTTGTTATCTGTTAGCATTTTACCACCTTTGCTGAGTAGCAAGGCCACCAGTTCCTTCACCATTCTCTTGCTTTGTTTTTATTTGAAAGATCCCTTTTGTTGCTCCTGTCTTGCTTATGCAGTCTTAGCTCATTTAGAGCTTTGGCTTTTCTTATACTTTTCTGCAAGCTTTGTTCTTTCTTGGTGATTTGTTCTTCCTTATATTCTTTATCCGTGTTCTTTTTTCACTTCGTTCTCCATTGCACTGTGCAGCCAATGTTTCAGACGTTTTCTATTTTTCTTCTTCCATAGGGTTGTTTGTGATTGTGCTTTCCTTCTTCATGAATCCGCACCCATGCTTGGGTGTATTTTTCCTGTAGTATCTCTGGCCATGGAATTCTGCCTGATATTGCCCTGAGATTGCTAAAATCAGCTTTCCTAAAATCTTTGTCATTTCTAACAATAATAAATTATAGCATTACATGGCCCTTCCTCCAAAGAATCGATTGCTTTGATTTCAGCAACCAACTACTCCCTGTTGGTTAGGATGAAATTCAGGATTGCTGATCCTCTTATTCCTTTCTTTATTACATTCAGCCCCCAAATTACAAACAAGATAGGTTATGTAGGTTTGTTCTCAAGTTGAATTTGTTTGTAAATCAGAACAGGTACTTTTAAAAGTGTATCTCTTTCTTTTACTCAAATCTAATGCACCATTGAATCTGATGCACCCCTCAATTTTCAAAACCCCAAAACCCCCAAAAAATATTTACCATATTATGCAAATCTAAAACACTCCCTAATTGTGGGAAGGTAATTTAGTCAAAAAAGGTGAGCATTAGACTCAAGTAAATATGGTAAATTGATCAAGAATGTTTTCAAGAGCTATGCTTAGCAGAACTGGTCTCTCAGCAAATATCAGGAGATATTTGAAGTTTTCCATAACTACCAGTTCTTGCTTGTTGGAAATTTTTGAGATTTGTTTCAGAAATACATCACCCACTACCTTGTCTTGGCCTGTAGTAAATTCCTACCATAATGTTATTTTTATTTCTTTCTCTTTTTATACTTACCCAGATGTTTTCCACTGATCCAGCTTGATCACTCCTGTAGATTTTCTATATAAGTGAATTTGTCTTTTATATATAATGCTACTCCCCCCTGCTTTTCTTTCTCATTTTTAACAGATTATATGTCAAGGACAGAACGCCACAAGATTCAAAGTAACAGAGTTTATTAGATTACAGAACTCAAAAATGCCCGTAAAACACAAGGGCCAGGCAGTTTTTGCCTTTAGGAGCAAAAAGGGGCAAAAGTAAATGTTCAAAAGATAAACCGGATTAAACCGGAGTTTAATCCGGGTAAAAACAAACTGCTTGCTTCAGCCTGGGTATAAACGAAACGAAAGCCAAGGAACAAAAGATACAAAGAATGCAACTAATTGGCAGCAGATTCCTCTCTGCTGCCAACACTGTGCTTAGAGTAACTTGCGTCGCTCCCCCACACACACAGCAGACAGGATCTCCAACACGAGTAAATCAGCCAAGGATTGTAGCAGTTGAGTAGACCAGTTCCGTTCCGTAGATCAAAGCCAGAAGCAGACGTTTGTAGTTTTTCCAAGTCCAAGAAGGGGGGAAGACAAGCCGTGGTCAGTTCAGTCCGAGTTCTCAAAGCAGGAGATGGCGTCCGTCAAGAAGACGACGGAAGGTCAAGGTCACAGCACAGGAAAGCACACAAGTCTTCAGGGAAGCGTCCCACACACACACGGATCCCAAGCGTTTGCCCAGATTACCTTGCCCAACGCAATTTGCAATTGCTCTCAAGCCCCATTTTATGCCAGTTACAAATCTTCATCACTGTCAGCTGTCCTCCTTAACCCGGGCGTTTCCTCATCACTTTCCTCGTCAGAGCTGGAACACCTCTGACTACGCCCAACAGCATCTCCAGCTGTGGATCCCGTCCCATCCCTCCAGCTAAACCATGGGTCTAATCCTGAAGGTCCCCATTCATCTTCTGTCCCATCATGGCCAGTGGCACCCACTTCCTCCCTTACCCGAGTCCAATCCATCTCATCCTCCTCTGAGCTAACCAGCCCCTCCTCCATTCTCTCCGTAAACCCTTCGAAAGACTCCTCGTCAGATGGTGCTGCAAATATGTCTCGCAGTCTTTTTCTCTCTCGCTCCTCGAGAGTATCTGACTCTCGAGGAGTCTTACGCCCACGTCTGTCAGTAACAGAGCCATGAGGCTCAATCATAACACTATCCCCTCTCACAAAGGCCTCCTCCCCCGATGGCGGAGAAGTGGCAGTGATACCCTCCGCTATAGCACCACGACGACTAGAGGTATCAAGTTTCAACAGCGAACGATGAAAGACTGGATGGACCTTTAAACTAGACGGTAAACGCAAACGAAACGCAACAGAAGAAATCTTTTTAACGATAGGAAAGGGACCCAAATACCGAGGCGCAAACTTTCCCCCAGCCTGTTTAATATGTTTGGAAGATAACCACACCAAATCCCCTTCTTCCAACTCCTCCCCTGCCTGCCTGTGGCGGTCAGCCTGAGTCTTCTGCGTTGCCTTAGCTTCCAACAGTAAGCGACGGGCAACATCATGCAATGCAGCCATTTCCGAAGAGCGGTACACAGGGTCCGAAGAGACCACATTGGTCGACGGCGCCACACCTCCCCGTGGGTGAAAACCATAAGTTAGCTCAAATGGCGTATGCTGACTAGACGTGTGCACCGCATTGTTGTAAGCAAATTCCGCCACCGGTAACCACTTTACCCAAGCCGTGGGTTGATCTAAACAAAAACAACGCAGATACTGCTCTAAGAGCCCATTAACCCGTTCCGACTGTCCATCCGTTTGCGGATGGAAAGCTGAAGACACGTTTAACTTAGTCCCCAAACACTCATGGAAGTGTTTCCAAAAGCGTGACACAAATTGCGGAGCCCTATCTGAAATAATCACCTCGGGTGCTCCGTGCAAACGATAGATGTGCTTTGTAAATAGTAAGGCCAACGTAGGGGCCGCCGGAATGGTTGAACAAGGAATAAAATGAGCCAGTTTACTAAATAAATCCACCACCACCCAAATACAAGTATAACCCCCAGACTTAGGCAAATCTGAAATAAAATCCATGGAAATGATTTGCCATGGCCTCTCCGGAACAGGTAAAGACGATAACAACCCTCTAGGGCGCCCAACAGGCGTCTTACTCTGCTGACAAACGGCGCAGCTGTCACAAAAGCGCAGAATGTCTTGCCGCATCTTTGGCCACCAGTAGCTCCTGGTGATAAGCTGTACGGTCTTGAACCTGCCAAAGTGCCCAGCCATGGGTTCGTCATGGTGGGCTCTAATCACCTCCAACCTGAGGGTCCCTACTGGTACGTAAACCTGCCCCCTACGCACCAATACCCCGTCTTGATCCTGAAGATGCGGCAGTATGGTACGGTTACCTGCAGAGAGCAGCATCAGTTGCTCCTGAGTCCATACATCATCCTTCTGAGCCTCAAGGATCTGGTCATGTAACCCAAGCTCATTATCTACAACACACAGAGAGGCAGTAGGCAAGATGGTCTGACATACTACCTGCTCATTGGTCTTAAATTCCGGCTTGCGGGATAAAGCATCGGCCCGCAAGTTTGCCTTCCCCTCCACGAACTGCACCTTGAAGTTAAACCTGGAGAAAAACAAAGCCCAGCGGATTTGACGCTGGTTTAACTTCTTTGCTGTTTGCAAGTGCTCTAAGTTCTTGTGATCAGATCTGACCACGATCTGGTGCCGTGCCCCTTCAAGCCAGTGCCGCCACACCTCAAACGCCACTTTAATCGCCAACAACTCCTTCTCCCATATGGTATAGTTCTGCTCGAAGGGTGTTAGTTGCCGCGAGTAAAATCCACAGGGACGCAAGGTCCCTGAGGAATCCTTCTGAGACAATACAGCCCCCAACGCGTAGCTAGAAGCGTCCGCTTCTACCACGAACGGTCTGTCAACATCAGGATGGGTTAGTATGTTGTCCGATTGAAAACTAGACTTTAGTTGTAGAAACGCCTCGTGAGCTTCCCGCCCCCACACAAATGGCTGTTTCTTGCGCAGAAGCTGCGTCAAAGGTACCGTGAGCTTTGCAAAATTCGGAATAAACTCCCGGTAGTAATTAGCGAAACCCAAGAACCTTTGTACATCCTTCTTAGTCTTCAGCTCCTGCCATGAGTTGACGGCGTCAACCTTATGTGGGTCCATTTTAAGTTCCCTACCTGACACTACATGACCTAGGAACTCCACTTCAGGCACATGAAAGACGCACTTGGAAGCCTTGGCGAAAAGCCCATTAGCCCGCAGTCGGTGCAGAACCTGCTTGACATGTTGACGATGTTCTTTCTCGTCCTTAGAAAAAATCAAGATATCATCCAAATAAATCACTAAAAATTGGTCAATTAGGTCCCTGAACACATCGTTCATGAACCTCTGGAATACCGCAGGAGCATTACAAAGCCCAAAAGGCATGACTCGGAACTCGTGGCATCCGAAACACGTGTTAAATGCCGTCTTCCATTCATCCCCTTCCCGTATACGGATTAAGTTATAGGCCCCCCGCAGGTCAAGCTTGGTAAAGACCTTAGCCCCTTGCACCCTTGATAACAGTTCCGAGATTAAAGGCAGCGGGTACCTATCCCGAATGGTGTATTTGTTTAGGATCCGATAATCGCAGACCAACCTAAGTTCCCCAGTCTTTTTGGCTACAAAGAATACCGGTGCCGCAGTTGGAGAACTAGATGGGCGAATAAACCCCTTGGCTAAATTTTCATCTAGAAACTCCCGCAAAGCTTGCCTTTCCGGTACAGTCAAGGCATACAGCCTCCCTGCTGGCAGTTTCGCACCTTCTGCCAACTTGATGGCGCAATCATATGGCCTGTGCGGTGGTAATTTGTCCGCTTCTCTTTTACAAAATACATCAGAGAACTCCCCATACTCAGCAGGCACTCCCTCCATATCAGAATGAGTAACATTTAGAGTGCAACAATCCTGCCTCTTTAAGATCACTTTACGTGTTGCCCAATCTACATGTGGGTTTACTACAGCTAGCCAATCCATCCCCAGGATCACATCATATCTAGGCAAGCTCGTAATATCCCACACAAACGTTCCCGTTACTCCCTGCACCTCCCACGTTACTGCTGAGGTTTCATGGTTAACCACCCCAGTCTCCAGCAGTCTCCCATCTGCTCCTTCCACCCACACGTCGCATGCCTTGCGCACTCTAGGAATGCCATGCTTCTTAGCAAACTCAATATCTACATAGGAGACCGTAGCCCCTGAGTCCAGCAGTGCCAAAGTAGAAACAAGTTCCCTTCCCCCAACAGATAATGTAATGGGTACGAAAACATGCTTCCTCCCCTCAGTTGACTGCTTGAGGAGCCCTAGTGCGTTGGACTCACGTCGCACTAGGGCTGGC
Source organism: Anolis carolinensis (assembly GCF_035594765.1). NCBI lineage: Eukaryota > Metazoa > Chordata > Lepidosauria > Squamata > Anolidae > Anolis > Anolis carolinensis. The sequence continues at coordinate 166,993,526 of NC_085842.1, forward strand.
CTTTTCCCGAAAGCTGGGAAGGTTTCACATTACAATTTTTGGCAAAATGCCCAGCATTCCCACAGTACAAACACAAGCCCAGCTGCCTCCTACGGCTCTTTTCCTCTGTAGACAGCTTTTTAAAGACCCCAAGCTCCATGGGCTCTTCCCCCATCACCACAGGTGCCCTGGTTACATGCATGGGTGGCGCACACATTGCTTTTGAGTGTTTACGAGCCTCGAACCTTGCGTCTAAACGCAGCACCTTAGCTACTAAGGCGTCCCAGCTTTCAGCCGGCTCCAAGCGTGCTAATTCATCCTGGAGCATATCACTTAACCCGGCAGTAAATAAAAGCATGAATGCATTTTCCCCCCAATCCAGCTGGTGGCGATACAGGTTAAACTTATTTAAGTAATCCAAAACAGTCCCCTTTCCCTGTTTCAACCGATACAGAGCCCACCCAGCGTTCTCCGTGCGGAGAGGATCCCCAAAAGTATCAGTTAACAACTTTTTGAAATTATTCAAATTGTCCTTGACTGGGTCATTTCCCAAAATTAAATTAGTGGCCCATTGTCCTGCGGGACCGGTCAACAAACTCAAAATAAAGGCCACCTTGCTAGTGTCTGTAGGAAAAGCATGAGCACTGAGCTGAGAAAAATAAAGCTCCACTTGTGCCAAAAAGGTTGGCAACTTGCACCTGGTTCCGTCAAAGCGTTCAGGAGTCAAAACATGTCCTTTCACAGCCTGAGCTGTTTGGATAACGGTAAAAGCCGTTTGCAATTGGTCTACTTTGGCCCTTAACTCATCCATCGTCTTCCTGACGGGTTTATTGCTGCAATAAACTTTTTATGGGCGTTGGGCAATCTGTCAAGGACAGAACGCCACAAGATTCAAAGTAACAGAGTTTATTAGATTACAGAACTCAAAAATGCCCGTAAAACACAAGGGCCAGGCAGTTTTTGCCTTTAGGAGCAAAAAGGGGCAAAAGTAAATGTTCAAAAGATAAACCGGATTAAACCGGAGTTTAATCCGGGTAAAAACAAACTGCTTGCTTCAGCCTGGGTATAAACGAAACGAAAGCCAAGGAACAAAAGATACAAAGAATGCAACTAATTGGCAGCAGATTCCTCTCTGCTGCCAACACTGTGCTTAGAGTAACTTGCGTCGCTCCCCCACACACACAGCAGACAGGATCTCCAACACGAGTAAATCAGCCAAGGATTGTAGCAGTTGAGTAGACCAGTTCCGTTCCGTAGATCAAAGCCAGAAGCAGACGTTTGTAGTTTTTCCAAGTCCAAGAAGGGGGGAAGACAAGCCGTGGTCAGTTCAGTCCGAGTTCTCAAAGCAGGAGATGGCGTCCGTCAAGAAGACGACGGAAGGTCAAGGTCACAGCACAGGAAAGCACACAAGTCTTCAGGGAAGCGTCCCACACACACACGGATCCCAAGCGTTTGCCCAGATTACCTTGCCCAACGCAATTTGCAATTGCTCTCAAGCCCCATTTTATGCCAGTTACAAATCTTCATCACTGTCAGCTGTCCTCCTTAACCCGGGCGTTTCCTCATCACTTTCCTCGTCAGAGCTGGAACACCTCTGACTACGCCCAACAGCATCTCCAGCTGTGGATCCCGTCCCATCCCTCCAGCTAAACCATGGGTCTAATCCTGAAGGTCCCCATTCATCTTCTGTCCCATCATGGCCAGTGGCACCCACTTCCTCCCTTACCCGAGTCCAATCCATCTCATCCTCCTCTGAGCTAACCAGCCCCTCCTCCATTCTCTCCGTAAACCCTTCGAAAGACTCCTCGTCAGATGGTGCTGCAAATATGTCTCGCAGTCTTTTTCTCTCTCGCTCCTCGAGAGTATCTGACTCTCGAGGAGTCTTACGCCCACGTCTGTCAGTAACAGAGCCATGAGGCTCAATCATAACATTATATCCATCAATTGTTACATTCCAATCAGGGAAGTCACCCTATCAGTAATAGGCCCCGTCACTTCTATAATATAATATATAATTTTCTGCACTAGGATTTCAAGCTCATCTTATTTGTTTCCCAAACTCTGTGCATTGGTATATATACATCTATAGTGTTATCTGTTCTCATCTTTTATTCAACTAAAGTGGGTTTTGCTTTGGGGGTCCCATTCTCTCCATTAGCTTCTCTCCTAGAACTCACACCCTTGTGTATAAATGGAACTGTGGTAGACCTGTCTTACAGGGAAGCCAGAGTAGAATTATATGAAGTATTGCTGAGTTTTGTGGGTTGTCAGAAGTACATATCTGAATTAGTAATGGGAAGAGGTACACAATTTGCCTTGGAAATATCAACAAGTATTATTTTATTTTGGTCTCATCTGATTTGATACTGTCCATATTTATTATCCTCAGCTCTTGTTGTTCACTATGCCGGTTGAAATAGCTCCATTGTTTTTCCTTCCTTGTTTCCTTCCTGTTTTGTTTTTATTGTTCTCTCAAGGTTCCAGCTAATATCTTGGAATTAGAAATTAAAATTGGAATTATGATTTGCAGATCAATCAAAGATTCCCACTCCCCTCAAGTTTCTGCCACTGAGCAGAATAATTGATCTCACCCACCCCATACTCTGAATGACTTGTCAGCTTATAGTATGCACGCCTTTAGAATTTGGGCCGCATGAATGTCAGCCTTCCTGGATCCTATGTTATGGACTCATTTTCTGATTGCTGAAGCAAGAACAGAGGATTTTTTTCTGATGTTTTTCTCACATATAAGTGTGGATTCAGGGTCTTCTGTGCAGTATTATGTACTGGTAGTACATAGATACTATGACTTGTAAAACTGGGGAGCATACAATAAAAGATGAAGTGTTTGGTTCTGTGGCCAATTTTTCTGTCCATTTATTTTGAGACTGAAATGATATCTGTAAAGTTGGGCATAGCAATAATATGTTATGTCTAGTGGTGGTTTCTTGGGGAACCCAGCTGTTTCAAGAAAGATTGTTTATTGGAAGATTATTTTGAGTTTTTGCACTGGAGTTGTTTTGGAGTGACTGTTAGTTTCGTTGTTATAGTTTTTCAAAATCAAAGCTCATGCTAAAATCAAAACCAGTTAGTTGTAAAGGGTGCTGCTACATTCCTTCCCTCCCATCTTCTTTTTATGTTAGTAGCATGTTTGTCTTCTATCGGTCCTCCAAAAACTGTGTCATATACAACAGCTGCTTTATTATGGCTACTTTTACATTTCCTAGATGTTTGTAGCTAACCTATGTTGATCTGATTGAGCAGGGGGAATACTCTTCCTCTTTTCTTGACACCAGGATTTACTGCTCCAATCTTTCAATTTCACATTTAAGAAAAGTATCCCAAAAGATTATCCCAAGAGTAGTACAGTTTGTTGCATGACATTAATAAAGCTGTTGATAGAGGAGATCTCAAGACAATTCCACCAAAGGGTTGATTGTGCTTGTAGTTGCAATTCTAATGCTAATCACAGTGGTGAATGTGACCCTCCTGTTATTATTTGAGAATGGTTAAGCGAAGGGTTTCCTGTATAAGAACAGCCAACCTATATAAGAAGGGCGAAAGCAAATGGTCTAATGTTTATAAAGTTGAGTTGGTGATAGACCTTTGATATGTTTTAATAATCTGAAAGATTATAATTGATATGTATATTTATATAAACAATGATTCCCCTACAAAGCAAGGACCCAGGCTTCAAAGCAGCTCTTTGATTGGGGGTGCTACTCCAGCTCGCCAATAAGGATTGCCCTAGGTATAACACAGCCAGGCATTGCAGCTGCAAGGCTATTCAGTACAATTCAACCAGACCAACAAAGGATTAACCTTGGTAGAAGGCAGCCCGGCTTTGAAGCAGCGATACTACTCTGTACTATTGAAGCTGATCAACCAAAGATTCCGCTAGATAACAAGCAGCCAGGTTTTGAAGCAGCGAGGCTATTTATTGCAATTCTAGCAGCCCAAAAAACCATTCCCCTAGAACGCAAGTGCCCAGCCTCCCAAGCAGCAACCCTATTCCATTGTATTCCAGCTCACCAAACAAGGATTCCCAAAAGAAGAAAGCAGCCAGGCTTTGAGGCTGCAAGGCTATTCACTGCTATTCCACCTGGCCAATAAATGATTCCCATAAGCCGCAGCAACACGTGGCCAGGCACAGCTAGTATTTTTATAGTTCTACAATATTGTGTTTTACTGTTATTGTTTAAATCTGGCTTTGAATTATTGCCATAGTTTGTAAGCCACCCTGAGTCCCCCTTCAGGGGTGAGAAGGGAAGGATACAAGTACAGTAAAGAAATAAATAATAAATAGATTATATTTGCAGAGAAGTAGGAAGAGGAAGCCCAAGACTATTAATTTAATAATATCAAGTCTTTCTTTTGCTTGGTGAAAGGTGACTTTGTTTTGCTGCCTGTTATTGATTGAGGTTTCTGATTTGTGAACTAAGTAAAATAAAATTTGGTTGTAAAAATTTTCAGGACAGTTTAAACTCTCCCTGAATATCATTATTAACTGAATACTTTAGCAACACAATACATTTTTGTCAAAATATTGGAAAGTCTGCATGTTGGATTACTTAGATTTTTCCAGCCTCTGCCTTCTATATGGAGTGTGTCATGTTATTTTCAGACTGCAGCAACAGCTCTTATGCTGCCACTTTTGCATTCAGTGTCTAATATCGTTTCACTATTAAACACCTTGCATTGCTTGCTAATCAACAAACATCTAAAGTTTCTAGATTGAATTGCATAAAGGTTTCAAAGGCATAGCTGTGTTAACCTGTTGAAGTGAAGCAGAGTCTGGTGGTGTAATATATTTATTAGTCTTTATAATACCAAGGCCATTGTTTGTTGCTGCATTGGAGAACAGCTTTGCCACAAGAAGGCAAATTACTTCCACAGCCATTATTATTGTGTAGGGAGTGTTCCAGCGAGTAAACCTACTCTTAAGAGTTCATTGGATTGCCTTGAATAGTAGTTTATTATAAAGAAGTGATTTCAAAATACGTGTTTTTATAAACAAGTTAATGTAAAATATTTCAGGGGAGCAGTAAAACCTGAGATGAAATTTTTTAAATAAGCTGAAAGAAAGATTGAGCATTTTCTTGATCATATTTGATGTGGGTATGATTATGGCGCTCCTTGCAGTCATGCTGGCCACATGACCTTGGAGGTGTCTATGGACAACGCCGACTCTTCGGCTTAGAAATGGAGATGAGCACCAACCCCCAGAGTCGGTCACGACTGGACTTAACGTCAGGGGAAAACCTTTACCTATGATTACTAATGTTAAGAATTTGATTTAGAATCATGGCATATTTTTCTGATGAGCTTGAATTTCTAAATTCTCTAGCTCAGTGGTTCTCAATTTGTGGGTCCCCAGGTGTTTTGGCCTACAACTCCCAGAAATCCCAGCCAGTTTACCAGCTGTTAGGATTTCTGGGAGTTGAAGGCCAAAACATCTGGGGACACACAGGTTGAGAACCACTGCTCTAGCTTGATCATTTTTGGAGGTGAAAATGTGTTAAGATGAATGGATGCCTTTGTTTTTATGTGAAAATAAAAAGCTGACTTCTTGAATTTACAATTTAAAACATCAGAAAATGAATTGGTTAGGAAATGTATAACAATTGCAAGTTACAAATGTGATCATATGTTTTAAGTGATCTTGTTGTCCTTAATCAATGTAATGCAACTAGTATAAATTTGTTCAGTGCTACAAATACCCACTCCATACTCTGAGGTTTTAACAGATGTATTTAATATCTTAGTAAGATAAACACTGATTACACTTACTTCTGCGATGGCTGTACCTATGTTCCATAGTCCTGTGTTTCTTTTTACAGAATAAATATTGTGGAGTTGTTGTTCCAAAGTTTTCAAAGAGTAGAACTTTTAAAGAGAAAAACAACAAAGATAATAACCTCCTTCTGTGGAAAATGTGCTTAGACAGAAAAAAGGAAGCTTCAGATTGTCTCATTTTAAGTAGTAACTGCCATTGGGTAAGGAAAGGAACATTTCTTCCTCTGTTTATGAGTGTGCCCAGAAATATAGGGTACAGTGTTTTGAGAAAATAGGTACCCATTTGAACACATTCTAAAAAGCATACTCATATAACAGTGAAAAGAAACTCATCAGTTGATGCTGCATGGATATTTTCATGATATATAAATGTACAGCAGGGTATTCACTATAATACCCTCCTTCCTTTTTCATCTAAAATATGACTCACTTTAGGAAACATACTAAATGGTTAGAAAAAAAGTGGCAACTGTAGAGAGTGCAGTATATCACTTTAGACTTCTCTAAGCAGGCTGGCACCAGCTGTGCTGACCGCCTCTCTAGATACGCAAAGGGCTCTTCCCAGGAAACTTGGACAGGATGCCTGCACCGTCATTGCTCAATTCCTTTGCCATTGAGGAGGTCTTGGGAAAAGGAAGTGATTTCTGTGTTTAGCAGACTCAGCTGAAAAAAGCCTACATATACAGTATTTGCTTTGCTACAAAATATAATAGAGGTCTTAACTTAGTCCTATGGTTTATCATGAATCACATTGTAGAAAGTATTTTTTACATTATGCAACTTTGGAAAACATAAATAACTGTTTTGTGTTTGTAGAATATCTGTGTGAGTTCCGTGTAATACTTGTAGTCAAGTTTTGGGTTTAGTTTATTTGAATTGTTAGGGAATATAAACCTGGAAGCATACCTAGTCCATCTTTCCTTCTGAAAAATATCTAAGGAACCTTCAAAGAAATCACAACAGGTATATAGAATCAAACCATCTAATTCACCCACAGTGGCCACCAAGTGCCCCTCTGAAGACCACAAGAGCACAAAGATAGGAGACTTCCATTGTTGCTTCCTAGTGATTGGTATTTGGAGAGGTCTGGCTCCATTGAGTTTGTAGAGCTGTCATGCTTTTAGAAGTCCTCTCCATAAATATATGTTCTTTCAAAGCCATATAAGCTTATAGTTATCATCACATTAAGTCAACCTCAGTTCACATAGTAAAAGTACATTGTGGGAAATATTTTTTTTAGCCCTTAATTTTCTGCTATTTTTTTGTTGACCATGTACACATGGTCATTTTTGGTGGTGTGTGCCTTAAAGTCATTTCTGAGTCAAGGGCCCCTTCTACACTGCCATATAATACAGATTATCAAAGTCGATAATCCACAATATCTGCTTTGAACTGCATTATATGAGTCTACATTGCTATATAATCCCGTTCAAAACAGATAATCTGGATTTTATATGGCAGTGTAGAAGAGGCCACGGTGACCCTAAAGTAAATCTGTTGTAGGTTTTTCTTGACATAATTTGTGCACCTTTGCCTTCCTCTGAGGCTGATAGGGTACGTCTTGCCCAAGGTGGACTTCTGTGGTTACTTGGGGATTCAAACCCCAGTCTCCCAGTGCCCTAGTCCAAGCCTCAAATTGCTACATCCTACTGGCTCTCACATTTTTGTACCTTGGGTTCTTAAGTGAAGATATGCCTGAAGGAAGTGTTGCTTACCTGTAACCGTGTTTCTTTAAGTGGAAATTTGCGCCTGTGGTAGTTTCCTGCACCCTTTCACTATACCTGTATTTTCAAGCTCTAATGTCCTTAACCATAGTTCTTCCTTTTGTCCAAACTTTGAAACTGATTTGGAAGAAGAAAGACTATTATATCACATTGTGGACTTGTTTTCATGATTTGTTATGAAGTGGTCTGGACAAAACAGGACTACACCTGAATATTTCCTGGCTTCATCAGTGCTAAATGTGAAGTGCCTGTATGTATGAACAAAAGACTAGCAAATATAGCTTAGTAGTATAGTTTTTGTTTTAACATGGCCATTGAATGACCCAGATTTTTTTCTAGAATGGAAGAATACTTCTCTACTTTCTCTGTAGCATGCTGAATTACATAAATCTCTGTTGGCAGCACACTTTTAGCCCCTAAACTAAAACATTTAGAAAAATCTATATGACTTCAGAATATGTTCGTTCTTTTTAAACAAAGTACTTTTGGTTCTTTTGTCACCTTTGCAGTTCTGTTACATTTTTAAAAATGGTCTGATCAAAAATGTTCAGGCAGTCCCCAAGTTACAAGCACAATATTTGACATCCTGCAAATTGTAGCTTTGTATAATGATAAATAAGTCCACTAACAATACATTGATGTTATTATAAAATGTTATTCTCACACCCTTCCCATAAGAATCCTGAGCATTGCATTTGCATTTGGTCTTGCCATCTATACTTGAGAGCATACTAATGATCATGTAAAAATAAAAGGTTGCTAATACAGAATCCTGCTATTACTAAAGATTCCTGAGAATAAACCTATTACTCTTTACGTTTTATGTCCTTACTAAGTGCCTACAAAGCAAAATTGGAATTCATGCAATTTTTAAAGCTTGTTGGAAAAGACTACTAAGAATTTTAATGTTAGAGGAGATATTTTACATTTGTATTTCCAGTTGTTACTTATCAGAAATGAAATGGTTTGTCAATTTCCACTTTCATTTTGGAGGAAGAAATCCTATCCTATTTGTCTGAAATGGCGATCGTGGTTGGTATTTATTAAAGTAGGAGTGGAAAATATGGTCTTCCAGATACTGTTGGGCTGCAGCTCGTATAATCTCTCACCATTAAATAGGGCTAATAAAAGTGGCAATCCAATAACATTTGGAGGGCTCGAGGTTGCTTAGATGGTGGTAGAACTTACTGAAATTTGATCCAAACCCTGTTATTCTATACAGATGGCTCTCTACATTTTAGGTTCAACCTTAAAGATTTGATTATTTGAGATTTGACTAATACTTTATCTCTACCAGAAATTGACTATAAAGCTGCCATAGAGGAACTAATGAGATGTTCAGGTGAAAACCTTACTGTTTTTTTCTTCATGGGTTTTTCCACTTTTGTGGGGATATTGCTCTCCTAGCACCTGAAAAAACAGGATGATCTACAGTGTGAATTTGGTTCTCGAACTTTTCAGTTACTCCATCAAGAGATTGGAACAAACTCCGAATAGAAACTACAATAAAATCTAAATGTGTTCATTTTAAAACATGAATATTTCAAATTTTAGCTAAGATACGGAACTGAAATTGGGAGATCAACTCATAAATATTCACTCACACCTATTCTTTGCCTTGAAGGTGTATTGATAAAAATGGTGGCTGAAAGTGCAAATCCACATTATCCCTTATGTTCTACAACAGCATGCTCATGTATTCAGTTGGCTGATCCAAGTGTCAGGGTGGAAAAATCATTTGCCTATTTACTGGTAAAATGGCAATTAGACTTTTGCTTCCAGGATTCTCTCCAGTATGAAATAAACATCGCTGAAATACAGAACTATAATCTTTTTTTTCCCTGAATCCATAAACGGATTTAAGCAGCAAAGCGTAGAGAAGACAAGAGTGGCTTCATTCATTATTTTTTCTGTCATAGAGATCAGTCTATCAGAACAATTTATGTGTATTGGAAAACAATATTGAGGCTATTAATGAGAAGATACGAAAGACAGTCATTATGGTTTTTTGAAGGTGTTTCATCCCTTGAATACTTAAGGATTTGAAATCTTTTATCCCTGTGTATATAATGAAGCTTATTAGATGTTAATCAGTAAAAGCAGTCTTGTGCTTCATGTGCCTTCAAGTTACCTATAGGCCCCATTAATTTCATAGTGTGTTCTTAAAGGTAAAGGTTTTTCCTTGACATTAAGTCTAGTCATGTCCAATTCTGGGGGGTGGTGCTCATCTCCATTTCTAAGCCGGAGAGCCGGAGTTGTCCGTAGATGTTTCCAAAGTCATGTGGCCATGGGGCCAGCATGACTGCATGGAGCACCGTTACCTGCCCACTGGAATGATACCTATTGATCTAATCACATCTGCTAGGTTGGCAGAGACTGGGGCTAACATCGGGAGCTTACTCCGCCAACCTTTCATTCAGCAAGTTCAGAAGCACAGTAGTTTAACCCACTGCGCCACTAGGGACTCCAGAGTATTCTTAGGCAAGGGATATTCAAATTTTGTTTTGCTACGTAGTTCCTTTCTCTGAATATAGCTCACAGCAGGTGGTATTTGTTGGCAGTCCCCATCCAAGTACTAAATGACATTAGTTAGCTTCCAAGATCAGACAGGAACTTGTGCCATAGGAAGCACTCCTTCACTGTTGCAGCATAGGCCATCTGCTGCTACATAATTCTTTATTTTAAACACTGCAAAACCAATTCTGTGCTGGTGAAGAACATCTGCTGGAGGAGAAGGAACACAGCCGTTTGTCTAACACATTACACTGTGTGAAGTAGGGTCAGAATGTTGTTCCTCTAGGCTTGTTGTTGGTGCCACATGATGGGATGGGCATTCCAGGCCAAACAGTGTTTACTCCACCTCAAGGAATGTGAGCAGGAAAGACGTCTGCAGGAGTTGCTGACTCATTGATCACAGAGCTTCACAGCGCACCAGGGTGCTTGTCCCCAGGCTTACCGGGGAGGGCTGACTGTCTTGGTGTGTTTGAGATAGCTAAATAGGGCTGGTTAGAAAAAGTCCAGGGAATACTTTGAATTTAATTGTCTCACAGCCTGGGTATCAGGCTACTTTGCTGGACGAAATATTTTACTGTCCTTCCTTGTTTTCTTACGTTATACGAATGTGATGTTCTTCTTGTGAGTTCTTTAACAAGTTGTATTCTTTCCATTTCACAAACATAATAATCAAGATCAAGACTGAACTTTATTTCCTCATTACTTATGATTTGCTGAAGTTGCATTGATGCTCAGTACTGTTGAATTACAAATATATCTGCACTGAGTTTACATCCAAACTTCTGCAGTGTCTTTCTCTTGCCTAGCATACTAACCAATCTTTCTTCTTTTATCACAGAAGGAGCTACTAACTTGGAGAAAGCTGTCCTCTTGTTCCAAGCCAAAAACCCTTGTGCTCACAAGGTCTGGTTAGTGATTGGTAGGTTTTTGCATCGGCTGGGGCACAGGCTGCTCTTGGAATCCAGGCCATGACCAGCAGAGGAGCTGCGAGGCCAAATGGTCAGTCACAGGCCAGCAAGATTTGTCAGTTCAAGCTAGTACTACTGGGTGAATCAGCAGTAGGAAAATCCAGCCTGGTGCTGCGTTTTGTCAAGGGACAATTCCACGAATACCAGGAGAGCACCATTGGCGGTAAGTTCTGGAACTTCTGTACTACATGGAAGAAAATCCAATCCATAGCCTAAACATCAAAGAAGCATACTGGATCCCAGTATGCAGAGTAAATACATCTGCATGCATTTAAAATTACGATTACTCAGTAGCTTTACCATAAAGAAAGGATAGACAACTGTGCAAGCCTAGGATACCTACATCTCCATAACAACCTCCCAAATTTTTGGTCCCAAATCCTCTTGGGGGGATATGGGAGACATTCTCAGTATACTTTAAGTCTCTATGGTCCATTTTAGATCCAAGAGAAGCCTTTCTTTTTTAAAAAAAAAAACCAAAACAAAATCAGGAAATGAATAGAAATCACTTCTGGTTTACTCCCTGTTTGAAAAATAAATGCCCTCTGGTTCAAGGGGGGTATTTAGTAGCAGATTTTAAGTTAGTGTCCTTAAATATGTGTATAGGCAGTCCCTGAGTTACAAACATTCAACTTACAAACAACTCATATTTAAGAACAGGTTAGACAAAAGGAATTGAGATAAATCCACCCCAAGGAAGGGAAATTAACTTCTGAAAGAGTTATCATGTGGAAAAGGTGTCTCCATTGAAGCTTTCTCACTAATCTTTGTTTCCATAACAAGCCATTTTTTTTTCAAAATCCAATTATCACAGGAATGGAAAATGAGGTGAATCTTCTGAACAGGCACAGTCAGCACAGACCACAGGGATGCTAACCCTTCCCTATGCTATCCAAAGCTAGAAAATGTATATTTTTGGCTGGCGTTATATTTTAAAAGTACATATTCTGACTTGCATACAAATTCAGCTTAAGGAGAAACCTACAGAACCCATCATGTTCATAACTTGGAGACTGCCTGTATATAGTAAAAAAATAGCAACAGCACATACAGGTTTTGTGGGTTCTCCATCCACAGATCCAATTAACCACAGCTTTAAAAACATTCAGAAAAAAATCCCCCCAAAAAGCCTTAGTTTTGCATGCGGTGAACACTATACTGATGTCTAAGCATATCCTACTGTAGTCTCCCACCATTTCACAGATCCTCAGGCCTTTTCTGGCACTTCTTTGAGTTGTTCGCTATTCAATGGGCATCCATGGATATGGGTATCCATGGGGAAGTTCTGGATTCCAAGCCCTAGCAAATACTAAGAATCCACTGTACTGTAACTTGTTAATTGTTCTGATAAACATGCTACAGAAGTGCATTTTGTATTTCATATTACTTTTAAAATACATTATGTTGAGATGTTTGCATGCATATGTGTGATAATATATTTTAAAAACACTTCCCTAGTGTTTGCTTAAAATATATTATTCATTCCATCGGGACTTGGTGTGTACTAGTTGGGGAGCAAAGTTTCCCAAACCATTTTCTATTGCCGTTTTAAACCATTTACTCCATGTATGCTTAAACTTCCTGGTGTTAGTATCAAGACCCCTTTATTAATCAAATAGGCTAATAACTCTTCCTGCTTTATCATTGAATGTTCATTAGCTAGTCTTCTTCTTAGTCGATCCCTCATTGTCTGAGTATGATGACCTTCCAAGTGTAGTATTTTTCTTAGAAGAGAAACTGTATGAGTTTTTTTAATGTGTGGAGGTCGGTGCACATCCGATCAACACGGTCTTCACAGAGTGAGGGTTCCAACCAGTGGCATGGTTAACACAGCCACGGTGGCTTCTCAATCTGTTGCAGTCGTCTTCTGCCTTCTCAGCCATTGTTACATGTACTACATAATCTTCCTCCTGATCTGCCATTGAGGTCTTCAGGTCTTCAGATTGTACTTGGTCTGGAACCTGTGGCCACTCCTGGGAGTACATAACTCCAACGGCTATACCTGCAAGTTCATTGGAACACGTGTTCCAATGAATTGTTAACTAGTTCACTGTAGGAGAATGTAAGTGCCTGAAGTTTAATGAGTACATCTATTTTTGAGCCTCCTAAAGTAAACTCTCTTTTTTTTTTCTCTACAGCGGCTTTCCTCACACAGTCTGTCTGTCTAGATGACACAACAGTAAAGTTTGAAATCTGGGATACAGCTGGTCAGGAAAGATATCACAGTTTGGCCCCTATGTATTATCGAGGAGCTCAAGCTGCCATTGTGGTTTATGACATAACCAACCAGGTAAGCCTGCACTGTTTTGTCAACTTCTCCTGCAGCCATAGTAGAAATGTTCCATTAGTTTCATTCATTCGTTCCATTCACTTTCCCCATCTCACAGGAAATTGTGAGCAACAATTGTGAGCCCGGGGCCGGGCTGTGGCGCAGCTAGCTAGTAACCAGCTGCTATAAATCACTACTGACCGAGAGGTCATGAGTTCGAAGGCCGGGTCGGGTTAAGCCTCCGACCATTAAAAAAAAAAAAATAGCCCCGGCTTGCTGTTGACCTAGCAGCCCCGAAAGACAGTTGAATCTGTCAATTAGGGAAATTTAGGGACGCTTTATGCGGGAGGCTAATTTAACTAATCTACAACACCATAAAACTGCTCACGAGGAAAAGAAGAGGAAGAACAGCCACCAATGGACGGTGAAGCAACAGCTCCCCCTGTGGCCGGAAATCGTGAAGCTGGAAGATGTTAAAAAAAAATGCCTCTGTGTCTGTCTAAAACTGAATGTTGTTTGTCTATTGGCATTGAATGTTTGCCATATATGTGTTCATTGTAATCCGCCCTGAGTCCCCTTCGGGGTGAGAAGGGCGGAATATAAATACTGTAAATAAATAAATAAATAAATAAATAATCTAAAGAGAGATGTTAGAGAGCAGTGGTTCTCAACCTGCGGGTCCCCAGGTGTTTTGGTCTATAACTCCTAGAAATCCTACACAGTTTACCAGCTCTTAGGATTTCTGAGAGTTGAAGGCCAAAACATCTGGGGACCTGTAGATTAAGAACCGCTGTCATAGAGCGTTGTCCCTTATTTTCCATTACTAAAGTGCAAGAGTCCTCCCTGACCAAAGACTTGTCTGTTTCACATTAAACTTCTACTGTTAAACTTTTTTTTGCTTGGAACCTTTATTTATTTCTTAATTCCTGACTGTTTGGGTCTGGATAAGAATGCATAACATTTATACAATACAATTGTTGGTTTAGAGTGGTCACATTCTTCTGAATGGGAAATAACTTTATAGGTAATTTGCAATTTGCTAGATTTAAGATTGCACTGAGATGCAAGTGAAATGGGATATTTCTTTGAAGCAGAGATAGGAAATCTGGGCCCTTCAGATATTGTTAAATGATAATATCTATAATCTTTTTCCATTGCTATGCTGCCTGGGGATGATGGAAGTTGGTGCCACCTGGAGGGTCACAATCTCCTTATTGCTGCTCTGCTCTAAAGTATCATATATACTTAAGTATAAGCTGAGTTTTTCAGCCCTTTTTAGGGCTGAAAAAACCCCTTGGCATATAATTGAGTGAGGGTCCTGGCTGGTTTATACTCGAGTTTATAGATAATCGGAGTTGGACAGTCTCATTTTATTAAAGTCATATTATTTTAAATTACAGTTTGTGTAAATATTCAAAAACATTTAACCCACCAATGCCTCAATTAATGTAATTTTATTGGTGTCTGTTTTTCTTTTTCTTTTTGAAATTTACCAGCCCCTGCTGCATTTCCCACCCTTGTCTTATACTCGAGTCAATACATTTTCCTAGTTTTTTGTCATAAAATTAGGTGCCTCGGCTTATACTCAAATATATATGGTATTTTTTATTCATGGTGACAGGGTGGATTCACCCTTTAAAATATTTACTTACATTTTATCATTTCTGTTCTTTTGAAACTGCACACTTTTTATTGATTGATTCTTATTTCTTTCTTTGCTCTCTTTTACTGTTATGTTGAACATCCATATTCCTGTTATCTGTTAAGAATGTAAGAAAAACTATGCTAGATTAATCCAGAAGCTGGTCTGGTCTAGTATTCTGTGCCCATTAGCCATTTGGCTATAGACAACCCATAAACAGGAAACAAGCACAACAGTATCCCCCGGCTTTTGTTCCCAATGAGCTATGTCTGAGAGACATACCACTTTTAGAAGTAATAAATCATAATTAATCCATCATGTTGTGTTGCCCTTGAAAACCCTGTCTTCAAGTCCTTGGCCGTCATCTTTCAAATTGGCTTTGATTCGTCTCCTTCAGCAATGGACTTGTTCCCCTGACCACCCAACATTTGCGTCCCAAATTATGTAACAAAATTTGGAAAAAAAATCTGTTCTTGGTTTGAATGTGTTATTTCAATACTGTTTAATTGTGTGGTATTTTGAAAGTAGTAGTTGCACGCCAAAACCTTCATTTTTGTGGCTGCCATAAACAGTCAAATTGGTTAAGACTCTATGAGATATTCATTCCAAAACTACAGCAAAATGTGCTGCAGGATGCCCCTCAAAGTTATGCAGTTTAATACACTTTTTGCATGTTTTTATGATAGAACTAGTTGGGAAATGACATTTATAACCCAGGAACAAAAAGATTACCTAGTGAAATCTGTAATGAAGTAGGTTCTTGACTGGAAAAGTTTCACCCAGGAGCTCTGCTGAGAGGTAGCGCTTCATGGCTCAGGTGTTCCACAAGTGAAGTGTTTTGTGGAAGGATGGCACAGCTCTCCTTTTGCCTAGATAGATTGTGCTGGCACGTTGTGAGGATATCACCCCATCTTTTGGTAGTGAATTTCATAGTTGTACTTTGTACAATATACTTGTTATCATCTGGTGTAATTTAAATAAACTGGAACAATGAGGAGAGAACACAGGAAGCCTAAACCTTTTCACTAATTCAGCTTCATTGTGAGATTATGTCAGTTGTTATAAAGGATACTCTTGTCTATAGAACATTCATCAGTGATGCTCCTGGTAATGTAGAATGTTGACAAATATAAATGGAGTACACTGACACAAAATTTATTTGTGATGGACACTAGCGAAGTTGGCTTTAAAAAGTACTTTAATATATTTGTGCAAAGTAAGTATATCCACAGCTATTGTAGGATGGCTATCTGCAATATTTAAGTTTAGAGGCAGTGAGCACTTTCTGTCAGAAAGGACTTCACAACCTCCTTGTGGGCTTCCCAGAAGCAGTGGTAAAATAGAGCTAAACAAAGTAGACCTGAGGTCTAATCCAGCAAGGCAGCTCTTTTTGTCTTCGACTGTCCCAATAAATAATTGCTTCCACTGTCGGAAAAAAGTCTTTATTTTGGTGTTCTGCTGCAGTATGAGCAAGTTGGTAGTAGACAGCATGTTTAGTTGCTTTTCCTCTTACACTCTGGCTTTTTCTCTTCTAGGAAACGTTTGCACGAGCAAAAACATGGGTGAAAGAACTTCAGCGGCAAGCTAGCCCAAACATTGTTATAGCCTTAGCAGGAAATAAGGCTGATCTTGCCAACAAACGCATGGTAGAATATGAAGTAAGTAGCATTGCTCAAATATCTTGATTATCCTTCTGGATAGCAGGAATTCTCCACAACTGAACAATTCTGAAGTAGTGGGAGGATTTCCATGTGTTGCTATGATCTGCCCTAGATAGCGTAGTCAGAAATGAGGGGAGAGGAATGATGCAGTTCAACGACATCTGGAAAGCTATGCTTTCCCCATTCATTATTTTATCAAACTAAGACATGTATATACCTAGAGTTTTGTTCTCTCTCATTCACTAGATGAAAAGAAACTGGAATTGTCCTGGTCTGACCCCTTGGAATATATGGCTGTACTGTGTGGCTATTGATGCTGCACATTTAGTTGCCTAAGGAAAGGGCTGATCACAGTTAGGTTCTAACATAGTTAACACATTTGATAGAGGCACTAGTGATTGATCCTAGGAACTTTGGGCATATTTTTTGCTGGTGAACAACGGCCTCGAATAGGTATGGAGTTTGTAAGCTGAAGAAATTCATTTTTTTACGAGTGCATGATGCACACACAGCTTTTGTCTATTTGTGCGACCGTGTCTCCTATGAACCTACTCAGGCCCCAAGGTCCACCAGGTAGGCCCTTTTTACGGTCCCACTTCCATCACAAGCACAGCTGATGGAAACGAGGGAAAGGGCCTTCTTGGTGGTAGCCTCCCGGCTGTGGAATACCCTCCCCAAGGAGATTAGGCTGTCTCCCACACTAACCGTTTTTAGGAAGGAATTAAAAACATGGCTTTGGAAGCAGGCTTTTGTAAATGGCTATCTTAAGTGATTGAGGTTTTAAATGAGGCTAATGTTAGCTGGATCTTGCTGTTCTATCAACTAAAGTAGGTCTTGTGATGCATTAAATGTACTACAAGTTTAATTATTACATAATTTTATATTTATGAGCAATGCTTTTGAGTTATATTTGACACGTCTATTGCAATAGCCGAAATTGCCATCTCATCAATAGTTCTGATTCTGCACAACACAAAGATGAAAAAGAAAAAGTACTGATTATAGACATCATTGGGAAATTCATACAACATAGCCATGATGTCACATGTGTCTTGGCCATGTGCATCAGTTGTGCAGTGACAATAGCCTTATCTAGTTAACATAGATAATAAAAGAAATGGAATAGTGAAGTATGGGATAAACAAACACTCTTAATTTTATTAAGAATGCTCTTTCATATTTAAAAGAAAATTCCTATTAAAGGAAACAGGCTTCTGTTGGTTCTGTTTTAGCAGCTATGTTCAAGCCATTTTTATTTAAACAGAAAACTGTGGACATGAAGTTTATTCACTAACGTACTCCCAGAAAGCTCCCAGAATCACAGTTTTGGGAACTGCATTTGCTGTGACATCCCCTTATGCCTGCTATACGATCAGCCTAGAGTTGTCTTCTGTTTCTCGATACTTACTTTAGTCTTGGTTGGTTGTAGCTATCAAGTGGAATGTGTTCTCCACTCCCAGTTCCATAGGCCCAGTCTCCTTCCTCCAGGATGCTTTATTTTGTTTAGAATGTAAAAACTGAGCATGTCTCTCTGCCTTGTGTATTCTAGCTAATCCAGAATGACCAGTCTTGTCTCAAGTCTAGCTTCTACATTTGTTTTTTATTTTCTTCCAGGAGGCCCAGGCTTATGCAGATGACAACAGTCTATTGTTTATGGAGACATCAGCTAAGACAGCGATGAATGTTAATGACCTCTTCCTGGCAATAGGTGACTCTAAAACATTAGCTATGAGGGCACTACCTCTAAAAAAATGAATTTGTTTCACATTACACTGGTACTGAGTTCTGCAGGCTCTTGTTGTCTAACTCCTGGTCAACAACCAGGAGTTTGAGGTACTGTGAGGGTACATTCCACTCCTGGTACATCTATATATATAAAAGAGTGATGGCATCACGGCGATGGACAAAACAACAAATCTACAGCTCCCCCAAACTCTAAAATTGGCAACGCAATCCATCATCCCCGCCTCCAGTAAGATACAACATAATCAAACAAAAAACACAATCACAACACCAAAAAAACACAACAGGCAATCTGCGCACGCGCAGAAACACAGTCCTCCCAACTCTTTCCGCGCGCGCGCACACACACAGAACCGTTCCCCTCCCTCCCTCTCTTGCACCTCCTCCACCGCCGAAGCCAGGGACTCTGCAGGAGAAGGCACATCTCCGCCTCACGAGGCTGAGCTCCCCATCCTCGAATCGGGAGTTCTACTCCAAAACACCCGGAGGGCCTCAGCCGACCCTTCCCTGCCCTCACCTCTCGCCTGGAAAACAAAAAGGTCCCTCCCTCGGGACCTTCCTGGTTTTTGGCGCCAACACTGTCATTGCCGCGCCAGGCACTTCTGGGAAAGCGAGTCCTGCCTCTCTCCCTCTGTGTGGAGGGGCAGCCTTTCCCACCCCTTTCTCTTCCTCTCGGGCCTGCAGCGGCGGACGAGCACCACGTTGCCCGCCTTCCTGGCCCGGTTCCCCTCCTCCTCCTCGCCGCTGCTCAGGCCTCCTCCTGTCCTCCGCGGGAAGAACATGGAGGCCGGCATCGGGAAGCGCGGAGGCGGGGAGGAAGCCGCGACGCCCCAGGCCTGCGCCTCCACTGGAGCCCGCTCTTGCCTGGCCTACAACCCACCACCACACCGGCGCCACCTCCGGTAGGAGGGGAAGGGCCGGGATGGAGGGGCAAAGGGGAAGGGCAGACCTCACCCCGCCACGCCTCCCGCCTGGCCCCTGAGCACGTACAGAGCGCCTTCTCCTCTTCTCTTATTTACCCTTTTCCAGGGCCCGGGGGATGGCGCAAACGCCTTCCTTGCAAAATTATAAATATACAGTAGAATCTCACTTATCCAACATAAACATCCCAGCACAACATTGCATAACTGAATATGTTGGATAATAAGAACGGATTCAGGAAATCCCAATTAAACATCAAATTAGGGAATCATTATACAAATTAACCACCAAAACATCATGTTATACAACAAATTTGACAGAAAAAGTATCACAATTTAAAACACTGAATACACAAAAATTGACTACTAAAACGCAGACTACGTTGGATAATCCAGAACATTGCATTACCAAATGTTGGATAACTGAGATTCTACTGTAAGATGAAATAATTACTGTGGTGCAGTAATACACAACAATATAATCTCTACAATCACAACACTAAATAAACAACACCACTCTGAAAACGGGAATTCCAGACAGGAAACAATCAGGGCCAGCTAACACCTCCCAACAAAGTATTCCCATCGCCAAAGTCTGGGAAATCCTCTGTTTTCTGAGGGTCACAGACAGTAGAAGCACATAAAATATCACACACAACACCACTCTGAAAACAAGGAAATTCCAGAGAGGAAACAATCACGGCCAGCTAACACCTCCCAACAAAAAATTCACTCAGGGAGGAAACAGCCAGGCTTTAAAGCTACAAGGTCATTACATGCTAATCATTTTTCCTAATTGCAGCATTCATACTTCCCTCCAACAGACAAAAACAATCAAAAATATTGTATATTCACAACCTTACGAAAATAATACCCCTGATGGTGCAGCGTGTTAAAGCGCTGAGCTGCTAAACTTCTGGACCGAAAGGTTGCAGGTTTGAATTCGAGGAACAGACAGAGCCCCCACTGTTAGCCCCAACTTCTCCCAACCCTAAAGTTCAAAAACATTCAAATGAGAGTAGATGAATAGGTACCACTCCAGCGGAAAGGTTACGGTACTCCATGCAGTCATACCACATGACCTTGGAGGAGTCTACGGACAACGCCAGCTCTTCAAGCTTACAAATAGAGATAACCACTAACCCCCAAAGTCGGACACGACTGGACTTAATGTCAGGGGAAAACGTTTACTCTTTACCTTAACTACCACCAATTCCTCAATACTTTATTTCCCATACCACCAGACTTCGCCACAGCAACGCGTGGCCGGGCACAGCTAGTGTGAATGAAAATAATAAGTTGCTTTGAAATACTCAGTTTTATACAACAGTTGGATGCTTCTAGGCTTTTTTGACTTGCTCTTTCAGGCATTAGGAGCCCCAGTGGCGAAGTGCGTTAAAGCACTGAGCCGCTGAACTTGCAGACCGAAAGGTCCCAGGTTCAAATCCCGGGAGCGGCTTGAGCGCCCGCTGTTAGCTCCAGGTCCTGCCAACCTAGCAGTTCGAAAACATGCAGATGTGAGTAGATCAATAGGTACTGCTTCGGCAGGAAGGTAATGGCGCTCCATGCAGTCATGCCGGCCACATGACCTTGCAGGTGTCTACGGACAACGCCGGCTCTTCGGCTTAGCAATGGAGATGAGCACCAACCCCCAGAGTCAGACATGACTGGATTTGACGTCAGGGGAAACCTTTACCTTTACCTTACTTCAGGCATTAATGGGCAATCTTCAAATAATTACGTGTTGATTTATTGACTGTCTACAACAGTGGTTTCCAACCTTTGGGCCTCCAGGTATTTTGGACTTGGGCTCCCACAGTTCCTAACAGCTGGCAAGCTGGCTGGGATTTCTAGGAGTTGAAGTCCAAAACACCTGGAGCCCTAAAGGTTGGGAACCACTGGTCTATAAGCTGTCAAGGACTACTTGGAGAAGGAGTAAGCTTCAGGCCTTACAATCCATGGCTGGATTGTGTCTGGAAAATGCTACCTCTCTTCCTCTCTCCTACTACTAGAGTAGAGGAATTTTAGCTCTTTTCCTTTCACTTGGGGAAAGAGCTATAAGTGTTTGCAGATTTGTTTAACCAAATTGCCTTGATGTTCTAGC
This sequence comes from Anolis carolinensis, assembly GCF_035594765.1. Lineage (NCBI taxonomy): Eukaryota > Metazoa > Chordata > Lepidosauria > Squamata > Anolidae > Anolis > Anolis carolinensis. The sequence goes on from NC_085842.1 coordinate 167,014,846, forward strand.
TTCCTATGACTCCCTAACATTCATTAAAATGAGAGCATGGCTGTGTCCATAATATATAGACCAAAACTGCTGTGCTTGCTATCCAAGGTGGAGCAGTGTCATATTAGACAATAGAGGTGTGCGCAGTATTGGTTCCATTTGTTTCATTCGGGTATTTGTTTCGTACCGTCCATTCGGATGACATAAAACAAAAGAGCAATTTTTGGATGAAACAAAAGGTGAAACAAACAAGAACGTTTCTGTTTTTTTTTGTTTGGTTTTTGGGCTGTGTGGCTTTCCTCATGTGCCCAGGGAGTTCTTCCGCATGTGTCAGAGGAGGAGGAGGTGATGTTTGGGTCTTTTGGCCAATCGGAGGTCAAGGAAACTGACGTTGCCAGGGTATTTAATGGGATGACCACCCCCAAAGTGCCCTTTGTTGGTGCTGGCTGGCTACCTGGGTTGCTGCTGCTCACTCAGCTCACTTAGCCTCTCGGTGCTAGTGTGCTTGCTTTTTGCTGCCTTGTTGCCTTGCCTCTTGCCTTGCTTTCCTTCCTTGCCTTGCTGCTAGGGAAAATATATTTGTTTGTATTTTATTCTTTCTCTAAGCTTGGCTTTTATTTTTTATTCTTTCTTTGAAGGAGAAGGGGGCTGGGAAGTGTGCGTGGGGCTTTGGGGGTGGGGGGAAGAAAGTGATCTCTGTAGCTTCTATTTGCTATACTGTAGTATTTTAAAATGTTTAAATCTTTAATTCTTAATGCTTTGTTTCAAACCCCCCTTTTTCCGTCCCCTGGGTAGTATTGTTTTTTTTAAAAAAAACACAAATATTTTTCAAAGGAAAGAAATTATTGGACTTTCAACCTTCTTTGTTTAGAAAACTTTTTAAAAGTTGGAGGGCTAAAAGGAGTCGATATGCCCTCCATGTATGAGGGGAAGGCGAGCCTTGGAAGCCTTCCCATTGCTGCCAATGGTCCAAAAATGTTTGTTTCTTTCGGATGCGGGACAAAACTCCCATTCGGATAGGGAAGCGGCAAACGAAAACAAAAATGGGACAAAACGAATGAAACAAAACAAAACTGATAGCAATCCCATACAAATGCACGGGACTATAATAGACAACATTTTAAAAGATGATCCTACAGGAATGTATGTCATTAGACAAAAGGAAGAAAAGTTCTATTAGCTAGCAGCCTAATGTGGTCCCGGCCCCTTCCACACAGCTGAATAAAATCCCACATTATCTGCTTTGAACTGGAATATATGACAGTGTGGACTCAGATAACCTGGTTCAAAGCAGATATTGTGGGATTTTCTACCTTGATATTCTGGAAGGACCCCCAGAGAGAACCAGAATCCAACCTACCAAAAGTTTCCTATTGACCTCACCAGTTCTAATATTGACTGTTTTATGTTGTTTATTAATTGTTTTACTTTTGTAAAAGAACCCAGGAGCCCTTTGGTGGGCTGAAAGATGGCATAATAATGATTTAATGAAATAAAATTTTAAGTTTTATGATATCTAGATCAAAGCATCATGAAGGAAATAAAAGCAATGCTGTAGTAAATAAAAGCAGGCCCAGTTTAGTGGGTCAGAGAGGTTCCCTTCTCTCTTAACCATATTGATATTTTCTTTTATTTTGCAATATGCACAGATTGCTCTTATCTGTAACCAATTTTCTTGTCCAAGCCATTGTTTAATTCTATTTTCCCTTACCATTCCCTCACACTATGTATTTTTTGTGTTTTAAAAAATAAACATTTGTTTTAAAAAAAAAGAGGTTCCCAAATACCCTTTGAAGCAAATTCCAAACTTGCTGTTGGAAGGCTCACAGAAGAAGAGTAGCACCTAATATCACTAAATGCTGGGTTACCCCATTTCTTTTGAGTGTTTAACATTCCCTTGTTCCATTAATGTTATTTCAGTTGATTACACCTGCATTAGGACTAAATGAAGACATTACTGCTGTCTTTCACTAACCTGTGTCTTCTCCCCTTCTAGCTAAGAAGCTGCCAAAGAGTGAGCCCCAGAGCACAGGCGGTGCCATGGGTCGGAATCGAGGTGTGGACCTCCATGAGCAGTCCCAGCAGAACAAGAGCCAGTGTTGTAGCAACTAAGCAGTGGCATTAAAGCAGCCAGCGAGAGATAAGATATAACCTCCATTCCCACCCCACTCCACCACACCTCACCTCCAATAACAGCATCGGCGCACTTGGAAGCCGCCCCCTTCCTTCCTTCTCCTGAGAGTTCCGTTTAACTGCACTTCTAATGCTTCAGAAACCACCACCAGGCGTCTGTTACCACCACCACCCCAAGGAAAAGTGGAGATAGACCAACCGGGGACTTAACTTCCAAAAACAAACTCTTCTTCACTTTGTATTATAGGTGCAAATAGCTACCTACTTACTGGGATTCCCCTGTTCTGTTTTCTCCCAGATAATATTCCTTTCCTTCATTGCCTCTCCCAACAGTCTGTCTTCACTCTGATAAAATCTGTGTTCTTGGTCCTGTAACATTCACCTTCTCTTCACCTCCACCTCTGTTTTGTTCAGTGGGGGAGGATCAGAAGTGACGGGGAACTTAATTCTTGTAGATTTATTTTTAAGAGTAAGGTTAATGATTTTTTTTTCCAAAAAATGCAGAATTTTTGTGAGGTCCTCAGAGTTTTTTTTTAATCATTTGTTTCTAGTGTTCAGAAAAGCTGCAGTGTCCTTCATTATCTTTTTCCAGGGCAGTCTTTTGTGGTTGGGTTGGGAAAGGTAAACGATATCTGAACTTCCGCTGATGTCTTCCTTGCTGTGATATCGGTGTGGCGGTAGGTCTCAGTGGTACAAACAGAAGAATCATGTGTCTGTGAAAGCAGAAAATGACGAAAACAGTTTTCCCAAACCTTTGGCACTCATTGGCTATTTTAGATGTATTATTGGTCAGGAGAGCTGTGAAGGGAAGGGGGATGCTCATTGAGAGTCAGTCTCACTGGCACAAGTGGCATTCTGAGTTAAAAGCCTGTTGTGTGTCTCCTTCTGTTAGCATTCAGATTGCATTAACGGGTTATCAGAGTCCTGTTAGGGCTATTCATTTCTTTGCTCAACAAGTATGACCAGCAGTCTGAAGCAGGAATGGACAAGATTAACTAAGCTCTCTTCAGTGGTTTGGCCCTCATGCAGCAGTAACACATTATATGTACAGTATTGCATGTTTTTTAGAATGTTGCTCTAAGTTGCCAAAAGGAAAAATGCCCTGACAACCTTAGCAGAATATTTGAAAAGCCTTTTCCTAGTTATTCTTGCAGACTTTACAAGCTTTGGACTATCAGGCGGAGGGTGCAATAAAATGAGAAACAGCATGGTAGATGAGAGATGCTAGGAGGAGGACCAGTACTGTACTCTCGATACCCTATCCTTGCCAGGGACACCCAGCTTGCCTTGAGTCTTTCCTACACCCTTGTAAAATCTCCCCCTTGCCCTATGTAACATTATTCCAAGGTAGCAGGTGGTGTGGTGGAGCAACCCCACCTATCACACCTTAAGGCCCCACCTGTTCATCCCTAAGGGCTAACGCAAGAACTGTTTGAACTGAAGATATCTAGCCCTTTTAACATTCAGTTTACTCTGTAAATAGGATAGCACAAACATGTATGTATAAAAGGGGGGGTATGGGAGGGGGGATTTTTACTCCCTTGCAATTAGCTAAACAGTCATAGCTTTTTAAACTTATTTGTAGATAGTGCTGATCTATAAGATTAAGCATGCTACCATCTCATCCACAACTTGCTCTTTGAGTAGCTTCCAGTAGTTCAGTGTCTTTGGAAGGAATCAATCTTAATCTGAACAGTGGCCTTCACAGAGTCGGTGATTTGACCCCAGCCCTCAACACCCTTGACTTTTTAAAAGTTCATTTTCTGAAGTGGAATGATTCATCTTTGTTGTCCAGATCTTGCTCTAAAACAGTTTACTATCAATACAAGCATCACTTACATGGTCATAGGAGCATTCTTCATATGAGCACCAATTGGGTGTATTCTGATCTCAACTATGTAGATTTCTAATGTGAATCTTTCTGTGGCAGGACCTGAAATGGGCCATTCACACAAGCATAGCCTTCCCATTATTTTTAAGCACTCTTATTTTGCACATCCTTTGCACCTGTACTTTCTGCAGGCATGTATCTACTTACTTGTTCTTCTCCAAGGTAACTTAGATACTCCTGCCACCCACAATGCCTGCACTAAGGTCTTAAGTTTTGTTTTATTCACCCTTGTAACCATGTATTGACTCTACTAATTCCTGCACTACTGTTGGAAGTATTCTATTGCCTTTGAAATGGGCGTCTAGTGGTGATGCTATTAAGAAGAAGCCAGTCTTCTGAAAATCTAGGAGGAATACTTCAAAGCAGAGTGCTTGCAAATGGCACATGCTGTAACATTCTGCCCCATCCAGTTAGCATAAGGGTGCAGAACTGCCTCTTCTCTACTGCTGTGCATGTAACTTGAGTAGCTTTCAAGGATTCTGAAGTCTACATTATTTTTGGAAGCCCCAGGACATTTCCATATTTGTTTCAAACTCTTAAAACTCACAATTGTGTCAGGGTTGAGTCCCGTAGGTGGGAGAAACCAGGAATGGAATCTTGCACCTTCAGTTGTTCTCACTGAAGCTTTCTTAATTGATCATCCTGTCTACTGTTTTGTACATATAATTGGTATTGTTTCCTCATGTAGGAGATTCTAGGAACAGGGAATAGGGCTGCCTTCTCCTATGATGATGTTTTGACTTCAATTCATGACACAGCAAACATAGATTTTGTATTTAAACTAACCCCCCACCCACCCATGGTTTGCATTAGGGTTTTTTGTGCTTCCTGGACAAGTGAGGACACTGCAGCTTTTTCTTAAAACAAACAAATTAAACACATACTTTCTCTTCTGCTTTATTTTTCTTTTCTGATCAGGTTTTCTTTTTTGCGCTTTTGAGAAAGCTCTTACATTGCATTTGAAATAACTATCATGGTAACAGAATTCAACTGCTGATTTACCGATGTATTTAATGTAAGTAAACAAAAATCAGTGTATTAGATGAACTTCTTGCTTTATTGTGATCTGAAATGAGGGGGAAAGGAGTGGCACCAAAGCAAAACCATGCCCTGCTGCATATGCAAATTAGGTGGCCATCCAAAGGAAGAGTGAACTAAATAATCTGCTTTTGAAGGTATAACTTCATACAAGTCAATTTCAACATTTTATATATATATATATAAATAATCAGTTGGCACAGGTAATCAATTGGATATGTTGTAGGGCTTGCTATTGAAATACTTTCAAATACATTGCTGAAGGTTATGATAGCCCAGTCTGCCTTTGACTACTTAGAAATCCTACTTATTTCAATAGAATATTCTTCCCAAATATGTATTCTTAGGATTTTAGCTGTGATCTGATACATATGGCTATGTTATTTAAGATGAGCATAGAAAAATTGCACATGCCAAAACAATGGAAATTTCCATTCTAGGAGAACTCTCGAGGGAAAAAAAACACACCTCAATTGTGAGAGTTAATAGAGTTCATTTCATTGTGAACCAGCACTGTCAGCATAGTGTTCCTTTGAAGGATACAAGTGTATGAATTTGAAATAAGATACTCATCAAAAGTGAAATGGGGAATTTAAAAGAATGGGTGATAGTAGTTGTACTTTGGAGGAAGTTCATGCCTTTGGTAGGATCATAGTAAAGAACACACTAAATAGAAAAGTAGTTCCCATATTTTGGGAATTTAAGCTTCAGTGGGAGTAGGAAAATTGGGGAAGCGTTCATGAATTACTTGCATATACTCGCAAGCCTTTAAGAAACAACCAGTGGCCTTCTAAATGTTGTTGAACAGTTTATCTCATTGTCCTCAATCATCAGTCATGCTGAAAAGGGACCAATGGGAACTGAAGTGCAACAACAAAGGAATATCTTTAAGATATTCAGTAAATAATTCTCAAATGCAACTGACTGACAGATTATAGTGTTGCTGTTTCTGTTGAAAGCATACTTTGTTCTGTCTGTATTGAATTAATGTGTTGTCGAAGACTTTCATGGCTGGAATCACTGGGTAGTTGTGAATTTTCCGGGCTGCATGATCATATTCCAGAAAGGAGTTGTATGTTTTCCGGGCTGTATGGCCATGTTCTAGAAGTATTCTCTCCTGACATTTCGCCCACATCTATGGCAGGCATCCTCAGAGGTTGTGAGGTATGGAGAAACTCAGCAAGGAAGGTTTATATATATCTTTGGAAAGTCCAGGGTGAGGGAAGAACTTTTGTCAGTTGGAGGCCAGCGTGAATGTTGCAGTTAATCACCCTAATTTGCATTGAATGGCTTAATCTACTGGCTACTTTCTGCCTGGGGGCATTCTTTGTTAGCTGCCCCTGGTGCCCATGTCTCAGAGTGTTGCTTCTTATTTACTGTTGTGATATTTGAGTTTTTTAATACTGGTAGCCAGATTTTGTTCATTTTCATGGTTTCCTCCTTTCTGTTGAAGTTGTCCACATGCTTGTGGATTTCAATGGTTTCTCTGTGTAGTCTTGACATGATAGTTGTTGGAGTGGTCAAGCATTTCTGTGTTCTCAAATAATATACTGTGTCCAGGTTGGTTCATCAGGTGCTCTGCTATGGCTGATTTCTCTGAGTTAGTCTGCAGTGCCTTTCATGTTCTTTGACTCGTGTTTGGGCGCTGCGTTTGGTGGTCCCTATGTAGACTTGTCCACAGCTGCATGGTATACGGCAGATTCCTGCAGAGGAGAGAGGATCCTTCTTGTCTTTCGCTGCCTGTAGCTACTAGTATTAAAAAACTCAAATATCACAACAGTAAATAAGAAGCAACACTCTGAGACATGGGAACCAGGGCAGCTAACAAAGGATGCCCCCAGGCAGAAAGTAGCCAGTAGATTAAGCCATTCAATGCAAATTAGGGTAATTAACTGCAACATTCACGCTGGCCTCCAACTGACAAAAGTCCTTCCCTCACCCGGGACTTTCCAAAGATATATATAAACCTTCCTTGCTGAGTTTCTGCATACCTCATAACCTCTGAGCATGCCTGCCATAGATATGGGCGAAACGTCAGGAGAGAATACTTCTAGAACATGGCCATACAGCCCGGAAAACATACAACAACCCTGTGATCCCGGCCATGAAAGCCTTCGACAACACATATTCCAGAAGTATTCTCTCCTGACGTTTCGCCCACATCTATGGCAGGCATCCCCTCACAACCTCTGAGGATGCCTGCCATAGATGTGGGCAAAACATCAGGAGAGAATGCTTCTGGAACATAGCTGTACACCCCAGAAAATTCACAACAGCCCACTATATTGAGTTACTTCTTATACTTAAGTGGACAGCTGTGGCCCTCCAGATGTACATCTCCCACCAGCTGTACTTAGACAGTGGCAAAACATGTGAGGTGCATTTGAAAACAGGTAGAGGGCCACAGCTGCCTGTCCTCGACATAGCATCTTTGCCTTAGCATAAGAATGTATTTTTCCTCTTTTCTTTGGTGTATTATGAGCCTCACCACATATATGATATATGTGAACCTGGAAGAGAAAGATGGCTTGCTAGTCTCTGTTGGTTTCCAGACCATATTCCTTTGATCCTTATAGGATGCTTCTTGCATGTGGCTAACCAAGGAATGCACACCAGAACCATAAAGATAAGTACTGATCCTCAAAGACAGATGGACAAACCTTTGATTTGTGCAAAACTTGTTTCACTTGCTCTAATTGTAGTTCTAAAAAATGCCCAGCAGAGGGTACTCAAGAATAAGCACTGGAATGCCTTCTCCCTTCCTTCCCTTACAAAAGGGTGAGAGGAAAACAGGCTGGGCCCTTTACCTATTTTAGACATTCCATAGAATTAGTATGTTTTCTGTCTGATACCATGTAAGGTAGATCAGAGACCTAAACCTGTCATAAGTACGATTTTTCTCTAATAGCTGTTAAGTTTCAAAATATTCTTCCATATTTATGTTCCCTTCCACAATAGAAGCTTGTTTTTTAAAAAAAGAATACATAGTTGGGGCAAATTTATGGTCTAAACCCAGGCAGGTGAAATATGGATCTTTAGATGCTGATCAACTGGAAACCCCATCAACTCTGGACCGCCTAATTGATGGTGAAGTGCAGATGTGTTCCATCTGGAGGATTGAATTTTACCCACCTCTGGACTAAATACACCTGTTTGGCTTGATACGAGGTGTGTTCAAAAAGTATCCAACCTTTATTCATAACAATATCTATACTAAGATACAACAACTTTACACTAGTCCCCTTGAACTGCCACACGCTTCTTCCAGTGGTTTTGCCACTGTCAGAAGCAGCGCTCTTGAGATGGCGCCTACCTGGTCCATCACATTCTACATGATGTCTTCTCTGGGCTGAAATCTGATTTCTTTCAGGGGAATTTTTAGCTTGGGTGAAAAGCCAGAAGTCACACATCCATGTCAGGAGAGTAGCACAGTTGTGTTGTGTTTGGCCGGGAAATTCTGTATCAAATGTGAAGAATGGCTGGGTGCATTATCATGATGGAGCTGCCAACTGCCCACTAACCACAGGTCTGGCTGTTTCTGTCTCACAGCATTATGAAAGCAACACACAACTTCTTGGTAGTACTCTTTGGTGATGGTTGTGCTGTGTGGTGCATACTCGTGATGAACCATACCACTGGAGTCAAAAGATGGTCAGCATGACTTTGACATTGCTGCTGACCTGCCTCACTTTTTTTGGCCTCAGAAATATTGGATGCTTCCATTGTGATGATTGCAACTTGGTTTCTGGGTCACACCCATAAACCCAGGATTTATTGCCAGTGATCACTGTGTTGAGGAAGTTGCCATCACTGCTCACAATTTGCAGCATGTCCTGTGCAATCTCCAAATGGAGTTGCTTCTGATCGTTTGTTAGCAGCTTTGGCATGAACTTTTCTGAGATTCTCTTGAAGCCCAAACCCTCATTCAAAATGGAACAAATGGATCTAATGCTCGCCTTGCCTGCAAATTCTCTGCTTGTGATTCAACAATCCTGCATCACCATGGTCCTCACTTGGTCAATGACAATCTCTTTTTGGATGTTGAGGGTCTATCAGAATGTGCTTCACTCTCCACTGATGTGTGGAGTGGTTGTACCACTCCTTTATCTCTGTGATATCCATTGCTCCATCCCCAAAGGCCTGTTGAATCTTGCAGATTGTTTCCACTTGGGAGTCATAAAGCTTTACACAAAATTTAATGCAGTAACATTCAAGTTTTTCTGATATTTTGTCAAAAATGAAAATCAGACGGTGCTCACTTACACTTCACTCCTTTCTGCCAGCGAGTGATAACTTCTGCAAGCAGGAAAAACTTCAAGCATGACCATTAGTATCGCCTACATATGTGACCAAACCATGCCTCACTAGCTTCATTTGTTTACGCACAAAAAATTATGGTTGGATACTTTTTGAACACACCTTGTATTTATAGTTAGGCCATCACTTCCTGATTTTTGTATTTATGGATTTATGTTGTGATAATAAAGTAGCAGCCTTAACCAGAGTATACATAGGGGAAGCAAATGAAACAAGCCTTGTCTGAACCAGATTAAGGATCTCTAGACAGGCAGGGCTACTCAAAACTAGTCATTCCCAGACTAGTCCAGGTCTCTGACCTGCTGTCTCCTGCAAATTGTCAAGAAAGAAGAAAGCAGTTGTAGTCAGTGGGCACAAATACAGTGCTGGGTCTTGACACAATGGGAAAAAACAATTGCTAGTCTTCCATATCTGATAATCCGAGAAGCTCTATTCTAGACCTTTGCAAAATGTGGTTTTCCAGTTATGAAGGATAAATAACTTACAGCAAACATGTGTCAAGTGACCCTTTTCACTTAAAGATTTATTGTACCGTCAGTTTACTAAATTATTTTATGTCAGAAAAACAGTCCTAGAATGGGAAGTTTAAATGGAGTAACTTATGTAAGGAAGATTTGTTATTCTACTAAATCACTTCATGGCAGAAAGGCAATCCTTTGGTGGGCACACTTCAAAAGCACCAATCATTCTAGAAAACAAGCTCAACTAAAAGTTACACCTAGGACCAACCAATTAGGATTTAGACCTGAATTCTATGCATGCTTACTTTTAAAGTTCCACAGATTTCAGTTCAGTACATAAATACTGGTAAAACTGCAGCAGGAATCAACTTTGAAGAAAGAAAACTACTTCCTCTTAAGCTATGACACACTATAAAAACACACAAAAAATCAATTTGTAATTACAGTAGAGTCTCACTTATCCAAGCCTCGCTTACCCAAGCCTCTGGATTATCCAAGCCATTTTTGTAGTCAATGTTTTCAATATATCGTGCTATTTTGGCGCTAAATTCGTAAATACAGTAATTACAACATAACATTACTGCGTATTGAACTACTTTTTCTGTGAAATTTTTTGTATAACATGTTTTGGTGCTTAATTTGTAAAATAATAACTTAATTTGATGTTTAATAGGCTTTTCCTTAATCTCTCCTTATTATCCAAGATATTCGCTTATCCAAGCTTCTACTGGCCAATTTAGCTTGGATAAGTGAGACTCTACTGTACTTCTCATCTGATTCAATAGCAATAGCCAGTTAATCCCACCCCATTTTTCCTAGCAACACTGCCAGTTAAGAACCTCTATTAATCAGCCCACTGATACCTTTCCTGATTTTTGTTCTTCCCAGCCCTCTTAGGAAAATTCAAAATCTGGCAGCAACCTCTTCACTTGAGTCTCCTCGATGGCAGCAAACATTGTAGACCATCTCATTTATAACAACTACTGCATATACTCATGTATAAGCTAACCTGATGTATGGATTTAGGGCAGGTTTTGAGGCCAAAATTATGGATTTTGATATGACCCATGGGTAAGTCAAAGTTCATTCTACAGAGAGTGAAAGGAACCAATGATGCCTACAGCAGTTGGCCAGCCCCTGGCATTAAAAAAAGAACTTGAAACTGGGCTCGGCTCTTGCCTTTCAATATTCAAATCAGAAGAGGAGATGGTTCCTTATTTGCAAAGTTTAAAGCACATTACAATATATTTATGTTGCACAGCCAGTAATTGGGGGGTTCTGGGAACTGAGATCTAAATAATCTAAATAAGAGTCACTCTCAACCAAAATCCATTGATGCTCAAGTGCTCATTACAAACAATGGCATGATACAATAGTGTCCCTTAGATAAAGATAAAATGGCAAACTTTAAATTTGCTCTAAGTTTTTTTCCTAATATTTTAAATCTGTGGATACAGATGGCCAACTGTGTAGAAAATAGGAGTTGGAAGCAGTTTGATCCACTGACTTTGGGGCAGTGATCCTGTATATAAGGACACAGATTCACTATATTGGCAGGAGGATTCTTCCTTTTAGCCTTCCTGATTTAGTGATTGCATAAGCACTAGAGAGTAACTCCTTGCAAAACAAAAACAAAAATCCTTGACACAGTTCTTGTTCTCATGAACCCTTCTCTGAAGTTGAAAATAGTTATGGTAAGTTCCAGGCTTCATAAACAGTTGCTGCAGAAGATGATTTCCTTCTCATTATAAGCCTCCCAACAAAGTTGGAATTTATTGCTGGAAGACGTATGTGGGGCGGTGTTGGGTGTTCACCAGTTGGCCTGCAGTATAGTCATTCCTGAACTATTTTTAGCCCAGATACTACACAGTAAACTAGAATTGCTGCTAGCTTTGTGGGGTGAAATCTAACAGTAGTTACCCGCTCAGGTGATAACACCACATGGTTCCAGGCAAAAGTCTTTCTAGGTTAAAGAGGCATGGAAAACACCACACCCAATATCCTAGAAGGCATTTGCTTGTCAGTAAACGTAGTACTAAGCTTGATAGAACAACAACTAAATGTTTTTATGGGCAGAACAGTGATCTCCTGTGTTGCATTAATACCGTATTCGTAGAATATTGTCCTATACATAGTTACGTAGTAACTTGAGGAGTTGCACTGGGTATTTTATTCATACACATTGCACAGCTAAATAACAACACTTTGTTTATATTATCTCAGCACATCCCTTTGCTGTAAGGTCCTTGAACAACCTGCCTGTGTGCATAAAGAGGTCTTGGGATATGAGAGAAACTCACAAATACCTTGCATTTTTACTAGAGGTGAAGCCCAGGAAGCACATAGGGATCTAGCCTGAAGTATATCTTGCATTGAGTTGTAGTCCTTGTGCCCTTTTCCATTTAGATTCTGCTTGCAAAACAAACTTTTCTAGCCTGGATATCTGTTATTTTTAGATAAAGGACATGTGACGAGTTAAGTGCCCAGAAGGACGAGAAGGGGCACTTAATTCGTAATCTCCAGAAACATAAGCCGGTCACCAAACCCTAGGGTTGCTTTCAGATCCTACCAATCTGAGAGCATTATGGCTCATATTCTCATGTTCCCTTCCTAGTGGATTTTCCCCTCCCAGGTAAGACAAAAGGTGGAAAAACCCAGGACAGTGATAAAGTGAAAATAAATGTCTGGACTCTAGGCTCAGCCCATGCATTCTGTGAATAAGGCAGAGTGATTGATTAATAAAAGGAGGGAGGGAGTGCTATTAGATTTAATGAGGCTTGTTTCTGAACAGTTCTGCCTTGAAGTGAAATCACAAAGCGTGTAAACTTAACAAACTGTCATTTAAATCCAGAAACTTCTGCTTTGAGGGCATCTCAACCACTATTGTGGGGAAGGTAGGTTATTAAATCATTGCTTTATTAGCCCACTTTTTGATTCATATATTGGTGTGCATATGTAATGAATGCTCTGACATGCATCACCAGCATATCCTAAAAGCACAGTCAAAGTTTCAGCCAGTCTGGCTCCACAATTAGGTGCTGCTAGGCAGCGGTGGACTTGCATTTACTTGTGTGTACAGTTGGCCCTCGATATCCACGGAGTCTGCATGCATGGATTCAACCATCCACAGCTTGAAAAAATATATACCTATTTTCTTCTCACTTTTTATTAAATATCCAAATTCAAAAAAACAACTTAAATCCAACTTATTTAAAAAATAATAACACAGATACTAAAATGCAAAAGAAATAAAATACAAAAACAATCACATAATTTTCTCTCCCCCTTTAAAAAAAGATAAAATATATTTAAAATGAAATTCGAAAAGGCAAACCATGATTTTTGCCTTTAGAGGCAGAGGCTGGATGGCTATCTGTCGGGGGTGCTTTGAATGCAATTTTTCTGCTACTTGGCAGGGGGTTGGACTCAATGGCCCATGAAGTCTCTTCCAACTCTATGATTCTATATCAGAGACACCATTTGACTACATCGTTAGCCCCTGGTGGCACAATGGGTTAAACTCTTGTGCTGGCAGGACTGCTGACTGACAGGTCGGAAGTTTGAATCCGGGAAGAGCGGGTGAGCTCCCTCTGTCAGTTCTAGTTCCCCATGCGGGGACATGAGAAGCCTCCCACAAGGAATGGTAAAACATCAAAACACCCGGGCGTCCCCTGGGCAACGTCCTTGCAGACGGCCAATTCTCTTACACCAGAAGCGATTTGATATTTCTCAAGTCACCCCTGACTTAAAAAAAAAACTACACCATTGTATATAATAAAACCTGAGCATCCACAGATTTTGATATCCACAGGAATCCTGGAACCAAACTCCAGCAGGTACAGTAGAGTCTCACTTATCCAATATAAACGGGCCAGCAGAACGTTCGATAAGCGAGTATGTTGGATAATAAGGAGAGATTAAGGAGAAGCCTATTAAACATCAAATTAGGTTATGATTTTACAAATTAAGCACCAAAACATCATGTTTTACAACAAATTTGACAGAAAAAGTAGTTCAATACACAGTAATGCTACGTAGTAATTACTGTATTCACGAATTTAGCACCAAAATATCACCATGTATTGAAAACATGGACTACAAAAATGTGTTGGATAATCCAGAATGTTGGATAAGCGAATGTTGGAGAAGTGTGACTCCAGTGTACCATGGGCCCACTGTCCTGTATGTATGCTAAGAGAATAGATAAGAAGGGAACTTAATAAGAAGGACAACCTAATGAAGTGTACAATCTGCAGAAAAGTTGTATCTTTCAATGTCTTCCCTGTTTAGTTTTTTTAAGCAATAATGTAAAACATAATGTTTAATTTAAAAAATATATTTAGATACACACACACCTGTCATAACTTGAGGCTCTAACTGTAGCTTGTGTGTACATCCTGCACTGCAGTGGAGAATGAGGCAATATTATGACTTACTTATGACTACAAAAAACAACAGCTGCTGATAAAGGCAGGTTGGAAAGCTGACACCTGCCGACTTATGAATTTAATAGGGTTTCCTTTGACAAGGAAAACTCAGGGTGCATCTACACCAGTGTTTCGCAATCTGTTGGTCCCCATATGTTTTTTTGCCTAAAACTCCCAGAAATCCCAGCCAGTTTACCCGCTGTTAGAATTTCTGCGAGTTGAAGGCCAAAAACATCTGGGCACCCCAGGTTGAGAACCACTGATCTACATGGTAGAATTAATACCAATATGGTTGGGATTTCTAGTTTGGTAAATCCCCAGCACTCTCTAGCAGTGACAGTTAAAGGCCATAGGAAACTACCACTCCCAGGATCCCACAGTATGGCGGCATGGCAGCTAAAGCGGTGTCAAACTGCATTAATTCTACAGTGTGTAAAGGCACCCTGACACAGGACGGCACAAAACAGTCGCCGTTTAAAGGCAGGTTGGAAAGCTGGCAACCCTACACCTTCAAACTATCTGTCCACTTACACTATGTAAGAACATTCGGGCGGGGGGAATCTGTTTCTGGTTTGAAAGTGTTGTTTGCTGTGGTACTTACTTTGAAAATAGTACTACAGAAACTTGGTTTTTGTGGTTACCACAAACTACCGTATGTTGAATTGGTTGAGACTCTAGGGGCCCCAGATCCCAGGTTTTCTGTTTGCTCAGATTATCCGGCAGTGTGGACTCATATAATCCAGTTTAAAGCAGAAAAACTGGGATGGGATCCTGGGATATAGGGTCTGTTTGGAAGGGCCCTAGGAGATATTAACTGAAAACCTATAGCAAAATGTGCTGCAGAATGTCCTGCAGTTTTTGCAATTTAACAAACCCCTCCCCCCCCCCCCCAACAAACCCCACTTGCCTAGTTTTCAACAGACCTCACAACCCCTGAGGATGCCTGCCATAGATGTCGGCGAAACGTCAGAAGAGAATGCTTCTGAAACATGGCCAGACAGTGCAGAAAACTCACAGCAACTTGTTAGGAATTGTGGGAATTGTAGTCCAAAACACCTGGAGGGCCCAATGTTTGCTTATGCCTGCTTTAACCTGTTACAGTAGAGTCTCGCTTATCCAACATAAATGGGCCAGCAGAACGTTGGATAAGTGAATATGTTGGATAATAAGGAGAGATTAAGGAAAAGCCTATTAAACATCAAATTAGGTTATGATTTTACAAATTAAGCACCAAAACATCATGTTATACAACAAATTTGACAGAAAAAGTAGTTCAATACGCAGTAATGCTATGTAGTAATTGCTGTATTTACGAATTTAGCACCAAAATATCATGATGTTTTGAAAACATTGACTACAAAAATGCGTTGGATAATCCAGAATGTTGGATAAGTGAGACTCTACTGTATGTTGCGGTTCTCAACCCCAGGTGTTCTGGCCTACAACTCCCATAAATCCCAGCCAGTTGACCAGCTGTTAGGATTTCTGGGAGTTGAAGGCCAAAAAAATCTGGGGACCCACAGGTTGAAAACCACTGTGGGGACTTACCAAACTACAACTCCCTTGATCCTGCATGGAGCCAGGGCATTCATCCGAGGGTGGAGAGGAGTTTTGGAGACACGCCCAGTAGCTTTGGCGCCGGTCTCCCACCCAAATCCTCGCCAGGGCTGGCCCTGCTTAGCTTCGCGGGGGGCGGGGTTTCCTCCTCCTCCTCCTCCTGGCCCTGGTGAGCATCTCCAAGGCTGACGTCAGCAGCGGCGGGAGAATCCGGGGCAGAGCGGCTACTAGCAACGAGCCCGAGGGTCCCAGAGACAGAGACGTCGGCGCGCCTCTCGAAAAGGTAGCTCTTGTCCGGGGCTGAGCCTCCTCTCTGGCGGAAGGAGGGAGGGAGGGAGAGAGGGAAGGAGGAAGGTCCTCTGAAGCCATTAAAGGAGAAGGGAATAGAGGCAGCCAATGCTGCGTCACAGAGAAGGCTCCGTCCTTGACAAAGTCAAAAACGAGGGATTATTTAGGGGGAAAATTTGGAAGGGATTTCCACAGTGAGTTGTAGGCCAAAACACCTGGGGACCCGCAGGTTGAGAACCACTGCTCTGTGACATCTGTCTTTAGGTGACCTTGTTGGTCACAATTTCCAGTGAGATGGGGAAAATGAATGGAATTGTAGGCCCAAACACCTGGGGACCCACACACAGGTTGAGAACCGCTGTGCTAAGGTCTCCATCCTCCTCTGCCAATCAAACTACAGCTCCCAGGATTCCCTAGCACTGAGCCATGGCAGTTCAAGTGGGGACAGGCTGTTTGAATTCTACAGTATATAAAAATGATTTCTGAATGCATGTGGGTCAAAAAACAACCCAGAGATGTACATAGATGTGTAGGTTTATAAAATCTTTTTTAGTCTTTTAAAAAGCATGCAAGATGGCTCATCTTGGGCTCTTTCTCAGCCACGTCTCAGCCCGTTCCCTGCCTGCATACTTGCTTGCTTGCTTTCATGCAGCAGCAGTTCTGCATTCCTTGGCTGTGTTGCCTTGGCAGGCTCCTCCTGCTCCAGGCTCTGAAGAAAGGAGCTGCTTGTAGGCCAAAGGCGCTTCTTCTTGGCCACAGGGAAGCACCCAACACCTTCCACGGCCTGCTGCACCCCTTTTGCCCTGGAGCTGTGCCTTTTTTACCCGGCAGATTCCCTTAACAGACCCTTGCCATCACTTTAACCGCCATGGCTCAATACTATAATGGGCATTGTAGCTTAACAAGGCCTTTAGCCTTCTCTGCCAAAGAGTGCCATTGCCACACATCAGTTGTAATGGGAAAGCAGCCCTTTCTAAGACTCTGTTTAGTCCCCCAGGTTGGTTGTGTTGTGTTATTATCCATGAATTTTGTCAACACGCATGTAAAAAAGTACAATTCCCAGGATTCCACAGCATCGAACCATGACAGTTAAAGTGAAGTCACACTGTGTTAATTGTACCATGTAGATCAGTGGTTCCCAACTTTTTTTTTTTTTTAACCACGGACCACTTTGACCAGGGACCACTCTCCAGCATTAGTACCAAAAGGGTTATGAATCAGCTTTTGGTCAACTTTAGATTTGGTTTGGTTATTTGGGGTGCTGATTCAGAAAATTGCATTGGATAGAGCACATCAGCTCTAGTTTCTGATACAGAACATATGCCATCTGGTAGTCGCTGTCTGCTTGCCTACAGAAAACCATATTTAATCATCTATAGCTGATGTGGTGTATCCAATACAATTTTCTGAATCAGCACCCCAAATAACCCCAGGAACAGGTCTAAAAAACAAAAACACCAAGAAATTTTTTTTTGGTTGGGCTGTTATTATCTGTGGATTTTGTTAACACTCATATAAAAAAGAAGGGGAGGGTGCTGAGTTTGGGGGGAAAAATACAAAAAGCAGAGTGTGAGATCCAAGAAACTGTCCCTAACAGCTTTAATAATAACAATAACAACAACAACAACAATAATAATAACAACAACTTTGTGGGGCTAAACAGGGTCTTACAAAGGACTGCTTTCCCATTACAGGAGATGATTATGATGATGATGATGATTATTATTATTATTATTATTATTTTGGGGGACTAAACAGAGTCTTACAAAGGGCTGCTTTCCCATTACAACTGAGGTGTGGCAATGGGAGATAATAATAATAATAATAATAACAACAACAACAACAACAACTTTGGGAGACTCTTGTCTCTCGCTCCCTCGCATGTGCCTTCTCTCCCTGTTCTTCACTGTCTCACTCTCTTCCAATGGCGGCACGTGCCCCCGGTGCCAATTTTTCCCGCATGTCTCGCGGACTTTATTTTAGGTCTCGCGGCTCACTGTGGGCTGTGGCCCATGGGTTGGGAACCACTGATGTAGATGCACCCTAAGAAAGAAGTGAAGCTCATGGGGTCACTATAAGTTGGCAGGAGACTTGAAGACACATACTGTTCTTATAAGCACCATATCCAAGAGATATAGTAGTCATCCTGTTGCTTCTGAATGACTCCACTTTGATCTGCCCTATCCAAATGCTGGCAAAGTTTACCTGCTGAGAAGCCTTAAGGCAAGAAAAGATGTCAAACCAACACCTTGCTGACTTCATCTTTAGTGGCCCTGCCTTTGCCTTTTTGTTTCTTTTTTCCCCTCCAGAAACATGACAGGCAGTGGGTGAAACTTCCAGGACTGGTGTTACAGTGATGGGAATCTTTCTAACTGCAATATTTGTCCTTCAGGCTATCTGAGAGCAGGTCAGAACAGTAAAACATTGAAACATTAATCTTAAAATAAACAGTAAGTCAGGGCAAGATGACATATGGCTCTCCAAATGTTCTTAGGCCATAAAAGAGATTCTACTTAAGCATTAGTACTTGGAATCATAGAATCATAGAGTTGGAAGAGACCTCATGGGCCATCCAGTCCAACTCCCTGCCAAGAAGCAGGAAAATCGCATTCAAAGCTTCCTGACAGTAAGTGCTGTTTGGCAGTGGAATATGCTGCCTTATAGGTAAAGACTCCTTCTCTGAAGGCTTTGATTGTGCATTCTTATGTGGCAGAATGGGGTTGGACTGGATGGCCCTTGGAGTCTCTTCCAACTCTGATTCTATGATTCATAATTGTGGGAAACTGTGGTCTTAAGTAAAGTTAATGTTTCTGGTCTGGCAGCTTCTCCAAATACCCCCTCCTTTTCTCAAGCAGGGAAATGCTTTTTATCTATAGCCAGCAGCTGCTTGGAGGGAAGAACTTCACTCAATTCTGTGCCAAGAGAAGATCACCATGGACCCTGGCCCTTGGGCTGTGAAAGGTTTGCCATATGACAGCCCTGGTCTCAGGCCAAAAAGAGGTCCCCCGACACTTCTCGCTTGTTTGTTATTAATTAGATACTTTTAAAATAATTCACCAGAATGAATGAGTAATCATTAAACTTTTATGTCTGCACTAAACCGTCAGCATTTTAGGTGGAGTGTAAAAAACACCCTCTTGTTATAACTGGGAGTGTTTTCCTGCCTGCCTCAATTGATGGGAAAGTAAATGGCTGGTGCATGACATTTAGATCTTAAGAGGTACAAATACAAGGTACCAAACCAGTTTCAGAAATTGTTTCTAGATAGTGTGTAAATGATTAACAAGAAGAAAATCAGGAAGTAGCAGATGAAAGCCAAACAGATGTATCATGATGCAATTATGCATAGTTGTAAAGAAGTACAGGATGTCCATAAAGTCTCTTTACCATTTAAAAATTGGTAAGTGGTAAAGAAAGGGCCATGGTGATGCAGTGGGTTAAATCGCTAAGCTGTAGAACTTGCTGATCAGAAGATCGGCAGTTCGAATCCGTGGACATGGTGAGCTCCCACTGTTGGCCCCAGCTTCTGCCAACCTAGCAGTTGGAAAACATGCAAATGTGTATATATTAGTAGGCATTGCTCTGGCAGCAGGTAACGGCACTCCATGCAGTCATGCCGGCCATATGACTTTGGAGGTGTTTACGGACAACGCCAGCTCTTTGGCTTAGAAATGGAAATGAGCACCAACCTCCAGCGTCAGACTCAACTAGATTTAATGTCAAGAAGAAACCTTTACCTTAATTGGTAAAAAGACTTTATGAACACTCTGTAGATTCAACTTAATTTCATAGAATCATAGAGTTGAAAGAAACAAATTATGAGCGTGATCCGGTCCGGCCACCTGCCCTGCAAGAATACACAATCAAAGCACTTCCAACAAATAGCCACCCAGCCTCTCTGTAATAAACACCACCACCCTCCAAAGCAAAGCAACATGTTCCACTTTTGAACAGGAAGTTCTTTCTAATGTTTAGGTGAAGTCTCTTTTCCTGTAGTTTGAATTCATTGATCCATGTCCTAGTCTCCGTAGTAGCATAAAACAATCTTGCCCCATTTTCAGTATGACAGTCTTTAAAATATTTAAACATGGCTATCATGTCACCACTTCACCTTCTCTTTTTTATGCTAAGGCATAGAATCATAGAATAGTAGAGTTGGAAGAGACCACATGGGCCATCTAGTCCAACCCCCTGCTAAGAAGCAGGAAATCGCATTCAAAGCACCCCCGACAGATGGCCATCCAGCCTCTGCTTAAAAGCCTCCAAGGAAGGAGCGTCCACCACGGCCCCGGGGAGAGAGTTCCACTGTCGAACAGCTCTCACAGTGAGGAAGTTCTTCCTGATGTTCAAGTGGAATCTCCTTTCCTGTAGTTTGAAGCCATTGTTCCGTGTCCTAATCTGCAGGGCAGCAGAAAACAAGCTTGCTCCCTCTTCCCTATGACTTCCCTTCACGTATTTGTACATGGCTATCATGTCTCCTCTCAGCCTTCTCTTCTGCAGGCTAAACATGCCCAGCTCTTTAAGCCGCTCCTCATAGGGCTTGTTCTCCAGACCCTTAATCATTTTAGTCACCCTCCTCTGGACGCTTTCCAGCTTGTCAACATCTCCCTTCAACTGTGGTGCCCAAAATTGGACACAGTATTCCAGGTGTGGTCTGACCAAGGCAGAATAGAGGGGGAGCATAACTTCCCTGGATCTAGACGCTATACCCCTATTGATGCAGGCCAGAATCCCATTGGCTTTTTTAGCAGCCGCATCACATTGTTGGCTCATGTTTAACTTGTTGTCCACGAGGACTCCAAGGTCTTTTTCGCACACACTGCTGTCAAGCCAGGCGTCCCCCATTCTGTATCTTTGATTTCCATTTTTTCTGCCGAAGTGAAGTATCTTGCATTTGTCCCTGTTGAACTTCATTTTGTTAGTTTTGGCCCATCTCTCTAGTCTGTCAAGATCGTTTTGAATTCTGCTCCTGTCTTCTGGAGTGTTAGCTATCCCTCCCAGTTTTGTGTCGTCTGCAAACTTGATGATCGTGCCTTCTAACCCTTCGTCTAAGTCGTTAATAAAGATGTTGAACAGAACCGGGCCCAGGACGGAGCCCTGCGGCACTCCACTTGTCACTTCTTTCCATGATGAAGACGACGCATTGGTGAGCACCCTTTGGGTTCGTTCGCTTAGCCAATTACAGATCCACCTAACCGTAGTTTTGTCTAGCCCACATTTAACTAGTTTGTTTGCCAGAAGGTCGTGGGGGACTTTGTCGAAGGCCTTACTGAAATCCAGGTACGCTACATCCACAGCATTCCCTGTATCGACCCAACTCGTAACTCTATCGAAAAAAGAGATCAGATTAGTCTGGCATGACTTGTTTTTGGTAAATCCGTGTTGACTATTAGCAATGACCGCATTTGTTTCTAAGTGTTCGCAGACCACTTCCTTGATGATCTTTTCCAGAATCTTGCCTGGTATCGATGTGAGGCTGACCGGACGGTAATTGTTTGGGTCGTTCTTTTTTCCCTTCTTGAAGATAGGGACCACATTCGCCCTCCTCCAATCTGCTGGGACTTTTCCCGTTCTCCAAGAACTCGCGAAGATAATTGCCAGTGGTTCTGAAATAACTTCCGCTAGTTCCTTCAGTACTCTTGGGTGTAGCTGATCTGGCCCTGGGGACTTGAATTCGTTTAGAGAGGCCAGGTGTTCCTGGACAACGTGTCTCCCTATTTGGGGTTGGATTTCCCCCAATCCTTCGTCCATTCCGTGTTGCTGAGGTTGAAGATGGCTTTCTTTTTCTGAGAAGACCGAGGCAAAGAAGGCATTGAGCAGTTCTGCCTTTTCCCTGTCCCCTGTCGCCATCACCCCATCTTCTCCTTGCAATGGCCCTATCGCCTCCTTTTTCTTCCTTTGCTCCAGAAAGTTCAAAAAGTGCATTAGCACAGAGTTTTAGCCTTGTAGATATATTGACATGAACACACAGCTTATGAAAACTGTTTTTATGGTTATATCTAACAAGAGAGATTTTTTAAAAGAATGCATTTCTACTGAAACACTGCACAAGAAAAGTATAGGTAGTCATTCTCATCCCTTTTGATGGTAACGCTTGGTGCAGTTTGCACCTTCAGTGGACAGGCCACTTCTCTTAGGCCAGAGCTTCCACTTCTCTTACCATTTTGGCCATCCTTCTCTGGACACATTTCCAGCTTGTTAAAATCCTCACCGAATTATAGTGTCTAGAAATGAACACACATTCCAGGTGATATCTGATTAAAGCAAAATAATGTGGTATGATTACTTCCTTCTGTCTTGAGACTATATTTCTATTGATTCTAGAATTGCATTGGCTTTTTTAGTTGCTTCATCACTCTGTTTACTCACGTTCAGGTTCTACTAAGACTCCTAGATCTCTTTCACATGGACTCTTTTCAAGCCAGCTGTTGCAATCCAATATCTGTGCATTTCATTTTTATTGCCCAAGTGTAGTATCCTACATTTCTCCCTGTTAAAATCAGTTTTATTCGCTATAGATCTACTTCTTGCAGGGGGTTAGACTGGATGGCCCACGAGGTCTCTTCCAATTCTATGATTCTAGTTGTTTGGGTCTCTCCCCATGCCTCTCAGGCCACCTTTTTGAAAATGGGAACATATTTGGTCTTCTTCCTGTCTTCTGGAACTTCTCCCATTCTCCAGGATTTCTCAAAGGTGTTTGCCATTGGTTCTGAAATTACTTTTGCCAGATCATTTAATGTCCTTGGATGTAGTTTGTCTGGTCCTAGAGATGTGAATTCATTTAGATTGGCCAAGTATTCCTGTACTGTACCTTTGCCTATTCTGTGGTGCATTTCCTGTATTACATCATGTGCTTAATTTTCCCCATGTTGAGCCATGTTTTCTTTTAGGAGAGGATTGAGGCAAAGTACGTGTTGAGTAGCTCTGCTTTTCTCTCTCCCCCAGGTTAGCATTTCACCATCTTCTCCACACAGTGACCCTATTATTTATTGGTTTTTTTCCTTTTGCTAGAGACACAATCTCTAGCAAGCCTGTGCTTATTCTGTGCTTTAGCTTTTCTGATTTTCTCCCTACACATGACTATTTGTTTAAATTCCTTTTTGATGATGTCCCCATTTTTCTATTTATTGTACATGTCCCTTCTAAATCAGTTGGAAGTTTTTAAAGTTATCCATCCTGGTTTCTTGACACTTCCCATTCTCCCTGATTGCAGCTTCAAAATTTGGAATTGTGCCTTCAGTATCTCATTTTAAGTAACTCGTTTTAATATTCTTGGCCACAGGATCACTCAGTATTTCCCTAATTTATTGGATTCAGCTTTATTAAAGGTTAGAATACATATCTGACTATGCTTGGCTTCCCCTTTCCACTGTATAACAAACTCCAGGAGACATGGTTACTGTCAATCAAGGATCCTACCCTTAATATCCTATTAACCACTGTTGACTAGGATTAGGTCTAAAATAGCTGATGTCTTTGTTGTTTCTTTCACCCTATGGACAATGAAATTGTCTACTGGGCAAGTGAGGGATTTGTTGAAACTTAGCATAGTTTGCTTTGCCTTCCAACAAATATGAGGATTGTTAAAATTCCAAATGTGACTACATCTCTCTTTTCTGAATGTTTGGTCATCTGCCCTAGGAAGGCATCTCACAGTTTGGCCTGGAGGTCTGTGGTAGACTCTCACAATTACATCCCTGGTGTTTCCTCCTTTATTTTTACCAAGATACTCTCAACCTGGCTTTCAGGATTTCCTCACAGGTGTAAATATCCTCAATATACAATGCTACTCCACCTCCTTTCCTGTTTGGTCTATTTTCCTGAAATAGGCTATACCTCTCTATTACTACATTCCAATCACAAGACTCATGCTATCAGGGTTTCAATGAATCCTGTTGTTATCATTGTCATCATCATAATTTATTTATACTGTACATGGCACTTTGCAAGTAAAAGAATAACAATATAGTTCCCTGCCCTCAGACTTACATCATGCCTTCAGACTTCATGACACAACAACTTTTGAGACATGACACAAAAGGAGTGTTAGTGTGAGAGAGGATTAAATCCAGCACAGTACTGCGTCTTCTGGATCAGGGCAGTGGTAGTTGGATTGGAGGGAGGGCTTTCATCTGCTTCTGAATCATTCCATCAGGTTTCAGTGGTGCCTATTATACTGCCTTTACTGTTCTAAAAGTTCAAGTTAATCTTGTTTGTTTGCCCTGTGCATTCTTTGTGCATTATTTGTAAACATCAAAGAACCTAAGTGATTTGCTCAGCTGCTTATTCATTTTTTTCTTCCCACTCTTGAGGTTTTTTTTCTTTTCATAACATCTAGGCTGTTATCTCCAGCACCTGAGGAACACCTGCCCTCAAGAATACTGTTTTCCTCCCCCAACATAGCTCAATTTAAAGCTCTCCAGTTTTCTGAGTCTTTTAGCAAAAAGTTCCTGCTAACTGCTGCAAGGTGCAAACTATCAGTTACTAGAAATCCACCTCCATGAAACCACAGACCTTGGTCCAAGATGCCAAATTGTTCCCAGAAGCAGCTTCTGTGGAGCCAGTTGTTGAGCTCTACCCTTCTTCTCTCCCTCCCTGTTGCAAGTTCTTCAGCTGGGAGGATGGACAAAATTATAAACTAATCCAGTGGTTCCCAACTTGTGGGTCCCCAGGTGTTTTGGCCTACAACTCCCAGAAATCCCAGCCAGTTTACCAGCTGTTAGGATTTCTGGGAGTTGAAGGCCAAACATCTGGGGATCCACAGGTTGAGAACCACTGACCTAATGCATCAAGACCCTTCAACTTGCTATCCAGAGCCTTGTAATCCCTTATGATGTCCCGAAGGCTGTCCTTAGCAGTGTCATTGGTTCCCAAATGGATTTAAAAGTAGGTGTAGCAATCAAATGGGTTGACGAGCTTTGTCCACCTCTCTGTTATGTCACAGTATTTTGCCCCAAGGACACAGCACGCATCTTGATAGAATTTCCTTCTGAATAAACATAGACATGGTTGCAGTGCAAGTCACAGATAGTAATAGCTGATCTTTGACAAAGGTGAGAATCATGCATCCTTGCGTGTGTTGTTGAACTGAAACTCTCAGAAGCCATAGCCAAGGCATACAGGAAGCTATGGTTCAGCAACATTTGGAGGGCTACATGATTCCCACTTCTGATCTACTGAAAGGGGGAAAATTTAACAGTAGGAATTGAGATCAGGACTTCAACTGAGCCAATTATGTTTAAAACAAAAGATTTCTGTTAATATTGTGTGACTTAAAAGAGAATAAAGAATTACTCTTTCCTTTGTGAAATGTACTATGTACCTCCTTGCCTTTCTGTATGATTGTTAGAGCCACTTATTATTGCTATAGGAAACACTGAATCTCATTCTAACTCAGTGTACTTCATTATAAGCCAGTGATCCCAACTTTCAGTAAATTGACTGGCTAGAAGTTCAATTTGGACCTAACTTGAAATCCCTCAACATGACTCATTGGGTTTTGAAGGGCAAGTTCCTATTTGCTTCTAAAACAGTTTGTGGATAGTGGGACTCTACATAATTATCTGTATTTTGGGACAAGTAGTGACTTACATTTCTTTTTAACAAATGCATAAAGTTTTGCCCAAGTCCCTTCATTTACCAGCTACTTGTAGTCTGATTTTTTTTCATGTCAGGAGTGACTTGAGAAACCACAAGTTGCTTCTGGTGTGAGAGAATTGGCCATCTGCAAGGACATTGCCCAGGGGCCACCCGGATGTTTGTTGTTTTACCATCCTGTGGGAGGCTTCTCTCATGTCCCCGCATGAGGAGCTAGAGCTGACAGTCAGGAGCTCACCCCGTTCCCCATATTCAAACTGCTGACCTGCTGGCACAAGGGTTTAATCCATCGCACCACCGGGGGCTCCATATAGTTGATGATAAACATATAGTTAATAAATAAGCAATTTAATTCAATTAATAGGTAAAGTGGTAGAAAGCTTGGCACTACTGAAAATTGAAGTGCTGCCTTCATAAATTTATTTTTATAATGCTGCTTACAAATCCATCGGTTCCTTTCTACAACTTGGGGGTGTTCTGGAGGCTACCACCATAAAAGTCCACAAGTTCAAATACAGTGCTATCTAAGATAATTCCTCATGTTTTCCTAAAATAACAGTACCTAGGCAATGTACTTCACATGTATACACTCTGCCCATTTTTGCTTCCCTTCCTAAAACATGTTGTCAACTCACCAAATTTCTAAAATGCCATAGTAATCCTCAAAGCAAATGTCACTATTTCTTTGCTTTGAAGCAAACTGTGCAGATAGTAGATACCCTATTTTAAAGACAAATCATGCTCAGGTAGCTTTCCAGCTGTCGATTTCATCTTAAATACAAGCTGAGCAATCTCCATGTCTTATGTTTTAAAATAATGTTGAGGTTATTATGCCGCTGAAAATCAGTGAAGCTCCATTACTGAAATGTGGGGCTGCCAGTGGCTTCCAGATGAAACAGTACATTCCCCTCCTAAGACCCCATACACTGCTCACCTCTACCCTAGCCTTTAATGTAAATATTTCAGAAATCGAATATATTTCAGATTTACACCTTTAGCATATGATGTTTAATGCAAGTTCTAACTCTCTCTATTATTTGTAGATTTGGGGAAGATGCTGCTGTCTAGACCTACCTGGAGTGGCCTCTCCACACTTCAGAGAACATGCTGGTATGGAAAAATGCAGTGTACTTCCATTACATGTGTATGTTTTGTGAGGAAGGAAAATCTCAATCACCATCAGGGAGCTTCAAAATCTCATGTCCAGTGTGCCTTGCCAAAAAAAACTCTTGAGTCCAAAACTGTGAAAGTAATTGTACTTACTTTCTCGGTCTACTGATGCTAGACTTTGTTTCCTCAGATGTTTTGACTTTTGTCTCCCAGAATTCTGGCTGCTGGCCATGCTGCTTGAGGCGTCTGGGATTTTTTTTTTATCATATCAGAAGCGACTTGGTAAGTCGCTTCTGGTGTGAGAGAATTGGCCATCTATAGAGACGTTGCCCAGGGGACGCCTGGGAGGCTTCTTTCATGTCCCCACAAGCTAGAAATGACAGACAAGAGCTCACCCATCTTGCAGATTCGATCCAGCAACTTTCAGGTCAGCAACCCAACCTTCAGGTCAGCAGTCCAGCTGGCACAAGGGTTTAACCCATTGCCCCGCTGCGACTCTGTCAGGGAATTGAGGTCCCTGAAAGACCCAAGTTTGGGAACCACTGTTTTATAAGACTCATTGCTATATTGATAGACTGGGTTTACAAGACCTTGGCTTTTAAGATGAATTCAGAGGGTGCTGTGGTTTTTAACTGAACATGTTTTAATGGTTTTTAACTGGATTGTTTTGAAATACTGTTCATATTTAATCCTGTTTAATGTTAAGCCGCTTTGAGTCTCCAGCGGGAGAGATATGACAGGATATAAATATGATGATAATAATAATAATGATCGTAATAATAATAATTTTTTCTTGTCAGGAGCGACTTCAGAAGCTCCAAGTTGCTTCTGGTGTGAGAGAATTGGCCATCTGCAAGGACGTTGCCCAGGGGGACACCCAGATGTTTTACCATCCTGTGGGAGGCTTCTCTCATGTCTCTGCATGAGAAGCTGGAGCTGACAGACTCCCCAGATTCGAACTGCTGACCTTTAGGTTTAACCCATTACATCACTGGGGGTTCCTAATAATAATAATCATCATCATCATCAAATTCATTTCCAGTTAAGGATAAGATGAGTTTCAATATTACTGTAAGAAGGCCACATGTAAGATATGAAACATTCTTGGGTTTTCTAAGGATGTGAGGTGACACAAGTAACACTCCTCCGTCAGTTCATTTCTGATTTGTTTAGGGAATTTTTTTCTGTATACGCCTTACTTGTGCTCTCATAGAAACCTACTATGCTCAATGGAAAGTTTTTCATTGCTACCTGTGTTAATAATGTTACAGGATCAATTTGTGAGTTGAGCAGAGGTGAGCCAGCATTATTAAAAAACAGCACTTTTCTTAGTTCTTCACAGTTTCAAACCTTTATATTTCTTCCGCTCTTCCTATTCTGCCCTCCCCATCCATGTGTGCCATTTCCAGTTGAAGACATGGTTGCTAGATACTAGTAAAGAGAAAGCAAGGAGAACTTTATTGGAGCGTTATGTGGTTCAAAGGATCCTCCACAGATGCAGGTGAAACATCAGGAGAAAATGCTTCTAGCACACTGCCATACAGCTTGGAAACCACACAACACCCCAGTGATTCTAGCCATGAAAGTCTTTGACAGCTTAATTGAACTTTTCTAAAAAGTCTTTCCAAGTATTTGCTTTGGCTCCTTGCCTAGTCTCAGGTGGACTGTAATCTTATCTCTGTGTGCATCCCTTCCCTTTCAGCGTGACTTGTGTCTGTAGGATTCCAGGCAGAAGGTGCTGGGAGATCCCTTTCTTTCACTATCTTACTTCTCTCACACCTTGACTAAGGCAAAGAATTAATGAATAATCACCAGCCCTTTAGAGTGGATACTGAGCACCGGTGCTGCTAGCACCTACAATCCCATACTGAGAGTCCAGATACAGCAATGTGCTAACAGAGACAAATAATTTTTTTAAATGTAAGGCATTTATATATTTAATCTAGTTGCCTATTTCGTATGAATTATTCTGATTCCAGAAAGTGTGTGTGTTTTCCCCAGAACTGAAATTGCTCGTAGATGAAGTAAATAATAATAATAATAATAATAATAATAATAATAATAATAATAATAATAATAATCTGCTTTATTCTTATATCTCGCCTCCATCTCCCTGAGGGGACTTGGGCGGCTCACATGGGGACGAGCCCAGCAATTACATAGTTAAAACACAATCCATGAATTAAAACAATGTAAACAATATAAATATGAAACAATATAAAACACATCAGTTACTTTAAAACCTGATTTGTGTAGGACTCTGATTAGAGTTCGTGGATAGTATAGGGACGATCAGGGATAAGGGTGGAGGAACGGTCTCATCAAGACACTGAAAACCTAAAAAGGTGAGGAGCAGTGATAAAGTGCAGTAAGAAATTGTAAACAAGCTGACTATCTGGCAGGACTACTCACTCAAATGTAAAGACAATGTTAAGAAATAAATGCCGTTTGCTGTTTTTGAAGGGATCAAATTCAGGCAGATGTATCTATCCCACAGAACTTGCCACCTATTTCTGAAATTTGAGAAGAAATTGTGGGCTTGTTTTTAGAAAACAGTGAAATCTTCAAAGATTTTAAAAAGTTGGTTCATCTTCTTAGAAGGTCTTCAGAATTGTTGCGACTTGGGAATGGAGGCACATAGGCTAAATTGCCTATGCGCCTCCATTCTCAGCTAGTTTGTTTATGATTTCCTAGGTAGCTTGTTTATGATCTTGGTTGCCTTGAATAATTAACTTTGTTTAGACATAGAAAAGCAGCTGTTATTGCTCTGCTTTAATTTGTAAACGCTGTAATTTGTAATAGCTGCAATTTGTAATAGCTTCTCTTTTCACTCCCATGCCATCCTGTTGTATTGCTGCAACCTGCTTTTTGTGTTACATCAGTCTTTGTAAATATGACACAGCGTTTATAAAGAACCGGGAGTCACCACATTGTTGTTTTCCGGTCTGTTTCTTCCTGCTTCTCTTCTTAGATTTATCTGCTTACTGTAGATCACATCATGTGCTCTCTAGAGTCAGAAAGGGAGCATCTGCACTATAGGTCTAAACCACTTTTTGAAAACAATTTAATTGTCTATCCTTCTTATGCAGTATTGGCTACGCAGATCAGTAGCTCAGCCAATGAAAAGGAGGGCTTTTTTGGACTATGACTTCCAGAATTCCACAATGATGATAGCTAGAAGATTCTGAGTGATGTAGTCCAAAAAACTGACAACTGCTCCCCCAAAATCCTTTTTCTCAAGTTCTGTTGCATGAGCAGAAATTTCTTTTTTGGATATGGCAACTGCCTTTCATTATCCTCCTTGAGGCCATCAAATCCTGTTATTTCCTTTAACAATTAGCTAAGATAGTTTGTGACTCATTCTTTCATCTTCAGAAAGCCACTGTTTATGAGAGTTCCTTTATTAGAGCTTGGGTTGGTTTTTGCCATATTTGTGAAGTGTAGCAGTATCTCCATAAGCTTCTGCTTTTGACTTGTTTTCTTATAGGTTGCGAGCCATGGTTCAGAGGACCTTCCCTGTAGCCCCTTTGGCCTGGACCCGCTTTCACTCCCACAACACTTGGAACGAAGCTGGTGGCCCAAGACGCAGGAGACTCGTGGGGGTAGCAGTGGTGGCTGGGGCTGGGCTGGGCATAGGGACCATCTTGGCCTATGGAGATCTACATCAAAAGGTGAGTGGGGTAACTTGGGGGGGGGGGGACGGGGGACTGGGATATGACCAGATCTTATAAGGGTTGCTTTTTGGACCCCTCCTCCCAGAATTTCTCCAACCAACATAGCTAATGGTTGGGAAGTTTGGGACATTGTACCCCATAAAAGTAGCCTTTCCAGGATGTGGATGTGATCAAAAGAATAGCTGTACAAGTGAGACTTGTTGGGCAAGTGGGCTTATTAACAAAAGACTCTCACCATAAATGTATAGCACAATAACTTATCAGCAGCAACGTGACCCAGCACCAATAGCCAAAAGTGATAAAAAGAATAAACACACAGACCGATGTTATCTCTTCCTCAGGGGGCTTTTCTTTATAGCAAAATAATATGGTTGCACTATTTACAAAAACAAGGTTTCCATAACACAAATAAAGTTCTTTATACTTCCTTCTTTGCTTCCACACTGGGCCTCTTTCTCATGCAGATAAACAGCTTTGCTCTCACAGAGCCTCCTCTCAACTGAACTTACACTGTGGAGATGTGGCAGGGAGGAATCTTTATATCCCACCGCTGCCACCAATATAAATATGTTTTATTTAACCGCGGCCACCAATTGTGGAGAACTCAGGCAGAGGGGAATTTATCTTCTTTATTCTTCTTATTTACTTTAGATGGTATCGTAACTTAGTTTTGAAAATATGTGACAGAGACTTGGATATGGAAGAACAAAAAAATAAGTTTATTTCAGGCACAGAGCTTGGTGGTTACAATATTACTTCTTAGAGTTAAACTTTCTTAATCAGTTGCAAATATAACTTATGATGAATACTCTTTCAAATACTTTCTCCTTTCCTTTCCTTCCCAACCAAAACTACTAACTGATCACTTTGGATCTAACTGGGATTACTTTCCCTTCCTACTCAGACTCTACCAATAAACCTAAACAAGTTCCTTTACTTGCTTAATTCAACACCACTAGAGATCTGAGTTTCCCTGGTATCCCTAACCTGGAACCAGTGTCTTCCCTGTGACTAAAAATCACAGACTAAACTGTTTTTAAAACGTGTTGTCGAAGGCTTTCATGGCCGGGATCACAGGGTTGTTGTATGTCTTTCGGGCTGTGTGGCCATGTTCCAGAAGCATTCTCTCCTGACGTTTCGCCCACATCTATGGCAGGCATCCTCAGAGGTTGTGAGGTATACCATACCTCACAACCTCTGAGGATGCCTGCCATAGATGTGGGCGAAACGTCAGGAGAGAATGCTTCTGGAACATGGCCACACAGCCCGAAAGACATACAACAACCCTGTTTTTAAAACATTCCTTCCTTTTCCTTCAAACGGCGGTTGGCTCCGCCCTCGTTACTATGGTAACCTGCCTCAGAATGCTGAGCTGGTTACCATCCCCCAGGCACTGGTAACTAATACTTACCCTTTTAAACATATTTAAACATGACTTTTAAAACGAAATTAAACAAACATGACATCTATAAATCAAAATAAAAACACACTTCTTTACAGAGCTTCACACAGTTGCTTTACACACAGCAGCCTTCACACTGGAGCTTCACACACAGAAGTCTTTACACTGGAGCTTCTCTCACCAAATCTTCTCACACCAGGCCTTCTCACACTGAAGCTTCTCACATTGGAGCCTTCTCACTCTCCTCAGGACAACACTGGTTTTGGCCCACTAACTCTTAACAGGCTTTGGCCTACTCACTCTCCTTGGGGTGATGCTAGCTTATTTAACCCTTTCAGTGCTTGACTCACATTTTTGTAATTAAAAATACCTAGTTAATTTTTAATATTTCTGACAGAGATGAAGTACTTCTCTGTACCCCATAAAAGTAACCTTTCCAGGATGTGGATGTGCAGTCACTAAGGAGCTAGGAGGCAGTTTTATGTCTACATGTGGTGGGTTAGTTGTGTAAAATAGTGTGAGATAAGTTGGATTCAGACTTAAGAGTTTACAAGTGGATGATGATAGCAGATTTTTCATCCCATTTTCCACACAACAACCCCTGTATTGCCACAAATGGGTTACTGTGGACCTTCCTAAAGTGCAGAAAGAAAGGAGATCAGGCTTTGATGTATGGAACTTCAATTACAAAAGGCAGTTCAGCCCAGATTTCAGAGAATCTGTCTTCTCTGCTTATCGAGCAGAGTTCACACCCTTCTGTGACCTTTTTTTAAAAAGCTAGAGAGGTTCTTGTGGGGGGAAAAAGGGGATACTAGAAAATAGTGGAAAAGTAGAGCTTCTCATTGTCTAGTTTTCCAACTGAACATCTGAATGTAGATAGTGGAGTGTTGCTTTGACTTCTTTTCTACCTTCCCTCACAGGCTGCCAAGGCTGAGACTCCAGAATCTGCATCCGACCCTCAGTTTCCTACCTTTACTCGGCAGGAGGTAGCCCGCCACCACAGTGAGGCCAGTCGGGTGTGGGTGACCTATGGCAGTGATGTTTTTGATATCACAGATTTCATAGAGCAGCATCCGGGAGGCAAAAGCAAGATTCTTCTAGCAGCCGGTGGTGCTCTGGAACCCTTTTGGGCCCTCTATGCCATGCACAACCAGGAACATGTATTGGAGATCCTTCAGGGGTTCAAAGTAGGGCAGTTGAGCCCAGAAGAGCCGCCCCAGCCCACCCCAGGAGATCCTTACGCTGATGATCCTCCACGTCAC
The DNA here is from genome assembly GCF_035594765.1 of Anolis carolinensis. Lineage (NCBI taxonomy): Eukaryota > Metazoa > Chordata > Lepidosauria > Squamata > Anolidae > Anolis > Anolis carolinensis. Next base: position 167,047,982 of record NC_085842.1, read on the forward strand.
CCTGCTCTTCAAACCAACACCTTAAAGCCCTTCAATGCAGAGCCCCCTCCAGAGCTGATCAGTGAAAACTACTTGACGCCCAACCAGCTCTTCTTCAAACGCAACCATCTTCCTGTGCCAAATGTGGACCCTGCCACCTACCGCTTGCACGTGGGCGGTCCCCGTGGACGGACCCTGTCTCTGTCCCTTCAGGACTTGAAGAAGTTCCCAAAGCATGAAGTGACTGCCGCCTTGCAGTGTGCTGGCAATCGTCGGGCAGAGATGAACTCTCTCAAGAACACCAACCGGCTAGGCTGGAACATTGGGGCAATCAGCAATGCCCGCTGGGGGGGTGCCCGGCTTCGGGATGTTCTGATGCAGGCTGGCTATAAGCAAGATGACGAAGGGCATGTCTGCTTTGAGGGCCTGGACAAGGATCAGAGTGGCACTGTTTATGGGGCTTCCATCCCATTTAAGAAAGCCATGTGTCTGGAAGGAGATGTCCTGTTAGCTTATGAGATGAATGGAGAGGAGTTGCCCCGGGATCATGGGTTCCCTCTCAGGGTTCTTGTGCCAGGCATCGTTGGTGCCCGTAATGTCAAATGGCTGGCCAGGATCACTGTGAGTCCAGAAGAGAGCCCAAGTCATTGGCAGCAGAAGGATTATAAAGGATTCTCTCCAGGCGTGACGTGGGACACAGTGGATTTTTCCAAAGCTCCTGCCATCCAAGACATGCCTGTCCAGTCAGCCATCACTGAGCCAAGCCCACAGACCACCATCAGTCCTGGGGAGCTCACAGTGAAAGGTTATGCCTGGAGTGGAGGTGGACGAAGGATTATCCGTGTGGATGTTTCTCTGGATGGTGGAAAGAGCTGGCGTGAGGCTGAGCTTACTGGGGAGAGGCAGTTGCCTGGCCGAGCTTGGGCATGGCAACTCTGGCAGCTGAATGTTTCTGTGCCTGCTGGCACCAGAGAGCTGAACGTTGTCTGCAAGGCTGTGGACACCAGCTACAATGAGCAGCCTGACACAGTGGGGCCTATTTGGAACATTTTGGGAGTGCTCAACAATGCTTGGCATCGAGTGCATCTCCTTGTGGCTGAAGACTAAGCATTTTGCTTGTGCCTCGTCACTTGGGACAAATGAAGCGTCATGGATTGTTGGATACTGCGTGCCTTCCTTTTTCTTTGGGAATCTCTCCCTGTAAGGAGGCTCAGAAGAGCGGAGATCTTCCATGGGGTCCTTTGACCTCTCTGTGTTCTTCCTTGTTTATTATTGGTGTCGCTTCTGAGAGCAGTGGTGGCCTTAGACGAAGAAATAGCTTTCCCTATAGACAGGAAACCTTCCTTTCTTGGGAATATGGTAAATCAAAACAAAACAAAAACCTCTATAGGCAAGGGGGTTGGCAACTTGTTGAATGTACCTGTACTGGCAAGGGGATACAGGCTGCCCACCCCTACAGTAACCAGATATACCCACTTCTGATTGGTTGCTTTTCCCTTTTAAGGCATTATGACTTTGTCTGCATTCTGTTTTGGGCTATACAACAAAGGCAATCAAAAACAAGCTTCCGTGGCAGTGAAGTGGTGAATAGGTTCTGGTTTTTATCCACACTTTAAAAGAGATATACATGGTGTAAAACTTATTTTGGGGTAGGGTTCAGCACCTTATTTATCTCCTGTAATCTGTAGACAAAAGTGTGGCATGCATTCACCATCTCCACGGCATGGAAAACAGATGCCACTATCCAAACTTGTCGCACTTCCATTCCCAGTCCATTTTGTCTACGTCTTACTGTCTGTATTTATCTTTCTGTTGAATGTTGATCTACTTTAATCCTCATCCGTTCAATGCAAAGCGAGACATTTTGTCTGTAGCATTTTTAAGAACAATATTTAATATTTGTGTGTTTTCTCTCACTGCTATGCTACAACAGGAGCTGAAACCTCCTGGAAGTCTCTGTTTGTAAAAGCAGAACAACTTTATCTTCTGCAGGATTTAGCAAGTAGAATCTAGCCTCAAGGAAATGCTGTTACTACCTCTTTGTTAACCTCTATCCTTTCAGAAAACACTTTAGCCACAATCTAGAATCTGTTGTGCCTTTTTTTTTATTCAGTTGAGAAAAGGAAGAAGTCTGGAAAGCTTAGAACAGTCTCCCCTCCCTGTGCCCAATGTGTTCAGACTAAGATCTCCATCTCAACCCCCATGAGCTAGAAAGTATAGGGATTTTAGTGCAATTGGAGGACACCCATTTGGGGAGAGCTCTCTTTGGAAGATTGGACAGAAGAAGAAATTTCAGCCATGGTTGTGCATAAGGGCACCTGATTGTTTAGTTCTCTTTTGTCTCCAAACAGGGAGATTCTGCCCCACATTTTGAGAAGATCTATTCTATGATGAACTTATTGTTGGGTATGAGTCTTTTTTTCAAGGTTGGCAAAAAAGAAAAGAAAAAAAGAAAACCACTGATGAGAGAAAAGGAACAGGAGCGAAGGAGAGAGTAGCAACGATATCAGTGAACCTGGGATTAAATTAATATGGTCTATATCTGAAGAAGTAGGTTAGAGCAGTGGTTCTCAACCTGTGGGTCCCTGGGTATTTTGGCCTACAACTCCCAGAAATCCTAGCCAGTTTACCAGCTGTTAGCATTTCTGGGAGTTGAAGGCCAAAACATCTGAGGACCCACAGGTTGAGAACTACTGGATTAGAGGCTGGAGAAGCTGGCCCTCACTTTGTGTGTCAAGAGTTTCCTGGGACAATTCCCTGTTCTCATCTGATTTTGGCTGCTGTTGCTCATTTCCATATGTGGAACTTAAATCATGTACACTCCGTTCTACCATGAGCATTTTGTCGCTTGCCAACACTTGCTTACTGCCATGTCTTCCAATATGCTTTCTAAAAAATACTATTTTACAAAAAAATACTAAAGTATTATTTTATGCCAGTAAAGTTATTTTTAGAGTAGATAACAACATTTACAGTAGAGTCTCACTTATCCAACATAAACGGGCCGGCAGAACGTTGGATAAGCAAATATGTTGGATAATAAGGAGGGATTAAGGAAAAACCTATTACATATCAAATTACGTCATGATTTTACAAATTAAGCACCAAAACATCATGTTTAACAACAAATTTGACAGAAAAAGTAGTTCAATACGCAGTAATGCCATGTAGTAATTACTGTATTTACGAATTTAGCACCAAAATATCACAATGTATTGAAAATATTGACTACAAAAATGCGTTGGATAATCCAGAACGTTGGATAAGCGAGTGTTGGATAAGTGAGACTCTACTGTATTTAAAACTAGGTTGAGCAACTTTAGTGAACCCAGGGTCCAGTGTAGGCCCCATAGGACCAATTTTGGGCTGTATTGCAGGCAGGTTTTGATGGCAAAATACTAAACACTATGAAGACAAGCAGGAAACTCTGGTTTTAAGGTTTTTTCCCCAATTTGCATATAAATTCCAGCAACATCTTTGTGGGCTGGGGGAAGGATGGGTATATGCAGCCTATAACACACACGTTTCTCAAGCCTGAATTAAATCATATCATAAAACAGAACCATGCCGTACAAGGAATAGCACAAAATCAAGCTGAATTTAGAACTAAATTTGTGTATGTCTTTAAAATGATCTGGGAAACTAAAGAGTTCCTACCATGCCACAAAAATATATAATGCTTGGAAGAGTCATGCTCAGGTGGGTTGCCATAATAGAAAAGGATCTACTTCTGGTTTACTTGGAAGGGCCCCTAAGAAGAACCCCTAACAAAGGCCAAATGCAGTGTTTTGGAGGAAAACAATTCTTCAGATGGTCCCATGCTGTCAAAGTCAATATGAGCTTGAAACATACTTGGAAATGGATGAGACACCAGCCAGTGTCATCTCTCTCTGTCCCACTTTTGCCCTGCAAAATTGCTGTGCTGCTTTCCATCAGATCGGGACACAGTTGTGGTTGCATTTCTTCCAAGCAGATCTTGTAGTTCTTTTATGAAATTGCTGTGTGACTGTGGGCATATGCAAGAAGTAAATGGTTGGAGAGATTTTGCAGAATTAATAAGGATTTTCCTTGCAGATTACGAGAATGTTGTCACCACCACATTTATGTGCCGGTTACCTTGCTTGCAGGGTTTAAGAGCAAGGAGGGCAGTGTCAAAGAAAACATCTGGATGAATGGGTTAAATGCATTGGGAATTATAAAGTGAGGGAAAATGAGAAATTGGGAAAATTAACATATTCAAGTTTGGAAACTCTGTGCTTTTCTTACAAATTTTGCCAAGCTTTGAGGATCCATTTTAGGCCAGGGAAAAGCTTTCAAGGTACAGTACTACAAAAGACTTTTATGTTACTCCTTCAGCCTTTTCTTTATTTACTGTTTCCCTCTGCTGGTCATAGTGTGAAATGTATTCATCTCATATATTTTGAAAATTGCATAACGGCGTTTTTGCACAGACACAGCAAAGCCATGGGTTCCTTCTTCCTGTCTCCTTCGAAAAAATGACATAGGAATGCAGAAAGACAGAAACATTTAAACTGTCTTAAACTTTATTTGTTGGCAACATTTCACTGCCATGATTCAGTAATCCCCCCCCTCTCAGTTAAACACCTTTCAACTCTTAAGAAAAAGGTGTTTATTCAGCCAGATTGGATTGCAGTTGCATCATTTGGAGTCCAGATTGTTTGAATTGATGCTATTCAAATGATAGCCGAGTTTCATTTGAGGCAAACCTGTCAAAAACTAGAGATAGAGCTTGAAACTTTTTTTTTATTATTTGAACTACACTTCTCCAATTCCCAAGAAATGTGTCCACTGGCTGCAACACAGAATTATTGTGATCCTGTCTAACGCACACCATCATCTCATGACATTAAAGCACAATTCCAGCTTCTATTTTCAGCCTGACATTACGTAAGATGCTTTTCTAAAAGTACATCATAACTTTTGTGTTATGTCTCCAAATACTCCAAATATTCGTCTCCTTTGTTATTTTTATTTGACATAAACATCCTGAAAAGAGTTTTATAAAGTTTTCTGAAAGTTTTGTAACTTTTTGAATGGCCTTCATTAAGTAGATAAAAAAGCCACATTTTGTATTGATGGTATAATGTGTGTAAATATGTATATGTCCCATGTGCTCCCTGATAATGGGGAAAACCTAGAAGTGGGATGGTTTTTATCTTTCCCATTTTTTGAAATTAGGAATGGGGCAAAGGAGGATGTCTCCATCACAAAGGTGATTAGCTGGACTGAAGCAGAAAGGCCTGCTGACTTTGGGAGCAACACAGGGAATAGCTGACAACCAAATATGACCTTGGGCTATGTTCACTGTAGTATTTTCTTTTTCAATTTTTAATGAATCTTACAAAACAGCTCACCTTAAAGCCCCCCTCCCTTTTATTGTAAAAGTCAGAAATCAACTGTCCAAAGCCAATGTCTTGAACCAACTTTATTAAGAAAAGTGGTGCTGTCCCATAGTTATACAGCCTACATTTTCTCGTAAATGATAGCATGATAAAATTTATTTCAGACTCGGCACATTCAGCAGTAATATGAACAGTATATCCAGGGGTCCTCAAACTTTTTAAACAGAGGTCCAGCCCACAATCCTTCAAACTGTTGAGGGGCTGAATTATCATTTGAAAAAAATACGAAAAAATTCCTATGCACACTGCACATGTTGTATTTGAGGGTGGGGGTCAGGTAAATGACCTTGAGGGACGCACCCAGCCCACGTGCCTTAGTTTTGGGATCCCTGTCATAGCCTATGCACACTTTAGTGTTGTGTTTTTGCACCACAACGTTCAACTTTGCATAGGTTGGGAAACCCAAAAATCACATGGGGTAGCACTAATTTCTAACCCAGTGGTTCTCAACCTGTGGATCCCCAGATGTTTTGGCCTTTAACTCCCAGAAATCCTAGGAGCTGGTAAATTGGCTGGGATTTCTGGGAGTTGTCGGCCAAAACACTTGAGGACCCACAAGTTGAGAATCACTGCTCTAACCTGTCAGGTATGTTAGGTCAATGGGACTATTATTCAAGGCTAGAGCTGGCATGACCCAACCTCACCGCTTTCTTCGTCTTCAGTTGCCACGGAAACATTTAGAATCATTTGCAACTTGCTTTTGATCATCTGTGTCCTTTGTTAGTGTTTTGCTTGAGCCAGATCTTGCTGGTTTTGAGAAACGAAATGTATTTGTGCCCTGTAAGTGTTTTCCTTTTGTATTTCAATTTTACATGTGTGGCTTTCTTATTTGTATTTGTAGGCATTGAGAAATGGCAGTACATATGAGAATGAGGGAATGGTAGGCATTTCCTGCCTGGGGCCTGTAAGCCAGCCACACTGACTTCCAATCCCCTTGGGATCAATATGGGTTCAGATGGTGCTATGTCTCTCTTGCCTAAATATAAGAACCTTGGAATTAATCATTTTTGAGAAAACAATAGATGCCAGTCTAACTGCACTAGCACTTATGGTGTGTCATGGAGAGTGGGATCCGAATGTTGTTTTCCATGTCCTTACACTACTTTTGATAGCTGTTGTGAACTGCAAGAGATATTGATAAAATAGTGATATAGATCCCACAAATATTGTCAAAAAAGTATACAGTAGAGTCTCGCTTATCCAACCTTCGCTTATCCAACCTTCTGTATTATCCAATGCAGTCTGCCTCCCTCCCGGATCCATAGCCACGCACAGTGGGTCAACACACCCAACAAGGACACAAATGCAGCCACACTCCCAAACAAGTGGCAGACTTGTTGTAAAACATGATATTTTGGTGCTTAATTTGTAAAATCATAATGTAATTGGACGTTTAATAGGCGTTTCCTTAATCCCTCCCTATTATCCAACATTTTCGCTTATCCAACATTAGTAAGTAAGTACAGTAGAGTCTCGCTTATCCAACATAAATGGGCCGGCAGAACGTTGGATAAGCTAATATGTTGGATAATAAGGAGAGATTACATAATCAAATGGGTTGACATGGACCGTTATTAGGGATAGATGATCCTTGTACAGCATGTTTCAGGGCCAGGGATCGGGAGCCCATTTATGTTGGATAAGTGGTACTGTACTGTATACAATTTAGCTTTAGGTCATGGTAGAAAAGTACCTTTTTAATTCATGCTTGAACTCGGGATACAAATTATCTTGGATTATAACCAGAAAAACAGGATGTGCTTATACAAAAAACCATTTCAAACTAGGGCCCCTCTAAAACAGGAATAAAATGCCTGTTGAGAAACTGGAATGGTTTTCCCCCTGCCTTGGGGTTTTCTGAATCCTGAAGTGTATGTTAACCATATCATTTCTTACAGCACGTAGTATCCTTTGCTGTGCTAAATTTGTTGTTTTTGATATCCAACACTGAACCTAAATCTTCAGGATCATTTGAGAGCCTGGTGGAAGAATGTGAATGCTAGGTTGTTGTATGTCTTTCGGGCTGTGTGGCCATGTTCCAGAAGTATTCTCTCCTGACGTTTCGCCCACATCTATGGCAGGCATCCTCAGAGGTTGTGACAACATGGCCACACAGCCCGAAAGACATACAACAACCCTGTGATCCCGGCCATGAAAGCCTTCGACAACACAATGTGAATGCTCATTTCCATCTGGTTTTCTCCTGCTTCCTGCTTTGTCCTCCTTCAGAGTTACACAGGATTGAAGAACCCAAGCTACACTATAATTTCTTTCTACTCTTCTGCCTTTTAGGTATAGACAGGCATGCACAGATTTCAGCAGTGGAAGCTTTTCTATTGCTCTTGCCAAGACTTGAGAACTCCTCAAGTTTTGTGACCTAAGCTGTTACACACAGTCTTTTGGAAGAAAGGTCAACCAACTGGCTTTGTGCCTGGAACAGAGTTAAATGTCTAGATAGCAGTGCTCAGTGAACCGTCATTGAAGTGTGTGCTGAGTATGCAGAGATCACCTACTAAAATACAAAAGAGACCACTGATTCTTAAAAGTAAGGTACAAATACCTTTAAATTCTGCCCCTTGGAAGATGTTTTATAATATTTTTCCTATGTGTTGGTTCCTGTTGTTGATTGTATTCCAAAATAATAGGAAACAAGACTGTAATGTAAAAATTGCATTTGTTCCGTTATGCTGGAGAGAGGGTGAAAATCTATTTTTCTAGTAGTTCTTAATAAAAGCTGTAAATATGATATTGCTTGTTTTTGTTTCTACCTGTCCTTATTTATTTATTTATTGCATTTATATACTGCTTTTCTCACCCCATGGGGGAAACCAAAGCAGTTCACATCAAATAAATGGCCAAATTCAATACCTCACATATAATAAAAACAATACATCATGCATCTAAAAACAATTACGTATTACTATAAATTAGACCATTAAAAACTATAAACCATTAAAGCATAAACATAAAACAGTTTAACGTTGCACTGATCCCGAGGTTGTCATCTGAGGTTGTCGTTCTTAGTTTCCTTGCTATAGGTTTGGGTCTAATCTACCCCCACTTTCCTCTCTCCTTCACAATGTCTTTTAAAGTTTGAGACTTAACAGCCAAGGATGAATTAACAAGATTGTTATTTGAGCATGGAGAGCATAAGTATCTGCTTTATGTTGGTTCAGACCCTTGATCTAACTCAGATTTATCTTCTCTGTCAAAAGAGACTGGCAGTGGTTTCCAAGAGGAGTCTTTCTCTCTCCTTCCTGCAGATGCCTGGGACTGTATGTGAGGCCTCCCTGAATGCAAAGCAGATGCTTTACCACTATAAGACTCTTACTTCATGATATCTGTGAAGGTGCTGGAAAGTGATGTTTAGTTCTAAAGCATCAGATATGATGTTTGGTGTCTAAAGGTTTTCCCCACAAATTCCACTAACTGATTTGGAACAGTATTGCAGTAACAACTCAGGCATCTTAAAGGAACCAGTTTTCAGTCTTCAGTGTGTATCCCTGACCTCAACAATATTCATGTATAAAGATGGCTCAAATATACAAAATAATCTGCCTAATTGTAGATTATTTAAACCATGAATTGAGCAGTTTGTCAGTTTTCCCCCTTTCAAAGAGTATCCTATTCTAATATGGGCATATTAGGAATCTCATCCTATATACAATCTTAACAGAAAAGGACCAACAATCCATTTAATCCAGCGTTTCTCAACCCCGGGGGAGTGTCAGAGAGGTCGCCAAAGAGCATCAGAAAACATGTATTTCTGATGGTCTTAGGAACTCTTTTGGCAGAGGAGACTGAACCCCACCAATATTCAATGTTGGCCATGTAGGTAGTGTGCCAAGTTTGGTGCAGATCCATTGTGGGCTGGGTTCAGAGTGCTCTGATTGTAGATGAACTATAACTACAACTCCCAAATGTCAAGGCCTATTTTCCCCAAATTCCACCAGTGTTCACATTTGGGCATATTGAGTATTTGTGCCAAATTTAGTCCAGATCCATCATTGTTTGAGTCCACAGTGCTCTCTAGATGTAAGTGAACTACAACTCCCAAACTCAAGGTCAATGCCCAACAAACCCTTCCAGTATTTTCTGTTGGTCATGGGAGTTCTGTGTGCCAAGTTTGGTTCAGTTCAATGTGTTGTCGAAGGCTTTCACGGCCGGGATCACAGGGTTGTTGTATGTTTTCCGGGCTGTATGGCCATGTTCCAGAAGTATTCTCTCCTGACGTTTTACTCACATCTATGGCAGGCATCCTCAGAGGTTGGTTCAGTTCCATCGTTGGTGGAGTTCAGAATGCTCTTTGATTGTAGGTGAACTATAAATCCCAGCATCTACAACTCCCAAATGACAAAATCAATCCCCCCTAACCCCACTATTATGCAAATGTGGACGTATTGGGTATTTGTGCCAAATTTGGTCCAGTGATTGAAGATACATCCTGCATATCAGATATTTACATTACGATTCATAACATTAGCAAAATGAGTGTTATGGAGCAGCAACTAAAATAATTTTATGGTTGGGGGTCATCACAACATGAGGAACTGTATTAAAGGGTCGCAGCATTAGGAAGGTTGAGAACCACTGATTTAATCCAAAGTAGACATATAAAGGCCCTGAAAGAGCAAGGAGGGGGCAGGGAGCACACTTTCAAGAGAAAAGAGCCCTTGTGTGTCAGTATTTAAGGCTGGGAAAGGAGGATTAGCAATCTGTTTTACCCTTTATTTTTCTTGGCTAGCCAAGGCGTGAAACGTGAAGGAAACAGCTTTTCCCATTGTTATTCATGCCCAGTTGGTATTTGAATGGCAAAAATAAGCAGGTTACTTGATATAATTCTTTTAAACAACCCCTTGAATGGGAACGCTTTGTAGCTATCACAGGATTTGGTTGAGGCCTTACTGTGTTTTCGGTAGCATGTCAAAGATCTTGAATGCGAGTGCATTATAGATTTGAATCCAAAGAAAGCAGATCTGCTTTATACTTAGGACTGCCCTGAGATGAGCTTAACCTAAGAAAACAGTACGGAGTTAACAAGATCAGTCTCTAGTTTGAACTTAATATTGACAAAATAAAGAATCCTAGTTGTCTATGGAGAGTGATGATGATGAAGGGATTGCTTCTGCCCTTAACATTTTGGGAGTAGGGCAAATATGACACAGTAGCACAAGTGCATGGCAAGAGAAGCAGTAATGACTGCTCGAATTAAAGGAAGGGTGAGGATAACAGTGATGTTGTTCCCTGGCCAGCCTTATTAAATAGTGTGTGCTGTTTGATGTGCATCTTGCCTCAAGATCAAAGAGATTCTCAAAGCCAAAGGTAATTTGGATCATGTCACTGCTGACTTTCTGTCCTATTTACATGTGGGATAAAGGGCTCTAATTAGCTAATTCGTCGGTGGCAATCTCTAAATAGGGCCACATTAGCACACGAAGAGTGAAAACAACCAAATTTAATATGTTCCTCAGACAATGTTGCTAGCTTCAAAGAGAATTTTAAATCAAAATTGATTGGACAGGAATTGAGCATTTACATTTATTATCGATCCTAAATATATCTCTTTAAAGAGTTATGTATGTACTGCCTTGCCCACTTACCTACCTGCCCTCTGAATTGGGTCTTGCTAGGTTTGCTTTCCTAATGGGGGAACATAAGGTCTTTGTATTTGAGGAGGAATCTAATCTTGGTCTTTTGCAAACACTCTTCATCACTTGTAGATTGTGCTAAAAGCTACATGTGACCCTGAAGTTATGTGAGGAAATACTAGTTAAAGGTAAAGGTTTTCCCCTGACATTAAGTATTTGCACCCGACTTCTGGGGATTGGTGCCCATCTCAATTTCTAAGCCAAAGAGTGTTGTCCATACACACCTCCAAGGTCATGTCGCCGGCATGACTGCATGCAGTGCCATTACTTTCCTGCCAAAGCAGTACCTATTGATCTACTCACATTTGCCTGTTTTTGAACTGCTAGATTGACAGAAGCAGGGGCTAACAGCGGGAGCTCATCACACTCCCCAGATTCAAACCGCTGACCAGCAACTCAATGGTTTAACCCATTGCACAACCGGGGGCTTGAGGAAATACTAGCCATAGCCAATTAATCATAAATTGCTAATTGCTTGCATCTCCAGGACTGAGAGGGACTAACTCACTGACTAACCACACATTGGACAGAAATATAGGAATATTCCATGTCTAACTGGCTGGTTTTCTTCCAAGCCATTTCCATTTCCTGAGAACAGAACAAAGTTATGCTGCTCCTGCTGGATACTTAAGATCTGCCTCTCCACCCAAAGTTTCAGGTTTTATGTAGGCTATAATCTTATACCTTTCTTGTTGTTGTATGAGTTTATGTCATTTCTGATTTATTGTAAGTCTAAGGTGAGCCCCGGTGGCGAAGTGTGTTAAAGCGCTGAGCTGCTGAACTTGCGGACCAAAAGGTCCCAGGTGCAAATCCCAGGAGCGGAATGAGCACCCGCTGTTAGCCCCAGCTCCTGCCAACCTAGCAGTTCGAAAACATGCAAATGTGAGTAGATGAATAGGTACTGCTCCGACGGGAAGGTAACGGCACTCCATGCAGTCATGCCAGCCACATGACCTTGGAGGTGTCTACGGACAACGCCGGCTCTTCAGCTTAGAAATGGGAATAAGCACCAAACCCCCAGTCAGACATGACTGGACTTAACGTCAGGGGAAACCTTTACCTTACTAAGGTGACTTTATCAGGAGGATTTATTGCATTCTTTTAGGACCTTGCTTTCTTCTGAGGCGGATAAATTGTGACTCGCTCAAAACCACTACGTCACACGGGCTCTCATTCTTCTACCTCACTTTCCCATCTAATTTCATCCTATACCTCTCCATCTAATATTGAATACCATTTTACATTTTGTTAACTAGCAAGATGCAGAGGACTTGATTTGGTTTAAATTCTGTGTAACTAAGTGCCTAGCTATTAATTAAATCTTCATAGTAAACACACCTAGAATCACAGAATCATAGGGTTGGAAGAGTTCGACCCCCTGCCAAGAAGCAGGAAATTGCATTCAAAGCACCCCTGACAGATGGCCATCCAGCCTCTGCTTAAAAGTCTCCAAAAGAGCCTCCACCACAGTCCAGGGCAGAGAGTTCCAGTGCTGAACAGCTCTCACAGTGAGGAAGTTCTTCCTAATATTCAGGTGGAATCTCCTTTCCTGTAGTTTGAAGCCGTTGTTCCGTGTCCTAGTCTGCAGGGCAGCAGAAAACAAGCTTGCTCCCTCCTCGCTATGACTTCCCCTCACATATTTATACATGTTGTCGAAGGCTTTCATGGCCGGGATCACAGGGTTGTTGTATGTCTTTCGGGCTGTGTGGCCATGTTCCAGAAGTATTCTCTCCTGACGTTTCGCCCACATCTATGACAGGCATCCTCAGAGGTTGTGAGGCATGGATAAACTAGGCAAGGAAGGTAAATATATATCTGTGGAGAGTCCAGGGTGTGACAAGAGTCCTTTGTCAGTTGGAAGTCAGCGTTAATGTTGCATTTATCACCCTAATTAGCATTGGAAAGGTTTGTCTCTTCCCTGGGTTTGTCTCTTAGCCAGTAGAGCGTGAGGTGCCGTTGTTTGTGGCTGTAAAGAATTCAGAGCTTAGGCAGGCAAAGGTGCAGAGTCCAATCTTAAAAATCAAGAAAAGTTTATTTACAACAATAAACAATAACTGCATTTCTTAATAATCAAGAACTGGGTGTGAGCTACTCTTAACACCCATCTCTTCTTAGGTTTCAAAGAGAGGGAAAAACACCAAGCACTACATCTCTTTGACACACACGCAGGCAGAGAGAGATCTCAAAGCTCATACTCTCCATACTAAGATGTAAGAGACAGAAGTCAAAATAAAAGGCTTGCAATAGAAGAGTATCCATTCTACACAACCAAGCAGAATGAGAGCAGAAACAGAATAAATAGATACTTTTCGAACTGTCATACAGGAGACATGGGGGAGGGGAAACCCTTAGCCCAGTGGTTCTCAACCTGGGGTCCCCAGATGTTTTTGGTCTACAACTCCCAGAAATCCCAGCCACTTTACCAGCTGTTAGGATTTCTGGGAGTTGAAGGCCAAAAACATCTGGAGACCCCAGGTTGAGAACCACTGCAATACTGACCTAAATAAACTGTTCCTCATCGAGGACTTGAGATTTGGGTGGTGTGGGGTTGAATTCCAACATTTTTCACAGTTTATTCTGCATTAATGGCTAACTAATTAATTAAGATATACCTACACTGCAAAATGAATACAATGTGTTGTCAAATGCTTTAATGACCGGAATCACTGAGTTGTTGTGCATTTTCCTGGCTGTATAGCCATGATCCAGACAAAGGATTTCCCCAAGGCAGGAATGAAGCTGGCAAGGCCATTAAAGCTAATCAAGGTGATTAATTACAACATTCACACTGGCCTCCAACTGGCAAGAGTTCTTTCTCCCACCCTGGACCTTCCACAGATAGAAAAACTTCCCTTGCCTAGTTTTCCAACAGACCTCACAACTCTGAGGATGCCTGCCCTAGATGTGGGCGAAACGTCAGGAGAGAATGCTCCTGGAACATGGCCAGGGAAACTCATAAAAGTAAAGGTTTCCCCTGACGTTAAGTCCAGTCATGTCTGACTCTGGGGTTGGTGCTCATCTCCATTTCTAAGCCGAAGATCCGGCATTGTCCCTAGACACCTCCAAGGTCATGTAGCCGGCATGACTGCATGGCGTGCCATTACCTTCCCGCCGGAGTGGTACCTATTGATCTACTCACATTTGCATGTTTTCGAACATTGGCAGGAGCTGGGGCTAACAGCGGGCGCCCATTCCGCTCCTGGGATTTGAACCTGGGACCTTTTGGTCCGCAAGTTCAGCCGCTCAGCGCTTTAACACACTGTGCCACCAGGGGCCCCATGGGAAACTCATAGCAACCCAGAATGAATAGAGTTTGACCCCACTTTGACTGCTATGATTCAAAGCTATGGAATCATGGGAGCTGTAGTTTGGTGAGGCACTAGCTCTCTTCAGCAGGGAAGGTGCAAGACCTTGCAAAACTACAGCTCTCGGGAAAAGGCTGGAAGGCATCCAGCCTTCAAGCCTAGTTCGATGCATTCGGCGCTCCGCTGCCCCGCCTGCCGCTTGAAGAGTTTGGGTGCGCCTTGAGAGGCCAATGGATGTGCTCGGCGCTCGGAACGCGCCTGCCATTCAGGAGCCTCCTCATCCGGACTCCATCGACTCGCTCGGCGCTCCTCCTCGAGTCCCTGGGCGCCTGGTTGAGGCGCTGGGCGCCCCTCCCCCCTCCCTGCCCGCCTGCCCCCTTTGACGGAAGGATGCCCCGGGCGCGCGCTGTGTCCACTCGAGCCTCTCGGCGCTCGCCTCCCCGCGCCTGTCTCCTGGCAGAGGGACCGGAAGTGGCTCGGGGAGGGAAGGGGAGGGGGGCTCGCTCCCTCCTCCTCAGGTGAAGACGCTGTGGATGGAGCCGCCGCCGAAGACGCCGCCGCTTCGGAGCCATTGAGCCCCCTCCAGAGGCTGGGCCGGGCGGGGGGGCCCTCCCTCCCCAACGCGGCCTGGAGCCCCTTCGGCTCAGGTGAGGGCCGCCCCACGGGGGCTCGGAGGGGACAACAAGCGCTCGCCGGGCGCGCGGAGGGACCAAAAGGTGCGCTTCTCGAGGGGCTCCGAGCGGGAAGGAGGGGCGCGAGGCGAGGGCGCTATTGTGAGGGCGGTGGTAACTAAGGAACCGCTGGGAGCCGTGTCTCTGAGCCGCCTCAGAGGCGCTGAGTAGGGGGCCTGGAGAAGTTGCCTGAGTTGATTCAGAGCAAGCATGGGCAAACTTGGGCCCTCCAGGTGTTTTGGACTTCAACTCCCTGAATTCCTAACAGCCAGGCTGGCCTGGCTGTCAGGAATTCTGGGAGTTGAAGTCCAAAACACCTGGAGGGCCCAAGTTTGCCCATGCCTGATCCAGAGGCTGTGTCGGATGTACGGCGTTGAACTTATAAGCCCTTGTGTTCTCTCCCAACTCGAGGATTCCGTGCTCATCCTTCACACAGGTTCCACGACCCACTTGTGGCAGTTGTCTCACCTGTGTGAGGGATCCCCATCCGCTCCTTCCAAGTTTTGGAGGCTTGGCGCCAGGCAGGAATAGAGGATACCAAATTGGGAGGGATAGCTAATACTCCAGGAGACAGGAGCAGAATTCAGATCGATCTTAACAGATTAGAGCAGGCATTGGCAAACTTTGGCCCTCCAGAAATGCCAGCCAAGTTACCGGCTGTTAGCAATTGTGGCGGTTGAAGTCCAAAAACCTGGAGGGCCAAAGGTTGCCCATGACTGAATTGGAGAGATTGGACAAAACTACTAATATGAAGTTTAACAGGGACAAATGCAAGATACTCCACTTAGGCAGAAAAAATGAAATGCAAATAAATAATAATAATAATAATAATAATAATAATAATAATGAAGTCTAACAGGGACAAATGCAAGATACTCCACTTAGGCAGAAAAAATGAAATGCAAATAATAATAATGATGAAGTCTAACAGGGGCAAATGCAAGATACTCCACTTAGGCAGAAAAAATGAAATGCAAATAATAATAATAATAATAATAATAATAATAATAATGAAGTCTAACAGGGACAAATACAAGATACTCCACTTAGGCAGAAAAAATGAAATGCTAATAATAATAATAATAACTTTGTGTTGTTGAAGGCTTTCATGGCCGGAATCACTGGGTTGTTGTGCATTTTCTGGGTTGTATGGCCATGTTCCCAAAGCATTCTCGCCACACATTTTGCCTTGAATAGCAAGGTGATTAATTACAACATTCACACTGGCCTCTAACAGACAAGAGTCCTTTCCCCACCCTGGACCTTCCATAGATATATAAACCTCCCTTGCTTAGTTTTCCAATATACAGTAGAGTCTCACTTACCCAACACTCACTTATCCAACGTTCTGGATTATCCAATGCATTTTGTAGTCAATGATTTCAAAATATCGTGATATTTTGGTGTTAAATTCGTAAATATAGTAATTACTGCGTAGCATTACTGCGTATTGAACTACTTTTTCTGTCAAATGTGTTGTATAACATGATGTTTTGGTGCTTAATTTGTAAAATCATAACCTAATTTGCTGTTTAATAGGCTTTTCCTGAATCCCTCCTTATTATCCAACATATTCACTTATCCAGCATTCTGCCGGCCCGTTTATGTTGGATAAGTGAGACTCTACTGTACTTCACAACCTCTGAGGATGCCTGCCATAGATGTGGCCGCAAAATCAGGAGAGAATGCTTCTTGAACATGGCCATACAGCCTGGAAAATGCACAACAACTCAATAATAACTTTATTCTTCTAACCCATCTCCATCTCCCTGAAGGGACTCGAGGTGGCTTACATGGGGACCAGGCTCAGCATAAACAGAGAATTCAAAGTAGAAAATTAAAACACATAATAAAAGACAATATAATTAAAACAATTAAAAACCGAGAAAGTAAAAGCATCGCAAAATACATCAGTAAACATCACAAAACCAAAAAGTGGGCATATACAAATTTGCAAGGAAAGGGCAAGGCTTGGGCAAAATGCAGAACAATAGGACCAGGGCTGGGAATAAAGAATGGGGACGCCTGGCTCAACAGCAATACGCGTGAAAAAAATCCTCATGGACAACAAGTTAAACATTGAGCCAACAATGTGATGCGGCAGCTAAAAAAGCCAATGGGATTCTGGCCTGCATAAATAGGAGTATAGTGTCTAGATCCAGGGAAGCCATGCTAATCCTCTATTCTGCCTTGGTCAGACCACACCTGGAATATTGTGTCCCATGTCTCAATTGAAGGGAGATGTTGACAAGCTGGAATGTGTCCAGAGAAGGGTGACTAAAATGATCAAGGATCTGGAGAACAAGCCCTATGAGAAGTGGCTTAAAAAGCTGGGCATGTTTAGCCTGCAGAAGAGAAGGCTGAGAGGAGACATGATGAGGGCCATGTATAAATATGTGAGGGAAAGTCATAGAGAGGGAGGGAGCAAGCTTGTTTTCTGCTGCCCTGGAGACTAGGACACGGAACAACAGCTTCAAACTATAGGAAAGGCGATTCTACTTGAACATTAGTAAGAACTTCCTAACTGTGAAAGCTATTCAGCAGTGGAACTCTGCCCTGGAGTGTGGTGGAGGCTCCTTCTTTGGAGGCTTTTAAGCAGAGGCTGGATGGCCATCTGTCAGAGGTGCTTTGAATGCGATTTTCCTGCTTCTTGGCAGGGGGTCAGATTGGATGGCTTATGAGGTCACTTCCAACTCTATGGTTCTATGATTCTGTGAGTACATTTTTTCCCCGCTCTCATCTGTGCTCCTGGCTGTCGTTTCTTCTTGTTGTTGCTGCACCTTTATGGCCTGCATCCTCCTCCTTGGGTTTTTTTAATCTTCAGGAACATCTTTGCCTCCAAGGGAAGGAATTTAGGAACCTCGCATAACACTCAGTGTAAGCACTTTCTCCAAAGTGCCTCTTATGCATGGATAGTCAAGGGCAAAGACAAGGCTGGCAGATTTGGGCAGCATTTATCTGTCCTTTGTAAGTAGCTTTCCAGAACTGGGACTAATAAATCCTATCTGTTGTTGTTGTTGTTGTTGTTGTTATTACATGTACGTAACAACACAGCACACATACACATTAGGTCTAAGTGTCTGGGATTCGTTTCAGAATATTGGATTCTTCCCAAGGGTCTAGGATATTAGAGATTTTTTGTATTATTACAATATTATTATTATTGTGTTGTTGAAGGGTTTCATGGCCGGAATCACTAGGTTGCTGTAAGTTTTCTGGGCTGTATGGTCATGTTCCAGAAGCATTCTCTCCTGACGTTTCACCCACATCTATGGCAAGCATCCTCAGAGGTTGTGATATATATTGGAAACTAGGCAAGGGAGATTTATATATCTGTGAAAGGTCCAGAAGTGGGAGAAAGAACTCTTGTCTGTTGGAGGCAAGTGTGAATAATGCAATTAATCACCTTGATTAGCATTGAAAGGCCTTGGAGCTTCAAGGCCTGGCTGATATCTGGCTAAGGAAATCCTTTGTTGGGAGATGTTAGCTGGTCCTGATTGTTTCATGTCTGGTGTTCCCTGTTTTCAGAGTGTTGTTACTATTATTATTATTATTATTATTATTATTATTATTATCAACAATAATAATACTCTACTTTTTTCTCTTAAAGAAAACTCAAAGTGACTTCCAATATTGAAAACAATACAATTTGAAACCTCCAACGTACAAATATTAAAATTAGACATGAAAGTATTAAAAACAAATACAGTTAACTGGAACTCAAGCAACCAGATCTCCTAAGCAACTGGCAAAAAATTCAAGGAAATAATACTTTTAAAAACACTTTTATAATACAGTAAAAAAAATAAAATTATGTTACATTAATTTTGTTTCTATTTCTCTAATTTGCTTTTAATTTTTGTGTTTTTAGTGTTAATATCAAGCCAATACAGAGTGTACGGTATGGTATGGCCTGGAGTATAGCCTTAGTTAAGACTGTTTGAATAGCAACTCTCAAGCAATCAGAGGCTATATTTATTTGACATGCACTAATCCCCATGGGTGCAGTTAACCGAGAGTCTGATGTTGTGTTGTTATTATTATTATTATTATTATTATTATTATTATTTATCCTCCATTTTTCTCCTTTAAAGGAGTCTCAAAGCAGTTTGCAACATTCAAAATAATACAACTAAAAAGCTACAACTTATAATTAAATACAGAACTGCTAAAACGCATAATTAAAATCATCTAAAGCCATTAAAAACTTAAAATGATTAAAACATTACACAGCACCACTTCGCTAATTCTTACAAAGTTCCTTCATTAAAAGCCTGCAAGAGTAAAAAGGTTTTAGCTTGCTGCTGGAAAACCAACAAGGGGGGGGGGCATTCTAAGTCATATCTGCAATATTTAGCTATTTGTAGTTATGTTTGAAAGAAGAAAACATTCCCTCATGTCAGTAAACCTTCTTACCAGCTTCAGTTACTCCAAACTTCATTTCCAGACTGTATCTTTTCTAAATCATACACACACTTGTATTTGTATTCAATCTGAACAATGACACTAATTTATATATTTCTTTTAAAATTACCATCGGAATGGGAGAAATAACAGGAGTATCAATACCTCCAGAACTTTCAAAAAGCAAACAAAGAAAAAATAATAATTTGTTGCTTTGAAAAATGTGGAGACTTTATAGGAACAAACATCCATTTTCATTGTTTTCTTGCTGTTTTATGATTTTTTGTATGTAGCATATACAAAAGATATAGCCATGTGATGTAGTAGACTATGATTCAGGAGATTCGGACTGAAATCCTTGCTCAATTATGGAAAACTCACTAGGTGGCCTTGAGCAAGTCCCTCCCTCTCTCAGCCTCAAAGGAAGGTGATAACCCAGCGATAGTTTCACCTATGGTCAACATAAATTGGAAATGACTTGAAAGCATATAACAACAAAGACATTGGGATTTTTATTTTGAAGATTTTTCCCTCTTTACTTCAGCCACTTACTTTGATGTTTAGAGAAATAAGCCACACTGGATATTCTGCTCTGGAACCAATTGTTGAATATTTTGCAAAGAAATCAAGATTATAGTACCTAGACTCAAATTCCAATTTGACTCTCTGAGGCTTTGTGGCCTTGGCAGCATAAATGAATAGAGGGGGCATTTGGTTTGAAGCAATAGGAAGAGACAGAGTTGTCTTATATTACAGTATTCTGTATGACACAGTTTAGTGAGGTTTTATGTTTTCTTTTATTGTGTAATCTTAAGTAATATATGAGAAGTGGCTGCTCTGATTTTTCTGCTACACATGGTCAACTTTGTGTGGCAATTTTTTTATCATGAATATTTTTTATTAAATGCTATTGGTTACAAGTCTAAATGCTAGTTATTGGATTTTTGCTAGCACAGCATTAGATCCAGGTTGATGTTTAGTGCAATGAATGCAATAGTATGTGCTCACAAAAACTGTATTTGTGGGGGGCTAAATGTACTCTCTTGGTTCCTTGAAGCTCATCAGATAAAAGCAGGACTCCATTCTCTAGCAAATGTTTAATGCTACTAAACATGTATCAGGTGAGTGAATCTTCAGGGAGTTTCAGGTTTCTTAGGCTGGGTGCATTAAAGTCATATGAGCTGGTACTGGCTTCGTAGATAGACTTTTCATGCCTAAACTGATTGTTAGGCTTTAGAAATAGCTATAGATCTGTGTATTAGAAGCCCAGCTATTTCTTAATTCATGGAAGTTTCTATGGCTCTATCTATACTGCCATACAAAATCCAGATTATGTGCTTTGAACTAGTTTAAATGGCAGTGTAGATTCATATAATCCATTATTTGCTTTGATAATCTGGATTATATGGAAGTGTAGAAGGGGCCTTTGTCTTAAGGAGATTAAAATTTCTTTTGCCAATTTAAAAATGGCAATGTTTAAAGTTCATTCTTAATCATGACAGTGAATTAAGTAAATTCATCTAACTGATGTGAAATGAGAGAGGTACCTCTTTCTGGTACGGCAACTGTATGGCTTTGTTCTAACTTCATCAAAAATCTTGGAATTCTCTTTGTCAGGTCTAATAGACTACCTTAATACATGTTTAGTTGAAAGTAAACCCCACTGTGTTTAGAGTGTATTAATCCCAAACTGAAAGCATACAAGCACCTGCACAATGGATGACGATAATTCTTAGGATTTATACAGTGCTCTAAAGTAATAGTGTGAATTACTGGGTTACCATTATAACGGCCCTGTAAAGTGGGGCATCATCATTATTAGGTCAGTAAAGGAAAAGTATTTTCCTCAGTCAGACTTATGGCAGAAGAAGGGACTTGAATACATGTACACAAACCATTTGCCAAGGTACTATGCTATACCAGTACAATACTTTCTTGCTGACAACTATGTGAAACAATAACATTGTTTTCTATGCTTCTCTAAGATGAAAGCATTGTTTTAAAAATAGTACTAATTATGATTTGACAGGTAAAAAAACCAGTAATGATAAATGGATGTTGTGCCTTACCTACATAATACCTGTCTTAAAGATGTGTTAGTAAAGTAAGATGAAAGAGGTAGTCTCTGGTCTTTCAATTTGTTTCTGAATTCACTTGGGCTCTACCTGCTTTCATAGGCACCAGGTTTTCCTTGCTGGTTCTGGAGCACTTCCGGAGAAGCTGTTTTGGATTAGTTCTCCATTGTAAAATGGTAAGAACCAAAAGGGAGAAATTCCTGTGTATATTTGCGTTCTCTTTATGATCTGATTACATCAAGAGCTTTATGCAACTACACACTTTTCTATTTAATATACAGTTGGCACTCCACATTTTCATTTTGGGGGTTTGATTTACATAATCTCTCTAGAAATCTCTGGGCCCTCAAGTGGAAGTTGACCTAGGATTCCTGGAGGGGTGTTCTCTCAGATAAAACAGAACTTTTATTTACAGTTTTTTCACTTTTGTAGGGGTCCTGCATCCTTAACCCCAATGAATGCTGAGGGCTGACTGTATCTTTTGGTTGCTGGATTAAGAGTGTGTTGTGCCGCCCTTGTTTTTTGATGTAAGAACTTTCACATGCTATTAACAGTGTTACTGTATTGCTTTACAATGACTTTGGAAAATTGATTGATATTAGAAACTGGAATAGTCAGCCATCAATGTCCCAAACAAGGCTCCAGAAATGTTTAGGGTTGGTCATTGCCTACTAAAGTTTTGTTTGGCTTTTTAACGTAGTAAAGAGCAAAGCGATCTATTTATCTGTTTGAATCAGCCTCCTCTTATGAAATCCCACATACTGAGAGATATTTCTGACGATTGTTAAGTTCATTTGCATGTTTGCCTTCAAGTTGGCTGGCAATTTGTGGAGACCCCATGAATTTAATTGTTTTCTTGGGCAAAGAATTCTCAGAAGTGGTTTACTATTTCCTTTTTCGGAAATACCGCCTACAACACGTGATATTTATTGGTGATCATCCACCCAAATGAGCTCCCTCTATCAGCTCCATGCGGGGACATGAGAGAAGCCTCCCACGAGGATGGTAAAACATCAAAACATCTGGGTGTCCCTTGGGCAACACCCTTGCAGACGGCCAATTCTCTCACTCCAGAAGCAACTTGCAGTTTCTCAAGTTGCTCCTGACACGGGGAAAAAAACCTCAAATATTAACCAGGGTGACCCTGCTTC
Source organism: Anolis carolinensis (assembly GCF_035594765.1). NCBI lineage: Eukaryota > Metazoa > Chordata > Lepidosauria > Squamata > Anolidae > Anolis > Anolis carolinensis. The sequence goes on from NC_085842.1 coordinate 167,070,638, forward strand.
CAAAATTAGAGGGATTTAGGCAAGGAAAGAGGGGGTGATGGGAGGCAGAAATATCAGAAATTATATTAGTCAGAAATTATTTCCATCTTATTGAAATGCATCACTAGTGGTATTTTAGTGACTGATGATGAACTGTGCTGGTCCAACAGCTTGCATTTTTTTTATAAAACAGTAATTTTGGAGCAAAATGTATAGTTCATTTTTTTAGATGTATGTGGCGTAAGAGGGATTGTGTTCTGGTGGCTGCCATTTACATTATCATGTGTATTTTATTTTAAGTCATGTGATTTTTTTTAAAGCCTGACTAATTAGTTTATCTGGTTGACTGATTAAGGGAATCCTCTATCCAGTTGTAAGGAAGTGAACATCTTGAAGCGAGTGTAAGGTGCTCTTTAAGGTGATATATTACTCTCTAATGCAGTGTTTCTTAAACTATGCTCCTCCAGATGTTTTGGACTTCGGCTCCCACGATTCCTAACAACTGCTAAACTGGCTGGGATTTCTGGGAGCTGAAGTCCACAACATCTGGAGGAGCACAGTTTGGCCCCTTCCACACTGCCCCTATCTCTCAGGATTTGATTCCAGATTATCTGTTTATCCCAAATTGTCTGGCAGTGGGGAGTCATAATCCAGTTTAAAGCAAATAATCTGGGATCAGAACCTGGGATATAGGGCAGGGTAGAAGGGACATTTGAGAAGCGCTGCTCTAATGTGATGTATATATGTGTGAATGTACATACACAGCGAGGAAGGGGAAGCCCAGTGATAACTCTGCAAGCTCAGTTACCAAAAAGTGGAGGGGTGTGGAAGTGGTGTTTCTCTTGTGACATCTAATGTTTAGATGGAGAGTTTTTGCAGATTGTGGCCCTATTTCTTGTTTTATTTATTGCATTGTTTTTATTTACTCTTTAGGTAACTATATTCTCTGTGGTCTACATCAATGCATAGAAGTTAAAAGATGTAAGGAGTTTTGAAGTCCAGGGGTAACTGTCCTCAATTATGTATATAGAATAATATTTCATCAATATCTACAACAAAACTGCTCTGTGAACTTGGACAAGGCACGCTCAAAATATTGTAAAACAATCTGTACATTTGTACAGTGTTGACTGTGGCTTTGTGTTAGTCATGTAACATAAACACGATGATGTCCCTGGGTTTATCTCCTGTATACCATAATTGTTAATTAGACATCAGTTTGATGTTTTCCAAAGTCCTGTTTTGTGGACAAATAAGTAGTTGCTCTTTTGACTGTTAGGTTGTAATGCAGACTGTAACCTGCTGTGATACCACCTTATGTTTTCTTGAAGATTTGTATTGTGGAAACTTCTTAGTGGAATGATATAGAAATGTTTTTCCATATTTCTCGAATGGAAAATCTTTAGAATTGAAGTTTCTTTCCCAGGATTGCTAGCATGAACTTCCCATGACCATCCCTATAACATTTTCATTGGGTATCTGCATAAGAATTATCTGCTAGTTGGTAAAATAGAGTGTTGCGTAAACTTTTGAATTCTAGTGCTTGAAAAAGGTTTGATTTCTTCTTGAATTTCCATCATTATTTATGGTTGGGGAAGAACCTTGTATATCGTCTTAATTTCTGACTGCATGCAATTCCCCTATAGGTCCTTGTACGCATGCCCTTCATTTGGCATCTACTTTATCTCTCACAGGATTTGGCCAAGGAAGGCTTCCTGGGAGAAGTGAAAGTAGCATGGAAAATAAGAGGGCCTTTTTCTTTTTCTGATGTACCTATTCCCACCTTTCTGGGAATTGCTCTCCACCCAAGTTGTTTGATAACTGTGTGAGGGAGAGAAAGAGAAAGAGGGAGAGAGAGAGAGAGTTTGGAAATACACTTTCCTTCAAGAATGTTCAAAGAAATGCTGCATATGCATCTTTGGCAGTGGCCCATGAGCCAGTTTAAATAATAATTATTGGCATTATCCTCATCCCTAATCTTTAACTTCTTAAAGGGGGACCGGAATCTGTTGTCAAATGTGCTTAGTTCTTTGAAAAAAGAAGCTTCCCCAGTGGAAGCTGTTTGAAAGAATGTGTATGTAAATTTCTTTTAAAGTACAAAATTAAAGTGCATTAGCCTGCAACGATAGGCCTCAGGGAGACATCCAGGGTTCTACTGGAATGAACATGTAAGAATGACTAAATGGAAATTTAAAGTAGCTTTATTGTGAAATGCTTGCATATGGAAGATGGATAGTTGTAGAACAATGTGATCTTCAGTTGAAGGAGCAGACTGGCAATTTGAGCTACAATAGAAATGTATAGTGAACCCAAGCTGCTAATCTCTGTGCCAACTTTTCAGCAGTTAACATGGGAACTTTATATGATTAGCAGTGCTTAATATGAGATAGGGTTAAATCATCACTGTGTGTTAATATAGAGAAATCAAATAACAAGTTCTACTAGCTCAGTTTTTTTTGTCAGGTCAGTGTCCAAAAGGTTCAAAAGTGATTCAACTCTTAAAAATCATACCATGAACTGAAAAAAACAATATCCCCTGTTATGTTTCCAAGCAGTCCCAGTAGAAATATATTTAAGTGAAGCTTCTCATGATTCTTACATGGCTAATAGTTGTCAGAAGCAAGTAGGGAATCAAATATGTTGTTTAATCTTGTAGGAATGTGATCCTCCTGTGTGATTGTGTGCATATATGCCTTCAAATCGCCTGCTAACTTATGGCGGCCCCATAAATTTAATTAGGTTTTCTTTAAAAAAAATAGTTTTCATTGAGTTTTCCAAAAAGCAAATAATAAAAGCCACTTATGGTGGGCTGGGGGGGGGGGGAGAGGTAAGATAAGGGAAGGGGGGGAAGGGGGAAGGCAAAGAGGTGAGGATAGGGTAGGTAGGACTTGTGGGTGGGCAGATTGAGGGAAAGAGGGAAGGTAGAACTGGGGTCATTTCTTGACTTCCATTCTTTTCTATGATGGTGTCCTATATGTTTGTATAACTTCCATTGTTAGAATTCTTTACTTCTTTTGTCTTCTGTGATGAACACTTCACCTTTTATTTGTAGGCGTTATATCATTTTATTTTTTTTATTTTTTCATCCAGTTCTTTACTGGTTTCTAGTCCGTCTTTCTCTTTGGTTTATTCTGTGTTGTTGATAGCAAAAAAGTTAAGTGATCCATATTCATTATGTCCCATACTTTCTTTATCAATTCTTCCTCTTTTGGTGTTGTTTTCTGTTTCCATAATCTAGCAAGTACTAATCTGGCGGCTGTTGTCAAATACATAAATATTTTATTTCATTAGGTTTTCTTAGGCAAGGAATATTCAGAGGTGGTATTACTGGTTCCTTTCTCTGAAATATAACCTACAGCACCTTGTATTCATTCGCAGTATCCCATTTAAGTGCTAATCAGGATTGACTCTGCTTAGCTTTCAAGATCAGATAGGTCCCAGTGAATTCAGGGTGTTTATGTGTACTACATATAGTTAGTGCTGGAAATCTGGACTGGACGGCCAAATATTAGGTGTTGACAAATGGCAAAATACTTCAAGTTTCCAGTAGCACATGTGTTACTTTAGGACACCTGCCAGAGGTATTGGACTATCTTTTACATCATCCCCAGCCACTATGATTATTTGCTGAACGAGCTCAGGGTGGCAAAATGTACCAGGTTGGGTAATTCTGGTATAAAAACTATACAAAACCAAATCTATCTTTCAGTGCTAAGGTGATAACAGATGCAATAGCAATTTTACTCATGTGCCTTGGAGTTTTCATGTCATTACACATGGAAGAGAAACAGACCTTCCTTTTCTGACTGCTTTTCCTCTGGTTTGTCCATTTTCACAATCCAGTTTTTCTTTAACTTTTTCTGTGACACAGGCAGAAGATATTTACTATCACCACTGGGAAAGCACTGGTGCATAATGGATTGCCAGTTTGATATCTTAATTAGCTTTTTGTTTGTTTGCAGGTTAGAATGGTTTTCTTCCAGGCTTGCTTTGAAAATGTTTGTAACAGTCCAGACATACACACATTCCTACTCTGAATTGTTGATTCATCTGACTAACGTCTCTATGCAGGCTGGAATGGAAAACAACTCTTCGCAGAGGAAAATAAACTACTGCAACTGTTCATGGAAACAATAGGCTGGGGAAAACAGTATAACCTTTTTAGAACTTTCCAAGACTTCCCTTCTCTAAATTCAAGCTTTAATCCTTGGCTCAGGATGCCAGCAACTGTCAGACACAAGATTGGTTAGAGGTTCATGCCTATCTCCTCTTCAGTGATATTATGTTTGGAAACATGATTGTCCACTGGGCTTTAATGGGAAATGGGCATTTTGCTTGACTTATTCTTGTTGCCATGGCTTATTATCTCATTGCTGGGAGCATAGGGTAGAGGTTGCAAAAAGGCTAGTTGTCAGTCCCCATCCCACCATGCTGCCTTCCATATGCAGAATTATAAGTCTTTCGTGTTTCTTTCCTTATTTCTTCATATTCTCACAGTTCGTAGTTCCTCTTCCTGAACTCAAGACACACTATTTCTCAGTCTTGTTGTATGCTAACTAAAGTTATATTTGAGTGTTCCTTAAAATTAGGTTTGTTAGGGGAATTACTAATTTTACACATGAAATATATGTATGCAAATAGGGCTTAGAAGATTTATACAAACTTGAAAACCCTTCTAGTTTTTACTGAGACTTAAAAGCACCTGCATGCAGAGAATTGCAGCCATAGTGTCCTGCTTGCAGCTGTATAGTTAACAATTGCAGCTAGCTATTTTGCTTTTACCTGTTTCATTAATATTTCACTTGTTAGAGATTTGAAAATCATCTTTAACCACCACTCAAAATATAGGAACTGCTTTATTTTGACCTTTATTGCTCTGCATCTCCCATCTTCCTTCTCTTAGTTGGCTACCTCTACTAGTGCATCACATCAGGCAGAACCCTCTGATATATCATACATCTTAGTTCAGGACAAAGTGGTAGAGCAGAGGTCCTCAAACTTTTTAAGCCAAGGGCAGGTTCATGGTCCTTCAGACTGTTTCACACTGCACATATCTTACTTATAATACAAAAAATGAAAGAACAATACAATATTTTAAATGAAGAACAATTTTAATTGACATGAACTTACCAGTGTTTCAATGGGAAGTGTGGTCCTACTTTTGGCCAAAAAGATAGTCAAGTTAATTAGGATTGTTGTTGCATGCTATCCAGATTTTTCAGACACAACCCTAAGTCAAAGGTTTGGGGTGAGGGCCAAGTAAATGACGATGGAGGGGCACATCTGGCCCGCAGACCTTAATTTCGGGGTCCTGTGGTAGAATGTGGAGGTGCTGAAAAAAAATGCATGTCAGATGTTTATGCTTGGAGAGCAAGTCATAGAATGGAAGGGGCCCCAAAGGCCCTTAAGTCCAGTGCAGGATTTCCAGCTAAAGCATCGACAGCAGGATATCAAGCCTCTTTTTGAATACATGCAGAGAAAGAGACCCCACCATCTCTCTAAGCAGCTGCTTCTATTTCCAAACTACTCTTACTGTCTAGAAATTCCTTCTAATGCTGAAATGAAATCTGCTTTCCTATATCCTCCATTAGTCCTGATCCTACCTTCTGGGGAAGCAGAGAACAGGTCTGCCCCCTCCTCTCTGTGACAGTTCTTGAGGTATTTAAAGAGTATATTCAGGTTCACTTTATATTCTATGATTCTGTCACCTCTTAGTCTTGTTTTCATCAAAACAAATGTGCCCAACTCCTTCAATCTTTTCTCATATGTTTTATTCTCTTTACTTCTTATCATCCTTATTGTCCTTCACTGAACTTGCTCCAGCTTGTGTATGTCCTTCTTAAAATGAGCTCAAAACTGAACACAGTACTCCAAGTGTGAAATATACTGGGATTATTACTTCCCTTGACTCAGAAACTATGCTTTTATTAATGCAGGCAGGTATAGCATTCATCTTGGTAGCTGTAATATTACATTGCTGGTTCATGTTTAGCTTATGATCAACAATAATCCTAGAGTACTTTTTTGCATGTAGTACTACAAAGTCATGTATCCCCTATCCTGTGCCTGTGTGTATAGTTTTTGTGGCCTAAATGTAGAATGTTGTATTTCTCTCTATTACATTTCTTTTTATTAATTTCTGCCCAATTTACAATTTAATTTGGTTTATCTACATCCTCAGTTCTTTTCCTACCTTCCAATGTATTGCCCACACCTTATCACATGCTTTGCTGAAATCTAAAAAAGTGACACCCACATCATTCTCACCATTTACTATATCAGTGATTTGATTGAAAAAAGTTATAAGACATTTTGGTAGGATTTGTTCCATGCTCACTCCTATTGATCACTTCATTGTCATCAAGATATTTGCAGACAGATTTCTGTATACCGGTAATCTGTTCCAATATTTTTCCTGGTATTGTCATCAAACTGACTGTCCCATAGTTTTTTGAAGAGAGGGACAATGTTTGCCGTTCTGTAGCCCTTTGGCACTTTGTTCGTCACAGTTTCCCAATAATTATGGCAAAGTGTTCAGAGAATATAGGTATGTGAAAGTTCAATGGAATGTAGTTTGCTTCATCCTTCAGATTTAAACCTGTTTAGGTTAGCCAGGCAATTGCTTCTTAAACCGTAGGTCCCAACTCCAAATGGGGTCCCTTTAACTCATGGGTGGGGTCCCAAAATTTGTTAACAATTTTTTTCCTCAATATCACTTAGTGGCTATTTTAGACATTTACACAAATTTGTTGTACAGTGTTTACAGTGGACTCCACAGAAGATGCTTCAGCTGTACTTCATAAAAAGTAAAAGCAGCTTTTCTAAGTGGCTTGTTTAACAAATGCTGATTTGTTACCAGCAAATGTTTGGTTTTTATACCTGTTTTAAGTACTTGGGATCATTTAAGTACTTGGGAAACATTTCTCAGGCCAAAAGGAGTCCTAAATGGAAAAGTTTGAGAAGCCATGAATTATGTGATTCTTGACTAATTCCCTATCGTCCTTTATTTGCAGTCAGATCCCTTGCCCAGATCTCTGTTGCTGTGTGTAGAGGGTTTTTTTTGGGGAGAAAACTGAAGGAAAATAGGCAACGAGTAGTTCTGCTTTTTTATTGTGATCTGTTAGCCTTTTGCCATTCTTACTGAATGGCAACACTATGTCCTTGATCATTCTCTTGCCTCCTTGTTGATCCTTGCTTGCCTGGCCAGTCTCTGATTGTTCTGAGCTTTCACTTTTCATTGCTTGGGTTACATATCTATACTCCTTAGAAATTTGTTCTTCCTTCCATTCTTTATACTTACAGTGGACCCTTGCTGGGGTTTGATTCTGGGACTCCCTGTGGATTTGAAAATCCACAGATGCTGAAGTCTCATTATATACAGTAATGTAGTAAAATTGTGTTCCTTCTATCAAGTGATAAAATCAAGATTGGTTTTTAAAAAATGTCTTACCCCCGAAGGTGGTAGAAAGCGATTGCTTAGTTGGAAAGCTTCTTAAACCTGTTCGTAGGGTCTCCTGACAGAATGTTTCCTCTTTGTTACAGGCCTTTTCGTTTTCTTTGGTAGCTTCTTCCTGTTGATGTTGTAGGATCAATTCTCCCTGTATTCTCTCTAGGAAGTCCTCAGGTTTCTCTTATGCATTGAAGAGAATCTACACATAGCTATAATGCACTGACTTTCTCTTCCAAGAGAACTGCTGTTTTGCATTTGCTTTACGTTGTTGATTATGCTTTCAGGTAAAAAGGCAAACATTACACATACATTTCAATGCAAAACTATGGGTATCTGCTGCCGTATCTGCAGTTATTTCTTCCCCCTTCCCCACTTTTCTACAGAGTCACGTAGTTTCTCTGTTTTGCCATATTTCTTGAAACTTTCTTCCCAGCCAACTTTTTAATTCCTGTGTATTTTAGCAGCACTGATGCAGTTGTTCCAGAGTTGCCAGGTGGGGAGGTACAGTCCCCAATAGCCCCCATTGCTGGTCATACTAAAAGAGGTAGTTGTGGGCACTGGGGCTGCTGTCACTTACACTTCCTCATGCTTTGCATCACCATCTCCCTCACTGCAACTGCCAGGCTGGGGCTGTTGCTTTTTATGTCCTCATGATGTGCATATTAGTCTCAATTTTATTACTTATATTTTAGAATCCTGTATGATATTAACAGTGTTCACATTGCTTGGGTGTTTCTTTTCTTGTGCTGTTGAGGCACCTTTGTCTATGATTAAGAATTGTTTTAAGACTGGCGTTGTCCCTGTGTTGCATTTCTATTTATTGGAAAGTTGTGGTAAAACATGTTTAAGATTAAACCAGGACATCCAACAATCTAGGTTTGTGGTTGGGTTGAGACTTTTAATGATGTGCTCCCAAACCCAGAACCTACAGTTCATACGCATTTAAGCATTTCGGGTTTTCTGAAATGGGGAATTTTCTTGATTTATTATGGTTTGTAGGAAGGAGTAGGTTGTCTCAGAAGACTATCTTTGTGTAGGGCTGGTGAATCAGCTGGCATGCAGATCCTGAATATTGGTGCCAGCATGTCTGCTTAGAGTGCCAAGATAATGCCATTTTTGGCATTCTGTTGATATACTGTTGTATGATCCACACTGGACATTCTTCTCATTGACATGGCAGCGATAGACTGTAAGAGTCACAGAACAGGGCATGGGTTTTGTTGGCCACTGGAAATGCCCACCCACTCAGTAGCACAAATTATTAAACATTGTGGGCTTTTCGAAATGTCTATAAAAGCCATAAACTTGTATTTTATTTTTTAAAGAATCTTTGAGATTCCCTGTGACATTCAAAAGTTGACCTGTATATTTTTAGAAAAACCTGGAATGGCTTACATGCATGTAAATTTGAGTCTTGGATTCAATATGGAGGGAGTCCATCGTAAGACCTTAATCCATTGAAGGAAATTGATGAACAGAAATAGATTTCTGTTTGTAGGTTACTTGTGGGATTAGACACTGGGTGTGCACCCCAATGCATATGTTTATTGACTCCATTTTCAGCAGATTATAAACAGTGGGCATCAGTGTAGTACTGTACTTGGCAGGTAAAAAAAAATCAAGGTTTGCTTTTGGGATTCCCCCAAAATATTTTTAAGCCATGGTTGGTTGAATTTGAAAATGCAGAAGCTGTGAATACACAGCACCCACTGTACCCCAAAAGTGAATGATGATGTGAATGAGCATTCAACATGTATTTAAATGTATAGCCCCATGGAAAGCATTGCGTACCAGGACTGGATGTACAGTTTTTTGCCACCCACAGTTGCCAGTCCAGCAGGTGAATTCTGCTTATGTGCACCAATCCCCTTTGTATGATACAGTTATAAGAAGTTTAGTAAAACTATGTTCTTATGAAATTGTGAAGCTGCTGTGCTTTCAAACATCAGGTGAAATGTAAGATTTTGAAACTGAATAAAAATTGAGAATTCTAAATTATTCAAAGAAAACCGTGCAGAATTCTTTAGAAGTGCCAATACAACAACATTGTAGCCCATGCTAAATACTTGTTAGAAATACCTATTTGAGACTGGGCATTTACATAATGTACTGATGCCCAGGGATAGGAGGAAGATATGTAAAGGTCCAGCTACATTTCTGCTCACGGTGACATTTCAGTTACTGCTTTCTTAAAAAAACAAAAAAACAAAATGCTGAGCTTTCTTTCTTCCTTTCACAAAGACTGCTCATAAACACCACCATGCAGAGGTTGTAGGTTGTGATGTGTGTGTATATATGTATAAAATAATTGGACTACTTCTGAAGGTTTTACTCCCTAAGTTTTGTCACTTGGGGGAAAGAAAGCCCTTATTTCAAAAGTGAAAGGAACTTCAAGGGCTTCTGAAGCCACTGTGCTCTACTTTCACTGTGCTAATGTTCTTAATTCTCAGCCTGGAGGGGATTCTAGACACTGGCCCGATTTCTTTCTTGCAGTGTGTGAAGTCTTGAAGTTTCCTTACATTCTGGTTTTGAATCCCAAAGCTGTGTGGATTTCTCTCCCTGAGACTATTGTAATATTGTTGTTATATCTTGTTAGGGAGTTCTTCTGCAAAGCATATGAGCACACGTGGATGTCAGAAAAAGAGAGATAGTTTTATTTGGCTTCCACCTATCTTCTTTGTGGACACAGATGATCCCAGTTGCCTGTCAACCGAGGAAGCACAATACTATCTACTTTTGCTAAGACAAAAGATTTTCTGACATACAGAATCGAGGAAGCAGTGTTGATTACCCAAACATATTAGTTTGTGTTTATTTTGGTAACTTCATATTGAAATATAGTAGTGGTTTCAGCTTATCGAAACAACTGGTAGTTACAGAGACTGTATATTTTTGTTGTTGTTGAAGTCAAAGCAAATGTGCAGAAAATGAAGGAGGATTTTCCTTCAAGAATTAGTTGAGTCACATAACCAAAGTATTTGCCCTACAAATTAATTAATTAATACACTTGATGTGGTATGTTTGTAGAATTAGAAGAATAAAGGATCCCCATTATTGCAGAACCCATTTCTGTGTTTTCTCTTACTCATTCCCGGGGGAAATAGTTTCTTTAGAAATCGGGTGACTCTCCCAGGCAATTTTATAATATCATAGAGTTGCCCTAGAGGACCTAGAAAATTCCTAGGGAGGATACCTGTTTAGCAATTTCTAGGATGACTCTGTGAATGGCTAAGATATAAATGTAATAAAGAATGTATAAAGTGAAACATTCTGGTTTTTGCTTTAATACCAATAATGTATTTTTAAAAATACATACACATGTGTAGGCAGGTGCACCGCTATGTATTCTGTTATTTTGTACCTTGGATATATATCTTGCTTGGGTACCCTAACTAGTTTATCTCCATCACAGGTAGCCGAGTTTTCAGGGGTTCTGTTTTCAAAGCCAGCATAGTGGTCGTTAGGTTTCTAACAAGGAATAAGTCAGTGCTTGGATGCTCTGGGAGATCTTAAATGGGCAATGAGTAGGGCAGAGTAGATTTTCTTTATAGGTTATAGTTGCTGAAATGTAATGTGTATAATATATCCAGCCTCATAAGTGGACCAAGAAATAAAGTGGAACTGCCACCTGAGTTTTTTTACTAATCATCTAGGTCCTAGATTCTACAACTGGCTTTGTCATATTGATGGGGTTCAGTGTTTTTCAGGAAATGGATGAAAGACCTATTGTGTTTATTAATTATCACAATAATATTGAAGCTTTTTCTGTGTGGACTCCTGTGCTCTTAATTAAAGGTTTCCTGCATCGGGGTCCTGATTGTTTTATAGTAATAAATCAGCTTTTAATGGTTTCTTCACTAGTATCTCATTTTCCAAACATTTGTTTCTATTTCTTTGAGAAGAAAAACATTAATAATAAGTAAAACAATGTTCAAGAGGTCATTAAGAGGCTACAAGTTTCTGTTTATCGGTTGTGATCAAGAGAAAGCACTCAGTAAAAAAGCTCTGTAACATTACCTGAAGTACGTAATTCAAGGAAAGAATCTGCAACCAAAAAAGCTTTTAATTAACTTTGGAAAGGTCCTTTATTGAATGTGACTTTCCTGCGAGCAAACATAGAAGAATCTTGGTAATGAAAGTAGCATTGCTGATAAGGTATTATTTAAGTGTTTGTGAGGCTATATACAGCTTGTGTACCTGTATATAGAAATACAGAGTGATTTTCATCATTCCTCTGTTCAGTATGTGAACATCATATACGTGCATAAATTTCACAGAATGTTGAAAGATACGTGTGTTCAATTCTTTACTTTGCCAGTATGACGTTCAGACAAATTCTGATCTGGGCTGTATACATACATCCTTTGGTAATTGTGTACACCTCACTAGAGCATGGATTGATAGTGAATTTGCTATCTTTGTAGTAGAACCAGTTGTATGTTTATAGTTCTGAATATGTGAGTTGGGTTTCTATGGAAGAAGCTCTTCTTTTACTAATTTTTGAGTGGGATCACTTACTCCATACTGGCTAATATGAAACTTCATAAATTGAACTATATGGAAACAAAAACTGAAATGAAGCTGTAGAAAGTTGCTAATGCTTGTTTTGTACCTGCACATTAACTTGCCTTGCAATTAAACATGAGAAAATTTCTAAAATAGTCATCACGTAGCAAGAGCTAGTTTGGTTCTATTTTTAGTCAGTCTCTTGATCATGATAGCAATGAAATGGAATCGATTCCACTTTCTAAAAATATTTGTATTTTCTACTTTTATTTCCTTTTATATCTTTACATTATGCTATTATGCCATGTGATGCTGAATCTATATTATGTTTATATTGGTATATCTCTTCCCAGACCCGAGACCTCAGCTTACCCATATACACCTTTTCCTCTCTTAATTTAGAAGGGCTTACTTTAGCAAACCATTCATTTAATTATTCCATAACTTGGTCTCATGCCTGTATGTTCCTTTATACTGAAAAATTATTCTCATTTCTTAAAGGTATTGTAATTGAAGACCATTCACCTTTGTCCTATCCACCATTGCCATGGAGAATGAACTGCATTGTCTTCCTTATTAGAAAGCTGCTCTGTCATGAGCCAGTGCCTCAGATTTCTTTAGACATTTCATCAATATTCCTCCCTATCTTTTAAATAATTTGTATGCAAGTAATTATTACTGTTATTACTCAGTGTATATTGCGAGCATCATAAAAGTAGGAATAAATATTAATTTCCTTTGTGAGCGGCAAACTACACCTATATTTTGACTTAAGATCTAATTTAGATTAAGAAATCATTGCTCTTGATTGTTTTTACCAGTGAACTCTCATTTCTGAGGTTACAGGCAGGCTTCATGTTTTAAAATGGTGAACTTGTCATTGTTTTACCTCATTTTTGTAAATAATGTGTAATTGGGGTGTAGGGAAAGGCATTTGAATATATAAGGTGTTCATTAACTCCATAGGGTGCTAATTAGTTGTATGTATACAACGTGTCCCACTGTTATTCTAGCATGACTGTTAGAAATGCCTGTTTCTAGGCTATTTAGTGATGCAGTGTTTTAGTTTTCAGTCTCATGGCTGAAAAACTATTCATTTTCACCAGTAAAACAAAACTGCTTTCTTGCATTTGGAACTCAGTATTACCTACATGGGGTACCTTCTGTATAGTAGTATCATTTCTAATTCAGACTCGATTCGAAGAGTGGATGACAGCAAAGAGTCCATTTTGTTGAAAATGAATTGCACTGGACAAGTGTTACTGTACCTTGCCGTGAAAGGATTCAAAATTAGCAGTGGCCTGTGGCCACTTGTGTTCTAGACCAGTGAAGAATGAATCTACTCTTGCCTCATCAGATGTAAGACTGACAGCTGCTCCATCTTTGTAACCTCTTGAAGCAGTGTTTAGCTTCTGTTTTGTGAACTAACAGCACTTGACAGCCTTCCTCCTTGTATAGAGGGCAGCTGAATACAGGGACAGATAAAGAAATGCTGAAATGTTGTTGTTCTTGTTTGAAATTTCTAGCCAAAAATATATGTTGAGCTTTTTATTTCCAAGACAGTAAGTATGTATATATGTCAAAAGTAGCTGTTCATTTCTTATGTTGCCAAAATACAGTTCAGGAGACTTACACACCCAGATTACCATTTGGCCTCAGTCCAGTATGTTATTTCATACCCCGTTTGGAACTTTTTCAAAAACTTCTTTTAGCAAAACATAGAAATTTATTTTTAAAAGGCTGTTTCCCTATTCTTGTCAAACCTAAGTCCCTGGTAGCATCCACATTTGAACTGATTCTGTGGTTCTTTTTGTGAAAATGTTAGTACAGGTGAAATTATTTAATTTTGAAAGGAAAATTGAGAAAAGAAAAGAGTCTTGTAGTATATTAAATACACCTCTTACAACATGAATGCACACAGATTGTAACCTACTTGACAAATGCATGAAGCACCGTCCAAAATGTCAGGTATATATATTGGGAGCAGGATGGAAAGTAAGATTATAGACAATAGGAATTCAGACAAAATATCCATTGTATTAGTAACTGTATCCATTGTATTAGTAACTGTATTAGTCTTTCAGATGCCATAGACTCATTGAAATAGTTTAGCTTGTTCTGATTCATTGGGACAATATTTCTCCATCATGCTGAGATTGAGGGGGGGAGGTCTGCAAAAAGGCTTTTAGTTTATATTTGTAGTTCTGATAAGCATCTGTCTGTTTTTTTCTTCAGCAGGGTGTCCTAAAGATGGATATAGAGGACTGCAATGGACGCTCTTACATATCTGGTATGTTTTTATTTTTTTCCTTCTCAGATATTGGAAGTTATATTTTAATGTACCAAATTAAATTCTGACTATGTAGCATATTTAGTCATATGAACTTCCGGTTCAGGAAATTCTACAACTAGCCATTCAGTATGATTGAGAGCTTGAAGAGCCACGCCTGTTCTCCGCAAAGAACTTCTTGGTATGGCCTGTCATCTTGGGGAAATAATTTTCTGTTTGTCTCCAGATATGAGAGGTGGAGATATGGAAGAACTTCTTTTCCCCCCATTTATGTCTCCAGCAAGACATGGTTACTCCAAAGACTGATTGTGTTAGAACCATTCTCTGAGAAAATGCAGCAAACCAACCTTGGTTCTTTTTGTGGTCTCATTAATGGGTTTCTTGCACCTGCGCAATGCAATTTGGAACCCTGGAGCAGCACTCTGTCCTCAGCACAGCTAGGATGAATGACTATGTCCTGCTAGGTTGCTACTGAGTAATTGAGGTGCATAGTGTGCTAGGAGGAACAAGTGAGGTTAAAAATATTGGAGGTTAACGTTATTTTCCCACCAAATTTAATGTGTTATTTGTATTAAATAGAGCTGAGATTTAACAAGATAGTAATTCTTAATTCATTGCAATTCATCTTTTTAAATGTGGGAGTGTTGATCTCTAGCAGTGATGAATACTTCTATGTGTTAAAAACAGTTTGGTGGTATTTCAGTCAGTAATAATTTAGAGTAAGTGTTTATGGAAGAGACTGATGGAAAAAATACTTGACTAATACAAGTAGTTTTTCTGAGCACAAACTGTTCTCTAGGCTCTCCTGGTATTGACGTGCTTCATTTTGTCAGGATTCCTCCTCTTAGGGTATTGGAATATTTCTGTTATGGTTTAATATTTTAAATACAATTGGTACAGTCAAACCGTTTTGCTTAAAATAATGGGTATTTTATGACTATAGGAGAGAACTGGGATAGCATCTTTCTCTGATAAATCCACAAACATAATTGGACAGCTCTTATTTAAAATATCTGCTTGGCTGAGTTTTATTCTATCCATGACCACACTTTTTTGGAAGATATACAGGGCTAAGGTTGTGACTGTGAAACCACCCACAGTGCAGTGCATACAGTGAAACCACCTGACACCCATCTGGAGTGCACTAATTGATAGTGTCGCTTTTTATTACTAACAGCATAAACCATAGTTAACTTAAAATAATTTGTCACAAGAGAAAAGTTGTAATATGAGTAGGGACATTTGTCTAAAATCTTGAACCCTGTGTGTTTCTTTTAAAGTAAATCCACCTTCCAGTAAATGTGCCTAGATTTGTAACCAAAAATAAGTAGGAATGTCAAAAATATATTGGTTGAACCTGATTGGAGGGATAAGCAATAAGTAATTTATTTAATTTCCTTGCAAGATAGTGAAATCAAGAGATTGGTTAAAACAGTGGTCTGCAATCCCAACCTTTGGGCCTACAGGTGTTTTGGACTTCAGCTCGCACAGTTCCTAACAGCTGGTAAGATGGCTGAGATTTCTGGAAGTTGAAGTTCAAAACAGCTGGAGGCCCAAAGGTTGGGAACCACTGGTTTAAAAAGATCTTCAAAGAGAGATTCAGCTGGATATGGGCATCCTTTAATTTCTAAAAAAAGGAATGAGAGCCTACATAACTAATGATTAGGAAAATATATTCGTCTTACTATAGTGCCCAATCCTTCATTTTAAGGATTTAAAACCGTAGATACCTGTGGCTCCCCTGCTTAGATTTGGAGCTCCTGCAACAGTGACAGGCCAATTAGAATGGTCCAACTCAGGAGGTGGATAGGTCTGGATCAGTGGTTCTCAACCTGTGGGTCCCCAGATGTTTTGGCCTTCAACTCCCAGAAATCCTAACAGCTGGTAAACTGGCTGGGATTTCTGGGAGGTTTAGGCCAAAACACCTGGGGACCCACAGGTTCAGAACCAATGGTCCAGATGATTTTCTGAGGTTTGGAGGCATTTCCCTGCATCAACATCAGTTGATTTTGTTAAAGCTTGGCTGACTCCTGAAATGGGCAAATGGCAGTGGACGTGGGTCACTCCTGAATGTCTTCACTTGAACAGTTGAGCTACTTCATTGCCCTGGATTTCCAGGGAACTGGCAGCAATGTGGGTAAAGTCACATTGGTAGAAAACAGAGCAAGTCTGAACAGAGACCAGAGTATATTTGAATGCCTAGTGTGTATTTGAATGCCAATGACAATGTGGGCAGTAACATTTTTCTTTGCTCCATTGCATCTTAAAGGAGCTGTCCAGGAAATTTGCTTTGAATGGTTAGGGATCTCTTAAAACCTGGCCCATGAGGTGAGAATTCAGACCACTCAACAGCCTGCTGCAAACAATTCTCCCAATGCTTTGCTGATGAAATTGCTTGGATCCGTTCTGACGTGGATGGTGTAATTGCAAGTCCAGTGAATAGAAATTTGGTCTCTGCTTGCCAACTGTTAATAGATATTTTTCAGTTTGTGCAGCCAAAAGGATATAGACTGGATCCTTGAAGACGTAAAGATGACTACGTATGTGCTAGATACTATCCCTCCTGGATTATTAACAAAAGTGGACAGACAGATTTAGGTAGTGATAAATGCCTCCTTACATCAAGACAGGATCCCATCATGTGTAAAAGAGACAAATTTCTGCTAAAAAAAAGTCTTCCCTGGATCCCTGTGTAAATATCTAGTGAAAACATAAAGAATGTGCAATGTATCTGAGATCTAGGTGTTTTTGGATGAGATGGATTGCCTAAATTTAAATATGGTTTCAGGCCTTGTTTTTGGAAAGAGATAGCATTAGTCAGGTTGGTGGGTGATGTATGCTTGGAACTGGACAGGGGGAGTGTGTTGCTTTGCTTTTGCTGGATCTCTCGTGATCTTTCTATATTATCAGTCATGATGCTGTTCTTAGCTGCCCCTCTAGTATATGGCTTGGAGGCACTGTTTTATAATGGGTCTTTTCCTTTCTCAAGAGCTGGGTTCAGAAGGTGATGTTGGAGGATTCCTGTTCAGTTCTTGTATTTTTAATCACTCAGTGCTACCATGGAACAATCTTTAAATGTTCTACCTATATATTTTGTGAAAGGCTTCCAGTTATTTTGAAAACATTGTATTGTTTTATTTCTAAGAAGACAAGTTCGTTTATCAGATTCTGCAAAGTTTAGCAGTTTGGTCAACCATTCATTTACAGATGGAATAATACTTTATTTTCAATGTCTGGCATAAACTATTTGGGCAGCTTTTATAGCATTTTGAATGAAAACAATATTTTTCTTATTGATGATATATTTCTGGTGAAAACTGTATATTCTGTTATAAAATTCTTTGTATTGTTTATTTAACTGCTGTCCAATATGCATGAACTTTATGATAGGTCCACCGCATGTGCAAAAAAGGTCCTTCTTTTCTCTTACATTTCTAGCATTTATTATCCAGTCTTTTGTTTTATATTCATCTTGGCAAGTGATGTATCACCTGTGAAACATTTTATAAAAGTTTTCTTTCAATTTGTTTGCCTTTGTAAATATATGGCCTTTGTTCCACATTCCTTCCCATGTGTTCATATTTATTTCATGAACTATGTCTTTTGCCCAATTTACCATACAGACTTTTTCTTGTTCTTCACTTGTCTCATATTTCAATAAAATTGATAAATCCCTCTGATATGTTTTTTTTGGCCATAATATTTTTTCCAACTTGGTCTTTTTTTTCTAAAGCCATAAGTGAACCATCCAATATTTAACCCCTCTTGCTTCACATCCCCTCTTGATTTTAGCATAAGTTGATTATTTATGAACTTGAGTATATTCCTGTATCTTACTCACTCCTCTTTGTCTTCTTTCTTAATCACCCAGAAAGCTTCATGTGGTGAAATCCAGAGTGGAGTCTTATGTCCAAATTTCAATTTATGCTTTAACCAAATTCTCAAGTTCTTATGATACTATTTGTGAAGCTCTTGTCTATTTTGGATTTGTCATATCAAATATATGCATGCCATCCAAACGGTAAATCATAACCTTCTATAGTCAACATTCTCTCATCTTATAGCATAATTCAGTCCCTCATCCACAAAATCGTAGATGCCTCAAAATACAGTTTCAGGTCTGGTAGACCGAGTTCATCTCTTCGTTAATCGTCAATAAGAACTTTCCTCTTGATTCTTGGCTTTTTTCTATTCCATACAAAATTTGTGGTATCCCTTCTCCATTGGGTGAATAGGGTTTAATTTAAGGTAATTGGCACAGTTTGAAACAAAAACATCATCTTTGGTAACACGTTCTTTATTGCTGCAATTCTTCCAAGTAAAGATATTTCCTTATTTTCTTCCAAACTTGGACATAATTGTTTTCAAATATTGTTGACACTTTGTCTGTTAGCCAAATTCCCAAATATTTCACTTTTCTGTCTATTTGAAATCCTGAGTCTTCTGTCACTTTCTGTCTGCGTGTTGCGAATTTTTAAGGAGGATCTTGGTTTTTTCTTCGTTGACCGTAAATCCTGATACTGTGCCATAATCTGCTAACAACTAGTTTACCACAACTATAGATTCTGCTATGTTTTCCATCAGCAGCATTAAGTTGTCAGCATATACATATATTTTTGTTCCATTTTCCCAACTTTTAAACCTCTTATATTAGATTCTTCCCATATTTGATTTAATAGTACTTCCAATGCTGTTATGAAGAGAAGTGGTAAGAGAGGACAGCCTTGTCTAACTTCTTTAAAAATCTCAAAATATGTTATTAATTCTCCATTTACTTTTATCCTTCTTACTTGTCATTTATAAATTGGAGTTATCCATCCAATGTAGTTTGCGGCTACTTGCATTTTTTCCAACACTGCCATTAAAAATCCCCAGTTTATATTATCGAATGCATTCTCTGCATCCATGAGTATTCATGCAGCCATTTTTTTTTATTATGTTTCTCCTAATTCTCCAGCGCACTAATTGCTACTCTGATATTATCTTTAATTAGTCTTCCTGGGAGAAATCAATTCTGGTCTTTTTGAATAACTTCCATTAAAACTTTCTTATATCTTTTTGCTAATACAGTTGTGTATATTCTGTAATCTGTATTTAAACATTATATTGGTCTGTAGTTAGCCATATTGGTTTCATTTTTTTCTTCTTTCTGTTTCTCCTTTCCGCCACACTCCAGACAAGTTATTTGGGTTCTAAACCAATGACTGTCATTCATGGACTGGACGAGTGAAGACAAAGTGAAAATTAATTAAGACAAGGCAGAGGTCTTCCTTTTCAAATGAAAGGCAGATTAAGGAATATGGAGTCATGCTGTGATGCATGCAGTTGCACTCTTTGTAAGAAGTTGACAGATTGAGTGTACGGTACACCTTTTTCAATAATTAGCCTGGGTATTCAGGTTTCACTGATGGCTAGGAGCATATTTGTACAATTAAAGCTAGTGTGCCAGCTGTGGCTATTTCCAGAGATGTCAGACTACAGTAATATAGTTTAAATTTCATTTGGATTACTCCTGCTAATCTAACTGGGCAGGTTGCAGGTAGCATGCAACATTCTTGTTACAGCAATTCTGGCTTTCACAAAATTTTCAAATACAATTTAAAGTGTTACAAAATTTTATATAGCTTGGTTTCAGTTTCTAAAGGACTGTATTTTCCCATATAAGACTGTTTGCCCTTTGAGATTTTGGTGAGATGGGAGGGAGTGTCCTCACTGGTTGCCCCTAAGCTCACAACAACAACAACAATTTTATTTCATACCAGCCTCTCATAGCTGATTACAACATAATGAGTGGGCAGACCTGGCGTGCATAACGGAGACCTGGTTGGATGAGGCTGGGGGTGTCAATCTCACCCAGCTTTGTCCACCAGGTTATGCCGTGCAGCATCAACCAAGATCTGGAGGCAGGGGAGGAGGGGTTGCAGTGGTCTATAAGGAGTCCATCCCCCTGACCAGGTGCCCCATCCCGCAGTCTACCTTGTTTGAGTGTGCTCATCTGAGGGTAGGGGGCCGGGACAGTTTAGGGATTCTGTTAGTGTACCGACCACCCCGCTGCACTACAGTCTCCCTGCCTGAGCTAGCAGGGATGGTCTCTGGCCTGGCGTTGGAGACCCAAAGGCTCATTGTGCTGGGGGACTTCAATGTCCATGCCGAGACCACTCCTTCTGGTGCAGCTCAGGACTTCATGGCCGCCATGGCAACCATGGGGCTGTCCCAATTAGTATCTGGCCCTACCCACAGAGCAGGGCACACACTTGACTTGGTTTTCTGCCAGGGAGGGGAGGAAGGTGGCGGTGTGGAGGAGCTCACCATCGCTCCTTTGCCATGGACCGACCATCACCTGATCAGGTTTAGAATCACTGCGCCCCCCAACCTCCGCAGGGGTGGAGGACCCAAAATGGTCCACCCCAGGAGGCTTATGGATCCGGACGGATTCCTGACGGCTCTTGGGGAGTTTCCCGCCACCTTGGCTGGTGATTCTGTCGATGCTCTGGTCACTCTCTGGAACAAGGAGGCGACTAGGGCAATAGACACGATCGCTCCGGAACGTCCCCTCTCGAGTACCCGAGCTAAACCATCTCCTTGGTTCACTGAGGAGCTGGCAGCGATGAAGCAAAAGAAGAGGGAACTAGAGGGCGTGTGGCGTTTGGAGCCGAGCGGGCCAAACCGAACACGGCTGTGTTCCTATCTTAGGGCATACGCTTTCTTTTTTCTTTGCAGCTAATATTGCGTCTGCAAAGAACCGTCCGGCGGAGCTGTTCCGAGTTGTCAGAGGTTTGTTATATCCTGTCCCTCAAGACGGGATCCCTGATAACTCGGCAGCCTGCTGTGAAGCATTTGCTCGGTTCTTTGCGGACAAAGTCGCTTTGATCCGTTCTGGCTTTGACACCATATTAACGGCAGCTTCCGAGGATGTAACATGAGCACCTGCTTGTCCCATTTTGATGGATTCTTTTCAATTGGTTGAGCTCGAGGATGTGGACAAGGTGCTTGGAGAGGTGAGGGCTACCACATGCATCCTAGACCCCTGCCCATCCTGGCTGGTGAGAGTAGCCAGAGGGGGGTTGGCCGAGTGGGTGAAGGTGGTGGTGAATGCCTCCCTTCGGGAAGGCATTTTTCCAGCGAGCCTCTGGCTGTGATCAAACCGCTGTTGAAGAAGCCATCACTGGACCCCACTCAATTGGAGAACTTTCGGCCTATTTCCAATCTCCCCTTTTTGGGCAAGGTCGTGGAACGTGTGGTGGCCGCACAACTCCAGGCATTCTTGGTTGACACTGATTTTCTAGATCCGGCGCAGTCTGGTTTCAGGCCGGGGCATGGTACCGAGACAGCCTTGGTCGCCTTAGTCGATGATCTACGCCGGGAACTGGACAGGGGGAGTGTGTCCCTGCTGGTTCTGCTGGATCTCTCAGCGGCCTTCGATACCGTCGATCACGGTATCCTTCTGGGGCGCCTTGCCGGGATGGGTCTCGGAGGTACTGTTTTGCAGTGGCTCCGGTCCTTCCTGGAGGGTTGTTCCCAGATGGTGTTATTGGGGGATACCTGCTCGACCCCACAACCATTGTCTTGTGGGGTCCCGCAGGGGTCAGTACTGTCCCCCATGTTGTTTAACATCTACATGAAGCCGCTGGGAAAGATCATCCGGAGTTTCGGGGTTCGGTGTCATCTGTATGCAGATGATGTCCAGCTCTGTCACTCCTTCCCACCTGTCACTAAGGAGGCTGTTCAGGTCCTGAACCGGTGTCTGGCCGCTGTGTCGGACTGGATGAGGGCCAACAAATTGAAATTGAATCCAGACAAGACAGAGGTCCTCCTGGTCAGTCGTAAGGCTGAACAGGGAATAGGGTTACAGCCTGTGTTGGACGGGGTCGCACTCCCCCTGAAGACGCAGGTTCGCAGTCTGGGTGTGATCCTGGACTCATCGCTGAGCCTGGAGCCCCAGGTCTCGGCGGTGGCCAGGGGAGCATTCGCGCAACTCAGACTTGTGCGCCAGCTGCGCCCGTTCCTTGGGAGGTCTGACTTGGCCACGGTGGTCCACGCTCTGGTTACAGCTCGTTTGGATTACTGCAACGCTCTCTACGTGGGGTTGCCTTTGAAGACGGCCCGGAAGCTCCAACTAGTACAACGGGCGGCAGCCAGGCTTATAACTGGGGCGGCATACAGGGAGCATACCACCCCCCTGCTAGGCCAGCTCCACTGGCTGCCGATATGCTACCGAGCCCAATTCAAAGTGCTGGTCTTGACCTATAAAGCCCTAAACGGTTCTGGCCCAATTTACTTATCCGAACATATCTCCTCATATGAGCCAGCTAGATCCCTAAGATCATCTGGAGAGGCCCTGCTCTCGGTCCCACCTGCCTCGCAGGCGCGGCTGGTGGGAACGAGGGACAGAGCCTTCTCGGTGGTGGCTCCCCGGCTGTGGAACACCCTCCCCACAAATATCCGACAAGCCCCAACTCTTCTGGGTTTCAGAAAGGCTGTGAAAACATGGCTGTGTGCACAAGCTTTTAACGAGTAATATGATAACGTCGACATGGTCCGATTGAAGGCTGAAGCATGAGGTTTTTAGACAAATGGATCTAATTTACTTATGTTTTAATTTTTATAATGTATTTTAATGATGTATTTTTAAAGTTTTAATTGATTATATGTACTGTTTTTTGTTTTATTATTATGTTCTTGGCATTAAATGTTACCAACTGTGTAAGCCGCCCTGAGTCCCCCCGGGTGAGAAGGGCGGGGTATAAATTCTGGAAATAATAATAATAAACACATAATCATCATAAACATTATATAAAACACACATATTAAATGTAATTTTACAAAATACATATATTAAAATACATAGAACAAAATTAAAATATAGTAAACACAAGACATGACTACTGGAAGAGATAGGTCTTCAGATGTTTTTTTTATATTCCAACAGCTCACTTAGCTGTCAGATCCCTTCCAGCAGGTCATTTCACAGCCTTCTTCGGTGGCTGATGAAAAGATCCTCTGGATGATGACTACCAATTGCGTTCTGTCAAGGTGGAGTAAACATCTGCCAGTGTCCTAACAGGTGGGTTGTGTGGGAGAAGGTGATCCTCTAGGGAACCTGGATGCAAACCTTGTAGGGCTTTAAAACCAACACTTTGCACTTGACCGTAGCAACAAATTAGCAACAAATTAGCAACAAATGCTATGGTCAGTGAAGGACAAGAGGGATCCTCTCACCTCTGCAGGAGTCTACCGTACACCATGCAGCTGTGGTCAAGTCTACATAGGGACCACCAAATGCAGTGCCCAAACATGTGTCAAAGAACATGAGAGGCACTGCAGACTAACTCAACCAGAGAAATCAGCCATAGCAGAGCACCTGATGAACCAACCTGGACACAGTATATTATTTGAGAACACAGAAATGCTTGACCAGTCCAACAACTATCATGTCAGACTACACAGAGAAGCCATTGAAATTCAAAAGCATGTGGACAACTTCAACAGAAAGGAGGAAACCATGAAAGTGAACAAAATCTGGCTATCAGTATTAAAAAACTCAAAAATCAGAACAGTAAATAAGAAGCAACACTCTGAGACATGGGAACAAGGGGCAGCTAACAAAGGATGCCCCCAGGCAGAAAGTAGCCAGTAGATGAAGCTATTCAATGCAAATTAGGGTGATTAACTGCAACATTCACGCTGGCCTCCAACTGACAAAAGTTCTTCCCTCACCCTGGACTTCCCAGAGATATATATAAACCTTCCTTGCTGAGTTTCTCCATACCTCACAGCCTCTGAGGATGCCTGCCATAGATGTGGGCGAAATGTCAGGAGAGAATACTTCTAGAACATGGCCATACAGCCCGGAAAACATACAACAACACTTTGCACTTTGTCCTGAAATTAATTAGCTGTCAGTAGAGTGACGTTATTATAGGTGTAATATGCTCACTCCTCAATGTTCCTGTAACCAAGCTGGCTGCCATGTTTTGAACCAACTGGAGTTTCCAAACTTGGTACAAAGGTAGCCCAATGTAAAGCTTTTTGTAAAAGTCCAACCTTGTGGTTACCAGCACATGCACTACTATCTTTAGATCCTCAATTTCTAAAAAGGGGTACAGCTGGCATAAACAGTCTTTCAGGGGAAATGTAAACCCCTGTATCAAACTGGTTGACGTACCTCCATCCCTAGGTTAGGACCCTTGATGGCAGTCATCTCTATCCTGTCTGTATTTAGTTACAGTTGATTTTCTCTGCATTCAGCCCATTGCCTCCTCCACGTGTTCATTCAGAAGGAGACACACTATCCTTAGCTGAAGCTGTTTTTGAAGGCATAGGGAAATATATTTGGGTGTCATCAACATACTGATAGCACCTCACTCCATGTCTCTGGATGATCTCTCCTAGCGGTATCATGTAAGTATTAAAAAGCATTGTAGATAGAATGGCACCTTGTGGGATGCCATATAACAACTCCTTTTTTGAAGAGCAGCTATCCCCAAGCATCACCATTTGGAACTTGCCTGAGTGCTACAACCGGAACCACACAGTGCCTCTGATTCCCAAATGCACTTTCAGCACAAATAAGGACACACTTCTCTTGTCAGTGTTAAGGTGGAGATCATCCACTAAGGCTTTTAACACAATTGGGCTTTTAACAGCATGCTGTTCTGCAAATTTTAGTATTTTTAATTCATATATATTAAATCATTTAATTGTATAGATAGTTTGTGTGTTTTTTCTTACGTTTTTATTTCTTTTATGTTTTAAACTCAAGATGCCTTGAGTTACAGTTCAGAGGAAAAGGCAAGATATGAATTAACAACAAATACTACTGCCATCACCAAACATGGAATATGAGAAATCCGTGATTTAGAAACCATAGGTATTAATGATCAGTTGTCCAAAATTAATCCTCTGCTGAATCAAATGCATAACTGTTTGTGGCTACTTTGCAAACTCTGGTCAAACATTCATGCCTTAATGCTGGTAAATCATCCAGACCAATGAAGGACAAATGTATAATACTCCCTATGAGGGCAGATTTTGATAAAGAGACCTGTTGGGGATTAGATTATGGGAACAAGATGTAAACTACTAATTGTCTTAGACAAATCAAGGTTTATCCATTGATTGTTTCAACCTTAAAAATCTGTGGCGATGACTTACGTTATTAAATAAAGCTGAAAGAAATTCTACTGACAAATATTTGGTAGATGTTTGCTTGATGTATAAGGATCTAGAAATCCTGTGTATGTTTACAACATGGAATTACAAGGCTTCTTGTTCCAACAATTATTGTTTATCCCAAATACTGTTGAGAGGTCGATAAAGTCACCATTACCTGTCTCATCCCTTAGAGTGTGGCTTTCTGGTGGAATTTAACATTTTCCAAAAATGCATCTCAATATGCTGGAGATGATGTGTGTCTTCCTCTTCCACTGCTCATTTGTAACAACACTTTCTATGTGGATTAAGATGTATTCGTTGACAAAGTCAGTAGAGCCATTCTAGAAAGCAAGAGCACAAAATTGTTTTCTGAGTTGTTACTTAATGAAAAAACACTAAAGAGTTCCAAGGAATTGATCCTGTCCAGAAAAATTAAAGTGGCTGCTCTAGTCCAGGTATCCTCAAACTGCAGCCCACCAGTTGTTTGAGCCTCCAACTCCCAGAATTCCTTACCATTGAACAAGCTGACTAGGGCTTCTTTGAGTTGGAGGCCAAACAACTGGAGGGCCGCAGTTTGAGAATACCTGGTCTAGTTCAAATGCTTAGTGAACTTTATAGACCAGAAGAGGGTTGATTATGGTACGGTTACCACAAGAACAGTCAGGTTTAGGTGTTTTGTTGAACTAAAGCCCTTCAGGCTGAATCTGAAAAGCATAAAAAAGATGTTCCCCAAGCAAAAGTCTGCAGAATTATCAAGTTATCAGGAAGAGGAGTACTCTTTAAATTGTTCTCTGAAAGATTTATTACTGTTAGACTGTTAAGTGAAACATAAGAAGCAAGACCCAGACCCTGCCCTGAGGCAAAAGGAAAGGACAAGATTGGTGACAACAGTAAAGTCTCACCAAGAGCAGCAAAAAGTTTCAGATTCTGTTCCTCCTTTTTTTGGATTGGATAATGAAACTAGGAATGTTCGTTGGTTTGTTCAGTTTGTGTAATCATCTCCATTTTCTTCAGTGTGCAGTCTCATCGTATGTGCTGATGAAATGAAGTTGGATATGGCTTCTAGTTTATTAACTTCATTTCTAACCTTTTTCCTTCTCTTTCTCCTGTTTTTTCCCCTCTCCTCCCCCTTTAAACTTTAAACAAGCTTATATTGTACTGTGTATTTTTCTTGCCATTATATATTCTCACTGTAGAAAGTATTGTGCATCTTTTTTGTGTAAACCAGTTGATAAAAAAGAAGTAAAACTCCAGAGCAAGAACTGGCATTATGACGGCTGCAGTTGCCATAATTGGAGTTAAATGTTAGCAGTCTCCCTTCACTAGCACAATACAGGTGAGAAACATGTTTCCCTCTAGATGATGTTGGATTGGAGTTTCCATCAACCTTGGACACCACAGAAAGTGCTTTGAAATGATGGAAGTTGCTTTTCCACAACATCTGGAGGACTACATGTTCTAACAACCAATAAAAAGTGGGGATACACAACAGTCCTGAAATTTGATTTCACAGGAATTCCACTGAAGCTCATTTTCGTACCAGGAGACATGGAAGTAAAACAGTCTGTCCGCATTGGCTGTGCCCAGTGTGAGTACGTAGAGTAGTATGTGGCAGCAGAATGCGTAGACCACATTACCTTTCATGTCTTGTTTGTGTAAATCAGTGGTTCTCAACCTGTGGGTCCCCAAGTGTTTTGGCCCACAACTCCCAGAAATCCCAGCCATTTTACCAGCTGTTAGGATTTCTGGGAGCTGAAGGCCATAACATCTGGGGACCCACAGGTTGAGAACCACTGGTGTAAATTATACTAGGCAAAAGCTGCGAGGGTTCATTTTGCTGTGTAGACCTGACAGATCAGAAGTGCATGAGGTTAGCACAGTGTGGTGTAAGTACTTGTAACAAACAGGATTACAAAGAATGTATAGTTTTCAAAAATACAATGTTGGCATCACTACAATTCATGTTTTTTTTTAAATTCTGTCTGGTCCTAGTAGTTCAAACTTAGCATCTGGCTCACAAGAAGATTGACATTTTTGTTGGGTTTTTGCTATCCTAAACTTGAGAATTTTCTGTTTCAGTTTAATATAGATTAATTCAACTGATCAAGTTGTATCTACTTAAAATTATTCCTCCATTTAATTAGGTTGTAGTTCTTTAATATATTATTCCTAACACAATCACTGATGTGAAAAACTTCAAATAGTAGGTACCATTTTGTTTCCTTTTACTCACATGGAGGAATCCTGTCATCCTTCAAATACAATACCTGCCATAACATGCATGATCGTTTTGTGTGTGTGGGGGGGGGGGGGAGCTTTTCCCTCTTTTACTACTTGCCTTCATGGAAATTGATTAAATTGGCTTTTTGCAAATTGATTAAAGCTCCTATATTATGTTTCTTTTCTTTTTATGAATGTTTTTAAACATAGGTATTGTAGAAATCTAATGGGCAAATAGTAGACTTTTAATCAGGAGATAATAGTGTGCATTCATGTTCAAAATTCAAAAGGACAAATACATTTATAGAATGTTACTAAATTCTTAGCAAAAAATATTAGTAATTTCTGGGAGAGGAATTTCACTGGAATAAAGAATTTGACTCATTTATTTATTTCGTGTCAAAAGCATTGCATAACAAATACATTTTTAAAATGATGGAAAAAAAAAGGAAATCACAAGCAACTAAATAGTTTTAGAACAAAAGCGGGCAACAGCAACCGCATTGTCCGTAGCTTTAAGCAACTCCTCCTCCGTACATGAGGCAGGACATTGTGGGCAAGCAGTTATTTGACTCATAGCTGGTTCACAAAAATAGCGGCAGCTTCTAGAACTTTAAAGCTTCCTCATGCAGTAATTTGCTATTCCATACAAACACCTTTTATTTAGAGTTGTTATGAGTTTTTTGAGCTGTATGACCCAAGTTCCAGTAGTATTCTCTCCTGACATTTCACCTGCATCTATGGCAGGCATCCTCAGAGGTTTGTTCAGAGGTCCTTCTGAACAAACCACTGATGATGCCTGCCATAAATGCAGGTGAAACGTCAGGAGAGAATAGCCCAAAAAATTCACAGCAACCCAGTGATTCCGGCCATGAAAGCTTTTGACAACACCTTTTATTTACTCGTTACATTGATGTGCTTTGCTGTCTCAAGAGTTTTATTCCCATTTCATCCTCATAACAATCCTGCAAGTTGGTCAAGATTCTTAATGATTGGCCCAAAGTCACTTAGTATGCTTCATGACCAATTGGGGATTTGAACCCAGATCTTTTCCATACAGTCCAACTCTCCATCCATTACACCATGCTCTGACTCATTTTCACTAATTCCCCAACTTCACATATCCAGTATATGCTTCTTCCATCCTTTTATAGTTTAGTCTATACTATATAATAAAGGGTAGTAAAGTCAAGCTATCTATATATGCATGTATAGTTTGCTTTTTCCAATTAATGTTCCTGGCTACTGTTTGGCCAGGAACACTAGTTGAACAAAGCAACATCAGAACGTTATTACAGGATGAATTGATTGTGTCAAGTGTGAAGCAATCTCTAATAGAAATTTTGTCCCTTATTCAACACTGATGGAGTATTTCATTGTACTTATGCAGTTTCTCCTGTCAGTTTCTGGAGTGTTAAAAGCTCTTTGATGGGAGCTTTTACCTTTCCAAAGCAATGCATTCTTTCCTCTGCAGCATCCATTTCTGTTGCCAAAGTGATGAAGGGCAGACAACAACTGTGATGTTTTTTACATGGCCTTTCTTGCCCCGCATCCAGCCAGGTCAATGTTTTTTTTCTGTAAAAACCTCACTTAAAGGGATGCCACCTTCTAGCTGATGCCTCTATTTTAGGAGACAAAGCATTAGGGGGATGAGCCTGAATCTCAGCGAAAGGGGACACTGCAGCCGTATGGATTCCTACTCGAACAGTGCTGCTTGACTGTAAAATGACGGCCGTTTCTCTCACTTCCAGGAATCTCTTCTTCCTGGAAGGTGAGTGGCTGAGTTCACCCTACTGCCGAGATGCAGCCACACACACTCACAGTCTGTATGCCAGCGCTGTTTCCAAGGAGTTGGCTGTGATAACACTCCAGGGTATCGTCAGCAAGGTAGAATAATGTAAGTTAAATGGGGAAGGGTGGCTGTGTGAAATTACTCCATGCTGTTTCTGTTTTTATTTACACTTGGTGCCATTTGGGGTGTGGGGGTGTGGAGTGTTTCTGATACCTTGCAAAGCAGCTGAGGAAATAACTTCAGATGCAGATAAATTGATCTCTTGAATCCCTTACCTGGTTCAAGGGGCTGTTTGTGACAGTTCTAAATGCAACTACAAGTTTTTGGATATGGATGAACTACAAAAAGGGCAAGATAAAAGTGATGTGTATTATAAAGGGAGCTGCCAGGTCTCTGCTGAAGTCTTCTCTTTTCTTTTCTCCCTCTTCTCAGCCACTCCCCCCCTTCTTATTATTATCTGATAAATGCCTAGGGAGAGAGTGGGATCATAATTCACTGCCTGTGCTAACAAGAAGCAGAACATATCTTTGGTCCAAAGCATTGATGGTTTACTTTCTCTGGTGAGAACTGTTGGTTGCTGCTGGCTGTTTTTCTTAACCATATTATCATTCAGTTCTAATTCAAATTTAATATTCACCATGAGGGGTGTAAGGCTGCATCTGAGTGATCACATGAGTCTTTAGTAAATTTGAGCCCCCTTTTTAGCTCTCTAAAGAATGGAGAGGTTAAGGGAGAGGCTGAGAGAGAATCTTTCAGAAGTAGACTCCAAAACTAAAGGAGGGAGGGGTGAAATATTTGCAATAGCCATGCCGTGCTTTCAGTAAACTTAAGTTCACCTGTTTGGAACAGCATGCTTGCTTTCTCTCGATAGCTACTAGAATGGGTTAATCCATATGAGCAGGAGAACAACAAACAGCCCATTCAAACTCAGAAGAAAACCATCACAAAAGCTTCAGCAAGGAGACTTTCTCCAGATGTGCTTCCTGCCTTTGAGAGCATGAATTCTAAGCAGATAAGAGTGTTTCTACACAATGGGAGTACTGAATAGAAACTGGACAAAGAGGGCAGATAGGGGTGGGGTAGGTGCTTAATAGAAAATACAGGCAGGGGGCTTGGCTTAATTGTTGTAGTATGGTAGCTATGCCATGGCTCCACTACCTGTACTGATCTGGCTACATCAGATGCACTGCCAATTGTCAGCAAAAATGCTACTCATTCTCCCTGTAAATATGACCATTTTCAATAGATACTTTCTTGATGTACCTTGTTGTTAAACAGTAGATAATTCAAAACTTTCAAGGAGGGGAAATGTCCTATAGGCAAGAGACAAATCCTATCATTCCTCTGTTTTTTTAGACAATTGCACTATTTAATGCACATACCCTATTTTGCTCCTTTATTAAAATGAAAATTTATGCCTGATTCCCATACCACACGGAACCCTGGTGGCGAAGTGTGTTAAAGCACTGAGCTGCTGAACTTACAGACCGAAAGGTTGCAGGTTCAAATCCCGGGAGCGGAGTGAGCTCCAGCTTCTGCCAACCTAGCAGTTCGAAAACATGCCAATGTGAGTAGATCAATAGGTACTGCTCTGGAGGAAAGGTAGGCGCTCCATGCAGTCATGCTGGCCACATGACCTTGGAGGTGTCTATGGACAACGCCGGCTCTTCGGCTTAGAAATAGAGATGAGCACCAACCCCCAGAGTCAGACATGACTGGACTTAACGTCAGGGGAAACCTTTACCTTTACCTCCCATACCACAATTAGATTTACAAGCACCATGATCTTAATTGCACTTTTGTGATAAACCTGTGCCTGAGCTGTAGCTCTTTAGAATGAGCATGGAGTTGTGTGGCTAGGTATTCCATCTTATCAAAGTGTGCTCATCAGTTGAAATATTAAAAGTGAAAAGCATGAAAAATATAAGCTAATCGTCTATTGTGCTTGTTTCCTATATTTTGAGAACTTTTTGTACAGAGAAATATATACAGTTGTTCTTCCATATTTGTGGTTTACTTTTGCTGATTTGTTTATTCCTGAATTTGATTAAAACTATTATCTCTAGGAATTGCTTGCACCTCCAGTTTGATTCTATGGTCAATTTTCCCCAGTCATGCTGGAGAACCTAGACATGTCTAGAAAGAGAACACCTCTCAGAATTTTTAGGTACTTCAGTGTGATTCTACAGTCAATTTCCAGTGGATGTAGACCATAGAATTGTGCTGGAAGATCTAGAAATTCCTAGTGAGGTGTTCCCTCAGGTTAAAAAAAACCAGCAATTTTATTTTCACTTTTACGGGGATCCTGTGCCTATTACCCCTGTGAATGTGGGGTGCTGACCTTATTCTTGGAGAATTTAATCTGGTTCTGAAATGATACAGCCCTGAAACAGACAGTATCATCATCAGAAGAATGTGGTCTGAGATGTTCCTTTCAGTCTTATTAGGACAAAAGTGGGTAAATTCTAACAATATACTATTAAGATTACCAATCTGCCTAGGAGTTTCATAGTGTCTGCTCTGCTTTTCTAGATCTCATGAAATGGGCTGGTTTGGCAATATTAATGGTGTTGGTTTGCTAAACTTTAAAATGTATATTCATGTCAATTCTCTCTCCATTCCCTTCTTGTCCCATTGATTTTCTTGATATCATAATCCTTTCTTAATCAGGATTCCCTTGGTATGAGTTTATTAACTAGTGTCCCTTCTTTAAATCATGATTTGATCCTAGTTTACAATGGTACTTAGTAAGCTGATATTAGTAGCACAACCCTACTTATTCAGAAGTCCCTTTTGAGTTTACTAGGGCTCCCATTCAGTGAAGTAGGTATAGAATTATTTCCTCCTTTAGGGCATAAATGAAACGGATTGGAGAAACAGGAATGAAATTACCACCAGGTACAGAATGAGTGTGCTTTGTGAAGAAAGAACTTGTTGGCGTCCTGGCTTGCTAATGATATTTTAGCAAGCTGGGTGTGTTCAATGTGTTGTCGAAGGCTTTCATGGCCGGGATCACAGGGTTGTTGTGTCTTTCGGGCTGTGTGGCCATGTTCCAGAAGTATTCTCTCCTGACGTTTCGCCCACATCTATAACAGGCATCCTCACAGCCTCTGAGGATGCCTGCCATAGATGTGAGTGAAACGTCAGGAGAGAATACTTTTGGAACATGGCCACACAGCCCGAAAGACATACAACAACCCTGGGTGTGTTCAGTTCAAAAGAGCCATGTTTTTGTCCCTTATTGTATCTTTGTGTCAATGGGAAGCTTGAGTTTGCTACAGATCTTTCGGAAATCAAAGTTCCTCTGGGGAACTTGAAAGCTGTTACAGCTGAGGTATCTATGCAGCTAGGATATTCCCTCTGCTGAAGCATGTAAGAAGAACTCTATGGGATGGATTGATCATGAGAGCTACAACATCCAGGAAGCCTGATACCTTGTAAGCATTTATCAGTATGCTGTAAAGCCAACAAGATCTAGGAATTTAAGAATCCTAGGCTGTAATTCAAGGCACACTTCAAAGGTGGCTCTTTGTTTAACACAATAGGAAGAACTTCTGAGTCAATGTGTTTAGGATTTTGTTTGAGAAGATGCACATGCTGTACTTCTAAATAAAAGAAAAAAAGGATGCTGAAGGATTTTTGAGCCCTGAGATTCTTTGGGGGACACACCTGCATAAATATCTCATCAGGTTATACAATGGGCTTCTATAGTGGGATACTGGGTAATTTAAGAGTTTGTGTGTGTGTGAACATGCTAGCAAATGAAAATATATAATGGAAACACATATTTTACCTCATGGCAACATAGTGGTACATAGGCAGTGAGTTTTAGACTAGTACATTTGGCCAAAAATTCAGACAACGTTGTACATGAATTAGAGTAGCATTTCTGAAATAAATGAGCTATAGATGGAGATTGGGTTCCTATTAACATAAGAAATAGAAAATGAGGTTCTAAAAAGATTCTGGCTTGTCTGCTCTGATAATCCAAACTATTGCAATAGGTTAGCTTTTCTAAATGGGGAATGGCCCAACGTAGCTTTGTAAAATTAATATGTTTAGGCAGTTTTCAACAATGTGTGAGCTCTGTGTATGTTGCACTAATGTTGCCTCATGAAGGCTACATAAGCTCAATGGAGGAATGCATTTGAAAGGAATTCTCTTCAATGATATTGTCATCTTGAGCTTGGATTTGATAGCCACACCTTTATTATGAACAATTATAATAGCAGCTGTTCTATGACAGTTTTATGTTGTTGAAACTTACTTCTATATGTTTGCTTTTGTAGTTTGCTAAATTGGCATTGAACATTATTTTCAAGTGTAAAGCATCTAGCAGCAAGGATATGACTGCCTTGGATCTCATTTATGCATTTATGGTGATTCACATTTTAATTTTTTTTAATCGTGTCAGAAGTGACTTGAGAACATACTGCAAGTTGCTTCTGGTGTGAGAGAATTGGCCATCTACAGAGATGTTATCCAGGGGATGCCCAGTTGTATTACCATCCTGCTTGGGAGGCTTATTTCATGTCCCTGCAAGCTAGAGCTGACAGACAGGAGCTCACCCCGTCTTGCAGCTTCAAACCGGCAACCTTCTGGTCAGCAACCCAACCTTCAGGTCAGCTGTCTAGCTGACACAAGGGTTTAACCCATTGCGCCACCACGGCTCCTTCACATTTCAAATGAAAAGCCCTTTATTTTTTAATTGCCATGTAATTAAATATTTGCACTTTAGTGAGGAACAACAGATGCTGCTGCTGCTTATATTGCTTGCAAGTTGCAACTATTCCAATATCTAGCAGTTTGGCAATGTATGTTAAAAGTGGTGCTATAATTCTGAAGCTGTTTATGAAATCAGCCATATAACCATATAGCATATTTAATAAAATTGTTTTATCAGTACCTGGTGTGCTTTTTGTGAATGCTTGTCAAATGCTGTTTCTGTCAAACAATAGGTTTTGGATCAATTCATTTCGATTTGATAGTATAAGGGGGCATGACTCTAGGACACTTTATTATTTTAAGAGTTTGGATATTCCTGTTAAAAATTGTAAGCTGTGATGGCTAGATCTTGCACCAAGAGGAGCTTCTATTCCAGTCTTCTGACATAGTCATAGCAGAAATAAGTTAATTACTTGGGATGGTTTCTTAAACCACGGCTATGCAAACTTACCTGTGCCCCTGCTTCTTTCTTAAAGGTAGTGGAGATTCCTCTTTGGAAAAGGAGTTCACCTCCACCATTGTGGGGCCAACAGTGAGCACACCAAACAGCCAACACTCCTCCCCAAGCCGCTCCCTTAGTGGTGAGTATTTAATCTTGGGATTCCAATAATTCACCCTGAAAATGCATTATACTACGTTTTGACTGGGCTAGTGACCACATTCAAAGGAAGACCAATTTTCTGTTCTTGAGATCTTCTTGCACCAGAGTACTAAAAATGCCAAAACAAAGCACAACTGAAATAGGTAGCAAGTTTACATCTGGTCTTGAATAATAGACACTTCTTACTGTTAAGCATGTTAGAAAAAAGCTATCTCATTGCCCATGAAGGCTTTTAGAAGAGATGATCAACTTTTTTTAAACAGCAAAGTGACATTCTTGAGAAATTGGAGTACCATACAAACCATGCCACACTTTGCAAACTCCTAATCTAAACCAATAACTATCTTTTCCATTTGATAAGACCAAGATGTAAAAATCATGAAGTTCTCTGGAAATTTTCATAGGATCAGAATATAGTGGAGCTAAGGGCTCTCAGGGTTGAAATACTGGAACTTCAAAGGGAACCCCTTAGACTACTAATTTCTTTAGCTTTAAGGCTTACAGGTGTTAGGAAAGTATTTCTATGTAATGAGGGAAAAAGAAACTTCAGGCATATCTTGACCTTGTATGTGTGTGTCTGTGTCATAATATATGCATAGAGGTGGATCAAAACAGTTGTCTGCTTTTGAAGGTAGTGACAGTTGGGACTGTCATTACAGGTGTCTACATTTTAAATGTTATCACTTCCGCACTACCTCAGATTTGTTCTAGATGTGGCTCTGAGTGGCCCTAAGAATGTGCAAGCACCCATTCAGATATAGATATATATGTATATGTAAGATTTTATTTGAAGACATTGAATCACTTTACAATTCCTGTTACATTAGAAAAGAAAAAGGCTGTTCAAGGCACTCTCTGTCATAGTGAATGGCAGCAGATTGGAATTGTTGACGGAAAGCATTTACTGATGTTGGCTTATATAATGCAGAGATTAGTTGGGGAATTTAAATACAAAGAGTACTAGGAAAAGACTAGTATGCATTAATGGATTCTAACTTGTTGCTGTCTGAAACTTCAGTCCTTGCTTGCTGTAATTTATAGTTATTTTGTGTGTGAAAGAAACCAAATTCTGTGGGAAAGTATGAAGTTGCCAAATTGTAGAATGAACTTCTTGTTGTGGGTCTTCAGATCTACTCTACCTTATGGTGTCCTTCCCATAGGGTTTGATTAAGGCGGCTTGTTCACATGAGATTTGCCATTGCCTTCCTCTGAAATTGAGGGTGTAGACCTGTCTAGGGCCATCCAGTGGGTTTCTATAGTTGAGCGTGATTCAGACCGAATCATCTGGGCTCTAAAACAATCAAACTAGTATACCATGCTGGTAGAATAACAGTTGTCTGCTTTTGGAAATTGGAAATAATCCGTGTTTTTCATTTGGTTTCTGCATTACGTTGACTTTTTATGATTTTTCGCATGATAGAGCTGCAACATCATTTCTTACTCTGAAGTCTCTTGATATATATCCCATCTGATAGCCAGCTTGTAAATGGTCACTTTGGAACCAATGCAAGTAGAAGGGTGGGGTATATAAAATAAATAAAAACAATTTCTTGGTTTTCATCATTTGGAAAAGAATATTCAGAAGTTCATATAATGTGTTCTGCATTTAGTTGATTCCACAGAAAATTATCTGTTCTTTTGTTTGGTGTGAGAGAAAAACTTGCTGATTAAGTGAGCATGCAGGAAATAAAGATGTTCCTCTTTAACAGGGAAACGCAGGCTCTTGGTGTTGCTTCTGATCAGTCTTGATTTCACAGCTGGTTCAGGCAGCAAGCTCATGCCCCAGTGGAGCATTACACTGGAATATTACAGTGGAACATTACATAACCTGTCTTGCCAGCCCAACCAGACACCACTTTCTTTTTGTAAGGAAGGTTTCAGAACAATAGCCCTCCCTTCTCTGTCCAGGGTGGTGGTGGTGGCAGCGCGCGGGGGGTGGGGGGTGGGGTGGGGTGGGGGGATGGGACCTTCTCTCTTCCTCTGGGGGTGGAAAAACATCAAAGTTCACTCAGCACCAATGTGTCTCCTGCCCCAGTGAATTGGCTTTCACTTTGTATTTGTTCACAGAGGTGTCAGTTTATACTGGATCTCCAAGATACTGTTCTTGGGAAATAGGTTTATTGTTGCTGTTAAAACTCCTCCAAACTCCTGCCTTCTTCACTCCTAGAAGAGTGTGTTCTAGTTGCAAGGATTATTTTCACCCTAGACATTTACTTATAGTACAACTGTCTCATTTAAATAAATTTCATTGCTGAAGGCTCCCTGTTGTGTGTTCCTCTTGATGAGGATAGGGTGTTAGAAAGAGTTGGCTCTTCTAGGATATTATCGTGCAGCAATTCTTAACCTTTTCTTTTCCATAGATCTCTATTAAATATCTTTTATTGCTGTGGAGCACCATGACTTAACTTAAGATTTAAAACCTCAAAGTGCATTCATTTAAAGTTGCTCTTCAAATTTGGAAAGAAGGGACAAATAAGAAAATGCTTTAGGTATTTACGCACTGCACTGAGGAGTGGCCTTGCTGGTGCTGAAGGCTGCTGCCTTTCCCTGCCCCACCAACTCTTCCCATTTTGTATTGGCATCAGCCTTTGCATGGGACCTGTTCTCATGCCACAAATTCATCCTTGGCTCCACCGACAGTGCTCATCCCAGTGGCAGCTCCACTTCACCAGCTCTTCTAGGCCTTGCTAACTGCCACATCAATTGCCAGGGCAGCAGTGTGTGATCAAAATGAGGGGAGGGAGAGAGGAGGGTCTTTAATAATAATAATAATAATAATAATAATAATAATAATAATAATAATAATAATAATAGCAACTTTATTTTTATACCCCGCCCCATCTCCCCGAAGAGACTCGGGGCGGCTTACATGGGGCCTAGCCCGACAAAACAATCAATATCAGTAACACGACTATAAAACAATTATACCAGTAAAACATCAATAGCAATAAAACTATCGTTAAAATCGGCAAGAAGCATACGAAAAACATACAATATTAAAACAAGAGACTAATTCATAACATCCAGAACAGAATGTTTAAATCTAGGCAATCATTAAACTCTGTTACACTTTCCAACAGTGGACATAGTGATATCTTGACTTAAGAGTTTAATTCGTTTTGTGACCGAGCTCTTAATTCAAATGCTCTTATTTCAAAGTAAATTTTCCCATTTAAATTCTATTAATCTCTCCCAGCCCCCTCCCATTTTTGTTATGTGTTTTTAAATAAGAAAATGAACTTTATAAATAACAAATAATGTATAAATGACAATTATATGGGACAATAAAAAAGAAAGATGAACTTTAAAATGGTAGAAGCACTAAGTTGTGGCAAGGAAGCACAAAGTGAAGAGGCAGAAGCATCATTTTCTTCATACTGGACTCATTCCAGCCTCCCTCCGTCTCTTGCTCTCTTTCCCTCTCTTCATGAAGCCAAACATACCAGGAATAAAAACCACACAAAATCAACTAACCCAAAGTTCCTCAAAGCGGACAAGCGCAAAGCATACAGCAATCTCCCAAAGCGGACAAGAGCAGCAGGAGGCATGGAGACTGCTCCCTTGAAGCCCTAAAGCTCTGTACTCTCATACTAGCGCTCCCTCTGGCGCTAGCTCTTAACTAAAAATGCTGCTCTTATGTCAAAGTGAAACCGGGGTCGAACAATGACTCATAACTCAAAATACTCTTTAGTTTGGATGCTCTTAAGTAGAGGTTCCACTGTACCTTCCAATGGATTTTCCAACACAAGTCATTGGTAACCACCTTTAATTTATTCTCTCATCTTGTCCCATAGCACTTTTCAGAAACTCCGGAACTAAAATGACTAAAGGAGGAGAAAGTGAGGAAACATGTTCCTTTTTTGTATGTTGCAGAGTTTTGTTAACTTTCAGTTAACCAGAATTTGACCTTCTGTATATTACAAATTGCTTTCCCCTATTTGATAGTTGTCACCAAAAAAAAAAAAAAAAACTTTTTTCAAATTATCAAACATCTTTTTTCTTCATCCTAAAAAATCAATGCTGCTTGTTTTTCTTTGTGTCTTTCTCAATATTCCAAAATATCTAAAATGTTTTACATACTATCTGTCAGCTGCATTTTTGGTAAAAATCTACATTGGTCTTGATGACTGAAGTCTTACAGAATTACTTTCAGTCTTTCTGTCTAGATTGTGTAAGAATCTTATAGTCATTATTCGGTAGTAAAATAGGTTTGCAATTCTTTATCAGTGTCAAAACTTGACCTTACTTTGGGATTATACTGTAGCTGCCTCTTTCTTCATTTTGGGAATCATTTCATTCTGAGAACAGAATTCAGTGTCTTTAAAGGTAGTAAGAGTAATAAGGATGTGATAAATCAAAGAGTCTTTAGCAATCTATTTGCAGTTAAATGGTAACTGCTGTCAAAATTATGGATGTCATCTTATGGTAAAATCTGTGACAGCTTTCCTCAGCCTAATGCTCTTCACAAGTGTTGGACTAAAACTCTCATTGTTGTCCAACACATCAGGAGTTGGGCAACAGGAGGAAACACACATGAAGAAAGCTAGTTATTTCTCACATCTTGTAACACTTAAATAGAGCATATATTGCCATCATTGGAGGGTTAAACTGGATACAGTCAAGTCAGCCATATTGCATCTGTGTTTTCCCCATTCAAAATGCAGAAACTAATGGGCCTTTTTATTATAAGATGAATGAAGACGAGTGCTTGGCTGAGGGGAATGGAATCTTCTCCTTTCTTGATTCAGTATGCTCTTCTGCCCATTCTAGTTCTGATACTAAAAGCAGAAGTGAGCAACAAAGCATGAGGAGCTAAGGAGAGGGAGAGTTCATCTCCACTTTTTAGATTAAGATTCTCCACTTCCTGTTTTAAAAGTGTGTGAAGCAGACACATTAATAACAGCTTCAGTGACAGAGCACATTCTTTGTTTGTAGAGGGTCCCCACTTCAATCTCTACTTAAGTAAGAACTCTCTATTCTGAAACTCAGGAGTTACGACCAGTCAACATCACAGAAAATACTTAACATTACAAGGGTGGCACAGTAGTGGCACAATGTGTTAAAGTGCTGAGCTGCTGAACTTGCGGACCAAAAGGTCCCAGCTTCAAATCCTGGGAGCGGAATGAGTGCCCGCTGTTAGCCCCAGCTCCTGCCAACCAGCAGTCCGAAAACATGCAAATGTGAGTAGATCAATAGGTACCGCTCCGGCTGGAAGGTAACGGCGCTCCATGCAGTCATGCCGGCCACATGACCTGGAGATGTCTATGGACAACGCTGGCTCTTCAGCTTAGAAATGGAGATGAGCACCAACCCCCAGAGTCGGTCACGGCTGGACTTAACGTCAGGGGAAACCTTTACCTTTTTACAAGGGTGTAGGTTCTGTATTCTAAACAAAGCTTCTCCATCACCTCCAATGTAGTTCTTATTCAAGCTGTTCTTCTGCTGCAGAAGAATGCAACTTAGAAGAGAATCCAGTAGATCTGATATGTTAGGAAATTTGAACACAAGAGACCTCATTTCTAAATACGCTCCAACCAAGATTGAATGACA
Organism: Anolis carolinensis; assembly: GCF_035594765.1. Classification (NCBI taxonomy): domain Eukaryota; kingdom Metazoa; phylum Chordata; class Lepidosauria; order Squamata; family Anolidae; genus Anolis; species Anolis carolinensis. Next base: position 167,110,905 of record NC_085842.1, read on the forward strand.
AAAACTGGCTATGGACCAAAGGCTCAGGGGTGTTTATTCTGTGAGGCCTTTTAACAGCATTCCTTCTTCAGTGAAGGTTGCTCCATGTATCAAAAGGTAGAGAGGCTGAAAGCTCTCATTTCTCAAATTTACATTCCATTAGCTGCTTCAGGAGGTGGTAGAGTGTGCTTTGCTTTCCAGGATGCCAGCGTCCACTGACTTGCAAAGTGCTTCGTTCTGTCTGATCCTCAAGAAGGTTTTTCCATCCCACAATTTGTAATTATCCGATTACGGGTAATAAGGAGTTTGTATGCAATCTACACACTGCAGCATTATTTAAATTCTGATATCCTGTGCACCACTGTCACTATTTGATTGGTTTTTTCCTTTAGTGAAGGACTGAAGAGGAATGCTTTATGGCTAAAAAATAGGAAACACTCCACCTGCCTGTGTGGACTTGGTAGTCACTGACTACTAGTCAGATATGAAACTGGAGCACTAGAACCCTTTCTAGCATGTGGTAGTACTGCTACCTTGGTCAGTTTTCATTCTTTTAAATATTTGATAGCATGCTTTACACCTTGAAGTGGCACAAACCCTTTCTACCCATCATCTGAAATTGTTTTCAGTCACCCAGCAGGATCTGTTATAATACAATGTGTTGTGCAATTTTACCTGCATCAATTGATATAGACTCCTTTGTGGTTGCAATCTCAGGTTTAATTCCTTGTGTGTGGTAGATTGCAGGGGTAAAATTATGGTAAATTCCTATAAAGTAGTTGTTCTGGGTATTAATGGAAGAATTCTTAAAAGGTTTAGAGCAGTGGTTCCCAAACTTATTTGGCCTACCGCCCCCTTTCGAGAAAAAATATTACTCAGTGCCCCCTGGAAAGGGGCATGGCTTAGAGGGGTGGGCGTGGCTCCTGTTGAAGAGGGCGGGGCTGAGCCTCTCCCCTATTCCAAGATGCAGAGCTGGGGGGGGGGGGAGGCGGAGCCACAACTGGGAGGCCAGGACTGGGATGGGCGGAGTTACAAGCGCTGAGGCAGGGCTGAGCTTCTATCCCTGTACTGCGGTGCCTGCCAGGACACAGGGGGCAGGGCTAGAGGAGGGGGAAAGCCTCGTCCCAAGGGCCTGAGGGGCTGAATCTCTATACCCCTCCCCCGTGTTCTAAAAAGCACCTCAGGGGAGGTATACAGAGGCTCAGCCCTGTCTCGCGCTCTTGGGGAGAGGCCCCACCCCCTTTCCTGGCTCTGCCCTCTATGTCCCAACAAGCGCCTCAGGAGAGGTATAGATTCTCATCCCTGTCTCAGGCTCTTGGGAAGAAACCACACCCACTCCTCTAGCAATGCCCCCTGTGTCCTAGGTGCCTCAGGTACTCAGCCCTGTCTCCGGGACTTGGGAAGAGGCCCCACCCCTCCCCTGGCCCCGCTCCCGTGGCCTAATAGTTGCCATCACCGCCCCCTGGATCTCTGCAGTGCCCACCAGCGGGTGGTAGCGCCCACTTTGGGAATCACTGGTTTAGATTGTTTCTGTAATATCCATAGTCATTTCTAGTTGACTGTGGTTGTAGTTGAGGAGAAAGGCCTGCTTCTTCCATCTGCAAAGGTCCAGATTCATGAGAATGAGTTGTTTAATCTAAGTACAAAGAGCCCTGCTGGATCAGCTGTTTTCATAGAAAAGGGTTCTTAATCCTTATAAATATCCTTGCTAATTTTCAAACTCAATTCAGCTTCTCTCTTTTAATTTTGTAGGGCATTTGGAATTTGTTGCTTGTGCTTTTTAAAAAGCCAACCTATTTAATATAATATTTAATATAATCCTGTTAACATTTTGTTTTATCTTTTTCCCCCTCCATAGCAAATTCTATCAAGGTGGAAATGTACAGTGATGAAGAATCAAGCCGGCTGCTGTCACATGATGACCGCCTCCTTGATAAAGATGACAGCGTGATTGTGGAGGATTCTCTCTCAGAGCCCCTTGGCTATTGTGATGGTTCAGGGCAAGAACCACATTCCCCTGGAGGCATCCGTCTGCCCAATGGCAAATTAAAATGTGATATCTGTGGGATGGTGTGCATTGGTCCAAATGTACTTATGGTACACAAGCGCAGTCATACTGGTGAGCAAGCAATTGGGGATAATGCATATGAATGACATTTGTGTTATTAGAAGATTGTCACATTCTGAGCATTAAGCTAATTATGCTTAACCTGGAATTGCCAGGGGCTGGACATGGTGCCATATAATGCCAGTGCTCTACAATGCCTTGGTCTTTTTCTAATCAGAGATCATTTAGTGTATTTGTGGCTTAAGCGAGGTTTGACTTGTAGAACTTTGTTACTTTTAGCCATTTAATGACGCTAGTTTTCAATATAGGTGGATTAAAGACATTCCAACTAAACATAAAAGAGGAACCATTGTCAAAAAACAGAATAAGATTCATATTCAAGAACTGAATGACACTGTTTGACAAAACAAAATACCTTCAGGACAATAACAAAACTCAAAACAAAGCTTGAAACAAAACTCTCAGGTAAAGGCTGAAGCAAAAAAGTGATCATAGAACACACATAAAGAGGCTGGCAAGGGAGCTGAGAATGTTAGGCTGCCACGAACCTTATTTCTGGTTTCCTGTGTGCAAAAATAATATTAAAAACTCTGATATTCCTTCTAATCCAGTGGTTATCTGCCTGTGGATCCCCAGATGTTTTGGCCTTCAACTACCAGAAATTCTAACAGCTGGTAAACTGGCTGGGATTTCTGGGAATTGTAGGGCAAAACACCTGGGGACTCACACTGCTCTAATGGATGTTGTTTATTTGTTCAGTCGCTTCCGACGCTTCGTGACCTCATGGAGCAGCCCACGGCAAAGCTTCCTGTTGGCCGTCACCGCCCCCAGTTCCTTCAAGGTCAAGCCATTCACTTCAAGGATACCATCTGTCCATCTTGGCCATGTTCGGCCCCTCTTCCTTTTTCTTTCCATTTTCCCCAGCATCATGATCTTTTCCAAGCTTTCCTGTCTTCTCATGATGTGGCCAGAGTACTTCATCTTTGTCTCTAATATCCTTCCCTCCAGTGAGCAGCCGGGCATTATTTCCTGGAGTATGGACTGGTTGGATCTTCTTGCAGTCCAAGGCACTCTCAGAAGTTTCCTCCAACACCACAGTTCAAAAGTATCTATCTTCCTTCGTTCAGCCTTCCTTATGGTCCAGCTCTCGCATCCATAGGTTGCTGTGTGATGTTTCTGCTCTTCACTATTTTATCGAGGTTGACCATTGCTCTCCTCCCAAGAAGTAAACGTCTTCTGATTTCCTGGCTGCAGTCTGTGTCTGCAATGATCTTCGCTCCTAGAAATATGAAGTCTGTCACTGCCTCCATGTTTTCTCCCTCTATTTACCAGTTATCAATCAGTCTGGTTGCCATAATCTTGGTTTTCTTGATGTTTAACTGCAACCCAGCTTTTGCACTTTCTTCTTTCACCTTGATGATAAGGCTCTTCAGCTCCTCCTCACTTTCAGCCATCAGAGTGGTATCATCTGCATATCTGAGGTTGTTAATGTTTCTTCCAGCAATTTTAACTCCAGCCTTGGATTTGTCAAGCCCCGCACTTCGCATGATGTGTTCTGCCTACAAGTTGAATAGTTAGGGTGAAAGTATACAGTCTTGCTGTACTCCTTTTCCAATCTTGAACCAGTCTATTGTTCCGTGGTCTGTTCTTACTGTTGCGGCTTGGTCGTATACAGATTTCTCAGGAGACAAACAAGGTGACTTGGTATCCCCATACCACCAAGAACTTGCCACAATTTATTATGATCCACACAGTTCAAGGCTTTACAGAAATAGATGTTTTTCTGAAACTCCCTAGCTTCCTCCATTATCCAGCAGATATTGGCAGTTTGGTCTCTCATTCCTCTCCCTTTTCTAAACCCAGCTTATACATCTGGCAACTCTCGTTCCATGTATTGCTGGAGTCTACTTTGCAGGATCTTAAGCATTACCTTCCTGGCATGTGAAATAAATGCCACTGTACGAAAGTTTGAGCATTCTTTAACGTTTCCCTTTTTTTGATATGGGGATATAAATTGATTTTTTCCAGTCTGATGGCCATGTGTTTTCCATATTTGCTGGCATATGGCATTCATCACCTTGACAGCATCATCTTTCAAGATTTTAAACAACTCAGCTGGGATTCTGTCATCTCCTGCTGCCTTGTTATTAGCAATGCTTCTTAAGGCCCATTCAACCTCACTCCTCAGGATGTCTGGTTCTAATTCACTCACCACACCATCAAAGCTATCCTCTATATTATTATCCTTTCTATACAGATCTTCTGTATATTCTCGCCACCTTTTCTTGATCTCTTCAGCTTGTTAGGTCCTTGCCATCATTGTTTTTGATCATGCCTATTTTTGCCTGAAATTTACCTCTGATGTTTCTAATTTTCTGGAAGAGGTCTCTTTGTCCTTTCTATTCTATTGTCTTCTTCTGCTTGCATGCATTGCTTGTTTAAAAATAGTTCCTTGTCTGTTCTGGCTAATCTCTGGAATTGTGCATTTAGTTGGGCATATCTCCCCCTATCACTGTTTACTTTTGCCTTCCTTCTTTCCTGGGCTACTTCCAGTGTCTCAGCAGACAACCATCTTGCCTTCTTGGTTTTCTTTTTCTTTGGGACGTACTTTGTTGCCGCCGCCTGAACAGTGTTGTGAACTTCTGTCCATAGTTCTTCTGGGACTCTTATTTATTAAATCTAGTCCCTGAAATCTATTCTTCACCTCCACTGCATATTCACTAGATCATCTCTAACTCTAATGGGTAGACAGCACTTAAAATAAAATTGAGCTGTAAGGACTGCACCAAAATGAAAGGAGGTGGTATGGTGGTGGTTTGAAAGCTGATCTCTATCAGGTTCTGTTTAACTGCTCCTAAATGGGTTTAAGGCATTCCTAGACTTAAGAGAAAACATTTTCTGAACATGGAAAAATGAATTAGACTATTTTTCCAACTCAGTAAAATAGCACTGGAACCCAAATCATCAGATCCTGTCTGATCTCGGAAGCTAAGCAAGGTCAAATCTGGTTAGTACTTGGGTAGGGGACTGCTAATAAATACCAGGTTCTGTAGGCTGTTTTTCAGAGGAACAAACTGATAAAACCTCCTCTGACTATTCCTTGCTTAAGAAATCCCTCTGAAGTTCATGGGGTTTCCACTAGTTGATTGGCAACTTAAAGGCACATACACAAGATAGTATTCCAGAGAAAGAGATGTTTGAAGGGAATTGTTTGGTAAAAGCTAGGATCAAGGCTAACCTTTCCAAATACCCAATAATGATACTCTTGTTTCCAGGTGAGAGGCCGTTCCATTGCAATCAGTGTGGTGCCTCCTTCACCCAAAAGGGCAACCTCCTGCGCCACATCAAACTACATTCAGGCGAGAAGCCCTTCAAATGTCCCTTCTGCAATTATGCCTGCCGGAGGCGAGATGCACTCACAGGCCACCTCCGCACACACTCAGGTGGGTCTAGTGTGCTCCTCCTACATAATGCATCATTAACTAATAGTGCTATTTTTGTGTAGATTGTTGACATGGTTGGTGGACTTGAAAACTATCTCCCTAGCCATGACATTTCTGTTATGTTCTTTTAATTTCATTTGAGGTGTTTTATTATATAGTTCACTTGCCTTGGTTGAGGAGAACACAAAACTGTCTACCTGCAGAGCTGTAATAGTTTCCTCTTGGCTTTAGTTTCTGTATTGCTTTGAGGCTGTTTAAGTTTTCACTGCCATCCATGGCCATCTGTGACTCTTCTCCTGCTTCATGTTTCAAGTGCTAGAGAGACCGGAAATTTTTATAGAGGATATTTTACCCCAATCGTGATCATTGTTATGGTATTGAGAAAGATATGATATCATGTATTTCTAGTGCTTATCTTAGACAAAATGTATGTTTTGTGCGATAATGAGCCTTTGTGTAGCACGCAACTATTCCTCCTACAAGAATGATAGTTTTCTCCTGTCTAAAGGAGGACTGTGTAGTTTGTGCCGCATGGTGAATCCAACAAGAAGAATAGTCAGAACTATTTTGAGTTCGGTCCTGTTCTCAAAATTAGCATTTTAGTAAAAATTTGCCAGATTATTGTTTAATAAAACCAGAATTTCTCTGATGAATGACCTTGATAATGTAAAGTAACAACCTTGACAGGTTTTAATGGAAATCATCATGCTATCCCATGTTTTAGTCTTTTCAAACAATTGATTGCTTCCTCTTTTGCCTACTTCCTGGAATTTCGAGTCACAATATGTGCCCACACTTGTGCAATGAACTCCTGATTTAAGTGAAACTTGAAAGAAACTAAATTTTCTGTTGATGGACTGTATCAGGAATACTTTAGAATTTTGGGGATGTTACATGCATTCAGTCTGTGGCTAAAGCTACAAATTGTTGCTTAACTTTTAAATAGACCCCAGTGGACATGGGGTCCATATTTCTAATCTACTGATAGAGCCTTTGCATTGGATGAATTGTGAATCAAGTTAAACCTCAGGCAAATAGCATGGTGAGCAAAATTAATTCATACTTTTCTATTATTTTCAGGCACAGGTAAAAGTTGGGTTTTGAAATATGTGCTTTTCTGACTCCTCATTTCTGAATCAGGAATATTTAAAGAAAAAGAGAGCAGTGTCATGTTGGCCTGTAACATAGGGAAGGGAGAGGGAGAGAACAAAGGAGAGACCAACCCCATTGAAGCAATAATCCCCAAAACACAAAGGGTTCCTTCTACGACTGTCATCAGTATACTTGTTAGAGAGCCATGCAGCTGTTTTTCTTCCATTTCTAGGGTGAGGGTGAAGTTGACTCACTTCGGTATCATTTCAAGAAAAATAAAAAGCGAAGGGCAGGAATGGGGAGCAAAGGGGAAATTTGCATCTCCTTTGGGACTACTTCTACCATCTTAGGAAGGCCTTCCTGTCACTTTGAAAATCATGACTCTGACAGTAATAGGCAGGGGTCAGTTTTTCCTTTCATTCTAGTTCTCCATTTCTGATTGTTCCCTATTTCCAACTAAGTTTTATTTGTAGGTAGAAAAAAATGATTGTGGCGCATTTTAGATGCATTGTTGTGAAAAACAAATGTTGTTTTGTGAGCCAAGGAGACGAGCATGTTTTTTTTTTCATAAGCTCGCGTGGTAGTTGAGGGATGCCGCGGAGCCACGACAGCTCTCTTCACAGATCACTGTGCATTGCCAGGATGCCGTTGCTCTGTGCCTTGGGGCCTTTGGTCTTCCTGAAGAGTCCTTCAGTCTAGAGCAATCAAAATCAGTTGTCATTTTACCCAACAAGCTTCCACTTGGGTTGTTCATGGCGACACTTAGCAATGGAGACAGTTTGTCTGATTCTGACCCTTCAGGGAGCAAACCAGTAGGTACCCGCAGTGCTCAGAGTGGTGCTGAACTCCTGTTTTGCATGTAACATTTTGAGACCAGAGAAAGGACTTGCAGATTTTGGATTTGTTCAGCAGCAAAATAGAAAGGTGTTGGCATTTGCCACCAAGAGAGAAGCTGCCTCTGCAAAGAGCACTTTCAGGGTCATTGTACTTTGTAGCTGCAGAAAAGGCCCTTAAGGCTAGTCAGTTGGATTGTGGTAGCTGTAATATAATTACAGTTAAGCCTGGGCCCCATCTTTAAAAGAAATGTACTGTCTCACTGAGCAAAATACTAGTTCGGACTGGAACATCTGTAGAAAGGTTGATTAACTCAGAAGAGCTTGTAGATGTCAGCTTTTTATGTTTGTTTTTTTGAGAACATATCCCTGTTCAGTCTTGGTCCACTGGAAATGTGGAGACAAATAGATCAAATGTTTAGGAATTCTCACACAGTGATCCCAATAATTCAAATAGCAATACTTTGCACAAGTACTAAGCTCACGTGTCTCCCTCTGTGTGCCTAGCTTTGGGTAAAATGTTCAATCTATGTCTGGAGCTGATCACATCACATTGTATATATAGGCTTACTAGCCTTGTTCCTTGCTAAGTTTTCTATGTGCAGAGAAAGTCTTTGCCTATCCATGTGAAATCTCTTTGGCAGTCTAAGGAAGCATAGCTACCTAATGAGTAGCAGCCTGATATCACACATACAGATTAAGGGGACATTGCTGCTGTTTTGTTACTTTCCTGTCCCAAACTGCACTATTTCCTCAGGGTGTAAGGAACAAGAACTGACCTTTGACTTATTTTGACATTCTGGCTATGTTTTCCCTCTGTCTGAATCCATTAGAAAGACTCAGAACAAAACACTGTGTCAGTGCATCACTGGCAACAAATGTACCCCTGCCCCAAAGACTCCAGCAGAGAATTGTGTTGAGCTCATACTCCTGTGGCAATGAAAAGGAAAGCACTAAATTTACAAAAAGCATTAGGGACTGATCCTCAGGGTGAGGTGAGGTAATAATGGCTAACAGCCAAACAAAGAATGGAAACCACTACAGTATATAGTTGCAGGATATATGAACCTCAGAATATAATATGTAATTCCTGTATCCACATTCCCAGATTTCAGACAGATGCATAAAATTCCACATAATAGCAAACCCTGTTATTTCCAGTGGGACAAACAACAAAGGTACCAAGAAGAGGAGGTAGCCTGTACAGCAGGCATGGGCAAACTTCGCTCCTCCGGATGTTTTGGACTTCAACTCCCACAGTTCCTAACAGTTGAAGTCCAAAACACCCGGAGGGCTGAAGTTTGCCCATGCCTGCTTGTACAGGATGTCCTGAGTGAACAGGTAAACAGTGGATAAGTGACACCACATATTTCAATTCCAGTTATAGTGGTTGTATTGTAGTTCAATTTAGGACTCAAATATCATTTGAATCCAACATTGTTGTATATGGTTTATGTAATGTGCTATTTGTTAACTGTTTATTTGAGGTTATGATGTTGTGCTTTTTGTGTCATGTAATTTCTGTTGTTTTAACTATTGTTTGCCGCTTTGAATCCCACCCATGGGAGAAAAGCGTGGTAAAAATAAATAAATAATAATAATGTTTGGAGTATGCAGCCCTATCAATTCCATCTTACCAAACTACTGAAATTAATGCTTATAATGACAAATGTGAAGGTTTATGCAATTAACATGTTACCAAACATCCTTAAATTAAATGTTTGGGTGGAGAGGTTTATAACTAACCTGGTAACTGTTGGGAGGGATGGTCTCTTCCCTTTTCCGAAAACTATGTTGCTTTTGCTTGATATTCTCATTATCCTAATCGCTGGTTCATCTTTCTGACTCCTGAGGCCATGAAATCTGCCGCAACAGTTTCGCATTATGCAACAGAAAAGAGATGCATGTACAGATACCAGTGTGCTGTTGGCTTGAAATTCTAGTTCCTAACCCTCTGATGGTTCAGGTCAATTAGTTATAATTAAAAAACAATACTCAAAACATTAGCTTTAAAATGAAATATAAAAACTATATCCCTGACTTCCCAACTTTGGTGTTCCTGCTGAAAATTTGCTCAGCGGAAATACGTGTTCTTTTGGAAGATACCCCATTTCTTAGTGAGTCTCCAGAGAAGGAAGAGTTGTATGGTTTATGCCATTTATGCTGAGAATGTTGTGCCCCTGTAGAACAAATTGGGTGCATTGATAGTATGCTAAAAGGTATGCTCTCATTTCCTTAAGAAACAATAATGGGGTGTAGGGAAGGATGTGGTTTCTGTGATGCATCAGGCTAAAGCCAGCATACACTAAAATAACAGGTTTGCAGTTATATGCACACCGTTTGTTTTGAGATCTAGAGAAAGCTATCTAATCTAAAACTGAATATAATCAAAATCCAGAGTCATAGAATCATAGGCTTGGAAGGGACCAAAGAGCCATTTAGTTGAATCCCTGCCATGTAGGCAATAATCAAAGTAAACCTCAAACTTTGTGCTTGCCACATGTTATGAAAGATATGTATGCTTGTATGTCCCCACACATATGTCACTTCCTCTTTAAATTCCTGCTCCTGAGCCTTTTGGCTTGCCTGTAGTTAAAAGCACCTCCAGGTTTGTGTTAACAAAAGCAACAACCAAGTTTCAGACTTGAGTGCAAGCAGCTGGTGAATCTTCTGTTCCTTCTGTCATCTTTATTATTAGATGCATAAGCAACCTTTAGGATAAAAACAAAAAACAAAAACAGGAGTGCAGTCCAGATTTCTGCATATTACATGCAAGCATAGAACTCAGTTTCCTTCATATCTCAGTTCTCATATTTTGTAAAGTTCTTTAGCTGTGAATTTAGGCTTGGTCAAATTCAGAACCTGGTGGGAAAGGTTTTGGGTGAGGCTTCCATGGCCTGCCTACTTTCTTTCCTTTCATATGACTGAAGTTAGAACAAGCGATGTCAACCGAGCATTATATTCTGAGCTGCCAAATTTGCATGCTGCATATAGAGTGCAGACATTTGTTTTCCTAGCTCAGTACTTGACAGACCTTTGAGTCTTGGGCTATGCTGACCGTACCTATGCCCTGAGATATATACAAAACAGCCCAGTCGATGGTCAGTATCTGGGCATGTGCAGATGCTGACCACTACATGGGTGAGCAAATACACATTGTACAGAGTACATATACTATTTGACAGCTTCTGCAGTGTCAGAGAAAGAGTTTAAGTCGTTGCCCTTTTTTTGTTTTGTTTTTGGAGTTGCATTAAAGTCAGATAAGTTGACACTGCTCTGCACGTTGAGCCCTAACACTCCCTTCTTGTGCAAACCCATGTTTCAAATGAATTGGAATAAATCCCTACCATTGTACTGGTTGAACTTCTTTCTTCTTTTTCTTTCTTTAAACTTAAGTCTTTCTTAAAGCAGTAAGTTCTTACATTTAAAAACACTTGCCATCTTGAGGAACAAGGGTTGAGAGCTAGTTCCTTATTTATCATGGATATATATCCTGTTATACACATAGCTTGATGTGGGAGGGAGAATTTAACACTAATAACATTAAGGTGTAAGAACATAAGGAGGGTCAGGCCGGCTCTACAATATCCTTTACAAAGTGCAGTGATCAAAACGGTATACACTATTCCAAGTGCAATTTGCTGAACGGTAGCTTTATAAACAAGCATTTTGATACTGGCTACTTCATTTTCATTTGGTTTCCAAATCACCAACATGGTTTCCAAATAAATCACCAACCATCCATGGCTGATCTTTTCATCACTAGCTCATATTCCATCTGCACATATTTAAAGTTCACATCAGATTGCATTTGCCCCTTTAATGCTTATTCTATCAACTTGGAGAACCTTTTTGGATTCTGTTTTCATTCTAATCACCCTAAAAATCTGGAATCGTCAGCATGCCTGTGTCTCTCACTGTTCCTATCGCTCTGCATCAGTTATGAAGTCAAAATGTAATGCCAAAGATTTGTGCCCAGAAGTGGACCACTGGCCAGTGAAGGTACAGTGAGCATACTGTATGCTTCTTATGGCGAGATTCAGTTAATAGTCTGTCCACAGACTATTCAGTTTGTACCAACTGAGATTCCCAAACCTTCCTCAAAGGCAGCCTTACATTTAGTATGTTGCAGTAATTCAGATTGAATGTAACTAAAATGTAATCCACCATGGCTGGATCAGATGCACCTCAGTCATAGGGGACTTGTAGACCCTTCCATTATCACTGAACTGAAATGTATATCATGCTGAGTTATTGGCTCCGATGATTAGCACTGATGGGAACTGAAAGTGATCTGGAGGGCTACAGCTTCTCCACCCTTGGTTTAAATTGGGTTATTCCTGCACCTATTTGGAAGTATCGAAGATTGAACCTAAGACATTTTACATGCAAAGCATGTGCTATTTCCCTCTTTCATCCCTATGTCGCATCTGAATCTTGTTGGCCAGAATCCTGAACAAAATACAGTCTTTTCTCCTTTCAGAAGCCGAAAAGGTTTTTGGATCCTGCAATAAATGTTGACAAAAATTTGGCAAAAGTCTGTCACAATTCCTTGGGCAAACAACGAGCTTAGTAGATTCCTCAGATCTAGTTTTTAGCCTAGTTGTCTAAAGAAGTGTACTTTCTTCTTCCAAGGCCTGACCCTTTATTACCCTGGAGTATTTTCTGTATCAAGGCACAAAGTGTGAAACAATGGTGACAGGTATATAAGTATGCTAGCCCCTAACATTTGTTTATAATGTCAAAGAAAATGTAAGTCTGCACAACAGCAAATTATTAATATGATTTGAGGAAGTGGTGAAAATGACACCATCCTCATCAGTTGTTGGATTTTACAATGGTAAAAATAGTTTATCCCACCTGGGGAGACTGAGCAAGGAATGCCCCCCCCCCCCCAGCCCTTTAACCTGATATGTGTTTCATGCTGTCCCCCTGGGCGATGCACTTGCTTTCATCTCTGAAGATCTGCCTCCAAAAAAACTGAGGATATCTAACCCAGATCAAACGCATCACATCAGTTAGAAATAGATCAGAAGCTGCATCTACACATGGGATCACCAAGATGACTCTCCTCCCATGTGACTATCTCTTTTCAATATATTTTCTCCCCCCACCCCCCTCACCTTCTGTAGCCCAGTAAATAAATGAACTGGAAATTTGCATTCAGTTAATTTTGTTAGAGACCCACTTTGACATAAGCTCCAAATATACATTTTCGTTCCCTGTTGCATTTTTGAAATATGGGCTGATAAATTATATTCACTAATTAAACAGCATCTGAACTATGCTTTTTAAAGGGCTTTCTGGGGTTGTAACAGCACAGCTTAATGTACACCCCATTATTCATTTTTAGTAGATAGGACAATTGTGTGCTATTTAAATAAAATAAGAATGCCAGCGCAAAAAAAGAAAGAGGGAGAGATGGGTGAAGGGACTGGAAAAAGCAGAAAAAGAAACCATGAACCAAAATCAAGCTTCTTGAAGAAGGGGTAGATTTGCGGGAGCGGCAAAGAAAGAGCAGCAAAGGGTAGATGTGGAACAAATGTCAGTAATTGACCAGAATCATGTTTTGCAGTTGAGAGCACCGGCAAATTGGGGCCTTGCTGTGTAGTATAATTTTCTGAGCTTGCTTATCTGATAAAGGAAGCCCTATTTCTTTATTTGAATGGTTCTTCAAAATAAAAACAACCTCAGTGAATCCTCCTTATCACCCCATAAGCACTGACAGATTCCTGGTTGTTGAGAAAATTAACATAGCCCACTTCTCTAAGTTAAAAATATACGGACTACATATGTCAGCTTTCTTTGGTTTGGTGATCTTCAGATGTGTTGTGCTACAATTCCTCCCTTTTGGTAGATGTCTGTGCTGGCTGCAATAATGGGAATTGTAGTCCAAAATGAGTGGAAAGTGGTCAGGGTGGGAAAGATCAGCAGATAGTGTGATACTGAGGGATTCGTGAGACAAGTGACATTTCTTTATTTTGCATTCCTGCCCATAAGACATTATCTGTGGGATGATGCTGAGTCCAAAGGGAAAAGATGTGACCCATCGCCTATTATAAAAGTAAGGCCCTGTAATAACAAGGTAATGGAATTAGCCCAGAAAGTGTAGGAGGTCTACATTACCGAAGGAGCATAGCTCACTGCTTCACTTCTTGGAGGGTCTTGGATAGTAGGAGTGGAAGATATTATAGAAAGCCACTACCAGCAAAGTCAAACATACTGGTCTGGATCAGTTGTCTGATTTGGAATAAAACAAATACAGTTCAGAAGTCAACTAATTTCTACTGTTTCTCGGTGGATCAGTCATGTATTATTCTAATGAGCAAGAATCTTACATTGCACCTCTGAAACAGAGCACAAGGTCAGGGACAATTCCCTACCTCCCTCTCAAGTCCAAGTATGGAAGGTGTATTCCTGGAATTATATTGGACTCCCAGCATACCCAGATGTCTTAAAAACACAACCCAAGAAGTCCCTTCCTTGAGGAAAGTTGCAGCTTACATTGCAAACCAGAGGATGGCAGAACACTCTGTGGCTAGTATGACCAGATGATAGCAGGACAGCTTTGAATTATATTGAGGTCAAACTGGGATTGAAATGGAAAGAGTATTGCATCTTTAAAAAGAAATACTTTTTGAACAGTTTCGTCTCCTTTCGATGGTGGATTATCATAGCTCTGTTTGACAGTACATGGGCCCAATGAGACAGCAGATATCTGTCTGTTTGGTAGACCTTTTTCTATTTGATAAGCCTTCCCTCACTTTGCAGAAGTGGCTTTTGTGGTCCTGATCTCTCCTCAGCTCTCTACCTAGGATCTTTTTGACATTGAGTCTGTGTACGTCCCCAACCAGTTTCTTGCATAAAGTCCTGTACAGTTTCCTTCTTTTTCAACTTATGCAGAATAAAGATGAAAAGGACTGCTCCTTTCAGTGTTGGGCGTTGTTTGTATCAGTAGCTCAGCAGCATAAAAGACTAAAAGAAGTAGCAGTGTCCCTTGGAAAGGCAGAATAATTTTTCAAAGCATGTATCGATAGTCAAGAGCTTCCTTGTGGTATATCTACAGACTTTGGGCTCAGACCTGCTTTTAAGGACATTTGTCTGCCTGGTGGAATAAACATTAATGGGTGTGCTATTTTTTTAAAATCAGCATAGAATTTACTCAGAAAATGAGTTTAGAGGAGTCAAGTATCCAGCTGAGAATAATCAGGCATAATGGAGTCCTGTACTGAGGTTGCTGGGATCTAGACAGCTGGTGATTTGGGGAACACCGTCTGATTTTGAGCACTCATCTGTCCTGGTTCACAGAGCACCTTGTTTTAGCTTTTCCCAAAGGAAGCTGAGGAAAAGCCTACGTTCCCCAGTTGTTCCAGGTGGAATGTAGTGCTATTTTCTGAAGATCTTTGTAGCTGTCACCAACTCTTCTTATGGGGAATGTTTTCGAGCTTACCATAAATGCTTTCTTTTCATAAGAACAAACAGGCAATAAGGTACTGTTTGAACTCTTGCAAAGTTTAGAAAAGCCACTTTAGGGACCATCTCTCTCCCAGAATTCCCCAGCTGGTATAACTAGTGGTTGGGTTATTTTGAGGGTTACAGTCCAAAAAAGTAACTTTTCCTGATCTTTGCATACTAAAGCAAGGTGTACCAATAGATTTAATGGCTTTAGTCCTGTTCATTTCCATTTCACATATGTGGTTGATTACACATGTGGCTACATCCCATGAGGATTTTAATTTTTTCAAGAACATTTTTTCAAGATATAAGTGTTATATTTTCTCCCAGATTTAGATAGGTGAGTGGCTAGCACAGTGTTGAAATATATCTCTCTCTCCTTGTGCAATAGAAAGTGTGTCTGTTATGTGGATTTCCCTCATGACTTTCAATAGTTTCACCATCACTATTCTGTATGTCATTTTGAATGACCTCTTCTGTTTCTTGTGGGGTTTCTATGGCTGCCAAGAATCCTCATAGAATCATAGAATCATAGAATAGTAGAGTTGGAAGAGACCTCATGGGCCATCCAGTCCAACCCCCTGCTCATGTTTATCCTTACAGAACTTGCCAATCTTATTCTACTCTTGAATGCTTCAAGCCTAATCCTCTGTCTGCAGAAGTGGCAGCATACCTCTGTGGTGGCTTACATCTCTTCCCTCACCCAACTTTTCTTGGACCATTTGATTTAATAACAGACTCGAGAGTTAAGAGCTCCTGGGCTTTTCCGGCTGATGAGTCTAAAAACTATCATGTCTGCCACTGTGCTGGCTTTTCTGCTGCTCCCCCAGCCTCCCTGAATGATTATTCAGCATAGCCCCCACCCACCCCAATGAGTTAGAGTTAGTCCTCCACATTTCCTGGGGTTACGGCCACAGGACCCTTATGAAAGTTAAAAACTGCAAATAAAATGCTGATATTTTTCCTCTCTTGGAATCTTTAGATCCTCCACCATGGCTTTATGGCTAAATTCTGTCAGAAGTTGACTATGGAGTCATTCTGGAGGAGCCAGAGATTCCTAAAAGCATTTAAGTCAAACCCACAAAAGTAAAACATGTGACCTTGGAAGGCTGATTGTATTGCATTTGCTGTCACAAGACTCCCAGGAGAGAAACCACCATCCCAGTTTTAGAACTGGGAGATGGATGAGCTCCCTGGGGAACATGTGAGATCAGTATTCTGCACCTGAACATTACTTTCCCAGCAGGGGTTGAGAAAGCACTGCATGTCCCTAGGTGAGAGGATTAAAATTGAAGTGTGCATTTTCACAATTGGGTATTGCCTATCCACTAACATCTCTTCTCCAAGAAGCAATTGCTAAAGGTTAAGGCATAGTTCCATTCTACCAAATCATATTTCAACTACAAAAAAGTGTTTCTTGCTGGTGGTTTCATTTACCAAAGTCAGGGAAGCTGAGTTGGGCATGCAATGCAAATAACTACTAGGGGGGCTACAATTCCTTGCATTCAGCATCTACATTTCCCACAAATGGTTTGCAGTTATCTAGCTAAAGCAGGGGAGGATGGGAAAATGTCACACTCTAGTGAACAACTGGCCATGCCAGAAGAACAATCCCAACATTTCACTGATTCCTAGATTCTTGTATTTAATCTAAAGCAGTGGTTCTCAACCTGTGGGTCCCCAGGTGTTTTGGCCTACAACTCCCAGAAATCCCAGCCAGTTTCCCAGCTGTTAGGATTTCTGAGAGTTGAAGGCCAAAAACATCTGGAGACCCCAGGTTGAGGACCACTGATCTAAAGCATTGATGATGTATAGAACACCTGGTACACTGGGAAACCAATAATGACAAAACAACAAGAATTTAAAACAACTGTTTTGGAAATTTCTTATAGAAAAGCACTGTGTAAATGTCGTAAATAAATAATTACTAGTTTGTCTAAATCTCAAATAATCCAGCAGGTCTGTCCTAGGCATTAATTTGCTATAGCAGCCTTCCAAAACCTGGAAACTTCCAGGCATGTTAAACTGCATCTCCCATCATCTCCAGCCAGCATGCTGGAACTTGTTCCAGGAGAGAGGATTCAACATATGCAGAAGTAAAATAACTGCCCTGAGTATATTCTGTGTAATAAAGTGGGATATACATTTGTTGTGGTAAAGCCATGTGCCCTTTCATCACTGAGTAACCACAGCCACTAGGATAAGAGCTGATTTCCAGCACTAGAGGCATAAACCTATCTCATTTCTAGAAATCAAACATTAGTTTGATTCTTAGTTCACATTGTGGCTAGAAATTCTTCTCTGCTTCTCAAACAACATTAGTGTCAACAGAATTTAGTAAAATGATTGGTGGCCCACATCTTCTGATCACTTCATCTATCTATATGTGTTGTATTATATTTTGTAAACAAAAACCTTGAAACAAAGAACAAAGTAAAGGTAATAACATGAATTGCAGTCATTTGGCTTTCATAGTACATTGAATGTTTTCTGATTAGGGACACATTTAAGTTTAGATCTGTTTATAAATCCTTTACCAAGAAGCTGACAAAAAGTAACCTTTATTTGATCTTGGCAACTGTGGTTGTGAAATGAAGGTCAGAAGGGACTCCTTTCAGCTAGATATTCTCCATAATTTGAAAGAGTAATGTTTCCTTTAGGGTTTGACTGTAGTAGGCACAGTATGAACATTATTATGAAAGCCATTAGTATGACTTTGTCGGCTCTTAGTAGTCATCATGTATGAAGAGTCCTCTTTTTCCAAGAGAATATGGTTATCAGTCTTCCTCAAAAGCCGAGCAAGTCTTTGAGCATTTTAACAGCCTAAACCAACTTTGGTTATTTCAATAGTTCAATCCAGTTTGAACAATGGGACTTCCTTCAGTAGCAAGGTGAACAGATATTTGCAAGCACTACTAAGTACAAAGGTTCTAATTTAAAAATTGATGGGGATGACCTACAGTTTTGAGCTTTAACCTTTGTATGAATTATGCTTTGAATGATCAAAACCAGAGAGCAATCGTCTGCTGGGAATTTTACTGCCTTGACTCCCCTGAAGAGTGGGGATAAGCAGTAAAGGGCCTTCTTTGCTCTACTAACTACTTGTTAGTAGAGTAATACGAGCAAAGAAAAGAAACTGAGGTGTTCACAACATTGAGTGTATGTATGTGTACTTAGAAGCAGTGACAGCTCAGAAAATATCTATTGCCTGTCTGTTTCCATTCCTGTGGCTGCGGGCAGGCTGTTAATACTTCCTAATTCAGGCTGACCTATCAGTTGGTGTGATACGTCAAGAAATATGAACTCTTTTTATTCATTTTAGTCTCCTCCCCCACGGTTGGCAAGCCCTACAAATGTAACTATTGTGGCCGTAGCTACAAGCAGCAAACCACGCTGGAAGAGCACAAGGAACGCTGTCACAACTACCTGCAGAGTCTTAACACTGAACCACAGTCGCTGGCTGGCCAGCAAGGTAAGTCTGCTGCCAGGTTGTGATGGGCAGGGCTGAGGAGATAGTCACGGGTTCTTAGGAAGTTTTAAAATGAATTTTGCAAATATCCAGGAGGGTCATTCTAGGATAGCCTAAGCTGGCTGCAAGTTCCTTCTCCTAGCTGACACAGAATTCACGCATTCATATGTGTTTCTTCCATCTTCTCATTGTATGCGAACGTAGTTAGAGCTATTGCCTGGATGCAGAGTTCAGAGTTTTCATTTTATTTGAGGAGTACCACTAATAGAAACTCTAAGACAGATAATCCTGTGGTTTAACGTTTAGAATATGTGAAGGCTCAATAGTCCTGAGTGTAAATTGACGGGAGTAAAGTTTGTTTAGATAGTTCTATCCTTGCCAGGCTTGCTGGGTGACACTTTTGTCCCCATCTAGTCGCTTAACCATCAGGATTATTTGCTACTTTCACAGAGTGGCTCAAGCCTTAAAAAATGGGCCAGGATTACTCTAGCCAGCCAAACATAAGCCTCGCTTTGGTTTCCCTGCCAGGTGACGAGATGCGAGACTTGGAAATAGTGCCGGACTCCATGCTTCACTCCTCAGCCGACCGGCCAACCTTCATTGACCGACTGGCAAACAGCATCACCAAACGAAAACGCTCCACACCTCAGAAATTTGTGGGTAAGGAGCTTCCCCTAGATTCCTGGAAGGGGACTAGATGGAGACAGTGCCAGGATCCCCAGGCCATTTTCTGTTGACAGCTGTTGTGTAATAGATATTTGTGCATATTTTTGTCGAATCAATCAGATCCTGGTTTCTTAACCCCAGTAGCCTTTAGGACTTGTCTCCATGCTGAATCCCCAAACAGTAATTGGTAAGAGTATCCCTCATATCCAGCAAGAAGACAGCTATCTCCAAGCTGGAGAGTGATGGCTGTTTTGTAGGTATGTAGTAGAGCTACATTAGAGCAGTTTGGCTTTATGACTAGCCCAGAACTATGGTAAAATGTAGCACATACAAGAAAATTACAAAAATATCATAGTACAAGAATTCAAGGAATATGACTTTGCATGTGAAGCTACTATTTTGTATTTTAATTTTGTATCTTGTGAGTTGGTATCAAGTAGGTTTTTGTCCTGCCAATTCTTTGCACCCAGTCCAATTCTCATTCAAGATCTGAATGCTTTAGAAGATGATTACTGCATCCAGTGATTTCTTTGTAGGGTTCTTGTCCAAGTATTTTGCTCCTCACTGCTCTATTTGTCTTGCACTGATAATAGGTTCATTCTCAGACTTAAAGGGATTATTTGTCTTTTGATATCCATTCTTCTCTGCTTTAGGAGAGAAGCAGATGAGGTTTGGCCTCTCCGACATGGCATTTGATGTCAGCTCTGGCTTTGAGAAGGACGTGGAGTTGGTGGCTGCTCACCATCCCCTAGATGCCAGCTTTGGCAGTTCACTGTCCTTTGTGGGAGCAGAACACTTGCGCCCCCTCAGACTTCCACCCACAAACTGCATCTCTGAGATCACACCTGTCATCAGTTCTGTCTACACTCAAATCCAGCCTCTCCCAGGCAGGCTGGAAATAGCAGGAAGCCGGGAAGCTGCTGAAGGCCACGAAGACCTTCCTGATGGGATGCAGATTGTGTACCGGGCATCGCGGGAGCCCAGTATGGTATCGCCTAGCAACGGTTGCCAGGATTCCACGGATACAGAGAGCATCCACGAGGAAAGGGGCTCCCACGGGCCGCTGCTGTCCAGCATTGGGAACTGCACCAGCAGCCGGCAGAGTCCGGCCTACGCCAAAGAGGACCCGAAACTGCAAGAGGGCATCATCCCCACCACTACTCGGTCAACTCCCAGCTCAGCCAAAGAAGCCCTGCGCGTGGTGAACGATGAAGGGGAACAGGTAAAAGCCTTCAAATGCGAGCACTGCCGGATCTTGTTCCTGGACCATGTCATGTTCACTATCCATATGGGTTGCCACGGCTTCAGAGACCCTTTTGAATGCAACATCTGTGGCTATCACAGCCAAGACCGGTACGAGTTCTCCTCCCACATAGTGCGAGGGGAACATAAAGTAGGCTAGTCCTCAGCACTCTCCCCTCTTGTCCCCCCCCTCCCCGTCTCTAGTGCTCCACCCGAGTCGGACATGATGGAACTGTTCATTTCTTTTGTACTCCTTTGCACTGACTTTGGCAAAAAAGAGAAATATTTAAAAAAATCCCTAACTTTTAAAAATCCAACACACTTGAGATGGGGAGGAGCTCATAACATTTTGCCTTTTTTCTATATTGTGTTATTTAAATAATGTTAGTTGAATTTTAAATTCCTTTGTGTTTTTTTCTCTTAGTTGACGTTATTTATTAATCTTTATTTCTCTCTTTATTTTGTTGGTAAGCTTTTTCTTTCAGTCATTTTGCTAGGGCCTTTCTCCGTTGAGGAACACACAAATTGCTGATATACATTAGCAATATACTTGTGTTTTTAAGGTCCAAGTCTTTCCATTTAAAGTTTTTTTTGGAGTGGGTGGGGGTGGGTGGACGGGTTGTTTCATTTCAAGTATTTCTGTCATGTCACCATGTTAGATATTAAGAACCTCAGATCAGGTGCTAAAATATTATAGAACTTCCCCGTTCAAGGGGCTAGGAAAGCCACGACTTGAGTTATGCTGAGATGGTGATGTTAGGACGACCTGCACATGCCCTCTTTTATGGGTTTCTTTGAAATGGAGCAGAGAAGGATGTCCTTTTAGGAACTCTGTGGTTCCAAAAACTCAATACCTCTGTGCTTCTGCTTACAACAGCTTTGAATTTAAATATGCTGCTTCCCCTATTAGAGCCCAGATAGGGGTGGCACATAGGCTGCATCTGGTGAAGGGGCTACAGTACCACTTGTTTGAAGGAAGGTGGTAAGCACTTTTTGCAATGTACATGAAGTTTGCCAGGATGCTGCCTTTAGAGATTCAACTGAGAATCTGCATGAGGAAAGCCAAGGCTGTTTCCAATGAAAGAACCTTAGCAGTGATGAAGGCTGCATTCTGCTTCCCAACTCTTTTAAATTTGGGGCTGTCCCTGTCAGTTAGCCTGACCCTAGTTCCAGAAGTTGGTTGTTTTGAGCTAACTTCCTCTGAGCTTCCTTTTCTTAGCTCTTCAAGAGCCTGTTTGCTTGGAGGCTTTAGAAGACAGAAGCCTCAACCCTTTGTTGAGTGTACAACCTTGAATAAAGAACGGTGGCCCTATTGGCTAGAACAGGATTCCTAGGAGACCAAAGAGATGCTAGCGAGAGTCTATATAGAGTCAGCCAAGCAACCTCTCTTGCAGCTACTAGAGGCCAGGGAGCTCAATCCCTGTCCCTTCCTCTTTCTTGTCCAGTGCCTAATTTTTGCCTTTCCAGTCAGTCTCCCGGGAATCTGTCCCCACTGAGCAACGTGGGCTATAGTTACTTAAGCTTCCCCAGAAGGCATGGCTGTCTTTGTTTCCACAGATCAGTCCTAAGCCTTACAGATCTGTGCTCAGAAAGCATGCACTTTGTGGACTCCTCAACAATAGTGGACAGCCCTTGTCATGTAGTGGAAAGTCTGTGTCCTGTATTTCATTGGAATAGCACATGCTGCTCCTTCACAAGCTAAAGGGGGCATGTGCTTTGCAGTGTCACCTTGTTTCTCTTCAAAAGAGACCTCTGCCCCAGATCAGAGTCACAAGTTGCTTTTAGGCTGATCAGTTGTGATGGTATAGGGAGGAAACTGTAGAAAAACTGCCAGCAAAATCCATCTGCCCAAAATCTACATGGTGACAAAATCTCCGAGTTTTCTCTTAGGTACATGGCTAATGGCGCCAGAGGGAGGCGTTTGTTTTCTGTGTTGCGGGTCCTCCAGGAAGTCCTTGCTATTTGTACTTTAGTGTCTTAAAGCCTCGATCACCGTGAAGGGCTGAAGCCTCCATTCTGTAGCTTGGCGAACGATTGCTGCTATTAGCAGATGGTAGGCAAAGGTTGTGATTTCACTTGCTGGGAGTATGTAGTCATTACTACCAATCCATGTAGAAATCCTGTTGGACTCTTGTTCTTAAGCGTGTAATGGCCAAACTAGAGGGCTATGAGCTCAGGCAAAATGGGAGCTTACCTTCCTCCACCACGTGGCCCTCCATCTTAGCATCTCCATCTGCTAGAAGGACCTTTCCTTTCCTGAAACTGCCTCTGTGCTGGGCAGAGGATGTGGCAAGTGGAAGAAGGTTCATGGTTTTCAGTAGATGCCCATCATGCATAAAAATAACTTGACTAACAGCAGCCCAACTAACTGCTTCCTTGTGGGATAAACCAAAGGCTGTTCTTTTTCTGTTTAAAAAAAACAACCTCAAGTTGCAATGTTTTGCTTGTATCCTCTTCCCTGCCTTTTGCTTTCTGAAACTGATGTTTCTGGGCTATTTTTTGTTTTGTTTTGGTGGGTTTCTTTGTTTGAAAGGCCGGACAGACTTGCTTAAACTGGAAAGGCCTTGCCAGATGGGATGTATTGTGAGATGGGTTGTGAAGGAGAAGCTTTCCTTTGAACAGATGTACTCCACTGTCCTGCCTTTTCCATTTCATAAAAGGTCTTAACGTTTCTGGTTCAGAGTCATTTCTCCTCTTCTGTTCTTTCACTTGGGTTCAGCGTATGAATGATATTCTATAGGCTCTGAAGGCATTTTGAGCTGGTCCCAGAAATGTATATTCTGTCTTTAGCAGACAGGGTGGCGATGGGCTATAAAATTCCTTGTCATTCTGATGCATTTCATTATATATGCATTGTGCAATACAAATTAAAATATATTGGGAGACATTGCCAAATTGCTACGGTCCCATTCTCAGATGAGGATGTATCGTTGTCACCTCTTGGAATTCCCTTGACCCCGTGATCATTTTTAAGCACTCAAATCTCCTATTGATGTACATTGAAAGTATTTAGCACTTTGGTGTGATTATTAATTTTGATTTCAGTCACATGACATAATTTCCGCCCACAATAATTCCCATGATTTGGATCCTCATTGCAGTGTGTTATGTAGATAAAACTGCTCCATGGTGGTTTTTGGGGTGGCAGCTTTATTACAGGAAAGATCATAGGGCCCCTGCCTTGTGACTGAAAAAAGGTGTTATGAACCAGCCCTTAGACCTTGTATTCTTGAATGTTTTGATTTCACATTACTCGAAAAGTTAGAATTTCCCTGCTGCAGACATAAATGTTTTCATCAGATCAACATCCATAGTTTGATACGATAACTGTGTTGAATGAATGAACTGGTGTTCCTCAAGATGTTCTGTTTGTGCCCAAAGTAATCTGGGGATGTGTACCTTGAAGTTGTTTCTCATTTACTTTCAAAACCCACAGGTGAGCTCTTGAGAAAAGACCTGTAAAAGCAGGATTTCAGAAACCTAATGGATGTTTGTGTGATTTAATAACTGATTTCCAGCGTGAAACATTTGCTGCTCATGTAATGATTATTCTGGCCCCTTTTATAAGTATGAAGAGAAATCTAATGCAGAATTGGCGCTCAGCATATTTTTTCCCAGGGACAATCTAATGGACCAAGATTTTAGTTTCTTCTTGGGTCTTACTTGTAGGAGTTTCCCTAGAAAAATTACCTGATTTATTCTAGCAGTGTAGCCTTTCTGTATAAGTGCATTTGAAGAAAGACTTGAAGTGTTTGTCATGAGCATCTAATACAGCAGTGAAATTATGTTTCTGAGAATTGTTTGCACATCCTCAAATCCAGGCAGGCCTGTGTTTGTGAGACTCATGAGAGTAGCGACCCTTAAGCTCAGCCGTGTGCATGTGGGGTTTCCCCTTCAGTGTGGATCTAGGCCTAGTAGAGAATGCCATAGTTACTCACCTGTTTTGTTGATGGAATTTATGTCCCTGTAGAAGCTGATAGGCCGCATGTTCCTTAAGGTACATGATGAAGGTTTCTGGGCCTCCTCTGATTCTGACTCACAAGCAGGATTGCACTGTACCTTTTAAGGTCTCTGTTTTATTCATATAAAGCTCATGTATTTTATTGGAAAACATTATTTTGTCCGTAAAACCAAAGCAAATGAAAAATTGGGCTGGTCTGTATTCCTCCATCCAATTCCCCTAAAATGTCTAGTCTTGAATTGAAAGGATGCAATTTTCTTCCAGATCTGTGTTCATGTAGCTAATTTTTAAGCAGAATTTGGAACTAAAGCAGAGTGCATTTGACCCTGTTTTCTTTCTGAGTTTCAAAAGACAAAATTATGAAAAAATGTATTGGGTTTCTTTCACCAATGCAAAGATTAGTAATCGCATCAAAACTGTGTAAAATGTAAACAGACCGGTTGATCAGATGTGGTTGCCATCTTGCTGTCTTTGTCAAGATTTGATGGCGTATAGAAACACCCTGATGTATAATAAAATGAAGGAAATATAGTTGTGAAGTTTTTGTTGTTACATTTTCCCCAGTTTTTTTAGTTGAAATTATGAAACTCACACACATACATGTACCACTTAATAGGAGAATTAGCTTTCATAGTTGAATACTAACTTCTTGAAAGCCAAAGATGGCTCTTGGGTGCTTGGCTTCAATAGACGGCCACATTGATAAATTAAAGCACCTGAAGTGTCATTTTTACTGTTCTTTGTTTTTTTTAAAAAAGAAGTCCCTTTGTGCCTCCAAAGCTCATATTCAGATTTTTCCTGCTTCCTGTTTGTAGTGGGAACAGACCCAAACTCTGCAGTAATCTTTATTCATGTGTTTTTATTGGAAATACTCAGTAGTTCTAGAAGTACAAGAAGGTGTCTCTGACATCGTTGTTGAACACTATTTACTGCACTGTGGAATGGTACGAATCTCTCTGAACCCAGCTTCTGTGATGAATCAGGAAGCAAGAATCCTGTTGTGGACGTCACTTCTTACCTCCTGCCTCTTCCCTTTTGTGAAAATGAAAACAGGTTTGTTTTTAGAGAAACTTAAGCTCTGAGATTTCTAAGAAACCAGTGTTCCTTTTATTTTTGCTCTCACCTGTACGAAAAGTCTAAAAAACAAATGTAGGAATTTTGTAAAACTCCAGGTCTCTTTAACTTGTGTAAATATATATATTTTTTAACCAGATGTATGAAGAACAAAAAGATGTGCAATATCCCCAGCCCGCTATACTATTCTTCTCTTCTTTCTAACAAGCTTTCATTTGTATATTGTTACTGGGTTTGCTGGTGTCATGCTCTTTTCTCCCTCTTTTTTTGTGGGGTTATACTTGCTTTTAAATAAAAGAAAAACCTCTTACTGCAAAAGCTTTTTGTATCTGTAATATATTGTAAGTACATATTTGTGTAATGGAGATTATACTACTGTTAAGTTTTGTACTGTACTGGCTGAAGGTCTGTTATAAATAAACATGAGTAATTTAACAGCTTGGTCTCTAGCAGTACTTTGCTATTATTATTATTATTATTATTATTATTATTACTATTATTAATAATAATAAGTCTTTAAGTATATGCCTATTTTTAGATCATCACCCTGATAGAGCCATGCTGATGTCTTCACTAAAACTCCTTTATTTATGCAACAAGAGCTGAGCAGATGGGCACACACATG
This sequence comes from Anolis carolinensis, assembly GCF_035594765.1. NCBI lineage: Eukaryota > Metazoa > Chordata > Lepidosauria > Squamata > Anolidae > Anolis > Anolis carolinensis. The sequence continues at coordinate 167,136,812 of NC_085842.1, forward strand.
TGAAAGCACTGTGTACATTGGTTCTGCTGTCAGTAAAAAAAATAACAGTGAAGCCCTTTAGGGAAGATAGGCTCTGCTTCAAAGATAAGTCTTGCTTTGACCATATGCAGAGCGAAGTGTGGGTGGTTGTTGCATGGCTGTGCAGAAATTACTATGGACCACCACTAACCACGTAGGATCTTGGAGCATAGTGCTCACTCCCCACAGGATCCTTTTCTCTGTCCGTTGAACTGCAATCTTCATATTTGTCCATGGTGGGGAGAAGCATCCACCTTTTTGCTTGTGAAAACATCATTTTGGATATAGAATCACACAATGCCATAGATCAGGTAAGGGCTGAATGCTTACTAAGATATCCCTGAAACTCTGTACTTTCCTAAATTAATGCTGAAAACTGTGTAGTATTAGGAATCACATATGTGGGGCATTGCAGTATCGCCAATTTTAGGCTCTCCACAGTTTATATCTCATTGCTTAGTCAATTTTACCAGGTGAGAAATGTGACTAGTCCTCATCTTAGGACACTGGAGCTTCCTATCCTAGTTTTCTCTTGCCGTACTGCCTATTTTGTATATTCAGGAGGGCAATAAAGGTATTGATTATAAGCAAAGGAACATCACTTGGTTTTTCCTGCTTCAGATAGCCATTTCCTAAATCAAGAAAAATAAGTGAATCAAAAAAGTTGTCTGTTGAAAAGGTTGTGAAAGGAAATTAACCATACACACACACACAAAAGAATAGAAGCAAGTTCAAAGCAGCATTATTCCTTCAGCTCTTTCTAAATCTCAGAGAAATTTTATTTAGGTTAGGTCCCATGCCTACACATAGACATTTTAAAATGAGTTGTTAAATTGTTTGAATAGCCTTCTAGTCATTATGTCTTTTGTAGTTGGGTCATATTTCCATGGCTGTCCACCCTTTGGTGAATCTGTAATTCGACGGGGCCAAGTCAAGACAAACAACAGCATTCTTGAATACAAACTATATTTTAATGATGGAAAGCATTAGGAACTATGTAAATCATACTATAATATTAACACTGAGAGTTGTAACTAAGTACTGTCCCTCTAATATTCCCACTGCTTTAATACTGTATTGCCTACCCCATTAATTACTTGAGCAAGAACCGACATTGACCTTCTGCTTTCTTCAGTCATGCTTTACTGCAAAAATTGTAAGTCAATTTTGTTTTCAGCTGGATAAAAATAAGTTACAGAATTCTTGTTTACGACAACATAGGTTTGTGAGACTCCAAATAACTGATGCAGTAACGTCAGTTTTAAGTTGACATGATGGTGGATAATAGTCAGCAAGGAAACTGTAAAAACATATTGAGTGGGATGGAAATGGCTATTTAACAAGAAAGAAATGAAGGTTATTGGATAACTCCAAACCAAACAGACTCATTCAATCAGTTGTTGCATGGGAGCCAAAGTTGGCAAATCCCATTGATTCAATTAGTCTGTTGTAGGAAGGACTAGCAAGAGGGCTTAGGCCTAGTTATTTATGTCCTACAACTTAACACAACTTTAATAGAAACTACTGGAGCTAGATAACCTTTCTCTTGATGTCTGAACCAAAAAACACTAATTGCCAAGATGTTAGAAGAGATGTGGAAATGTGTAAGGTGACAATTACATGTTAATGTTTTGGATACCCTCGTACTACAAAATATATTTTCTGCTTTCAAACGAGTATCACTCTAACCTAATTCTTACCCCACCCTCAAAAGCAACTGTTCCCCTCCCTCCAGTCTGACCTAACTAAGCAACAGTCCACATTTTATATCAAAATGTTTTAGTTGACATGATGGCACTGACTCAAAATTGGGAAGATGTCAGCCACTGTATCCACTGGACTGCCACCTTTATTTCCTGGCATGGCTCCATGGTCTTAAACAGAAGCAGTTCAGCTTTTTCCATAATTGAATTTCTGTATTTAACACTGCAGGAGTCCTGACAGAAACCAGCAGTAATGAACAGGTGCCAAGCACACATTTGTGCTAGCCAAGTTTAGTTCCTGCTCTTCCTACTCACATTCTCCACCTCAATGTACAACTCTATTCAGTCTTCATTAATGCTAAGACCTGGAGGGATTTCTTTCCCTGCCACCTATCTTAGATTGGCCATTCCTCTAAGTAACAGCATCAAAATTATGACTGCCTCTCTTTACTACCATGTATGAAAATAACTTTCAGGTTTCATCTCTAGCTGTCAAAGTCAGAGGCCATAATTTAGTTGTAGAAGTCCTTGCCTGCATAAAGTTTCTGATCTGATCCCTGTCCTTTTTTGTTTCACACATCAAGGCTGAGCAAAACCCTCTCTGAGATTCTGGAATGCCAGAATTAGTCACACTAATTGCTACCATTGGGCCGGGTAAGTATAAGTCAAATCTTTACATTATTAATCAGCCCTAGTTTGGGAGTTGGCAGTGAGGGACGAGACCAGGTATGAAAAGGTGATGATGGCAGCTGACTAGGCATCATCCTGTCTGGATCGACAGCCCATGGGTTTGACACACAAAAAAGAAAGGGAAGATGGAGTCACTACTGGTGCTTAATATGGGATGATGCATGGAATATGACTATCTTACACCAGTATTTAGGACCTATGTATGATACTAGTTTTGTTGGTTTATGCGTAATCTGACTACATTCCTTCGTCCTCTGATGACTATTCTCTAGCAGAAAAGAACTTGATTCATTCTGTCCCCAGCTAACAATGTATGAAGAGGTCATTGTCACAGCCATTCCTTGGGTTGAAGTATAGCAGATGAATGCCTTCAGCACTTCTTTCTCAATGTGGCAGAGAGCTATTTGTTTTGCAGAGAGTTCTTGTAACTATTTCATCTGGCCAACAAAACACAGACTCATTCCTAGGAAGAGGGTATCCCCTCCCATCCACATTGCTGCATCCCAAACAGATTGCATGATTCCAGCTTCTTCCAAAGGTCACAATGACCAAGAAAATCAGCAGTGTGGAGGAGGAAAATAACATTTTTTTTCAGTGTCATTTCCATACTGAATGTACAGCTTCTCTCCAAAATGCTTCTTCCTTCCCATACTTGTAACCACAGCCAAGTGGAGGGCAGCAATGGTCAGCTGCTCTCACGACCAGACCTAGCCAGCACCAGAGGAAAGGGAGAAGAGAGCACAATGGAGACTTCCCAGGGTTATGCTCAAGATCGTTGCTCCTTCTTGTGCAGCTGTGTAGGGATGCTGGGCATCAGGAACTGGATGAGGAAATCAGAGGGATTCTGCCAGGTTCTCCTCCTCTTCCTTTATGTCCTGAATGCTGAGTTCCTGGTTGGCTTGCAATTCCAACTCACTCTCTTTTGGATTCTCTTTTGAGTGACACTTCTGGTGCTTCACCAGCACTCCCCTCTGCCTAAACCTTCTCCCACACTCAAGGCAGCGATAGGGCTTCTCTCCCGTGTGAATGCGCTGGTGCGTAATAAGGTCAGAGAGCCGGGTGAATCTCCTCTCACACTCTTCACAGGGGTAAGGCTTCTCTCCCGTGTGGATTTTTTGGTGCCTAGTAAGATCGGAAGGGTAAGCGAACTTCCTGTCACACACTTTGCAAGAGTATGGCTTCTCCCCTGAGTGGGTTCGCTGGTGTGAGACTAGGTTTGAATGCTGGATGAATCTTTTCCCGCACACGCCACAGGCATGGGGCTTTTCCCCTGTATGGATCCTCCTGTGGGTTGAGAGGGAGGAAGAGGAAACAAACCGTTTCCCACAGTCAGTACAGGCATAGGGTTTCTGGCCCATGTGGTTTCGTTCGTGGATCTTAAGGGCCGACTGATGGCTGAAACATTTCTGGCAGTATGAGCAGCGGTATGGCTGTTCTCCCGAATGGCTTCTCTGATGGCTGACCAGGTACGCCCGCTGGCTGAAGGTATCTCCGCACTCAGAGCAAATGTGTGGTTTTTCTCCTGAGTGGATTTTCTGATGTCTTGTAAGGTGAGACAGCTGGCTAAAGCTTTTCCCACACTCAACACACAGGTATGGTTTTTCTCCAGTGTGAACATTCAGGTGTTTAGCCAAGTCCGAGGGACGAGTGAAGCTTTTGCCACATTCAATGCAAAGGTGGCATTTCTCTTTTCTTTGGATTCCCTCGGATGGTTGAAGGGCTTCTTCGTCTTCCTCTGCTTCTCTGGACTCCTTAGAGTCACGCTGTTCCTCAGTTTTGCTTGTAAGATTGGGACCTTCAGGGCAAAGAAGAAGATCACAACTTTATCCAATGCCCATCTCTATTGTCCAAACTGACCTTACTTGGCAACCTACACATGTAGTAGATGAGAACTCCCATAATTCCCCAGCCATATAAAGTAACTGTCCAAACTTTTGCAGGGTGGCAGTGTGGGAAAGATTGCTCTATTTTGAGACATTTACAACAGGGTTGGTAAATGTGCAGTCCTAAATATATTGTTGGACAGCAATTCCCATCAGCCTTAGCCACTGTTAAGAGGAATGCTGGGAGCTTTAGTCCTGGATATCTAGAAGGTCACAACACTCCCAAGCACCAATTATATACAAACATTTATACTTCCACACAGCCAGTAAGGTAGATATCTGTGGTGCAACTCATGATCACGGCCATTGATCCAGAATTCTGCAGTAAGACTAACAAAAATCTGCAAACATCTTCATTCGTTTTAAAGGACTATGTGAGTTTACCCACAAAAATGCTTTGCATATCTCTCATGAATTGTTTTGTTTATAATTTGATTTAGAAATTCCTTCTGGGTCCAAGGCCTTTAAAGAGCCTTTCCATAATCAAAAGGCCATGCAGCAATTGTGATAAAATGAGGATATATTTACAAATAAATAAAACAGTATAAACAGTTGACATTTAGATTGCAGAACAATGGTTACCAATCTTTTTTTTTTTTTTTTTGACCAGGGACCACTTTGACCAAGGACCACTCTCCAACATTAATACCAAAAGGGCTACAAATCAGTTTTTGGTCAACTTTAGATTTGGTTTGGCTATATGGGGTGCTGATTCATAAAATTGCATTGGATAGACCACATCAGTTCTAGTTTCTGATACAGAACATATGCCATTCAGTAGTCACCATCAGCTCGCCCATATTGAATAATCTAGGGCTGATGTGATCTATCCAATGCAATTTTCTGAACCAGCACTCCTAATAACCACAGGAACAGGCCTAAAAAAGAAGATACAGAAAAAAATTGGTTTGGGCTGCGTTATTATCCATAGTAGTAACAGTGAGGCCACAGACCATATTTTACTTCTTGCGGACCACTGGTGGTCCATGGACCACAAGTTGGGAGCCACTATTAGAAGGAAAAGAGCAAAATCCATTTCTGCTCTCAAAAAGCACCGATGAATTTGACTTTTTACTGAAGTTAGGTTGTAAACTAGTCAAGCTCAATAACAACTTATCTTATATGAAGCCTATGAGTTCAGAAGCTAAAAATGAGCTGCCATGTTATAAGTGGAAGTTTCCAATGAATTTTCAGTGTCAGCTTTATACAGGGAGCATTTAAATTAAGATAGACTTCTTATATAGTGAGTTTATGCAGATAAATATAAAATATAGAACTCTGGAGAAATTCCAAAGGATAATTCTGGTAGCAATCAGCTTGAGTTTCTTGACATCACTTCCTGGAAGCATCTAACAAGGCAAAAGTTGAACTAGTGCAAAGTGGAGCCCATAGCAACACAGAAACAGTGCAGGAGGATATGATAGGGTTAATAGAAGGGCCAGTTTACAACTGTTCCTTAGAACTAACAGCGGAAGTAATTGAGGCCAAATATATCCTTACCCAAAGCATTATCCTGCCTTCTCGCCTCCTTGGCAAGCTGCCTCTGCCTGGCATTTGGAGGAACTCTTTGTGCTTCTGAAAAATCCACAGCCGCTTCTTGGAATTGCTCAGGACCCTGGAACCACAACGGAAGTTCAGTTCACAAACAGTCTTAATGGGAAAGGGTACATTTTCCTATATCAAAGTAACATTGATTTCTAGCATACCTTTAGAACACAAGGATGCATGTGTTGGATCAGACCAAGTTTCCATCTAGTCTAACACTTTATTTGTTCAATGTTACAACCCATTACCAGAACAAAAACATAATACCAACCTCCTTCTCATAGTCTGTAGCAACTGATATTGCAGGCATGCTACATCTGGGACTGCTGGAAACACTTAACCATCATGACTTGTACCATTGTAATGTATATGTAGCAGGTTCCTCGCTCCCCGCTCTTCTTAAACATTGAAAGGGTATATGACACCTTATAGCAATGGTATTCAGTTTCATGCAGAAAGATAGCAAGGGTTGCCAGAGTGAAAACTGGAGGTGGCTCCTGTATCTTTAATGGTTGTGTAGAAAAGGAAATTTCAGACAGTATTATTTTATTTATTTACTGTATATACTCAAGTATAAGCCTAGTTTTTCAGCCCTTTTTTAGGACTGAAAATAAACCTCCTCGGCTTATACTCGGGTGAGGGTCCTGGTGGACTTATATTCAGGTCGGCTTATACTCAAGTATATATGGTATATTTATTATTTTTCTCTAATATTATTGGTATTGTTACATTTATTATTTTACCCTGTTATTGTTGTTACTTTTCTGTTTATTTTACTCTATTATTATTATTATTATTATTATTATTATTATTATTATTATCTTAAATTAGTTTGATGTAAAGATTCAAAAACATTTAACCTACTGATGCCTCAATTAATGTAATTTTATTGGTATCTCGGCTTATACTGGAGTCAATGTTTTCCCAGTTTTTTGTGGTAAAATTAGGTGCCTCGGCTTATATTCGGGTCGGCTTATACTCGAGTATATACAGTACTTCATTTCTACCCCGCCTTTCTATTGTTTGTTACCTGTTGTCGGCATGACAGGAACTTACTGAAATGCCGTCTTCTACACAACTACAAAAGGTACAGGAGTCTTCTCCAGTGTTCAATCAGACAAACCTTCAAGAGATAGACAAGACAACCACACCAAAGAAACAGAGGATATAGGCCAGGCATCTCCAGGTGTTTTGTACTTCAACTCCCACAATTCCTAATAGCCAGTAGGTTGTTAGGAATTGTGGGAGTTTCAGTCCAAAACACATGGAGGGCCAAAGTTAGCTCATGCCTGAATAGCCTATGCTCTCCTGCTGCTTTTGCCACTCTGCTCCTCCTGAGAATTATTCACCTCTTCTTCCCGCAGCTCGCCTTGCTGCTGCCTCAGGATGAAGCCTTCTGCCAGGGCCACTGCTTGGGCACAGGTCTCCGGGCTTCGTTCCCTGACCTGCCTCTGGATCTCCTCCGGCAGGACGGTCAGGAACTGCTCTAGGATCAGCAGCTCAAGGATCTGCTCCTTTGTACGGCTCTCTGGCTCAAGCCAACAATGGCAGAGTTCTCGCAAGTGGCTGCAGACCTCACGGGGGCCCTCGGCCTCCTGGTAGCAAAACTGCCTGAAGCGCTGGCGGTGTATCTCTGCACTGACAGAATTCCCATGCAGGAAGGCAGCTTTAACCTTCCCAAATTCCATTTTGTCTCTAGAGTTCAGACAGTTAGCGGCCTCTTGGGTATCTGAGTGAAATGCAGGCGTTAGCCGAGCCACCGTGTCTCCCGGAGGCCACTGGCAGGCCCCAAACACCCTCTCAAAGGCGATCAGGTCATCCCAGGAGGTCAGTTCTGGCAAGGGTGGCCTTCCCCATCTCAGTGGAGTGGACTGCATGGTCTTCAAGAAATCCTGCCACTGGGATTCCAGGTGGTGCGGGATGCCCTCCTCTCTCGGTACGGTCCAACGGGGTAGATCTCGCATGATCCCAGACTGGATGGAAAAAATGTCTCTTCCTGTACTCTCCAGTCCCTCGGTGGGACCTTCCCAGGTCTGCTTCTCCATTTTCACGACTGGAGTAAGCCTCTTGTCAAACTTTCTCTGAACTTGGAGACCCAGGGTTGCCACCACCTTCAGCTATTTTATGTCTCTGGAGACATATTTATCTTCACTCACATCTGGATTTCTTTGTCCCCTTTATTGTTTCCTCACTTAGAAGCCTCCCTTGCTTTTTTTTCCTCTGTGAGATATCAAGAATTCCTGCTTGATACATGCTTCTGACAGCTCACAGGGCACATGGGTTGGAGTCAGTTTGGGCATGCGTTCCTCTTCATTTATCCGGAGCTTGTTCCTAAGAAGAAAAACAAATAATATAAAAGAATCAAAGGAGCACAAGAAACAAAATATCATCTATGACAGTGGTTCTCAACCTTCCTAATGCTGTGACCACTTAAGACAGTTCTTCATGTTGTGGCAACCCCCAACCATAAAATTATTTCTGCTGCTACTTCATAACTGTAATTTTAATACTGTTATGAATCATAATATAAATATCTGATCTGCAGGATGTATTTTCATTCATTGGACCAAATTTGGCACAAATACCTGATACACCCAAATTTGAATACTGGTGGGGTTGGGGGGGGATTGATTTTGTCATTTGGAATTTATAGTTAAGCTACAATCAAAGAGCATTTTGAACTCCACCAACAATGCAATTGAACCAATCTTGGCACACAGAAGTCCCATGACCAGCAAAATATATTGGAGGTCTTTGAGGAAAAATTCACCTTAATTTGGGGAAGTTGTAGTTCATCCAGGGAACACTGTGGACTCAAAACAATGATGGTTCTGGACCAAACTTGGCACAAATCCTCAATATGCCCAAATGTGAACACTGGTGGAGTTTGGGGAAATAGAACTTGACATTTGGGAGTTGTAGTTGCTGGTATTTATAGTTCACCTACTATCAAAGAGCATTCTGAATCCCACCAACAATAGAATTGGGCCAAACTTTCCACATAGAACCCCCATGACCAACAGATAATACTGGAGGGATTTGGGATGAATTGACAGTGATTTAGGGGAGATATAATTCACCTACATCTGGAGAGGATTGTGAACCCAAACAACAATGGATCTGGATCAAATTTGGCATAAATTTGGGAGGATTAGCCATCTGTTTCCAAAAAGGATGAGAAGGACAGGTGGAGACATCTTCAGTCTTCTCTGCCAGTGGGGTTCCCAAGACCATCAGAAATGTTTTCTGATGGTCTTTGGCGATTCCTCTGACACCTCCTTGCAACACCCCCCCCCCCCAAGGGTCCCGACCCCCAGGTTGAGAAACACTGATCTATGAACATTCTCTGTCTTTTCTCCCAAAATGCTCAGGATAGATAAAGTATGTTTACTCATTCTTTCACTCACAAGTTTACCCATTTTTCACTCTCAAAACAGCTCTGTGAAGTACATTAGCCTGAGAAAGAATGACTGACCACCAAATGAACGTTGTGTCTCCTCTTGGCAGACTTGATCAAACCACACCTGGAATACTGTGTCCAGTTCTGGGCACTGCAACTTAAGGGAGATGTTGAGAAGCTGGAATGTGTCCAGAGGAGGGCGACTAAAATGATCAAGGGTCTGGAGAACAAACCCTATGAGGAGCGGCTTAAAGAGCTGGGCATATTTAGCCTGCAGAAGAGAAGGTTGAGTGGAAACATGATGAGGGCCATGTATAAATGTTTGAGGGGAAATCATAGGGAGGAGGGAGCAAGCTTTTTTCTGCTGCCCTTGAGACTAGGACGTGGAACAATGTCTTCAAACTACAGGAAAGGAGATTCCACCTGAACATGAGGAAGAACTTCTTCACTGTGAGAGCTGTTCAGCAGTGGAACTCTCTGCACCGGAGTGTGGTTGAGGCTCCTTCTTTGGAAGCTTTTAAACAGAGGCTGGATGGCCATTTGTCAGGGGTGCTTTGAATGCGATTTTCCTGCTTCTTGGCAGGGGGTCGGATTGGATGGCCCATGAGGTCTCTTCCAACTCTATTATTCTATGATTCTATGACTGAGAAAGACAGGCGAGATATTTTAAACAAAGCAGCATCTCGACCATATTGGCCGCAAATACATAAGATGCAGCCCAGCACATTTATAAATACACTACTCAATGAGGGAACTAAGTTAAAATGCATGATGTAGCAGCAAAAGGGTAAAATCTACAGCAAGGGGACAAAGATTAACGCCACTGTGTGAATTATAAGAGCAACATAAACATACTGTCACTATTATAATGTTACACACCAAAAATGGTAGAATGAGTATTCATTTATGCCTGAAACAGCATTGCTAATTTTGACCGTTCAGATCTTTCATTTTTGTGCTGAAAGCGGGGAATGTTTATCGATTATAGATATTGGAAATCGGGGTTTAAAGGTTATCTTTGCTGGTTTATTGACTCAGTATCCGTCTTTCTTCTGTAAGCAGTAAGATAACGTGGGACAGCCACAGATGGTGGATTATTTGCAGGCACTCTCTTGTGTACAAACAGATAATGCCACGATTATGTCCCACAATGGATTTAAGTCAGGAAAAGCCTATAGCCTGTTGATGGGCACAAACCTCTGCAGCTCAAAGTAAATCAAAGCAGTTCAGCTCAGTTAAGGGAGCACATGGTATGTTCCTGAATACTGTAATGTAGGTCCCTTCCACACAGTTGAATGAAATCCCACATTATCTGCTTTGAACTGGAATATATGGCAGTGTGGACTCAGATAACCCAGTTCAAAGCAGATCTTGTGGGGTTTTCTGCCTTGATATTCTGGGTTGTATGGCTATGTGGAAGGGCTTTTAGTTTGTTCATTGACTTGTGGGACTATTTAGTGGCCAATTTTTTTTTTAAAAGAGGCACCAATAATGGTGAGCAAACACCCTTCTAGAGACCACATCCTATAAATTGAAAGCTCCTAATCCCAGACAAGAAAGCCCTGGGTTACGATGACTTGAATGCATGCTTACTTCTGAAGAATGCAGAAGATCCAGGTTCAATTCTAACATTTCCACTGGAAAAGTCCATAAGAGAGGCAACGGGAAAGACCCTGGCTTACTTGAAGCCCTAGAGCAGTGGTTCTCAACCTGTGGGTCCCCAGATGTTTTGGCCTTTAACTCCCAAAAATCCTAACAGCTGGTAAATTGACTGGGATTTCTGGGAGTTGTAGACCAAAACATCTGGGGACCCAAAGGTTGAGAACCACTGCCCTAGAGAACTGTTTCCAAGCAGCAGAAGCCATATTGGGGCGAGGAGGATAAATAAGTGGCTTCTTAAATTCCTAGTGTGTTTGGTTTAAGATTGATTTGGGTGTGAGGATTGGCAATAATAGCTGTAGTAGTGGAGTAACAACAACAAAGCTATAAACAGCCTGTTGACAAGAATGGAGTGGATTGTCCTGACCTGTTTTTGCGGATTAAAAGGCTTGATTTTGCTCATGATGTTTGGAAAGAAGTATCAGTTTAGTTTCTTTTTTAAAAGAATTATTGGCCAGATTCTCTATTACAGTGTTATGCAGAGTAAGCTATGTATCAGTGGCACTAAGAAATACTGATAATGAATTGCGAGGATGCATAAAACAACATTATGCTTATTGGCACTCCTTAGTCCCAATACACAATGAATGGATTTAGATGCACATCGGGCTCAATTCTGGCATGGCCCTGGTCCTAATCCCTGTGGGGATTAGGATATGGCAGGCATCCTCAGGGAGTGTGAGGTATATTAGAATCTAGGCATGTGAGGTTTATATATCTGTGGAAAGTCCAGGGTGGGAAAAAGAACTCTTGTCCGTTGGAGGCAAGTGTGAATGTTGTAATTAATCACCTTGATTAGCATCAAAAAGCCTTGCAGCTTCAAGGCCTGGCTGCTTCCTGACTTGGGGAATCCTTTGTTTTGAGGTGTTAGCTGGCCCTGATTGATTCATGTCTGGAATTCTGCTTTCTGAATGTTGTTCTTTATTCACTGTCCTAAACTTTTTTTTAATACTGGTAATAGAATTTCTGGACCACTCTAACAACCACAATGTCAGACTACACAGATAAGCCATTGAAATCTACTAGCATGTGGACAATTTCAACAGAAAGGAGGAAACCATGAAAATGAACACAATCAAGCTACCAGGATTTTTTAAAAATCTAAAATCAGGACAGTAAATAAAGAACAACAGGGAAATTTCAGACACAATCAGGGCCAGCTAACACCTCCCAACAAAGTATTCTCTCAGGCAGTAAGCAGCCAGACGTTGCAACTTAAAGGCTATTCAATGCTAATCAAGGTAGCCAATTAAAACATTCACATCTGCCTCAAGCAGGCAAGAGTTCTTTCATCCTGGACCTTCTACAGATATACAGTAGAGTCAAACTTATCCAAGCTAAACGGGCCAGCAGAACCTTGGATATGTGAATATCTTGGATAATAGGGAGGGATTAAGGAAAAGCCTATTAAACATCAAATTAGGTTATGATTTTACAAATTAAGCACCAAAACATCATGTTAAACAATAAATTTGACAGAAAAGTAGTTCAATACGCAGTAATGCTATGTTGTAATTACTGTATTTACGAATTTAGCACCAAAATATCATGATATATTGAAAGCACTGACTACAGAAATGCCTTGGATAATCCAGAACCTTGGAGAAGCGAGTCTTGGATAAGTGAGACTCTACTGTATAAACCCTCTTGCCTAGTTTCCAACAGACCTCACAATCTCTGAGGATACCTGCCATAGATGTAGGCAAAATGTCAGGAGAGAATGCTTCTGGAACATGGCCAGACAGCCCAGAAAACTCGCAGCAACCCACCAGTTGGACTTGTTTCCTACCCAGTTTATGATAGGTGGACACATGCTGTGCCTGTCTGTCTGTCTGTGGTACAATCACTTCTCAACTTCTCACTTCTCAATTTCTCAACTTCTCACAACCTCTGAGGATGCCTGCCATAGATGTGGGCGAAACGTCAGGAGAGAATACTTCTGGAACATGGCCACACAGTCCGAAAGACATACAACAACACTTCTCAACTTTACTGCAGGGTCTCTTGTTTGTGGACCCCACTTCCCTGGAAGTGGCTCTGCTGAGACTGACAGGTGCTCAGACCGACAGGTTTCTCCGAGGGTCTTGAGGTTAAAATACAGTCAACCGACCCCCTCCCCGCCGCCCTCCAGAGCTGGAGCAGGAGGCCAACAGGGCTGTTATTGTCTGGGAGCAGGAGCGCCCAAGAGCGGGCTAAGCGGCGTCCTTAATCGGGTTAGGAGTTAAATCCGCTCGGGAGGAGAAGCCTTCAGCGTCGCCTCCTTCAACGCCCCTTTCTCCAAGAAGCCAGATGGGAGGACCCCCCCCCCCGCTCCTACTCCAGAGATGGACTCGTCCTCTCTCTGCCAACGGGGGGAACCAACAATGACACAGAAAAGGGGGGGGGAACGCGGATGGGAAAACTCGAGGAAGAAACCCAAGGGACAGGATTGGGCCATTTTAAAAAAGGGAACGGGGGGAGGTTGATCCTATTCTACCAGGAGAGGCCGTAAAATAAGGGGGTTATTATTTATCAGTGTCCAGTGGGGGTGCAAAGGGGGACAAAGGGGGAGACCTCAGAGAAGACCCCCCCCCCGGCAGAGACACATATACACACGTTGTTTCCCCGCCTTTTTCCCTCCTCCTCCTCCTCTTGCTTCTTTTCTGCCCCTGAGACTCACCTCTCTCCTCACGGCTCTGTCCTCCGCGTCTGCAGGGCAGTTGCTGCCCCCCAAAGCCTCCCCTTCCTTCCTTCATGAGATTCAAATCCCGAGGCCTTTAATCCAGGGCGGAGCGGGAGGGAGGGAGGCAAACTCGGGCATCCCCCCTTCCTTCCTCCCTTCCTTGATCCATCCCTCCCTCCCCTCCTCGCTCTTCCCGGGCCTCCTCTTCTGCTCCAGGGCTTAGCGCTCGCTCACTAGCACTAAGCCGGCTTAAGTCCAAGGGCTCCTGTTCAACTGGTTTCAGGATCGGGCGGAACAGGCGGTTTAACTCTTGCAAGGACTCCCTCCGGCCTTGTTGCTTTGGGCGGGGAAGGGGACTTGGCAAGGGAAAGTCTCCTGGCAGTGCCCGACTCGCAAAGCTCAACTCCTCTGATGTCCATCGCCTTCACCAAATTGAGGCCCACTCTTTCCTGCAGCCTTTGCATGACATGAATTAATCACAGTTTTAAAAAAAAATGCCTCTTGCTTGCCCTAACTGGGAGGGATAGCTAACACTCCAGAAGACAGGAGCAGAATTCAAAACGATCTGAACAGACTAGTAATTTTCTAGTAAACTTTTATTACAGCTCCTAACAGGGGTACCCAGTTCTGTACATCCATGTCAGACTTCTTTATTTCCAACATTTATATCCCGCCCTTCTCACCCGAAGGGACTCAGGGCGGCGTACAAAATTGGCAACAATTCGATGCCTACACATAATTAAAACAGCAATAAAAATCCAATAAAACAATTAAAACAATATAAAGATATAAAACATATGATTAAAATCCATTCCTCCAAAATCCTCGTGCTGTAGCCGTTAATTAGACTTCGTTGATAATAATAAAATTATAATTAAAAAAATTAAAAATCATTACAAAATTGAATTATTTACTGATTTAAAATCTAGGCTAAAGACTACATACAAGTAACAGACTAGAGAGATGGGCCGAAACTAACAAAATGAAGTTCAACAGGGATAAATGCAAGATACTTCACTTCGGCAGAAAAAATGGAAATCAAAGATACAGAATGGGGGACGCCTGGCTAGATAGCAGTATGCATGAAAAAGATCTTGGAGTCCTCGTGGAGAGGAAGGTGAACATGAGCTTACAATGTGATGCGGCAGCTAAAAAAGCCAATGGGATTCTGGCCTGCATAAATAGGGGTATAGCGTCTAGATCCAAGGAAGTCATGCTTCCCCTCTATTCTGCCTTGGTCAGGCCACACCTGGAATAGTAAAAAGGTAAAGGTTTCCCCTGACGTTAAGTCCAGTCATATCTGACTTGGGGTTGGTGCTCATCTCCATTTCTAAGCCGAAGAGCCGGCATTGTCTGTAGACACCTCCAAGGTCATGTGGCCGGCATGGCTGCATGGAGCGCCGTTACCTTCCTGCCGGAGCGGTACCTATTGATCTATTCACATTGGCATGTTTTCGAACTGCTAGGTTGGCAAGAGCTGGAGCTAACAACAGCCACTCACGCCGCTCCCGGGGCTTGAACCTGGATCTTTCGGTCTGCAGCTCAGTGCTTTAACACACTTTGCCACCGAGGCTCCTTGCACCTGAAATACTGTGTCCAATTCTGGGCACCTCAATTGAAGGAAGATGTTGCCAAGCTGGAAAGCATCCAGAGGAGGGCAACTAAAATGATCAAGGGTCTGGAGAACAAGCCCTATGAGGAGCGGCTTAAAGAACTGGGCATGTTTAGCCTGCAGAAGAGAAGGCTGAGAGGAGACATGATAGCCATGTACAAATACGTGAAGGGAAGTCATAGGGAGGAGGGAGCAAGCTTGTTTTCTGCTTCCCAGCAGACTAGGACACGGAACAATGGCTTCAAACTACAGGAAAGGAGATTCCACCTGAACATCAGGAAGAACTTCCTCACTGTGAGGGCTGTTTGGCAGTGGAACTCTCTCCCCCAGACTGTAGTGGAGGCTCCTTCTTTGGAGGTTTTTAAGCAGAGGCTGGATGGCCATCTGTCGGGGGTGCTTTGAATGCGATTTCCTGCTTCTTAGCGGGGGGTTGGACTGGATGGCCCATGAGGTCTCTTCCAACTCTACTATGATTCTAACTTCTGGAAAAATCAGGGTAAACCATTGTTGACAAGAGGCTACTGAGTTCCAGTTCTGGTCCTTCTACCTTGTATGTATTCCCTTGTGGCTTGACACAACCTGAAACCTGTTATGGATGGACTATAACACTTTTCTTCTGGTGGATCGTTGTCTTTACTCTCGTGGCTTGTTCTTGGCCTTGCAGCTCCTCTGATGTCCATGGTGGGGGTCTCCATTGGCCTGTAGACCCAGTTTAGGTGGTTCTGTTCACCTTGGAGGAGGTGGGCTTCGCAGATTCTTTTTGCGTGGTCTGCTAGAGCTTTTATTGTGCCTTTTAATTATCTATCTATCTATTTATTTACTACATTTACATCCCGCCCTTCTTACCCCGAAGGGGACTCAGAGTGGCTTACAAGTTATATGTACATACAATATATTATATCATTAGCATAGCACAATATTAGCATTATAATATGATTATAATGGAGCGTTTCCATCAGCGTTGCCTCAGAAAAACCCTGAAAATCTCTTGGGAAGACAGGTGGACAAATGTCAGCGTGCTAGAGGAAGCAAAGACCACCAGCATTGAAGCGATGCTCCTACGCCATCAACTCCGCTGGACTGGCCACGTTGTCCGAATGCCCGACCACCGTCTCCCAAAGCAGCTACTCTACTCCCAACTCAAGAATGGGAAACGGAAAAGAGATTTAAAGGAAAAGAGATTTAAAGATGGGCTTAAAGCCAACCTTAAAAACTGTGGCATAGACACTGAGAACTGGGAAGCCCTGGCCCTTGAGCGCTCCATTTGGAGGTCAGCTGTGACCAGCAGTGCTACGGGGTTCGAAGAGGCACGAATGGAGGGTTTAAGAGAGAAACTTGCCAAGAGGAAGGCCCGTCAAGCCAACCCCGACCGAGACCGCCTTCCACCTGGAAACCGATGTCCTCCCTGCGGGAGAACATGCAGATCAAGAATAGGTCTCTTCAACCATCTACGGATCCATCCCCAAAATAAAAGAAATGGAGGACCATCATCCTCGAACTACGAGGGATCACCTAAACAAACAGAAACAAATTAGCATTATATGTTACTATATTGTACATTTACTATATAATATATAATTAATTATAATTAAAATTAGAGGACGAGGAAAAGCCACTTCCCCCCCTAGCTGCCAGTTAAAAGGGTATTCCCCACCCACTTCGTCTCCTAGCAACCCACTCAGCAACAATGGAGCTCAGGGCTTTTTCACTCAGGCCTCTTCCACACTGCCTATAAAATTTGAACTGGATTATATGGCAGTATAGACTCAAGGTCCTTCCACACACCTATATAACCCAGAATGCCAAGGAAGATAATCCACAGTATCTGCTTTGAACTGGATTATCTTGAGTCACACTGCCATATAATCCAGTTCAGTGTGGACTTTATACAGCTGTGTAGAAGGGGCCTCATATAATTCAGTTCTAAGAAGATAATATAAGATTATAAATATAATATATAATAATTACTGAGGTATAATAATACAGAACAATATAATCTCTAAAATCAGGACAGTAAATAAAGAGCAACACTCCATGGCTTCAAATGGTGAAGGTGTCATCCACAAATCTGAACCATATAGTGGGCTCTACAGGCCAATGGAGACTCCACCACAGACATCAGAAGAGCTGCAAGGCTAAGAACAAGGCATGAGAGTAAAGACTAAGATCCACCCAGAGCAGTGGTTCTCAACCTGTAGGTCCTCAGGTGTTTTGGCCTACAACTCCCAGAAATCCCAGCCAGTTTATCAGGATTTCTGGGAGTCGAAGGCCAAAACATCTGGTTGACCCACAGATTGAGAACCACTAAAAGATTAAACCCGTTTTGGTGGGGGGGACGACTACGAATAGCTGCATGTGTGCAGCTACAAGATGCAACCACAAGAGAGCAGCATATACAGAAAGGCAACCTCAGAGGCCGAGAGGACAACTAGAAGAACATCAGCAGGGAGACATTCTAGGAGGTGCAGACTATGCTAAGGAGGCATTCTCAGGGGGTGGAAGTAAGCTGGAGAAGGGAGAAAGGAGTCCTTAATATGACACAATGTGAGGAATATTTTCGTTCTTCACTTACTCCTATATTCAGAAGATTTATTTATTTTGTGTCAAAAGCATTGCATAATAAGTATGTTTGAAAGTGATAAAATAAAGAAATCACAAGCAGCTTAATAGTTTTAGACCAAAAGCGGACAACAGCAACCGTATTGTCCGTAGCTTTAAACAACTCCTCCTCTGTGCATGAGTCAGGACATCGTGGGCAAGCATACATATGCGGAGTTGTTTGTTCTGCTCCACAGTCACACAAGGTGGAGGATTCCTCCAGGTAGTGCCATCTTGCCAAGTTGTCTTTTTTTGTCTTTTGATCTGCCCACTCCACTTCTGAGTCTGTTCAGGGACTTCCGAGTTGCCCATTCTTGGTTTGCCCCGGGAGGAAGACCCTTATGGGGGGTCATCCAGTTGGGATTTCCTGGTTTAGCTGCCCAGAGGGATGCCCTTGATGTTGCTGGGGGAACATCAAGAGGAGTGGTGGTTCTCATGAAGCTCCTCCTTGACCTGAGTCTACTGGGATAGTCATAGCTGATAGTCATGCAGTGGGTGGCTTTCACAAAGTTCGACCTTATTTCTCTCACCATGAATTTCTAGATCATGGAGCACAACTCTGTGGTCAACTTCTGTTGGAAACTGAATACAGAATCGCATTGGAGGACCTACAGATTCCTAGAAAAATCAAATCTGAATAATCAATTCTGCAAAAAGTTCAAAACCACAAATGCGGAGGAATGGTGGCATATGGCTTTTAGGAAATCAGATTTAAGGAACATTTTCCACTATGTAATCTCATTAAAATAATGGAACTGATTGAGAGAGAAAGCAGCATTGCAATTGGATACCAAAACTATGAATCTTCTGTAAACTCCTTTCAAAAAGGCATCGGATTTGTAACATGACTGCTGTACTCTCGCCGCAAACAACTGTGGCTGCTGGGTTGCGGTGAGTTTTCCGGGCTGTATGACCATGTTCCAGAAGCATTTTCTCCTGTTGTTTCGCCCACATTTGTGGAAGGCATCCTCAGAGGCTGTTAGGTCTGCTGGAAACTAGGCAAGTGGGATTTATATATCTGTGGAAGGTCCAGGGAGGGAAAAATAACTCTTGCCTGTTGGAGGCAAGTGTGAATGTTGCAATTAATCACCTTGATTAGCATTGAAAATCATGTCAGCTTCAAAGCCTGGCTGTTTCTTTCCTGGGGAAATCCTTTGTTGGGAGGTGTTAGCTGTCCCTGATTGTTTCCTGTGTGGAATTCCTCTGTTTTCTGAGTGTTGTTCTTTATTTTCTGTCTTAATTTTGGATTTTTTTTAATACTGGTAGCCAGATGGTGTTCATTTTCATGGTTTCCTCCTTTCTGTTGAAATTGTCCACATGCTTGTGGAGTTCAATGGCTTCTCTGTGTAGTCTGTGTAGTTTCCCCCAGGAAGGAAACAGACAGGCTTTGAAGCTGCCAGGGTATTCAATGCTAATCAAGATGGCCAACTGCACCATTCACGCCTCCAGCAGACCAGAGTTCGTTCTCCCACCCTGGACCTTCCACAGATAAACCCCACTTGCCTAGTTTCCAACAGACTCACAACCTGAGGATGCCTGCCACAGGTGTGGGCGAAACGTCAGGAGAGAATGTTTCTGGAACATGGCTATACAGTCCGGAAAACTCACAGCAACCCAGTGATTCCGGCCATGAAAGCCTTCGACAACTGTGGCTGAGTTTTTGCACAAGCATGGACAAACTGGCAAAATATGATGCTGGCAGAGCGGAATTTCCGTAGGAGATGGTGCTAATAGGCTGTTAGGAATTGTGGGAGTTGAAGTCCAAAACACTTGGAGGGCCGAAGTTTGCGCATGCCTGTTTAGCATAAAACTAGGAGAAACTACATCTCCCAGCACGCACCTCTCCAAGAAAGGCCGCCAAGCCCTCCCCGTCCGCCGCTGATGCATTGTTTGAGAATCACACCTTTTTGTTAACAATAACCTTCCGCTCCAGAGGAGAGGAAAAATAGTCCCTCTCAAAAAACACGGCGAGGGTTGAATTTAGTGGGGTGGAAGTGAGATTTAATTCCATTTTCGTTCTGTGCGGCGTGAGGGGCGCTTTCTTTCCCTCCAGGATTCTTTCTTCCTTCGCGTCGCGGGAGGAAAGGGTGGGCGAAGCACTTCCGTTTCGCGGAGGGAGCGCATATAAGGACCGCGGTGGGGGAGCCGGACCCTCTTTCGCCTCTTCAGCGTCGACATGGTGGGTAGTGCACGCGCCGCTTAGATGAGGCCTGATACTATTAGGGGACAACAGAAGGTCCGGCAAAAGGAAAAAGGGGGGGAGGAGCTTTGAGAAAGAAGAGCCGCGGTCATCTTTGAGGGTATCCGTGTCTCTTTGTAAGCTGGCTTTGGTGGGTGGGTGGATACAATAGCCATGGCCTGCCATCTCCTCGTAACAGATTCCCTGCGAATCTTTAAGCGAGCCATTATTTTCCTCCCCGCCTCCCCCACCCCCACCCCGCTTTGGAAATGGTACGCTCCCCCGTTAGAATGCGATAGCTGGGCCACGTTCTGTTGGGGCGCGAGGCTCCCAGGAGACGGAAGGCCGCCTCCCTTCAGGCCTCGCGCTCTCTCTCGGGCCACCGACCGGGCGGAAGTGACGTCTGAGAACGCGAGGCCTCGTTCGGGCCCAGTTTCAAGAGGAAATAAATGGGCCATGCGTTGTCGAAGGTTTCCATGTCCGGAATCAATGGGTTGCGGTGAGTTTTCCGGGGTATATGGCCATTTCCAGAAGCATTCTCTCCTGACGTTTCGCCCGCATCTATGGCAGGTATCGTCAGAGGTTGTGAGGTCTGTTGGAAACTAGGCGAGTGGGGTTTATATAGCTGTGGAAAGTCCAGGGTGGGAAAAAGAACTCTTACTTATTTTGAGGCAAGTGTGAATGTTGAAATTAGCCAGATTGATTAGCATTGAATAGTCCGGCAGCTGCCTGGGGGAATCTTGTTGGGAGGTGTTAGCTGGCCCTGATTGTTTCCTGTCTGGAATTAGTCTGTTTTCTGAGTGTGGTTCTTTATTTACTGTCCTGATTTTAGTGTTTTTTAAAAAATACTGTTGGCCAGATTTTGTTCATTTTCACTCAGAAAACAGGAATTCAAAACATGAATCAATCAGGGCCACCTAACACCGCCTAACAAAGGATTTCCCCAAACAGTAAGCAGCTAGATCTTGAAGCTAGAAAGCTTTTCAATGCTAATCAAGGTGGTCAGTTGCAACATTCACACTTGCCTCCAGCAGTTCTTTCTCCCACCCTGAACATTCCACAGATATCTAAACCCCACTTGTTTTAACAGACCTCACCACCTCTGAGGGTGCCTCCCATAGATGCCGGCGAAATGTCTGAAAAGAATGCTTCTGGGACATGGCCATACAGACCGGAAAACTCAAAGCAACCCAATAAATTGTTCCTTTCTGAAAACAGCCTTTGTGGTGCCTGTTGTTTTATGTTCACAGCAAGGGCACCTTGCTTGCAGGCCCTTGTGGTGGTTGCCACTTTGGCTTATGAGATATATATCTATGTTTAACTGTTAAATCAAATTGATGATGAATCCTTTAAAATCCTTTAAAGGCAAGAAAGAACATTTGTTGAACAAAAGGCATTTCTGGACTAGAACAGAAGCCCATCTAATGGAAGGATTGGTTGGCTGAACTGTCTTTAGTTTCAATCTGTAACATGGAACCTGTTTTAATGTTAAGATGCGTAAGTACATAGTACTATGCATCTGCCATTGTCCTATTGTCTCATCTAGTCGGGATTTTTCTTAAATTACACAAGCCAACGTATTTTTCATCAGATATAATTTTAAGTCATTCTTAGTTTTTTTGTGCTGAATTCAGATCTGTGTTTATTTTTTTTTTCTCTATCACGTGTAGCTTTTGCCATGAGGCTAATCGAATAATTAATTCATTTACGTATGGATATCAATTAGATTCTATTGATATCAGTGCGTAAATGCATTAATTAAGTCTAGTTGTGTCCAACTCTGAGTGTTGGTATTCATCTCCAGGGAAGAGTATGGACACCTATTAATGTTTTCTTTTCTGTTTTACCAGACGAAGAAGAGAAGGAACAACGGCCGTGCCAAGAAGGGCCGTGGGCATGTCCAGCCAATTCGCTGTACCAACTGTGCCCGCTGTGTCCCCAAGGATAAGGCTATTAAGAAGTTTGTCATCCGAAACATTGTAGAGGCAGCAGCTGTCAGAGACATCTCTGAAGCAAGCGTCTTTGACTGTAAGTACCTTCTGCCACCACACATGTTTTATTTTACCATTCTGTAAGTGGTGAGATAGAAAATTAAAGGATGATGATGTGGGGTGATTTTCTCAGATCCAGGGGTCACCGAGGAGTTGCTAGACTGGGAAGGCCCTGTCGCCTCTTACCTCAGCTCCATTTTTGAACAATTTTCCAATATCTTCCAGAGCACAGTTTTGCAAGGTTTCCCCACCCCTCCCCAGGCCCTGAAAATTCAAGAGCAATAACATAAATTAATCCAAATTGGAGGTAAATCCCAAACTAGATTGTTCACAAAATTTGTCAGAATAATTAAATGAATAGTGTGATTAGATATCTTGCCAAGATATTTTATTTATCCACCATAACTAAAAAGAAAAATCTTCGTGCGGAAAAGAGTAGATTCACCTGTCGTAGATTGCTTACTGAAACATGTTGGATGTTACCCATGTGTTGTTTTGCCAGAATAAACCTGAAGGCTGTATATGGTTTTAAACTCCTAGTAACAATTAAAAATGTTTTCTTATAAATCATTTCCTTTTGGGAAGATTTTGTGAGCCCTGTGGGAGTTTTTCACCCACAGGGAGTCATGGAGATATTGTTGTTGGAAGTATCTGGCTGACTTTGGCTTTTCTGGAATGACTCTGTGGTTCTGACCCTGCTGTTTGTTCTTTTCCCAGCCTATGTGTTGCCGAAACTCTATGTGAAGCTTCACTATTGTGTGAGCTGTGCCATCCACAGCAAGGTGGTGAGAAACCGCTCTCGTGAGGCTCGGAAGGACCGCACCCCTCCGCCTAGGTTCAGGCCTGCAGTAAGTAGACTGACTCCAAAGATGGAGGCTCACTTGCAATTAAATGAAATGAACGCTCCTGATATCAGAGGTGAAGCCCTCTCATGGCTGCCTGTCCTCTTTGTATTGCATAGTGCAGTCATGTAAGCAGATGAGATCAGTAGTTGTCATGTTCAGAGATAGAAAAACAAATTGTATCTAAAATACACTAAAATGTCCCGCCATAGACATGTGATGGGGTATCAAGTAATATAAATCAGCATTCATTTAAGTGCGTGATCTGGAAGGTGAGGATTATGCGCACTTGCCTGTTCTGTTGAATCCACCCTGCAAGTTGACTAAAAGCAAAATGATTTGCTACAGGGAGAACTGATAAAACCACACGAATGTTTTCTAACAGATGGTTTCCTTTTTCCCTCCAGGGTGCTGCACCAAGACCACCCCCCAAGCCGATGTAAAGAGATTGTTGGAATGATGTCAGTTTGCTAATATCAGCTAAATAAATACATTTACAGTCATTCTGCATGTTACTGGACTTTTTGTTTGTGGTTGTATCATAAAAGGAGCAGGCTTTTAAAGCTGTTGAGATTGACGGGCATATAGAATCAGAGTTGGAAGAGACCTTGTGGGCCATCCAGTTCTGCCATGCAGGAAAAGTACAATCAAAGTACAGATGGACCCATCCAGCCTCTGTTGAAAAGCCTCCAAAGAAGGAGCCTCCACCATACTCGGAGGCAGAAAGTTCCACTGCTAGACAGCTCATACAGTCAGGAAATTCTTCCTAGTTTCCAGGGGAACAGAAAACAAGCTTGTTCCCTCCTCTTTATGACATCCTTTCACGTATTTTTACATGACTCTCATCATGTCTCTAAGCCTTCTCTTCTGCAGGCTAAACATATCCAGCTGCTTCTCATAGGGTATGGTCTCTAGACCTTTGATCATGTTAGTTGCTCTCCTCTGGACACTTTCCAGCTTGTCAATATCTCTAAAATTGTGGTGCCCAGAAATGGCCACAGGATTCCAGGTGAGATCCGACCAAAGCAGGATAGAGGGGCACCATGACTTCACTTGCTTTAGACACTGTACTTCTTTTGATGCAGCTCAAAATCCTGTTGCCTTTTTTAGTTGTTGCATCACACTGTTGGTTGAAGTTCAACTTGTTCTTCACAGACTCCCAAGATTCACATGTGCTGTTTGTCAAGCCAGGCATCACCCATTCTGTATCTTTGCATTTCATTTTTTCTACCTAAATGTAGTATTTTACATTTATCTTTGTTGAAATTCATTTTGTTAGTTTTGGCCCAGCTCCCTAATGTGTTAAGGTCGTTTTGAATTCTGATCCTGTCCTCTGGTATATTCGCTATCCCTCTTAATTTGGTGTCATCTGCAAGCTTGATAAGCATGCCCTCTAAACCTTCATCCAAGTCATTAATAAAGATGAGCAGTGCTGGGCCCCAGGACTGAACCTTGCGGCACTCAACTCGCTTCTTTCCAAGTTTGAACACCCTTTGGGTTCGGTTGCTTAACCAATTAGAAATCCACCCAATAGTAGCATTATCTAGCCCACATTTTATTGGTTTGTTTGCAATGATTTGGTGTACAGTACAAGGGAAAAGGAGATCAGCAACAAAAACAACTTTCTATCTCCTTGCAATATGTGAAGTAGTGACGTCCCTTTTTATTTAGTAATGAGGTCTTTTGTGTGCTGAAAACAGTTTTCAGATAAAAAGTCTGGCATAACAGTGAGAGCAACCGGAATAATAAAAACGTAATTGGGACACTGCACAGCCCAGGCACCTGCTCTTTCCCTTTGCGCTTGCCTTTCCTTGGAGGGGAGTTGACTGTCGATTCTATTCAAATCTTCTGATTTTGTTATACACTGGTTTGTGTTGACATTCTTATTTCCACTTTAAAGAAAGGAAAGAGATGGATGAGGGTAGCTGTCTCTTTATCCCCTTGTTCAGAGTGTGTGCTGTCAAAAGCAGTTGTCAGGCAAGTGTCAAAAAGAAGCAAAAGTGCATGGCTCAAGTTAAGGGTAAGTGGCTTGCCTCTCTAAATTGAATGGCCAAGCATTACTCCAAATGTTTGTTTTAAGCTTCCAGCCTGTCCCATCTTTGGCTATGCTAGTCCATGTTGCTACTATTTGAAAGGAACAGTGAGTGATCAGGAACCAGAGAGTAATCTGGTGTTTTTGCTGTCACAAACCATTAATCTTTGGACTCCACCTAATACAGAGTAGAAAATCTGGAGCAACACTGAAGTTTCTACAGACTTCCCCTTTGTGTGGGTGGGATGGGAGGATCCATTTAATAAACAATAGATTTTGGCTCCAGATTTTACTATTTGTACGTGTATACATCAAAGTGTAAGTTTAAATTGCAGAATGTAGTTCAGTCAAAAAATGCATACTAGTTCTTCAGATTAACGTGGCATGGCGATGTTCAGAATTACTAAATCTCTTTCAAGGTGTTATCCTTCACTCACTTATGCGTGTGTCTACACTAGAAATGTATGCTGAACTTAGAAGTGCTAGCATCAAGGAGAAACATACACACTGTTTTGACATTTTGCTGTGAAAATGTTTATAGGTGAATGTTTCCCCCTGACATTAAGTTTAGTTGAGTCTGACTCGGTTGGTGCTCATCTCCATTTCTAAGCCAAAGAGCCGGTGTTGTCCATAGATGCCTCCAAGGGCATGTGGCTGGCATGGCTGCATGGAACACCATTACCTTCCCACTGGAACGGTACCTATTGATTTACTCACATTTGCATGTTTTCAAACTGCTAGGTTGGCAGAAGCTGGGGCTAACAGCGGGAGCTCACCCCGCTCTCTGGATTTGAACCGCCAACCTTTTGATCATCACGTTCAGCAGCTCAGCGGTTTAATCTGTTGAGCCACTGGGGGCTCCTGAATATGCTTATACATGTTGAGTATCCTATATTGTAAAAGCTTAGAACCAGAAGTGTTTTGAATTTTGGAATACTGTATTAGCATATACGTACATAATGAGATCTTAGGGAACCCAGTTCTACACATGAAATACATTTATGTTTCATATACCTCTTATTGTACTCATAGCCTGAAAGTAATTTTATATGCAATTTTTAAATAATTATGAGCATGAGACAAAATTTGTGTACACTGAACCATCAGAAAGAAACGTACCACAGTCTCAGTCACCAATGTAGGCAATTTGGTGTTTTGGAGGAATTCAGCTTCATACCTGAAAGCAACCATAACTCCTGAGTATGTAAGTATCACTACTGTAACAGCTGCTATTGTTCTGAAATACTGGCCATTGCATAGAGTTAAGATCTGTTGATATTAAAGATCACATTAATGTATGGTAGAGCTATGAATAAATTGTGTGCTTTGCTGTAGCATGAAGCAAGAACTCTTATAAATATGATGAAACTAATGGTAGATTTTAGTTTGCAAGACCAACTTGCCTTGCAAAAGCAAATAGACATGGTTTATTTTGCGCTACTCAGCTTATAATGCAGATTGTGTGATATCTGTCATGTACCAGGTTCACTTATGTGAGGCAGAAAGCATTTTCTGCATTTTATGGCCTAGTTTAAACCTGGTGTTGAACTGAAATTCCTAGAATTTGAGTCCATTAGGGATATTGTTCATGGTGCCTGGAGGTATCTTGGAAAATCCAATCAGATCTTTAAAATGACATCATATATTCTTTGTTCTGTATTCCATTTAATGTTCTATCAGCTACATTATGGATCTGTTGCAATACTGGAGAAAGTACAGTAACCAATAGTGTGTCACAGTAGGACTTTCAGCCTGGTGTTGTCCCTGTTTCACAAAGCAAGGATAATAGTTTTTGTTAGTAAATACTAACCCAGTGGTTCTCAACCTTCCTAATGCTGCAACCCCTTCATACAATTCCTCACGTTGTGGTGACCCCCAAACATAACATAATTTTCATTGCTACTTCATAACAATTTTGCTACTGTTATGAATAGTAATGTAAATATCTGATATGCAGGATGTATTTTCCTTCTCTGGACCAAATTTGGCACAAATACCCGATATGCCCAAATTTGAATACTGGTGGGGGGTTTTTTTGGGGGGGGACGACTGATTTTGTCATTTGGGAGTTGTAGTTGTTGGGATTTATAGTTTACCTACAATCAAAGAGCATTCTGAACTCCACCGACGATGGAATTGAACCCGTCTTGGCACACAGAACTCCCATGACCAACAGAAAATACTGGAAGGGTTTGGTGGGCACTGACCTTGAGTTTGGGAGTTGTAGTTCACCTACATCCAAAGAGCACTGTGGACTCAAACAATGATGGATCTGGACCAAACTTGGCATGAATACTCAATATGCCCAAATTTGAACTGGTGGAGTTTGGTGATAATAGGCCTTGACATTTGTTAGTTGTAGTTGCTGGGATTTATAGTTCACCTACAATCAAAGAGACCCCACCAATGATACAATTGGGGCAAAATTTCCCACACAGAACCCCCATCACCATCAAAAAATACTACAGGGATTTCTGTTCCTAAGACCATAAATATGTGTTTTCTGATGGTCTTTGGTGACCCCCCCCCCCCCGAAACCCCCTCAGGGCTCCCGATCCCCAGGTTGAGAAATGCAGGTGACTCGATTTTTAGAAGCCTTCAAAAGCAGCCATTACATTATGTCTCAATAATCGCATCAGGGCTTCTAAGAATTAAAGGGATGTGGAGAAAAAGAAATTTGGCAGCACCTTTAAGACTAAATGGTTTTTATTTTAGCATGTGCTTTCAATTGAATCAATTTCTACAGAAGCAGTACAGAGGGATCCTGGGCCTCATTAAACTTAAGTAAAGGTAAAGGTATTCCCCTGACGTTAAGTCCAGTCATGTCTGACTCTGGGAGTTGGTGCTCATCTCCATTTCTAAGCCGAAGAGCCGGTGTTGTCCGTAGACACCTCCAAGGTCATGTGGCCGGTATGACTCATGGAGTGCCGTTACCTTCCCACTAGAGCGGTACCTATTGATCTACTCACATTGGCATGTTTTCGAACTGCTAGGTTGGCAGAAGCTGGAGCTAACAGCCGGTGCTCACTCCGCTCCCGGGATTTGAACCTGGGACCTTTCGGTCTGCAAGTTCAGCAGCTCAGTGCTTTAACACACTTCACCACCGGGGCTCCACAGGAGGCAGCCATAGGATTTAAAGTGAGATGCCAACTCTATGCCTGCTCTTTAAAGTATAGTGTGATTAAGGCGCTTGTTTGGAAACGATCAAGGGATTTCACCTTGGCTGGGTTTACAGTAGTGATTGGCTTCCCAGAGTGTAATTCAAAGCCGTGGCCACAGGGAGGCGCTAATGGGCAGCCAAGGCAGCGTTGCCGCCTTCTGTTTTGCTTCTATTTTGGAAGGAGTGGACCATACAGAGGCAGGAACTCTGAAGCCCACAAGACCAAGGCCCTGCAAAAGTAGGGAGGGAGCACTTAAATGTTTTAGTCAAGACTTAGCAATCTTGTCTGCCTGGAATCCTCAGTCATATTTGCATGAGGCTTGTTTTGATTGCGTTCCCTGCGAAGGGAGAGCCCTGGCTGCTAATTAGGTCAAGAAGGACTTTTTCCTCCTTAGTGGCACCATGTTTCCTGCCTGTGATTCGCCCTCTGGGAGGGGTGGAGGGAAATCAGAGGTGGAAACGTAGCAACACCTAAGAGAAAGAGGCCCAACAGGTGCCGGTTAGGAAATGTAGACTCACTTAAGGGTCTCCAAGTCAGAATTGGCTCCCATCAGAAAGAAGCCCTTCAAATGAGGAGGGGTGGATCTGACCGCAACTTCAGATCAAAGCAGATTTAAAGTCCCACTTATTGAGTTTGTTCTCCATCATGCTCCTACTTAGTAGCTAAGCTGCAGAACTTGCTGACCGGAAGGTCAGCGCTTTGAATCCACGGGACCGGATGAGCTCCCGTTGTTAACCCCAGCTTCTACCAACCTAGCAGTTAGAAAACATGCAAATAATAATAATAATAATAATAATAATAATAATAATAATAATAACTATTTTTATACCCCGCCTCCATCTCCCCGAAGGGACTCGGGGCGGCTTACATGGGGTCAAGCCCAAATAAAAACAATAACTATAAAACACATCCAATGAAAAAAAGACATGCACAGTTAGAAAATTTAAACATTAACATATAAAGATAAAAATGTGAGTAGATCAATATATCCCTTATATTCGGAAGGAATTGGGATATACAGTAGAGTCTCACTTACCCAAGCCTCGCTTATCCAAGCCTCTGGATTATCCAAGCCATTTTTGTAGTCAATGTTTTCAATATATCGTGATATTTTGGTGCTAAATTCATAAATACAGTAATTACAACATAACATTACAGCGTATTGAACTGCTTTTTCTGTCAAATTTGTTGTCTAACATGATGTTTTGGTGCTTAATTTGTAAAATCATAACCTAATTTGATGTTGAATAGGCTTTTCCTTAATCCCTCCTAATTATCCTAGATATTTGCTTATCCAAGCTTCTGCCGGTCCGTTTTGCTTGGATAAGTGAGACTCTACTGTACCGCTTTGGTGGGAAGATAACGGCACTCCATCCAGTCATGCCGGCCAAGTGACCTAGGAGGCGTCTATGGACAATGCCGACTCTTCGGCTTAGAAATTGAGATGAACACCACCCCCCAAAGTCGGACTTGACTAGACTTAATGTCAAAGGGAAACCTTTACCTTTAGGGAAGGGGAATGATTTGGGTCAGAAACACAGAACCAAGGAGAAGACACACCGTACAGAACTCTGTCCTGACTGATTAGGAGAAGAGCACTTAAAGCAATGGGTCTCAACCTGTGGGTCCGCAGATGTTTTTGGCCTACAACTCCCAGAAATCTCAGATAGTTTACCAGCTGTTAGGAGTTCTGGGAGTTGAAGGCCAAAAACATCTGGGGACTCTAAATTGAGAACCACTGACTTTAAAGAAAAGCACATCACAGCTTAAAACAAGAGTAAATCACAACTCCCATTGACCCTGACTAACGCTCTGTGGTGAGGACTGATGGGAGTTTCAGTCTCATGCCCAGAAGACCCCATGTTGGACTACTCCCGGCAAAAGCCAAACGATACTTGAGACTCCTATTTTTAACATTTTAAACTATTTTAAACATAGTCACTGCTGGATTTAATATTTTCAAAAACAGAAGAAACACTTGTTCTTTTTTTTCTAAGAAGACCTCAATGGAATCTGAAATATCTTGACCACCTGCCAAAAATTAACATAATTAAAAATAAAATATAACAAAACTTTGTTTCTAGACCATCCTCTCTCCTTTATACACAGAAAAAAAGGCAAAATTCAATGCCCAAATTAATACAAACACATCAAAAATCAAAGTAATACAGTAGAGTCTCACTTATCCAATGTAAACGAGCCGGCAGAACGTTGGATAAGCAAATATGTTGGATAATAAGGAGAGATTAAGGAAAAGCCTATTAAACATCAAATTAGGTTATGATTTTACAAATTAAGCACCAAAACATCATGTTATACAACAAATTTGATAGAAAAGGTAGTTCAATACGCAGTAAGGTTATGTTGTAATTGCTGTATTTACGAATTTAGCACCAAAATATCATGATATATCGAAAACTACAAAAATGCGTTGGATAATCCAGAACGTTGGATAAGCGAATATTGGATAAGTGAGACTCTACTGTACACAATAATAACAGTAAACTTGTAGCAAAAGAATTAAAACAGTATAAAATAATCAAATAGACATGATAACACTAATAACATGAATCAACATTAAAACATATACCTTGTAGGACAATTAAAATACATTAGAAATGGCTATAATTGGTCTTCACTTAAAATATGTCATAGCCACCATAAGGTGAAAATATATTAGTATCCTAGTAATCCTACTAGC
The DNA here is from genome assembly GCF_035594765.1 of Anolis carolinensis. Lineage (NCBI taxonomy): Eukaryota > Metazoa > Chordata > Lepidosauria > Squamata > Anolidae > Anolis > Anolis carolinensis. The sequence goes on from NC_085842.1 coordinate 167,167,488, forward strand.
ATCGTCTACACTCAATTTTAAGACTAAAATGATGCATCCTTTGAGATTTGAACATCATGGTTCTCTGCTGCCCACATATAAAGATAGTTAAATACTGTGCTATGTTTATTGTAATAGCGGCATTACTGTCTGTTTCTCCAAAGATGCAGCTATGTTAGTTTTTTTCTGTGCAAAATGGAGGAAGGAATCAGAAGAAAACCACCAGCATCATCATCTTTAAGACTGATTCTTATGTTGGCAAGAGCTTTCGTTAATCGCTACTACAAAGGCAATATAGAAAGATATCAAAGTCTTTGTTTATTAATCATATTTACACAGTTGTGATACTGGGATGGAATGTAATCCAAAAAGATGCAAATCACAACCCTCACCCAAAATCTTCAAAATCTTCATGTGTAACATGATACAGGTCTTTCAGATCGTTAGTGATCAGTCTTTGTTCATATCTCTGCTAATAAATTGAAATTTGTGGATGCAATTGCATTCAGCTGTTTCCCTGTTTCATTGCAATTTCTTTGTTCAAGGAACTTCATCTTAGAATCATAGAATCATAGAATAGTAGAGTTGGAAGAGACCTCATGGGCCATCCAGTCCAACCCCCTGCTAAGAAGCAGGAAATCGCATTCAAAGCATCCCCGACAGATGGCCATCCAGCCTCTGCTTAAAAGCCTCCAAAGAAGGAGCCTCTTGTAATGTGTTGTCAAAGGCTTTCATGACCGGAATCACTTGGTTGCTGTGAGTTTTCCGAGCTGTATGGCCTTGTTCCAGAAGCATTATCTCCTGACGTTTCACCCACATCTATGTCAGGCATGTTTTGTCGAAGGCTTTTATGTTCAGAATCCCAGGGTTATTGTGCGTTTTCCAGGCTGTATGGCCATGTTCCAGAAGCATTATCTCCTGAAGTTTCACTCACATCTATGGCAGACATCCTCACAACCTCTGAGGATACTGAGGCGGGAGGTTAAAGAACCCCAGGAAATGCCATATATGGGCAGAGATGGCAACGGCTAGCGACCCGGGTGCATAAGCTCACAGAAACATGTGATTTCTGGGAAATCACGTGTTTCTGAAGAAATGAAAGCTAAAGATAAACAAACAGCGCATGCGTACGCAGGCGCTCTGAATGATTTGTGAGCACGGCACAGAAAGAGTGCAGCCGGCCTGCTGGTCAGCACTGATTGGGCAGCGTCACAACTCTAAGCCAATGAATTTGCTTGTGGGCGGGCATAACCCGAACCCTGTAGTGTGTATAAATATTTTCTCAGCCCGTCACTGGGGGTTCTCCCTGGAGAAGCACTTACTTTGTGCTAGGGGGAACCCTAGTGGCCATTAGCGAAATAAAACTGCTTTCTTGGAATTCCTTCAGTTGTCCGTCTCCATTCCTCCACTGCGCTCAAACAAGGACCGGAGCACAAAGGTTCCGCTACATTTTCTGGTGACCCCGACGTGATTTCCTATAAGACGGGCCAGGAGATTGGAGACAGATCCCGTTGGCGGGACGGCCTCAACTCAGCGGTGGGGGCCTGAGGCAACTACCGTGAGACGAGAAGGGGCCCCTGAATATTACAAGACCGGCTACGGTGCTTGCCTCTGATGCCAACGCCGACTGACGGTGAGAGCTGCAACATCAGCGAGGTTCCATAGAAACCGGCTAGGAGGAAAAGGATCCAGGGAAAAAAGCCCAGGGGCGAAGGTTGGTCCGACGTCTACAGAAATCTGGCAAGTATAGGGGTTTGCATGAGATATTAAGGGAACGCCAGCGCTGGGAGGGACAAAAAAAAGTTCCCAGGGAGGTAGAAAGGGGTTCTGTCTTGTGTTTCCTGACGCATGCCATTGAGTGGCCGGGTGCCCAGGCCAGGACAGTCCCCTCTATTAGGCAGGATGGGAGGGAAAAATTCAAAGAGCTCCACTCCCTTACAATGCATCTTAGATAATTTTGGCTCTTTTGCTAGCAGAGCCGTAGCAGGGAATCCAAGGGACCTGAGAGATTATAGACTGAGGAATTTGTGTCAGGGAGAATGGCCAGAGTTTGGTTTAGGTTGGCAAGTAGAAGGAACGTGGGATCTGAAACTGATCCGAACAGTGGAAGAATATTGTGCTGTGAATCATCCGAACCAGTGGGTCTATATTGCTACGTAGGAACGGGTAGTTAGAGAAGATCCAGGTTGGGTTCGACAGTGCAGGAATGGCAAATGTATGGTGGTGAAGAAGGAGGGGAAAAAGAAGGAAGTTTTCCAATCCAATGAGGAAGACTACCCAGATTTACAGTTGAGTGTACAGGCTAGACAACAGGAATTATTGCCGCCACCCTTGCCACCGCCCCCCCCCACCCCAGGGAACAGCCCCCGGTGCACCTACACTAGGAACGAGACCCCCACCCTACTCTTCGGAGTCAACCGAAGCGGCCAAGAAACACTATCCTAGCCTAGAAAAATATCAGGAGGAAACAAAGGAAAAGAAGAAGTCACAACGGATGCCCAGTGATGCTTCTCCGGCACAAACTCGGAGACATGGAGCTCCGGTGTGGCCTGGTGATTCACCGACCGGACTGGCCCTCCAGATGCCCTTGAGAACGGTGCCTGTGATAAACAACAGGAATGAGATAGTTCAAGCATACCAGGTGACGAGGTTCTGGTCAAGGATTGGAAGATTGAGCCATTGGGACCCAAGTGGCGAGGACCCTATGTTGTGCTCCTGTCTACCCCCACTGCAGTGAAGGTGAAGGAGATTAAGCCGTGGATACATTACACCCGTGTAAAACTAGCACCTGAGGAGTGGCGGACGGAGCGAGTTCCTGGTGAGGACCTGAGACTCAGGATCATCCGGCAACTCCCTAAGGGGTCAACAAGGCCATGAAGCTGATCCCTTCGGGTGCAACGGAGCGTCGGTGGTCAAGTATGTCGCAGCATGGCCCAACAAAGGCGCTCTCCGGGAGATGGTGGCTAGACATTTTGAGAGGAAAAAGTGGGAGACAAGTTATGAGGAGGGGAGGAAAGCGCACTGTGTTTGGTATATTATTTGTGCTGAGTTTTATTCTCTCTTTTGGAAAAAGAGCACATGGGAATTGGATAAAAGAACATGCCAATTATATGTTTGAGCAGCACGGGAAAGAGGTAGCATTAATATATGAACACCCCCTCACCGTAGGAGATTTTTCATTTCTTCCCGATTTAATTGATGAACCACAGATTGTGTTGGAGGGATTGTCCAAGGCTCAGGAGGGTCCACCTACCGTGTTTTCTAGCATACCGCAAAAGATAAATAAAACTCGGTTTCGACGGTTTAGATACCATACCTCCACCAGGGGTTTGTGCTTCTGTTGTGGAGGATCGGGAATATGGAATTCTGAGTGGAAACACTGGGGAACTAGGCAGGCGTTCTTTTCCCGATTAGGCAATTATTCCCATTGTCGAGACCGGTTCTATCTACATGGACGATTTAATACATCTTATGTCTCACGATTAAATCTAACCGCAACCGAGTGGGCTAGCATGTATCCAGATTATCCCACATTTAGTGTGAATGATTCTATTGAGGGCCTAAAATCTTATATGAACATACTGCAACAATTAACCCAACTGAGCCTAGGTAAAAGCCTCTGTCCGTTATGGCAAATTAGGGATCCAAATCTATGGTTTTTCTTTGATAAATGGGCCACAAATTATCACCCCGGCAACTACCAGTGTGTCGGTGTGGGTTATTTGACATTCCCAGTTCAGGTCTTACACAAAAGGCATCAGCGCCTGAAACGGGACATTGTGCAAACAGGCCCTCTAGGACCAGAATGCTCGGATGAGGTCATTATTAACAAGGCCCTGTCAGGTTCAGAAGCCTCCCGTGTAGGAGGAGGCCTGATCACAGGCTTGTTGACCCTGGGTGCTTACCCAGGGATTGTAGCTCAAGCAAATCGTAGAAGTGTTCTAGGCCTGACTTGCCGCCTTGAAAAGTCCATAAATGCCACTGGTAAAATTTTCCGGGAAATCCAGTCTGAAGTAGAAGAAATCAGCCAGATGGCCCTACAGCATAAGTTGGCCCTTGACTACCTACTGGCGGCCAGGGGGGGGTTATGCGCCATGGTTAGAGGGCGTTGTGTAGTGAAATTTCATAACTTGAATAGTACTATTGAAGATGACATCGAGTCATTACAAAAGTTAATTTACAATAATGTCCAGGAGATAGAAGGTTGGTCTCCCTTCTCCTGGGTGACTAGCTGGTTACCCTCAATAGAATGGTTGAAGAACATATTGTTGATAGGGATTTTAGGATTGTTCATTGTTCTCATAGTTATGTGCTGCACTCCAATAATGATGCAAATGTGTACTAGGTGTGTCACACAATCCTTACCTGAAAAAAAGATAGCCATACTCCAAGCCAAGCGGGATTGGATGGAACCATAATGCTTTGCTTCAGCTTTTGTACATGCGCTTCGCAAAAAGAAAATGGGGGAGTGAGGCGGGAGGTTAAAGAACCCCAGGAAATGCCATATATGGGCAGAGATGGCAACGGCTAGCGACCCGGGTGCATAAGCTCACAGAAACATGTGATTTCTGGGAAATCACGTGTTTCTGAAGAAATGAAAGCTAAAGATAAACAAACAGCGCATGCGTACGCAGGCGCTCTGAATGATTTGTGAGCACGGCACAGAAAGAGTGCAGCCGGCCTGCTGGTCAGCACTGATTGGGCAGCGTCACAACTCTAAGCCAATGAATTTGCTTGTGGGCGGGCATAACCCGAACCCTGTAGTGTGTATAAATATTTTCTCAGCCCGTCACTGGGGGTTCTCCCTGGAGAAGCACTTACTTTGTGCTAGGGGGAACCCTAGTGGCCATTAGCGAAATAAAACTGCTTTCTTGGAATTCCTTCAGTTGTCCGTCTCCATTCCTCCACTGCGCTCAAACAAGGACCGGAGCACAAAGGTTCCGCTACAATACCTGTGGGCAAAACGTCAGGAGAGAATGCTTCTGAAATATGGCCATACAGCCCGGAAAACCCACAGCAACCCACAGTTGAAATGCTCTGCTACTAGTTTTGGGGGTACTGCCATTTCTTATGTCAGATTTGAGTCCATTTATCCTTTTGCGTAGAAACTGATGCAGAGCATGGAAGGGCACTGTAGAAATAGGATGGTGTATATCACAACGGAGGAGAGAGCAGGCAAATGCCCCTTTTGGCAGTGTGAAATATTTTTAGCCCTTGTAATATTGCTTCCTGAAAAGAGGTGTGGACAGAGTTGGCATCTGGGTTTGTGGTAGGGCCTTGTCCTTGTCCTACCACCCATATTAGGAATTCTGTTGTAAATTAGTAGTTGTTTCAGACTGGAATGCTGTCTGTAGACTAATGAATGCCTGCCTCCTGGAGCTTGCAAGAGGGCTGTATTGTTCTGCAGAATTGATTGTTGCTCAATCATATGCTTCAGTGATCTCAGCTGGTGCCTGGAGATGACACATAGAGGTGTTCCTTCATTGTCTGTCTTGTAGTAGACGTTTCCTGACCTTGCCTCATTGGTTTACTTTTTCACCTCTTTAGGCGAGTCTTGGGGTTTGAGAAATAGCTTTTGCAAATCCACGAGTTTTGAGTGTCTGTCCTGTTGGTCTGAGCAGATATGTCAGAGACTTTGGCTGTAAACAATAGATCTGGCAATATTTTCTGATTAGAAACTGGAAGTATGTGCACATATGTAGTCATCATGCCTAAAAGTTCATTATGCAATGGCTCAGAAAGGGAATTGCAGTGTGGATTGTTCCAGGCTCAGGTTGATCATAAGGTTAAAGTTATTAAAATCCTGGCGAAACATCTGTAATGGACTGTAGTATGACATGTCTGAATTGCTTTCATTAACGAAATATTTCTCTCCCAGCTCTCAGTCTGGAGATGATTGCTACAAACTATATAGCCCAGGGGTCCTCAAACTTTTTAAGTGGAGGGCCGATTCATGGTCCGTCAGATTGTTGAGGGGCCAAATTATCATTTGAAAAAAAAAAACGAACAAATTCCTATGCTCACTGCACATGTCTTATTTGTAGTGGGAAAAAAACAAACCTAGCAACAATTACTTATTTATTTATTTACTACATTTATACCCCACCGTCTCTCACCCCGAAGGGGACTCAGAGCGGCTTACAAGTTGTATGTACATACAATATATTATATTATTAGCATAGCACAATATTAGCATTATATAATACTATATTGTACTATACCATTATACCGTAATATTATTAGAAATATTACATTTAATATATAATATATAATTAATATTATTATATTATACAATATTATTATATTGTATTATTATTATTAGCCGCCCTGAGTCCCCTATTGGGTGAGAAGGGTGGGGTAGAAATACTGAAATAAATATTATATTGTATTACATTATAATATTATTATCAATATTAGATGTATACACAATACATTATATTATTACATATCATTCATTTACAATATTTCATTTACAATATTGGTAAATAAAAGAACAATACAATATTTAAAAATAAAAAATAATTTTAACCAACATACTGTAAACTTATCAGGATTTCAGTGGGAAGTGTGGGCCTGCTTCTGGCAAATGAGATAATCAAGTAGGATTGTTGTTTTTGTGCCTTCAAGTCATTTCAGACTTTGGGTGAGCCTAAGTCTAAAACTGAGGACGGGGGCCAGGTAAATGGCCTTGGAGGGCCGCATCCGGCCCCCGGGCCTTAGTTTGGGGACCCCTGATATAGCCTATCAGTCTATCAGGAATCCATCTCCCTGGTTAGGTGTACCTTCGCAATCTACCAGGTTTGAGTGTGTTCACTTGAAAGTGGGAGGCCGGGACAGTTTGGGGAGTCTGCTGGTGTACCGACCACCCCGCGACACAGCAGTCTCCCTTCCAGAGCTTGCTGAGGTGGTTTCTGCCCAGATCTTGGGAGTCCCAGTGGCTAGTTGTGCTGGGGGACTTCAATATCCATGCGGAATCCACCTTATCTGGAGCAGCTCAGGACTTCATGGTTGCCATGATGACCATGGGGCTATTCCAAGGGATATCAGGACCCACTCATAAGGCTGGGCACATTTTAGACCTGGTTTTTATTGTGGACGGAAACATGGTTGGAGTGGAAGAGCAAAATATTCTTCCATTGTCATGGACCGATCATCACTTGATCAATTTTAGACTATTCGTGGCCTCAAACCTCCATGGGAGTGGACAACCTGTTAAAATGGTTTGTCCCAGGAGGCTTATGGATCCTGATGGATTCCTGACGGCTCTTGGGCATTACCTGTCATGATGGCTGACGATCCTGTTGATACCTTGGTCAATCTCTACAACACCAAGATGACCAGGGCGGTGGACACGATCGCCCCTGAACATCCCCTCTCGTCTTGCAGACTCAAGCTGGCTCCTTGGTTTTCTGTGGGTCTGGAGGTGATGAAGAGGATGAGACGGAGGCTAGAGTGCCTCCGGCAGAAGACTCGTAGTGTATCTGACTGAACACGGGCTAGAGCCTCACTTAAGGCCTACTCTGCGGCGTTGAGGACAGCCAGAAAAGCTTTCTTGACTGCCCGCATCGCGTCTGCAACTAATAGATCTGCAGAGTTGTTTCGGGTGGTTGGGGAGCTTCTCCACCCTCATGAGGGGGGGGGGGAATGGCCCCCAACCAGCCGGCAACTCGATGTTGCGATTTCGCACATCATTTTGCAGACAAAGTCGCTCAGATATGGCCGACTTAGATTCTAGTTTTTCTGCAGTACCAAAGGAGGTAATCGATGCACCAGCTTGTCTGATTTTGATGGATTCGTTTCAGCTTGTTCAGCCCGAGGATGTCAGAGGGATCCTTGGGGCAGTGAGGATGACCACTTGCTCTCTGGATCCTTGCCCTTCTTGGCTTATCAAACCTACCAGTTCAGGATTGGTAGATTGGTTTGCGAGGATCATAAATGCTTCGCTAGATCAGGAACATATTCCATATAGCCTCAAGCAGGCAATAGTAAGGCCTAGCCTGAAGAAGGCATCTCTACGATCCAATCTCCAATCTTCCCTTTTTGGGACAGGTTCTGAAGCAGGTGGTTGCCACGCAGCTCTAGGGTTTCCTTGACAAGACCAACTATCTGGATCCATCCTAGTCTGGTTTCGGGCCTGGTCACGGTACCGAGATGGCTTTGGTTGCCTTGGTGGATAACCTCTGCAGAGAGTTCGACAGGGGGAGTGTGTCCCTGTTGGTTCTCTTGGACATCTCAGCAGCTTTTGATACCATTGACCATGGTATCCTTCTGGGTCGACTCTCTGGAATGGGCATTGGGGGCATTGCTTTGCAGTGGCTCCGCTCCTTCATGGAGAGTCATTACCAGTTGGTGAAGCTACCCTGTTTCCCCTAAAATAAGACATCCCCAGAAAATAAGACCTAGTAGAGGTTTTGCTGAATTGCTCAATATAAGGCCTCCCCCGAAAGTAAGACCTAGCACAGTTTTTGTTTGGAAGCATGCCCGCCAAACAGAACACCAGGGCATGCAGGATCGGTAAATGTATGTACCATAGATTGTTGTACATGGAAATAATGGTAGTAACAAGAAATTCTTTATAAGGTTCACAGTTTGTCTGGTTATGCTGGTTTGTGATGACAACTACTGTATAGTATACAATAAATGTTCATTTTTTTGGTTCAACAATAAATGTGAATTCTTCTTCATGGAAAAATAAGACATCCCCTGAAAATAAGACCTAGAGCATTTTTGGGAGCAAAAATTAATATAAGACACTGTCTTATTTTCGGGGAAACACGGTAGGAGATACTTGCTAAGACCCCTGGCTTTTGACCTGTGGGGTCCCGCAAGTTTCTATTCTATCTTCTATGCTATTTAACATCTACTTGAAACCGCTGGGTGAGGTCATCTGGAGTTTTGAAGTATGGTGCCATCTCTATGCAGATGACACCCAACTCTACTACTCCTTTCCACCACATTCCAAGGAAGCCCCTCGGGTCCTGGACCAGTGCCTGACCGCTGTGGTGGACTGGATGAGGGCTAACAAGCTGAAGCTTAATCCTAACAAGACAGAGGTCCTCCTGGCCAGTCGCTCGACCAATCGGGTTATAGGGTGGCAACCTGTGCTCGGTGGGGTCACACTCCCCCTGAGGGCACAGGTCCGCAGTCTGGGGGTCCTAGATTCAGCGCTGACGCTTGATGCTCAGGGGTCGGCGGTGGCTGGGAGGGCCTTCGCACAATTAAAGCTTGTGCGCCAGCTGTGACCGTATCTCGAGAAGTCTGACTTGACCAAGGTGGTCCATGCCTTAGTTACCTCCAGACTGGATTGCTGCAATTCATTCTACGTGGGGCTGCCTTTGAAGACGGCTTGGAAACTACAGTTGGTTCAAAGGTCTTCAGCCTGATTGTAAACAAGAGCCAGTTACAGGGAGTGGTCAACCCCCCCTGTTTAAGCAGCTCCACTGGCTGCCGATAAGTTTCTGGTCCCAATTGAAGGTGCAGGTTATTACCTAGAAAGCCCTAAATGGTTCGGGACCAGCCTATCTTCGTGACTGCATCTTTCCCTACGAACCTGTGTGATCTCTAAGATCTTCTGAGGAGGCCCTTCTCTCGTTTCCTCCCCTTTCGCAAGCACGGTTGGTGGGGACGCGGGAGAGGGCCTTCTCGGTGGTGGCTCCCCGGCTCTGGAATTCTCTTCCCAGGAAATTAGCTCCTGCCCTCTCCATATTCCATTAAGAACTAAAAACATGGATATTCTGCTGTGCATTTTATTAGACAAGTCCTTATAACCGCCCCCTATTTGGATTTGCAATTTGCACTGGTCACTTTACTGTTGTTCTCCACCTCAAGATCATTTTCCTCACCCTGTTTTGTCCACCCCATGCATTTTACTTGACTCATGCACTTTATTCATCAGTTCTAAATTTTAGTGAGTGTTTGACAGCTACCCACTCATGCATAGTTTGATTTTTCAATGGCTCACGGACGATTGATTAAGATTGTTTTTATATTTTATGTTTTATAATTTTAAGTTAACTTAAATTCCAGTTTGATTACTCTGTTTTTAACTATGATGTATATGTTTTTTAAACTGTCTATTTTATGATGTTTATGATGTTGATTGGGCTTGACCCCGTGTGAGCCACTCTGAGTCCCTTTGGGGAGATGGAGGCGGCATACAAAAATAAAGTTATTATTATTATTATTATTATTAGTCAAATGTTCACATTTACAGGTGGATTTATTCAGGTTTGATTCCACTGATCCAACACACATTTTGGTACCTCAAATGTCAGCCCTGTTTCTGGGTTTATTTGACAAAAATGGCACATTTTCCCTTATCAGCTTGTTTTTAAAGCACAGAACACATGCCATCTGCTTGCTCACAGAAAACCATGATAACCACATCTAAGACATAGAGCGGTGTGGTTCGTCCAATGCAACATTTTTCCAGCAGGTGTAATTATTCCTTAATTTTATGAATTATGTGGACTCAAGTCCAGGATTCAAATCCTATCAGTCTCGAAGGAAGACAATGGCAAACCTCTTTGGAACAAATCTTGCCTAGAAAACCCTGTGATACGTTCACCGTAGGCCATTATTAGTAGGAAAGTACTTGAAGTCATACAACAACAACAATATAAAAATTAGTTAATTGTTGTATTTTTTTAACTGACAGTGAAGGGACTTTCTGCTTTATGTAGCAATATAAATTGGCTGGCATAGAGTGCATTTGTTTTCTGCTTTTCCTCCAAAGAGTTCCAAGTGGCATCCATGGCTCTCCTGGTTTTGACTTTCTCCCTGTATGACTGGTGCAAGGTCACTCTTTTGAGTTTCCTGCCTCCATGGCCTTGTACTGTCATATGGATCTCCCCAGCACTGCACTCTCACTGCTGAAGGCCACTAGTTTTCAAGTTCAGGGAGCCTATTTTCCTCAGGTAATAACTATAAGGTAAGGTAAAGGTTTCCCTGTGACATCAAGTCCAGTCATGTCCGACTCTGGGGGTGGTGCCCATCTCCTTTTCTAAGTCGAAGAGCCGGCGTTGTCCGTAGACACCTCCAAGGTCATGTGATCAGCATGACTGCATGGAGCGCCGTTACCTTCCTGTCGGAGTGGTACCTATTGATCTACTCACATTTGCATGTTTTCGACCTGCTAGGTTGGCAGAAGCTGGGGCTAACAGCGGGAGCTCACCTCGCTCACTGGATTTGAACCACTGATCTTTCAGACAGCAAGTTCTGCATCTCAGCGGTTTAACCTGCTGTGTCACCAGGGCACCGATAACTATAAACCCTGGACGAAAACCTTGCATTCCTTACTACTCCATTTTGGCTTTCCTTTCAGAATGTCATATAATATGAAGAGGTGCACCGCAACTCTTTTTCTTTGAGATGCTACACTGCACTCCCACTGCAGCATATTTGTGGGTTGCAGACATAGCCTGGTACCAGCCTAGGATGACCTTCCCAAAGCAGCTGGCATGAAGGAGGATCCTGTTCTACTTCTTGATGCTAACAGATTCTGAATGTAATAGAATGAAAAACCGGTTCTGTTTATCTTTTAATGTGTTGTTCAGTGTACTGGAACACCAACCCTACTTAAGGGGAAGAGCAAGGACTACTGCTAAATGGTTGTTTGTCAAAGTGTCCTCTGCTACATGATGTCTGTGTCCGATGAATCACGCCTGCCTGTGGCAGTCTCAGGCAAGGACACAGAAGTTGTTTACAGCAGGCCTCTAATTGATGACTTCCCTTCTGAGACTGATTTGCCTTGCAAAAATGGGCAGACGTGGTGGTTTACACCTCATCCTTTAGGTTTTTAATCGGGGTGCAACTGGGGCTGGATTTGGAGTCAGATGTCTGGAGCCTCACAACTCAGGTGCCATCTACATCTAGATCATCTGCTTTAAACTGGATTATATGGCAGTGTAGATCCAGTTTCAGTCCCCCTCCAGAGTGCAGCCAGTGATGCGGGGATGGCAATGGCATAAAGCCGGGCCAAGCCCAGCTGGCACTATGGAACAATATAGTTTTGTAAGGTAAAGGTTTCCCCTGACGTTAAGTCCAGTCGTGACCGACTCTGGGGGTTGGTGCTCATCTCCATTTCTAAGCCGAAGAGCCGGCGTTGTCCATAGACATCTCCAGGTCATGTGGCCGGCATGACTGCATGGAGTGCCGTTACCTTCCTGCCAGAGTGGTATCTATTGATCTACTCACATTGGCATGTTTTCGAACTGCTAGGTTGGCAGGAGCTGGAGCTAACAGCGGACACTCATTCCGCTCCCAGGATTTGAACCTGGAACCTTTTGGTCTGCAAGTTCAGCAGCTCAGCCCTTTAACACACTGTGCCACCAGGGGCATAGTTTTGTAGAGATTGATAAAGACTATAAGTTAAAGATACAAACTGAAACGTTTTAAAGCTTGACCTGACAAGAAATGTACCTGTATATTTAAATACATTAAGTTGTGAGTAAATCAAACATGTTATTCTAAAGAAGCCTACTTGAATCTTTGTCTACTGAGAGCATTGAATAGATACAAGATATTTATGTACCCAGTGATCTTCCATTACCCAATAAACTAAAGGAACACTCCTGAAACTCTGCTAACCAATACGTTATGATCCTAACAGGTCATAATTCCCAATAGGTTATGATCCTAACAGGTCATAATCCAATAGTCCAACATAATGGAGATTATCAAAGCAGATAATCCACATCTGCTTTGAACAGGATTATATAAATCTACACTGCCAGACAGCTGTGTAGAAGGTCCCTTATTCTGTCAGGGCCCTGAAATTATGGCATATCCTTTCTTGGGATATTTGTATCTTTTCTGATTATAATTCCTGTCCCAAGATTATCCTTTTTTGTAAGGCCTTTGGGACTCTGTGAGTACTTTCCACTTGATAGTGGAGCCTCTGAACCTTTTCCCTGCAGCTTAGTTAGCTTTGATAAAGTTGCCATTTAAAGGTGTGTGTTGTGCATTTGTTGATTTACAATCTTACCATCTTGATCTTTAGAGCAATGTTTTAAATACATGAACAATTTACCACATGCTTTTTGGCCTCTTTCTTCATTTCCGTGAAGAAATGGTGCCACATGCAAGGTTGACTTTGTTTTTAAAAAGTTCCAAAATGAGAGGGCTGGTAAAAAGGAATATCAGAAGGAAAGCCAAAATAATCATCGGCTTTATCGGAAACAGGATACAGAACTAGACTGGGTTTTCTTCTGATCGGACAAAACTTTACAAATGTTCTTAAGAGAACCATGTTCTTAAGAGAACTCCCATATTCGTCCCCTCAAATTTCAGGATTAGGGATTCTGCTATGCAACAAAATAAAACTTCTCAGGGAGTAAGAGACTCTTAACTATCTTGAACAATGAAGTACTGTGATATCAGGCAGCGAGAACAGTGCACACTTTTGCCCATAAACCCATGTCCTACCAATGGTCATGGATAGTATCAAACTTCTAGGCAGGGCCATTTCTACCATTAGGCACCCCAAGGCAATTGCCTGAAGAGACACACATGAACAGGCAACCAATTGTTCATTGTAGACCACTTGTTGGAGTAATTCTGTTTCAATGAGTTGAGTTTATTTTGACTAATTTTAGAATGGTGGTGACTTTCCCCTGGTTTGTTCCGGTTTAAAACCACTGGGAGGCGCCAGAGGGTGGCAACAGGTGTCTTTCCTTTCTCCTTCACAATCCCATTCCCATCCTAAGGAGCTACATTCCAATTGGCAAGGGTGATTATTATATTTTAACAGGGAGAGAATTTTAGCTTGTGTTATAGCTGTGTGCAATATATTAGAACATACAGTAGATGGGAAGGAAGAATTACAAGAAGGCAGAACAGGAAAACAGACTGGAAATTGTTTGGGAAGGACAGGGTGAAGCAAAAGGGAGGAACCCCAAAGCCTATGAGAGTAAGACTATTCAGAAACAAGAGCACTTAAATGTCCTCTCCGCAAAATAATGACACCTCTCAAACCAGGGGCAGTTTGTGGTCCTCTAGATGTTGGACCAGATCAGCATCACAGATAGTGGTGGATGATGGGAGTTGCAGCTTAATAACATCTGGAGGGCCACTGAAACCTTGCCTGCCTGGCATCTTCTGTGAGGCTTGTCTTGACTGAATTCCAGGCTGAAGGAGAGTCCAAGGTCCTAATTAGGTCAAGACAACCTTTTCCTCCTTTGTGTCACCCGTTTCCTGTGTGTGATTCACTCTCTGGGTGGAGTGGAGAGAAAGCAGGGGTTAAAACTCAGCAAGAAACAGGGTGGACAAGCAGTGGGTTGAGTTTTTGATCTCCGGATCAGTGCCTGGGCAGGACTTCAAGGGGGCCTGGATTGGGAATGGGTCTCAGCTTGAAGGTTGTTGTTAAAAGAAGACCAAACCCTTAGGTACTCCAAGATTCTAGCACTGAATACATTTCAGGGCACTTGATATTTTGCCTGTATGTTTGTCCTTCCATGTCCAGCTAATAATAATAATAATGACTGAAAAGTCAACGACCGATTCCAAGTGTAGACTGCAAGGAAGCAGACAAAATGACGGATCACATTCTCAGCTGCTGCAAGAAGATCGTGCAGACATACTACAAGCAGAGGCATAATACCATTGCTCAGATTATCCATTGGAACTTGTGTCACAAATAACATCTGTCTACGACAAAAAATAAAAATAAAACAAAATAAAAAACTGGTGGGATCACAAGCCTGGAAAAGTTACACAAAATGAACACGTCAAACTACTCTGGGACTTCCGAATTCAGACTGACAGGATTTAGGAGCACAAGACTCCTGACTTCACTATTGTGGGGGAAAAAACAAAGTATGGATCATCAATGTTGCAATCCCAGGTGACAGCAGAATTGAGGAGAAGCAACTGGAAAAGCTTATACAACCTGAGGATTTAAAGATTGTACTGCAAAGACTTTGGCACAAGCCAGTAAATATGGTCGCAGTGGTGATCGGCACACTGGGTGCAGTGCCTAAAGACCTTGGCCTGCAGTTCAATCGGCCCTGATAAAATTACCATCTGTCAACTGCTAAAGGCCATCCTGCTCGAATCTGCACACATTATTTGCCAATACATCACACAGTACTAGACACTTGGAAAGTGTCCAACGTGTAATTGAATACAACAGCCAGCATAGTGATCTTGTTTGCAGTGTACTAAACTTGTTGTGTATTTAATAGTAACAACAACAACAACAACAACAACAAACATTATTTATAACCTGCCCGGTCTCCCCAAAGGGACTCAGAGAGGTTTATAAAAATAACAACAATGACAAACATTCAATGCCCAAAACTTAGTGTACAATAAACTAGGCAAAAAACTAGGCAGATGAATAAGAGGCATTTTTGGGTCAGATTTGTGGGATAGAAATGGAGGACCTCACCAGCTGTCTTCCTGCTGTGATCGAGGATGATTTGAAACAACAGACAAAATCACTGAGAGTCAAACATGATTTGGTCTATAAATGATCTGCTGCCCATATATCAGGTGCATTTACATTGTAGAATTAACACACTTTGACACACTTTAACTGCCCTGGCTCAATGCTATGGAATCCTGGAAATTGTAGTTTTACAAGGTCTTTAGTCTTCTCTGCCAAAGAGAGCTGGGGGGCTCACCAAACTACAATTCCCAAGTTTCCATAGCATTGAGCTAAAGTGATGTAAAGTTGAATTAATTCTAAAATGGAGATCAGGCATGGGCAAACTTCAGCCTTTCAGGTGTTTTGGACTTCAACTCCCACAATTCCAGAAAGTCTACTGGCTGTTAGGAATTGTGGGAGTTGAAGTCCAAAACACCCGGAGAGCCGAAGTTTGCCCACGCGTGGTGTAGATACACCCATAGTACTCAGCTTTCATTGCTTTGGGTAGCATTCAATTTCTCCTCTGCTTATGTACTACAATTTATTTTCCTTTGAGGAGTTGTAAGAAAACAGTCATTTCAGTAGTGTTAGGGTTAGGAAATAGCTCATGGATGTTTCTTATTGCTTGTTCATTAGTTATTTACGGTATTTTTAAATTAATGTTAACTGTATCCCTGATGCTAGTGCACTGCTTTCATATATTTCAGTTTTATGAAAATTATTAAAAACATAGCTCTAATGATCAGAGAAGTCAGCCATAGCAGAGCACTTGATGAACCAACCTGGACACAGCATATTATTTGAGAACACAGAAATGCTGGACCACATTAACAACCGCCATATCAGAATACACACAGAGGCCACTGAAATCCACAAGCATGTGGACAATTTCAACAGAAAGGAGGAAACCATGAAAATGAACAAAATCTGGCTACCAGTATTTTAAAAAACCTTCTAAAATCAGGACAGTAAATAAAGAACAACACTCTAAAACAGGAAAATTCCAGAAATGAAACAATCAAGGCCAGCTAATACCTCCCAACAAAGGATTCCCCCAGGCAGGAAGCAGCCAGGCTTTGAAACTGCAAGGTTATTCAATGCTAATCAAGGTGGCCAACTGCAACATTCACACATGTCTCAAGCAGACAAAAGTTCTTTCTCCCATCCTGGTTTCCAAAGGACATTGCAACCTCTTAGGATCCCTGCCATTGATGTGGGTGAAATGTCAGGAGAGAATGCTGGAACATGGCCATACAGCCTGGAAAACTCACAGCAACCCAGCATGGCTCTGTTTTTGTTTTTCAAAATATGTTCTGCCCTTTCTTACAAACAGCTGTGGCAAAAAGCTCTTTCAGGCTTTAGCGAGTGGAATCCTATCCATGTCTACTCAAGTGAACATAGTGGGACTTCTAAATAAATATGTATAGAGTTTCAGCTTGAGAGCAACAGAGAAGTTATCCATCTTTCTGCTCCGATACAGATATCACTCACACTTCGGAAAAAAAAATTGAGCACTGCCAACAAATGTCCAAACTGTCCACATTAACCTCAATGAAGCGCCGAGAACTTCCTTTCCCCAAATATTTGTGGCTTTGTGGTTCACACTTCATGGTTCAGCCTTGATTGTTATCCTCCTGCCTTCTTTCCTGCTCTGGTATATACTCTAGACTATGATTTTTTTGGAAAAATATATTAGCTGATCCAGCAACTGCAATATACACACATTTCCAAAGGAAAAATCATTTGCAAGATGTTACTGCTTTATCCTAATTGGAAAAAAAAATGAGGGGAGGAATTAATCAAGAAAAGAAAAACTCCATTAACTGTGCAGTATTTCAAGTTGTATTATTTTGAAAAATTCAACTGGAATAGGGGAACCTTCACCCATCTTGATCAACAATCAAAATCAAGCATCGTCCAGATGTCTTTAGCAACTTCCAGCATCCGTAAGGAATCAGTGGGATTAAAATTCAAAGAGGAGTCCTGTACCTTTAATGTTTGTTCAGAAGAGGGAATTTCAGTAGATGTTGTTTCTGCATGAAATTTGTCTTCTGTACAATCATTCAAGGTACTCTTGTTTTTAAATTGGGAGCGGTAGAGTCTTGTGAAGTGTAGTTTAGCCACATCTGCACTAGATGTGACTAGATGAGTTGTTGACAGACTCCCGCTCCTGTCATGCTTCATCATCAATGTAGTGGTAATGCCAAAATGTAGACTATCATATTTATTTATTGTGTCAGTAGCAAATTGAGAATACAGTTATAATGTATAAACAACCACAAAGTTAAAAATTTGGCATTATGTTAGACTTCCTTTGATCAGAAGCTGGCCACTTTGAGTGTGTCTGGTGTCGCTGTAAGAAGTTCTCCATTGTGCATGTGGCAAGGCTCAGACTGCATTGTAGTAGGTGGTCTGTGGTTTGCTCACTTACTACAATGCAGTCTGAGCTCTGACACACGCACAATGGGGGACCTTCTTACAGTGAGACCAGATTGTCATCATAACAGCCTTTTAGGAAAACCCATAAAGAGTGGCCAGAAAGCCAGACTGCTGGGCAGATTATTTTATATATAAACATTTGTGTCATAGTCTTGCAAATAATAAATAAGTCACTGCGATTTTGACCCTGTGAGCCCTGGCTACACTATCCCATGGCTCACTATTGGCCTGGCTAGTGAAGGATGGAAGCAAGGAATGCAGGAAGCCTATCTGGAGGGACACAAGTTGCCACTGGACAGCCTGCCCATTTGTCCTGCAGTATCAGATGGAGCTCTTGTCTGATCTACTGATGGCCAAGGAAGGTATATGAAGGACTGTCCTTTGGAAGATTGAGTGGGACTATTTACTGCTGCTTCAGAGAACAGGGCCTGAACTGATGCCTTCAAATGACACAAAAGAAGATTCTGGTCAAAGGAAATTCCTGATGGTCAGCACTATGCATTTGATAGTGGGAATGAAGCCCTGAGCCCTCAAAATGTGGTTGTCTCCTCTAATACTAATACATTTTGAGTTGCTGTGAGTTTTCTTGGCTGTATGGCCATGTTCCATAAGCATTCTCTCCTGACGTTTTGCCCACATCTATGAAAGGCATCTTCAGAAGTTGTGAGGTCTGTTGGAAACTAGGCAGGAGCAGTTTATGTGGAGAAAGAGCTCTTGTCTGTTTGAGGCAAGTGTTAATGCAGCAATGATTAGCATTGAATGGCCTTGCAGCTTCAAGAATTGGCTGCTTACTGCCTGGATGAATCCTTTGTTAGGAGGTGTTAGCTGGCCCTGATTGTTTTGTTTTGTTATTTGCCTTTCCTCATGGCTTGCGGTGGGGTAGAATATGGTTAAAACACACAGATAGAATAGGATACTACTAAAATGCATGTATTAAAATATATTGACACCAATAATAATAAAGGGTTGTTGTATGTTTTCCCGGCTGTATGGCCATGTTCCAGAAGTATTCTCTCCTGACATTTCGCCCACATCTATGGCAGGCATCCTCAGAGGTTGTGAGGTATGGATAAACTCACAATCTCCCATACCTCACAACCTCTGAGGATGCCTGCCATAGATGTGGGCAAATGTCAGGAGAGAATACTTCTGGAACATGGCCATACAGCCCGGAAAACATACAACAACCCTGTGATCCCAGCCATGAAAGCCTTCGACAACACAATAATAATAAAATTCACAGTATAACATTGACTGGGTTACCCGTCTACACTGAGTTTGGATTCCTACCTTTCAGGGTCGTTTTAGCTCATGGATTTCCTAGTGCTGGCAAGAAGTTGGATTACAGAATGTCCAGGATTGGAGAAAGAACTCTTGTTGGGATTAGCTGGCCCTGATTGTTTCCTGACTGGAATTCCCCTGTTTTCTGAATGTTGCTCTTTATTTACTGTCCTGATGTTAGAATTTTTGTTTTAATACTGGTAGCCAAATTTTGTTCATTTTCCTGGTTTCTCCTTTGTTCATTTAACATGTTGTGGATCACTTATTTTAGGTGAGGAAAAGTCCTAAAACAAAAGGGAGGTGTTCTGGAGAAGATGGGTACATCTATACTATAGAATTAATGCAGTTTGATTCTACTTGGAAATGACATGGCTCAATGCTATGGAATCCCGGGAGTTGTAATTTTACAATTTCTTTAGCCTTTTCTGCTTCAGCAAATGAAAGCTCTCAGGATTCCATAGCATGGATCGATGCTGTTCAAGGGGTGTCAAACTGCATTAATTCCCCAGTGTGAGGACTGCCTCCAGTTTTGCCCTCCCCATAAAAAAAACGCAAGCATGTGGACAATTTCAACAGAAAGGAAGAAACCATGAAAATGAATAATAATAATAATTTTAATAATAATTTTATTTTTATACCCCGCCCCATCTCTCCAAAGGGACTCGGGGCGGCTTACATGGGGCCAAGCCCAGGCAGAAGACAATATAAAACACAACAATAAAACAAGTCAATCAACAATAAAACAAGTCATAAACAAATGAAGTCACATACAATAAATATACTATGATAAAATCCTGGGTTGGCTCCAAAAAAAAAAAAAAAAAACTGGGCCCAAGAAAGTGCAAGTAGTGACAGTTACAATTAGGGAGAGGGGTAGATACCAGAACTATTGTTCCCATTAAAGTGCTGGGGAAAGCGTACACAAAGGGCTAAAGGAATGGAGTGCAATGAAGATAAGATAGGGTTGTTGTATGTCTTTCGGGCTGTGTGGCCATGTTCCAGAAGTATTCTCTCCTGACGTTTCGCCCACATCTATGGCAGGCATCCTCAGAGGTTGTGAGGAATGGATAAACTAGGCAAGGAAAGTAAATATATATCTGTGGAGAGTCCAGGGTGAGACAAGAGTTCTTTGTCAGTTGGAAGCCAGTGTTAATTAATTAGCATTCGAAAGCTTTGTCTCTTGCCTGGGGGGCATCCTTTGTTCAGAGTCATTAGCCGTCCTTGGGGCTTCTCTGCCCTCAGAGTGTTGCTTCCCATCTACTTTTCTGATTTTTGAGTTTTTTTAATACTGGTAGCCAGATTTTGTTCATTTTCATGGTTTCCTCCTTTCTGTTGAAGTTGTCCACATGCTTGTGGATTTCAATGGCTTCTCTGTGTAGTCTGACATGATAGTTGTTAGAGTGGTCCAGCATTTCTGTGTTCTCAAATAATATACTGTGTCCAGGTTGGTTCATCAAGATAAGATAGGCAACAGGTCGATTCTTTACTATGGAGTTCAGTTGCCAAAGACCTGTTGGAAAAGCCAAATTTTCAGGCTCTTCCGAAAAATAATCTGGCTACCAGTATTTTAAAAATCTCTAAAAACCAGAACAGTAAATAACGAACAACACTCAGAAAGAATTCCAGACATGAATCAATCAGGGCCAGCTAACACCTCCAACAAAGGGTTTCCCCAGGCAGTAATCAGCTAGGCTTTGAAGCTGAAAGGGTATTTAATGCTAATCAAGGTGATCAATCGCAACATTCACACTTGCCTCAAGCAGACAAGAGTTCTTTCTCCTACCCTGGGCATTCCACAGATATATAACCCCCACTTGACTAGTTTCCAACAGATCTCACAACCTCGGAGGATGCCTGCCATAGATGTGGGCGAAACGTCAGGAGAGAATGCTTCCAGGAGAGCCCGGAAAACTCACACAGCACCTCAGAAAACACAAGCCTCCCTCTTTCCATTCCTGGATTCGGGAGCTCCCTCGGGCTGCCCTCGGATTGGCCAGAGCGCGGCGCAGCCCCGGCCAATGCGGAGCGAGCTCGGCTTCCCCTTGAATGAAGTGTGTGCAATTAGTGAGTTGTGGTGCGTAAAGGGGAGCGGATCAAAGTCTGGGCGCTGAGCGGGATCGGAGGTCCGATCCAGCCCCAAAGAAAAAAGAAACAGAAGAGGAGAAGGAAGAGGAAGAAGAAGCGATGGCCGACTAAGACCTATTTCCTTCGGGGATCAGGTGGCTCCGGACTCTTGTTCACCCCGAAAGAGGAGGAAAGGGACGCCTACGCGGAAGGAAAGGGGAGAGGCAGCACCTGAGAGAGTCCCAATCCCGGTTCAGACATGAGGCAGAGCCACCCGGTGCCAAGTCTCCTTTTGGGGCTGCTTTCTCTCTCGAGGTATCTCCTGCCGGCCGCTTCCCAAGCAGGTAAGACCACAGGAGAATAGACTGGGTTGTGTTTGATTCCCGCTCGGTCTTGCTCTTCCTGGAAATCCGAGACCAGGTGTTGACTTCTCTCTCTATCTCTTTACTTTCGGTTGAGCCTAGGTTTCGCTCCCTGCTCAAACATGAGGGTCTATTTATTTACCTCAGGCATGGGCCAACTTGGGCCCTCCAGGGGTTTTGGACTTCAACTCCCAGCATTCCTCACAGCCTCAGGCCCCTTCCTTTTCCCCCTCAGCCGCTTAAGCGGCTGAGGGGGAAAAGGAAAGGGCCTGAGGCTGTGAGGAATGCTGGGAGTTGGAGTCCAAAATCCCTGGAGGGCCCAAGTTGACCCAGGCCTGCTCTCTGCCAAGGGGAATTGAACTGGGGTCCAACTGCATTCATTCTGCAGCGTTAAATGCCCTCCGAGGGGCCAAAGTGTTAGAAGGCGTGGTGCGCGTTTTTCTCCCCCGCCAAAACCCGCAGCAGAAACTTCAAGGCAAACTTTTTGGAATCCGCGAGATCTTGTTCCACCAGATTCGCGGCTCTCTGCCTTCGGGTGGAGTCTCTCTGTCTCCCTGGGCCCTTGCACACAGCCCTGCTATATTCCCAGTCCCAGAATATCCCACAATATCTGCTTTGGTTCTCAGATAATGTGGCATTTTCTGCCTTGATTTTCTGGGATATAGGACTGTGTGGAAGGGCCCTCTGTCTTTCTGTCTGTCTTTCTGGAGGCTTTTGGTTCAGGCACCTGTCCAGGTTGTGATAGAAAGAGGCCCAAGGTTGAAAGCCCTCAATCCGACCCTAGACCCGGAGGGCGCATCTGTTGGCACCTGCTGCTGCCTCCCATGAAAAGGCAAAGCCCAGAACCTCCCACAAGGTCTCTTCCCAACCAGACACTTAGTCTCCTTCCACACAGCCATATAACCCAGAATATCAAGGCAGAAAATCCTTGAGGCAAGTGTGAATGTTGCAATTGCCCACCTTGATTAGCATTAAATGGTCTTGCAGCTTCAAGACCTGGCAGTTTCCTGCCTGGGGGAATCCTTTGTTGGGAGGTGTTAGCTGGCCCTGATTATTTCATGTCTGGAATTCCTCTGTTTCCTGAGTGTTGTTCGTTATTTGCCTGTTCTGGTTTTAGCGATTTTTAAAACTGGTAGCCAGATTTGTGGGGGTGGAATATAACGTAATAGGATTCAGAAAAGTGCAAATCATGTCTCTTGCCCTCTTTCCTAATCTGTACCGTACAAAACTATTTGCACTTTTCTGGCCCACTACCCCTTTTAGAAGCCAATCCAGGTTTTTATCAAAGTGTGCTTATTGTTTATTGATATATGTGATTTTATTTGTTTATGATTTGTTTTTATTGTTGAGTTTTATATTGCTTGTTGCCTGGGCTTGGCCCCATTTAAGCCGCCCCGAGTCCCCTTGGGGAGATGGGGCGGGGTATAAAAATAAAAATATTATTATTATTATTTTGTTCATTTTCATGGTTTCCTTCTTTCTGTTGAAATTGTCCACTGGCTTGTGGATGAATTTTTCGGGCTGTATGGCCATGTTCCAGAAGCATTCTCTCCTGACGTTTCGCCCACATCTGTGGCAGGCATCCTTAGAGGATGTGAGGTTTGTTGGAAATCCCATCTTAGTTGGCCTTTCTTTGGTACCTAAACAATGAGTAGTAAAGGTGAAGGATACGCCAGAGAATGGATCTCCAGTGAGCCATCTGCCCTTGGTTTCTCCTTGGCCCCATCAACACCGACCATTTAATGCAGTTTCAAAGTGGTATTTAATTAAGTGGTTTCGCTGAGCAGATACAGTAGAGTCTCACTTAACCAACACTCGCTTATCCAATGTTCTGGATTATCCATTTTTGTAGTCAATCTTTTCAATACATTGTGATATTTTGGTGCAAAATTCGTAAATACAGTAATTACTACACAGCATTACCACATATTGAACTACTTTTTCTGTCAAATTTGTTGTATAACATGATGTTTTGGTGCTTAATTTGTAAAATCATAACCTAATTTGATGTTTAATAGGCTTTTTCTTAATCCCTCATTATTATCCAACATATTTGCTTATCCAACATTCTGCCGCCGTTTATGTTGGATAAGTGAGACTCTACTATAGTTACATTGAAAACCAGTACAAGGCCTTGATGGTGATGACACAAACCATAGAACACTGATGTGCACACTTTTGTGGGGTTTTGTTTGAAATAGCTGTTTAAAATTAGCTCCGAACTGCATCAAAAGATCAGTGTAGATGGGGCCCTCCTTCCTTGAATTTCTGTTGCCGGAAAACAGGACTGCTTCCCACTTCAGCCACCTAGGGCCTTTCCACACAGCCCTATATCCCAGAATATCAAGGCAGAAAAATCCCACAATATCTGCTTTGAACTGGGTTATCTGGGTCCATATTGCCATATATTCCAGTTCAAAGCAGAAAAGGTGCAATTTTATTCAGCTGTGTAGAAGGGGCCTCAGATTTTTATTGGAAACAGAAATGTCCCTTGTTTGACTTTTGGCCATTCCCATCTTATAAAAAGAGGAAAGTTTCAACTTGGAAAGTGCGCCTCCCCAAACATTGAGCAGACGTCTCACAAAAGTGTCTATTTAGCTGTCTCTGTGACGGCATACATGTGCCACAGTTCGCAGGGTGGCTCCCTGGTGCAGACAATACACATTTGCTGCCATGGACACGAACATCCAGTCATAAACACATTCGGCGAATGCAACACACAGAGATACTTTCAGAGGGTCCCCACCCACCCCGTCCATTGCATGGATTCCATCACTCAGGCCTCTCAGACATAAACGCAGCCCTCCATTCGAAACCCCATGCTGTAAAAATACAAATGAATCTGACCCATCACGCAGCTGTTAAGAGCACAGAAGTTCAAATAGCAGGGACAAGGACTAAGATTTCGGGACAATAACATATCTTTTCCCAAAAAAACCCAAATAAGTCTAGGCTTCTGCAGTGATACTCTTTTGATTTTGGATTATTTAGGTCACTGATGAGTTGCTTCCTTGTGTTATCATGCACCTTCAAGTCCACTCTGACCTGTGGCAACCCCATTGTGGGACTTTTTTTTTTTGCAAGATTTATTCTGAGGAGGTTTGCCTTTGCGTCCTAATTGCCTTTAATGACCCTTTCTTCCTGTTGGTTTAAAAGTGGCAAAGGTGTGATTTATCCTGCCCTTTCAATGCCTGTTTATTGGTTATACAAGGGGTTTATTGGAATTATATAACAGGGTCAGAAGAATGGCCCATGATCCTTAGATAAATCAGGAGTACTTCAGAAGAGACTGGAGTTTGGAGGCACTACTTTTGGATATTGTTGTTGTTGTTGTTGTGACTTATGGCAACTCTGAGATGAGCCTATCATGAGTTTTGCTTTTGTCTTCCTCTGAGGCTGAAACAGTGTGACTTGCACAAAGTCATCCAGTGGGTTTTCTATGGCTGAGCAATGATTTGAACCTGATCTTCAGAGTCATAGTCTAACACTCAAACCAATACATCACACGCCAAACAAAAAATACACCAATTCAGATAGGAATCAAACCCACAATCCCCAGCTCCAAAGGCTGATGACGTACCTATTGGGGGTGCATCTACATCAGTGGTTCTCAACCTGTGGGTCCCCAGGTGTTTTGGCCTAAACGTCTGGGAATCCACAGGTTGAGAGCCACTGATCTGCATTGTACAATTAATGTTGGATTAATTCTTCTTTAGCTGCCACAGCTCAATGCTATTGAATGCAGGGAGTTGTTGTTTTGCAAATCTTCTCTGCCAAATATAACTCATCCAATGATGACTCCCATGATTGTATAGTATTGGGCCATGGCAGTTCAAGTGCTGTCAAACTGCATGAATTCTACAGTGTAGATCCACCCCAGGTTGTCTACTTTTGGAATTCAATTCTTGTCATTCTTGTGCCAGTCAGACCATTGACTGGGGAGGGAATCTGAAAGCTGGTATAAAACAAAAGTCCTGCACTCAGCCTTGAAGATTTTGCAGCCCTTTCTTTCCTTGCCCCCAAATGCCCAGAGAAGCACAGAAAATGGCATTGCTCCAGGGCATTGTAGGAAATCAGAGGGGATGGCCAGGCCCTGCTCATTTTTACCCATTGCTGGAGGGCATTTGCGCTCCAAAAGGCCCCTCCAATTTAGGTCTGCTTCTGGTAACTATATTAGGGAGCGGTGACCATTCCAGGTTAATAGAGTACCAGGGTGTGTGAGCCTTGTGTGTCTGACATTCCAGTCACTCACATAGATTAAAGTCCTTGCTCCACCCACGTCAAAAAAGCAGCAGAAAACAACAGCCAACCTACCAGTGTCACTCGATGTGATTGCGAGAAAAAAAAATCCAAAACAGTAACTGAATTCTCTTGAGTTGCTACTATGGATGGATTTACACTACCATAAAATGCAGTTCAATGCATTTAAACTGCATTATATCAGACTCTACACTGACCATATCATGGATTATATGGCAGTGTGGATTCAGCCTATGAGTGCATCTAAGTGTAGAATAAATGCAGTTTGACACCACCTTTACAGTCATGGCTCCATGCTATAGAATCAGGGGAGTTGTAGTCTTTAATTTTCTCTGCCAAGGAGTGCTGGTACCTCACCAAACTACAAATTCTAGGATTTCATAGCTTTTTTTCCGTGTCAGGAGTGACTTGATGGCGTGAGATGGTCAATTCTGGTGCGAGAGAATTGGCCATCTGCAACAACGTTACCCGGGGATGCCCGGATGTTTGATGTTTTACCATCCTTGTGAGAGGTTTCTCTCATGTCCCTGCATGGGGTGCTGGAGTGGACAGATGGGAGCTCACCCCGCTCTCTGGATTTGAACTGCCAACCTTTCGGCCAGCAGTCCTGCTGGCACAAGGGTTTAACCCATTGCGCCATTGGCGGCTCCATTTCATAGCATTGAGCCATGGAAGTTAAAGTAGTGTCAAACTGCATTAATTCTGCAGTGTAGATGCACCCCTATGACAACAAATTCTGAGTCAGTAGACTATCATCATGATATTTTGAGGTTAACTTCTATTGGAAGTGTTCAGCCCTTTTAATACAGCCTTCTCATAGCTGATGTCTCCTTATCTACAACTCCCATAAGCCCTATCCATGTTAGTTGGGGCACATGGAAACTGTAGTCCAGAAACACAGGTCTGTGCTAGTCTTGGGAGGCTGCAGCCGGTTCTACACTGTAGAATTAATGAGTTTTAATTGTATGCTATGGTTCAATGCTTTGCAATAGGGAGCTGTAGTTTGGTGAGGCACCAGCACTCTTTAGCAGAGAAGACTAAAATCCTTGTGATACTACAACTCCCATGATTGCATAGCACTGAACCATGGCAGATAAAGTGGTATTAATTCCATAGTATAGTTGCACCCTGCCGCTGTGTGTTTCTCCCTTTCAGGGCACCTGAGAGGAAATGGATATCTCATTGTGTTAAGGGTTCAGAGACAAAAAGGTGGCTTTGCTGTTGGCTGGTGTCATGAATTTATGAAGAGGAAGCTTCAGGTGAAGTGAAATGCTTTTTCTGCCTGTGGCTGCAAGGCCTTCTGTAGTTTTTCCTGCCTTCCCAATAGTGGGAAAGGCAGGAAGTCCTCCCACCTCTGCCTATAGGTATTTTAGGACACTTGTCATTCCTTCACTCTGTCCAATTCATCCATACCTTGGTCAGGAGAGGTCCAAAGTGTGCCCATTACACACTGCAAAGGCTTTGACCTGCACAGGGCTCAGTCCATTGCTGTGTCTATTTCTCTGGCTTCTTAAAACAACAGACTTGGCAAAATAGAGAAGTCCCTTGAATGGATGCTGGTCAAAAGGTTAACCTCTCCCACTGGGCACTGTAATTTTTGGGGGAAGATTTTACATATCTCCTCCCACCCCTTTGGCTACTTGTCACAAAATAAACACTATTGTTTGGGGTGTGGTGGGATAGAAAGCACCCTAAGTGTTCAATTACTCTGTCTTGATGCCTAGTGTTTGAATGCTACCAACAAAATGGCATAGTTGTTTTGTTTATGTCTGTCTGTCTGTGTCTTTGAAGCCCCTCACCACATTCCTTCTATATCAGGCTGTCCTTGCCCCAAGCAATCTGGAAGGTCAGTTTTCTTGTTGTGTTGTAAGGCAGTGGCTCTTGACCTTTAGTCTTTCTAGGGCTTTGTCTGTCACAGTTGGCCATGCTGGCTGAGTCTTCTGGGAGATGAACTCCAAAACATCACCAGGAGGATCAAAAGTAAGCAGCAGCTGCTCTGAGAAATGTTTAATGGTGCTTAGGCATCAGATCCTGTCTGATTATGAAAGTTAAGCGGAGTCAACCTTTGTTAGTACTTGGATGGGAGACTGCCAATGAATACCAGGCACTGTAGGCTATATTTTAGGAAAAGAAACTGGCAAAACTACTTCTAAGGAGTCCTTACCCTAAGAAATTCATGGGGTCGCCATAGGTCAACAAGTGACTTAGAAGTACATGCACAGACAGACAGGCCATCAGATTTTTTTTATCGTGTCAGAAGTGACTTGAGAACATACTGCAAGTTGTTTCTGGTGTGAGAGAATTGGCCGTCTACAGAGACATTGCCCAGAGGATGAACAGATTTGTTACCGTCCTGCTGGGAGGCTTCTCTCATGACCCCGCAAGCTAGAGCTGACATACAGGAGCTCACCCTGTTTCACAGAATCAAATTAGCAACCCAACCTTCAGGTCAGCAGTCCAGCCAGCACAAGGTTTGCATCACCACGGCTCCTTAGGCTTTGAGATGATTATCACCTGTGGGCAGAATAGAAAAGAGTACATAAAGTTATTTGTGCCATAAAATCATAAGAAGAGTCCTGAAATTCTTATCAGTCCAAAAGCCGAGGTAGTTTAGCATCCTGTTTCCAGTGGTGCCAAGAAAAGCTGCAGGGAAGTCATGAAGGCAAGAGCAAGGTGATAAAAACAAGGACAAATAGGTGGAGAGATAGCTTCTATCCTAGAGCTGTGACTATATTGAACTCTGCTTTCACATTGATGTGGCTTTAGGGGTTGTGCAATAGCTATTAGAATCTGGAAGGATGGGTGCTTTGTTTTGTAATTTGTACATGTATAATGTGATTGTGGATGGAGCCGTGGTGACACAATGGGTTAAACCCTTGTGCCGGCTGAACTGCTGACCTGAAGGTTGGGTTGCTGACCTGAAGTTTGGCAGTTTGAATCCGCGAGACGGGATGAGCTCCCATCTGTCAGCTCCATCTTGCGGGAACATGAGATAAACCTCCCAGCAGGATGGTAACACATCCGGGCGTCCCCTGGGCAACGTCTCTGTAGAGCAGTGATTGTCAACCTGTGGGTCCCCAGGTGTTTTGGCCTACAACTTATCCTAGCCAGTTTACCAGCTGTTAGGATTTCTGGGAGTTGAAGGCCAAAATATCTGGGGACCACTGATCTAATGGACTTAGCATCCATTGGGGGGGGGGGGTCATGGAACCAAACCCCAGCGGATACTAAGGACACACTGCTGTTTGTTTTCTGTTGTTTGTTTTCGGGGTGTGTGTGTAGAAATTTCTGTGCGAGACCTTTAGTAACTGCAAGGCAATGTATTAAATCATAACAAACAAATAACATGCCACTGTGGCCACAGCAGTCCACTCAGTGCCAAGCTTTTGTTCATTCTCCTTGTCTGGAGTCATGTGATGACACACACACACACAGAGTTGTGAAGTATCCTGCATAACAATGTCTTTGTTGTTTTCTGTGTGGTCCCTTCCATGCAGAAATATAAAATCCACATTGAACTGGATTATATGGCAGTGTGGACTCAGATAATCCAGTTCAAAGCAGATATTGTGGATCATCTGCCTTGATATTCTGGGTTATATGGCTGTGTGGAAGGGTCTTGCTTTGTCCAGTTCTGGACTTGCAGAAGTTGGCTTCCTTGTTTATTGCTTTGCCTACTTCCTTTGCCACCTGATGCTCTCACAACATTTTTTCAAGATTTTGGGCAGGGTCATTGATCACATCTGTGTCAATCATTTGTGTATTTAAACATCATGGCACTTTCACCTTTGCTGTGACAGCTTCACTTTTTTCTTGAGATTTGTTCCTCTTAGGGCCCTTCCACACAGCCCAATATGCCAGAATATCAAGGCAGAAAATCCCACAAGATCTGCTTTGAACTGGGCCATCTGAGTCCACACTGCCATATATTCCAGTTCAAAGCAGAAAATGTGAGATTTTATTCAGCTGTGTGGAAGGGGCCTAAGAAACAAATGATGTCTCTTTTGGGTTTTCATGCTGAATTTTTAGTCCTTAAGACTGTGCCACAAGGTACTTGTGTATTCAAGCTGGCTGCCAGTGAGTTGTGAAGCTATGTAAGCTGCCAAAACTCTTTTAAAAAACGTTATATTAAGTTTATATTCCACTCCACCTTCCTATATTTGGAATCCAAAACAGCTCACCAAACATTTGTTTTATCAGAAGTTAGATCAATCTTTCTTTATCTCACCAGGAAGTGGACAATTCTATGAATTGCGAATTTAGAGATCATGCTTCCACCAGGCTGGTACTTTCCATGTGTAGATGAGGCTGATCTAACTGCAATTGTTATTCCCCACTAGAGTAAACTTAGTGAATCAATGAGAATTTATTAACTTATTAATATTTATTGGCATTCCGATGACTCAATAGTTTTACTCTCATTCGGTTCAGAATTGTATTTAGGTCCTATTTTACTGGCAGCACAAACATACATGACACATATTTAAGCTTTAGAGCTACTACCTGCTTGTTAAGGTAGGAGTTATGGATTTGTGTTTGTGTTTTTAAAAGACACAATGAAACTGGACAAGAAATGTCTCCGTAATCCCTATCTGATCAGGAATTATTTTTATTTATTGCTCTTTTATTTTCTGTACTTGCATTCCACTTGCATTCCACAACTATATTTCTTTGGTACCATTTTAACAATTATGGTGACATTCTGTTGAGTCCTGGGATTTGTAATTTGGAAGGTACTTAGCATGCTCTATAGGAGAGCCTTAATCCCCTTCTAAGGTAAAGGTAAAGGTTTTCCCCTGACATTAAGTCTAGTTGTGTCCAACTCTGGGGGTTGGTGCTCATCTCAATTTCTAAGTCAAAGAGCCAGCATTGTCCGTAGACACCTCCAAGGTCATGTGGCCAGCATGAATGCAAGGAGTGCCATTACCTTCCTGCTGAAACGGCACCTATTGATCTACTCACATTTGCATGTTTTCGAACTGTTAGGTTGGCAGAAGCTGGGGCTAACAACGGGAGCTCACCCCACTCCCCGGATTCAAACCACTGACCTTTCGGTCGGCAAGTTTAGCAGCTCAGTGGTTTAACCCACTGCACCACTGGGGGCTCCTTATTCCAACATAGAGATCATTTATTTGTGACCAACTTCACACTCACACCTTTGGGGTGACACACAAATAATCCAGTTCAAAGCAAATAATCTGGGATCAAATCCTGGGATATAGGGCAGTGTAGAAGTGGTCCTAGTGGTTGTTGTGTGTTTTCCAGGCTGTATGGCCATGTTCCAGAAGTATTCTTTCCTGATGTTTTGCCCACATCTATGGCAGGCATCCTCAGAGGTTGTGAGGTATATACCTAACAACCTCTGAGGATTCCTGCCATAGATGTGGGCAAAACATCAGGAGAGAATACTTCTGGAACATGGTCACACACAGCCCGGAAAACACACAACAACCCTGTGAATCTGGCCATAGAGCCTTTGACAACACAGAGGTCCTAGTGTTTATATTTCAGGAAAATGAGCTGATGCTCTAAGTCCTCAGTTGAAGTTGTATCAGACTGCTGTTACTCTGAAAACTAAGTACTGTGCACTCATAGAAACAGTAAAAAACAAACTCATGTATGTATAAACTGATATGGTTGCCATCTCTCTCTACTGATGGGACCTTGGTACCTTCCAATTACCGCACCAAACTACAAATCCCAGGATTTCATAGGACGGTACCATGGCTGTTAACATAGTATCAAACTAATATAGACTGTATAGTGCAGATAGTCTCTTTCCCAAAAGAAACAGACTCTTCTCTTTTGATATCAGTCAGGCAAAGATATCTATATCAAAAGGCTACAAGAATGGTATCAATAGGAATAAGCAATTCACAAAACAATTTCAGTGCTCACTCTCATGTTAAAGTGATTCTAGAGTATTGACATTCTCATATAAACTCAAATATATATGTTCTCATACAAATTTAAATGTGTGTATTCATAAAGCAATATGTCTGTATTTTCTTTACAATCTCAACTGTTTTTTGAATTGTTTATTTCTATTAATACCATTCTTGTAGCATCTTCTCTTTTGATAAACTGGTGTTTGAATCTCCTTGTTATATACTGTTGCATTGCACCTACAGCCTGTGTGTTGTGGACCTTGTTTACAGTTTCACGACTGCCTAATGAGTCCTCCTCCCTTAGTTATAATAGAGGCCAGGTTTCCCTGGTTGCTTGAAACCAGCTCTCTGTCAACATTCTTGACCTCTGCTAATTGCTTTCCCCTTGGATGCTGTAGTCATTGTGCGTGGAATGAAAAAAACAAACTCTGCCCATCAGGTAAAGTGGAAGGAGGCCTCTCTGTAGAGATCCCACCTGCATGAGCAATTCTGAGAAAAGTATTGCTTAGGTGTCTAAGGATCACAGTTCTATGTCCACACACAAGTTGGCCAACAATCACATTCATCTAGAAACACTTCATATTTTGTTGCATTTTCCCCTTCTAAGTGCCATGTGTGTGTACACCCACACCAGCTTCCACTGACACTTTCAAATGCATATACAATCCCTTTCACATTTTCAGGAGTGGATCTACAGCACTGCTTCTTCAACTATGGGTCCCAACCCCAAATTTATTTGTTTATTGTGTCAGAAGCGAATGGAGGGTGCAGTTATCATGTATTTATAAACACAAAGTTAAAAACTTGGCATTATAATAAATGTCCTTTGACCAGAAGCTGGCCACTTGGAGTGCCTCTGGTGTTGCTATAAGGTCCTCCATTGTGTATGTGGCAGGGCTCAGGCTGCATTGTAATAGGTGGTCTGTGGTTTGTACTTCTCCACACTCTCATGTTGTGGACTCCACTTTGTGGCCCCATTTCTGAAGATTTCCTATGCACCCTTAGCTCAATGTTGGGTTTGTAAAAAATTGGCAACTGTAAAAGGTTTCTGAATGCCATCTAGACATTTTCA
The DNA here is from genome assembly GCF_035594765.1 of Anolis carolinensis. NCBI lineage: Eukaryota > Metazoa > Chordata > Lepidosauria > Squamata > Anolidae > Anolis > Anolis carolinensis. The sequence continues at coordinate 167,200,200 of NC_085842.1, forward strand.
CCAATTTATTAGAGACAACATGCAATGTTTATTACAGTGAACACTGCAAAAATGATTCAGCTGTATCACAATGACCAAAAAAAAAAAGGAAAATCAGCCTGTTTAGCAAGCCTCGGAAATGCTCATTTATTATCAGTAAATGTTTTATTTTTATATCTGTTTTTGTGTCAGGAGCAACTTGAGAAACTGCAAGTCGCTTCTGGTGTGAGAGAATTGGCTGTCTACAAGGATATTGCTCAGGGGATGCCCAGATGTTTGATGTTTTACCATCCTGTGGAAGGCTTCTCTTATGTCCCAGCATGGGGAGCTGGAATTGACAGAGGGAGCTCACCCACTCTCCTCGGATTCGAACCACCGATCTGTCCATTAACAGTCCTGCTGGCACAAGAGTTTAGCCCTTTGCACTACTGAGGGCTCCTATTTATATACAGTACCTATATACCCAGGGTTATGTAAAACTTTCTTGGGTAGATAGGGATTGTCAGTGTAAAAAGTTTTAAGAGCCCTGATCTATAGGATGTGTCCCAAAGATGGCAATTCTCATGTCTGCCTGTTTCCATAGGATGAGAAGATGGGATGAGGTAATGAAGCTGATAGTGGCACACTCCTGTTGTCTGGTGTGATGACATCAGTGTAGGCGGAGGAGGCAAGGCAAGAGTGGCAGCCGTGATGTAAAATGCCTTCAGGCACAGCAGTGAGGGGGCAGAAAAATCTGCCCTGTCAGGAGAGACACCCGCCAGGGAGCCGGCAGGGCAGCTTTTTCCATTGATGGAGATGGTGTTGTAATGGGAATCACATCACAATAAGGTACGAACAAGATCCCAGGCTCTATTTTAATTATTCATGTAGTGCCCCCAGGCCCAGTGAACACACGATCCCAGAGACATCAAGGCAGTACTGGCACCAGCTCTCATTTTTGGTGACTATGGGCACAAGGACTTCTGCTTTGCCCCATTGTGGCATGGAGGTGAGCCTGGATGAATGCCTGCATAGCATGAATTCAGGCATAGTTTTGAAACAGTGGTTAGTCTGTGAGGACATCCCTGAAAGAGGATGACAATCTCTGTTAGCCATGGACTAAACTAGCTAGTAGAGTGAAGCTCATCACTGGGATGTTGGCCACCAAATGATGAATTGGCCAGAGCAGTTGCGTGTGATTTAGGCCCCTTCCACACAGTTGAATAAAATCCCACATTTTCTGCTTTGAACTGGAATATATGGCAGCGTGGACACAGATAATCCAGTTCAAAGCAGATATTGTGGGATTTTCTGCCTTGATAGTCTGGGATATGGAGCTATGTTTCCCAGTCTGTACTGGAAGAAGGGCAACCTGCACTGCTGATTGATCATTGATCTTCAGGGCAAATATCAATAGATCGAAGGCCCTTCCACACAGCCCTATAACCCAGAATATCCAGGCAAAAAAATCCCACATTATCTGAGTGTGGACTCAGATAACCCAGTTCAGAGCAGATATTGTGGGGTTTTCTGCCTTGATATTCTGGGATATAGGGCTGTGTGGAAGGGCCCTGCGTGGTGGGATCTCCCATACCAAATATTGAGTTTAGCCTTACACTCCTCGCATTGCTTAACACTAAAGAACAACCTTTTTAAATATACAAAAACACCAAGAGATTGAGGATAGGGGGATCTCATACGAGATATTGAGCTTTGTGTCATACTCACGATATTGCGTAAGAATAAAGAACAATCTCTGCAAACGTGTTGGGTAACCTTGCCTGAGGAATTGCATTCAGCTGACGTTTGGACAAACACAATTCGTCAACGTGCCACTTTCCACAAAGGTATCCTGCCATCACTTGAAGGCTATGGAGATAAGAGGAAATCTATTTTGGCCACCCGGAGCGCCACTCTCTCGCTAGCAGCACTTTGGCCCCATATCATCCCAGCCTCACAATCCACACAACACTTTTCACTTCTCCTAGAGCAGTGGTTCTCAACCTGTGGGTCCCCAGGTGTTTTGGCATACAACTCCCAGAAATCCCTGCCAGTTTACCAGTTGTTAGGATTTCTGTTATTTGAAGGCAAAAACATTCGGGGACCCACAGTTCAGAACCACTGTCCTAGAACTTCTCATAGCCCTTTTCAGGAAGGCAATACATACATGAAGTCAGATACTGGATTTTTTTTTTTAATGCCTGGATTCTATGAGCCAGCATGTCACTAGCTTAGGGAATCTTGGAAATTGTAGTTTGAAAAGTACCTTTCCTAAGATGGAAGTGAAAGCCTCTCTCAACTTTGCATGCATCAATTATCAAACTACAATCCCGAATGGTGGAGACTGTGCTTCAGCAACCCTGGAGGGAACCAGATTAGGAAAGGTTGACTTCTAAGATTAAAGAGAATGGCCACAATCATGTTGGCTTTCAGAGCTACAGCAGTGTTGGTGATGGTAGGGATGGGGTATAGGGAGAGAGGATGTTGTCTCTGTAGAGACAGAAACTGCCCAGCCAGTTCCCAAATGGGTAGGAACTTCAGAGCCAAGAGGCAGCTTTCTCTTTCATCCACCCATCTACCCCTTGCTGCTGTGAATGCCAGTCACCAAGGTGCATTTTTCTGTCCACACAACCATGAATAATGTGCTTTATTACTGGTTTAAAAAGAGACGTGTAGATGTTTTCTAGGTTATGTACAAAATAATTGTATCTTAGGGTTGGGAGGGACCAGAAAATCTTCAGTTCAGGTCCATCCTGCCTCTGTGTTGCATGAGCCACAAATTGGCTCAGAAGTAGAATAACCTGCCATTCAATTTGGAGAGCCGAAGTAAATGAGATGCACCATCCCAGAGTTCCTAGAAAACACACAGCTCAAAGTTTACACAACAGACAACTGAGTCCAGACACATGTCACAGGAAAAAGCAAGGCTTCATTGCTTTAGGAGCTGCAGTGGTGCAATGGGTGGACTGCTGACCTAAAGGTTGGATTGCTGACCTGAAGGTTGCCAGTTTGAATCTGCGAGGCGGGATGAGTTCCTGTGTGTCAGCTCTAGCTTGCGGGGACATGAGAGAAGCCTCCCAGCAAGATTGTAACACATCCGGGCATTCCCTGGGTAATGTCTCTGTAGATGGCCAATTCTCTCACGCCAGAAGCAACTTGCAGTATGCTCTCAAGCCGCTTCTGACACAATTAAAAAAAAAACTCCAAGAGCCACATTAAATCTATTACACTATGTAAAACGATTTTTGTCCCTGGGTTATAAATGTCATTTCCTAATTGTCTCAATCATTAAAAACATGGAAAAGGTTTATTAAACTGCATATCTTTGTTTATGTGGGACATCCTGTAGCAGATTTTGTTATAATTTTTCAATGAATATCTCATTGAGTCTCAACCAATTCAACATAGTTTGTGTCTGCCACAAAAACAAAGTTTATGGAGTATAACAACTAGTTTCATAGTAAGAACCATACATTTGAACAGGAAATAATACTTTCAAAACAGGAACAGAACACTTGCCAAATTTTGTTACATTGTGTTACTGGTTTGTCATATTTGTGTGTCATTCATCTTTCTAGAGTGCAGAGTTATTTACTATAAGATATTCTATTTTAGATTTACAACAATCCTGTTAGGTAGGCTAGGCTTAAGAGGCAATTAATCTTTTAGGTCAACAGGGATTTAAGTCAGAAACACAAAATTGAAACCCAGCCTTCTGCCCACTTCAGTTGTTGTTTGTGTGTGTGTGTGTGTGTGTGTGTGTGTGTGTTATTTTTGTTGATTTATTTATATCATGCCATTCCAAAGCCCTGGAATTCAAGGGCACAGCTAGAAAGACACATCATACAAAACTTCAAATATAACTAAATTTTGATAGAATTAAATCCAGATCTGCAATTTCCAGCGACCATAGATTGTTGTGTCTCATATTAGTAAACGGTGATGATATGGACACGCTGAAAATTTTTACTAATACTGTATAGGCAATAATGGGGCCCCAAGTGGCACAGCATGTTAAAGCGTTGAGCTGCTGAACTTGCGGCCCAAATGGTCGCAGGTTCGAATGTGGGGAGCGGAGTGAGCGCCCGCTGTTAGCCCCAGCTTCTCTCAACCTAGCAATTCAAAAACATGCAAATGTGAGTAGATCAATAGGTACCATTCTGGCAGGAAGGTAACAGCGCTCCATGCAGTCATGCCGGCCACATGACCTTGGAGGTGTCCATGGACAACGCTGGCTCTTCAGCTTAGAAATGGAGATGAGCACCAACTCCCAGAGTCGGGCATGACTGGACTTAATGTTAGGGGAGAAAACCTTTACCTTTACCTATATAGGCAATGGCCATCCACATTTTTTTGGGACTGTAGCAGGTCCTAGAACTGAATCCCCACGTATATGGTATGGCTGTTGCAATGGTAAAAACATGCCCATTAAAAGAAAAGCAACAAATTGAAGGTTCCTTCCCAAAGTGCCATAGTTTTAGTTTAGGTTTGATGTTTTAGCCATGGATAAGTCTGTGAAAAGAGACATGAAACCTGTGTCAAGAATGAAGACGTGTGTAGTTGTGGGTTGTGTGCTCCTGATGCCGTTCTATGCATAGAAGCAGGAATGCCTGACTTGCGTGGGGGGGGGGGGGGAGATAAGCATCTGTGGGTCTGGGATGGGTGAGAGGCAGCGGTCAAACAATGGGGCTTATTTCCCTGACATATTTATTTCTGACTGGAATGTGTCCAGTTTCCAGCCACTGGTTCAGACCCTGCCTCCCCGCTCTGAGATAAAAGGTCCCTTTGTCTTGCTGTTTTCCCCCCAGTAAGTTAAAAAGACCGGGCTTCTTAAGTCTTTTCTTCGGTATTTAATTTGGAAAATGAGGAATCTTGGTTGATAAATGGAGTGACTTTGCAACCAGAGGGTTTACCCGTATTTGAGTAGCATTCAATGGCAGAGCCAGCTTAGTCTGTCTATGCATAATGGGATATAAAAGAATCCTGTAGCGCAGACTGAGAAAAGGAAAGTTCTAAAATAAGCTTTTGTGGACTCAGCCTATTCATCTGGACTGATGAAGCATCTGATTAATCTGATCATCTGATTCATCCAAGCATTTGGTGATGTGGACTTAACCTATGAAAACTTAGGCTCAATTTCCCTTCTCTGCCTCAAAGATGCTGCATGATCTCTTTATAACTTTTTATACCTCTGTTTCAGTTAGTTTTCATCATGGATCATTGAGTGCCAATTTTCATATTAGATGTAAAGAAGGTGTTTATGTCTATTGCTGAAAGGGGGAAAAGGGGGCTGCACTTTAGCCATGCTCATACCTCATTTTTTTGGAGAAAGGGCACCTACTCTTAGAATACCCAAAGGCATAGTGATGGCTAGGCTCCAATTTTGGAAAAAATACATTTTAGGACTTTGCAACTCCCTGAATACTTTGGCCCCAACAACCAGAAAATTCAAGAGAGCCAGCTGATCCAAAAGAAGCAATTTTCCTAAGCTCTAAATCTGTGGTTTCCAACCTTTTTTTTGACCAGGGATCACTTTGATCAGGGATCACTTTGACCTGGGACCACTTGAGCAAGGACCACTCCAACATTAGTACCAAAATGTTTACTAATTGGTTTTTGGTCAACTTAAGATTCGGTTTGGTTATTTGGGTGCTGAGCCAGAAAACTGCATTGAATAGACCACATCAACTCTGATACAGAACATATGCCATCCAGGAGTCACTATCTGCTCATCGACAGAAAACCATATTTAATAAACTATAGATGATCAACTATAGATGATGTGGTCTATCCAATGCAGTGTTCTGAATCAGCACCCCAAATAACCCCAGGAACAGGCCTAAAAATGAAGACACCAAGGCGCCCCTGTTTCCAGGTGCCACATGGAATGGCTCTGCTCAGGGGGAGGAGAAGCATCAGTCAGGAGGCTTGCTGTCACGCTTTTTGTGGGTAGTCAGCTTCTCCCCTCCTGACATCCCCATTGCCTCGGCACTATAAGAGGGTTTCACGAGACCAGTCGCTCTTGTTGCAACGGTGTAGTAATGGTGAGGCTGTGGGCCATATTTTAGTTCTTGGGGACCACTGGTGGTCCACGGACCATAGGCTGGGAACCACTGCTCTAAACAAAAGGTAAAAATTTGGCCATTTCTGGTGGACCATCACCCTTCCAAAAGAGAGCCGGCCTGCTCTGCTTCTTGTCCAGAAGGGCACTTTGCATCATCTTGAACATGCAGAAATACCCAAAAGATATTCAGCACAAGGTAGTTATGGTTTAATAGGCCAGAAATTGCACTCACCTGCTCTTACTTCATCAAAGTGCAATATACTGGAGGACCATTGTGTGTTTTGTTTTTTTAAACTAGACCCCTGAAGACAAGAGTCTGGATACATCAGATACCAAAGGCTCTACATTAACTTATTTCACTGTTAGGATTTGACACATGAGAGCCCTGGTGATATTTGATGCCTGCTTTGTTTGTTTGTTTTACATACCGGTATATGATCCAAGAAACTTAAAGGTCATATACATGATTGTTATGCCTACCCTGTGCCATCACAACAATCCTGTGAAACAGTTGAGTTTAAATGGCAAACATATATCCATAAATCTACTGTAGAGTTTGGTCCCAACTGAATGAGTCCTATTAAATCACTTGTTGTATGGTGAATTGACTCTTATTTAAATTAATCAGTTTACTCTCATAGGGGTAGCAAAAGGATTTACATTTTTTTTAGCATGAAGGAGCAAACCTGTAGGACTGGTGGATTCTGTTTTGTATTAAATTATATGGCCTTCTTGATGTTGTTAGACCAGGAATGGGCAAACTTCGGCCCACCAGATGTTTTGGACTACAACTCCCACAATTCCTAACAGCCTCAGGCTTAAGCGGCTGAGGGGGAAAAGGAAGGGGGATGAGGCTGTTAGGAATGGTGGGAGTTGTAGTCCAAAACATCTGGTGGGCCGAAGTTTGCCCATTCCTGGTCTAACAACATCAAGAAGGCCATATAATTTAATACAAAACAGAATCCACCAGTCCTACAGGTTTGCTCCTTCATTTGCTTCTGGGTCTCTTCTGTGAGGCATTGGTTTCTGTGAGGCACTGGTGTGGTAGATAACTCCCAGAATTTCCTCAATTCTCTTCCTCCTTGGAACTTTCTCTTGCCCTCTTCCTCCTGTTTTTCATGCAGATCTGTGTAATGCAACCTTTAGCATGGGGCCAAAAAGGGGCTGTGCCCGTAATGTTTCATTTTCTATTTGCATGGCCAAGGCTGGGCAGGATTGTCCCTCCCAGCTGAATCACTTCTGGAGAACCCTTTCACAACAGGTAGCTCTCTCCTGAGTAAACAGCTACGACCTGGAGACGTGGAAGCAAGGCAGGCTGCTTCATCGCAAAGTGATTCAACCCCAACTGCAAAACAAGAGGGAGGATATATCTGTGGGTTGATATCTTTGAGGGATCATTTCCAAACAAGGTGTTGACAAACATTGTGACCGCTGCCTCCTCCCACAGCTAGGGTGGGAATCCTCTTTTTTTCTGGACTGACTCAGGGTTTCTTTATAGACAACTGAATTTATTTATCGTGTCAGAAGCAAACTGAGGATATAAGTTGTAATGTATTTGAAAACACAAAGTTAAAAAAACTTGGCATTATGCTGTCCTTTGACCAGTAACTGGCCACTGGAAGTGCCTCTGGTGTTGCTGTAAGAAGGTCCTCCATTGTGCATGTGGCAGAGCTCAGGTTGCATTGTAGTAGGCGGTCTGTGGTTTGCTCTTCTCCATACTTGCATGTCGAGGACTCCCACTTTGTAGCCCCATTTCTTAACGTTGGCTCTGCATCTCAGACAACTGAATGAGAGAAAGACAATGCAATCCTATGGTTAAAGTGGGAACCCAAAAGTTTGCTGCTGGAAGCAGAGGAATGCCATCTTCAAGGAGAAAGCCAACAATGAACTAGCTTTAAGAAAAGGAAAGGATTTTGCATTTGGCTCTCTGCTTCCGAAGCCTCTGCTTAAATAAACGTGATTTCAATTCGGCTGGGTGGCTCAGTCATTGCCCCACTTTGAAAGGATTCAGCTTTTGAGGATAAAGTAGAAACATGGTACTGTCTATGTGATGTTAAAGGCAGCAAAATCAAAAGAATGAAAGACCACAGTCCCCATTTATGTGGAAGTGAACCCCACTGTGTTAAGTGCGGTTTCCCTCTGGGTGGACACATATGCAATTGTGCTGTAGATCATTTTTTCTTGTGTATACAGTCGAGTCTCACTTATCCAACATAAACAGGCTGGCAGAATGCTGGATAAGCGAATATGTTGGATAATAAGGAGGCATTAAGGAAAAGCCTATTAAATGTCAAATTAGGTTATGATTTTACAAATGAAACACCAAAACATCATGTTATACAACAAATTTGACAGAAAAAGTAGTTCAATACGCAGTAATGCTATGTAGTAATTACTGTATTTATGAATTTAGCACCAAAATATCACGATATATTGAAAACATTGACTACAAAAATGCGTTGGATAATCCAGAACGTTGGATAAGCGAGTGTTGGATAAGTGAGACTCTACTGTAATTGCAACTGTGTAGATATGTGTGTTTAGGTCTGTGTTTCTCCATCTAATTTTTCACTCCCTTGGAATTACCAAGGCTCCCAATTGCAGGGAAGCCCTCAGGGGAGTGGCACACTTGCTGCTTTCCTCTTTCCTTGGAAAGATGGGAGCGGAGGAAGTGGGTGGGGAGAAAACACACACAGAGGCACCTGTGCCCTCAAGTGCAGCTGCCTGGGCTAATTTTAGGTCTTTCGGCTTTGACATAGCCCCCTGTAAAAATGCCTTTCAGAGTCTGCCTTTCCTGCATTCTTCCGCCTCCTCCTCTGAACAGAGTAACGCCTTTGGACCACTGGCACGAAGAGAAATGTGCAGCTTGCATTTCCCTTGTAGTATCGCAAACACTCATGACAGACTTAGTACACGACATACTTTTAGCAGCCAATTGTCAAGGACTATTTATACATCCATCCTACAGTTTCTCTACGAAGCTTGGGGAAAGCTGGGAGAAGACAAGCTCAGTTTATCTAGTTCAGTAGAAGGACATGATGCCCATTAATAATTTCTATCTGCGTGAGACTTGTGCATTGAACTACAACTCCCGAGATCAGGCTTTGATTCCCCACTTGACTGGAAACCAACTGGGTAACTTTGGGCAAGTCAAACCCTCAGTCCAAGAAAACCCAGTGATAGTCTCCACAAGTCAGAAACAACTTGTAGGCACATAACGACAACAAACTGTTCAAAAGCTAATGTTTAAGCATCATGATGGGCATGTGACTGTCTGGTAGTGACTGTCATAGCAAAGAGGTGGTCTGAAACATATGTGCCTCCAAAAAATTATAGGTTGCAGAACATGCTTTGGAACTTTATAGCAGAATATGTAGAAAAATGTATAGATACTGAGTTGCTGTGAGTTTTCTGGGTTGTATGGCTATGTTCCAGAAGCATTCTCTCCTGATGTTTCACCCACATCTATGGCAGGCATCCTCAGAGGTTGTGAGGTTTGTTGGAAACTAGGCAAGTGGAGTTTATATATCTCTGGAATGTCCAGAGTGGGAGAAAGAACTCTTGTCCAGACAAGAAACAATCACCTCCCAACAAAGGATTCCCCCCAGGCTAGAAGCAGCCAAGCTTTGAAGCTGCAAGGTGATCAATTCCATAATTCACAAGTGCCTCAAACAGACAAGAGTTCTTTCTCCCACCCTGGACATTCCACAGATATAAAAACCCTACTTGCCTAGTTTCCAACAGACCTCACAAACTCTGAGGATGCCTGTCACAGATGTGGGTAAAATGTCAGGAGAGAATGCTTCTGGAACATAGCCATACAACCAGGAAAACTCACAGCAACCCAGTGAATCCGGCCATGAAACCTTCAACAACACATTGTGTAGATATTGTGCTTCAAGACTCTCCAGTCCCTGCTTTTTGTTACTCTTTCATGTAGATTCCTAATCTATCTATCTGGCTCTTCCTAAAGCCTCTGTCAGATCATTCACAATTACACTCAAATAACTTTTTTAAGGGAATCTAGTCTGGGAGCTTCGAATTTTCCTTGGAAAACAAGAGTTTAGAGATGATATTTTTCCTTTCTTCCTCCTCCACATCATATAGCACTTGTGCAGTCAGAATTCTTACTGTACATAATCCTTGCTATCCATACAGCCCAGTTGTAATTTAGTTCTCAGTTAATAATTCCAGATTGCATCAGAGGAAGGGACTATCAGGAGACAGACAAGCTTCTATCCCTACTAGAGAATTCATAGTTGAAACAAGTCCTGAACTGTAAACTTCCAAGGTCTAAAGATCCACAATTCAGCCCTGATCAACTTCAGGGTGTATGTTGTCATAATAGAGCCGCAAACTCTGTTGCTGACATTTAAGACCAATTTAAGCAATGTTTCCATCATACAAATCCTCCCTGTACCTGGCCGGGGCCCCAATTCTCCCCATCCCTGCGACTTCTGAATCCACAGGAAAAGCATCATGCGTTATTCTTCGCCAAGATAAGGATGGTGATTGTCTTTCTTCTCCCTGATGTCATGATGGCATGGCCCCAGTTGGCACCAAGGAACAGAAAGGGTGGATGGAACTGATGGGACTCTTTGGCCGTTGGAAATGGCCATGAGCCAGGTATGAGAACACAATTGGCAGCCAATGATTTATAGAAACCTGAGCTGTAGATGGAGGAATTGGAACTTGTCAGGATTTAGTCAATTGGGCTGTGTTCTGCATTTTTCTGCCCAAGCCCACTTCTTCATGAGTTTAATTTTAACCCCAATTATTCTCAAACTGTCAACCAAAACCACACAAATGACAGCTGTGTCACGTACAAGAAGAACAATTGTAGTTTCATGGTTGCCTAAAGTGACTGAAATGCCTTATGCAAAGATTGAAAAATAAGCCAGATGTTACCTATGGATTTAACAGATATGATGGAGTAGAACACTGAAGAGGTGCAATGTAAGAGGAAAAAGGAATGGGGAGAGAAGAGGAAAATACTCGCAGGTGGTTCTGTGTTGAATGTGAATGCAAAATGGCTTGCTTTGTTTCCTTTGCTATCTTTTTAGATTAGAAATATTCATGTAAACGTTTTCCCCTGACATTAAGTCTAGTCGTGTTCGACTTTGAGGGTTGGTGCTCATCCCCATTTCTAAGCTGAACAGCCAGCGTTGTCCATAGACACCTCAAAGGTCATGTGGCCTGCATGACTGCATGGAGCGCTGTTACCTTGTTACTGGAACAGTACCTATTGATCTACTCACATTTTCATGTTTTCAAACTACTAGGTTGGCAGAGGAGCCCCCGGTGGCACAGTGGGTTAAACTGCTGAGCTGTTGAACTTGCTGACCAAAAAGTCAGCTGTTTAAATCCAGGGAGTGGAGTGAGCTCCCTCTATCAGCAGCTTCTGCCAACCTAGCAATTCGAAAACATGCAAATGTGAGTAGATCAATAGGTACCACTCTGGCAGGAAGGTAACAGCGTTCCATGCAGTCATGCTGGCCATATGACCTTGGAGGCATCTACAGACAATGCCAGCTCTTCAGCTTAGAAATGGAGATGAGCACCAACCCCCAGAGTTGGACACGACTAGACTTAATGTCAGGGGAAAACCCTTACCTTTACTACTAAGTTGACAGAAGCTGGAGCTAACGGCAGGAGCTTACCCTGCTCCCCGGATTCAAATCACTGACCTTTTGGTCAGCAAGTTCAGCATCTCAGCGGTTTACCCTGCTCCATAAATGTTCAATGCAGGCTTAAACTTGTTTCAGACTTGGGGCTGTTGTTTCTGAAAGGCAGTAGTGAAGAGCAATGTATTTATAAATAGAAGAATGCATTGAAGGTGTAGCGTTCTCTGCCTTGTGGGGATATATGCATCCAACCAACCCTATCTTGGGAGGAGAGCAATGACCAATCTTGATAAAATATTGAATAGTAGAGACATCACACTGGCAGCGAAGCTCTGCATAGCTAAAACAATGGTATTCCCTATAGTAACCTATGTATTCAAAATCTGGACCATAAGGAAGGCTGAGCGAAGGAAGATGGATGCTTTTGAACTGTGGTGTTGGAGGAAAATCCTGAGAGTGCCTTGGACCACAAGAAGATCCAACCAGTCCATCCTTCAGGAAATAATGCCCGGCTGCTCACTGGAGGGAAGGATATTAGAGGCAAAGATGAAGTACTTTGGCCACATAATGAGAAGACGGGAAAGCTTAGAGAAGAGAATGATGCTGGCGAAAATGGAAGGAAAAAGGAAGAGGGGCCAACCAAAGGCAAGATGGATGGACGGTATCCTTGAAGTGACTGGCTTGACCTTGAAGGAACTGAGGGCAGCCACGGCTCTGGCGTGGGCTGGTCCATGAGGTCACAAAGAGTCAGAAGCAACGGAATAAACAACAAAAAACCCTATCTCACTGTGCTGACTATTTCTCCCAACTGCCACAGAACTCATAAACTCTTTTTGTAGGTTCACACTTCCTCTGAGCATAGTATTAATCCTACTTTCCCCACTTGTTTTATCAAAGGCACTGAGAATCTCCATGTGAAAAATTCTTATTCTGTAGAGTAGACTAGCAATTTTAATACTTTGCTTTAACCGTGTTCCCCGGTGATTGTTGCTGTTGTAAGCTTTTAAGCTGTTTCTGACTTATGGTGAACCTAAAATGAACCTATCACATTTTTGTCTTGGCAAAAGGGGATTTTGCCTTTTTCCTTCCTCTGAGGATGTGAAAATGTGGCTTGCTTAAAGTCACCCAGTGGGTTTCCATGGTTCAGTGGGGATTCGAGCCCTGGTCTCCAGAGTCATGGTCCCATGCTGAAATCACTACACCAGGCATGTGCAAACTTCAGCCCTCCAGCCAGTAGGCTGTTAGGAATTGTGGGAGTTGAAGTCCAAAGCACCTGGAGGGCCAAAGTTTGCCCATGTCTCTACTACACCATGCTGCCTCTCTCCACGATGATAGCAACAATTAAATAGATGGGCTTTACAGAACTGAATCCGAGAGCTGTTTCATCTTCACTTGGATTGGGAGATTTACCAAGTGTCGGTTGGAGACTGGGATACAATTTAGGAGCACTTCACTGTTGGAGCAGATGGGGGCAAAATTCATGGCAAGGTTCAAACACTCATGCTTAATTTCAAGATCAAAGGAGTCAAGGCTTAAGAATAGCATTCATTGTGACTGCCTTTTCGTACCTCATAATAAAGATATGACACATTTGCAGGATGATCAGAAGTTGTCACGTAATCTGAAACAAGGGAGGGAAGTGGTACAGTGCGATGTCCCCACCACATGTCACCACAATTGTGGTGGTTTCTGCCCCTTCAAGATTCAGCAGATCCTTTTGAGAGGCAGTTCTTTCCAGCAGGAAACAAAACAACTCCCCGTTGATAAAAATGCATGCATTCAGCTTTGCTATGCTTCATCGTCCATCTCCCAGCCAACTCTTTCTTCTCTTTCTGCCGACTTTTTAGTCATAGCTCAGTCGAGCCCAACAACCTTTTCTTCCTATCTGAGTCACTTTATGTCTCACCTTTTGGTTTTAGTTTGGGGGGTGGGAAAAGAGCAATGGTGGTCTCCTGCTAGAGGACAAAGGCAAGGGCATTTCTGAGAAGGAGAGAGATAAAAACGCTGGCCAGCAGCAGACCCAAAAATGGAAACAAACCGCAGCAGCCGCAGCAGCATTGTCGCCAGAGGCAGCACATTGTGTATGTGTGTTGCTGGGCGTGTAGGAATGTAGATGGTGTAGTACTTGGTTTCACGTGGCAAATACCAGCTCGGCAAAGGAATGCATATATATTGCTTCTGATGGGGATTTAGGATTGGAGGATTTTATCTTGAAAGTGCCAAGGAATGCAGGAAGTTCATGGGACTCCATTAAGAAATGGCTGGCCCTGATCAAAATCTTGGTAAATGTGAAGAAAATTATTCTGCAGCAACGCACATTAAAAGCATCATTATAGCCACCCTCTTAAAGTATATTCTGTGCCAAGTTAAGCCACATTTTGACTCAGGCAAAGTTGAATTTTGCACCTGTGCTGATGATTTCACATACAGCTGGCCATAATAATAATAGCAACAACAACAACAACAACTTTTTTTCTAGACCACCCTCTCTCCCCAGAGGAACTCAGGGCGGTTAACATACATATAAACGGCAAACATTCAATGCCACGACTACTCCACTAATATCAAAAGTATAAAATGACAATAACATACTCGTTATAATAAAAATTACAAATTAGAAAAAATAATAAATTTAAACATGACACTCAGTAAAAACATTATTACACAGTGAGCATATACCTGGACCGATTTAAATGACCAAGTTACTGAAAATGTTCAGTATTTGTTGTAGTTTCGCTTAGAGATCCACAGACTCTGTATCCTCAGATTTCACCACCCATGGCTAAAAAATATTTTTTTAAATGTCAAAAGCAAACAATGTTTTTCCTATTTTATACAAGGGACACAATGTTACTGCACCATGCTATATAATGAGAACTGAGCATCTACGCATTTTGTTATCCATAGTTGGGTCCTGAAACCCGATCTCAACAGATACCAAGGACCAACCATACTCACACATATTACTTCACTTCACTTCACTTCACTTTATTTCTTAATTAGTCGCTCTCCACCAGAGTACTCCGAGCGACTTACAATTTAAAATATCATTCCACAATATTATATTTTATTTTATTTATTTATTTTTGCAATATAATTTTTATTTATATCTTAAGAGTGTCAATACATCGAAAGTGGGAGAACAAAATAAATAGTAAAGAATAGTGGGAAGGGAAGACAGAAGAGAAAAGAGAATTAAAAAAAAAAAGTCTCCCAGCAGGATAGTAACACATCCAGGCATCCCCTGGGCAACGTCTCTGTAGACGGCCAATTCTCTCACAGCAGAAGTACTTGCAGTATGTTCTCAAGTCGCTTCTGACATGATAAAAATGACATTTTATTGTGTTGTTGAAGGCTTTCATGTCCGGAATCACTGGGTTGTGAGTTTTCTGGGCTATATGGCCAGGAGAGAATGCTTCTGGAACATGGCCATACAGCCCGGAAGACTCACAACAACCCAGACATGTTATTGCTTCTGCTATTTACAGGAATTGCGGACCTGTAGGCTGCAGAGGTGAATATCTAGTAGATGAAGAAATGGAAGAGACTGAATTCTGCAGCTGTAGCAATGTCTCTCTATGTTGGGCTTACTTGCAGAATTGCATCATACACACACAGAGAGGCCTGGCCTGTACTTGAACATTTCCCCAGCCTTTGCTTCTCCTTCTCTTTGGCTTCTCCATCCAGTGAAGGGTAAATTGGAAGGAGCCGCCTCCCCCGCTGAGAACATGGATTTCTCTTTCCTCCCTCCTTCTTTTTTAATCTTGGGACATGGTGCTACTGCTTTCTATCTCTGTAGCTCTTTTGTTTCAAGCTAGTAGCTGCTCTGAAAAGAAAGCATTATAGAAAAGTCCCCTAATGGGCTACAGCAGTGGAATGAAAGCCAGCCCAACGCCTTTTCCATGCAAGGGCATAAAGGCTCCCCATTGTGTAGCCATGACAGCCCTTTAATTGGCAGGGCTCTGGGTCGGGACCCTGGGGCAGCCCGCGACTCAAAAACGCCTGCCCCTTTCGCCACACACCCACCACCGGCCGACTACAACGGCAGGCCCCGGCTGTGGGAATGGTGAGGCGGTCCTTGGCACATCCGCCTGAGAGATGCTGAGAGAGGCGGGAAACTCCTTCTTCATGTGGGAGGGAGGGGAGATAAGGAGATGGACTGCTTCAAAGCACCATTGTGATCTGTGCCTTTCCATCAGCCATAGGAATCTCTATAGGGATTGCTTCAGTCACAGGGAGAAGCAAAAAGCTAAGCAGGGTCATTTTCTCTCTCCAGTCTTGCCTTTTAAGATTTCACCTTCCTTGCATTTTATTTTATCGCATTGATATCCAATGCTTTTCTCCCAAAAGCACAAGGTGGCATACATGGTCCTTCCCTCCCATATCTTGTAAGAACCTTGTAAGGTTTGGAAAGTGTTTATGGGTTTTTTGATCAATTAGCAGAGCCCCCGGTGGCGTAGCGGATTACACCGCTGAGCTGCTGAACTTGCGGACCAAAAAGTTGGCAGTTCAAATCCAGGGAGCGGAGTGAGCTCCTGCTGTTTGCTCCACCTTCTGCCAACCTAGCAGTTCGAAAACAGCTGGACATGACTAGACTTAATGTCAGGGAAAAATCTTTACCTTTACACTGATCAATTAGCAAGCTTATAATATGATAGTGGATCCCCCAGTGGCACAATGGGTTAAACCCTTGTGCTGGCAGGACTGCTGACTGCTGACTCCCCAAATCCAGGGAGAGCTGGTGAGCTCCTTCTGTTAGCTCCAGCTTCCCATGTGGGGACATGAGAGAAGCCTCCTACAAGGATGGTAAACCATCAAATATTTGGGCATCCCCTGCGCAACGTCCTTGCAGACGGCCAATTCTCTAACACCAGAAGTGACTTGCAATTTCTCAAGTCACTCCTGACATGAAAAAAGTAAGGTTTTTTTTATTTTTCTTTCCATTTTAGACAGGACAGAGGAATCAGAGCCCTACTCTGTTTTCATTATCTATCTTTTTCTTTTCTTTGTGCATTCTTCTGTTTCTTCTTTTTACAATGTATAGTATTTTGATTGTATATCAGATCGTCCTCCCTGCGCCGCATCAGACTCTTGTTCATGCATGCTATTTTCACAGCTGCTGAAGACTAGACACCTGAGGGATTAAACACATAGGGTGGAATCCTGTGGTTGTATGTACTAGCATAACCTCCTATTGCCACAGTGTATGTGTTCTTTCCATAATTGAGGAAGGAAGATATTGAATACCTCCTTGTGCAATGAGGCCTTCACCCAGAGCGAGGGAACATTTCAGCAATGAAGCATGCTTCCGTTGTGAATTAATGGTTGAGGGTGGAAAGGGGGCTCTGGGTAGCATCTAGCTGCACTTCCGCCACCAGGAGGAAAGAACAGCCTCCCCATATTTCCAGTGAGTCACTGGGCTTTTCGATGGAGCTTCCTGTAGATTTAAGAGGATGACATCTCTCCTTTTGTCCCAGCTGTGGAATTGCATCCGGATGCTGTTGTGGCACCCCTCGCCCACTCTCAGTCACCAGTTGGCCATGGGGATGTGGAAAGATTCCTAGTGTCCGGGGTGGAAAGGAAAGCCAAGCCCAGAAGTATGCTGTGGGCATATAGGACCGAACCTCCCCAAAACGAAGGGTTGTGATGCTCAGGATTTGGGGTTCTGTCTTATATACTGCTTGCTGTATTTGCTAGCTTACACAGATCTGAGTGAGTTTTGAATGTTTTTGTTTGACCATCAAATGTTTGTTTTGTTTGATCCTTTGCAAGATAGGAGCATCTGCTTTGCCTCCTGTTAGAGGTTTTGTTCTGAGAACCACAGCCTTTTTGGTTCACACCCCATAGTCCTTTCCCATTCAAAACATTGTGTCCATGTTTTGCTATCTCTTGGATTATGCCTGCCATAATATTCTCCCTGAACTGCCTGGCTGCCTGGTGCTATTTTCCTGAAAATCTGCTGCTCTACATCTCTCAAGTGAGATCTATACTTCCCCATACCCATCTTCAGCTGGAACTAGGGAGCCACGGTGGCGCAGTGGGTCAAACTCTTGTGCCGGCTGAACTGCTGACCTGAAAGTTGGGTTGCTGACCTGGAGGTTGCCGGTTCAAATCTACGAGACAGGGTGAGCTCCCGTCTGTCAGCTCTAGCTTGTGAGGACATGAGAAAAGCCTCCCAGCTAACACATCTGGGCATCGTCTCTGTAGATGGCCAATTCTCTCACGCCAGAAGGGACTTACAGTATATTCTCAAGTCGCTTCTGACATTATAATTTTAAAAAGCTGGAACTAAATTTTAGGAGCCTCCAGTGGCACACTAGGTTAAACCGCTGAACTGCTGAACTTTCTGACTGAAAGGTCGGCGGTTCGAATCCAGGGAGCGGACTGAGCTCTTGCTGTTAGCCCCAGCTTCTGCTAACCTAGCAGCTCAAAAACATGCAAATGTGAGTAGATCATTATGTAGTGCTCTGGCAGGAAGGTAACAACACTCCATGCAGTCATGCTGGTAATATGACTTTTGAGGTGTCTACGGACAAGGCCGGCTCTTTGGCTTAGAAATGGAGATGAGCACCAACCTCCAGAGTTGGACACAACTAGATTTAATGTCAGGGGAAAACCTTTGCCTAAACCATGTACTGAGCACCATGGATTAAGGCCTCTGCATAGAATAGCAACTGGTCCTTCAATGGCATCACACCCCATTTGTTTACAGTCCCAGAGAAAGCTCTGTCACCAACAGCCCTCATCTTTAATCTCCCAGCTGGAGCCAAGCCTGTGAGAGACACAGAAGTGTCAGTCTATGCAGGGAAAGCCTGTGGAAGCAGGGATGGACCTAAAATGCTCCTCTAAAAAGAAAGTACACAATGGCACTGCAGTTTATATTGATTTATGTAAGTATTTCATTTCATATATTTGTACCCTGAGCTTTCTGTCATAAAGTGTGGTTATGGCAGTTAGCAATAAAAAAATATAGACTAAGAGTAAAAGCCTAATTAAAACATAACTGAAGGATAAAGTAAAATAAAAACACAGTGAAAGACATATAGCTGGGCCCAAGCTGATGAGACCCTCCTGCCCTCCTTCTGTATCCTAGAATTACCAACTAAAAGGCATGCAGATTTCTTTCCCCCCTCCTTAACAGACGTGTGTGAAGTTTTAAAAAAAGAGAAGCTCAGACCAAGTGGTGGGAAAACATGGGAGGGTTATCATTGGGAGACAAGGTCATCTGGACCTCCATAGAACTCCATGAATGGGGCAGAGATGGCACAATGGACCCCTTGTTTGGAAGCGCCCTCAAAGAAGCCAAGTCTCAGCTGGAACCTCTGAAATCTGAGGCATTAAAAATGTACACCTTTGCCCCTTGCCTAATAACTCTTTATCCATTTGATGACATGCAACTTCCATTGTAAGTCGCCTCTAGACCTTTGGTTAGTGGGCAGAGTATAAATACCGCAGATAAATAAGTTACACATAAATAAATATAGCACTACTGGCAATCACTGCCGTATCTGGGTTAGGAACGGGAGAGTGCCAAAGAAGGCAACCAAGCAAACTCTCAGGCATTAGCAGAACTCCAGGCATCATGTTTTCCCAAAGGAAAAAAGGAGTATGTGGGAGTGTACGGTTAGGGACGGGAAGAGTATTCCATGCCACTGAACTAATTGGAATTACAGCTGAAACTTTCAGACACAAGACGTTCTGTGTGGTTTGTATGTTTCCTGCTGCTTTCGCCCTTCCGTGCCCCTACACCAAGACGTGCAATCCTTATCCGCCTCAAAAAAGGACATGCTTTCTTTAGCAGCTGTGCTCCCTCCTCTGTCCCCCCTTCTTTCCTTCCTTCTCTCGAAAAATGAATCCCCCTCCTGCCCCCATTCAGGCGGCCCTATCAGTCCAGCATGCCATAGATATCAGCCATATTCCACACATGCCTTCTATACTCAGGGAGAAAGAGCTGCGGCAGAGCGGTTTCATCTGATAATGTATGACAGCATGAGCTACTGTTCATTGCTGGACACCAGCGCCTTTCATCAAACATCTCTCAGCTCCTTGGAAATGCCTGGGGAATAAAAGTGACCAAGCTACAGCGTGCTTACAGTTTGGATGTGCCACAGCACCGCAGGAACATAAACATTATCAGACCACCAAAGGAAGACATGAAGTGGGGTGTTTCTAAGGAGATAATGGCAAAGGAAGTATAAACCTTGCCTTACCTGTGGACTGTGCCATCCCTTTGCTCTCCATATGCCAATTAAGCTTCCCTTTTGGTGCCAGTGGAAGGATATCTTTTTGTCTAGATTTAACTTGCGGTAGCTCAGTGGGTTAAATTGCTAAGCTGCTGAACTTGCTGACCAAAATGTTGCTGGTTCAAATTTGGGGAGCGAGGTGAGCTCCCGCTATTAGCCCCAGCTAATAGATCGATAGGTACTGCTCCAGTGGGAAGGTAACGGTGCTCCATGCAGTCATACCAGCCACGTGACCTTGGAGGTGTCTATGGACAATGCCGGCTCTTTGGCTTAGAAATGGAGATGAGCATCAACTCCCAGAGTCGGACACGACTGGACTTAATGTCTGAGGAAACCTTTACCTTTACCCTTAACTTAATGGGTCCCTTGAGAGGGAGCGAGTTCAAGTCTGGGTTTGTGTGAGTGAGGAGAAAGGGAAGTTGAGAGAGAATGAAGGAACAAGAAGTAGAGATAATGAGAGGGGGAACTAATTGTGTTTGTCGACCTTACAAAAGCATATGGTGGAACTTCTCTAGGTACCCAAAGCATGTGAAAGACCTGGGTATGTGTGAGTGTGTGTATATGTGAATGGGTGAGTGGATGATTGTTGATGGGCTCGTTTGATCTCTGAGTGTCTCTCAGCCAAGTATTTGCCAATATTTATTTATATTTTCTTACTGCTCAAAAATCCATAAATGGTTTCCGATCTTTACAAACAATAAATCTTCAGTTGGCTTATCCTTTGGAAACCCATGTCAGTTTGGCAATTTGGGCTAACTCAGCAGCCTTAGCAATCCACCCTTCTGCTCCAACCCAGCCTTGTAGGAAGAGGTACTTAGTGTGGGCTGAGTCAGGAAAAAAGGAATCTAGATTCCTGCCCCTGCAGCTGAATTCTACCTCTTCAACATGTTTCACACATACCTGTAGACCCAACTATTAGAAGGGTGGGATGGATATGGAGATGTGAAATGGAAGGGATCTGAGTTTGCAGTATTGAAGAAAAAAGGCATGAAAGGTGTGCAGAGAAGATTTGTGCAGTTAGTACTGAACAGAAAAGGCATTAGTACAAAATGTGTTGCTTTTTGGTTGTCATTCCTAACTAGAAATGGAAATATATCTGGAAGGCACCAGTTTGGCAAAGAATGACTGTAGGCAGTGAAAGTGCACTAAGTGCACCAAGAGCTAAACTTTAGCAGAACGTTAAACTGCAGCATTTCTGGGATTCTACGTCCGGTGAAGTTCATTATGTTAGTTTCGTCATAAAAGAACTAACAAGATAAAGAAGTTGATTGCAAATACGGTTAGACTGTATATGGTTCATAGTGGCATCATAACTGTATATCTTTGTTTTATAGTAAGTTTAATCTTTGCAAAGTCTTCTATGTGGAACAGCTAGAAATGTTTCAGTAGCTGAGTTCTTTTCAATTTCACTTGTGACATCTTCTTCTTCACATTTTATGGCTTCTATCAGGTTCCATCAGCATTGAAAAAGGTCAGGAACAAAGAACTAAAATTTCAAAACAGAATTGTAAATACATCTAGAGCCTGCTTCAAATCTTCTGCACTCTTCTGTTGCATTCCCCTGTTATTATCCGGGAGCCGCAGTGGCACAATGGGTTAAACCCTTGTGAACTGCTGACCTGAAGTTTGGGTTGCTGACCTGAAGACTGCTGGTTCGAATCCACGAGACGGGGTGAGCTTCCGTCTGTCAGCTTTAGCTTGCGGGGACATGAGAGAAGCCTCCCAGCAAGATGGTAACACATCCGGGCGTCCTCTGGGCAACGTCTCTGTAGATGAACAATTCTCTCACACCAAAAGCGACTTGCAGCATGTTCTCACATTGCTTCTGACATGATAAAAAAATCTGTGAGCTTGAGTTTAGGAACTTTTGTTCCTAGGTGAAATCTACTAAGAGGGTAAAGCAGAGAAAAAGGAAACACAGAGTTGAATTAAGATGGCTGTGAAATTAGCAGAAATTTCCGTGCACATTAGCTAAGAAAAACTGGAATTTATTTTGTATGATTGGAAGACCAGTCCTTTCTCCCTTGATTTCCTTCTCATCATTGTATAGATATTAAAAAGTTAATATGCAATTGTCGTCCCTCCTCTTCCAAAGGACCCAACTTTTAATGTCCACCTTTGGTTGCCCTAATAAAGATATTACATGGATAAGGAGTTTAGAAAGTTTCTTATAGGTGATACACAAGTGTTGCTTTTTAATATGAAGTCGGGAAGTGATTTTGGATTAGGTTTAACCCATGCAGAGGAGCAGGCATTTCTGATGTGCTTTTCTGTTATTGTCTGGGAAGAGTTTACTCTTACTCTTACTTACTGCTTACTGCCGGATCTCTTCTTGAGTCCATTTCCATACCAATAAAATGCCTTTAAAGGAAGGAATTAGCTGTCTTTTCACAACCATTTGTCTCCCTGAAACTGTTGAGAGCAAATGGTTGAGTCATTTAGATGCTGATGGACCACAGACTTTTTACAACCATGACTTAATCCTGTGGATCTCTTCTACCCTCAGCTGATGACCTTCCTGTGAAAAATTGTGTCTGCAATCTTACTTTTTTGTTGTTGCTCCTGACACCTTTTCACTTCATGATGAAAGCTGATAGGAGCCATTAAATGTGAGGAAGGGGATATCACAACTGGAGGTGAGAGGAACCAGGTTGGAGAAGCACACTAACAATGTTTTGACCTCACAATGTAGAACTTAAAATGGAAATTCAGAACAGTTAACAATTCAAGATTGAAGGGAGAATTTTTCCTAAAATGTAAAGCAAACAAAAAATTTCCTTGATTAGAAAATAAATTCATATTTCTGAGAAAGCAGCTTGACATATTTGTAACTTCTCACCCAATGCCTTTATGAGTCATTGAATGCTGTGTGAATCACAGGGGCAGTAAGGCCACAGGGCAAGCCATAGAGTCCTTGTGGCAGTGAAATATACGGAACTGTATCAGAATAAACTTATTTAGAATTAATTAGTTAAACTCCAGATCACTGATCTTCCTATTATTCATTTCTTTTTACTTGCTTTTTGATTTTTCAAACCTCTATAAACACACTCACATTTAAACTGTAAACTGTGACACCACTGTGATGTTTTCTCTCCCTATATAAATATTATTGACTTGAAAAAATATGATATGATGGTTTACTGGATATGTACTGTATATGCACCCTACCGAATAAGGCTAAACTTGATGGCTGCAATCTCTGTTTGTTCATGTGAGAGTAAATTCCACTTCCAAGTAAACATCCACAGAATTGTATTGTTAGCATAGGAAACTAGAGTAAGTAGCATTTTACTTTACTGATTTTATTTTCGTGATGTTGTGAAAGGAGGCATCTAGTACCATCTCCACATTGTCTTTCAATGCAGTGCATAACTGTGTCTCAGTCAATGGCTGTGATGCAACTGCCTATGGGTATCTCCAACTGACACTATTGATCTTATTTTTAGTAGATATATATATCCATTTGCTCTGTCTGCCTGAAGTAAGAAACATGAAGGAATAAAGACCACTGCATTCAATGTGTTACTGTGTTCAGTAAACATGCATAGGATGACATGACACTGCTACAAGATGCAGACATTGGTACAGTGTCTTCTTTGGTCTCCAGCATGCATCTGTTTTGAATGTAGCGTGACCCTTTTGGGAGAAAAGAAATGGTAAAGTAGAGAGAATTGGTTGCACGCTGTGGTCTGGGCCCTGAGAGTGACATCAAGCTCTGCAGGCTCCACAACAAGCCCTTTTGTGAGCTGACAGGTCCTCGAAGTCTTGGCGCACTCCCCAGAAGCTTTCTCATTTGGCTTTGATGAATTTTGCTGAAAACCTCCTTTGAGTTTCTGTAGGATTGGTCAGAAACAGAAGTTGCAATTCATGCTCTGTAAAATGTTACTACGGCAGGTTAAAAATAGCTCAGCAGGGCCCTCCCTTGCATTTCGAGGGAGCCTTAAGGTGATTAAAATGGAAAGGAGTCAAATACTGGGTTTAATTCCTTATCTTTCAGCTTGACCTTTTGAAAACAGCTACTTAAAAGCCAAGAACTGTCTATAGAGTCCGTGCTCTTTCCTTCACTTTATGGGACAAGGCTTCTATGTTATATTGAACACTATGCATCACTTAGAGTTGTCAGGGTGAAAACCGAAGAGGACCCCTGGCCTTTCACTGGTTGTGTAAACCAGGAAACAAGCATCACTCCTGAAAGTTCCTCTTTTACACAACCATGAAATGTACAGGACTTTATTCCAGTTTTACTCTGGCAATCCTAGTGTCAGTTCTGTTGGACTAAGCTAACAGATACACTTTATCTGGGGCAGTGTTTCTCAATCTGGGGGTCGGGTCCCCTGGGGGGGGGTCATGAAGGGGGTATCAGAGGGGTCGCCAAAGACCATCAGAAAATATATTTCTGATGTTCTTGGGAACCCCTTTGTTGGTGAACTATAAATCCCAGAAACTACAACTCCTATATGTCAAGGTCTATTATCCCCAAACTCCACCAGTGCTCACATTTGGGTATATTGAGTATTTGTACCAAGTTTGGTCCAGGTCCATCATTGTTTGAGTCCACAGTGCTCTCTGGATGTAGGTGAACTACAACTCCAAAACTCAAGGTCAATGCCCAGCAAACCCTTCCAGTATTTTCTGTTGGTCATGGGAGTTCTGTGTGCCAAGTTTTGTTCAATTCCATCATTGGTGGAGTTCAGAATGCTCTTTGATTGTAGGTGAACTATAAATCCCAGAAACTACAACTCCCAAATGACAAAATCATTCCCCCCCCCAAGCCCAGCAGTATTCAAATTTGGGCGTATGGGGTATTTGTGCCAAATTTGGTTCAGTGAATGAAAATACATCCTGGATATCAGATATTCATGGATAAATCACACAGATAAAACAAAACAGTACAAAATGAAAACAATGGGCACAAAAATATCTTTCCATTTTAAAATTCCATCTAAAGATGACAACATTTGGACACTTTCCATCTATTGTATTACACTTTATATGAAAATGCTACACATTAGCAAATATATATATGTGGCATACTGTATGTAGCTAAATGAACACCAGTGTGGTGGTGAGGTTAGAATGGTAGACAGGGAATTGGAAGAGACTTCACTGAGCCATAAAATTCATTGCATAAGCTTAGGGCCATAGTTATTATTGTAACTTACATACCTCTCCGGTCCAGCTTGGAGGTAGCTGGTCACAATTACAGTTGTCCCTCCACATTTGCAGTTTTGACTTTTGCAGATTTTATTATGCCTGGTTTTGATTTAAAATGTTCTCTCCAGGAATCCCTAGGTAACCCAATATTGCTCTTTAGTGAATGTCCTTTTCATACTGGAGGATCTAGAGATTTTTTAGAAAGAATATCACTGCATTCATGTAGGGTACAAATGGTGCACAAGGACCTAAATACCATAAAGGTACTAGATCCCATCTGATCTTGGAGACTTTTTTCATGTCAGGAATGACGTGAGAAACTGCAGATTGCATCTGGTGTGAGAGAATTGGCTGTCTGCAAGGCAGTGCCCAAGGGACGCCCAGATGTTTGATGTTTACCATCCTTGTGGGAGGCTTCTCTCTTGTCTCTGCATGGGGAGCTGGAGATGACAGAGGGAGCTCACCTGCTCTTCCTGAATTGAATTCGAACCACTGACCTGTCGGTCAGGAGTCTTGCCAGCACAAGGGTTTAACCCATTGCACCACCAGGGGCATCATGGAGGTCAGTTCTAGTTCATATTTGAATGGGAGACTGCCAACAAATACCAGGCTATATTGAAATATGTAGGCTATATTTCAGAAGAAGGAACTGGTAAAATCACCTCTCAGTATTCTGTCAAATTCATGGTGTCCCCATTAGTCAACAGGCAACGTGAAGTCACACAATACAAATGATGCACTCCAAACCTAACAATGTGCACGCCCCTGTGTAAATGGGAATTCCCTGCATGGCAGAGGGTTGGACTTATGGCCCATGTGGTCTCTTCCTTCTCTGTCATTCTATGACAGGGCACAATAGATCCAGTCTCACATTCAAATGCCAGTTATAGACACTGCATACCCATATATGTTACATTTTAACTCAGTGCAAGAATGCAAATGAATATGTATTACAACTCTGTTTTTAGGAGAAAACAGCATATTCTGGCATCTATTCATAGAGAAAAAGAAACCCCATGTAGCTCCTTTTATAATTTCAGATGTTCTTTGGACTTTTGTTGGCCAAGTGGCAGTTTTCTGTATAACAAGCATCTTTTGAAACTGAGTTTCAAACCTGGTTAGTGATAACGCAGAGCTGGTGAGTGAGCCAATGTGCTAAGAAAAGCAGAGAAGTCAGGATGGCAATGCCCTAAACTGTGGGTGTGTCCTGAACATAGATGGTCTTTGGAACGCAGCCTCTGTGGAGTAGTGACAAAATGAAGAAAAAGCACACCCAATCATTCTACATACACAATCGGTATACACAACATACATGCAACTGTATTTTCAAGTTCCGAATAAAGTGCATTTTAATTTGCAACAAAACAATAACAGGCAGAAGTTTGTCCATACGCCATAACTACAATACTCAATATTTGTAGGCATACATGAGACTGTAAATCTCAGGGTTATCAAATTACACTTTTTGAGACAGCAAATGTATTTTTAACTTTCAAATGGACAGCTGCTTGTACAAGCTAAACCTATAGCCTGTAGGCAATGCAGTCTTGCCTTCACAGATATTCTGTTGGAAAGGCATTACTGTATACTATGGGTTTTTTTCCGTATCAGGAGTGGCTTGAGAAACTGCAAGTCGCTTCTGGTGTGAGAGAATTGGCCTTCTGCAAGGATGTTACCCAGGGAATGGCCAGATGTTTTGATGTTTTTACCATCCTTGTGGGAGGCTTCTCTCATGTCCCCGCATGGAGCTGGAGCTGATAGGGGGAGCTCATTCGTGCTCTCCCCAAGTTGGATTCAAACTGGCAACCTTCAGGTCAGCAACCCAACCTTCAGGACAAGCACAAGGATTTAATCCACTGCACTATTGGGGGCTCCACTTATACAGTGGTTGACAAAATGTCTTATTTCTATTTCTTCCTAAAGAAGGCTGGTTCCCTCCTTTCCAAGGAATTTGCATCGTCCAGGATTGTCTATAACAGATGAAAACATACCCACAACAGAAATATCCCAGTGAATTCTATCCTTGCATATGCATTTGAACTTTAGGAGTGTCTGGAAAATATATCTAGGGAATGCTGGTTCCTCATTCCACACAGAACCACAGTTGAAGCCAGCATATTTCCTTAGATAAAAGCTGCTTCACATCAGGTCAAAATATTTGTCCATCTGATCTAGGAGCGTCTACTACTCTTAGTAGCTTTAGGGTTTCACATACAGACTGTTTCTCATTATCTGTTCCTTGGTCTGTTCTGTTCCTAAGTATACCAAGGACTGGACCCTATTCCTGCTCCTGAAATAGAATTCATCCCCTGTCAGTGCTGCAGTCCAAAGGCACATATTTACCATAGTTTTGCAAACATACTTTTTAGACTACAGCTCCCAGAAAAATACTTCTTGGACTACAGCTCTCTGTAGCCTGAGAAGTAAAAAAAGTATTTTCAAGCTTTGAGAATTATATGCATTAGGTAGCAAATTAGACTATAAGTAAAGATTGCAATTTGGGAGCCACCGCTGGTGCAGCATGTTAAAGTGCTGAGCTGCTGAACTTGCGGACCAAAAGGTTGCAGGTTTGAATCCGGGGAGCGGAGTGAGTGCCTGCTGATAGCCCCAGCTTCTGCCAACCTAGCAGTTCAAAAACATGCAAATGTGAGTAGATCAATAGAAGGTAACAGTGCTCCATGCAGTCATCCCAGCCACATGACCTTGGAGGTGTCCACGGACAACGCTGGCTCTTCAGCTTAGAAATGGAGATGAGCACCAACCCCCAGAGTCAGACACGACTGGACTTAATGTCAGAGGAAAACCTTTACCTTTACCTAAAGATTGCAGTTCAGGCTTTACTCCTTCAAAGAGGGTGTATCTTTATGTGTGTGTGCCTTGAAGCCACCTATCGATTTATGCTGGCCCAATTGAATTTTTCGTAGGGCTTTCTTAGGCAAGGCATGCTCAGAAGTGGTTTTGCCAGTTCCTTCTTCTCAAATGTAGCCTACAGCACCTGATATTTGTTGGCAGTCTCCCATCCATTGTTGTTGATGTTGTTGTTATTATTATTATTGTTATATATATATGAGCCTTCAAGTCATTTCCTACTTATTGTGACCCAAAAATTAATCTACCAGTATTTTCCTGGCAACATTGAGGGCCTTTGCCTTCCTCTGAGGTGAAGAAAGTGTTTCCATGCTTGACTGGCTCTTTGAACAATTTCCCCTACAATCCTAGTTCAACATCTAAATCACTACACCACGCTTGCTCCCCAATGAACTCAGGTGTATGCTTGAATAAAGAAATGAAGCACCCTTTCTCAATCTGGCACCCATTAGGCATGTCAGACTACAGTCCCCATCCTCCATAGTAATACACATGTGGGTTGCCAGCCTGAATTGCAGCTCTAACTGAGTAAAACCACCATGAAAAAAAGCAATACCAAAAATTTTTGCTTTGGCCAAAATCCAAAGACATTTCGGCGATACCTTTATTACTCCAACCAAAAGGCACAAAGTGATTTATGGGAGTCCTTAAAGCTTGCTTTCATCAGACAAAGATATTAAAAATAATAAAGACATTTACTTTAGCCAAGGCCCCAAACATTTTGTACATAAACTGAAAGAATCCACTAGTTTTCCCAACAGTGAACAGGTGTTGTGGCTGCAAAAGGAAATTTCTGTAGGACAGACTAGGCTCACAATCATCCGACTGAGGCCCTCTTATGGACAGTGTCTTTTACAAGCTTTTGGTGTAATAAACCCCTCAATCCCCAGTGTTAACACCACCCTCGTTAGTTAATCCTGTGTATTGATTTACAATAGAGAAAGCTCTTTAAGTCTGCTGTTGTAAAACAACAAAGAGGGATGTGCCACTATGAGTATTAAGAGATTTATTATAACATGCCCTTTTGTGACTACTTCGTACTACGTATGCATGGAGTACATAATCTTTAAAGAATTGACATATATTTCTAGTTCTGCATACGGTTGGGAGTGTCCTCTTATAGGGTTGCTGTGAGTTTTCCGGGATGTATGGCCATGTTCCAGAAGCATTTTCTCCTGACATTTCGCCTGCATCTATGGCAGGCATGCTCAGAGGTTACTTGTGAGGTATATTGGAAATTAGGCAAGTGGGGTTTATATATCTGTGGAAGGTCCAGGGTGGGAGAAAGAACTCTTGTCTGTTTGAGGCACGTGTGAATGTTGTAATTAATCACCTATTAATCAAATTAGCATTTAATGGTCTTCCAGCTTCAATGCCTGGCAGATTCCTGCCTAGGGGGAATCCTTTGTTGGAAGGTGTTAGCTGGCCCTGATAGTTTCATGTCTGGATTCCCCCTGTTTTCAGAGTGTTGTTCTTGATTTACAGTCTTGATTTTAGAGTTTTTAAAGTACTGGTAGCCAGATTGTGTTCATTGTCATGGTTTCCCCCTTTCTGTTGAAATTGTCCACATGCTTGTGGCTTCTCTGTGTAGTCTGGTACGGTGGTTGTTTGAGTGGTCCAGCATTTCTGTGTTCATAGAATCATGGAATCAACACCTCCCAACAAAGGATTCCCCCAGGCAGGATTCAGCCAGGCCTAGAAGTTACATGGCCATTAAATGCTAATCAAGGTGATTCATTATAACATTCTTACTTCCCTCAAAGAGACAGGAGTTCTTCCTCCCACCCTGGACCTTCCACAAATATATAAACCCCACTTGTCTAGTTTCCAATATACCTCACAACCTCTGAGGATGCCTGCCATAGATGTGGGTGAAACATCAGGAGAGAATGCTTCTGGAACATGGCCAGACAACCCAGAACACTCACAGCAGCCCAGTGATTCTGGCCTTGAAACCCATTGACAACACAGTGTCCGGGTTGCTGTGAGTCTTTCGGGCTGTGTGACCATGTTCCAGAAGCTTTCTCTCCTGAGGTTTCGCCCACATCTGTGGCAGGCACCCTCAGAGGTGTGAGGTATCCTCTTATACTGTGATGCACATTGACGGTTAAATAATGACCACTAGTAAAAACAATTATTCATTTACTAGCAAGAATTCCAATGGTAGTTAATAATAGTAATTTATGTATTCAGTAGCATATCTTTTAATCATTGAAAAGTTTTTCATACAGTGTGACCCTAATCTTCAAAACAACCCTGTAAATATTGTTCATCTCCTTCCATTATATCTTGTAGCAGGAATGGGAATCTGCTCCAACTGTTGGTGTACTACAAATCCCGCATTCCTCACAATGTTGGCTATGCCAGCCAGGTTTGCAGGGAGTTATAGTCCTACAACCTCTTGTGCCCAGTGTGGTTTTTATTCTTGTGCTGAACGGTGTGATGAGATGCTAAGGCAGAAACCAACAATATGGTTTGCCCAAGGCCACCTTTGACTGAGTAAAGGTGTTATAAGGCTTCCTGGCTGGCTTTGCAGACGGTTGTTGCCCTTAACCATTGCACTGTGCTGGTCATTAAAAGGCATTTGAAGGGTTAGCTGGGATTTGCTGGGATAACCAGTTATAAGCAGTTGGAATGGAGAGACATTAGCACAAAGGAATTATGGGGTTGTGTAAATATCAGTGTTATGTTTCAGGTCAGCCAGGGCCAAGGCCACGTCTATTTGTGTGTTAATCTGTAAAGGAGCACAGTGGGTGGGTAATTATTTACTCTGTGCAGCTTGTATCCTAGGGCACCACTACTCCAAAGTGCTCTCCGAGTAGCACAACAACAGCCTACACTGACAAAGCTGAGAAACAATGCAGAAACTTTGGGATAAGAACTATGTTTTTAATGAAAGCTACTGAGCCCCATTCCCCCCATTTTAAATCTGTGTCTCAGGATGCACGGCCTTGACCGTCAGGAGTATGTCTCTCGTAGCTTCCAAGGACAGGCATTGTGATGTAATATAATAATAATAACTTTATTTTTATACCCCGCCCCATCTCCCCGAAGGGACTCGGGGCGGCTTACATGGGGCCTTGCCCGATAAAACAATCAAATATCAAAACACAGCAATAAAACAGTTATCCAATAAAAACATCAGCAAGCAATGTGTTCTTCTTGAACTGAGGAGATCCAGGTTCAAGTCATATCTCTTCATCTAATGTATGTCTTAGAGGAGTTGTGAAGATAAAATACAGCCAGCTCCATCTTGAGCTTCATAGGGGAAAAACTCAGAGTAAAAGTATAATAATAGCAATGCAAGGGATCCCCGTGTTTTCAGCAGTAGAAGCAAGAGGCACAGGATGGCATTCTAGTAGCTCTTGGATACTTTTTGTTACTTGATGTCTTCTTACAGTCCTCTCTCTTGTCCCTATTAAGATTTTACACTTCCCAGTCTTCTGGTAAAGGCCAGACCTCGCTGTGCGATTCCATCGATTGGTCACTGTGTGTCACCTCAAAGATGTGACTGGGAAGTTAGTCACAAATAAATGATATCTATGTTGGAATAAGGAGCCCCTGATGGCACAGCGAATTAAACCGCTGAGCTGTTGAACTTGCTAACCAAAAGGTCGGTCGGTCGAATCTGGGGAGCAGAATGAGCACCCGCTGTTAGCCACAGCTTCTGCCAACCTAGCTGTTAGAAAACATGCAAATGTGAGTAGATCAATAGGTACTGCTCCGGTGGGAAGGTAATGACACTCCATGCAGTCATGCCAGCCACATGACCTTGGAGGTGTCTACGGATAATGTCAGCTCTTTGGTTTAGAAATGGAGATGAGCACCAACCCCTAGAGTCGGATACGACTAAATGTCAGGGGGAAACCTTTACGTTTAACCTATGTTGGAATAAATGAACAGAAGGAGGGGAGGCAGAGCTAACTGGTGGTTAATGCGCATTAAAGATAGCATTTTAAAGAATCTGCCAGAGCATCCTATGCTGAAGGCCCTTCCACACAGCCCTATATCCCAGAATATCAAGGCAGAAAATCCCACATTATCTTAGTGTGGACTCAATAATCCAGTTCAAAGCAGATATTGTGGGATTTTCTGTTTGATATTCTGGGATATAGGGCTGTGGGGAAGGGCCCTGAGTTTATATTTTTGTATTTTTTTACAGAGCATGTAGTATAAAGATTTATTTTGAATCTGCAAGAGCAAAATAAGTTTTGATGTTGGAAGGACAGTTAGATCATCCTTCCCTAGCAAAGAAATATTTCTGATGTGGTCACACTACTAGGTGATGGTGGTTATTGTAGTCCACACATCAGGGGAGTGCCATACTGATGAAGGTAGGGTTAGAGCAGTGGTTCGCAACCTGTGGGTCCCCAAGTGTTTTGGCCTACAATTCCCAGAAATCCCAGTCAGTTTACCAGCTGTTAGGATTTCTGGGTGTTGAAGGTCAAAACACAGGTTGAGAACTACTGGTTAGAGAGATTGCTTCACCACTACAGCAAAATAGATTTCAAGTTAAGAACTCTGTGGAATATTGGAGGTGTGTGTCTTTCCATTAGTATGGTTTTGAGTCATCTGTTGGGTAAGTTCCGGATGATCCAAGTGCTGAATTGAGTTGGATGCTTGTTTGTAGGTTGAGGTTTTTGTGTTGACTTGTATGCCGCTCCTCCCAGCCCTTAAGCCTTCTTCCTGTATTTCAACCCTCAATTCTTACCCAGGTCTGTATGATTTCATTCAGGCAGGCAAAATAGACCTGACTCTCTCTCTTTCTCACCCGAATAAGGTCATACACTCATTTCCACAAAATAAGAAATTATTCAGTTTTAAGTGACTGGATAGAAGTAGACTTTCCATTGTTATTTGTGTTCTAGAGAGTCAGAAAAATATAAACAAGAATAAGAAAATTCCTTATTCTTGCCTCTTCTGAATATGGTAGTATAGACCAGGGCTTCTTAAACCTTTATAGTTGCAACCTGTTTTGGCCCAAAATCTTTTTTTACGTGACCCCAGGAAAATAGGTATATTAAGGTATAAAAATCAGGCATTTACCAATCAGTGTTTGCTAAACAGGCTGATTTTCCTTTTTATAAAGTACAGCTGAAGCATTTTCTGCAGAGTCTACTGTAAACATTGCACAACAAATTCATGTAAATATCTAAAATAGACATATTTACTGCTTCCCCAGCATTGCAGTAAGAGACCCACAGTTTTAGAAGCAGTGGTATGGACTGTCAAGAGTCAGACGCCAATTAGCGAACAAAAATAGAGTTTATTCAGCAGATAAGCCAAAAGGTAATGTTAACACAGAAAAGAACCTTGAAACACTTCACTATCAGTGCTTCAAGAGCAGTTCAAACAAAAATATAATTCAGCAACACAAGCAGGTAAAAACAAAGCTAAACAAACTTAGTGCAAACTGCACTTTCTGAGTCCAAGCCCTGCCAGCCGGCTCTGTAGTTTTCAAAGGAACAGTTCCCAAAAGAAAACACCAAATTGGTCAGGAAACAAACAAACAAACAAAGAATGCAGTAGACTGCTTCCACAATGTGGATAAAGCCGAAGGCTCCAAACGGATGGTGAAAAGACGTCGTCCGGGATTCCAAGGTCAGGTCAGGAGATAACAGCGGTGTCCAAAGAGCAAGCCAGGAGTCAAAAGCCGATAGTAGTCATCAATCAAAGGGTGAAGGCAGTAGCAAGGTCAAATTCCGATCCAAGGTCTGAAGAGGGTGCAGTCATCCAAAACAGGTCCACGATAAGACACAGCGAGAGCCAAGCTAGGTGATAACAGCAGATTCAAATCATAGTCCAAGTCCAGTCTTCATGGAAACACAGAGATCCCAATGGCGCCTCAGCAACACCTTGCCACACGCAAAGTGCAGTGGCCAAACATTCCCATTTTATTCCCCTTCCTCCTGGGTGACCAAACACTCACACCCAAACACCAGGTGTCCCAAATCTACTCAGAGTCTGAGCTCCACACAGCTAGAGCTCGTGGATCTGGAGTACCTAGCAATTCGTCGGAGTCCCAATCATCCTACCCACACTTAGCCCCATGAACACTTAAAGAACCATCCTCCCTTCTCCAAGCATCCCAATTGGGATCAGCTCCTGCAGAAACCCCAGGTTCAGAAGTATCCATAGACCCCAAATCCCCAGACATCTCCGGTGGCTGTGCCCATTCAGTGCCCGCTTCCCCAGCCACCACCTGTTCCTCAGCATCCATCTCCCCATCTGAATCTTCCTCAGAAGATCCCCATATAGCTCTCTAAGTCGCTTCCTGCGCAACTCCTCCAGTGAACCCTCATCACGAGGGTTTTTTCTTCCTCTTCGAATTCCATCACCATCAACCATAATCCCCGAAGGCGCAGTCACAACATGGACTGTGAACTAGCATTGTGCAGTGGTTTGAGCATTGAAATATGATTTTGGAGACCATGGTTGGAAACCCCAGTCAACCATGGAAACACAGAGAAGGGCAAGGTTCTGCATTCTCCTTTCCTCTCTCCCTCCTACTGAGATAACTGAGTGCAAACTATTACTTTTGTAGTTCAAACTCAGTTTGCAGCTAAGAACAAAAGGGGAAAGTGACAGAAGGAGAGAGAAACTGTGAAATGTAAAAGCACCTGAAAAAGTGGGGCTATGAATTTTTTTATTGTGTCAGAAGCGACTTGAGAACATAGTGCAAGTCGCTTCTGGTGTGAGAGAATTGGCTGTCTACAGAGATATTGCCAAGGGGATGCCTGGATGTGTTACCATCTTTCTGAGAGACTTCTCTCATGTTCCCGCAAGCTATAGCTGACAGGTGGGAGCTCGCCCCATCTTGCAGATTCGAACTGGCAATCCTCAGGTCAGCAACCTAGCCTTCAGGTCAACAGTTCAGCCAGCACAAGGCTTTAACCCATTGCGATGAATCGGGACTGCCCCTGCCAAATCAGGACAATTGGAGGGCATGAGCATGGGAATGTTATTTTGTAGATGATCATTCCTAGAATCTCATGCCAGCATCAGCAGTGGCCTTATCGGCTGAGTAAATGCAGGAGTTGTAGTCCAATAAATAAACCTCATTGTTCTGCTGAGAAGGACAAACAAGGATTGTACAGTCAGCATGGCTGGCTCTCTATTTTCATAAACAAGAGGAGGGTGGAGGATCTTTGGTGTTGGACTTCAGCAGATACCATCCTTTCCTATTGACTTTGTTTGACTGCAGTTTGGGAGAGCTTAAAACCGAGAGGGAACCACTCTACGGGCTCTGTGTCCTAGGCAAGATTATCTTTGTTATCACATTCACAGAAACACTTTTGGTTGTGCCAAA
Source organism: Anolis carolinensis (assembly GCF_035594765.1). NCBI lineage: Eukaryota > Metazoa > Chordata > Lepidosauria > Squamata > Anolidae > Anolis > Anolis carolinensis. The sequence continues at coordinate 167,235,423 of NC_085842.1, forward strand.
TGGAGCCAAACCAGGAAAGCAAGAATTTTCTTGCCAGACTAAGGAAAGAGGCTCATTGGGTCTGTCTTTGATCTCCACAGTGGATGTAGGACAGTGGTTCTCAACCTGTGGGTCCTGAGGTGTTTTGGCCTACAACTCCCAGAAATCCCAGCCAGTTTACCAGCTGTTAGGATTTCTAGGAACTGAAGCCCAAAACATCTGGGGACCCACAGGTTGAGAATCACTGATGTAGGATGAGTGAGAACATGGATTCCTCCCATCTATGATGGGTTTTAACCAAGCTTCTCTAGTATGATAAAACAGCTATGGGGACTAGAAACTGCACACTTTAATATGCTCCCTTTCAAGTACAGTTGCTGCGGAGACCTGAACATTGACTTTTTTTGTACTACAGTGTCCCAGAACACTCCACAACGAATATGCCTGGATAATTCTGGCAGCATTACAAGCTCTGGTTGCCCCCACTGGTGTTTTGAGCCCCAAGATGCCAGGAAAGCAATTGTTTTCCCTGTTAAAAGCAAACCTCAGGTGTCCAAAGCTGGGTGGGAGAGTAGAGCGACTGTGGTCATGTTGGCGCGTAGAGCGGTGCTGGTAGGCATGATTCCTCTTATCTCAGCCCAGCAGAGACAAAACAGCTCTTTCTCCTTCAGATGCTGAGCTCTGACTCATGTCTGGGTCTTGAATAGCAGCCCCGCAGAAGACTTGTCACTATGACAGGGGAACAAAACCCAGCAGCATTGGCTCCTAGCCGTCTTCGGCTTATAACCATTTGCTGTCATTTCCCTCTCTTAGCCTGGAACCCAAGCTGAGCACTGGCCCTCAGAAGACCATCCAAGTCTTCAGTGCTCTAACCCATGTTAATTCATATTATACTGCAATCTAATCTATGTCATCTCAGAAATACATTCTGTTCAGCTCAAAGGCTTTTGCTTTCCCCTCATAAAGTGAGGTGGCTTGATCACTGGATTACGATTCTGGAGATCAGAGTTCAAATTCCCTGCTTGGCCATGGAAACCAAATGGGTGACTTTGGGCATGTCACACTCTCTCGGCCTCAAAGGAATCATAGGATCCTCATGGGCCATCCAGTCCAACCCCATTCTGCCAAGAAGCAGGAAAATCGCATTCAAAGCAGATGGCCATCCAGTCTCTGCTTAAAAGCCCCCAAAGAAGGAGGTTCCACCACACTCCGGGACAGAGAGTTCCACTGCTGAACAGCTCTCACAGTTAGGAAGGAGAAGAAAACATATGCTGAACAAATCTTACAAGAAAACTTCCTGATAGGTTCCTGATGTACAGAGTGGCAGCCTTGTAGTTCCCTGCCTGCAGGGCTGATGAAAGGAAATGGAGGGGGGCTTAGAGAGATGATGGAGAGGTGGTAAACACTTCCTCCTGGCCTTTCATGTTCCCCTCCTCCCTCTTGCCCTCTTATCTCTTCAGGAAGGGGCTTGACATGCTTGGCTGTGATTTGCCTCCCAGGCTGGAGACACTGGTCTGGATTGGGGAAATCAAGCAAGTGGGGGGTTCTTAGGGCTGTCTCACCCTCTCCTCCATTCCTGCCTTTTCTTTACTCATTGAGTAAAGTGGCTGCAAAGCCAGAGGTGGGGGCATTAAGGCCTGTGGACTGATCTGTATGAACGCTCCACTCCTATAATACAGGGTGTTTGAAAAAGAACTCCCTAGTTTTAATGTATTTATACTTATACTATGTGCTGGCTAGGATTCTGGGAGATCACGGTTCAAATGCCTGCTTGGCCATGACACTCACTAGATTTTGTTGTTGTTATATTGCAAGTTGCTTCTGGTATGAGAGAATTGGCCATCTACAGAGACATTGCCCAGGGGATGCCTGGATGTGTTGCTGGGAGGCTTCTCTCATGTCCCCACAAGCTAGAGTTGACAAAAGAAAGCTCACCCCATCTCGCAGATTCGAACTGGCAACCTTCAGGTCAGCAACCCAACCTTCAGGTCAGCAATTCAGTCGGCACAAGGGTTTAACCCATTGCGCCACCGCTGCTCCTGGATGACCTTGGGCCACACTCTCAGTCTCAAAGGAAAGTAAAAGCAAATCTGCTTTGAACAAATCTAGCCATGAAAACCCTATTATCAACAGCTAGTCAGAAACAACATGAAGGCACACAACTACAATAATTTCACAGCAGTCCTGTTTTGTCCATTAAGGAGACTTTCACATCTGCAGTAGAGTAGTTGGTAAAGCCTACTACAATCCTCTCCATCTTTCCCCCATGATAATCAGCTCATTGTTGTCCAGCCAGAACATTGCTCTTAGGCTATCTCTTCACACAAAGGGGCTTGGAGAGCGCAGCAGCTCCATTCAGGCACAATGAAATCCCTGTCTCCCGTTCCCTCCTCTTCAAGAACGAGCAGAGGCTTCCATCTCGACACCCCAAAGGTCTGGTTCCTATGTGGCTGCTCAACACTAGGGATGACTACAGGCAGCCCCCATGTTACGAACAAGGTTGTGTAGGTTTGTTCTTAAATTACATTTGCAAATCAGAACAGATACATTTTTAAGTGTAACTCCAGACACACACATACACACACACACATTCATTTTTTTGGATAGCATGTTGTTCTTCAATCACTCAGTCATTTCTTGCTATTTGTGACCTCATGGACCAGTCCACACCAGAGCTCCCTGTCAGCTGTCGCCACCCCCAGTTCCTTCAAGGTCAAGCCAGTCCATCCATCCATCTCACCCTTGGTTGGCCTCTCTTCCTTTTGCCTTCCATTTTCCCCAGCATCATGATCTTTTCCAAGATTTCCTGTCTTCTCATGATGTGGCCAAAATATTTCATCTTTGCCTCTAATATCCTACCTTCCAGTGAGCAGTCGGGCATTATTTCCTGGAGGATGGACTGGTTGGATCTTCTTGCGGTCCAAGGCACTCTATCTTCCTTCGCTCAGCCTTCCTTATGGTCCTTATGGATAGCATAGGGAACGGTTAACACTACTTGGATGTTTGTTTTACTGCCTGTGCCCCTGTTCAGAAGATTTTGCCTCACTTGTGTCCCTGTGATAATAGGATTTTGAAAAATGTGGCTTGCTGTGGAAACAAGGATTGATGAATAATAATAATCATAATCATAATCATAACAACTTTATTTTTCTCTCCCGCCTCCATCTCCCCACGAGGACTTGGGGTGGCTTACACAGGGCAAAGCCCAAAAACAAGTAAGAAGCAAAGTAAAATACATTTAAAACTGTTTTAAATGTATTTTACTTTGCTTTAATGATGTTTCAGTGGAGACACCTTTTCCCCATGATAAGTCTTTCAGGAGTGAATTTCCCTTTCTAGGGATATATTTTTCTCATTTCCTGTTGTCTCAGCCCCATTCTTAGCTATGAGTCATTTGTAAGTTGGGGACTGCCTGTAATGAGATTGTTTATTGTGTTGATTTATGTTGTGAGGCGCCCCCGAGTCCTTTCGGGGAGATGGGGTGAGATAGAAATAAAGATTATTATTATATTGAAGTGTGTAGGACCTGCTGGGATGACTTCTTTAATGCATGTTTAATTGTTGAGAAGCCCCGGTGGCGCAACGGGTAAAACTGCTGAGCTGCTGAACTTGCTGACCGAGAGGTCGGCAGTTCAAATCCAGGGAGTGAGGTGAGCGCCCGGTGTTAGCCCCAGCTTCTGCCAACCTAGCAGTTCAAAAACATGCAAATGTTAGCAGGTCAATAGGTACTGTTCTGACGGGACAATAACGGCGTTCCATGCGGTAATGCCGGCTAAATGACCTTGGAGGTGTCTATGGACAACGTCAGCTCTTAGGCTTAGAAATGGACATGAGCACCAGTGAGTCAGACACAACTAGACTTAATGTCAGGATAAACTACCTTTATAGAAGGGAGATGTTTTGGGTTAGAAACACAGAAAACCTTTACCTTTACCTTAATTGTTGAATAGATTAGTTAATGCCTTGACCAATTTGTGAACTGCCTTTCAAGTTAAATTATTCCACCAGTAGGATCCTTTTCTCCTATCCCACTAGAAAGGCACACAAAGCACACATTTCTAGCCACTTTGGCCACTCATGAATCTCTGTGCCCTCAGACTCTCCCCACTCCCTTCCCTAGATAGTTGTGTGTGTGTATATATATTTATGGTATATGTGTGTGTGTTCAGAGGATGCCAAAGTCCTGTTGTGTTCCGGGTACAACAACAACCCCTGGCCAGCACTGCCCTTCCCTCGCCCTCCCTCCCCAAATGACAGTTGTGTTGGTTTGTTGATTGGCTGGAACTGTTGGTTGCTTGGATTATTTGTTTGTGCTGCATTTGGCAAAAGAAGCTGCCCAGCCAGTTTGGTGGTGTGTCAGTTCTGAGGCAACTGCGAGAGGCTTTTGTGGGCTTAGGAAGGTTCGTGCTTAACTCTGATGAACTTTGTAGATACAAAGGTACACACCCAAACCGGGGCCTCCGATACTGCAGAAAATAGTTTAACAGTGTGAAACCCAATGTTTTTTTTCTCACTGGGTTTCATGTAAGTAGATTTTCTTGCAGGTGCATGCATCTGCGTTTTTTTATTTTCTGAAATGCGATGTCCCAGGCTCATGCTTGCATGGAAGCCATGCCAGGGGCGCCGTGGGCTTCCCAAGCCTCATATCTTGTTGCCACACCTTTTTATTACTATAGTGGGCATGAATCATATGCGCAATGCATGTGGTCATCTGAACTGGGCATTAGGCTTAGGCTGGAAAAGCCTTGGTATGTTTTTTATATGAACAAATCACTATCTTTTCCTAGGTTGCTGTGAGTTTTCCGGGCTGTGTGGCCATGTTCCAGAAGCATTCCCTCCTGATGTTTTGCCCACATCTATGGCAGGCATCCTCTCAACCTCAACAGTATCTTTTAATTTAAACTAACTTTGCAGGATAACGCGAATAAGCAATTGATTGATAATTTTGTGTAATATCCCCTTTTCCTACTGATTTGATACATAAATTAGGCAGAGTTCAAAAACAGAGTATAAATAGTTTCTGCTCCAGAATTCTTCCTCTTCCCCATAACCTAAAAAAGAACTGATAGTGATTGTGCAAAGCCATTACCAGCTTATCAAGCAACCCTATTTCCTTATGATTTCAGACCTCTGCTGCCCTCCTTCTTACAATGAAGTTATTATGTGCCCGTTTAGCTGTGGGTTAGGAGTAGATTGCTTGTTTACCTTCCAAGGGGGTTGAGCTGGGTGTGCACGAGCTCACGGTTGTCCATCATTTGCTGGAAGCAGGCCATCTAGCTCTGGGTGAGAGTAGTCAATGGCAAGCAGCCAGTATACTATGACGAATGCTATTTTTATTTACCCACTTCCTCTTTTTGTAGAGAAGTAAAACGGATCAGTTGTACCTGTGGGTCTTCCAGCAGAACTTCTGCATATACACAGTATTTTTGAGAATGTTGTTTCTGATATTCAGTGGATACTTTTGTGTGCATATATATCATTAGAGCCATAGACAGACAGCAAAACCTTATTGTTCAGTTTTTTTTAAAAAAATTCTGAGCTCTTACCATAAAACTGAAACACTTTTTATTACATCATCGGTAGTTAAGTGAAGTTTTACACTTAATAACACTTGATCCTTTACACTCTTTTCCCTCTTTCTCTTTGTCCATATCACATTTTTTTTCCAAAATAGAGACTTAGGTCCCTTCTACACTGCCATATAAAATCCAGATTATCTGCTTTGAATTGGATTATATGGCAGTACACTCAGATAATCCAGTTCAAAGCAGATAATGTGGATTTTCTCCTTTGATAATCTAGTTTATATGGCAGTGTAGAAGGGGCCTTAAAGATTCAATTGCAAAATTTAGAATAAAATAAAGATAAAATAACATGCAAAGGCACAAGTAAAACATTTTTAAAGTTATTGTTAAAACAAAATTAAATTTTAAACAAATCCATGACATTCTGTAATACTTGCTGAACTGAACACTATTTGTTTCTTAATATTTGCACTAAAATGTGCAATGCAAGGCTAGGAAGTTATAATAATAATAATAAAATTTTATTTATACCCCACCACCATCTCCCCACGGGAACTCGGGGCAGCCTACAATGTTACAAAAGAACAACACACATACATTAACACAATATGCAGAGGTTAAAACACAATATGGTAATAAAAACAAAAGTTAAAACAAAAATTAATACAACAGTAATAGTATTAAACAATCACCAATACAATTCAGTCAAATTCATAGGTGGGGGAACTGTAGCAGCAATATAAATATAAAAATAGAATCATTAGATTAAAATGCCCAATTAAGAGAACTAGTAGAATTCAGAATAGAGTTATAGTGAAGCTGGTCTTTTGTTATTTTTGTTCTTTACAATATGTTCTGTCTACTTGATCTTTATGAAACAAATTGCAAAAGTACATAAAACAGGACGCTTTTATAAACTCTTGAGGCCAGTTCCTTAAATGCCTAGGTAAAAATAAAGGTTTTCTCCTTGACATAAAGTCTATTCGTGTCTGACTCTGGGTGCTCATCTCCATTTATAATCCGAAGAGCAAGCATTGTCTATAGATTATATGGCTGGCCTGGAGCACCATTACCTTCCCGCCGGAGCGGTACCCATTGATCTACTCACATTTATATGTTTTTGAACTGCTAGGTTGGCAGAAGTTGAGGCTAACAGTGGGAGCTCACCCTGCTCCCCGAATTCAAACCACCGACCTTTCAGTCAGCAAATTCAGCAACTCAGTGGTTTAACCTGCTATGCTATCGGCGGTTCCTAAAATGCCTACTGAAAGAATGGTTTTCACTTTTTGATGGGAGGACAACAAGGAGAGGGCCATCCTGACATTCCTGTTGAATGTATAGCTCTGTCCCTACAGTCTTGTGCGTTAATTTTTTGTGTGCCTAAATGGACATGTTTTTTCTTGAGCAGAAATGTTCGATATGCCTAAGAAGCATGAGACATGCCTTTTCTTACCATTCCTGTTTTGAACCTTGGCTTCAAAAATGTTTGCATGTGGCAACAGGGTCAGTTACTCTGAGGGGAAAAGTCAGAAAGTTGTTTTTGTAAGAGCTGTTCCACATCTGAGGAGCTACATGTTTTCTTACAGATGGCTGTTTATCATTAGTAATGATAGTGCCAAACAGGAAGTAGAAAGAGATTTTGTAAGCGATAACCATCAGGTATGCTCATTTGGTGTTACCGTCACTGTTCTTTTTTCTCATCTTGTGATCCTGTTAGTCAATTGAACCAGTAACAATTAGCTTTAGGGCAGTATTGCATGTGCCCGTACTTCACAAAAGGCCCTTCAGATTCTGGAGACATCCCAAATGAGTCTAAAACAATGCTACTCAATCCAATTATCTCTAGACATCTTAGACTGTAACTCCCATAATCTCCCACCCAACTTGGAATTAAGCAAGTTGTACCTCTGGAGGGTGGCAATTTGGAGAAGGTTGTTAAAAGACATGAGATGCATCCAAACAAATGATTTAGATAGTCATTCCTTGTCTTCAGGGAAATATGAAAATTGTGATTCTGTGAGTTGGAAAGTATGCAAATCCAATTATCACCCCCATGATTTGGGGTAGGAAGTTATCATGTTTAACTGGCATGAAGCTGATAGAGGTTGATATATGTTCCATGTGATCAAGTGGATTAACTCATTTGATTGATATCTTGTGGATATTAGCTTGCCTATGAGCACAGCTAATATTCACCTATGGCATTTTCTGAATTGGTTTATGAAATAGTGATATGTGGATGAGTCTACCAACGATGGGAGCTTCACTCAGATGCAGTAGGTGGTTTCCATATCAGTGAACACATATCCATTTTTCCTCTGAAATTTAAAAGATTTAGGAAAGGCCCTGCACCTTATCACCAAAATAATTTCAGTACCTTGGACAACACACTCAAAGATTGGATTAAAACTGTAGTGCGTTGACACGGAAGTCCAAGGAAGGAACTGGCAAAACAATCTCTGAATATATCTTTCCTAAGAAAACCCTATAAAATTTATGGAGCGGGGGGGGGGGGGGGGTGTAACTGAAGGGGCATCTTGGATGCACCCTCCACGACAGAGCCCTCCGTGGCCAATGGGTTAAATCGTTGTGCCGACAGGACTGCTGACCAAAAGGTTGGCAGTTCGAATCCAAGGAGCGGGGTGAGTTCCCATCTTTCAGCTTCCCATGCGGGGACATGAGAGAAGCCTCCCACAAGGATGGTAAAGCGTTCCCTGGGCAATGTCATTGCAGACACAAATTTTCTCACATCAGAAGCGAACTTGCAGTTTCTCAAGTCACTCCTGACATGGATAAAAAACAAAACTCAGCCATGACTGTCTGGACTTGATTGTTCCTATTATGGCAATTACTTATGCACTTCTTTCTTTCCCTTTTTGCAGTCTGTGCAGGCACCCTAAATGGATTCAGCGTGACAGGAGATGCCCACCAACGGTACCAGACACTACAGAAAATGTACAACAATTGTGAGATTGTTATGGGCAACCTCGAGATTGTGCTCATTGAACAAAACCATGACCTCTCCTTCTTACAGGTAAGGAGGGAATCAGAAAGTAGATCGGTTTGTTATGTTGTTAGATTTGTTATGCCAGCCTCATATAATCTGTGTCTGAAAAGGGTCAGTAAGAAGTGAAGCATACCTTGTTTCCCCCAAAATAAGACAGGGTCTTATATTAATTTTTGCTCCAAAAGATGCATTAGGGTTTGTTTTCAGGAGCAGTTATTTTTCCAAATTGACTTTTTAAATGAACTATATCTAGGGCTTATTTTTGAAATATATTTCGAGCATCCTTAGAAATGCTGAAAAATCATGATAGGTCTTATTTTCAGGATAGGTCTTATTTTGAGTGAAACAGGATAACAAGGTGCCCGAACACCGCAAAACAGATGGGAAAAGATGCTGCTGTTCTCGCAGCCCTCATGCCATTCTTTGTTAAGATTAAAATGTGAAATTGAACCAATTGCTTCCCTGTATCTCCCTCTACATCCCTGTCTACCCTTTTGGTTGTTGGCTCTTCTGTGTCTAATTTCCAATGATTGATTTCTTGAGATGGGAATCTGTTTTCTCATACTCTGAATATGATATTCACTGAGGGCCATAAAAACATCTATCTCAACACAGCAACAATAGTAGTACAACAGCAGCAGAAGTTGTAGCAATACAGATACACCTGTTAGATATTTGCTTCCCCACAAATATTGGCTTGCAAATCAGGAACTAACTCTGTAAATATATATAAATATTTCCCTCCATGTTTACTAGCCATTTCCTGGTTCCATTCTGTTTACTTCTCAGAATTAATCATACGTCCCCTAAAAGGATTATGGTTAATAAAGGATTGTGGTTTGCATTACTATGGATGAGGCTGGGACATATATAACGAAACTATGGTTAATATTTTGAATGAAGGAGAAAAAGAGGGTTCTGAAAAGAGAACTCATTTCTGAACCAGGTCTCAGTTTAAAAAATATGGTTTGTGAAGACCCAGTGTTATACTTTCAGTAGATTTATATTTATATTGTCTAACTCTTATGAGTTATAGATCAGGCATGGGCAGCCTCCAGGCCCATGAGTTGGATGCAGACCATTGGGTTTTCCATCCTTTTGCATGCTTCTCTTTCTGTTATCTCTGATTTGTGTTCAGAGAGTATTTAAAGGTGGCCAATTGCAACATTCACACTTGTCTCCAACAGACAAGAGTTCTTTCTCCCACCCTGGACTTTCCACAGATATAAAAACCCCACTTGCTTAGTTTCCAACAGACCTCATAACCTCTGAGGATGCCTGCCATAGATGTGGGGTAAACGTCAGGAGGGAATGCTTCTGGAACATGGCCATACAGCCCGGAAAACTCACAACAAGCTGAAGACATTTATACTGTGAATTCCCTAAATATAGCTGAGGTTTTGAGGCCAAGAAAAGTTGTTACATGGAAGTAAGCAGTCCTTTTCAAGGGGGATGTTTATTGCACTGGAGATTACTCTTAAGCAGCCAAGTGACAAATGGAACTATGTTCTGAATGGTGAGTTGGAGAATGTCCACATTGATAAGCATTAAATCTGGCCCCACATATCTGACTTTATTTCTCGCTACTCATCCTTGCCCCCCTATGCCCTTAGCCCTGCTCACTGTTGGACTAGACCCCTCCCAAATGGGAATCCAGCCCTAGGGTTGAATAATGTTCCCCACCCAGTTAGAGAGAAAAGCTTGAAAGTCTACATACTTTTCCTCCTGTTCCACCTGTTCTGTTTTTTGTTCTCTCCCCCACACCTTGAAACACCTGAATCACAAAAGAAAAATAACTTGGCACAAATATATGAAAAATCATATCAAAGAGGGCTATTTTAATCATATTGAACTATCACATTTCCTTGTATTTAGTGCGCTGACTGCTTAATAAATAGGTTAAAGCCTGATCACAGGGTCGAGGTTTCTTGGTTGGAGTAGTTGGAAGACGGCAAGGTGGGGCAGGGAAGGACATGAATATGCACTCCTCTTGGTAGACATATGGTTGGCCATAGATGTGGTACAAGATGGAAGTACAAAATGGAATTGGATTTGATGTTGTGGCTGGAAGGCTGTGAAGTAAGCAACACCGAGCTACTCTTTCTCTTTCATCCTTGGAATCTGCCGTATCTCACTTGCAGGGAGAACCATGCTGGTGACTTTATCTTTTCTTTTCCCTCCTTTCACCTAGCCAGACAAGGCCCTGCTGTGACTTGCCTTTTGCAAGCACCAAGCAGGAAGACTGTGCATGTGACATAGCACCTAGACTCTGCCTTTGTCAAAGAGCCAAGGTGCATCTTTAGGTGGGGAGCATCAGACCGATGCCAAGGCTGAAGGAGACATGAAACAGTGCCATGTCTCTTCTGTCAGGGCTGCGCTTTAGGGATGAACAGAAGCAAGGACAGAACAGGCGGTTTTCAGCCTCTGGGGTCACCAAGGGACTGCATAGCGCAGTGGTTCTCAACCTGTGGGTCCCCAGGTGTTTTGGCCTACAACTTCCGAAAATCCCAGCCAGTTTACCAGCTGTTAGGATTTCTGGGAGTTGAAGGCCAAAACATCTGGGGACCCACAGGTTGAGAACCACTGACGTAGACCATCCAAAATGTTTCCTCCTCCTCCTCTCCCAAAAGACAGAGAACTGGAAGTTGATACATGCCTATTTTTTTGAAAAAAAATACATATTTTTTTATTTTAAACAACAGTTTGCTGCTCTCATAGCCCCCAAAAGAACAATTTGTTCCTTTTCTCCATCATCAGAATAAAGACAGTTTGAAGCGTAGAGGGAAAAGATATTTGAAAAAAAAAAACAGCCTATATATGGCTGAAGGTTTCTGTGTTGGTTGGGCAATTTGCTGCAATCCACAGCTGAGGCAATGGAGATTTAAACCGTGAGCCACGGGATGAAGCTGAGATATCCAGCCCTCAATTGCCCTGTAATATCTTAATCTAGACAGAGCTTCCCTGTGGGGTGTGGGATCCATGCCACTGTGAGTGGGAAGCATTCTTTGCAATGTGATTGTGCAAATGGGGCCAGCTCATCAAAACCAGCATTAACTTTCTTCCTTCCAAGGGCAAAGAGAGTTGTCAACAAGTAACAATGTTTTCTGAAATCACAGGGTCCCTTTCCATGCCCATTCTTTCTTCATCTCACAAGGGAAAGTCCTTTTTCTCTAATAATCGCTTCCACTTAACAAGAGATGAGACCTCGGTGAACCAGTGGGTTAAATCCTTGTGCTGGCAGGACTGCTGACCTGAAGATTGGGTTGTTGATCTGAAGGTTGCTGGTTCGAATCCAGGGAGAGCATAGATGAGCTCCCTCTGTCAGCTCCAGCTCCCCCATGCAGGGACATGAGAGAAGCTTCCCATAAGGATGGTAAAGCATCAAAACATACAGGCATCTCCTGGGCAACGTCCTTGCAGACGGCCAATTCTCTCACACCAGAAGCGGCTTGCAGTCTCTCAAGTTGCTCCTGACATTAAAAAAAATTAGATGAAGATAATGTTACCTCAAGCCTTGTTATGTATGAAAGAAACCACCCCCCAACTCTTTCCTATCACCTAAAATGCAAAAAATTGCTTAAAAATATATGGAAGACTTAAAGTGCAATTTGGAAATGAATTCTGGCCACTCCTGGACCATATTTGTGCCTTTTTTTCCACCTGAAACTGCCCTTGTGGGTCCTGCTTCAGGAGCACAGAGAAAACAATCAATGTAGAATTCATATGTTCTGCAGTGACTGCAAGATCAAGCTCAAAGAGAATTGGCTGAACACATGAAGGAATAGAACTGCCAGTATGTTTCCATTTTGGAGCTTTCATGTACAGAGATTTCATGGTTGACACACATTAACAGATGGACACAGCTCTGTGCTAGTGAACTTCTTTGTGGTATTTGCAATAGGAAGAACGCTAGGACTCTTGCTCTGGCCCACTTTGGTCAGTCATGTAAATTCTGGGAAACAGACTTCTGCCTCACTTAGAACCGAAAGAGTTGTGTTCATTTATGAAACCCCACTTGCCTCGTTCCTCATAAAACTAGGTAGGAAGAGATTATTGTTTGTATCAAAATTAGTCCAGAGGGTATAAATCTTGGCTTCCTGTCCCGTACCTTGCAACATTAAGACACCTTAAGCCAGTAATGTAAATGCTACTGCATTGTAGGCCATCATAGCTCGCAGTTGGCTATGCCCAATGGGAGCTGCAGTACAGCAACATGGACCCTGTTGTTTCAGCTCTCAATGTCCATAAGCCAATGACTAATGTTAGAAGTGAGCTGTACTGCTGCAAGGGGCTAAACTAATATCACTGCAATGAATGAAATGGGAAAGAATCAACATAGCCCCCCATGTTAATTTATAGCTAAGTGGACAAGCATGTGCTGAATAATCATGAGCAGCTAGAGTTTGCCCCTTAGGCTTGTTGGTCACATGAACAGGCTTCCACCTTGACCTTTTTGTTGCAAAGTAAAGAGTAATCTGGCTGCCTGTAGAAGACTTCCTGGGGGTGTTTCACCTTGGTGAGGTAAGATTTTTCAGGGAGATGTGCATCATTAATGCTCCACTCTTGGCAAGTACAAATTCAGACTGGAGTTTAATAACCCTTTTCCCCAGCCCAGGGGAAACCAAATTGTAGCTACTAGTAGAAAGCAGGTGGGGAAACAGGGTGAAACTCAGAAATTACTTTTGCTTTAATGCTGTAAACACAGAGATATAGAAGATGTTATCAGATATTCTAGCAAGTTGTCTCACTGCAAAACAAGAGCAAACTGTGTCTAATCTCGGAAGAGGGAGGATGTAATGTAGTAATGACTCTTGCTGCAAATGTTATGAGCAATGCAAATAGGGGATCGGTGTGTACCAAGAAAGAATGTGGGAATTTGAAAGTAGGGCAGGCTTGCGTGTGATGGAGGCAGGCCTCCATATATAGGTTGTCTCCAAACACCATTAAAGGAGAAATGGAGACATTGGGGAGGAGAAGAATTTTTCATCTGCTACCTGCAACTCACCAGTCTTTTCTCCAACCCACTTTCATCATTTCCAGTTAGGGATTACTGGTCGTGGCAGTGGATATTCTTCCCTTCCCTTCCCTTCTTCCCTTCTTCTCTTCCCTTCCCTTCCATGGGTCAAGAGGTTTTTTTCGTGTCAGGAGTGACATTGCCCAGGGGATACCCGGATGTTTGATGCTTCATCATCCTTGTGGGAGGCTTCTCTCATGTCCCCACATAGGGAGCTGGAGCTGACAGAGGGAGCTCACCCACTCTCCCGGTCAGCAGTCCTGCTGGTACAAAGGTTTAACCCACTGCACCACCGGGGTCTCCAAGTAGGTCAAGTGAAAACCACTTAGCGAGCTCCTTTGCAGTTGCTTGGCAATAGCTCACCTTTGAAGACACAGTCTGTTGCAATCCAACGTCTCTCTTAAAACAGTATTAGAGTGGCCTTCTTAGCTCTAGGTTTCTTGGTGGAATTTCCAAATTCTTCCATCATACAACCCCTTGCAAAACACCTTGGTTCTAGAATATCTGCCCTTAGAGTTTCAGCTTGTTTCTCAATCTGTCATCAAATGAGAATATGCTGAGCCAATGACTGGAAATGAATATGAGTCTCATCTCCTGTCAAGTCCAAAAATCCCAAAATGTTGCTTGTTTTGAGTGGCGACCACATGATCTATTAGTAAAATGATTAGCAGTGCAATTTGGTAATGGCCAGCTGGGTGTTTTGAAGTGCTTAATCTTTCCCTTTGGCTCTTTCCAGACTATCCGAGAAGTTACTGGCTATGTTTTGATTGCCATGAATGTCTTCACATACTTGCCGCTTCAGAATTTGCGCATGATACGAGGGACACAGTACTATGAAGACAAGTATGCCCTCTACATCGTTCTCAACTATGAAAAGAACGTCACCCATGCCCTCCACCAAGTGGGCTTCAACCAACTCACAGGTGGGTCAACAGCAGGACTGAAGTCTCATACTAACAAAACAGGTTGCACTACACTTCTCCTTACCAACATGTTTCCACTGTGAAATCTTTGCAGTGGAAATTAAAGGGTGTCTTGTAGTATTACAAGACTCTGGTAAAAATGGCCTGTGGTCAGGAAGGAGTGAATAGACTGAAGTTGCCTTTTTGTGCAACCAGGGGATATCTTAAGCTTGTTGGCATTTCTCTCCTGATACTACCTGGGTCCCCACTTCCTCCTCTTGCTGATGACTTGTCCATTGTGTCACCCATCTGCCTTCCCAATTTGTCTCTTTGAGCGGGTGCCTTCAACGTTTAGCCATTCAAAATAATGCTAAAAAGAGTTGATCTTACACATGTGCAGAATGTCTTATTTTGCTAACATTAATGCATGTAGTCTCACTGGCTATGGCTTACCAACATATGCACTTTATGGTCATCTGTATCTCCCCAAACTCTGAATCACTTTAACAACAACAATTTCCAACAGAAGAGGGCTTTTATCATGTGGTATATGTTCTTATCTCATTTCTTAGTGGGTAGGACTACTGTCTACTTTCTCCAAATTATCATTTCATGTTGCCCTCTGTACTTTACACTGCTAAAGCTGGGAGTGGGGTAGAATCCTTTGGAAGCCTGGATTAGATTGGCAAATCAAACTAAATACATTCATCGATCTAATTGTTGGATGGTGAATCAAAACTTGTGTAAATCTTACTAATTCTCCAGATCTAGTTGGTAGTAACAGTAGGATTCAAGCATTTGTTCTCTTTTCAGTTAGTATATAAGCTTCTTTAGAAATCCAGCTCTATTTATGATAAGAAAAACAGCACATAGTGCTGGATAAGCCATCGTATCTTTTGTGCGTATCATTCTCCCTGAGCTACGCCTTACAGGCAAGAATGGGGTATATTGGCAGGGAGTCAACATATGTGGGACACTGGGCTGTTGCTGGGTGGAGTACGATTGCTCAGTGAAGAAATAAGATGACTTCAGCGTCACCTTGAAGTAGTAGAAAATGCATTCCACTGCTGAGAATTTGCACCGTCAGCCCAAACGATCACCACTTGTTGTGTTGCTTTTGGGGACTCCTAAACCAGCTGGTCTTTTTCCTTCCTTATTGCATGATGCCATTTTACTCTTGTTAGGCGAGTGGGCTTATTAACAAAAGACCCTCCTCATAAATGCACAGCAAAGTAACTTATTAGCAGCAGCGTAACCCATCACCAGTAGCCAAAAGTGATAAAAATAACAAAACACACAGACCAATGTTATCTCTTCCTTAGGAGGCTTTTCTTTGAAGCCAAATAATATGGTTGCACTATTTACAAGAACAAGGTTTCCATAACACAAATAAAGTTCCTTATACTTCCTTCTTTGCTTCCACGCTGAGCTTCTTTCCCATGAAGATAAACAGCTTCGCTCTCACAGAGCCTCTTCTCACACCAAACTTACACAAGAGCTTCACACACAGCAACCTTCACACTGGAGCTTCACACATGAGGCCTTCAACCCAGAACTTCTCACACCGAAGTTTCTCACACCAGGCCTTCTAACACTAACTAACAGGCCTACAAACACCGAGGCTTCTCTCACTGGGTCTTCTCTCGCACAGAGGCAATTTCTTCAGACATGCCTACTAAGCTACAGGCACACCTGCTTATATAAAACTGCAGCTTTTGCTGAGACAATGCATCCATTTAACCCTTTCAGTGCTTGACTCACATTTTTTTAAATTAAAAAAAAACCTAGTTAATTTTTTAAATTTCTGACAACTCTTGGGAGAAACTCTATAAGGATATGTTTCCTAAATACACATAGAAGCATTCCAGTAGCTGGTTCTGAAATATGAAATTCATGTTGATTACAAAAAACGCAATGACTTTTGATTTTCACACTTAATCTCTGTAAATCTCTGTAAGTGAGGAAGTGCTAGGTTAGTATCTTTGATTATAATTATGATGAGTGAAATGAGAAAATGGGTTTATGTGGTGGAAAGGGAAGATGATTTAGGCTGGATCTACATTACTCTATATCCCAGGATCTGATTCCAGATTATATTCTTATCCCAGATTATTTGGCAGTGGAGACTCATATAATCCAGTTCAAAGCAGATAATCTGGGATTAGATCCTGGTACACAGGGCAGCATAGATCCAGCCTTAGTAAGGCTATAAGCCTGTGTTTAATTTAATAAGACAGGAATTCTGAAAGTCATCATTTTGTAATGATTGTGTGGGCTTGAATCAGAGAATTATTTGCACCAATTATTCAGCAAGAGTTCATTGGATTCGTTGATGGAAGCTAAAATGGTTACACAAGATTAATCTGCATGTGGACAGGCCTTTACTTGTGACTTTGGGGAATTTGCTTTGGTATCTTCGCTGTTACATTTTGTAGAGAAGGGGAACAGGAGGATGAAAGAAAATGTAATTAGATCCATTGGGCTTGTATCAATAGTGTGAGATATAGAAGGGGTTTTGAAGTCTCTGTGTTTAAAGCTGATATTTAAATGTACCAGCCATCTCTTTGAGCTCTGTTGAGGGAGTCTAGGGGCTTGAAATGGTACGCATGCAGACCCATGCTTGATCTCTAAGGCTTGTTCTTTTATCCTTCAGAAGTAACATTCACTCACTGGCCGCAGATCAAACTAGATTTTGAGCAGCTCACATCTACACCGAGTAACAGCTTGCTCTTACTGGTGCTGCTAGATGGGATTAACCCTCTGGGAAGAAGTGTCTAAGAGTTTGCTTGGCTGTGTTCTCTCCAATTCTGGACTCTCTTCTGTGATTTTTATTGTTGTTTCCAACTTGTGGCAGCCCTAAGGCCATCACTGGGTTTTGTGGGGCCAAGAGTATATGGCTCATCCAGTGGGCTTTATGCAGTCTCCAGAGTTATAGTCCAACACTCAACTACCTCTCTCTTTACATACCATAATTTACAATAATCCATTTGGGCTATTTAGGTAGGAAGTATTATAGGTAAAGGTAAAGCTTTCCCCTTGACATTAAGTCTAGTTGTGTCCAACCCTAGGGGGTGGTACTCATCTCCATTTCTAAGCCGAAGAGCTGGCATTGTCCATAGACGCCTCCTAGATCATGTGACCGGCATGACTGCATGGAGCACCGTTACCTTCCTGTTGGAGCAGCACCTATTGATCTACTCACATTTTGCATGTTTTTGAACTGCTAGGTTGGCAGAAGATGGGGCTAACAGCAGGAGCTCTGTGTATTTTAAATAGATTCATATATGTCTTGGAATGTAAGAGGTTAAACCTTTCAAAAACTGCTGCTAAATTTTAGAAAGCAGAATAGATGGAGATCCTAGTATGAAGCTGAAGAAAGAGGTTCATTTATAAAGCACTGCTCAAATCTGTTTTTTATAGTCTGCGTTCTCCTAAAATCGGCAGCAACAAAATTCGTGTACAAGACAAAACACACACAGTAAGCAACTGATGTGACTTAGGGCTTTGTGATTTTGGAACTTCAGAGTTTTAGTGCAAAATTCTTAAGCTCCACATTATGGTCTATATATGTAAAACACTGGCAGTTATCTTTGTCCAGTGTGTCACGGATAAGTCCCGCATTGATGCACTTAGGCTACAATTAGTTCTTTCTTTCGTGGAAACTTAACAAGGTCAGGCAACCAATGGCTCAAAGAATGGCACCACCTTATGAAAAAATAATAATTATTTATGCATAGAGTTCTCCCTTTCTTTCTCTTTTCCCCCTCTCTCTCTCAGATCTTACAGCAATACAGTTTTTGCCCAATATTACACTATCCTAGCCTGGTAACTATCAGGAATTACAAAATTGTTATCACTTAGAACTCTTAGGGTACATCTGCACTGTAGAATTAATGCAGTTTGATGCCACTTTAACTGCCAACGCTCAATGCTATGGAATCCTGGTAGCTCTAGTTTGATGAGGCACCAGCACTCTTTGGCAGAGAAGACGAAAAATCTTGTAACCACAAATCCCATGATTCCATAGCATTGTGCCATGGCAGATGAACTGCATTAATTCTACAGTGTAGATGCAACTTTAGATTTTGAAGTGTCTGATTTCTATGTCAAATAAAATTCAGTTTCTCTCCTCCACTTTCTGCCTTCAAATTATTTATAGAACTGAGTAAAAGGGCGTTCAGTGTTACAAAATTAGAACGGGGTGAGCTCTCTTTAAATGCTGCTTTCCAAGCAAGACAATTTGCAGGGGCTCAGGGTTGAAGGGACTTTGTTGATCAGATAAAATAAGAATCATGCTTCTTTATTTCTAACCAAATGGGACAAATAGTCTTAAGACAACCTACAGCTCTGTTCCTATTCTTACCAACCCTCTGTATTTCACATAATATCAGAGAAGACAATATCTTTGCCCTCTGATCTGGAGATTTATGGGTGAAAGTCCAATCAACAGAAAGGATTTATAGATATACTCAGCCAATTAGCACCCAGGATTTGACTTAACTGCCACCTTATCAGTTCAAAGAGTAAGTTGATGGTTCGGTCAAACCACTCAGCCCTTTATCTGACCAAGTTATTGAATAAGGTAGAAGCTTGTAAACAACTTGTGGGGTGGAGACTCTTTCCAGGGTTGGATCGAAAGGAATGCTATAATCGAGAAAATGGCTAAACAAAAGAGGCTCCATCAATAGCACAATTTTCAAGAGACTCTGAACCAACTTAATCAGCAGTGAGATACAATGCTGCTTCTTGTCTCACTTATCACAAAATAATCCTAGGATTATTTTGCAAGAAGGGCTAGATTTACAAATATGCCAGTCACGATTTCGATCATCAGATTATGAAGGGTCTCTAACTGCAACACCCCTATTACAAAAACAAAAAGTGTAATCCTGTCTGGCTTCTTAAACCTGACATAGCTGAGGATCTCTGGATATTTTTTATCTGATCCTGTTTGCTCTACAACAGTGGTTCTCAACCTGTGGGTCCACAGATGTTTTGGACTTCAACTCCCAGAAATCCTAGCAGATGGTAAATTGGCTGGGATTTCTGAAAGTTGTGGGCCAAAAACACCTGGGGACCCACAGGTTGAGAGCCACTGCTCTAGAAGAATGTCAACTGTTTTGCATCTTGACATTTGCCCAAAGAGATTGTGTGAGTGTGTGCGCTTTTGTCGTTTCCCAGTTTATGGCAACCTCATGCTTTTCATGGTATTCTGGCAAGGAATACTCAGAGGCAGTTTGCCATTGCCTTCCTCTGAGTTCAGCTCATAACACCAAGTATTCATTGGTGATCTCCCATCCAAGTACTACCCAGGCTTGACCCAGTTTAGCTTCCAAGAGATGACATGAGTTCTACAAGCCCTACATTGGCTTCTTTTGAAGACTTCTAAAATGCAGTTGGTCCACAATGTAGCTTCTGCTTTCTGACACCTTTCTGTGCCTACAGAAAGCCTATAGCACCTGGTATTTACACTGCCATATAGCCCAGGATCTGATCCCAGATTATCTATTTATCCCAGATTGTCTGGCAATGTAGACTCATGCAATCCAGTTCAAAGCAGATAATCTGGGATCAAATCCTGGAATATAGGGTTGGGTAGATCCAGCCTCAGTTTCCCATCCAAATACTAACTAGGGCTAAGTTTCCAAGATCAGATGCATTATGGTGCCTAAAGGTATTTACGCCCTATGGTTTAGTAGAGAGCTCCTATAATGATTGAGTTTAATTTTACTACCGGTACTTGATTGGTGACTTTCAGAGATGTTTTTATATTATGATGAAAATGTACCTTAATTAGATGAATCAGAATGGTCAACCAGACAGATGAAGGTAGTTTCTACTCTCAAATGTTGTGTGTGCCCACGCACGCATGCCATCTAGTCACTTGTCTTATGGTAACCTCATGAATTTCGTAAGGTTTTCTTAAGCAAAGTGAATTCAGAAGTTGTTTTTCCAGTTCCTTCATTAGTATAGCCTATAACACCTGGTATATATTGTTGGCCTCCCATCCAATTACTAACCAGGCTGGACCATGCTTAGCATCCACGATCTGACAGGGTCTGGTGCCTGTAGGATATTTAGACCCTGTGATTTAACAAAGGGTTCCTGTTATCCTTGATCTTTCTACTGACATAGGACTGAGCTTGAGATTTTCTTGACTGATTGGAGGTGGCAGCACAGATAAACCATGTGTAAAAGATACGAGATCGTATGGATCCTTTAGTAGAATTATTAAAAGAGGAAAGTAGACGAACAGGAGCAAGTCCCTGCTTGTCCTAGGTTCTTGCCTCAACCAACCGGTTTGGTTGATGTTGATGTTGTTGTTGTTGAGTGTTAGTGGCACCAAGAGACAACACCTGTCTATCAGCTTTCCCATCGCTTGATCTCTCTGCTGGCTGACAGAAGAAACCTGTGCTGGGGAGACAGGATGGGTTTTCAGAATTACCTGGGCAACGTTCCATGTTACACGAAAGTGCCTTTGGCATTGCTAGTGCTTAAAATTGTATTTTGAAGCCAAATAACAGCATGCAAAGTATTATAAAACAATGCAGTAATATTGCATTCACCCTCCCAGCACAAAATGAATAAGAATTGTAGTCTCATTAGAGATTGTAAATTTGGACAAAGTTGTTCGACTGACAAGTGAATGGAAGTGGAGCAGCAAAAAATGATGGTGTTTTGGAGTTTTTGGCAGTACTTTATCAAGTGTACGTCAAAAAGCAGATATTAAAATCATCATGCATAAAGAACCCTATTTACAGTATTGAAGGTATCTGACTTCCTTACAATGCAGAGGTTGACCACATGGTCATTTCTTCTCATGTATTCATAGAATATGACAAATGGCCCCAAGGATCAGTAGAAATGTTCATCCCAAAAATCCTGATTTTCCAGAACATTGTCCAATCAGATTTGGCAATAGAACTGTGAAACTCTGGAATCCCAGGCTTTTTGGGCTGGCTGTTTCTCTCCATAAGTCATTTGGTTTCTCATCACCAAGAGGGAATGTGATTACATGCTATCCCTTTTGCCTTCCAGAAATCCTCTCCGGGGATGTCTACATTAGGAAGAACAAGCAATTGTGCCATGTTGACACTATTGACTGGAAGGACATCATCCGAGATCCACGTTTCCAAGCAGTGGTCCAAGATAATGGGGAGAAGTGTGAGTATATCAACCAGGAGTTGTGTGGATGTGTTCCCTTACAGACTGTCCTGGTCAAAGCCCCAACCTGTTCACCAAACCAGGCTGGTTTAGATCAGTGCTTCTCAACTTGTGGGTCCCCAGGTGTTTTGACGTACAACTCCAAGAAATCCCAGCTGTTTGGATCTCTGGGAGTTGAAGGCCAAAACATCTGGGGGCCCACAAGTTGAGAACCACTGGTTTAGATGGACCCACATAAAATCTTTTTAAAGGGATATTTGCAAAAATTATAACACACTTGTCTTGAGGTTCAGCACATATGAGAAAACCACAGAAGAAGTACACACCACATGTTAGAAATTATATTTGAGCCATCCTACCGGTTTCAGTGTCTAATGCTGTGCTTTTGTTCCTCTCCAGGTTTGCCATGTCATGAGAACTGCAATGGCCATTGCTGGGGTCCTGGTCCGGAGGACTGTCAAAAATGTAAGTGTTCCAGTGACTCTTGAGGCCTCATCCAGATAGTGCCCTTGAATGAGAAACTGGTATTCATCCATCTTTGGGGAATGAACGTGATCAACTGAAGCACAGGATATGATGAGTGCCTCAAGGTCTGCTCTAGAAAAGGACCTTACATGTTTTCATGGCAGCTTGGAACAAGAGATGCATCATATGTGTTGTTGAAGACTTTCGTGGCCGGAATCACTCAGTTGCTGTGAATTTTTCAGCATGCAGCAACCATGGGATTGAAGATTCTCTTTTCTGGTTAGCAAAAGTTGATCAAGCATTTCTCTTTATCCTGAGATGTGACCAAACTAGACCAGTCTTTTAAACCAGATCAATTGCCTAATCACTTTTAATTGCTCACTCTGCTTAGGCTCTATAGGCCTTGGAAGGAATAGGTTGGGGACAAGAGGAAAGCGTCCCCCTTTCCCTGCTGTTTATCCATCCTAATTGACAGGTGGTGCAGCGGGTTAAACCACTAAACTGCTGAACTTGCTGACTGAAAGGTTGGCAGTTCGAATCCAGGGAGTGGGGTGAGCTCCCACTGTTAGTCCCAGCTTCTACCAACCTAGCAATTCGAAAACATGGAAATGTGAGTAGATCAATAGGTACCGCTCCGGCAGGAAGGTAACGGTGCTCCATACAGTCATGCCGGCCACATGACCTTGGAAGTATTGATGGACAACGCTGGCTCTTCGGTTTAGAAATGGAGATGAGCACCAACCCCGAGAATTGGACACGACTAGACTTAATGTGAAGGGAAAAACCTTTACCTTTACCTTTTTAAAAGCACAGTTAAACAGTTGGCCTTTCGTCCAGTTTTTAAGTACTCTAATAGGGCCATCCTTCTGTCCCTTCAGGAAACATACATTAACCCTTTTGTCGTTGTTTGCTTTCAAGTCATTTTTTACTTATGGTAGCTTTGTCTTAGGGTTTTCTGAGCAAAATTTGTCCAGAGGCATTGTCATAGCTTTCTTTTCAGATTGAGAGAATTCAAAGACAAAGCTGTGTTTGTTTGTATTATCAAGATGCAAAGGGGTCTTGTAGCACCTTAGAGACCTAGAGAACATAAATTGGTAGCATAAGCTTTCATTGACTAAGTCTGTTTTCTCAGTGAACTGCCTAGGAACAGACCTTTATAGGAAGACTGTGTAGATGAATAGCCACAGAAATGCCATACTTGTGAGAATGGTAATGTGGTGACAAGTTCAGTTTTACCAAGGCTGAGAGAATGTGACTTGCCCAAAGTCATCCAAAGTGTTTCTGTGTCTGAGTAAGAATTCAAACACCAATCTTCCTAAATCCTAGTCCTGTATTCAAACCACTGCACCACACTGGCTTTTGCCTGAACTTCTACTCAGCAATGCAAACCCATAGTTGCCACCCTACTGCCAACCCTCTGCACATTGGCATATTCATTGAGGCCTCACAAATATCTCACAACTCACTCAAGGCAAGGTTTTGTTTTCCTTTTAAAATATTTTGCATATGAAGATTGATTAAATCTCTGGCATCTGAAGTTGTGAGAGCCAGCAAGATGAGTTCCTCTCCCATTCATTACGTGTGAGTATAATATCACGTGGATAGTGTTGAAACTGAGGGTTGTATGATGATCGCACTAAAAATAGAATACACTTGAGCTCTGCTTTAAAAAAATGCCTAAAAGTTCTATGTTAAGTGGCAAATAATCCAGATTAAGTGGGCCATATGCCCAGGCCATGGATAGAAGAGAGTGGGAGGTAGTATTTGTTGCATGGACAGCTTTTCACCAATATTTCTTCCTTCCTTTGCCATAGTGACCAAGACCATCTGTGCCCCTCAGTGCAATGGACGCTGTTTTGGTCCCAACCCCAATGAATGCTGTCATGATGAGTGTGCAGGAGGATGCACGGGGCCACTCAAAACGGAGTGTTATGTAAGTAGCCAGATGCCAATGTCCAGCTTTATGTCTGAGCCTTGTTTGCTGTGAGGATGGGGACGTTCGTCTTTGGTCAGGACAACAGTACTGAGCTCTCTTGGTTTGGAATGACTGAAACTAGTGTCTCAATCTTTCTCACCTGACCCCCTTTCTTCAATCCTAGGCCTGCCAGCACTTCAATGACAGTGGCGCTTGTGAAACACTCTGTCCACCACCACTGATTTACAATAAACTCACCTTCCAGCTGGAGCCCAACCCTGACACCAAGTACCAGTATGGTGGCATCTGTGTTAAAAACTGCCCACGTAAGTCTCAAATTGTGTTCAGAGGGTCCTCATCCCTGTACTCTTCCACTGTGTGAAACATTGTTTCTTTAAGGGACAATCCAACAATATGGGCAGAAGTGCCTGCCTTGTGAGGCAGGACTCTATGGAAGGGGATGTTTTGTCTCAAAGCTTTTTACTGTTTATGAATTCCCAAATGTATGGAGAAGTCACATAGCAACACCTGCCTACAACATGCCAGCCACATGATAGGACTGCTGTTTTGGTTAGGACAGTGGTTCTCAACCAGTGGGTCCCCAGATGTTTTGGCCTTCAACTCCCAGAAATCCTAACAGCTGGTAAAATCACTGGGATTTCTGGGAGTTGTAGGCCAAAACACCTGGGGATCCACAGGTTGAGAACCACTGGGTTGGAAGCTACCATGGAGAATTAGTTTACATCTGTTTGAGGGGATATATAAGGAATCAAGGTAGGAACTGAGATCAGCTATATCTCGATATGATATGCATTGTCTTAAGGAAGGGCTGGATGGTTTGACAGGAAATAAGTAAGTAGGTTTAATAACCCTATCTCTAACTGTCTGGGTATATGAATGAGTGTTTCTGCTGTTAGAAATAGTACATTGCAACTGATTCTGAGCAACTAGTGGACACTCCCCAATCCTTCAGAAGTTTTTTTGCTCTTTGCTTGGGTCAAATACATTTTTTACACTTGTAGTGTTCCTGGAGCTAAAAGGAAGTCACAGTCATGAAAATCATTGTGCTGTGTTTTTGAATGCATGGATGTTTTGTCATGATCTTGAAGCAAGCTTAGAAGTCCATGTCATATAACCATCATACATTGGCTTGTGCCATTCCAGCTCTTACAGCTCTGATTAGCTTACTTTCTTAAGGTAAAATGCAGAAATCTGAAATCCTATCATCATAGGCTTTCACTCATGAAATCTCAATGCCTTTTCCATATAGTGGCCTACTTCATCTTTTTCATTTTTCTAAAGACTGGAGATCGTCCTGTCTCACAGCCTCTCTTTGAACCTTGTACTCTAACCCTAAACAATCTGTTTCTGTCCTCTCCAATCAAGAGAGAGAGAGAGAGAGAGAGAAACAGAAAATTTCCAGTAATTACTTTCAGCCCTCTATGTCTGCAGGTGTAACTTTTGCGGATTTGATTTTTCACAGACTTGATTACTGCGTCTTCTCTAAGAGGTTCTCTAGCCCAACCCTATGGTTTATTTCCTACAGAATGACCTAGAGCAGTGGATCTCAACCTGTGGGTCCCCAGATGTTTTGGCCTTCAACTCCCAGAAATCCTAACAGCTGGTAAACTGGTTGGGATTTCTGGGAGTTGTAGGCTAAAACACCTGGGGACCCCACAGGTTGAGAACCACTAACCTAGAGGTTCCTAGACAGCCTACTTTTCTAGGCATTTTTAGGTCCTCCAGTGCAATTCTGTGGTCAATTTTGTAGAGCTAGAGGACTTATAGTGTGCTCTCAGGTAAAAAAAAGTTTATTTCAATGTATGGGTTTCCTCACTTTTGCAGGGGTCCTACGCCTCTAACCCCTGTGAAAGCAGAGGGCCTACTGTAGTTCCTTCATGTTTGCATCCTTCCCTATTATCTCACACCTTCTTTCACAACTCCTGCAGATAATTTTGTTGTGGATCGAAGCTCATGTGTCCGGACCTGTCCTCATCACAAAATGGAGGTTGAAAAAAATGGCCAGAAGATATGTGAGCCTTGTGAGGGACTCTGCCCAAAAGGTATTAAGAGAACGAAGAACTTCATTTGGCGGGGTGTCTTGGTGGGCTTCCAGTGAGGTGTTATCTGCAGCCTCTGTTGGCTCCTGGATTAGAAAGTCCCGCAATGTCTTTGTGCTGTAGGCCTTGATCAAACATGGCAGACATACACATGCCAAATTAGTTCAACCACTCTTCAAACAAATAAAAGAAATTAAAAGAAAATGAAAATATCTCACATGAATGATCTGGGAACAGGCCTAGGGAGTGCTGGCCTTGAGTGGCCTTTGCATTTTATAAGACTAGTGTTTTCAGATTTTCAAAATATAGTAGAGTCTCGCTTATCCAAGGTTTTGTATTATCCAAGGCAGATTGCCTTTTAGTAGTCAATGTTTTTGCAGTCAAATTTTCAATACATCGAGAAATTTTGGTGCTAAAATCATAAATACAGTAATTATTACATAATGTTATCATGTACTGAACTGCTTTTTCTGTCCATTTGTTGTAAAGCATGATGTTTTGGTGCTTAATTTGTAAAATCATAACATAATTTGATGTTTAATAGGCTTTTCCTTAATCCCTCCTTATTATCCAACATTTTTGCTTATCCAATGTTCTGCTGGCCCATTTATGTTGGATAAATGAGACTCTACTGTAGCAGTAAGGGAGAGTCAACATTCAGGACCTGCCAGGTTATTAGGAAACAGCTATTAACAAGTTTGTGCCCCCATTACAGTATTGATTTCAATTAAATTTAGCCATGTATTTGTAAAATTGCCATATTTGTCCACATTTATAAATGACATTTCTGTCATTATGAAGAGCCCACAATAAAAAAATGCAGGATATGGATATGTATCTCATTCAGTCTATGGCTTTCCAATTGTCTAAGTGTCCCACCCCTTATAATATAGGACAACTGGCAGCTCTGTGTAAGACATATGTTTTGTATATACCTTGAACAATTTCAAAAAACGGAATTGACACCTAACTGTGTAGCTGTTCCCAAAACCTATTCATTCTTGACGACATTGTCTGCTCTAGGAAGTCATGTGCAAGGTGGGATGTCAAACTGGTATCACTCACCTCCTTGAACATTCCTCACTTCTGGTTTTGCCTTTTTTTCCAGCTTGTGAAGGCACTGGATCTGGAAGCAAATACCAAACTGTTGATTCCAGTAATATTGACAACTTTATCAACTGCACCAAAATCCTGGGAAATTTGGACTTCCTTATCACTGGTCTGGAAGGGTAAGCGTGCTAGGCTATCCTTTGTCTTGCTGCTCTAAACCGGGGGTAGGTAACTGGCAGGGGATCTTGGGGTGGGTCATACGGCCACCTTGGCTTGCTTTTCATGTAGCTAAACATTGTTGTCCTATGTTCTCCACAAGCTGGAGTTATGGTAGACATCATGTCTTTTTTACTGGAGAGGTGATTTGCATACTCCAGTACTCCCTCCTTTGCCACCTAGTTGTAGGCATTTTAAAGAAACCTACTGTGGGGATTTACAGACAGAGTGGTCCATTGACATCCATGGTTTTTCATTCTGGCTTATCACTATAGGTTTTCTTGGATATACTCCTAATCATATTAGAGCCCCTGGTGGCATAGTAGGTTAAACCCTTGTGCAGGCAGGACTGATGACCTGAAGGTTTCCGGTTTGAATCAACCCAGGGGGAGCGCGGATGAGCTCCCTCTATCAGCTCTTTCCCCATGCAAGGACATGAGAGAAGCCTCCCACAAGGATGGTAAAAACATCAAAACATCCAGGCGTCCCTTGGGCAACGTCCTTGCAGACGGCCAATTCTCTCACGCCAGAAGCGACTTGCAGTTTCTCAAGTCATTCCTTACAGAAAAAAAATTAGTAAAACCAAGATTGAAGTGGTTATTATGATATGGAAGTTGGTTGTGAAAATATGTTTCTAAAAAGAACACATACTGCCTCTCAAGATGGCTCAGCCTGAGACCAATGGCTGGTCTCATATCTTTGCTATGCTCTCTTTCCATAGAGACCCGTGGCACAATATAAGTGCCTTGAAGCCGGAAAAACTGAACATCTTCCGGACGGTGCAAGAGATCACAGGTGAGCTGGGATTGTAGAGGCAACAAATAATAGGATGGCTCATTTTCTTATCTAAATGTAGACTGTAAAAAAGGATTTTGTCCTGGTTTTCAATCAAACGCTTCTTGTGCTATTGGTGTGATGTAAACAGGAATGGGAGATAGAAAGTTAGAAAGGACTAAGTTTATAGGGCTCTTTGTTTAGGAAAGGAATTGTGGAATTGGACAGAAAAGTGAAAAAATAGAGAGCTGGGTACTAGAGAGGTGGCACTGGGTGATGTTGTACTGTGGACAAGGGACTTCAGAAGTCACTATTATTCTATTCTTCCTCATAGGCTACTTGAACATCCAGTCGTGGCCCAAACATATGCAAGATTTCAGTGTCTTCTCCAACCTGGTCACCATTGGTGGGCGCAGCCTTTATAAGTAAGCATTGCTCCTTTGCCTCATTCTTGAGCTGTTGAAGGCCTTAGGGCTCCATTGTTCCCTTGGTAATGTTCAAGGCCAAACCTGCCCAGAAGATCTGCTGGAAAGCAGTGGGCAAGGATGTGGGTGAAAACGTTACAGCGGCCAAAGTGAATGTACCTGGAATCTTGTCATCTACTAACAACCCACAAACACAGACATGTGCATATACACACACACACTTCTGTACATGTGCAAACACTCCCCTATGTGTTGTTCAGGGATTAGTTTGGAGTTCTACATTTAAGCCATGTTTGTTGTACTGCAGAAGCAACATGTATTTGTCTCTTCCTAGTCTCCACCACATTCTTCCTCTTGAGACTGACTTGTTTTTGTTTGTTTTTTTGCTAGCCGTGGGTTTTCCTTGCTGATCATGAAAAATATGAATGTCACCTCTCTACACTTCAGCTCGCTTAAGGAGATAAGTGCTGGCAAAGTCTACATCACTGAGAACCGACAACTTTGCTATTACAATACCATCAACTGGGAACGTCTCTCACGCCGGAGTTCAGATCTTGATATTAGGAGCAACAAACCTATCAAGAAGTGCAGTGAGTGTGTGGGCAGCAAAATGTTCCTCTGGACTGGGAGATGTGGGTGCCTGCTATACTAGGATACATTCACACAAACAGGTGGAGGTTGAATTGGGAGATCCATAGAGGTCAATATTTTCTGTACTATGTGCAGATGCTCACTTTCACATCTCACACACTAACACTCAAGCATAGGCATCCAGTAAAATATGTGAATTCCCCACTTTCTCATCATAGAAAGAATCCTATTGCAAGTATCTCAGAATTTTCTTACTCCTGTATTTCCAGAGTGTAATCAGCCACTCTTTGGTGAGCAGAAATACCATAGAAAGATCAAAATCAGACCTGATTTTAGATCATGTTCTTACAAATCAAGCAAAAGCTAGATGTATATGTGTGCATGCCTTCAAGTTGCCTGTCAACTTATGCTGACTCCATGAGTTTCAGAGGGTTTCCTTAGGCAAGAAATACTCAAGGGTGGCTTCTTTCTCTAGGATCTGGTGTCTGTAGGGTATTTATATATCTTTCACTTGTGCCGTCACAGCATCCCTCATCCTTTACAAATGAACACAATATGTGGAGCTGCTTCTTTAGTGTAATTCCATGGAA
Organism: Anolis carolinensis; assembly: GCF_035594765.1. NCBI lineage: Eukaryota > Metazoa > Chordata > Lepidosauria > Squamata > Anolidae > Anolis > Anolis carolinensis. The sequence continues at coordinate 167,265,100 of NC_085842.1, forward strand.
AAGGAGTGACCTTTTTAGCCATGCTATTCTAGCTGTTCTAGTTTAGAGCCTCCCCAAACTGGTATCCTCTTTCATATCCATTGGCTTAAACAATCTCACTTGCATGTAGGCAACACTTAAATGTTAAAAACCGTTAATTTCCTTTTGCACTCATCTGCCTTGGCCTGTAGACCATCCACTATCACATGAGATGAATTAATGGTTGCCAACTTTTGGTCCTCTGGGTGTTCTGAACTTCAACTTCCAAAAGCCTGAACTAGCTTGGCACACAATCAGGAATTATGGCAACTGAAGTATAAAGCCTTTGAGAGGATGGCTGAGCTGATGACACGTAAGGCAGACAGACAGGCAGACCATGATGGGTGGCCATGCTGTAACATTAAAGCAAATGTTTCACTTACTGCCCAATGACTCATGGGCTATTAGTACTCATGTTATTCATGCCTGTGTGCAACACGTTTGAATGGATAAGTATTTAAGAAATTTGATCACTGCTATTCCCAAAAGATATTTTGCTTACAATGTTGAATATTGGCCTTTCCCTTTTTAACAATTTAGCAACAATGCATCAGGGAGATTGCATTCCCGCCCCAGGAAATCACAATAACTTGGAAAAGTGATATTTTTAGACTACAGTTCTGTGACTCCCCCTGGCCATCTTGACCAGTGGTAGTCCAGGAAAGCATCTGCAGGGTGCATATGACTTTCAGTTAAACATCCCAGTTGTAACCTTAGCACGTTGTTTCTCTAACCAGAGCAAGAAGGGAAGCTTTGTGACCCTCTGTGCTCCCATGATGGCTGCTGGGGACCTGGGCCAGACAACTGTGTCACCTGCCTCAACTACAGTCGTGAAGGAACCTGCGTTGGCTCCTGCAACTTCTTTGAGGGGTGAGAATAACCTTCCATAAGCAGCTCTTCTTCTCTATTCCGTCTTGGCCCCAGCTTCCTAACATCTCTTCTCACCTCATTTTCTACCTATAGGGATGTTCGCGAGTTTGCAGAAGGTGGTGCCTGCTTCTCTTGCCACCCACAGTGCCAGAAGATTGAAGGAGGCCTCACCTGCAACGGTTTGGTATGGGATTGTTACATATTTCCAGAATATGCTCCTATGTGTGTATGTGTGTGTGTGCACAAAGCAAAGATGTGCCTGTTTAAATTGTGCATCTACATCCCACTTTTTCAGATGAGCAAGGCAGCCCCCAGTATTGAAAACAATTTAAAAGACTGTTGTTCAGGTAGATATTTTTTCCTGAACAAATGCGACCTTTCCTGAAATCCAGCAAAGAAGAGCTCCCATTAGTCTCCTCTAGGAGATTCTTATTTAGTAGCACAGGGGATGTAGATGTTAAAACCTTACTCGCTATTGAACCTATTGGACCTTTACACCTTGGGATTGAATCCAGTCTTGTTTTTGGGGTTCCCTAGATTGATGCCTTTTCCATAATGAAACAATCTTCATGTGTTTTTCCAACTTCCAACTCCTCCATTCTAAAAAACTGTCGGGTATTTTATTTATTTATTTACATCATTTTTACCCCACCCTTCTCACCTGTAGGGACTCAGGGCAGCTTACAACAATCAGCAAAATTCCATTGCCCCAAAACACGTTCAATAAAACAGTAGCAGTTCAATAAAACAATAAACAATTCCAAAGTCAATTTAAAAACTATATTAACTCTATTAAAACATGAATTATAAAGTATTCAAATGAATGTGTAATTAGATTCATCCGCTGACACCTTTCACGTACGCCTTGATTCAAGCTATATCACCTCAGATATTTATTCCTCAAATGCTTGATGGAGTATGATGGAGTGGGTGAAGCCGTACCTAGTGCTCCAGGCTAAACCTGGCTACCTGATCCTGCCTGGTCCGCCTTTGCCCAGGTATACCTCTGCCAATGCTGTATTTTCTGGCACATTCACCAGGACCTTCCCCAACCCAACTTCTGTGTCTGCCCTCCCCCCCTTAGAGAGGCCCCTTTCTTTCCATCTTCTCTATTCCACCACCAGTAGCAGCTGAATCCTTCCCATACTTCCAAGAGTCTGCAATAGATCCACTGGTTGAGTTCAGTTGGAGGGTATTCATCTTTGAAATACTGATCTGCCACAGGCAGAGTCACTTGGGATGGTATATTTTTAGGATTGCACTCACCATGCAATGGAAAGTGCATGCAAAGATCCACTCAGAGGAAAAGTGTTCTTATGATACATCAAGGGAACCACTGACCGCAGAGGGAAGCTGATGAAGAAACACAACCTGCAAACTATCTACAGACCCACTAAGAAAATCCAACAAATGCTACGTTCAGCAAAGGACAAGAGGGATCCTCTCACCTCTGCAGGAGTCTACCATATACTATGTGGAGTAGTCTACTTAGGGAACACCAAGCGCAGTGTATCAAGGAACATGAAAGGCACTGCAGACTGATTCAACCAGAGAAGTCAGCCATAGCAGAGCACTTGATGAACCAATTTGAACACAGTATATGAAAACACAGAAATGCTGGATCACTCTAACAACCACCATGTCAAACTACACAGAGAAGCCATTGAAATCCACAAGCATGTGGACAGTTTCAACAGAAAGGAGGAAACCATGGAAATGAACAAAATCTGGTGACCAGTATTTAAAAACTCCAAAATCAGGACAATAAATAAAGAACAACAGGGAAATTCCAGATATGAAACAATCAGGGCCAACTAATACCACCCAACAAAAGATTTCCGGAGGCAGGAATCAGCCAGGCCTTGAGCTGCAAGGCCATTAAATGCTAATCAAGGTGATTAATTACAACGTTCACACTTGCCTCCAACAGACAAGAATTCTTTCTCCCACCCTGGACCTTCCACAGATATATAAACCCCACTTGCTTAGTTTTCCAATATATCTCACAACCTCTGAGGATGCCTGCCATAGATGTGGATGAAACGTCAAGAGAGAATGCTTCTGGAACATGGCCATACAGCCCAGAAAACTCACAGCAACCTAGGTATAAAACACTTATTGAGAGGAGTAAACGGCTCATTTCAGAAATTCAGCATGGTAAAACATTGCCACATAAAATTGCAATATAATTTTCAAAACTTATTTTAAAATATGAATCCAATGCTAGCTTGGGGCCTATCCCTTCCTTAGGTGTCTGTGCTGAGGAGTTTGACAGTTTCCCCAATGAACGTCATTTCCTTTCCCTCCTCAGGGTGCCGATGCCTGCACAATTTGCTCTGGCTACAAGGATGGGCCACACTGTGTGGAAAGCTGCCCCAGGGACATCCAAGGGGAGAAAGGGCTTATCTTCAAGTACCCTGATGCCAACAGGGAGTGCTGGTCATGCCATGAGAACTGCACAAATGGGTAAGGATGACATGGAGGGTGTGTGTGTTGTGCTATAAAAGACATGCTGTTTTGAAAGCACTCTCTCCAGTCTGTTCTTCCTAAGCTGTTTTGCAAGCACACAATATAATAAATAGTTAGGTGGATCTCATTTTCAAAATAATTATTCTACCCAAGCTGAAGGAATCACTGTCTGGTATGATAGTAGGTTCCTTAAGCAGAATTGTAAGTCAAAGCTTGTAAATATTACTTTTGGGGGGACTACAACCTCCAGAATTCTCCAACTATCAGGGCAATTGTATGTCAAGGTCCCAATTCAAGGGCATACCTTGGGAAAGTTACCTTTTAAACTAAAATTTCAAGAATCTGACTGGGAGATTCTGGGAATTGCAATCTAAAAGGGCAACGAGTCTAAACATTGTATGGAAAGTCATCACAGACAGCTCTCGATTAAGGCTCTTGGATGCAGCCAGCGTTATAGTAGTTCAGAGCCACAAGTATTCAGTTGGTCATATTGTGAGTGCTCCTTTGACAGTCACAATGGAGTCCAGCTTTGAGGAAGAAATAGGATTCACTTGAAAGACATTTTTATTTGATACAATATTTTGTGGGCTACAGCCCATTTATGCCAGATAAAGCATGTTAGTCCTTAAGATTCTCAAGACTAGACATTGTTCTTGGGGCAGTGAATGCAGCAACACTTTTATGTTATGAGCAGCTTCAGTTGCAGTGCCCCTTTGAACCAAAACAGCATATTCTTTAACATCTGAAATCATGTCTGTTATCCTCGGTCATGGTCAGCTGCTGAGAGGGAAGGGGCACATATTTTCATTTTCATTGTCTTTGTGCTGCTGAAGGAGGCAACCATATATCCAACTTGGAATGCGTGCTTCTTATTTTTCTAATTTGCTAGGAGATACCGTATATTGTATCCTCTATCTTTCAGCCCAAACTAATCATTTGGTTTTATTGCTTGTAGGTGCGATGGCCCACAAATTGAAGACTGCTTCGTGGAGGAAATGCCTGTTGTCGGGTATCTATCTGCTTCCCAGTAATTGGATAGACTGAAGGAATAGAAAACTTCTCTTTGTGAAAGAGGGTCTTAGTGTCAGTCTTTGGTCAACAACAACAACAATAATAATAACAACTTTATTCTTATATCCCACCGTGTCTCCCCGAAGGGGCTCGGGATGGTTTACATGGGGACCAAGCCCAGTAATGCAACAGTAAAATACAACAACATGATACATTCAATTACAATGAATTAATACATAAAAACATGTAAAAATCATAAAAACATAAACTCAACAATAACCAATAAGCAATATATTGTAGCACTAGTGGGCTTTCAGAAAGTCTCTGGCTTGTTGTGGCAGATTACTGGAACTAATCAGAGAAGGCTAGATGGACCAGTGATCTGACTCAGTATAAGGCCTAGTCTCTTAAGTTCAATTAACACTATGTAGCACATTTTTCTGTTCCTGGGTTATATATGTCAGATCCTAATTTGTTCTGTAATAAAAATACAGGAAAAGCTTATTGCAAAAACTTTGTTTTTGCAGAACATCCTTCAGCACATTTTACTATAGTTTTTCAGTGAATATCTCATAGAGTCTCAACCAATTCAACATAGTTTGTGGAGTATAGCAACTACTTTCAAAGTAAGTACTACACAATTAAACAGGAAATGACATTTTCAAACCAGGAACAGATTTTTTTTCAAATTTTGTTACATAGTGTAATGCAAAAACCTGCAAGACATGGGACAAACACATATATCCCAGAAGCAGAGATTTATTTTAAAAGTGTCTTCTCACTCAGGTTTCAGACCTTGAGGGGCTTTTCCTTCTGAAAGAGGTCTTAATTTTGTTTAGGCACCAGTTTATTTTCCCAGCACATAAAAATTATTGCACAATCAAGTGCGAACCCAAGAAACATTTAGACGGGATTGTGAAGTGTCTATGAATAGTTGTTCACTAGGAGTGAAAAATGCACGGACAAAATGAACAAGACCTGACTGAATTGGTAACTGTATACACTGCCTTGAATTCTCCAATATGGATTGCCTTACCCTCCTTGCAGTATAATCAGTGCAGAAAATCAGCAGCCTTACTATTACTAACAACTAAGTAATTTTTCTTTGAAGTTAGGAGATTCTTTAAAAGGTTATAGTTCTCTCCTCCTTCTGTTAAGATCTAGTTGAGATAAATCATTAAAGCATCCGATTATGTATGTTCTTCTTCTTCCCCTGCCTTTCTTCTTCCTCCTGACTTTTTCAGTCAAGTGACACCTGTTTCAGGTTGCTTTTCCAACCCTAAATCAGCTTGACTCTCCCCAAGATTAACCCTGTTTCAGATCCTGGTTCTTTAAGGAGCCTCCAGAACTTGAGCAGGTTGAAGCAGGGAAACCAACTAAAATCATAGCCTGTGACTGTCTTGATCTGCCATGGACAGCTTCAATTAATGCTCTGTCCCACTTCTTCGGCTTTTAAAAAATATTCCAGTTCCAATTCTCTTTCTTCCTTTTGTCTTTAGCTTTTGCCACAAACTGTAGGAAAGTAGTTTGCATTCAGTTGACTTAGCAGTAACTTCTAGTAGGCTCAGGCAAAAGCAGCCTATCCTAGACCATGTTTTTCTTTATTAATAACTTTTTTCATCTTGCTCACACTGCGATTGGCCACATGCATTCTTATTTCCATGTGTGAAATGCTGGACACTATGCAAGAACATAACTCTTCTTTCTGATGTGCTCATTCCCACCATCACTTCACATTTTATTAGTTTTTGAACTTCATTGCTTAGGTAAAAGTAAAAGTTTTCCCCTGACATTAAGTATAGTTGTGTCCGACTCTGGGGGTTGGTGCTTATCTTCTTTTCTAAGCCAAAGAGCCGGCATTGTCCATAGACACCTCCAAGGTCATGTGGCCAGCATGACTGCATGGAGTACCATTACCTTCCCGCCGGAGCAGTACCTATTAATCTATTCATGTTTGCATGTTTTCAAACTGCTAGGTTGGCAGAAATTGGGGCTAACAGCGGGAATTCACCCCGTTCCCCAGATTTGAACTGTCGACCAGTAGGTCAGCAAGTTCAGCAGCTCAGTGGTTTAACCCGCTGTGCCCCTGGGGGGCTTCCTTCATTGCTTATTGCATCTTAAAGTTCATTTTGACCTGGACGTAATTTGCTTATCAATTTGGAGAGAGATCTCTCAAATCAAGAACCTCCCCACCCAGTGCAAACTTGAAAGGGCCATTCTTCTCAGCCTTTCCCCACTTTCCTTCCTATTTGATTGATGACTGCACCCCAGACTATGTTCTGCCACCGGTGCCAGTGTGCCTCGAGGCCTTTGTGGGCGGCAGGAAGGGAGGGCAGGGCCATTGCAGGCCCATGCCTGTTGCCAAAGGGGAGGGAGTGGATCACGGCTCTTTGATCTCTTTCCCCCTGTTGCTTGCTTTCTCCCTTAAAAAGCATTACAGGGTGGGGGGAACCTCCTCCCACCCACATGTGAAAGTTCATTTCCCTCCTCCTTTTTTAATGCCTTTGGGGTTAACCGGACTAAGGATATGGCAAAGGAGCAAAGGATTAGGGCGGGTTCAGATTTAAGCATGGGCATTTGCTCCTCTTGGTTGCACCTCTGCTTGGTTCATCCGTGCAATGGAATAATGATAGTTATCAATGTTACGCACCAAGAAAAAAAGAAACTCTGCCACCTATATAAATTACAATAGTAATAGATTAGTACATGTGTCCTATTTTAGATTGTTCAAAGTTTTTCATCTGCCTTAGTCTCTATAGTCCTTTCATGAATCCAGTAAGTTGGGGTAGCTATACTATTAAATCCATGGTGATCCCATTTCTTATATTTGCCCAGTTATTCTATATTTCCTTGTCATGAATAGGGAAAGGAACAGTGGAAGGTAAGGGGGGGTCCCTCCTGTCATGTGTAAATGTTACTCTACCTCTACCCCTTTTGAGGTTTCTTACTAGCTTTTGTTGTAAACTTGAGTGCTAGCAACTTTCTCCCCACTAAATTGAAACTCAGGTACTTTGGTAGCTGTATCTCCTCTACCTGTGTTATCCATTTCACTTCTTTTGCTGCACTTCTATGGAATTGGGGCCAAACTGTTGCCAAAGGTTTTCATGGCTGGAATCACTGGGTTGCTGTGAGTTTTCTGGGCTGTATGGCCATGTTCCTCCTGACATTTTGCCTGCATCTATGGCAGGAATCTTCAGAGGTTGTGAGGTCTGCTGGAAACTAGGCAAGTGAGGTTTATATATCTGTGAAATGTTCAGGGCAGGAGAAAAAGCTCTTGTCTGTTTGAGGTAGGTGTGAATGTTTCAATTGGTTACCTTGATTAGCATTGAATAGCCTTTCAGGCTTAAGGTCTGGCTGTTTACTGTATGGGAGGATCCTTTGTTGGGAGTTGTTACCTGACCCTGATTGATTCATGTCTGGAATTCCTCCTTTTTTAGTGTTGTTCTTTATTTACTGTTCTGATTATGGAGTTTTTAAATACTGGTAGCCAGATTTTGTTCACTTTCATGGTTTCCTCCTTTCTGTTGAAATTGTCCACATGCTTGTGGATTTCAATGGCTTCTCTGTGTAGTCTGGTATGGTGGTTGTTTGAGTGGTCCAGCATTTTGTGTTTCCAAATAATATGCTGTGTCCAGGTTGGGTCACCAAGGGCTCTGTTATGGCTGACTACTCTGGTTGGATTAGTCATAGATACAGGTGAAGCGTCAGGAGAAAATGCTTCTGGAACATGGCCATACAGCCCAGAAAACGCACAGCAACCCTGTGGTCAAACCTTGTTTATTTAGGCAAAGAAGAAGTTTTAACAATTTAAGGCAGGGGCTGCTGTGGTTTTAGCTTCAACTACATTTTCATAGGTTTTTAAGGATTTTAATTATGTACTTTTTTTATATAATTTTATTGCAAGTAAGTGAAGAATGGGGAAGGGTACAAGAGTGCGAAACATCATTTTCGGGAGAACATTTATTTTAATTGTAGATATTCTTCTAAGCAAAAAAAGTTCTAGCTGGAACCATCATTTTAAATCTTTTTGCATTCCAGATTTTTCATAGTCATGTAGATTTGTTGACAATCTGAATACCTGTCTTTTCCTTCAAGATTTTCTGATCCTGCTGCTGGATATTTTTAATCATTTTTGATTTCTGCTTGTTAAGTCCAGCCACTTTTCTAAAATCCTCAATAATTTACAATATTTTAGGTTTTGTTTCTATGGGCTCTTCTGTTCCTATCACCACATCATCTGTAAAGAGCCTCAATGTCATGATTTCATTTTTGATTTTCACTCCTCTAATGGAGTATTCTTGTTGTATTTTTCTTGTTAAAACTTCTACTGTTTACTGTATACAATTAATATTTCATTCTATGTTAATATTTGTATATTTTAAGTGTGAAATTGTATTTCATTTGGTTTTACTGTAAGAGTCTCTTTTGTACAGAGAGAAAGTGGGCTATAAATCAACACAATAATAATAATAATAATAATAATAATAATAATAATAATAATTTCACACAGTCCCATCTAACAGCTCAGTGTTTGCTTGCATCCTAGGAAACCCCCAACAGTGATTGCTGTGATGGTTGTGGGCTGCCTTTTTGTCTTTTGCTCCTGCGTCTTGCTCACCTTCCTGTATTGCCGTGGCAAGAAGATTCAGAAGAAGCGGGCCATGCGCAGATACTTGGAAAGAGGAGAGGTAAGACTGTACAGCTCTGGCAGATATCTTGTTGGGGTCCTTCCATTCCTAAATACAATATGGCAAGGGCCACCCAGGAGTTATGTGCTTTGTGTGTGCCCAAGTCAAATTGCCCAGTTTCTTTGAGCACTTCTTGAGGAGCCAGTTAGATTTTTGTCATACTGAGGGCCCTTCCACACAGTGACATAACCCAGAATATCAAGGCAAAAAATCCCACAATAGCTGCTTTGAATTGAGTTATCTGAGGGCCCTTTCACACAGCGCTATGTCCCAGAATATCAAGGCAGAAAATCCCACATTATCTGAGTGTGGACTCCAATAACCCAGTTCAAAGCAGATATTGTGGGATTTTCTGCCTTGATATTCTGGGATATAGGGCTGTGTGGAAGGGCCCTAAGTCCACACTGCCATATATTCTAGTTCAAAGCAGATACTGTGAGATTTTATTCAGTTGTGCGGAAGGGGCCTGAGTCAAGACAAGTGATGGGAGTAACTTACCTTTGTACACAAGAGTCTCTTTCCAGTGAGGGACAGAAACTCATTGAGGGTGCGGGTCTTGTGCTCCTTTACAGAGAGGAAATGTCATGGAACCCAGTGGGGCTTAATTCAGAATAAATCCATTTAAGATTGCATTGTATGCGAAGGTTAGGTAGAAATCAAATATCAGGAAGTGAGGAACTAAAAGGCTTCATCTGTCACTGAATATCTTCAGGAGTTTATAATCACTTTTGTGAGACTTTTGGGATTTGAAAGGCTTCTATAAAACCTCAGGATTAGTGTGGAAAAAGTGAGAGTCTCTGTGTCTGAAAGAATGTTACAGTGCTTGGTTTGGCACTACAGTGGTCCTACCAAACATGTTCAGATGAGTTCAAATAAAATTGCTACAAGCTCAGTGAAAAGGACTGTGAATTAAGATACCTTTGTCAAATAGGGTATCTGGAAAACTGTGGGTTAAAACTGTGGCAAAAGCCAACTATTATCAGGTATTTATTTCTTGTGTACACTTCCTGCATTTTTAATTGATTTTTCATCTACTTTATCGAATTTGGAGTTGGCTCTGGTTTGGGTGGAGCTGTGCGGTTTAAGAGCAAACCTCTCATTAGGAGCAGTGATTTATCCGTCTGGAGCAATTTATTTGCCCCTTCCGTTTTTGAAAATTTTTTAGGGTTCTAGTGCCTTTGGAGATGTTGAGGGAGTTTGAAGAGGCTGCAAAAAGGTTGGATCCATGGGCTGCATTTTCCTACCTTTGTATTAAAGTTTCTCCATTACTTTCTCTCTTTTTCTCCATTTGCTCCCATAGAGTTTTGAGCCCTTGGATCCCAGTGAGAAAGCCAATAAAGTCCTGGCCCGAATCTTCAAAGAGACAGAATTAAAGAAACTGAAAGTTATAGGATCGGGGGTCTTTGGAACAGTGCACAAAGTAAGTCCGATACTGGGAAGGAAAACAGATTCTGTTCAGTTTAGACTTTAGAGAAATAATTTCCTCAAAGTAACCTTCTCCTTTTGTGAAGTGGAAGAGAAATTCCCTTTTCCAGCAGCTAGTAGAAGTAAAAGGGAGCAATTCCACCCACAGAAGAATGAGGTGGAGTTGTGGGTGGCTACCTAAATGTAGGTGCAAAGTAGCAATACTGTGTCTCAGATGGAAGAGAAGGGTCCTGGGTGGCTATGATGACTAAATCCCTCAAAGGCCATTGTTTTGTTTGTGGTTCGTCATTTCAAGAATATGGGTAATCTCCCCTGACTTCCTTTTCCTTCAGGGTGTCTGGATCCCAGAAGGAGATTCCCTCAAGATTCCCGTGAGCATCAAAGTTATACAGGATTCAAGTGGTCGACAGACATTCCACGCTGTCACTGATGTAAGTGTTGCAGACATCTTATTGGAATGGGGGTTGGAATGTCTCCTCAGGTCATGCCTTATTACAAGTCATTTATTGAACACACAGCTTTTGCTCTTTCATGATTATGCTTGTAGCCACAGTGAGGAATGCAACCTCCTTGATGGGGGCCAAGTAGAGATGCATAACTAGGTTTCCAAGCCTCTTTTCCTTTCTTGAAAAAAACAGAACAAGGCAAAAAATTGAATCAGGGCTAATTCTCTCTTCCACCAATATGGCAAAAAAGCCAATGGGATTTTGGCCTGCATAAATAGGAGTATAGTGTCTAGATTCAGGAAAGTCATGCTCCCCTTCTATTCTGCTTTGGTTCAGACCGCACCTGTGTCCAGTTCTGGGCATCACAATTTAAGGGAGATGTTGACAAGCTGGAATATGTCCAGAGGAGGGCGACTAAAATGATCAAGGGTATGGACAACAAGCCCTATGAGGAGTGGCTTAAAGAGCTGGGCATGTCTAGCCTGCAGAAGAGAAGGCTGAGAGGAGACATGATGATTGTCATGTATCAATATGTGAGGGGAAGTCATAGGGAGGAGGGAGCAAGCTTGTTTTCTGCTGCCCTGGAGACTAGAACGCATAACGGCTTCAAACTACAGGAAAGGAGATTCCTCATGAACATTAGGAAGAACTTCCTCACTGTAAGGAGAGCTGTTCAGCAGTGGAACTCTCTGCCCTGGAGTGTAGTGGAGGCTCCTTCTTTGGAGGTTTTTAAGTAAAGACTGGATGGCCATCTGTCCGGGGTACTTTGAATGCAAAATCCTGCTTCCTGGCACAGGGTTGGACTGGATGGCCCATGAGGTCTCTTCCAACTCTATGATTCTATGAAATGCCTTCCCCCAAGTTATTAGTAGTTGGGAATGATAGGAAAACTTACCCTGCAGGTACCTGTCGTCTTCTCACTCCCACAGATTAAATGTTTTTGATTAAGACTAGGAGTCTTTTAAATTGAGAAAGGTGCAGGTGGAAAGGCTTAAAGCCGCATTCCATTGGTGCTGATTGCTTCTCACATTATTGAAGAGAATCTAGTTATGCATATGCTGTGGATTCATGGGATCTCTCCACCTCATGGATTTCTAAAGGCATGTTTAATCTGGTCACATTTCACAGCAAACTAAAGTATCTTGTGAAGGCCAAACTAGGAACAAAGACAATGTGTAATTCAGAGCTTGAAAATATTTTTTTTAATTGAGTTATCTTATTTTTAAATATATATATATTTGTGTTGTTCACATTTTAAAATGGCATTGGAGCCCTTCTATAAATATAAAAAGTACTGTATATAGAATTGAAACTGTAAAGATAATTTTGACACCCTTTGTTAACTTTACGTATTATTTTTTTAAATGTACTGTACTACTTTTAAATTCTATTACTTGTGATTTATTCATTGACTTTGGAATAAAATTTAACTTACATGGAATTTGCAGGATTATTTGGGGAATTCTGTCCTTTTTAGCAGTCTTAAATGTTTTTGAAGCAATGGTTTCACAATACTTTAACATTAACAGATTAATTTATTCAAGAAGTAATATTGTCATATTAGTGGTAAGGCTAACAATTCCAAGCTCTGGTCTGATTTCAAGACCATATCAACCCTAAGAGACTTCAATTGGTGCACACTTTAAGGTGGCAGAAGTGGCCTCCAGGTGCTGTAAACTATTTAGTGAAGAACAATGAGCCACAGCAGTGTTAGTCATAAAGGGTTCAAAGCCAAGAAGTCGGTCACAAGCCAGGGAAACGAGACAGATAGACGAAAACTCTAAAGAAAGTCAGGATCTGTTTCCAGGTGTCAAAGAAATTAAGGCCAAATTTCTGTGCTGGCAAGGGTGTGCCTTCCACAAGGAGCATCAGTTGTTGCTTCCGGCACCCAAGTGTGTTTGTGGCTTGCCCTATATACGCAAGCTGATTGCTGAGTGAGGATAACTGAGATAACTCTGAGTTGCAGTTGTCTTAAACTTGACTCTGTGCTGGGTTACTTCTCAAATGCCCTTGTGCTTGTACCATCTGAGAGGGGGGCACAACACCATGAACATTAATCTCACCAGCTCTTAATTAGCAGAGAAAAAGACAAATTCAATGCAATTCCAGGAAAGTGCTTTGCAAGGCAGCTTCCCAGTTAGCTTCTCTTTGTATTGGCCAAGTACTGGTAAAGGTAAAGGTTTTTGCTTGACATTAAGTCTAGGCATTGTCTATAGACACCTCCAAGGTCATGTGGCCAGCATGACTGCATAGAGCGTTGTTACCTTCCTGCCAGAACGGTACCTATTGATCTACTCATATATGCATGCTTTCGAACTGCTAGGTTGACAGAAGCTGGAGCTAACAGCGGGAGCTCACCTCGCTCTCCGGATTTGAACCACTGACCTTTCGGTCAGCAAGTTCAACAGCTCAGTGGTTTAACCCACTGTGCCACCAGGACCAAGTATGGTGCTCCTCATAGTAAACTGTCACTAAAACCAGCAGACGGGGACTGAGCCAATTAGCACTTGATGAGCCATGTAGCAATGCCTGTGCTCAACATCATTCTATACTTTTTCTTGATGTTCAGTCAGCTCCTTCCTGAACTTTTGAGCATAAATCAGCACTGACTTTTGTCCTGATCTTGTGATTGTTTGTTTCCTAACAGCACATGTTGGCAATAGGTAGCCTGGACCATGCTTATATTGTCCGCCTCCTGGGTATTTGTACTGGCACCCATCTGCAGCTTGTCACCCAGCTCCTGCCGCTGGGCTCATTGCTGGAGTATGTCCGGAAAAACAAAGATGCCATTGGCCCCCAGGTGATGCTCAACTGGTGCGTGCAGATTGCCAAGGTAAGCATGGGCTTTCCAGAGGAATATTAGGATTCCGCATTAACAGTTCTTTCCCACAGTAATTAATGCAAGAGATCATCGGTCCCAGGTAATTGTTTGAGGGAAGGAAAGCCTTTCACCCAAATTGCACTTGCTCCAGTTCCTTTTGAGAACCCAAGTGTAATTTATTCAGAGTATTCAAGGAACAATCCCAAGCTTTAATGAAGGCAAAAATATGTGGGCTGAACACAGAACATATAATTGGGCAAAGAATACTTGGCACCTGTTGGGTGCAAGCGGGGTTGCAAAATGACTCCTCTTCCCCATTGCAGCATTCCTCATTCCACCTCTCAGTGGAAGTGCTTTGTGAGGATGAAGTGCCTTCTGAAGAGACATGGGATAGGTGTCAGCAGAGAAATTAATCAGGAAATTGCCAGCATTGCGTGAGCCTAATGAGAAAGCGAGGCACCTATGGGTTCTGGCTGTTTGGCTGGGCTCCCAAAAATTAATTCCCGTCCATCCACCTCTCAGAGATAACTTTTGCAAATATATCTTTCCCTGTGTACCTATAGTACTGACACATAGAAATCACACACTTCATACAGATCAATAATACTGTAGTATGAGAGGTTGAGAAAGAGGTGAAGAGGACTCAAAAGCCTGGTGGTTGCTGAGAGCAGCCAACAGATAGCTGGGCACTGGAGTGACAGCTGCCAAACCAAGTTATTATGCAATCAGCTAAGGATTAATAAATGTTGCATAGTTAAAACTGATTTCATTATGCAATATTTAGATGACTGGTGCTTTTTTCAGGAGGTATTTTCATTGGGGGTTGCTTTTTTGGCGTGGTATGTATGTATACTGCTGATATGAAAAGAGAAGTGCCAAAAAGCATCCGTCTCATAAGAAGAATGTGGAATAATGTTTATCACTGTGAGAAAAACAGGTCTATCCCAGGGTGTGAGCCCTTTTTGAGGAAAATTGGAAACAGCCTGTCTCAGCAGAGTTTAACAAAAATAATGAGCCTCAGTCAACTTAAGTAAAGAAACAAAGAGGCAGCATCAAATGACAAACTAAAGAACATTACTAATTGTTTTTCAAATGCACGTACACTTCAAATACCTACACCCTAACTAATGTAAAAGGAGATCACAGTGAACTTTCAGTACAACATCTTGGTATGAGAACGAAGAATGACAGATGTAAATACGGGAGATTTTTAGAAGTGTCTTAGTCGCACAGTCTGGCTGCTGAGATATGCAAAGTATTTATGACAATGTATTGCAATGGATAGAAGAACAAATGGAGAAAACCCAGAATGAGCATGACATGAAAAACATGAAGAAAGCTTCTCGTTATTACATGTTATTTAAAGCCTTTGTATTCTACCATGTACCGTATATACTCTAAGATAAGCCGAGTTTTTCAGCCCTTATTTATGAGCTAAAAAGCCTCCCCCAGCTTATAATTGGGTCAAGGTCAAGGCCGGCAACTGAGCCTGCAGGCTATTGCTTGCAATATGTGATCTATTTCTCTCTTCTCCTCCCTTATCAGTGTGTTTACTTTTGCAAAGCCTCCCTTGCTCTTAATCAAGGGAATGTTTTGAAAAGAGAGACACCCTTGCAAGTCAGGAAGAAAAAAAAATATTCATTAATCTTATGAAAGCATTTTCCCCTGAAATATTTGTTAAACTCTCCTATAGATATATAGGCATTAACCCCTTGCAAGCTTTTGCAATCTCTATGTACCTTTATATGTGTATCTATCTATATACATTAATTTTATATATGAATTTCCCCTCATATGTTTGCAGGTCTTTGCAAATCCTTTATACATATAGATCTATGTACCTGTGTATCTGTAGCCATACATATACATTATATATGAATTTACCCTTATATGTTTGCAAGTATCTGCAAATATCGATATAAAGAGAGATGTCTGGACAGATACGAATATATTCTTACCTACCTATATATAGGGCTTGCAAATATTACAGGGGGGAAATGAACACACAAATATATATAGACTATATATATATATATATATATATATATATATATATATATATATATATAGGGCTTGCAAATATTGTAGGGGAAATGCACACGCACGCACAGAGGGATTTGCAAACGTTTCAAGGGGAAATGCATATGTGAAATTAGTATCTATAATTATAGATCTATATCTAGCTCTGCATTGTTTATATAAGCATTGATTGTTTGCCTGTTACTATGTTGGAAGCCGGCCTGAGTCCCCATGGGGAGATAGGGTGGGATCCAAATGAAGTTTATTATTATTATTATTATTATTATTATTATTATTATTATTATTGTTAGGTTATTGTTGATACCATACTGTTTTTGTTGCCCCTACTTTTCCACTTACAGAGCTAGTTTATTGCTTTTCTTTGAAATACGGTAAATATTCAAAAACATTTAACCTACTGATGCCTCGATTAATGAAATTTTATTGGTATCTATTTTTATTTTGAAATTTACCCGTAACTGCTGCATTTCCCACCCTCGGCTTATACTCGAGTCAATAAGTTATTCCAGTTTTTGGTGATAAAATTAGGTACCTCGGCTTATATTCGGGTCGGCTTATACTCGAGTATATACGGTAATTACCAATTTGTTAAACAAATCTTCAAATCCCACAAATAAATCTTCGTATTTATTTTTCTTTTTTATACGAGTCATCAAAGGTCCCCAGCTTTTGGAAAGTTTTATAAGGGTTCCTGTTTTATCATACAAAATAATGTGTCAATTTCTGCTATTTCAGACATTTTTACAATCCTGTTCTTTCTTGGTGGCAGATCTGTATTCTTCCATTTTTGAGCATAGGCTGTTCTTGCAGCTAGAACCTTATAGTATACCAGTTTAAAATTCAACATTTTAGTTTGTTTTATTCAGGAATGCTTGATTTTTTAACACCACCCAAATATCACTATTGAAACAAATTAAACTAGTGTTAGTGAGAAAGTAGATCTGAATCTACTGGATCTACCGCCCCACAACTGTGGAACAACCTGCCGGATAACTCTGACAGTTAAATGAGCTGTCAAAATTTTAAAACCATGTAAAGACCAATCTCTTCCGGCAGGTCTAACCAGAAAATCTTTAAACATGAATTTTAAGTGTCCTTTGTTTGATCTCTGTTTTGTATATATTTTAGTATATACTTTAGTATATAGTTTTAGTATATATTTTGTAGAGATACGTTTTGGTGTGTAGCTTTTATGGAGGTACATTTTAGTGTGCGTGTTTGTAGTGTTTTTGCTGTGCTTATGTATTTTAATTGTTTTGGAGATACAACAGAACATCAAATGCCTGTATGTATCAGGATCCTGCTAAATAATAAAGCTTTAACTAGCCATTTATAGTCTAGAGGTCTACTGCTGTGGTTGTTTTTCAACAATGCTCCAGGAAAACCCAAAAATAAGGCCAGATGAATCTAGTATTGTAGTACATTCATTCATCTGTTCCTCTTTTTGTTCAGGGTATGTACTACCTGGAGGAGCACCGCATGGTCCATCGCAATCTTGCTGCTCGTAATGTTTTGGTAAAATCCCCAAGCCAGGTACAAGTGGCGGATTTTGGCATTGCTGATTTGCTTTATCCAGATGACAAGAAATATTTCTACAATGAAATAAAGGTAGGCACTTGTCTGAGAGAAAGGGCTATGCTTCTATCCTAATCTCTGCTAAAATGTCCCAGGGAAGATATTGCTGCTTAATTCCTGAAAATTGAATCTGTAGTATGTTCAGAAATTGAGGTGCTAGAATATGGAAGGGGAAATTATAACACACAGGGTGAGAAATATGAAATCTAAGAGGAAAGTTTGGAAGAAAACTGTTGGGGACTTGAAGATTTAACTGAAAATGGGAGATGATGTGAAGACTGCATCTCCAAGAAAAATTTGGAGGAGTAGAGTTTTGGAGCTGGAAAATATTAGTTCAAGAATGCCGAAGAAAATTAATCAGAATTCCCCACCATAAATCTTAAATTTGAGCCTTACAGATAGCATGTCTCTATGTGTGTAGGATGTCTATGTGTGACGTACATATGAATTTTTCTTCCTGATTTTATTTTCCAGACACCAATAAAATGGATGGCTTTGGAGAGCATACATTTTGGAAAATATACACACCAAAGTGATGTATGGAGTTATGGTAGGTGTCCCAGACAAGCCATGGCTGCCTCCCAAGATTTTTCAGTCTTTGCAATCACAGCAAGTTTCCCATTATAAAAATCTGGTCTAACTTATCTTATTGTATGTAAGGCTCGGATTGTATTTCAGTATATAGTTTTATCCCAACCCAAAAACAAGCAGAGAGAAAGAGAATGCATAAAACATAGAGAGAGTCCTGCTGTAGCAGGCCAAAAGCCTATCTAGTCCAGCATTCATTTATAACATACAGGTAGTTGCCTATGAGAAGCCTTGATGTTTCATTGTACACAGACATTGTTTCGTGCACAACATTATTAAAATATTGTTTATAACATTACTTCCTGGTATCTATTAAGTGTATATCAAACCTACATGAATTCGTGTTTAGATTTGGGATATTCAATCGGTATGTTATCTTACTATTGTAACATTTAATGAAAGATACCTTTATTAAAAGGATTTTGTTGAGTTAGGGTTTTGTAGGATTTTTTAAAGGTAGGGTTGTACTAAATGGTGGCAGAGATAAACTGATTCATGCTCATGCTACTGGCTCATGCACTCTTATGAGCTTTGACATAAAAATGACTTAAAGAAGAATGTGCCTTTGTACAAGATACCAGCAGTTTGTAACCTTCAGGTGGTTCTTCTAAGAAAAACACAGGTTTTAAGATTTCACATTTGCAGATTGTATTGTTCAAAGATTACTTGCACTAGAGATGCTTCCAGGGCCTAGAGCTGCATAGGGAAGTGTTCTCTCATGAAAAAAATACACAATTTTAATTATATTTATGGTTTTTCCACTTTCATGGGGACCCTGTTCCTCTAACCCAGTGGTTCTCAACCTGTGGGTCCCCAGGTGTTTTCGGCCAACAACTAATGCCCAGAAATCCCAGCCAGTTTACCAGCTGTTAGGATTTCAGGGAGTTGAAGGCCAAAACATCTGGGGACCCATAGGTTGAGAACTACTGCTCTAACCACTGAAAAAGTAGCAGGACTAGTGTAATTGTTGCTTACTTACTTAATTGCATTAATTTTTAAAAGAAAAAAGAGTAAAGTCTTTAAAAATCACAGTGTAGCTATCATGTTTTGAGAAACCTTGGAACTGCCAACTTTCGAAGTGCCATTCTTTTGTATGGTACACTCATTCATTCATATTTTCTGTCTCTTCATCCACTTTAGGGGTGACCTTATGGGAGATGATGACTTTTGGGAGTGAACCTTATGCGGGAATCCACCTCTCAGAAGTGCCTGACCTTCTGGAGAAAGGGGAACGTCTCTCACAGCCCCAGATTTGCACCATTGATGTCTACATGGTGATGGTAAAATGTACGTGGCAGGAATACATTTCCCATTCTTTCACTGATAGATCCATTGATTCACTTTGTCCAGTGGTATAATTTTAAGCCAAAGGGCTTCTCACACCACACAGTTATATCACTATACCATACCTCCACTTTTAACAGTCATGGCTGTTGGGCAAGTGGACTAAAGACCTTCCACATAAATGGACAGCAGATTATCTTATTAGCAGCAGCGTGACCCAGCACTAGTAGCCAAAAGTGATAAAAAGAACAAGAACACACAGACCAATGTTATTTCTTTCTTAAGAGGCTTTTACAGAAAAATAATATGTTTGCACTATTTACAAAAACAAGGTTTCCATAGCACAAATCAAGTTCTTTATATTGCCTTATTTGCTTCCATGCTGGGCTTCTTTCTCATGCAAATAAACAGCTTTGCTCCCCCAGAGCCACCTCTCACAATGAACTTACAAGGAGCTTCACACAATAGCTTTACACACAGCAGCCTTCACACTGGAGCTTCACACACACTGAGGCTTCTCTCATACCCCTCAGGACGACACTAGTTTTGATCTACTAATTCTAACAGGCTTCAGCCTACTCACTCTCCTCAGCTTATTTAACCCTTTCAGTGGTTGACACATTTTTGTAATTAAAATACCTAGTTAATTTTTAATATTTCTGACAATGGCAACCTCCTATGGAATCCTGGGATTTATAGTCTGCTCACAAGCACCTAGAAGAGCTCCCTGACTGAGAATTCTGAACTGCACATCCCAGTATTTCCTACAATATTGCCATGAAAATTAAAGTAGAATCATTGTGCCGTAACTCTGTGGTGTGAAAAAATCCTGATTCCATAGACTGGGATTGTGGACCATAGGAGAGGTCATGGTTGGTGCCTGGCTGATACTCATCACCTCTAACCCCACAGGCTGGATGATTGATGAGAACATTCGCCCCACTTTCAAAGAGCTAGCCAATGAGTTCACACGGATGGCCCGTGACCCTCCTCGCTACCTGGTGATTAAGGTCAGTGTTACGTTCATCCAACTTCCTTTCTGCAACCTAAGCTACACATTAAAACCTTTAGCAACTTTGGAAGATAGTATGCAACTGATGGTTTCGCCTATTTCTGTCCTTGCCATAAGCCATATCTTTGGTGGTCTGGTGCAATCATAGGAAAATAGGAAAGCCACTTAGACAAGCTTTTGTCTTTTTCTTCCATTCTCCTTCTCTCTTCTTCTCTCACAGAGCCATGATTTCATTACGCAAGCCTCCCCTTCTCTGCAAAATTGTTTTTTTGAAAATGTTAAAGTTTCTGTGTAAACAGCAGAATTATCGTGCTGAGCTAGGGAAAACGCCTGGTCTTTTAAAGTCCTGGATCCTAAAAGAGGTCTCTGCTCAGAACTTTTTTCAATGTAAGGCTTGACTCCAGACTAAGTGGTTTGGCATATTGTGGGAAATACAATAGGCCATCGATATCCATTGGGCCGGCATTGTTCATAAACACATCCAAGGTTATGTGGCTGGCATGACTGCATGGAGTGCCGTTACCTTCCCGCCAGAGCGGTACCTATTGATCTACTCAGATTTGCATTTTTTCAGACTGCTAGGTTGGCAGAAGCTGTGGCTAACAGCAAGAGCTCACCCTGCTCCCCAGATTCGAACCGCCGACCTTTCGGTCAGCAAGTTCATCAGCGGTTTAACCACTGCACCGCCAGGGCAGTGTATACACCATATACAATGGTGTAGTAAAATGGCATCCCTTATATAAAATGGTAAACAACTCAAAAGAATTTTGGAGAAAAGATCTGTGAAATGACAGGAGGTTACAGCAGGGCATGCCTACACATCAACATGTGGTAAAATCAAGGTTTGGTTTTAAAAAATATTCTCAAGGAGGTTGAATTCATGGATGCAGAACCCGTGAACAAAGAAGGCCGACTGTATGTGAACTGGGGGTATTGGTGTGTACACTTGATTATTCACAGCATGACTAAAGGGAAGGATGCCTCTGTATAGCTACATAGAGCTCTTAAAAACTACTGTATGTACTCATTGCATACATTGACATCATGTAGAAGTCAAGGGTAAGGTTTTGATCAAAATTACAGCTTTTGATATGACCTGTGGACAAGCTGAAGATTGTTTCATGAGCAAAAACATCAGTGCCGCCTCAAAGAGTCAACCGCTGAGCTGCACCACCATTTCCCCACCCAGGCATTCAAAAAGGCCAGGCAAGACACCACGGGAGAGAAAGTAGAGGAGGCCAGTGCTTCTTTTATGTTCTCCCAGGACAGATTTTAAGCACTTACCTTTTGGCACTCAACTCAGAGAAGAAGACAGTTTTTAAAAAACTAGAGTTAAAGTACAGTACTTATATAGACCTGTGGCTAAGTCAGACAAAAATGTTTTGGACTGATTTTTAAACTAAAATTTTTAGATTTATACATGAGTTTATGTGTGTGTGCCTGTAGGACTGGGATTCCAGGAAGAAGATTTGATTTCTTTCCATTTCTATACCGAGGCGCTGCCTAAAGACCACTCTAATCCTAAAATTGTACATTCCATTTTTGCTCAGAAACTTCATGGCAGTGCTAAGCAATATTGGTGTGGCATTGAAATCGTACTGTTGTAACCATAATGAGAAATACTTTCCTTTCTCCACAGAGAGAATGTGGAACACTCCCCCATGCTGAGCCACCGCCCCTCACTGAAAAGGAACTGGATGAGATGGAGACACTGGATATGGAGTCAGAGCTGGAAGAAGAGGAGCTTAATAACCTCTTTGTTTCCAGGCAGTGGATTGACTCCACGCGGGTAAGTGAGGCTTCCACACTACCACCCCTTGCATTGATACATTGAGAGTCTTCCTGGCTCTGCCCTATTTATGTCATATTCTCCCTATGGCTTCACCCATTGTTCCTGTTCTTCAGTCAAGTGGGGAAAGTCTTGTCTGAAGTTGCAGCATGATTGAACGTATTAATCCTTGATCTTTCCTGGCAGATTTCTTGAACAGCTAATCTAGCTATTGGATCTTTCATTGTAGGAATGTACCCGTAATTGTATCAGTTCTGTCATTAGGATTGTTGCCACATAGGACAAATATTGCCTCATAGATGTCTCCAAGAATAAGAAGCTTTTAAAAAGGCCTTCTCTTTTCTCTGCCTCCCCTGTGTATATGTTTGCTGCCAATCCTGATGGAAGAAACGTTCCTTTGTAGTATAGGGTTAACCCAAGATATTTAATTGCTGGAGCAGAGCAGCAAATGGTGCAACCCAACCACTATTTCCAAGAAAATGTGCAAAATAAACAAAGCTTTTAAACTTATTTTAGCAGCTAAGGCAGGCTTGAGCAAACTTCAGCCCTCCGGGTGTTTTGGACTTCAACTCCCACAATTCCTAACAGCTGGTAGGCTGTTAGGGATTGTGGGAGTTGAAGTCCAAAACACCCGGAGGGCTGAAGTTTGCCCATGCCTGAGCTAAGGTAACCACTCCAAATGTCTCTGTCTCTCTTTTGAAAGCACAAAAATGATGTATTTAACATCTAAAATAAGCTTGAGAAGGCTATGGTTGGCTCAGACCTTCTTACCTGCTATTGTTTGTATACAAATATTGTGTATGCATAAATTAAATAATGTGAGTATCTTACTATTATTCATGCTTTATCTTTTAAAAACCATCTCCAGGCTCCAAATCCTCTGAATCCTTCTGCTGGGTACATCCCTATGAATCAGAGCACCCTGAGTGGAAGTCGCCAGGTAACACTTTCCTTATGGGGATCAGTACTAATGTAGTATGAGTGACTGCTTGTCCGGTCAGAGGAGTATCACAAAAATGGAGTAGTAGAGGAGGAAAGCCTGCCTGTAAGTTAGTTTGGAGGGTGTTGTTAGTTTTCGCAGAGAAGGAAGAAAGGGCTAGAGCAGTGGTTCTCAACCTGTGGTTACCCAGGTGTTTTGGCCTACAACTCTCAGAAATCCCAGCCAGTTTACCAGCTGTTAGGATTTCTGGGAGTTGAAGGCCAAAACATCTGGGGACCCACAGGTTGAGAACCATTGGGCTAGAGCAAAAGCTCTGAGTTATTCTGCAGCCTTCGGAATCCACCAGTGGCCAAGCTGGCAGGGAATCCATAGCAGTTCTGGGTTTGAGGGTTTAACTTTTGGTGTTTCGGGTTAAAGAGGTATGGAGGGCAGGATGGAAACTGATCTTAGTTGTGGGTCAAACATAACTCTCCTTTTATATCAGAGCACACCATCGCCCCTACAAGGAGAAATGTATCTCTTCAGCTGCATCAATGTGATTGTCTGCATCCTTGACAATTGGCCTGTTTTGCAACTCTGGACAGGCAGCAACACCAGCCGGGCTGTTGAGCCTCCAGTGGGCTGCTAAACATAGACAGGGATATATGTTTTTCTTGTTGGACCATAGATTGTGTAGGCTTGCCATAGACCCTGACTGAATGGAGCTCTTGCCACTTATGTCTGAACTTGGAGGTGATGCTAGTGGTATAGTATGTTTTAGGGTCCCATAGGTTAAGACTTGATCGTTCTAATAAGGATGAGAGGGAATGGGAGCCTCTGGCCCTGGTCAAACATGTTTCTATGTCTAATTCTTGGTGAGTAATGGGAGCAGTACAACGAGAGACTATAATTTCATAATGACAACTCAGACTGGCCCTGGAATATGATCTGAATTATGTGATACTTTTATTGATGTTTTAATGTTATGCTTTAAATTGTTGGTTTTAATGCTTCTATTTATTTACCGATATATTTTTATATGCGGCATCGAATTGTTGCTTTTGGTAAGTAAATAAATAAAATAAATTCTTGGCTTCCTGTGATACAGAGCACTGGTCTGGGGTCCCGGCAGACTTTGCGCCTAAGGCAGGAGTCAGTGGGTCGTACGATATCAGAATCATCAGAGGGGCGAGGCACAGCCTCAGAGTATGACCTTACAGAGGATTTGTCGCTGTCTGGGAGCCTCTGCCGCAGCCTACGGTCCCGTGGAGATAGTGCCTACCTGTCTCAGCGAGAAAGCCTGATGCTTCCAGTTGGGAGTGCTGATGGAGAGGAAGATGTCAATGGCTATGTCATGCCAGATCGAAGTGGCAGAGGTAAGGACTGCAGCAGAAAGAATAATTGCTAGGGAACGAGACACAATCAATGTTTCCTATGCATACCGGGAGGATTATGAGCGGCTGATCACCTGTAAAAGGCTGTTAGTCCACCCAGAGTGACTAAAGAATGACAAAGACTATTGTTTTCCTCTCCCATACAGAGCGTGCGGCTGGCCTTGCTGCCTCCCTGGTCCGAGGTTCTTTCCCAGTGCATGAAGCAGAGGAAGAGTACGAGTACATGAATCGGCGCCCTGCACAACCCTCGCAGCCTCGGCCGGCCTCTTTAGAGGAGCTTGGCTATGAGTACATGGATCTGGGCTCAGAGCTGAGTGCATCCCTGGGTAGTGTGCCCAGCTCCCAACTAACTACGCCTTGCCGGGATGAAGGGGATGAAGAAGAGGATTATGAGTACATGAACAAGCAACCCAAGCTCAGCAAATCCCTGAGCAGTATCCACAGCTCTCGAGGAGACTATACTGATATGGACTCGGGCATCACACAGGGCTCTCCAGATGAGCAAGGCTATGAGGAAATGGATGCCGTCTTGCCCTCGGTTCAGTGTCTCGACAGCCAGAGTCCCCCCTATCCAAAGAATGGGTTCATGAACCCCCTACGGACACTGGAAGCCTCGGACTGTGCTTTTGACAACCCAGATTACTGGCACAGCCGGATGTTCAGCAAGGCCGATGTTCAACGAACTTAGCCAAGGGTTGGCAGCTTCATCTATCTCTAAGGAAGATCCGCCTTAATCATGGCTCTTTATCTGCCAACAACCTTACTGTGATTTGTAGGGTGAAAGGGGGAGAATTTCCATAAGGCTCCTAAGCCCCAGGGACGTTGACCTCAGTAGGTGCGACCAACCAACACAGGTCTCCCTTTGGGTTGTACAATAGCACCTCGGTCTGGCACAGTGGTCTGTTTCTCTGGTTCAAACACTCTGATTTAGAAGGCAAATAGGAACCACTTGGGGAGGGAGAATCCAAACTGGTGGAATTCACTCCACTACAAACTGAGAAGGCCTGATCTAGTGATAAGTGGTCCTTTTATGTGTGGAGAAGATATGACTTGCTGGCTGTGTCTAGGCGCAGTGCTCTACTGTACGAGGACATAATCTCTTCAGGAAATAACTCCAGTTTTGAAAGTCAGGCCAAGTCTCCCATGCTGACCCGCCAAAGTGCAACACCGCAGTGGTACCCCATGCTGAACCTTTGACAACAGTGGGGTCTATGGGGGCCTGCCACTGCCACCACAGCTTCTGTAATGACAACCCCCTGCCCTTCTACAGCAGGGGGGCTGACGCATGAGCCAAGCATGCTGAGAACCTGCAGTTGGCTGTAAGACTGAAGGGGAGGAAGTGCCCCCTTTAAAAAAAAGATAATGCCCTTGTTTGCTATGCTTGACAATGTATGCAATGGAAGAGAAGAGGATTAGCTGTTGGAGAGAATATGAAGGATAATTATGCTTTGTTCTTTCTTGCCATGTGCCTGACATAACCTCATTTAGGGAGAAAATGTGTCTGAATGTGAAGCTGTGAGAAAACATAGATTCATAGAGTTGGAAGAGACCACAAGGGCCATCCAGTCCAACTCCATTCTGCCATGCAGGAACCTGTGGGTTTTGGTCTTACCTCTCATAGAGAGGCTGGAATCCAGAATTTCTAGTCTCTGCCTTCAGCTCACAAACTGATATTCCAAGGTATTATTAACAAGCCCTGTGCCTTACAAATGTTCATATCTAGGAGGAATAAAGACAGTGGACAGAAATAAATGCTGACCATACCAGAAACCCACATTTCTATCTCCAGCATTCAGATGCTCACTATCAGCAGCATCTCTCCCACCTGGCAGAAGTCATCTCTAGCACAGCAGGGAGAAAGAGAGTGTGTGGTCTTGCTCAGGAGATGGGAAATATTTCTATCCCACCCCAAGGAGGTGTTTCAGGATCTTTTGAAAGGCATCATTCTCAATATTGGCTCCCTTAGTGAAAGGGAATATAGGATGTTTCTCAGGACGGGGGCCATGTAATAGAGGCAGCCTGAACTTAATTCCCACGCCAACAGTTGAATAATCCAGTGGAGTTGTGTATTACTGCTGAGTTGACTCATGCTATTCAGATGGCTGCAAAGTTGCACTGTGGGCTTCAATACTGTTTCTCCTGAATCAGGCTTGTTTACACAAGAGTATGACTTGGGAATACATTTCTCCTTTCCATCACCACCGTCTGCCCAACCTTGCCTTAAAGGCCAGTCATACTGTATGTAACCTTAACTTTGTTTTCACATGTTCTCAATTGCATCATAAAAGGGATATTTACAAAAGGAGGGAAAATCAAATGCAGTCAGGGAGAGATGAAGGCTGTTAGAGAAACCCTGCCTTTGATCTTAGATCTCAGCGTCTTGTTTGAGTCCTGTGCAAAATCCTTTCTGCAGTGTGTTTTAAAGAAGTATCACCTTTAGGTGCTTGATCTGTATTTGAGTTGGCTCAGCAAAACATGGTTAAGGAGAGAAAAATCACCCAGATTGGTGAGGTCCCATGTTGGTCTTCAGAAGTTCTTCTAACTTAGAAATAATATGCTTGAAAGTTCCTTGGAGAAGTTTTGAAAATATGTGATGCTACTTGTGTTATCAACAGGCTGGTGAATTGCTTACCGATCCGCACCCCAGCAAATTCCTCATTCTCTTCAGTTCAAACAGAGGAAAAGAGTAGGTGACATACAAACAGGAGCGCCATTCTTTTCCGAGCCATTTTGAATCCCAGTATTTCAGATGTTATTCACTGAACTGAGAGAAGCAAGCACTTTTGGTGTGTAGGTGAATGGCGTTTAAACAATGCTCAGATGACTGAGGCTGCATCTACACTGACCATTTAATGCATTTCAAAGTTAACTTCCAACTTCAGTGACCAGACAAAAAATTCCCACAAAAGTGCACAAAATAAAGCCCTTAAAGCGTATCAGTGGCTTGTATCATCACCATCTGGGCTTCAGAACTGATTCACAGATTTTCGATGTAATCATCTCCATGGTGAAACCACTTTCTTCAATACTGGTTTGAAACTGCATTAAATGGTTAGTATAGACGACATGAGTGGATTCTGAAGAAGAGCTCTCATTTAATTTGCCTTGGAGGTTATAAGGCTCTCTGGTTACAATGCAGCTGTCCATGAGACATATTACACACACACACACACACACACACACAGAGAGATAGTTCTCCTGGCCCAGTGTGGGAAACAGGGAGTTGATAAATTAGCTCCCTGTCTGGATTGGAATTCTGCAGGGTGTGGTGAAATCTTGAAAAAGTTGAAAAGCAGGTAGAGCTACCTGTGTTGCGCCAACTAGACTGGCACCTGAACTGCAAGGGGCTGGCTAAGGCCTGGGAAGAGTGCTAGAGACGCTATTAGATTGCCCTCTACAGGAAAAAAGTTATAAAATATTGCCAAAGTTTGTTCTTATTAAGTGGAATCTTTTAGGGGAGAAGATAAGAAACTGTCACTTCTGGTGTGAGAATTAGCCGTCTGCAAGGACGTTGCCCAAGGGACATCAGGATGTTTTGATGTTTTTACCATCCTTGTGGGAGGCTTCTCTCATGTCCCCGCATGGAGCTGGAGCTAGAGGGAGCTCATCTCGAGCCGGCAACCTTTAAGTCAACAACCCAACCTTCAAGTCATCAGTCCTGCCGGCATAAGGGTTTAATCCACTGTGCCACCAGGGGCTCAGTGGAGTCGTAAATAACCATAGTAGTCAGTGGTTTGAGTAGTGATGTCAGCAGTTCATATCAGAGAAAATGACAGGCAAGGGGAGGAGACATCCTGGTTCAATGCTGAAATCATGGTGTAGGCTGATAAGTCTAAGGGTGCAGTCTAATGCACATACCTGGTAGCAAGCCACATGCACACAGTGGGAGTTTCTTCTGAATCAACAAGCATAGGACTAAACCATCGGGTTCTACCAGAACAACAGGAATTGTTTCTTTGCCAAGCAATTTCTCCCAGTATTCCTATCTCTTTCATTTTGACCAACCAGCCAAAAGATCCTTCTTTCCTGGAGGGGAAACACTGTGTTGAGGAACACAGAACTGAAATTAGCTTGGCAGTAGTTTTCTAAGAGAAGTTACCCATTAACAAAAGCAACAGAACCATACATTACATTTTAGCAATTCATTTTAAAATCCATCTTATGCAACTGAGGATATTGTGTTTTACTCACTGATTATACATGCAAAAGATTGCAGCCTTAAAGGTATGACAGCTTCTTGATCAGTTAGCCTGGCTATCATTATAATTGTTAGCTGAAATTTGTGTGTGTGTGTATGTGTATATATATATGCTTAAAAGTCAAGACTTACAACAACCTCATTAATTTCAGTCTTTTCTTAGGCAAGGGATATTCAAATGTGGGTTTGCAAGTTCCTTCCCCTGAAATATAGCCTAAAGCACTTGGTATTTGTTGGCGGTCTCTCATCCAAGTACAAACCATGGCTGATGCAGCCTAGTTTCCAAGATCAGACAGGATCTAGTGCCTTCAGGGCATTTAAGCCAAGTTTAAATTTGCTGTCTCATAAAGCAGGAAGAATAAAAGAAACGCATTTTGATGGGCAACTAGTTCTTTTGATTATAAAATGCAGAAATTGATTAGAATTTGATTTAGCCTAGAAAGGAAGTTGAAGGATGCAGGAACAAGGGAAATCGTTTAAAATGGGGAGAGTTGTGAGATGGAAGTGTTTTAACTTCTGTATTTACCTAGATCAGTGTTTCTCAACCTGTGGGCCCCCAGGTGTTTTGACCTACAACTTCTAGTAATCCCAGCCAGTTTACCAGCTGTTAGGATTTCTGGGAGTTGAAGGCCAAAACATCTGGGGACCCATAGGTTGAGAACCACTGACCTACATTATGCTTTTCAATAAAACATGTGCTATCAATGGCTTGAGCACAACAGGCATTCAAAGACAGCTTCTTAAACTGTGTTTGGGTCACAAAAAATTGGCCACCCATTTACATTTGGTAGCAATGTGCAGTGTTTATAGTAAACTCTTCAGAAAATGCTTTAGTTGTACTCCACAAAAAGGAAAATCAGCCTTGCAAATGCCAATTTATCAGTTAGTGTTTGATTTTTTATACCTGTTTTATTTACCTATATAGCTGGGGCCACATCAAAATTTCTCCGGCAGAAAGGGGTCGCAAGTGGAAAAGGTTTAAGAAACACTGCTTAAGGGGACAAATGAACTTTTTAAAAAAATCATTACAACAGTGATGAGCACCAAACAAAAAGCATGCTATTGTCCTTGCCGACTTATGTGATTTTTGTCTGTGTTTTTCTAATAGTAGCATAATAATGTCTTTAATGTGTTCTCCAAAGCTGAACATGTATACTGTCTGTTAGACTGTGACTGTTGTTTTACCATGTCTGGAAACTGATAAAATGAAGGATTCTGTCTTCTTCTTTATTCTGAACTGGAAGGAATCCAAATGTTTACACACACTAAACGGCTTTGTACCATGTCCCAACTTCAGCATAACAAGAAATGATGGTGTTGTTTTTACAAAAACAAGAACAGTAAAAGCTAGACACTCTCCCTTGTCATTGGCCAGGACAATGGTGTCCTCTTGTGCCAAGACATTAGCAAAATGGAAGGGATGGCAAGGCGCCCTCATTGCATAAGGGCACCCAACCAGATGGCTTCCTTTTAGTTTACCTTTTGCTTTCTAATCAAATACTCAACAGGGAAGCTGATTTGGGCAGGCAAATGATACTCATGGAAAGAGTATAAAATATTCAACTCTGGGCTCAATTCCTGTTCTTTAACAGCACAATCTTGTATATGTCTATTCAGAAGTAAGTCTCATTGACTTCAGTAGTTTCCTTCCAGATATGTATAGGATTGCACCCAGTGTGGTGTACAGTACCTTGACTTAATTTATGCAGGCTGTTGACAAAAATACAAAGAGCAGAACTTGTAAAAACAAAACTGTCACCTCTATGTATTAAGAGAGAAATACAATGTCAAGTTATTTGTGTTGTAAATTGTAACTATGTAAATGTGTGTATTTACTGTATATGCTTTAAATTCATCCATTATCAAGCCAAATATAGAAATGACCAGTGTACTAATTTGGGGTCCTTTGACATAAAATAATTAGTCTTTTGACTCCACTTATTACTGTCATGGATGCATCCTATAGGATCCTGGGACTTGTAGTTTAGTCAGAGGTAACGGGATAATTTTCTGGATGAGGAGTCCTCTCTCCCAGGCTTTCATGGGATGGTACCATGACAACTGAAGTGAAATCATAGTGCTGCAACTGTATCATGTGACAAGGCCCATAGACATGAATCCCGCAGTGAATATTTGAACTGTTTCAAATGTAACCCATTCAAAAGGTGCACTTTGTGGGACACTTTTCAAAAAAGCTCAGTATGATTGCCTAAAATGAAAGATAGTTTCTTCAATCCACATTCTCACCTGACGTATGAAAAGAAAGCCTAACCCCAGATCCTAGCTTTACTACACACTTTCATTGGCTTCACTCAAGGAATCAATGCCTGGGTATACATTGAGTAGAAAGATAATTTAAAATTGCTAGCACCCCTCCTTTTGCAGTTTCCAATCAATATCTATTGAAACAGTTTAAATCTGTCATGTGGATATGCTGTCCATTATCTTGTCTCAGTTGCTGTTAGTAAACAGCTTTCTGTAACACTGTGTGACCACAAATATGTTTTGGGAGTTGGAAATTAGTCCTTTTCCTTGGTGGGTGGGCAAGAGCTGGATGCAAACCGGCTTCAAGAACAAGAATGATTGAGTCCTTCCTGACAGAGGTTCTTCCACATGCTGAAGACCTTACATAAGTTTGTGTGTATGTCTGTGCGCGTGTGTGTGTTTTGAATACAAAATAAAAGTGACATTGATAAACTGTGGTGTTTGTTTCTGTTTGACTACTGGAGTGGATAAGAATCAGTAAACGTAGGAAAGAATGAGAGCTACTTAACATTCAGCATTTATAACCTTTTTGGTGTCTTTCATGCACATTGTTGCAGCAGTAAAATTTGGAAAGTGAGTGTGGGCTGGCCATGTGTTGGGGTACATGATCCAAAAACGTTTGCAAAAGAGGCATTTTGTGGAGGCAGGAGGGAGGGCAAAAATGCAGTTTCTTCGATTTTGGCAGGAAGTTTTCCATTGCTGTATGTTCATGTTGAGAAAGGCCGCATTGTTTAATGTCTGCATGTTGTACAATAGTGCAAGGCGCAGGAATTTTGCTAAAGGGACAACTAGAAAGCCTAGGTCATAGATGAGGAAACTGACTTTCTGTGTAATTAATATGACAATTCCTAGAAGCTCAACCAACATAGTAGGCAAGAATAAAGGATTGTGAGAGCTATTTTATGAAACCTCCGGAGGGAAAAGGATTCCCCACTAATCTAAATCTGCACTTATTGTCAAAACAGCGCTGTTCTCTTGTTTGACATAACAAGAAACTCAGATTTATTTATTTAATTTATTACAACATTTATATCCCGCCCTTCTCACTCGAGAGGGGACTCAGGGCGGCTTACAATAAACACACATATAAAAATTATACAATACACTATAAATCAGATTAAAAATTATTAACTTTTTAAATAATTTATTAACAGATATTATTATTAACATAAAATTATTAACAGATATTCAGGGGATGTGTGTAACTGGCCTGTACACAGCACTATATCTCCATACTAGAAGTTTCTAAAATTTCTCTTATGTTTTGAGTTGGAGTGCTACAAAGACTCCATGGGGAACTCACCCAGCTATACAAAACTTGATGCTGATTCTTATAGATATTGTAGCATTCGCATGCTTTAGATGGGGGAGGGATTCTGCAGCTCTCCAGATGTTGCTGAACTGCAACTCCCAGCATTCCTCACCAGTTGCTGCTATGAGCTGCACTGAAGGTCCAGCTTGGTCAAAGCTTGCTCAAATCAAAGGTTGTATCTACCCTGTTGAAAAAAATGCAGTTTGACACCACTTCAATTGCTATGGCTCAAGGCTATGGAATCGTACGTAGGAGCAATTGTTTAACAAGTTTTATTAGTTTTTCCACCGGTGTGGAAATCACACATTGGACAGATGGCAAGCTCTTTAATCTCATCAGGCTGAAAGCCAGAAGTAAGGTCACAACAACCTCTGTTATAGAACTCCAATATGCTGATGATAATGTAGGCTGCGCTCATTCAGAGGTAGACCTACAAATCACATTAAACACCTTTGCAGAAGCCTATGAAAAGGCTAAGAAACACTAAGAAAACCAAAGTGCTCTTTCAGCAGGCACCAACCAATCCTTCTGCAGTGCCAGCAATAAAGCTTGATGGTGTAAATCTAAAGAACGTTGACCATTTCTGCTTCCATTTGCAGCCACCTCTCCACAAAAGCTGACATTGACACCGAAATATGACACTGTCTGAGCTCTGCGAGTGCAGCATTTTTTCTAATGAAGCAGAGAATGTTTGAAGATCAGGACATTTATAGGGATACCAAGATGCTTGTTTATAAAGCTATTGTCCTTCCAACTCTGTTGTATGCCTGCAAAACATGAACTGTCTTCAAATGTCACTCTCGACTTCTAGAAAGATTCCATCAGTGTTGCCTTCGAAAAATCCTGAAAATCTCTTGGAAAGACAGGCAGACAAATGCCAGAATTTTGGAAGAAGCAAAGTCCACCAGCACTGAAGTGATGCTTCTCCACCATCAACTTTGCTAGACTGCCTATGTTGTCCAAATGCCCGATTATCATCTCCCAAGCAGTTATTTTACTCTTAGCTCAAGACTGGAAAATGCAAATTAGTGGCCACCAAAAGAGAGTTAAGGACAGCCTTAAAGCTACCCTTTAAAATGTGGAATAAATACTGTGAATTGGGAAGCCCTGGCCCTTGAGCATTGTTAAATAGAGGCCAGCTGTTACCAGCAGTGCTGTGGGTTTTGAAGAGGCACAAACAGAGGGCAAAAGATGCATCAAACAAACTCTTGTTGGGACTTCCTTCCATCTGGAAATCGACAAGACCATGTGGAACCAGAATACATCTCTATAGTTACCTTACGGATCCACAGCCAAGACTCTACTTTTGGAAGACAATCATACTTTGCTTTGAGTGATTGCCCATAATGACTTTTACAAGGTCTTTAGGCTCCCCTGCCATCAACTGATAGTACCTTACTAACTACAACTCCCACGATGTCATAACATTGAGCCATGGTAGTTAAACTGGTGGCAAAGTGCATGAATTCTATTGTAGGTGCACCCTCTAGGTAGGTAAACAGTGTGGGAGACAGGTGGATCTTTCACACTATTTCAAGGCACAATCTTTCATCAGCATTTATACTTGTAGCTATGAAGCCGCTATTCTGGATCAACCTGCAGTACCAGTTCCTATGTGAGCCTACTCCACAAATCTATCATTAACTTCCAGGATGCAGGTCTTTTTTGGGGGGAAAATCAGGTCAGATTGAATTTAGGCCCCTTCTACACTGCCATATAATCCAGATTATCAAAGCAGATAATCCATATTATCTGCTTTGAACTGGATTATCTGCATCTACACTGCCATATAATCCAGTTCAAAGCAGATAATCTGGATTTTATATGGCAGTGTAGAAGGGACCATAGTCTCAAAGCTGCATCCACACTGTAGAATTAATACTGTTTGACAACTCTTTAACTGCCATGGCTAGACACTATAGAAACATGGGAGTTGTAGTTTCACAAGCTCTTTAGCCTTGTCTGCCAAAGAGGACTGGTACATTATCAAACAACATCTACAATTCCATAGCACTGACTCGTAGCAGTTCACGTTGGGTCACACTGCATTACTTCCACAATGTAGATGTACACAAAGAGAAGGAATCCTGGGAGTTACAGTTTTACAGGCTCTTTAGCCTTCTCTGCTCAAGAGTGCTGGCGCCTCACCAAATTAAAACTCCCAGGATTTCACTGCATTGAGCCATGGTAACAAACTGCATTAATTCTACAGTGTAGATGCACCCTTTCTCGCTGACACACACAAAGATTCTGTAAAATGACAACTCCCAGGATTCCACAAAATTGAGCCATGGCAGTTCCAAGTGGAGTCAAACTTCATTAACTGTACAGCGCAAGGGGTACTCAAAAGAGACAACCCTTGAAGATGTGGCATAATAATAATATGGCTCCTTTCAACTGAGTCCTCAGGCCCCTTTCACACAGCTGTATAAAATCCACATTGAACTGGAATATATGGCAATGTGGACTCAGATAACCCAGTTCAAAGCAGGTATTGTGGATTATCTGCCATGATATTCTGGGTTATATAGCTGTGTGGAAGGGCCCTGGGTTATCTGAGTCCACATTGCCAGTTGAAAGCAGATAATGTGGGATTTTATTCAGCTGTGTGGAAGGGGCCTCGGGAGCATTTCCACATTAGAGATGTTCAGCTTGTCTGAAGCCATATTCTTAACTGAGGGCCCTTCCACACATCCATATGACCCATAATATAAAGTCAGAAATGAGTCCACACTGCAATATATTCCAGTTCAAAGCAGATAATGTGAGATTTTATTCAGCTGTGTGGAAGGGCGGGCTATGTATATAATCAGAGATAAGAAGATAATCTGGAATCAGTTCCTGTGATTAAGGCCCCTTCCACACAGTTAAATCCACATTGAACGGGATTATATGGTAGTGTGGGTTCAGATCACCCAGTTCAAGGCAGGTATTTTGGATTGTTTGCCTTAACTGTTGTTGTTTATTCGTTCAGTCGCTTCCGACTCTTCATGACCTCCTGGACCTCCAGCCCACACCAGAGCTCTCTGTTGGCCGTGGCCACACCCCCCC
The DNA here is from genome assembly GCF_035594765.1 of Anolis carolinensis. Lineage (NCBI taxonomy): Eukaryota > Metazoa > Chordata > Lepidosauria > Squamata > Anolidae > Anolis > Anolis carolinensis. Next base: position 167,300,275 of record NC_085842.1, read on the forward strand.
CCCCCCCCGTCCTTCAAGGTCAAGCCCGTCCCTTCAAGGATACCATCCATCCATCTTGTCCTTGGTCGGCCCCTCTTCCTTTTTCCTTCCATTTTCCCCAGAATCATTGCCTTCTCCAAGCTTTCCTGTCTTATTGTGTGGCCGCCTCCAATGGCCTAGGGGATAAAAGCTTTGTGACTTGAAGGTTGGGTTGCTGACCTGAAAGCTGCCAGGTTCGAATCCCACCTGGGGAGAGCACGGATGAGCTCCCTCTTTCAGCTCCAGCTCCATGCAGGGACATGAGAGAAGCCTCCCACAAGGATGGTAAAACATAAAAAAACATTCGGGCGTCCCCTGGGCAACATCCTTGCAGGCGGCCAATTCTCTCACTCCAGAAGCAACTCCGGTTGCTCCTGACACGAAAAAAAAAATTGTGTGGCCAAAGTACAGTAGAGCCTCACTTATCCAACATAAACAGGCCGGCAGAATGCTGGATAAGCGAAAATGTTGGATAATGAGGGATTTAAGAAAAGCCTATTAAATGTCAAATTATGTTATGATTTTACAAATGAAGCACCAAAACATCATGTTTTACAACAAGTCCGCCACTTATTTGGGAGTGTGGCTGCACTTGTGTTGTTGTTGGGCATGCTGGCCCACTGCGTGTCGCTGCCTACAGAAATAGCTGTGGATTCGGATTGATGGCAGCCTGCGTTGGATAATACATAATGTTGGATAAGCGAGACTCTACTGTACTTCATCTTGGCCTCTAATATCCTTCATTCCAGTGAGCAGTTGGGCATTATTTCCAGGAGTATGGACTGGTTGGATCTTCTTCCAGTCCAAGGCACTCAGAATTTTCCTCTAACACACCACAGTTCAGAAGCGTCTCTCTTCCTTCGCTCTGCCTTCCTTATGGTCCAGTTCCCACATCCGTAGGTTACTCTGAGGAATACCATTGCTTTAACTATGCGGACTTTCATTGCCAGCGTATTGTCTCTAATCTTTACTTTTCACTATGTGGAAGAAGGGGCCTTCAAAGCAGCCTAAGACTGTCTGCAATTCCACCAGCGGCCTTGAGGTGGCAGGCGCGGGGCTTGACACGAGACGCTTCCCTTTCGTGGCATTGTAAGGTGGGTTTTTTTTTCCCTTTCCCTTCCCGGCACGCTTTGCGCCGCCGCGGCGGCTGACGGGAGTCGTAGTCCCTTGTGAGCTGAAGGCGGCGAGCGGGCTGGCTTCCCAGCGTGCCGCGCGCAAAGCCCGCGCGCTGGCTGGCCGCCTGTCTGGTCGTCGCGCGCCGTGAGGAGGAGACGAAACAGAGGCGGCGGCGGTGAGGTGGACTCACGGAGAGAGGGGCTCGGAGGGCGGAGGCGGCGGCGGAGGGTCCGACCATGTCGGGCGAGGAGGAGACGTCCGAGCTGACGATCGCGGAAGACGTGGTGGTGAACAAGTACAAGATGGGGGGAGAGATCGCCAACCGTGAGTGTCTTGCCTGCCTACCGGTGGGGGGCGCGGCCTGGGCCCGAGGCTCTGGGATCCTGGGAGTTTGGCCGAGGAGGGGGAGGAGGGCGAAGGGAATGGCGGCAACGCAGGGAGCAGCCTCTTTCTCTCCCTCCCTCAAAGAGGAACCCGAAGCGGCCCACGACCCGCCAGGGGTTCAAGTTGGGCTCCTTTCAACTCGAGGCAGAAGGAGAAACGGGGAGGAAGAAGAAAGGAGATATATATGTGTGTGTGTGTGTTTTTAACCCTCTCACATAATAATCCTCGATGGGTCCTTCTTCGAAAGCCCAATTGTCCTTGGCCTGAAGAGAGGGAGCGAGGGGAGGTTTGGACGACTCAGCCGCACATGGCGCGCTCTTCACGTGTTAAGCCAGACCTGGGCCAACTTGGGTCCTCTAGGTGTTGTGGACTTCAACTCCCACAATCCCTAACAGCCGGTAGACTGTTAGAGATTGTGGGAGTTGAAGTCCAAGGAGGGCCCAAGTTGTCCCAGGCCTTGCTTAAGCCCTCTCCTTGCAACGTAACGCAGTTTGACTCCTGTGGAATCCTGGGAGTTGTAGTTCCGCAAGTTCTTTGTGTGTAGGTCGGGGGGTGCTTCCACACTGTCGAATTACTTCAGTTGGTCCCACTTTTTATCTGCCAAGAAGTCTTAGAAGTTGTGGTTTTGACAAGGCCTTTGTGTGTGTAAGGGGAGTAAGTGTACAGTTTGAGCCCCCCCCCCCCGGCTGAATTCTATGGAATCCAGAGAGTTGTAGTTTTCACAAGGTCTGTGAGTGTGCCTCTACACCAGGCATGGGCAAACTTCAGCCCTCCAGGTGTTTTGGACTTCATCTTACACAATTCCTAACAGCCTACCTGCGATGGGAGCTAAAGTCCAAAACACCTGGAGGGCCAAGTGTGCCCATGCCTGCTCTACACTGTAGAAATAGCGCCTCTTTTAACTGCCATGGCTCAATACTATAGGATGGCGGAAGTTGTAGTTTGGTGAGGCATCAGCAGTGCTTGGAAAAGAAAGCCTCAAGACTTGTAAACTACAACCCCTGACTTTGAAAGGGAAAGCGTTGTCGAATCACCTCAGCTCTACCTTATGTAGAATAGATTTACTCTGAGGTCTTTCCAGAAAGGCATTCTAGTACTCTTGACTTTATTGACTTTATTAGCAGTATATTCCTAGCCATTGGGTTGTGCTGGAGACTGGCTTCCCAGGCCCCTTCCACACAGCTGAATAACATCTCACATTTTCTGCTTTGAACTGGAATATGTGGTAGCATGGATACATATAACCCAGTTCAAAGCAGATATTGTGGGATTTTATGAGTTGATATTCTGGGATATAGGGCTGTGTGGAAGGGCCCTCACTCTCCTCTTCAGCTTCTCTTTCTATAAGGGAAAGAAAGGGGTGCCCTGCTTTTGGGGAGAAGCAAGTGAGTTGAGTGAGTGTTCTCTCTCCAGGCGCACATGGTCTGGCCCTTGCCATGTGGAGCTGGCTGGCGCGCTCTCCCTTTCACTAGGAGTCCTGGCTCCCTCCCAGGTGGCTCCTTTTGTTGAAAGAAGAACTTCTGCTTGGGATCAGATCACCTCCTTTTAAAAAAAAAAATCCCTACTGTAATCTAGGAAGTTGATGATCAGGCATACAGGGAGCTAGAGCAAGGGAATCCCTCTCTTGTAGCTCATCCAGGAGTTTGCTCACGCACTATGTGATATTTATAGAGAGAGAGCTCGCAGTTCACTTGTAGGCCAAAGCACTCTCAATGGGTGGGTAAACACGTGCGCCCGGATTGGGGGATTGCGTACCTTCCCCTACTAGGCTTGGTTTTAAAATGGTGATTTATACTTTTGCTCTCTTCTCCCCCACCACCCACTTTATTTTATTCTGTCAAGAATTATGACTAGTAGCTCTGCCTCAAGAATGCTGTTTAAAAATAGGCTAACTTCATGGAGTCCTGCTAATAGATTGAGTGGGGGCGAGAGGTGCTTTGAGTTCTGTCTAGGAGCAGAAAGCAGGATTTCAGTAAATATAATAATTATTACTGAATTTAAGGTGCTGCCTTGTGTAGCTTCATAACTGAGAGAGCCCAATGCTCTCAACCTTATGTTTAGGATTTAGTTTGAGTAATTTAAACCTCTAGACTCTCAGACATCTTTTTCTGGTTGAGTTTTAAAACTTGAAGAGAAAATCCTCAGGCTTGACAAAACTTCAGGAAGAATATGTTTGTATGATGAAGACATTTTAATTAGATAAATCAGAATTGTCAGGCAGTGTTTCATTTTCCTTATATTTCACAGAAACTATATAGTAGTAAACATGTTCTGGTGTCAGTAGGCCTTTTTAGCTTTGTTGTAGGAATAATTAAAAACTTAATAATGGGTCTATAACTAAAGCAGACTTTGAAGTAAGGACATAGAGGTTACTAGCCTGCAAAATAAAATAAAAAAATCTTGATGGGTGAGGAGACACTGAGGTCTGAATTTCTATGATGGTTTTCCTCCTGGAGCACCCTTTTGTTGCTTGCCTATATGACATTCTAGACACACGAGTGCGCATTTCTTGATATCCTATGGCCACCAGGCCAGTGCTCACATGCAAGGCTGAGTTAAAGAGATCTGTGTCAGTTGTCAAAGGACTCAGTGTGCCTATCAAATTGATCATTGTATGCACACTTATTTATGAAGTTCTCAAGATTAGTTACATAGCCCATACATTCTTTTTTAGGTTGGCTCATGTTCTTTCTGTTAGGAGAGATTACAGAAGCCCATATATGCCTTTGGAGGGGGGGTGATTAAATCTCAGGGACTGAAAGAAACAAAGGTGACTGCAACCTGTAGAGTGAGCCAAGGTAGAATGGACAATTAAACTTCCACTAAGCAATGTACTTCCAATACAAATATTAAAAACTTAACACAATTACACAAAGTAGGTGAGAGCATTCTACTTTGGTAGTCACAAACACCTCATAAAAGTAGACTTTCAGGATAAGCATTTTCTAATGTTATTTGCAGAAGTATTCTCAAATTTCAGCTGCCTGCCATGGTGCAACTTAAAAATGACTGGAATAAATTTCCTAACAATTTGTGCTGGCTGCTCCCCCCCCCCCCCCCCCAGAAAAAAATTAAGGAGATCTAAACACTCTGCTTAATATGAATCTGGGTTTTCTGACTTTGGGTGTTCTGGTATTATAGAACACTGTTTATTCTGCAGCCAAAGCAGTTGTCCAGGTATGAGGCATTTTTCTACCTCATAATACTTGGGGGGCTTAAAATATCCCAGATTAAGTCACTTGGTTGAAATGTTTTATCACCTGGATTACTGTTAATATACTGTACGTTTGGCATATGGCTTCTCTGGAAGTAGAGCTTGAGATTCCTATCATTAAGCCTCAATGCATCTTTGGAAAAAAAACTGCTTATTTTTCTAATTCAGATAATTTTGTGGACTGTATTATTTCATGTGCTAGAAAAAAGGCTACAAGGTCATTTTAACTTTTAAAATTATTTTTGCTTAATGAAAAAGAAATGCATTTTCATTTTAGACAGAAGAAGGAAGCAGAATAGTTGTCGTGATCCTCAGCACAGAGCTTCAAACTTAACTTTATGCTAACAATAGTTACTTTAAGGCAAAAATCAAGTAACCCTGTGAACTATCAGAATGTCTCCATATTGGCTTTCTTTTGTAGTTGAAGTAATGTTGTTTTTGGCATATAGAATGGCATAGTTTTAATGCAATGATGAAAGGTACTAAGTTACAAAATGTGGAATTTTGTCTTGAATGGCAGGAACCCTGCGTACTGTCACAGAAACAGCTAAGCCTGGAGTGTCTGTTCTCAGCTTATGTGAAAGAGGGGATGAGATGATTATGGAAGAGACCGGCAAAATCTTTAAGAAGGAGAAAGATATGAAGAAAGGTAGTATATTGCTCTGCAACTTTGTTTTTTGTTGTACAAGTAATCCTTTTCTTCTTAAATTACACATATTTTGAATGTTTTTGTTGGCATGTGGCAAAATTTACTGCCACTAACAAACCCAACCAGATCTTACACTGTGATTTGCTGCAAATAGTTCTTATTTCATATACACCTGTGCTAGGTTTTTATTTAAATACTGAAATATCAGTTGCCACTCAGAGTTACAGCATGTGAACAGGCATTCTTCTGTTGCTAGCCTAGACCTTTATGGAAGTTTGTAAAATTAAGACAAGGGACACAAAAAGAATACTTGCATTTGTGGGAACTTGTGGCACATTGATGGGGGGGCGTTAAAGTTAGTTTTGTTCTGCTCTAATAATACTAATGTAATATTGAGGCACTCAGCATTTTATTTTCTTTCTTCTTGGCACTCACACATCTTGAAGTACTTCAAAAATTTTAAATGCTGATGTGAAAACCAACACATTGATTTTATAAAATGGCTGTTCTCAGTCTTGGGAGGCGTAACTTAGCTATAGACAGAAAATAGGATGAATTTGCCTTCCTGTTGTGCATCATGCCTGACAAAAAAGGGTATCCTAAATTGCATAGAACAGTGGCCACCAGTACAGTGTTCCACAATACTAATAATTTATAGTGAAGATTACAATCAAGCAAGCAGGCAACTAATCAGAGGATCAGAATGACAAAATTGGGAAGCTGGGATTGATACTGACCGACCAGTTTTAATAACATTTTGAGCTGTCTTTAAGAGGGTTACTTTGAGAAATATTTTGGCATAGGGTTTTCCTAATAATGCACCATTGCCACATATGGTATTGAAGGCTTGTTGTGAAGATAAATGCTTCTAGTTACATGAGCCCCATGGAAAAAGAGTTCCAGCGATTAGCAAGACTTGTTTTGGTAATTTGGATGATAATCCTAAATTCCCATTTTTAGGAGGGAACCACAGCTGTACACAGTAGGTCCTCCACTGTACACATTTTTGTGTGCCTTCTGAGTTTCCTGTTGACCTATCAGGAGCCCCATGAATTTCATAGGGATTTCTTAGACAAGGAATACTCAGACCTACATTGCCTTTCCCTGAAATACAGTGTAGAACACATGGTATTCCTTGGCCATCCCTCATCTAAGTACTAACCCAGTCCTGACCATGCTTACTTTCCAAGATCAGATGGGATATTGACATCGGAATAAACACATGGGATTGCGATGTTAAAGCAATTGAGTTAGCATTGGGGTCTACAGAAAATGGTGTTCTGAAAAGTAATACAGTGCCATCTGGAAAAGTTGCTGATGTTGCATCAGCTGTTCCAGGTCACATCTGATGTGTCGCCCTTTAAGAATGGCCCAAGCCCAACTCCTTTTATGTTGAGGAAGCCCATAAAGTTACAAGACAGGTTGGTGCAGCTCAAGTAATTGTTCCATACACGCACAGTGTCAGCAGGAAAAATTATAGCTATCCTGCTATTAGACAAATGCATGCCAAATCCAAACAATTCCTTTTGTGATGCAGACTACAAACATTTCTTCATAGGGTGTCATTTTTTATTCCTATAATTTTATATCCTTCAAAATTATGCATGTACAAATATACCATATTATATTTGACTGTAGTGGGTTAAAACGTTTATGTGGCACTTAACATGATCTCACTGTCCTTTGTTTTGTATAGGTATTGCTTTTCCCACAAGTATATCAGTAAACAACTGTGTCTGTCACTTCTCCCCCTTGAAGAGTGACCAGGATTACATCCTCAAAGAGGGTGATTTGGTCAAAATGTAAGCATCTGAAAATACTTTTTCTGATGATGTGTCACCTAATGATTGCTCTCTGTTGCATAATTTAAATTAGTTTTTTTCCCTAGAGTGTACATATACACACTAACTGATTTCAGAAGGTTCTGTTTTGCTTGCTGAATAGGAGTAGTTTATATAATTTCAATGGAACTCTTGCTTTTTCCGTATAGATGTATCAAGTTGGGGTGATGTAGACAAGCAGTTTGTAATCAGTATATTGAAGTGTTGTGGTAATGAAGGGTTCCTCGTTATTAAATATTTATCTCTCTTTCTCCCCCCGTTTTGCAGTGATCTAGGAGTCCATGTTGATGGCTTCATATCAAATGTAGCACACAGTTTTGTCATTGGTGCATCAAAGGTAAATGTATGTGTATTGACTTTGAGAAGCCATGTGACCGTGCCTCTTTCAAGGCAGAAAGGGTTCAGTAGAGGCAATTCATTTAAGCAGCATTCTTTGGTATGACCAGTTTGCCAATAATGCTGTGCAGCAGTAGATACTACAAAATATTTTAAGTGTTTCTAAAATAATGTCATTCAGAAATAATATTTGGATGTTTAATTTCTTATGCATTTGTAATGGAAGTGGCATCTCAGTCCCTTCAATAGTTTGGAAGAATAGCACAGTAATGGCAAGCCTGAGCAACTGATATCTCCAACTGCTGTGATGGAAGTAACATGGTTCTGGGCACATAAAACAGTGCCTTTTGTTATTGCATTTTCATTCTTTCAAATAACTTAAAAGTAGTTGATGCTTTTAGCATAATCAGTGCTGAGGTTTCTTGTTGCTAATAAACTTGCCATTTGCCAAATGGCTACGTTTATTTCTGGAAGAAAGTAGATCATTTAGATTGCACTCCATTTCTTGCAAATACTAAGGAGATTTAAAAGTTTTTTGTGACGTCAAACATTCTGTGTCTGCTATTTGTCCACTGTGTTTCCAAAGTTTTTTTTCCAATTTAGCTTGCAAAGCAAAATTAAACATTGCTTATGCGTGTTGGAGTGTCTTTCAAATCCCATATGGCAAAATGTGCATGGCATAATTCGATGGTAGATAAATACTTTAAAGGTTTTATTAACTTTAATAGGAAGATTTAATCATGGGTTGAAATCGTTGGCACAAAAATATTATCAAAAGTTTGCCCTTAATGTTCTGTGGAACTGGAGTGTTTTCATGGAGGAGGCTGAGTAGAAATTGGTCCTTTTTCATGAATGCTTATGTGTAAATGCAAGCTAATTTCCTTTCAGGAAAGTCTGGTGACAGGTCGTAAAGCTGATGTCATCAAAGCTGCTCACCTCTGTGCTGAAGCTGCCCTGCGCTTGGTCAAACCTGGAAATCAGGTGATAATAGCAGTTACTTTGCACATTTGTTTCCTGTATCAGATTGTGGTAGGCTGTGAAAGGTACAGTGTGCAAATGAAAAAAAAAAAATCATGGGCTTATTCTGGGAGGAGCTGTCAGTTGTCTAGGAGATCTGTGAGCAGCTGACCACAGCCGAGTCAGGGCTGAAGCTAATTTCTGTAGTGTATTTCTGTGGTCTCAAACTGTAAATGACTATAGCTGCCTAGACAACATTTGAGCTGATGCATATCAAAGGATTGTGGTTTTTTAGTTCCTCATGTTTGCATTAGTTTCTTTGAACATGACTGAATACTCTTGATGTGTTTTTCAAAAATGGTACAACTATTTAGCTGAAAATATGTTTATATGTTTTGTTTTCTGAAACCGGCTGAAATTTTGTTTTTCCTGGTTAATCAGTCTATCTTTGTTCAGTAATTTATGCTGATATTATACAATATCTCTGTAGTTAGTTTCTGGATTGAGAACTGGACATTTTAGCTCTTTTCCCACTAATTATTCCGTTTCTGTCTCATTCATACAACTTATTTAACTGTTTGCACAACACTGAATTTAGTTACAGCTGCTTTATATTAAACTGTGAGATTTGTGTGAAGGTGTTTGGATTGTAGCCTTTGTATTATTATTAAGCCACTTAGAGTGCTAGGTAGGTTTTATTACAGTATTTTCATTATTAGCTTCTATGTGTGTGCCCATGCATTCACACACCCATAGACACAGTCAGGCACATGAGGTGGAAGGAAATGAATGTGTGGTCATCCAATTCTCTAAAAGTAGTGACCAATGCAGGAGCCATAAAATGGGAAACAAGGAATTAGTTTCAGACTTGATTGCAAAATAGTGTTGAATTGAAATTAAATTTTAATCTTCCCTCCCAACAGAATTCCCAAGTGACCGATGCCTGGAACAAGATAGCTCATTCATTTAACTGCACACCCATTGAAGGTAAGAGCTACTGATAGAAGCATGAAGTGACAAAGAGCAGGAGTAAAAGAAAAGTCCTCATAAGCTATGATGATTAAACTTTTTTAGCTGGATTAATGAAGATCTTAAAATGCTTCTGTGTAAAATCATGTCATCTTTAAATGCTTTAGTTACTTTTTATAACATTGTTGCAAATAATTGTTTCAGTTTATCCCAGTCTAAGATCTGAAGATGCACAAAAATTGAAGGCTGCCTGTTTGGATCACATTTTGGGAATATTTATAAAATGATTTGACACCCTTTTTAAGAAATTAAAATAGATTGGCTTGTAAAAGTGAATGCCTTCAAATGGCGACCTCTTTTTGTTGAGCTTGTTTTCAAAAAATACCAAATCCATCTGAACAAATTTTAAAGGAGTCAAAAAGGATGTGCCATTCTTTTGCTATAAAATGCAATTTGTTAAGCCACGTATTGAAGTGATTTGATGCATGTTGATAGTTTTGATCTGTACATAATATTCTATTTCAAGCCAACAATGTGCTGCCACTTATAACTAATTTTTCAATTTATTTGAATTTGGTATGTTTTAGAAACAAACTCCACATTTTTCCTTTGACACTGGCTTTACCTGAATACTAAAAGAGCAAATTAATTTTAGGAAACAATTCAGTAAAATAAAACAAGGAGTGGAAGAGGGAGTTAAATTGAAAAGAAGTCGCACAAATGGATTTTGGCATATATCCTGTGTGGTGATGATGTCAGTATAAGAACAATTTGAGTTTTTTAAATGATGTATGTGTCCCAAGAGAGTTCTTTGTTGCTTTCAGTTGAAAGGTTCGTTTAAATTTTCTATATAACTAGATTGGACTAGAATTGCAGTTTCAAGTTAAATTGTTATTCCCCAATGATGTCTTATAGATTTATTGTCTTCTGTCCTGTGTAGAAAAAATGTCAGTAGAAGAGTGAGGAGGTGATTGCTTATGCTGTCAAGGGAATCTTATACAATAGCTCTTTTAGAAACATTCAAGTAGCGTAATCATCTAGTCAGTTTGCGAAACTAAGTAGAATTGTCTTCTGTGTTGGTCAAGCCTTATTTCTCCCCACAAATAACTGCCTTCAGGTGGAGAGCTTTTGTTCTCTTCATGTTTTGTGATATGAAGGCAGATGAGGGGTTTTTTCCCCCTTAATCAAATCTCACAAATTGAAATGGATATTTGATCATGTACTGAGCAGGACTTTGGCAGAGAGCATCAAGGAAAATGGAATACAGCACCAGCAAAATAGAAAAAAATGTTCTGCATAATAGTCATTAAATGTGTTGTCTGTTGAGTGTAGTTATGGAAGAATGCCTTCATTATGTTGCTTCTCCTCCCTCAATTCAGAGACATGTAACAAAGTTGGCACCAGTTTTTCAAATCTGCTGTGAGACGTCAGCTGTGCTGCACAACATGTCTATGGATATGACCCTGAGGCAGATCTGCATATTGTTTTTAAGTGTACATCCCAAGACTTCTTTCAGAGGCTGAATCTACACTGCCATATAACCCAATTTAATGCAGTTAATCTGCATTCTGAAATTGGATTATATAGCAGTGTAGATTCAGCCTGAATGAAAACGATATGTCTAAAACCAGGCCTGTCATAGTAATTAATATGATCTGAGTGCAAGGATTGACAGCTGTCCCATTTGTATTATTTTTGTGGTTCTGTGTTGCTGCGGAGTGCAGAAAAGTGTTCTTAATGTGAACTGCAGAAGGAGTGAGTGCCTATGGCGTAGTTAAATTTAGCAACGAACAGTAGAGGCAAGTAGGGAAATGGGACTAGGAAACAATATTAAGAAGTTTAGTTGGAAAGAAAGGAGATGAGAAATAGGGGTACAGCAGTAGGTGGGAAACAGAAAAAAATAACGAAACTGAAGCAGAGTGAGAATGTATGAACTGGGGAGTGAAAAAAGTTAACATGATACAGTATGATAGCAAAATCAAATGGAAATCAAAGACAAAAAAAAAGGTTAACCGGGTGGGTGGATTAACACCCACAGGGTGCCCACCATATAGAATGTAATTTTGGTAGTTTAGCTACACATCCCAGCTCTTGGGCAACAGAATATAAAGGGCAATGAAAGCAAATGTATGGATTTCCTTAATCAATTTTAATTGAGGCCATAATGTGTTAATGAGCAATATCTTTGTATAAAGAACAACATCCATATCTAGCCATAGTTCTGCTTTCAAAAAGTCTAGTGCCTTCAAATGTCAGTAGCAAGTCACTTTGTCTACTTCCCTTCTAATGCCCACTTACTTCTACAGGGATGCTATCACACCAGCTAAAGCAGCATGTGGTAGATGGAGAGAAGACCATCATTCAGAATCCCACAGACCAGCAAAGGTATGTGTCTCTGTCTGGAACTGATGCCAGGATGACTTAAGAATTGAGAACGGGCTCTGATGTTATACAATGCAATGACAGTAACATCAGTATTTATTTATTTATTGCCTCTCTCTGTGGATCTTGGTGGGGAACAACAACAGATTCAAATACAAGACATAACATAGATTTTTTTTAAAAAAAAACGTAACATCAGTTTAAAACAGGCCTGCACAACCTACGGCCCTCCAGCTGTTTTGGCCTCCAGCTCCCAGAAGCACTAGTCCAGTGGTTCTCAACCTGTGGGTCCCCAGGTGTTTTGGCCTACAACTTCCAGAAATCCCAGCCAGTTTATCAGCTGTTAGGATTTCTGGGAGTTGAAGGCCAAAACATCTGGGGACCCACAGATGGAGAACCACTGTCCTAGCCCCATTGTCTAATGACCAGGAATTCTGGGAGTTGGAGGCCAAAACAGCTGGAGAGTCGCAGTTATGCAGGCCTGGTTTAAAAGAGCATAAAAAATGATGAATCTTAAAGCAACAGGTGTTCTTTGTGTTGTGCAATGAAAATAGTTGTAAGATGAAGTGGAATCCAGTATATGATAGAAAAGGCTTGTTTCATGTAGGTTCCAAAACCATTAATTCCCCTTCGTTGTGGTCTTCATTTATCTTTACTTATCTTAATCTAGAAAGGATCATGAAAAAGCAGAGTTTGAGGTCCATGAAGTTTACGCCATTGATGTTCTTATCAGCACTGGAGAAGGGAAAGTAAGTGTGCTTTCTTATTGCTCTGTAAATACAAATCCTAAAAAATTAGAATCGGAGATTTATAGAATCTTAGAGTTAGATGAGACCGCATGAGCCATCTAGTCCAACCCCCTGCCATGCAGGAAAAGCACAAAGTACCCCTGACAGATGTCGTGACAGATTGAGCTGAACCATTTGTTTTCATCAATAATGAAACCATATGAATATTGAACCTCATCAATAATGAAAATAAAATATCATTTTCCTAACTAAATCACTGTGTCTTAGGAAATCCATTCATTATGTGGAAGAATCTATGTATAATAGTGTTCCAAAAACTCACTTTATCCACTTTTTCTATTTTGTAATACTACTTGCGTTTGTCCTGGTAAAATTGTCTGAAATTACTTAACTATATTTAGGCCAAGGATGCTGGGCAGAGAACTACTATTTACAAAAGGGACCCGTCCAAGCAGTATGGTTTGAAAATGAAAACTTCCCGTGCCTTTTTCAGTGAGGTGGAGAGACGCTTCGATGCTATGCCATTCACTCTCAGGTACTTGGTTTCTGTTGTATTAGCTTTTGCACTTCCAAACCAGGGATCTTCAGTAGTTGAATGGTTAATAACCATTTTAACAGTATCTGGATATGTACTGTAAAAAGAAATAAAATGTTCCGGTGTTACATTGTTCTTCTCCGTTTAACAAGGCATCTACGCCAGGCATGGGCAACTTTGCCCCTCCAAGTGTTTTGCACTTCAACTCCCACAATTCCTAACAGTCAGTAAGCTGCTAGGAATTGTGGAAGGTGAAGTCCAAAACATCTGGAGGTCCCAAGTTTGCCCATGCCTGATCTACACTGTAGAATTAATGCAGTTTGATACCCCTTTATCTGCCTTGGATCAGTGCTGTAGAATTGTTGTAGTTGTAGTTTTTTGTGTTGTACCAGGCTAAAGACTGTAAAACTACAACAATCCATTGAGCCACTGTTGGTGTTAGACTGCATTAATTCTACAGTCTAGATGCATCCTAAGATCCATGCAAGATGTTAACCCTGTGCTGGAGGTAGTAAGCAGGAGTGTATACACTATGTTATACTTTATTCCAGTAGAGTAGGAATTTTCTAACCTGTACATGCCAATCAAGTTACGACTACTGAAGTGTGTGTGGTTTATTTTTGGTAGTTTTAGTAATGTAGGGAAGGGAGAAATGTGATAGACAGGAAGACATATTCACTCACCCCCTTTAGCTTGTGGGGGTTATTCAACATGGCCCATACACTCTACATATTATAGATGTAAGGGCTTGGTACTAAACATGGCTTATATTCTATGCAAGTGTGCAAATATCCATTAACAATAGAACTAGAATGGAATTAAGTATTTATGTTTTTAAGCTTGTATAATGTGCTTTTTATTCATTATTGTTAATCGTTTAAATGTATTGTTGATTTTTATTGATTTTGTTGGGGCATTGAATTTTGCCAGTTGTAAGCCGCCTTGAGTCCCCTTGGGTGAGAAAGGCAGGGTAAAAATGTTGTAAATAAATAAATAATAAATAAACTATGCTGCTTGTGTAGATGCTGAAATGCCTTCACCTGGGTTCTTAACCTATTTTTCCTTTCCTCTCAGGGCATTTGAGGATGAAAAGAAGGCCAGGATGGGGGTAGTAGAGTGTGCCAAACATGAGCTGCTCCAACCTTTTAATGTCCTCTATGAGAAGGAAGGTGAGGATTTGGGGCTATTTAAGATTGGGATGGAATGTTTTTGTATTATTTGACTTTAGAATGCAGTTTGAGTAACTGTGAAGTCCAATTTCTAAATAGCTTTTTGGGCTCTGTTCCCATCATCCTTGCCTACTGAATTTCTTGTGTTTTGGATGAGAGTTGGAGTTCAGATACATTTGGAGAGCCAAAATTGAGAACTTCTTTGAAACTGAATTTGAGTCTTAAGGTTTCTCACCCTTGTTCTAATCTAAGCTCTCTCAAAATCTTGCAAAAGGACACTAGGTTTTTTCTTTCAGTTGTGCTGAAGGAAATGCTCAGATAGCTGAAGTAAGCCAAAAAGGAAAGAAAGGAACCTTTCTATTTGGAATGTTGAAATGAACTCTTTAAATCCTACTATTGCAGTAGTTAGAACTGAATCATTCTTACTGGTGCATTTTTTTTTCTTTTTTGCATGCATGTACATGAGTAGTCATAATATGGGAATTTTTTTAATGTGTTGACGTATTGCTATTTTCCAGGAGAATTTGTTGCCCAGTTTAAGTTCACAGTGCTTTTAATGCCCAATGGTCCTATGAGGATAACCAGTGGCCCCTTTGAGCCTGAGCTCTACAAATCAGAATTCGAGGTGCAAGATGCAGAACTGAAGGTCAGTGCAGCAATGCTATTATAGCTTCATAGATTTCAAATGTGCCCATTAAAATCAGTGTTAAGAAAAACAAAGCTTTTTCCTATTACTAGTGTAAAAACAATCTAGCTAGTATTAACAGAGCCTTTTTGGTTACCTAAATTGAAGAGACTGATCCAAGATAGCAGGAACATAGTTTGAACCCGAGGTACATTTTAAGCCATAAGATTGTAAATGTGGAAAATTAGCCCCTAGGGAAATAGAATGTTATAAACCTATGTTACTAAGAGTATTAAAAGTGCAGCAAACATTTTATCTATACAGTGCTGAATGGGTACTGGAATTAATGCTAGTATACTGTTTTCCCTTGGTCAATTCAAGAGAAATACTGTGGAAAACTTTGTGTCCCTGGGAAATACATACCCACAATGTGGCGTGTGCGTGTTTTAAAATTTGCAAATTTCAAATGGTCAGGTTAGATGTGATGTTTAATCTATTTGCTACTTCTTCCAGTACGATTAGCCTTTCACATGTTGTGAGTAAGATTTTCTTCAGCTCTAAGTTACATAGGCATATAAGAGCAAACTCTGTACAATCCTAGAAAGTGATTTTGAATTAAATCAAAGCAAGTGTGTTGGCCTTTTACAGGTGATAGTGATAGTAATATTTGCGTGGCATCATCCCACCCACCCCCTTTGTCTTGATCATGGATACTGTCGAGTAATTCTCTGCAGAGAAACATCAAGTAGCTGGCTCCAAAGGATGCGTAGCTCAGCACTGTGACGCCAAGTGTCAATCCCAGTCCGTGCCAAGACTTCTAGGGCTGGCTGTGTTCCTTTATGGCTGCCAGTAATTTTCCCTTTGGTTTTGTTGTGGGAAGAAAGAACTGCATTCTAGGTATCTTTCTTTACTCTTAACCATTTTCTTACTTTGCCAGGCACTCCTACAGAGTTCAGCAAGCCGTAAAGCCCAGAAAAAGAAGAAAAAGAAGGTAACTTGATCAGTCATGTGTGGTGTGTTAACTATGATCGCCCACAGTCAGTGAAACCCACAAATTATTATATTTAATAACTTAGATCTTCCTAACCCAGGGTGTATTGTCACTTCAGTATGTAGTATGGTAGTCCCCTCGGCTGAGAAGGGCGGGGTAGAAATGATAAAAATAAATAAATAGTATAGTACTGCCTTTATTAAAATGGCATGAAAATGTTCAGAGCTTGATAAGAGCTGGTTGAAATGGACATTGTCATGTCCTATTGGACAGTGGATGATTTGTTCATAGCCATAGGCAGGATTTATATAGTTAAGCAAATCTAATTAACAGAAGTTTAATGTCTTTATATTTAAGTCTTTTAATAGTGTGAGCTTTAAACAAGAGCAGGATCTCGTCCTATGACGTGTTGTACTGCAGCCTCACAACACCAGTGCAGTCTCATTTTGTTGGGTGATTTCAAAATGGAAAAAGCATTTAAAAATGTAAATAACAACAACAGCAATAGCAGCAGTTTGGCAAATCAGAAGCTGCTTGAGCAAAGCAGTAGAGTGAATGAGCTTCAGCAATGCAGTAGCAGAGTGAAGCATTAAGAGATGCAAAAGACTTCATTGAAAAAACTACATTTCTATATTGGAAAGTTAGGTCCTATCTTTTTAGAGACATCTTGTCTCTCCCCATGCTCACAGTAGAAGAACAAAATGGAAGACTCATAGCCTTGCCATGTGCTCAGATATTTTGTATAGAAAGAGGTGCTTCCCTAAGAAGTATTAGTTTAAACAAGGAGTGGATAAGAGGAGAAAATAGAATGACAGGCAGAGAAAGAAACCAGTGAGGGAAGGGTTTTCCTTGCGAGATAGCGCATCTGACAATTTTCTTGATGAGGACTATAGACATATGCAGGATGTGGTTGAGTTCCAACAGAATTATTATCTTTGTTCCTCTAGGCCTCTAAGAATGCGGAGAACGCCACAACAGGAGAAACAGCAGAAGAGAATGAGACTGGCGACTGACCGGCTTTAACTTCTCTGCATAGCGCCTGATTCTTTCTCTCATATGCCCCCACTCAAAACAAGAGAAACAAATGTCCCCTAACGGCTGTTTGTCTCATAGGACCAAATGACAAATAGCTTGGACTTCCCACAGAGTGCAGCCAGCTGTCGATTGACTTTGCCACTGAGGGAGGAGTCTCTTGGCCACTTCAGAATATTTTAAAAGGGTGAACTAATAAAATCAGGAAAAAACCTAGCCTACATCCAGTCTTTCTAAACTTTGATAATAATTGTGTTCATTAGAGGCAAACACACAATGTTCTGAGCAAGAGGGAATGTCCAGTTAGCTCTCCCACCCTTCTTTTTTACAGGTATGCCCATCCTCTGAAAAATTCTTTGGCATCTTTCCACAACTGTTCAAACACACAAACACTCTGTCTTGGGATTCCATTTCATCCACTTAGTATAACCTGCATGCTCGATTGGTGTTCTGATCCTTTCATTTCTCTTTCTTCATCTTACAACCCTAGGGTATTCATGTGTTTCTTTTTGTGCTTTTCTTTTTAAACTCACAATGTTGTGTTTTTAAGAAAGCTGGTTTAAAGATCCGTTTATATGCAGACATCTTTTTAGTTTTTTCAAAATCCGTTCATGTGATTAATTTTTTTAGAAAATTATTGTTCCGTTTAAATACATGTTAATTTTTTCAGCGTACCTTGCAATATTTTTTAAAGACTCAGAGGCATTGCAGCTGATCTTTTCAGAAATCCACCAGCTCTCAACAAAAGCTTTGACAGTTTTGTTCTGCATTGATCTTTTGAACACGGTTGCTTTCTGTAGACAAAAAGTCACCACTGTCCTGGTTGATAGGTTGTGTAAAGCAGGATTTTTCAGAAGAATCCTCACCATGTGTTCTTTTTTTAAAAAAAACACAGTGAAAAGCTACAAAAGTGGGTGGACCTGGAGGATACTCGGTTAATGAGGATCTTTTCTATAGTATGTTTTTTTTAAAATTGTCCCATTGAATTGTATATTATTATGGGATTTTTTTTTCCTGTTGTAAAAACCAGGTTCCTGTCTAGGCATTTATTGTAGCAGAATTGATGCCTGTAACACTGCCTTGTAAGGAACGAAAGTACCGTCCTCTTGGACAGGAAAAGTCCTTCTGACCAATATATTGGGAGTTTAATATTTTCAACAAAAGCTTAGCAGTTACTACCAAAGTTGAATTCCATACAATAAACATGTGTTGTTTTTCTCTGAAAAATCTTTTCCATCCCTCTTTGTAAACTTTCTATTTTAATTTCTAGACTGTTCTTTTGCTCTTTTTGTAAAGGGTGGCTTTGAATGCTCAGACGGGGATCAAATGGGGAACTGAATTGTCTGGAAGTGGGAGGATCATGCACAATACTTGCAATTAACTGCCAGTTTAATTTTAAACTGCTCATATTTGTTAAAACACAAACTTAAGGGAAATGGGTGGGATGGGAAAAGGGGGAACACAACTTGTTCCGAAGGAGGAACATTTTAGCATTTATAAGTAACATGTTTTCTTACTGCCCTTCTGTAAAGGAAAGGCTCAAATCAGCCACATTACCAGTTTATGAACCACTATGAATTGCTAGCGGTTTATTTAATTTTCTATCTTTATTTGAAACTTTAAAACAATTGTATCTCTCAGTTTAAAAATGCAGTTGGAAGTTTTGGAAGAAAATTCCCACCAAATGTTCTGTAATTTGATTTTTTTCCAAATAAAATTGATTAGACATCTATGGATAGATGAATGGGTCTGATATGTGGAGGGGAATAAAGTCTTGACATTAAGTGTGCGGGGGAAGTGTATGCACCTTTTTGTATCTAATCATAATCAGAAGATTAGAAAGTAATGAATAGTCTTGAATATTTCCAACTGGTCTTCCTTTTGAATGTCCCAAACAAACTAAATAGCTAGTGCTGCTTTTTCGACTATTGATTTGTATCATTGGGATAAAACCCTAACCCAGTTGAAGGTGCCAGCTTTGTTTATTTTATTGTCTTCAGTGTAAATGAGCCTTTAGTGTTTACTTTGCATTGGATACCTATAGACTTCTGTACCCTGCAATTTACTACTGTTTTTGAAGAAGTGTGAATCTGGGTTGGGTTGTTTTAGAATTTTCCGTACTGTGATGTTTTGATTGTTCTGAAGTTCAGATGCTATTTATTTGATTTAAGCGGGAGAGAAAACCCCTACATTCTGAGATTAGTGGAGTAAAGACCACTGAAAACTCATGCAAGAATCAATTAAGTAAAATTAGTTGTTTCTGTTACCAACATACAGTAGAGTCTCACTTATCCAACACTCACTCACCCAACGTTCTGGATTATCCAACGCATTTTTGTAGTCAATGTTTTCAATACATCGTGATATTTTGGTGCTAAATTCATAAATTACTACATAGCATTACTGTGTATTGAACTACTTTTTCTGTCAAATTTGTTGTATAACATGATGTTTTGGTGCTTAATTTGTAAAAGCATAACCTAATTTGATGTTTAATAGGCTTTTCCTTAATCTCTCCTTATTATCCAACATATTTGCTTATCCAACGTTCTGCCGGCCCGTTTACGTTGGATAAGCGAGACTCTATTTCTGTATCTTGATCCTATGCTCTGTATCCTAATTTCATGTTCTTGTCATTCAGTAAAACTGCAAACCATGTGATTCCTAAAGGGTGCTATAGTTCCAGCACAGGTATATGTGTGCCTCTTGAGTATTTCCTATGCCTGCTCAGCAATATGTATTTATCACTTCTAAATCCATCAAGCTTCCAGTGGAGCTGCAGAATACATAGAAATATTGACTGGCAACATGTTTAGTAATTATGATGGCCTAAGAGCAACTTACAATATAATAACTTTATGTATTAATGTTTACAGTTGTTGTCCCAGCACAGCTACTAAATGTGTCCCCCAAAATCTACCTTAAACCCAGGCATCTCTGCAAACTGGAGTTTCTGAGAGAATGGAACAGGGTAATGAAGAAACATCCAGCCGTAGCAGAGGCATTTTGGGATTGCTTCAGTTCCAATGTGTATCACTGTTGGCTACATCTGCTACAGGATGGTTTAAAAACAGCAATCCCAAAAACACGCTCTAAAACATCTTAAGAATCAAAGATAGAAACAGAGAACAGAAAGACTTGGGGATGCTACCAGTGAGACTTCTCTTGAGAGGAAGTTCAACTATTCAGGTACACCTACAGAAAAAATATTTGGAATGCTCACCAACCTAGTGCAACAGTGATTCAAGGCAAAGGAGTGCTGTGCAATCCCTTTTTAAAACCATCCTCTTGTGTTCTGCAGAGTGGTATTTTGAAAAGAAAAACACTACTTGTATCTGGCCGTATCACTTTGCAACAAGTTAATTACATAGATATTGGTAAGTTAGAATTTATAACTTACAACAGTTATGTGTTATAGTAGCATGTTTTTTCAAGTGCAGGGTATCTTAACTCCTGCTCACTTACTATGCAAGTACCTCTCGCCCATTTATGTTCCTCAGATCTAGTGTCATGTTCTTGTCAAAAAGGTCTCATGCTTCTTGCTACTTTCACCAAGGCTTTGCAATAAAGGTAAAAGTAAAGGTTTTCCCCTGACATTAAGCCTAGTCGTTTCCGACTCTGGGGGTTGGTACTCATCTTCATTTCTAAGCCGAAAAGCTGGCATTGTCCGCTCTTCAAAACAATCTGAACAGATTGGGCCGAAACTAACAAAATGAAGTTCAACAGGGACAAATGCAAGATACTTCAGCAGAAAAAATGGAATGCAAAGATACAGAATGGGGGACGCCTGGCTCAACAGCGGTACATGTGAAAAGAATCTTGGAGTCTTCGTGGACAACAAGTTAAACATGAGCCTACAATGATGCAGCAGCTAAAACCAACGGGATTTTGGCCTGCATCAATAGGAGTATAGCGTCTAGATCCAGGGAAGTCCTGCTACCCCTCTATTCTGCTTTGGTCAGACCACACCTGGAACACTGTGTCCAATTCTGAGCACCTCAGTTGAGGGGAGATGTTGACAAGCTGGAATGTATCCAGAGGAGGGCAACTAAAATGATCAAGGGTATGGAGAACAAGCCCTATAAGGAGCGGCTTAAAGAGCTGGGCATGTTTAGCCTGCAGAAGAGAAGGCTGAGAGGAGACATGATAGCCATGTATAAATACATGAGGGGAAGTCATAGGGAGGAGGGAGCTTGTTTTCTGCTGCCCTGGAGACGCAGAACAATGGCTTCAAACTACAGGAAAGGAGATTCCACCTGAACATTGGGAAGAACTTCCTCACTGTGAGAGCTGTTCAGCAGTGGAACTGCCCCAGACTGTGGGGGAGACTCCTTTGGAGGCTTTCAAGCAGAGCCTGGATGGCCATCTGTTGGGGTTGCTTTGAATGCGATTTCCTGCTTTTTGGCAGAGGATTGTACTGGATGGCCCATGAGGTCTCTTCCAACTCTATTCTATGATTCTACGACACCTCCAAGGTCATGTGGCCACCATGACTGCATGGGGTGACATTACCTTCCTTCCGGAGCAGTGCCTATTGATCTACTCACATGTTTTCGAACTGCTAGGTTGGCTCACCCTGCTCCCTGGATTCGGACTGCCAACCTTTCGTCAGCAAGTTAAACGGTTTAATCCGCTGCACCACTGGGGGCTCCTTGGCTTTGCAATACAGATGGGTAAAACAATTAACTTTAAAGCTTTTCATTTAGCTTCTAATGTGCTTTTAATTCATAGCTCTGAAGAGGGGTAAATAGCTGTTCTTGTTGAACACAGATTAGTGAATGAATTGTACTTCAAATTAGGAAAAGTGCTTTAAAGTTTCTAAAATTAGTTCTGTTCCACGGTTGACCATATTTTGTGCTAGACATCACATTACACTGAATCATTTTAAGCTCTTTTGAAGTTGGTTTAAACTATACGTATAAAGGTACTTTTTCATATTTCACTTTGTTTTCATTAAGTCTCATCCAGAGAGGCAGTAGCCTGGGACCCCAGTTTCTTGCTCAATTCCATTTCTATGATCTGTACAGATATAATTTCAGTTTGAGCCATTACTGGTGATTACAATATGTTACACCAGCCAACTTAGCCTTTTAGTACATAGGATCGACTAAGATCTGAACTCTGCCTTGTATCCCACTTTATATATAAATCTATTCTGAGGCTACTCCAGACTGGGATTGTCATTGACTTGACTGATTTACAAAGAGTTTGAAGATAAACCTGTGAACAAAGCCTCAGTTTTTACCTTTTTGTGTATGTGAAGGCCTTTGGGAAAGTTGATCTCTTGAATATCAGTAGGGTTTTCCCTTCGGATTGAATGGAGAACATTTTTGTTATGTAGGATTAATGATCAAATTATTTCAAACTTCTCTTCAATGTGAATTTGAGAGGCTTACATTCTTTTAAGTCCTTATGTATTTCCTAAAGGATGTACACTTTTCTCAGCCACACATTCTTTATGAAAAAATAGAATGCTATGAATAAATGGTTCTTCAGCTTATGAGAATTTCTTTCCTGTCCTTCCATATGGCATCTGGAGATCATTCATCTGTTCAAGGAGATACATAATCAGTTTCTTTGGCTTCTGCATGTAACATTACCACTTCATTGTTTAAAAAATATTTTGTGGGAGAATGACCCATGTTCAATCTCCATTCCCTAGACGTTGGGGATCAATCAATAATTTTCCTCAGTTTGAGCTTTCATGTTTGTTTCTATCTTGTCTACACTGTAATTTTAGTTCAGAAAATGTGTGCATTTCACAGTTCAGTGGACAGTGCATTCCTGCTGCTACTCGGAGACAAGACCAGTCGTTATAGTTTTCCACTTTTTAAATAGGAGAAGCATGTCAAGGAAAGTCTACATAAGCCATTTTAGGGACACTGTAATGCTGGAGCCTAATGCAGATAGGTATTTTGGACAGCAAGGTTAGACCCAGAGCACATCCTGGCTTTCCTGATAATCAAACAGTTGGGGTGGAGAATAGAAGAAAGTATTGAACTGGTATGCATGGTAAATATCAGCTATCCACAATTTTGAATTTGAAATTGTACTCTGTAGTGTAATTGGGATGTGGCTGGGACCCTGGGCCCTCACAAACTATATGGCTAGCTCTTATGAGTAAGCCTTGTCGGGTTCTATAAAGCCATTAAGGCCTTAAGTCCGACCCTGAAGGCAGACTGCAGTCAAAGGATCAGTTTTCCAGCAGCAGAGATACCCATCACCACCATGCTGGCCATTAGATGGCAAGTTGGTCACAACAACTATGAACCCAGTAATAAGTGAAATTTCTTGGGGCTAGGAAAACAGGATCCCAACAGAAGTGGAAAAATGCAATGTAAAATGCTGTTTTTTTCCACTGATAACACCTCTCTAGGAATAGCATGACTCTTGACCATATAATCAAAATGGGACACCTAGAAATTTCTAGGGAGAACATCTCTCAAAGGCACAAATGTGGAAGGCCTAGAGATTCCTATAAAGCAGTGGTTCTCAACCTGTGAGTCCCCAGATGTTTTGGCCTTCAACTCCCAGAAATCCTAACAGCTGGTAAACTGGTTGGGAGTTCTGGGAGTTGAAGGCCAAAATACCTGGGGAAAACCCACAAACTAGGAAAGGCTGCAACAGTTTACTTTTGCTTGTTCTTGCCGGGAAGCGCAAGATCCTGCCTCTTCCCTTCCCACCACTTTAATGGCCATGGCTCAATGTTATAGAATCATGGGAGTTGTAGTTTTACAAGGCTTTTTGCCTTATCTGCCAAATAATGCTGGGGAGCTCACAAACTACAACTTCCAAGATACTATAATATGAAGCTGTGACACTTAAAGTGATTTCAAACTGCATTAATTCAACAGTATACATCTATTTCTGATTAATTACCTATTCTAAAGCCTTTGACTGTGTGGATCATAATAAATTGTGGCAAATTCTTTGTGGTATGGGGATACCAAGCCACCATGTCTGTCTCCTGAGGAATCTGTATAACGGACAAGTAGCAACAGTAAGAACAGACCACGGAACAGGCTGGTTCAAGATTGGGAAAGAAGTACAGCAGGGCTGTATCCTCTCACCCTACCTATTCTGCTTGTATACAGAACACATCATGCGACGTGCGGGGCTTGATGAATCCACAGCTGGAGTTAAAATTGCCGGAAGAAACATTAACAACCTTAGATACATAGATTATACCACTTTGATGGCTGAAAGCGAGGAGAAGCTGAGGAGCCTTCTAACCAAGGTGGAAGAAGAAAGTGCAAAACCTAGGTGGTAGTTAAACATAAAAAAATCAAGATTATGGCAACGAGACTGATAGATAACTAGCAAATAGAGGGAGAAAACTTGGAGGCAGTGACAGACCTTGTATTTCTAGATGCAGACTGCAGCCAGGAAATCAGAAGACATTTACTTCTTGGGAGGAGAGCAATTACGAATCTTGATAAAATAGTGAAGAGTAGGGGCACACTGGCGACGAAGGTCTGTATAATTAAAGGAGTGGTATTCCCTGTAGTAACCTATAGATGCAAGAACTGGACCATAAGGAAGGTGTTGGAGGAACATTCTGAGAGTGCCTTGGACCGCAAGAAGATCCAACCAGTCCATAATCCAGGAAATAATGTCAGACTGCTCACTGGAGAGAAAGATATTAGAGGCAAAGATTAAGTACTTTGGTCACATAAAGAGAAGACAGGAAAGCTTGGATAAAATAATGATACTGGGGGAAATGGAAGGAAAATCAAAGGAAAAAGAAAACGGGGCTGATCAATGGCAAGATGGAGGTGGTGATGGCCGACAGGGAGCTCTGGCATGGGCTGGTCGAGGAGGTCACAAAGAGTTAGAAGTGACTGAACAAATAAACAACATACATGTATGCTTAGATAACTGAGTGGAAGATGCCACTGCTAATGAACTGAAGGAAGGTGAGGATAAAGGGGAAAAGAGAGACATTTAACATTTAATGATGCATCTACACTGTAGAGATAATTTTAATTGCCATGGCTCATTACAGAATACAGGGGTTGATAGTTTGGTGAACTGCCAGCTCTCTTTGGCAGAGACCTTGTGAAACTACAATTAACAGAATTTCATAGCATTGAGCCATGGCAGTGGAAGTGGCGTCAAACTGCATTAAGTATACAGTGTAGATACAGCCTTAGTGGGGGACGAAGCGTACTTTTCTTCTGTTGTTGAAGGCTTTCATGGCCGGAATCACTGGGTTGCTGTGAGTTTTCCGGGCTGTATGGCAATGTTCCAGAAGCATTATCTCCTGACGTTTCGCCCACATCTATGGCAGGTATCTTCAGAGGTGTAAGATCTGTTGGAAATTAAGCAAGGAAGGTTTATATATCTGGAATAATGTCCAGGGTGAGAGAAAGAACTCTTGTCTGTTTGAGGCAAGTGTGAATGGTGCAACTGACCACCTTTATTAGCATTTAATGGCCTTGCAGATTCAAAACCTGGCTGCTTTGTAGGGAGGTGTTAGCTGGCCCTGATAGTTTCATGTATGAAATTCCCATTTTCAGAGTAGTGTTCTTTATTTACTGTTGTTTTTTATTTACCATGCAGCTGTGGACAAGTCTACATAGGGGCCACCAAATGCAGTGATGCTCAAACACAAATCAAAGAACATGAAAGGCACTGCAGTCTAATCCAACCAGAGAAGTCTGCCATAGCAGAGAACTTGATGAATCAACCTGGACACAGCATGTTATTTGAGACCACAGAAATACTAGACCATTCTAACAACCACCATGTCACACTACACAGAGAAGCCATTGAAATCCACAAGCATGTGAACAATTTCAACAGAAAGGAGGAAAGCATGAACAGGAACAAAATCTGGCTACCAGTATTAAAAAAACCCTCTAAAATCAGGACAGTAAATAAAGCAAAACACTCAGAAAAGAGAGGAATTCCAGACATGAATCAATCGATGCCTGCTAACACCCCCGAAAAAAGGATTCTCCCAGGCAGACTTTGAAGCTGCAAGGCTATTAAATGCTAATCAAGGTGGCCAATTGCAACAGCCACACTTGCCTCCAACAGACAAGAATTCTCTCTCCTACCCTGGACCTTCCACAGATATATCAACCCTACTTGCCTTGTTTCCAACAGACCTCACAACCTCTGAGGCTGCCTGCCGTAGATGCAGGCGAGATGTCAGGAGAAAATGCTTCTGTAACATGGCCATACAGCCCAGAAAACTCACAGCAACCCACTGTACTTTTCTTATTCTCACTTTTAGATACAGTACTTCTAATTTAAAGCTGGAACCACGATGGCGAAGTGCGTTAAAGCACTGAGCTGAAGACCC
The DNA here is from genome assembly GCF_035594765.1 of Anolis carolinensis. Taxonomy (NCBI): domain Eukaryota; kingdom Metazoa; phylum Chordata; class Lepidosauria; order Squamata; family Anolidae; genus Anolis; species Anolis carolinensis. The sequence goes on from NC_085842.1 coordinate 167,326,552, forward strand.
GAAAGGTCTCAGGTTCAATCCCAGGGAGCGGCGTGAGCGCCCGCTGTTAGCTCAAGCCCCTGCCAACTTAGCAGTTCGAAAACATGCAAATGTGAGTAGATCAATAGGTACCGCTCCGGCGGGAAGGTAACGGCACTCCATGCAGTCATGCCGGCCACATGACCTTGGAGGTGTCTACGGACAACGCCGGCTCTTCGGCTTAGAAATAGAGATGAGCACCAACCCCCAGAGTCAGAAATGACTGGACTTAACGTCAGGGGAAACCTTTACCTTTAATTTAAAGCTGCTTTTCTATCCTCATTTCAGGGGAAGCCCACTAAATAAGAGCGGGACCCTTTTCTGGACAAAATGTTCATTGGGATCATTCAGAAATGTTCCCAAATTTCAAACTTTTATCATTAGATATTATAATTCAATGACTATTTTGTTAATTTTGAGTGAACGTAATTGTAAATGCCATTCCTGAAAGAAAACAACAGGAGATAACGTAACTCTGCCCCTCCACCAACTTCTGCTGTTCAGTTCCTCTGCCTTCTTTTTCATTCAAAATGGCGGCGACCACATTGTATTGTACACAAATCGAGGCCTTCCCACCCTCGAGCTGTTAACTACAACTCCCGTCATGCAACTCAAAGGACACGTGCGTGACGTAAGCCTCCCGCGCGTTACGCTGGCTATAAATAGCCGCCGAGGGCGTTCCGAGGCCTTTCCGCCGTTGTCGCTGGTTCCGCCATCTTGAAGGCGAGGAAGCTGGAGGGAGCTGGCGCGGTTTCGTGAATCTGTCGCCATCCGGCCGCGGCCTTATTGAATCTTCTTGAGGGCTGAGCCCGGGGGAACGTCCCCGACATGAGAGCTAAGGTGAGCGCTGTATTGAGCTGCGGGATGGTGTTATTTGGGGAAATTGAGCGGGTTGGAGGCCTGTGGGGAGGGAGAGGCCTACTTCATTGCATTATGAGGTAGGTAGATACACCATCATAGGGGATGTGAAGGTAAAGGACGGGCAGAAGGGATGGCCGAGGCATTTCGGAGGCTCCTTGTAGTGAAGGTCCATAGAATAGAAAGGACATCTGATTGAGGCCCAGGCTATCTTACAAATGAAGCTTGATGGTGGATGGAAATGGAGGCAGCCCTCTTGTGTTTCGAGTGGAGAGCGCCTGGAGGAATAAGAATAAAGGTGCTTCAATACTGCAGAATTTATGCTGGAATGGATTTGTAGCTTGATAAGGCACCAGGACTTTTTGGCAGAGAAGGCTATAGACATTGTCGGGCCACAACTCATGATTCCATAGCATTACATCATGGTCGTTTAGAACGGGCCCAAGCTGCATTCTACAGTGTAGATCAGGCATGGGCAAACTTGGGCCTTCCAGGTGTTGGACTTCAACTCCGACAATTCCTAACATTAGTTGAAGTCCAAAACACCTGGAGGGCCCAAGTTTGCCCATGCCTTCTGTAGATACACCCTAAAACATGGTGCTTTTCAAATCGTGGAAGCAGAGATTCGATCCCTTTTGAACTCTGCATATAAGATGGTACTTTTAAAGAGCCTTTTTTGTCCCATGCATGATTACTGAGTGCAGTAAAGTGCAGAGTTTGTGGGCTTCTCTACAGATGTGTTAGTCATAAGATGTTTGCGTAGTTTTCTCTATGCATTTTGTGTCCATTTCATTTAAGGAGGTAATGATAGTCCTTATTTGGACTGGTAGTTAGGCCTTTTTTTAAAAAAAGGAAGATTACCCATTTTTAAAGTAATGTAGCACATAGTGTGATCATCCTCAGGTGATTGTTCTGTTACTTGATCCGGATCATAAATACTAATCTGTACCTCTCTTTTCTCCCACAGTGGCGAAAGAAGCGGATGCGCAGGTATGGCAGCATGTGCCTTTATTTTACTTTTGAGCTCACTGTTCTGTTCTCAGAAACCTTACTGTTGAAGATCTTTACTTAAAATTCTTCAATTCATTTGCCCATAGTTCATAGCATGGTTCATATATGTCTTATCTGAAAACTAAAGGGTGAGGTTAAAATTTGAATGTCTGTTTTGTATGCAAAAAATTGGTATAATGCTGGAGGTGGTTGAGATAAACATTTTGTTTGATTTTATTTGAAAATTCCATCTTTTCGGACTTACATTTGGTCAGAGTGTAATGGCCTTTGCTTTCCCTTGAGGCTGAGAGGGTGTAATTTCTGCGAGGTCACCCATTGGATTTGTATGGCTCAGCAGGATTTGAACCCAGTGCTAAAGCCATCTCATGTTGGCTTTTCAGTGTGCCTGACTCCCTAGTATGTGTTTGGGTTTGTGACTGAATATCATTTTCACTGGTTCACAGCTTTCAACCATAAAAATAATCTAGGTGGCACAAGCTAATCCATTCAGGTTGGCCATCTGTCAGGGGTACTTTGACTGCTTTTCCTGCACAGATGGCCCATGTGGTCTCTTCCAACTTTATTATTCTATGATTCTATGTTTCAGCTTGTCTTGATCTCAGCATGCTGGAGACAGTGTGAAGTGGTTCTTCTCAAGGCTGTGTTTGAGAAGCATGAGTAACAATTGAAACACAAGTGTCCTTGCGAGGGAGCCAGAATAGTGGGATATATGAAGTGATTTTTCTTGAAAACATTAAATAGTAGTGTTTTTCCTCCAGTGCCTTAAATACAATGGACATAAGTAGACTACGTTAGGTTTCTTAGATCTGCTTTGTTTTTTCACTAGAAGCTTGGCCTATACTAGTTAAAGTCAGGTGGAGAATGGTAGCTTTAGAAAATCAAGACACAGATGTGTAGATTAAGATACCTTTTGACTGCTCAGCCTCCTTGTACACTCTTAATAGAATTGAATCTTTCATCTACCAAACATACTGAGAATAGTAATCGAAAACCACTGGCAGTCTCTTAATCACTCTTGAGATTACCTACACATATTGATCTATTTTCTGATCACCCTTTGCATTTGAGACCAAGGTTTTACTAGGCATCATACATTTTATCTCTTGAGATTCTCAATTCATACAGTGTGTAAGTTAAGTCCTGTGAAGGACCACAGACCGAATATTGGTTTAGCATCACTGGGAGATAGTTTGTACAGATCCAAGTCAGAATGCTGTCATGTCTTTATTGCCCGGCTCTGATGCTTGGTCAATCTTCACTTCTGTTCATTTAAAATATTAGTTTATATTCCTTATTGCATCCTATTTGCTCTTGTTCCCTGCACATGCAAGGAAGCATAGAAGCAGGCATGAACTTGCAAAATACAGACACGTCTTTTACTTGACAAGAAACTTGCCAACTGTACATTAGTGGTTGGTGTATTCCCCATTTCTATGCACACAAACTGTTTGTTTCTGTTAAAAAATCCTCTTCCATCCTGTCCCTTACTGAACCAAAAGGTCAAATAACTTACTTCTGCAAAGTGAGCTCCCCAGTAAGTTGTATCTGTAAAAGTTAATAGTCTGTGCTGTTTTTTAGAACTCAAAATAAAGATTGAATCTTAAATTAGTTGATCAAATACCACCAGGTTGTTGCTGGCACATTGTCAGTCTCTACTAATTGAAGAATGTGAATTACTTGGCCCATCTGCAACCTATCCTAAGTGAAGGTGATGAAATTTGTAGTCCAATACATGCAGAGGGTTAGGAAGCGGCAGACTAATAAGGAAAACCTTCAGGTGGAATTTTTGGTATTAGGATAGGGAAAGTGGCACAGACTGCATCCTTATGTGGATGTTAGCATTAGGTAAGGAATGACAGGTGCTTTGGTTGAGCAGAAGTAAATGCCAGTTGAGGAGTGCTTGGGTATTTTCTTTTGAGGTGAATTCATTTAACAAGCTTCCTTGGTGATAGTGATAAATATTTATAGTGGCTACAGCAGCATATAAGTTAGTGGTTCTCAACCTGTGGGTCCCCAGATGTTTTGGCATTCAACCCCTAGAAATCTTAACAGCTGGTAAACTGGTTGAGAGTTCTGGGAGTTGTAGGCCAAAACATCTGGGGGCCCACAGGTTGAGAACCACTGATATAAGTCCACCCACTTGGTCTGATTGGATAGGTCTACTTGGTGGTCTTTAATGGGTCCAACCTTAGCCAACTTACCAGAAATTAGTTTCCTTCCACTCTGGGACTCTATTTGAAAAGTTGATTTTGCAAGAAAATTGTTTGGTAGGGTGGTTAACAAAGTGTGATAGGCAGCACACTGACAGAAATAACTTGCTATTTTATTTTTATTTTTTTTGGGTCTGGAAAGTAGCTAGAACAGTGATTCCCAAAGTGGGTGCTACCGCCCCCTGGTGGGCGCTGCAGTGATCCAGGGGGGTGGTGATGGCCACAGGTGCATTTGTCATATGCATTAATAGATATAGCTTTCAGTTTAATTGCTATTAAAAATTTTAAAAAATAATTTTCAGGGGTCACTGAGTAATATTTTTTCCTAGAAAGAGGGTGGTAGGCCAAATAAGTTTGGGAACCACTGAACTAGAGTATTAACTGAATGGTCAGTGCACACACAGTTAAAGAATATTATCTCTTACAGGCTGAAGCGCAAAAGAAGAAAGATGAGGCAGAGGTCCAAGTAGATGTTGCTTACAGTGCTACTGAAGCTGCAAAATGGAGTATGGAAGGATGGAGCTTGGGAAGCTGAATTCCATACAATGCCTTCTATTTGCTGCTGCCAGAAGACCCCTTGCATACCTTCAGGAGATTCCATCTTAAAGTCTAGGAGCCATGCTTCTTCAAGGGTGGTGCTTTGAGCTGTACTATTCTGGACTCATCCTCTTTGTGGCTTGATGTAGCGACTGTATAAAATAAAGCCCTTTTCTTGGGAATTCAGCACAGTTTTTTTCTGAACAATTGTTGAATAATCAGTAAAAGGTTTGAAATTATAGAGGTTTTAGTTATTTCAGTTCTATTTGGAAATTTCATTTGCAGCTATTAGTTAATGGTACTTTAAAACTTGCTTATACAGAGCTATTATGCTGCAATCTAGTCATGGGTTAGGTAAAGATAGGATCCAACCATCTTCAGGTTGAAAGATGAGAATTGCTACTTTGTGGAAGCCCTTTGGCATGGAAGCATTCTGCATTCAACCTGTTAGTGCTGTTTTCTGAACGATTTTTGCTGGGAAATAAGTGCTTAGACCAGAATCAACTTGGAAGACCTCATGCTATCAGATCTTCAGCAATTCATAATCTTTCTCTGGGGTGTATATCTTTGCTAGATAGCAACAGTATATTCTTACTCAAATATGAATACTGCTTCTCTATATATAAAGGATCTCCTTGGGCTAAAAAAGGTTGACAGCCTGTCTATTGCTAGAATTAAAAAAGAATGCCATAAGGGACCATTAACAGGTAAAAATGTATATGTGACTTTCATCCTCTATTAGGTATATTTAGTGAGTTTCTTATACATGTCATGGCAGGATTGTAAGTCAAAATTGAGCATTTTCATTGCATTGTGCCATCAATTTGACTGACGTATGTTGATCCTCTCTGGTTTCCTAAGATTTGCCATTGCCTTCACCTAAGGCTGAAAGAGTAATTTGTCTAAGGTCACACAATGCATTTCCATGTTTGAATGCATTTTAACTTTGGTCCAGCACAAAACCACTACACTAGTTCTCAAGCAAGTTGTGAACCATTCTTTTTGGAAATACCAGGTCCTATAAATTCTGCTATTTTGGGGGCATGAGGGAAGATCTGAAGAGTGACTGGTAGTCTTTCCCTGCTTCCAGTTTTTCTGCATGAGGTAAGAGAAGTTGAAAATAGTGAAAATTTTATATGCCCCCTTTTAAAAGGACAGTATTGAGTTTGAGAAAATTCACAACTTGTTTTGTACAATAAGCTTGCTTTTCCAGAGAACTATAGAAACAATAGGTTTAACAAATGGATCAATAATTGGAATTAATAAATTAAACGTACAGGTTGAATGTCTTATTAAAATGTTCTGTACAGGTGGCAGGCTGATACTTTTGCTTTGTGGTGGGTCAGTGCATATATATATATATATAGTTCCATGCACAAAAAAAGTAAAAATACTGCATAAAAGTTAAAATTAGCTTATGAGTACAAGGTGTCTGAAACATTTCAGATTTTAGACTTTGATCCCATTTATGTGTGTGTATTCATAAAATCCGAAGTACTTCTAGTTTCAAATACAGTAGAGTCTCACTTATCCAACACTCGCTTATCCAACGTTCTGGATTATCCAACGCATTTTTGTAGTCAATGTTTTCAATATATCGTGATATTTTGGTGCTAAATTCATAAATACAGTAATTACTACATAGCATTACTGCATATTGAACTACCTTTTCTGCCAAATTTGTTGTCTAACATGATGTTTTGGTGCTTCATTTGTAAAATCATAACCTAATTTGATGTTTAATAGGCTTTTCCTTAATCCCTCCTTATTATCCAACATATTCGCTTATCCAACATTCTGCCGGCCCGTTTATGTTGGTTAAGTGAGACTCTACTGTACTTCGGATAAGTCATACACTCAGCCTACAATAGCATTTTAAAGTATCTTTCAGAGTGTTCAAAGGCTTTCATGGCCAGAATCACTGGGTTGCTGTGAGTTTTCTGGGCTGTATGGCCATGTTACAGAAGCACTCCTGTTGTTTCACTCACATCTATGGCAGGCATCCTCAGAGGTAGGAGCCATGGGTTTTTTTTTCTTCATATCAGGAGCAACTTGAGTCGCTTCTGGAGTGAGAATTGGCTGTCTGCAAGGACGATGCCCAGGGGACGCTCAGATGTTTTACCATCCTTGTGGGAGGCTTCTCATGTCCACGCATGGAGCTGGAGCTGATAGAGGGAGCTCATCCAGGCAGCCATCAGATCAGCAACCCAACCTTCAAGTCACGCTTTAATCCAGTACGCCATCGAGGGCTCATGGTGGCGCAGTGGGTTAAACCCTTTTGTCAGTTGAACTGCTAGCCTGAAGGTTGCCAATCTGAATCTCTGAATCTCCTGTCAGCTCAAGTTTGAGGGGACGTGAGAGAAGCCTCCCAGAAAGATGGTAACACATCCAGGCATCCTGAGCAACATCTGCAGATGGCCAATTCTCTCACACCAGAAGCGACTTGCAGTATGTTCTCAGTTGCTTCTGACAATAAAATCCTCAAGAGGTGTGAGGTCTGTTGGAAACTAGGCAAGTGGGGTTTATCTGAAAAGTCCAGGTTGAGAGAAAGAATTCGCCTGGGCATGTGTGAATGTTTCAATTGGCCACCTTGATTAGCATTGGATGGCCTTTCAGCTTCAAGATTTGGCTGCTTCCTACCCGGGGGATCCATTGTTGGGATGTGTTAGCTGGCTCTGATTGTTGCCTGTCTGGAATTCCCATGTTTTCTGAGTGTTGTTCCATAAGTGATCACAGACGGAGTTCAAAGCAAAAAAAAAATTTAGTCAGTAGCGCCAGGGGCTAAGCAGCTGTAGGGACGTTAGTTACACTATAGCGCGGCTGCTTGGTTATGGGCCTTTATTCCGCCAAAGGTTTCCTCCGAGTCTCGTGCGGCTAAGAACTCGCGGAGGAAGGGAAAGCCCTCGGCGGAAGAAACGATAGAGCACTTCCGGTAGGGGTGGCTAGACGGGTGCTCCCGCGCCGGAAGGGGCTGCGCTTGGCTTGGAGCGGAGGAGGTCGGAGTGACGGGAGTGGGTGAAAGCGGGAGGAGCGGCCGGGTTGGTCAGCAGGCCTTGGCTTCGCCCCGCTGGGTCCTGGGAGCCTGGCCGTGTGGCCCGTCTCCTTTCCTGAGGCGGGAGGTCAGGGCCGGGCTCCCTCTGCCGCCTCCTCCTGCTGGTGCTTTTGTCTGGCGGGCTTTTGCGCTCTCCCTGCCTCGCTCCCGAGCATTGGCTCGGGGAAGCCCTCCTCCTCCTCTCTTTTTCAAGGGAAGGGAAGGGTGGGATGGGGCTCCAGGGAACCAGGAAGCCGCGGAGTTGGCGGGAAGAAGGGCCCCGCATCGCCATGGACTGAGGCCAAAGAGGTCTGTTCCTCTTCTTTTCTTATACCGACACCCTCCCTCACTCTCCCGGCAGCACCTGCCCCGGAAATACCGTAAAACGGACCCACATGTTCGCAAGTCGAGTTGGAAAAGTTTTTGCTGGCTGTACCTGCACTGTAGAACCCATGCAGAAAGATTCACTGTAGAAGACAATTGTTTCCCTCCCCAGTATTGCTGTGTAGGGAGCTTCTAGGCAGAATTCATAACCCTGTTTTCAGGAGCTTCAAGTTTTCATTTGAGGGGATGGAGGCCAGGTTAGGAAAATCAGATGGGCTTTGATAGTGCCGGGCTGTGGCGCAGGCTGTTGAGCAACCAGCTGCAACAAATCACTCTGACCAAGAGGTCATGAGTTCGAGGCCAGCTCGGAGCCCCGTGTTTGTCTTGTCTTTGTTCTATGTTAAGGCATTGAATGTTTGCCTTATATGTGTAATGTGATCCGCCCTGAGTCCCCTTCAGGGTGAGAAGGGCGGAATATAAATACTGTAAATAAATAAATAAATAAATAATAGTGACATAGTGAAATATAGTAGGATGCGGAACTGGAGGTTGCATCTAGGATTAGAGGGAGGGAAGAAAACGTAGATTCCCCAAGCTATTAATAATCAGATACATAAATAAGGATACCTGTAAGGTATGGAAAAATGTCTTCATTTAGAGCCCTGATTATGAGAACAGAATAGTTAAAATGTGTTGATTGCCCTCATTGGGTGACTTTGTATACACACACTTTCCTACAATGCCAGTCAATGAGATCCTACACTGCCCCACACCTACGTAAACCTAGGCTGCATGGCACCCTAAACACATAAAACAATAACTGTTACTCAGAGAACATGCTATACCTACTTTATTTGATAATCCTGTGCAACACCTGTTAATTTTCATTCAGTGTAGACCTTCTGAGCCTCAAGAACCCCAAAATGCTGGTACAGTAGAGTCTCACTTATCCAACACTCGCTTATCCAACGTTCTGGATTATCCAACGCATGTTTGTAGTCAATGTTTTCAATATATCATGATATTTTGGTGCTAAATTCATAAATACAGTAATTACTACATAGCATTACTGCATATTGAACTACTTTTTCTGCCAAATTTGTTGTCTAACATGATGTTTTGGTGCTTAATTTGTAAAATCATAACCTAATTTGATGTTTAATAGGCTTTTCCTTAATGCCTCCTTATTATCCAACATATTCGCTTATCCAACGTTCTGCCGGCCCATTTACGTTGGATAAGTGAGACTCTACTGTATTAGGTAAGAGATATGTTGAAGGTCTTTGCAGAATCTAAGGACATTTAATAGCAAGTTGGTTGTGTTATGCTAGATGAGTGCTTTATTCATTTGCAGCAATTTAATTTTTTTAAATTTATATTTCACCCCACTGATAATGAGACTTGGTGTCAGATTTATTATTATTATTAAAATGTAAGTTGGTTTGCTATTCACAGCCACTAATGTCCTGCTTATCCAACGTTCTGCCGGCCCATTTACGTTGGATAAGTGAGACTCTACTGTATTAGGTAAGAGATATGTTGAAGGTCTTTGCAGAATCTAAGGACATTTAATAGCAAGTTGGTTGTGTTATGCTAGATGAGTGCTTTATTCATTTGCAGCAATTTAATTTTTTTAAATTTATATTTCACCCCACTGATAATGAGACTTGGTGTCAGATTTATTATTATTATTAAAATGTAAGTTGGTTTGCTATTCACAGCCACTAATGTCCTGCTCTTGTAATCCTGTATTCAGAGCACAGTCATTTGGGACTGCAAATGCTACTGAAGCACAAACCAGTAATAACTATGTGATTCTTGTAAATATTTGAAATTGGGCTGTTGTAATGAAGGCAAAAAATTGTAGAACTAGGAAAGAAGAGAGAAGACAACCCAGCTGTGTATGTCTATGTGAAGTGTTTTGTTCAGGCCTGGAGTCAAATGGCAACAGTAAGGGAAAGAATTAGGAAAAATTAAAATTACGGTATTGAGGCCATTCTAGCCAAGCAAATACTGAAAGAGACCCATATAAATAGACAGTAAGATACATGTATTAAATGAAAGAATATTACACATGCCAACAAAACATTTTCCCTTTATATCCCTGTACAGTAGTTTGACTTCATTTCTCAGCCCAGACGGGGCTAGAAAAAGATGCCTGACCGCGACAACAGCTATAACGGTAGTGGGAATGATGAAGCGAGTGCCAATTCCTATGTCATCTGCCGAGATTTCTTGCGTAATGTCTGCAAGCGAGGCAAGCGCTGTCGTTTCCGCCACCCTGATATCAATGAGGTGACAAACCTGGGAGTCAGCAAGAACGAGTTCATCTTCTGCCACGACTTCCAGAACAAGGAGTGTGTCCGCATCAACTGCCGCTTCATCCACGGCACCAAGGAGGATGAGGACTGCTACAAAAAGACCGGGGAGCTTCCCCCGCGACTCCGCCAGAAAGTGGCAGCTGGGCTTGGCCTTTCCCCAGCTGATCTCCCTAACAGCAAGGAGGAGGTACCGATTTGTAGGGACTTCCTCAAGGGGGATTGCCAGCGTGGAGCCAAATGTAAATTTCAGCATTTGCAGCGGGATTATGAGTATGATGCCCGGGGCCTGGCTACCCGGGAGCAGGGCATCACCACTCCTGTGCGTCGGTATGACCCATATGATCCGATGTATGACTCTGACCGGTGCTATGATGACCACGATCCTGTGCTCAAGCGGCGGCGGGTAGATGGGCTCCATTTTGAGACTTATGAGTACAACTTCACCAGTCCACGTACAGTAGAATACCGGCTTTTGGAGGAAGAAAATATCATGCTCCGGAAACGTATTGAGGACCTCAAGAAGCAGGTGAACAATCTCCTGGCCACAAATGAGGTTCTCCTGGAACAGAACGCCCAGTTCCGCAATCAGGCCAAGGTGATGACTCTCAGCTCCACTGCAACAGCCACTGAGCAGACTCTGGCACCCACGGTGGGCACTGTCACCAACTACAATCATAGCATTGCCCAGACTCACACTACCTTGAGTAGCCAGGCTCTGCAGCCACGGCCTGTCTCCCAGCAGGATTTGGTGGCTCCAGCTGGAGCACAGGCAGCCCCTCCCAGCAACGCAGCACCTCCTATGAACCCTGAAATCACCCCACTGTCAGCAGCTCTGGCTCAGACAATTGCTCAGGGGATGGCTCCACCTGTCTCCATGGCACCAGTAGCTGTTTCAGTGGCTCCAGTGGCTGTATCTATGGCTCAACCCTTGGGGGGCATCACCATGAGCCATGCCACCACGCCCATGGTGACATACCCCATAGCGTCTCAGAGTATGAGGATAACAGCCATGCCTCACTAGCTTACATCCAGGCGAGGTGCCCTCATTCAGTCTGTGCTACCCCTAAGTCAAGGGGAAATGCTTACAAGGATCTAGTTCTGTCCTGTTGAAGGATATAGAAAAGATAATGAAATTGGTTTCAAATGTGAATCTGAAAGTCACCAGAATTCTCATCTCTACACACTGGGGAAGGACAGTCGCTTGGGCCGACAATTTTCCTCAAGCAAGCATATGTGCCCCCCCCCCCCAAAAAAAAAAAAAAAAACAGCAAGACTCAGGGATGACAGAACTAGCAAAACAATTTGGAGAGTGCAGTAATCTCATAGCCTCTGTGTGTGTTTTGTATCTCTTTTGCAGCTTGTCCATCCTCATGGAATTTACCCACCAAATCCTTTGAGTGTATTAATTCAGCAAATTGCCCTGCTTAATGGAAACATTGCTTGCACACACATGCTTATTACTCTGGTGGACTAGAGAAAATACATTTATACTCCCTAGTACTTGCCACTGAGAAGGAGAGAGGCTTTTGTTGACTTGGTCAGAGAAAAGGCTGAGGCTCAAAGAGTGCTAGCTCTAAAAACAGCAAAGACAGAGGTAGACTTTTCTTGGAGTAGTATTGCAGGCTCTCATATTTAATCTAATTGGTCTCTTTTGCTATAATATACAGATGAATGGAAAAGTCCCAGAAAAGACCAGATGTAATATGGTTTCCTTCTGACTTGACCGGGAGTGTAAGTTAAAATTGTGTGTTTAGAAAGAGCAGAGTCAACGTGCTTAGTGTTACTAAAGCTTTTTGAGTAGAGGTGATTGCAGAGATATACAAAAATTGCATTTTTGTATTCATTTCTGAGTTCTTAAAGAGCCTAGGATGTAGTGACAGGATCTCTTGGAACCACCCAAAATATGGGCATCTTAATTTCTTATTCATACTTGCAGGGTCACCTGGTGCCTTGTAATATCAGAATCCATTAATGAGTTGTCTCCCATTCTCTTCTTTCCACCGCAGTCTTTACTGCCTTCTGCCTGTATTTCATGTCTGAATTTCTCTCACTTCCAAATAATTCGTTACTTGTAGGGGCTTTTCTGCTCTGCACTGCTTCATGTTTTGTTAAACAAAACAACACACTTCAAAAAAATACAAGAAACCTCCCCCCATATGTTTTTATTTGGTCTTTTGGCTTCATCTTGATACCTTTTTATTAGTTGATGTGAATGTGAATTTCAGCTCCTCCTTGGGTTAAAAGTAGCCTTTGCATCTTTGTGTTACATTTGGATTGGTTTTTATTAGAAGGTTTTTTTAAAAAAATGAGGGAAATGTTTCATGACCCAGCTGTTTCTACTGTTAACAGTGCAAATGTTTTCAGCTATTAAAGCAAATGTACAGTCATCACAAATATTCAGTGGTTATATGATTTTATATATAGATGTTAAAATGCTTATTTTCTTACTCTTTCCCTGGTGTGTTGCTTGATCTACGTGCATTTTAAAATTTTCTTTCTGAAAATGTTTGAATCTTGAAATATATTCTACTGTGGTTTCCTAAACATTAACAGTATTACAGGAGAGAATGGGAGAATGAAAGTGAATGTATGGGAATGGGTCTAGAAGAGTCTTGATTTTAGGGGAAATTGTAACCTTATTTATTTATTTATTTATTTATTTATTTTATGTGTCACTTTTCTCCCCCAGGGAGAATTGATTTCCAGTCCTTGAAGATTGAGGTCAATCAAGATTGACCACCTTGATTAATTTAACTAGGCTGCTAACCTAGGAAGATATCCCTTTTCTGTCAGTGTTAGAATGGATTTAGAAACTTGAGAAGGATATCATCACGTATGTTAACCAAAGGTTTTGTTTTATACTTGCTTATTCAGGTTTAGGTTTGTTTGGGGTTGTAGACTTGGGGTTGTGGAATCTGACTTAAATTACCCATCTACTAGAGAGATCTTTGAGCATTTTGCTTATCTAATATTGTTTTGTACACTACTGTTTAAGCGACTCTACGCATGGGTCCCTTGAGAAACCCTGATTATTTGAGTCCGAGTCATCAGCTCAAGTCTTGCAAACTTAGGCCTGTGGTTCTTTTAGCTGTGGCAACCCACTATAATGTGGTTTTCTTTTTCTGTTTCAACACTATCAAATGCTGTCATTTTTACCAGGGCATCATTTTTTCTCATTATATGTCCAAAATCCAATAGCCTCAGTTTAATCATGTAGACTCCTAGGCTTGATTTTGTCCTTCGCCCATTTATTTAACTTGCTGCATGTAGCATGCACAGGTTTCGCTTCTTGAGGTATAGCACCAGACGTGGTTGGGCAAAGATGAAAGAGCAGCTGAATTTAATATTGTCATAATCTATGACAAGCTCTTATGCATATGACATTCACTGCACATTAAATAAGAAGGATGAATATTTATATTGTGAGACACATTCAGTACATTCAAGTTGTTTCCTGCCTGTGTGTAAGTGAAATTAGATTTTTTTTACAAAATGTAATCTATATATAAAAATGTAATGTGCCGTTTTACTATGGAGTAAACAACAAAACCACTGAACCCAATCACACCAAATTTGGCCACAAAAGACATAGTCATCCAAGCTATTTTTTTCAAACAAAAAAACTCAGAAAAACACAATTTAGAGGACGAGGAAGAGCTGTTCCCCTCCCCCCGCGCTGCAGCCAGAAGGATAGGCCCTGCCCCCTTTAGGCCCCACCCACTTCATCTCCTAGCAACCCACAATGGCCTGGGGACAGGCAGAGTTAGGCCTCACTTAGGCTTCTTCCACACTGCCTATAAAATGTAGATTATCTGATTTGAACTGGATGATATGACAGTGTAGACTCAAGGCCCACACAGCTGGACATGAACAGCATTTTTTTTTGGGGGGGGGGGGGAGAAAGTTGTATAAAAAGTTGTAAAAAAAGCTAAGGGCAACAAAGTAAAGTAAGGGTGAGGTGTTATGTCCTTCACACTCTTTTGATGTAAAAAGCAGACTCCTTACTTTATAGGCAAATGTACAGATGTTTGGTTACATTGACTTTTGCCTAGTGAGGTAGAAATATTCCTTATCTAGAGAAGTGGTTACTGCAGTAATAAAGAACATGAGGTTGTAAAGGAGAGAACCAATGTTTTGTAATGGTTTGAACACTGGACTCAGACTTTGAAGACCAGGTTTGAATTCCTGTTCAATTGCGAAAACCCATTGGGTGGCCTTGGGCAAGTCACACTCTCAGCCTCAGAGGAAGACAAAATCAACCCTCCTCTAAACTACCTCCTCTAAACTAAATGTTATATTAGGGCAGGCACAATTTTGCCAAGAAAACCCCATGAAATGTTATATTAGGGCAGGCATGGGCAAACTTTGGCCCTCCAAGTGTTTTTGGGCTTCAACTTCCACAATTCCTAACAGCCTACCGGCTGTTAGGAATTGTAGGAGGTAAAGCCCAAAAACACCTGGAGGGCCAAGGTTTGCCCTTGCCTGCTTTAAATTGTCATGGGTGGCTCCTCTGATACAGTCAGCCTTATACATTTCTCGGTGTTAAAGATGTGGAACCCCCATAAAAGTGGGGAAACCGTGAGGAAAAAATTCATTTTTGTTTAACTGAAAGAAATATCTCTTTAGGAATCTCTTATTCCTCCACCATGACATTATAGAATCGTATTGGAAGATCCAGAGAGAACATTTCAATCAAACCCACCAATATGGAGGCCTAACTGTATGTTAAATATTCATGTATTTGGAGAAGGTGCATATGTGTTAATACAGAAAAGGATTTTGTAACAGCACCACCTGCTGGGTGAGTTGGTGTTATATTTTCAAATGTTCATAAAGGATATTCCATCTTCTGAGGTAAGTCCTTGATCGTGGACTTTTAGTAGCAAAACTGAGGTAAAATGTCTGCCACATTGACAAGGATAAGGGGAACTGAGGAAATAGGAAAATAATATTTTCAAATGTTCAGAAATATTTTATTTTTTTGAGGTAAGTCATTGGTCATGGATTTTAGGCGGCAGAGCTGAAGTAAAATGTCGGCCGTGCTGACAGGAATAAGAGGAACAGGCGAAGAAGACGAATCCCTGGAAAAAAGCTGTGAAACAGGGAAGGTAAATGTTGAGTTCAGTGAGTTCACTGCTGAAAGCAGAGAAAGCCATGAATCTAGGAATTTGAGGGAAGATACAAGCAGCAGCCATGTTTTTTAAAAAAAAACCAAAGCTGCAAGAGTATTCGAAATGAGAAAAGATAGTGGCAGCAGATGGCCCTCAGAAATGGTCAACATGTAAGACAAGCCCACAAAGAAAGGTTGGGTTGGTGAAGTCAGTGATGTGAGGGACATATGCTTAGAAATGTGGCTTCCATTACAAAATGGTGGATGGGATATACTATGCAGCATGATTTCTGTTCCTGGGTTATAAATGTCATTTCCTAATTGGTTCTACGGTATGATAAAAACATGAAAAACGTTAAACTGCAAAAACTGTTTCTGCAGGATATCCTGCAGCACATTTTGCTACAGTTTCTCAATGAATATCTCATCGAGTCTTAACCAATTCAGCGTAGTTTGTGGCGGCCACAAAAATGAAGTTTCTGGAGTGTAACAACTACTTTCAAAGTAAGGACCACACAATTAAACAGGAAACAATACTTTCAACCCAGGAACAGTTTTTCAAATTGTGTTACATAGTGTTATTGAAGGATACCAAAGTAACACTGAACAGGTGATAAGTACTCAGGTTGCTAGGCCTATAAAAATAATGTCTTACAGTTACAGCTCCAATCCCCAGTAGTTACTGTCATAGCTGCAGTTCGTAAAATATTTTTCAGTTTCTCAATGGATTCCTTCAGTTATTCATAAAATCGGAATGCTACTAGAAACATTTCGGAAAGGCATAACCTTTTTAGGGATCATAACCTTTTGGAAAACCAGAATCTCTAACCTTTTGAAGAAAAATGGCATTCACAACCATTTGAAAATCATAACCTTTTGTTAAAATATGATCTTCCAGAGAAGAGCCAAAAACGTGTTTGAGTAAAATAATATTTTCAGTGGTATATATCCACATGTACTTATGCAAGGCAATTTGGCTTTCAGTTGTTAGGCTGATAACTTAGTTGTCTTTGATCTGTTAGGAACAGATTATGCCAATGCACAAAATATGGCATTTCTTAAGAATTCTTTTCAATGCCCAAAAACATCTTCCATAAAATGTCTTGTTTCTATATCATGCTCTTAGGAGACAAAAATAGACTTTATTAAAAGTAACATCTCATTTACTCACAACCTTCATGTATTCAGCATATAGGTACTTGTCAATCCCGTTACAGATCAATTTGAAGTGGTTTCTCTGTGCAGGTAACACAGTGCATCTTCCTTATAATCAACAGCAACATGAATTTTCTCTTAACAGTCCAAAGTCAAAATGGAGTCTGAGCTCTGACCAGTCCCAAATCTGATCATGTGGTCTGCGGCCCCTCCCACAACCTCAAGAAACATAAAGGGGAAGCTGCATGCCAAAACATACATGTACAGTACAGTAAGCAAACAGAATAATATACAAAACAAATTACTAGTGGAGGCTTGAAGAAATATGCTATTTCCAACACCACAGGCCTGTATGTTACAAATTCTGCCCCCTTGACAGAATTACTTTTCCTTCAAAGTATCAATGAACAGTTCAATTCTATATATGTCTACTCAGAAGTAAATACAATTGAATTCAGCAAGACTTTCTTTTCAGAAAGTGGATATAAAATGGATTGTAGTCCAAAAGATAAAAGTTATTCTGGAAGGAGAATTTTCGCTCATCTACAATGTCACCAACATATATAAATGAATGTGCCTCCTTCCCAGTCTCAACTGGAGGAGGAAGATCATATTTGCAGGAAGGGAATAGGTTGTTACACAGCATGCAACAACAAGGCTATTTCTTGGTGGCTATTTCATCAGATAAATGTAATATTAAAATGCTAATTGTTAGCTCTCAATCTTCACACTGATGTAGAGGGATTTGTATTAGCCATGACTGACTTAACTGGTAATTGTATAAGTCACAACTGTCTGAATGCTTGTGAATCTAAACTAAATATGATCAGTTCTGGATCTAACCCATTATTTCTTTGAGTACTTTTCTATTTGATATTTATAGGGCACAGGATATTTTCTACATTTTTACCTGAATGTCATGAGCAGCAAGTCCATTAAATGAGAAACCTAGATAAAATTTTACGTTTTCATTTCCAGGTGGCACTGAATCAAAATGCAAAGGTAAAATTGGAACCCGCCCTGAGTGACCCATTGCAAAAACTCTGCCATCTTCTGTCCAACCATTGACTCTTTCCAGGATATTGTGTACGTCTGGGATTTTCCATACTTCGCCATTCTGCCAATTTTTCCGACGCTCATCTAGGGATCCTTTCATGAGTTTATCAATCTTTGTTCTGGACACAATTTTTGTCAAATCATAGCCTTTTCCCAAGAAAAATATGGTGTAGATTCTTTTCTTTCTTGGGGCAACATCTTTTATTTTGATGTCATGCAAGCGCTTCAAGGTATTAAGGGCAGACTTTAAGATGTCATCTTTATCTGAGGAAGAATCTTTGTCCAGTGCAGCGTCAGGCCAGTAAAGTAAAGTAAGCAAAAAATGAGCGCTGGCAGGGAAGATAGCGTGCCTCTTTTTAAAGAATCTCTTGCTGAATTCTCGGAGCGTCCGAAGGTTAAGGAGTGCGGAAGAACCAGGTGACAGACATGCAAGAGTAAAGTGGCACAATATATAATTTATAAGATCTGTATCATCCACATTTTTTGGGTTTGAGTACAAGCTTATTATTTTTTCTAGACTTTGAATGGATTTCTTATCATTTTTATCTGACAGGAATGAGAGAATAGTGGTGACATTTCCTCCACCATGTTTACAAATATTCATTTGTCTGATCAGCTGGGTTTCAGATCGTGCACCATTTTCTTCAATCAATGTACTGGAACTAAAGAACGTTGCATAAACCTTGCATTGTCTTTTGAGCCATCCTCTGGGATTATTAACTTGTTCTTCTCTCTTATCATCATCATCTGCTTGGTTTTTATCTGTTTGGAAATAACTTAGATCTTCTGAAATCCAGTCAAGAGCATTGTAAATATTCTGGCGTAAGCCTTTTAAGCGGCTGTGAAGATTTCCCCAAGGCTTCTTAATGTCTTCCGGGATGTAATCTGTAAGTAAATACTGAACAAGTTCAGGATTCTCTCCTTTTGCATCTTTAGGAAACACATCAAGGGTAGATAGTAGTTTCAGTAAGCGACATCCCACTTCTACCTCTCCAAAATACCCTGAGTTATTCATGGTGTCCCTCTCAGATTTTGCAGCTTGCTGTGTGGCTCTGAAGCACTTCATAGCCTTAAGGGCAATTTCTATAATTTCAGTGATATCTCTAGCAATCTCTTCATCTGATTTTTTGTCCACTATAAAGTTAAACCACTTCCTGTACACCTGCCCTTCTGTGTCTAAAATAAATGAATCATTTGGCAAGTGGGATTTTGCTACTTCCGCCCAAAATTTTGCATCCTCAAATTTTTCATAAACATAATGCAATCTGGCAAGTTGTTGCGCAAAGAACGCATCTTTTCCCAAGCATTCATACGCGTATTTTAACACTTCTATAGCTTTTTCAGGATTTTCTGTGGTACAGATATGCTCAATGAATGGAGAGAAAAGGCTGTCAGTGTTGTCGCCCCTACTCTTCTTGTCACGCCTTATAAACAGATCTCTGATGAATTTTATAAGTTCTTCCCTCCCAAATCGATGTTGAAGAAAAACTTTTTCTTGGAGAAGTTTCATGGCAATTTTACTCTGAGGCTGACTTCCGGAAAGCTGGCACAGTATTTCTTTTGCCACCAAGTGGTGGATTATCCGAATGGATGATATATATGTGGTCGTTTCTCTCAATTTAATGAAAATAAGCTGGGCCTGTTCACTTAAGTTACTTATGAAATCATATTGTCTCACTGATATTTCTTCATATGGCATAAGTCCCAGGAAAGCTTCACAGTGGGATAACGAGATGTAGGAATTATGGACGTAGAAATTGAGCAAGGCAACGTATCTCATTAAACTAGTTTCTTGGGAAGATAAGTCTATATCTTTAAGCAAGTGTTCCACAAATTCTCTCACATATGCTGGGTCAAACTCATTGCTCATGAGAACAAATGTGAGTATATATTCCAACTTAAAATCCTTTTGATTTTCAAATTTTTCTAGCTTTGTTCTGAACTGGTTTTTCTCTTGGTCTGTCAGTTTGTGAGTAACAGACACTGTATCCAAAGGAGATGCTTTGCAAAATTTATTAGGGGCATTGGACCGTTTACAACACAGAAGGATGAAGGAAGGCTTGGAAGAATGTTTTTTATTAGGCCCCATGGAATTCATTAAAGTATAGATTAAATCTTCAAAGTACTCTTCATCATAATCTTCCACCAAAAGGAGGACGGGGAGACAGTTTTGGGGGTCTTTTTCATCATAATGTCGGAAGTCAACTGCATGCTGACAGACAGTAGCGACTGGGAATGTGGTTTTGATGACAGCACATCGCAAATCGGTCCTCTGTTTCCACAGCACTTGCCTGGCTATGGTACTTCCTCCGCTCCCGGGTTCGTGGAACACTTTCAGTTTCACTACGGAATGCTGGAACAGGCTCCCGTATATCACATCATTCAACATTCTCGATAGCTCCTTAGAGGCTTCCCTTTCGATAATTTCCCCACACTTCCTTTTATCAGCAAGCCAAAAATTTTTCCAACTGACTTTTTTACCCCGATAAAAGGTTTCATCTATCATCTGTATTTCTTTTGTACTCAGAAGGTCTAATATGATATCATCACATTGATCAGCACACAAAATTTCAAGAGAATACATTTTCTCTTCTTCAAGTGTGGGAAGTAGACACAGACCCTTTGTGGAAACAGGTAAATGCCTGTAATTGGTTGTACAAGGCAGTTTGCTTTGGATAGTAGCATCCACATGGCTTAGCTTCATGCCTACAATACTCTGCTGCTCTAGTGTCTCAATGCTGCAGGATGCCTGTGCTAGATTAGCCCATTTTTCATAGTTTTCTCTAGACTCAGAAAGGCATATTATGAAATCCATGCCATTCATTTCACTGTAAAATTCATGGAAGGTGTCTACGATTGGTTTCTCCACAGGCGAAAAAAGTAAGAAGAGCACCTTAAAAGAGCCCTTTGGGAGGAGATCGTCACAGATAAAAGATACTGCCTTTTTCAGGTACTTTCTCTTAGTTCTAATCCAAGTGTTCTCATCACATGCCTTTTCATTCCCAGGGAAGTCACTGCGCCCATTGCAAAATATCCAACTTTTCTTAACAAATAAGCAGAGATGTTTTGAGAAGTCATTTGTGCTCATCTTGTTGTCATTGGAATAATCTTTCAAGAAATGAGAAGTAGTTGCATGGTATTTTTTGTACTTGAAGTACAAACCTGATATGCTGGAGTCTTCATCAAAATCAAATACACAGAAAATGTTAATGTGCCTCAAAAAATCAATAGACTTGATGTCTTCCTCTCCACATTTGTTGGCAACAAGAATGTACCACACAGAGCTGTCTAAACAGCTTTTGCCATCTGTCAATAAGACAGATAATTTTCGCCCTAAATTTTGAGGGCTATCTGTTTGATTTTTGTGATTGAATGTTTCAGCCTTCTTCCTCCAATGGTCTCTTTCTTGTAAATCCTGAATGAATTTTATGAGATTATCATTTTTTACTGGTTCAGACTTTGAACCAACTCTTTGGAAAGCAATTTTATCCCTTTCAAAATTTATCTTATTGCTTTTTTCAATAAAATCTGGTATGCGTACTTGAAATAGCTTTCCTTTTACAATGTCGAATAATGGTTCAATGTCAACTTCTACTACAAAAAACTGTTCATGGCTATCTGTCGAAATAACTTCAATAAAAACAGGGGGGTGAATACATTGTCTTGCAGTAGCATGAACACTGGACTCAAAACATTTTTCTATGTAATCCAAAGCATCCACATACATTTCTGTCTCTCTTATTGGTATTCCAATGATTTGTCCATGTGTCCGGTTCTTTTCCTTATCACGGTCCATCACCCCAAAGTGAATAGTGCCATTTGTTCGGATGTTCAGGCAGGCAGACGCAAACTTTATAACTTCACGGGCAAATTTTACTTGAAGTCTTGGTCTGTCCAGCATGGCAGCTGTATCAAATGATTTGTATTCATGACAAGGAATGATTAGATCATGGCTTCCTGTTTCTGGAGCAAAAACTGAATTTTTAACATACTTAAAATTAATGTCAGTGCTCTTGAATGGCCTGAATGGGCTCAGGCGTACTGGATCAAGTGGAACGGAGATATTCACTGTGCTTTCCATTTCGCTGTGAGTGTCACTTGAGTGTGTTGTGTTTTTTTCGTTTGAGCACTGTGGTTTTAAAGATCCACGTGGCAAAGAAGCTGGTTTAAGGTCAGAGGCGGGTTTGTGTTTGTTTTCCTCTTGGTTCCCTTTTTTTTCTTCAGTTGATGAGTCTGACTCTTTTGGATATTTGCTCTCTGAATGAGTTTTGTTGTGGTCTAATGCAGTCACTCCTCCAATCTTGTCTTGATAGCCAATATTCCCTTGCAAAAGTTTATCCCTTTTCTGTATTAGTATGTGAATCTGGCCTTGTTTCATACCCATTCCCTTGAGAAATTTATCATCTAATATTTTAAGTGCTGGACCAGTTACTTCCTCTTCGCAGAGCTTTTCAACATACACTTTCTTAATCCCAATGGATTCAAGCCAGTACTTCACATGACTCTCATTCCATTCATCCAGAGGTAAGTCAGTGTAATCTGAAAGTAAAAAAAATAAATAAATATCCTGACATTGTAGAATTAAAATTCTACATATATTTATCTAAAAATTCACTTTTAGAAAAATGAAAATCCAGTAATTGAAAGCTCTCAGAATTTATGAAATGGAGATTATCTGCTATTAGGGCAGGTGAATGCCAAAGAGAGAGACATGACTTTGGTTCAATCATTCTCAGTTTTTGCATTTTTATTATATACTAACTTGGGGACCCGGTGATGCCCAGGTTATTTGAAAAAGGCATTGTTTGTTTTTGGATGTTAGGTATTCTTAGTTTGGTGTGGGTAAACTACAATTCCCATGTTTCTCTGGATGCAGGTGAACTACAACTCCCAAAATGAAGGTCAATTCTCCCCCAAACTGTGCAGTATATTCATTTGGTCATGGGGGTTCTCTGTGCCAGCTTTGGTCCTGGTCCATCATTAGTGGGGTTCGGAGTGCTCTTTAATTGCCGGTGAACTATACATCCCAGTACCTACATCTCCAAAATGTCCAAGCCAATTCCCCTCAAAATTCACCAGTATTCAAACTTGGGCATATTGGGTATGCATGCCAAGTTTGGTCCAGATCCATCACTGTGGGATTCATAGGAGAGTATAGCCTTTCTACTGGTGTACTGTGCGCCTAATGCACCAGTGGACAGCCTATCACAGCTGCTGGAGGTTGTGTCGGAGTGGGCCTTGAGGTTCCCCAGGCTTATTGTTTTGGGGGACTTCAATGTCCACATTGAGGCAGGCTCCTTCTCCTCAGCAGCTGAAGACCTAGTGTCGACCATGGCGACACTAGGACTCTCACTTTATAATACTGGGCCTACACATCAGGCTGGCCACACACTAGATTTGATCTTCAGAGTTGGAATCCAAGTGACTCTAACCTCCGTTTCGGAGGTCCCATGGTCGGACCACTGTGCCCTAGGAATCCGTATAGAGCACACCAACCCACCCAGCCTGGGCGCCAAACCTATTTGGGTTTGCCCGAAGAGACTTATGGAACCGGTCAGGTTCCTGAATGCTCTAAAGGCCATAGAACCTGTCAGCAACTCACTGGAGGTGCAAGTGGATATATGGAACACCAAATTATCCAATGCACTCTATGAGATCGCCCCTAGACTCCCTCTCCGACCCCGTAAGAATCAGTCTCCTTGGTTTCCTGAGGAGCTCCATGCAATGAAACGAGAGAAGAGACGGCTAGAGATTGTGTGGCGGGAACGCCGTGACGAGGAATCAAAAGCAGCTTATAAGAAGTTCAGAGAGTCTTATGAGCAGGCTATCACCGAGGCAAAAAATTCGTATTATGCTTCCTTGATAGCGTCTGCGAGCTCACACCCAGCACAATTATTTAAGATCATTAGATCCCTGACAAGAGTCCCTTCTGTTCCAAACAATAATGATCTGGCTCCTTCTGCTGAGGTTTTCCAGATCTCACTTCTCCGCTGGGAACTCCCTGCCACGATGGATACAGTAACTGAACTTGAGACTCCGTGGCCACTCACTGGGCCCATCCTCGACCGGTTTACCCCACTGGATGCAGAGGCTGTCGACAGGATCATGACTGCAGCTAGGCCGACCACCTGCTCCCTTGATCCATGTCCCTCCTGGCTAGTAAAATCCTGCCTAGAGGGATTACGTGAACCTCTGTTGAATATAATAAATAGCTCCCTTGAGCAAGGAGTTTTTCCAGAGGGTTTAAAAGAGGCGTCGGTATCTCTGCTGCTGAAGAAACCAGACTTAGATCGTTCAGTTCCCGCTAGCTACCGCCCAGTCTCGAACTTTCCGTTTCTGGGTAAGGTGGTTGAGAGGGCAGCAGTCGAACAGTTGCAGCAGTTCCTTAATGACACAGCCGGATTTGACCCCTTCCAGTCTGGCTTCCGTAGGAGGCACGGGATGGAGACTGTGCTGGTTGCCATCACAGACCAACTTTGCTGCCAGAGGGATCAAGGCAGATCAGCGCTGCTCGTGTTATTGGATCTCACAGCAGCATTTGATACGGTCGACCACAATCTATTGACCCACCACCTAGCCATGACGAGGGTTAGGAGATACCCCTGAAATGGGTGTCCTCTTTCCTCCAGAATCGGGGACAGCGTGTGGTGAGGGGAGGGATGGTTTCCGAGAGGTCTCCGCTAACTTGTGGGGTCCCGCAGGGAGCTATTCTCTCTCCTCTGTTATTTAACATCTATATGCGACCGCTTGCCTGACTGGTGAGAAGCTTTGGGCTTGAGTGCCACCAGTACGCTGATGACACTCAGCTCATTCTGAGGATGGAGGGCCAGCCGGACTCCGTACCCGATAGTTTCTATCAGTGCCTTGAGGCTGTTACCGGATGGTTGCGTGCCAGCAGGTTGAGGGTGAATCCAGTGAAGACGGAGATCCTTTGGCTGGGCCGTCCGGGGGGGAGGGAGATCCAGGTGCCTACCCTGGATGGTGAGACACTACGTCCTTCATCTTCTGTAAATAGTCTTGGTGTCTTACTGAACCCTCTGCTCACAATGGAGGCCCAGGTCTCTGCGGTGAGCAGATCTGCGTTTTTCTATCTATGTCAGGCTAGGTGACTGGCTCCCTACCTATCTAGGAACGACCTGGCTACGGTGATGCAGGCGATGGTTATCTTGAGGCTTGACTACTGTAATGCCCTCTATATTGGCCCCCCTTTGTCAGTGATCCGGAAACTGAAGCTGGTGCAGAATGCGGTGGCTCGTCTTCTCGCCGGGGTGCCGGCATGGTGGTGTATCACCCCAATCCTTCAACAGTTGCACTGGCTTCCGATTGAGCACCAGATTACTTTCAAGGTGTTGGTACTAACTTTCAAGGCCTTACATGGTCTAGGGCCGGTGTACCTGAGGGCCCGCTTATCCCCTTACCAAGCCCAGAGATTAGTTCGGTCTAAAGACCAAAATTTGCTTGAAGTCCCTAACATCCGGACCTATCATTTGTCTTCTACTAGGCAGAGAGCCTTCTCGATTGTAGCTCCTTATCTATAGAATGCCTTGCCAGTTGAAATTTGAACTACCCGAGACCTACTTGCCTTTCGGAAAGCCTGTAAAACCTTTCTCTTCCGACAAGCCTTAGAAGGGTGAAAACTTGGGGCTATGTCCGTTCTTATTGTTATTTAAAGCTAACTGTATTGTTTTATCTATTTTTGTAAACCACTCCAAGCCAAATTGGGAGTAGCGGTATACAAGTCCAATAAATAAATAAATAAAAATGTTTGGGGTTCATAGTGCCCTCTGGATGTAGGTGAACTATAACTCCCGCCAAAGAGGTCGTGAGGGTTCTGTGTGACAAGTTAGATCCAGTTCCATTTTTGGTGGAGTTCAGAGTGCCTAGTACCTACAATCCCAGTATCTACAATGGCTAAAAATCTAGGTTAATTCCTCCCAAATTCCTCCAGTTGCTTTGTTGGTCATGGGGTTTCTGCATGCCAAATGTCATCCAGGTCCATTATTGAAGGGGGTCACAGTGCTCTGTCTTGATGCAGGATGAACTACAACTTCCATGCCATTGAGTCAGTCCACCAAATCCCTCTAGTCTGTTCAGTTGCTGTTGAATTCTTCTCTGTGTGCTGTGTGCCATAGGCAAGGGTAGGAAAGGGTTAATGGAGAGGCAGTGGGTGGGGTAATGCAAATTCCACACCAATGGAGAACCCTGGATGCCTCCCTGTGGTGGAGGAAACTCGTAAAACTCGTAAAATCTAGGGTGAAATGATCCCGGAATGAAAGCATTCCTTGGGTGGTGGGCTGTAGTGTTTGGGGAGGACATTGGCAGGGTTTGGGCTACATATTCACAGCGCTGGCTGTAACCTGCATGTCAGTGGAGGGAGGGCCATGGGTGTCTCTTGAGTCCTGGGAGTTGTAGCTGTTTGTGGAGGTGGGGGGGGGGGGGCTGTGTAAGTAGACATGTCTGCCACATATACACTTACAGATTTTCACTTTTATTATGTGTATAGATATGCATTTATTTTCACATACATCAGACTAATAAGGATGGCAAAATTTAATCCTGTGCTTAATCTTTGTTTGTGCTGCATAGGTCAGTGGATCAGGCTCTTGGTTTAAAGCACTGACCACTTCCTTAGAACTGGAACCATTTTTTGTGCTGGCAAAGAATTGCTGTGAAGGAAGCTTTTTTGTTTGTTTCCGTAAGGGAAGAATTATCCAGTGATGCATAGCTTCCCTTGCACTCAGCTTGTACCTGATGAGACACAAATTCCTTCCAGCTGTGGGGAGTTTGGAGCAGTACTGTGGTTAAAAGTGTCAGACGAGATTCAGTTATTTATTTCGTGTCAAAAGCATTGTACATTTCAAATAATGGAAATAAAAATAAAATTTAAAAAAATAAAAGAAAGAAATCACAAGCAACTAAATAGTTTTGGACCAAAAGTGGGAACCGCATTGTCTGTAGCTTTAAACAACTCCTCCTCTGTACATGAGGAGATATGTACGAGATTCAGTGAGATATGGTTTCAAATCCCCAACTCAGCCATGAGGTTTAAGTGAGTGATATTTGATGAATTGTTCTCTCAAGGAGCAAACCCCTATCTCACAAACTCTATACTCTTTGGTGAGATGAAAACAAGGGCTGTGGAAGGTCCATACGGGTTGGCTTTAGTTCTGTAGAAAAAGTGTGAGATAAAAATACTAAATGAGAAAGGTACAGACTGCTGGAAGACGAAAAACATACCCATTTTGTCTTTGAAGTTGTTTTCTTTTCAAAATAATAAGCAGATCTGAAAAGGAAAATAAAATTGTGAGAGATAGCATAGATGGCTACCATTTGCTTTGTAGGCAGGTTGAATGAAATTTTGAAAAACACTGTTGACCACACTGAAAAAATAGAAGACACTGCTTTAATTGTAGACAAAAAAAATTCATCCAGCAAGATTATAGAGTCCCTTGTGCAGGAGCTGCCACAAAAATTGGGGGCCACATTTCCTACTTCTGATCTAGCACCAGTTTACTGTAATACATTTCCAGAATAAAAGCAAGGACAGATGGACACATTTATTCACTCTTGCTTTTACCAAGGGGGAAAGTTTAAGGGGGAAATATCCTCATTTTGTTGTCCTCTGCAGTAAGACGCCAGCTCATACTTATTGAACCCCAATTCCCATTATCATTAGCCAGCAGAGTGAATAACGGGTGCCAGAAGTTGTAGTCCAAAAAATCTGGAAAGTGCACATGTTCCTCTTTCCAGCTCTTGCAAGTATGATTTCTGTCTTGTAGAATCACTTCTTTCTCTGTAGCCACCTAACTGATTATTTCATCAACTGAAGGAGAGGTGGGAATCTTGTGATCAAAGTGGGAACAAACACCCAGTATGAAAGTTAAAGTTTTACTGGTTCATGCTGCAGAAAACATCATAAAATGGTGCATAATTGTTATCCACATTCCCTGTTTTCAGAAAATCTCCAGTCTGCTGGGAGATTCTTCAGGACTCCATAGCAATTTAATAGTCCAACCAGGAATAGTTGTGCAGAATCTTAGCTCCCTCTGCTTTACTTTTCTGTCCACTTTTCCCTCCACAATTTAGATGACCCAGGGCTTTCCAGACAGGTCCTATATTTTAGGATCTGATCCCAGGATTTCTGCTCTAAACTGGATTATATGAGTCCCCACTGCCAGATAATCTGGGATAAACAGAAAGCCTGGGATCAGATCCTGGGATATAGGGTTTGTCTGGAAGGGCCCCCATGTGATGTCCGGTGTTTGCCTCTTTAGGCACAGTAAATCAGATAGAGTTCAAAAATCTTTTTGGTGTACTGAGAAATTTCTCACCACCCAACAATAAATGACACACTTGGATCGCAATGTGCATCGTTGAAAAAGGATATACTTGTCCAGGGAATTCCCCATTTGATTCTAAAGGATTGTAGTTTCACAGAATACTCCCAAACATTACAGTAGGACCAAAAGGTATGGCAACATAATAATGTTATAAGGCCTCTTCAAATTTGTTAAATCAACCAGTGGACTGATGGTATAGATGTCTTCATTTATTAAAAATACATTTCCTGTTCTCCTAGATACGATACACTAAACACACACTTTACCTTGTGATTGCCGTAACCTTTAGCACATTAGTAATCTGGAAGTGGTGGAAGCCAGAAAGAGTATGATGGCTGTCCTTGGCATTCCGTTTCATAATTTATCTACTGTGTGATCCTAGAAAAGAGGGAAGTGCATTTAGGAATTACTGTAGTTCACATGAGTTTGTTGATCCATTTCAAAATGACCATAGTATATATGGCAATGGAAAAATGTCCTTGTTGCCCTAAACATGTGTATTTTGCTTAAGAGGTTTGTTGATCCGTTTCAGCATGACCAGTCACAATGTCTGAGAAGCAAAGTGTTGGCCTGGATTCCATATCCACTAATATCTATAAGCAAGACTTCTTCATCATATTGACACATGATTTAAGGAAAGCAATGGGGGAACTCATAGTATCTGAAGCCATACTCAGTTTGAGGGCAACTAACTATTTTTTGTGTGTGTCAGGAGCGACTTGAGAAACTGCAAGTCACTTCTGGTGTGAGAGAATTGGCCGTCTGAAAGGACGTTGCCCAGAGGATGCCCGGATGTTTTTACCATCCTTGTGGGAGGCTTCTCATGTTCCCACATAGAGCTGGAGCTGATAGAGGGAGCTCATCCGCGCTCTTCCCGGGTTGGGTTTGAACCTGGCAGTCTTCAGGTCAGCAACCCAACCTTCAAGTCACAAGGCTTTAACCCACCGGGGGCGCCATATTACTATTGAAGAGTAATTATTGCAGACTTCCAGTTGACATGGCAGTGTGACCAGTTGGGAAGATTTCTCTGCTCCCAACAGCAACAATTTAGTGTCTTCCAGTGTGCTATTCAAGGGTCAGGAAGATTACCAAGGCTTAAATAAATGGACAAGGTTGATGTGCAAACTCCTTAATTAGTAGTAGCAGCCCAGGAGAAGTTGTAAGGCCCACAGTATTCCCTTATGGGGAGTGTGCGAAGCTACAGCCTCTCCGAAAGGCAGTCATTGGGCAGGAGATGAACGGTACACACAATCAGACTGCAGTTGTTTCTTATCATTTAACAGCACCAACCAATTCAACATGTTTAAATTTGTTTTTGCTTTTTCCATATCCTTGGAGTTAAATGGAACTAATGAAACAGAGAAAGACAAGGAAACTTCCATCTCAAATGTGGAAGGCGGAGGGGAGAAGAGAAGAAGAGGAGAATTAATTGAATCCTTGGGTCACATGTTCAACTACATGGACGGAATGATTTAATGATTTACGTCTTCAAAACAAGGACAATAAAAAGAAAAAAGATAAACTTAATAAAGCAGACGAGATCATTCTGAAGCATAATTAACAAATATATTAAGGAAGAAAAAGGAGAGAAAAGAGAGAAAGAAGGAAAATTTTTGTAGGAGAATGTGAGAAATAAGCTTTCAAAGGAAACTGTAAAGTGTATCTTCTGTTAAAGTAACTAACAATTTGTAAATCTCACTCAGTTGTCAGACTAAAAGAAAAAGGAGTAAAGTCTTCCTGAAGACTTGACCTTGAAAAAAATACATCGATTCAAAACAACATTCCATTCCATTCAAAAGTGAAAGAGACTCTATTTTAACAGACAATCAGATAGCCAGCAGAAAGACAATAGAAGGCAACACCTAGTGAACAAGTTTCATAGTGTTTCAGTTAGATCAAATGCTTGATTAGAAGAACTGGAACCCAGAAGGATGCCATAATCTATGGTATCGAAAGCCGCTGAGATATCCAGGAGAACCAGCAGGGACACTCCCCCTATCTAATTCTCTGCAGAGGTCATCCACCAAGATAACCAAAGCTGTCTCCATTCTGTGACCAGGCCTAAAACCAGATTGCGGGGGTCTAGATAATTGGTTTCATCCAAGAATCCCTGGAGAAGCCACCACCCGCTCTAGAACCTAGGCTGATGGAGGAACAGGAAACACGAGTATCCCACCATTTCTTGAACAACATCCTACAGGGCTATTATATCTTTTACTTAACAAAACCAATGTGTTCCTGGTTGTGGTGTGATACCAGAGGTATAAATAAAACGGAAATAATAGATCCTATCCCACAAAAAAAGAAGAGCAGTTTAACATGTTTTGGGAGACTTTTCATTAGAAACTACATCATATGCATGTGACATGAAATGAAATGACCAAGTCAATTAAGCCTTACATAAGTACACAAAAACATTTTCAATCCTCTGGTGAACTGAAGCACATATGAGAAAAAGGTAGTTTTATTTAATGCAACACCACTGATGCCTGCACCAAAATAAAAAAAGATGTATGCTCTGGTTGATAAACAAGCATGTATATTTTAAGACTCATATTTTCTACAACAGATAGGCTTACAAATGCCACATAGGCAGAGGATAAGGTGATGAGAGGACTGCTTCACTATTTTACCCCCTTGCTGGAGTTTTGCTGATTACATTCAAGGGTGTGGTTAGTATGTGGCTGTTTGCCAGAGATAGACTTAGTTAAATACATTCCAAGAAATTCTAAGGCACGGCATAACATATACTCACAGGTCTCCTTATTTCTGCAGTCCTTTATCACCATCTATTCAATGCTGCTAAACAGAGTCTAGTTGGCGATGAAAAGGGGACCTGGATGGCATTAAAAAGATTTTGTCTAAAGGGCCTTCTTTGTGAGAGGCTTTAACTAAGGCTTGCTTGCATTTACTCTTAGTATGCTTTGAGTGTAGTGCCAGAAGAGGGCAGGAAAGTCCACCAAAACAGCATTTTAAGTTTCGTTTCCTGCTAAGTTGATCAGGGTGTGATCAGAATGACTCAAGTGAAGAAATTTTTATAAAAATCTAGGCTTACAGTAATATATTTACATAGTGACATATGGCACTTTTACATACAGTAGAGTCTCACTTATCGAACATAAACGGGCCAGCAGAATGTTGGATAATAAGGAGGCATTAAGGAAAAGCCTATTAAACATCAAATTAGGTTATGATTTTACAAATGAAGCACCAAAACATCATGTTAGACAACAAATTTGGCAGAAAAAAGTAGTTTAATACCCAGTAATGCTATGTAGTAATTACTGTATTTATGAATTTAGCACCAAAATATCACGATATATTGAAAACATTGACTACAAAAATGCGTTGGATAATCCAGAACGTTGGATAAGCGAGTGTTGGATAAGTGAGACTCTACTGTATATAAGAACAGAACTGTTAACATTTTCATAGAAATGTACATCTATGTCACACTTAATATCACACAGACTGCCTTTATTGGCATACAAGGACAAAATTACAACACAAGTATATACAACAAAAGAAAGTTACAGATAAAAAGAGCACATACTTAAAAGTTACTAATCTCAAGAATAAAATTTACAAGTCTCACAAAAGAATACATCCTTGCCATTGAGAACACTGTGGAAAAATGTAATTCTTGTATTTCACTTAATATCAAAGGCTGACAAGTGACATTGCTATAAGTACAATTATGTATACTAATGCACATCTAATTTGCCCAGTGTTTAAATAAAGTACTGTAACAGGGTGTAGCTATGGAGTTGGGTTAAGAACCAACAACCCACATTTCTGGTCTTCAGCACCAAAATTTCAAAGCTTTACAGTAATTTAACTTCAGTTGAGCATTTACAAATAAAGTGTAAACATCAAAAGGGGAAGGCTACAAACATGTCAAGTAAGTCCCCAAGATCTACATGTAATAGTGTACATCCATCTACTTTCAAACTTGAGTTTTCACATATCCTTCAATTTGGCTGCAAAATTGTTATACTAAGGATGTCCTTTGTATACACTAGAAAAATGTAACAGTATAACACTCTGCCTTCCATTTCTCAAATTCTCAGTTCTCAAATATAAATTGGTGACACACTCTTGCTAGAATCCCTGCAAGTGGTTTTAAAGTTGCATTGTAAATTATATTTTGTCATTGTATACATTATCTGAGTTAATTAGTTCAGACATTTTACAAATTACAGGGACAGCAAATTCTAATTTATCTCTTGTTACACTTTTTGTTTATGTATTGCCTCCTTTTCTTTCTTCAGCCTTTTACCAGCCCCAGAAGAAAGTTGTTAAATATTACAGCCTGAATTTCATTGTAGGTAAAGGTAAAGCTTTTCCTCTGACATTAAGTCTAGTTGTGTCCATCTCTGGGGGTTGGTTCACATCTCCATTTCTAAGCTGAAGAGCTGGCATTGTCCGTAGACACCTCCAAAGTCATGTGGCAGGCATGACTGCATGGAGCGCCGTTACCTTCTTGCTAGAGCTGTACCTATTGATCTGCTCACATTTGCCTGTTTTCGAACAGCTAGGCTGGCAGAAGCTGGGGCTAACAGTGGGAGCTCACCCTGCTCCCTGGATTCGAACTGCCAATCTTTCAGTTAGCAAGTTCAGCAGCTCAGCAGTTTAACCCACTACGCCAATGGAGACATGAAATGCATTGTAAATAACTGGAAAAATTAGATGGGATGGACTTTTCACAACCCTTGAGACTTTGGGTGAATCTACACTGTAAAATTAATGCAGTTTGACAGCATTTTAATTGCCATGGCTCAATGCTATGGAATCCAAATACTCTTTGGCAGAGAAAGCTAAAAGCCTTGTAAGACACCTACTCCTGTGATTTCATACCGGTAGCATTGAGCCAAGGCAAGTGGTGCCATATTGCATTAATTCTACAGTGCAGATGCACTATGTCTTTTCTTTTCATCCTGTCCATAGTAAATTCCACAGCTACATGAACTTCTAATCCAGAAATTATGGGATTAATTCTTCACAACTGTTGCTGTGTGTATGTCAGTATCTATGCCCCTGATCTTGACTAGATCACACACACACTGAGATTGAAAGCAGTTAACTAGGGTTTCCTCTCAGATCTGATGCCTCAAGCAATTTCTTTTTGTGGTTCCTCAGGCAGTCGGTTTCTAGCTGTGAATAAGTATCTTACCTTGTGTAGCATGTTGAATCAACACAAAGTTTTCAGTGGGCTTCCCAAATTGCAAATTCTTAAGGTACTGCTTTGAAGAAAGGAAGGAATTTGCTTGATAGCTGAGTCACAGTCTCCTTTATATCTTTGTACCAGTGATGTAAAAAACGTTTCACTTTCCAGCAAGGCAGAGAGGAAGTGGATTGAGAAAGGAAGGGCTCTTTAAGGAAGGAAACTTGGATTGGCTGGGTCCCATGCACTATTTTGTTTCATTTAGAAAAAAGGGAGGCAACGATTTGAACTGCAAGATCTAACAGCCTCAACATTAGAAACAGGTTTCACAGCTATAAGGTAAATTATGAGGGGTGTTCATTAAAGATTTCCCCTGACCCACTTCTATTTATCAAAAGGCACTGAAACTGCACATGTGTAATGATATGTCTCTATAGGTTACGTGCCAATCTACAACTCAGAACAAATAACGGTCTTGATTGTACAGGTGCTGATGTGGTGTGAGGTTTGATAATGGACCCAATGGAATACAAAGCAATCATCAAGTTCCTTTACTTGAAAGGCCGAACACCAAAGGAGATGTTCAATGAGATGAAAGAGGTTTATGGTGATGAATCCCCATCATATGATGTAGTCAAGAACTGGCATCGTCAATTCAAATGTGGTCAGACTTCAGTGCAAACAGCTCCAATTCCAGGGTGACCCCACTCTGCTATTGATGAACACATAATCCAGCAAGTGGAGGTCAGCATTTTGGAAAATTGCCATGCAATCACTCATCGCCTAGCCCAAAATGTCAAGATTACTGTGGGGTCTGTGGAAAAAATAATCCAAGACCATCTTCACATGCATAAGGTATCTGCTCGCTGGGTTGCCCGGCTGCTCACACCTTTCCAGAAGCAGGAACGAGTCAAGTGCTCTCAGGCTCTATTGACGATGTGCCATGAAAACCAGGAGGACTTTTTCAACAGACTGATCACACAGAATGAAAACTGGGTCCGTCACTATGATCCTGAGACTAAAGTCCAGTCAATGCAATGGAAGCATCATTATTCACCACCCCTAAAAAAGGCCCAACTTTCAACAGGCAAGGTCATGCTCACAGCATTTTGGGACCAGCATGGAGTAGTATTGATGGATTTCCTAGCAAAGGGCACCATGATCACTGGGGCATACTATGCTTCACTGCTGCAGAAATTGCAGGAGGCATCGAAACCAAAAGACATGGTATGCTCATCAAAGGAGTTCACCTTCTGCAAGACAATGCACCATCACAATTCACATGTTGCCCAAATGGAAGCATGCTCCTGTGGCTTTGACATTCTACTGCATCCCCCTTGTTCACCTGACCTCACACCATCGGACTTCCACCTCTTTCCAACCATGAAGTTATTTTTGAAGGGGAACCATTTTTCAGATGATGAGACACTGATTTCCGAAATCACAATGTGGCTTTTGGAGCAACCCGACGACTTCTACAAGCGAGGTGTTTACAGTTGATTAAGAAGATTGGAGAAGTGTTTGTCCCTAGGTGGCAGCTATGTAGAGAAGGACTAATAACTGTGCCAAGTTTCATTGCTCTTAGTCCATAGGAACTGGGTCAGGGGAAATATTTAATGAACTTTCGTATATGCAGACCTAAGAAAAAAGATACATGGATCTAAGAAAAAAATGCCAGGGAGGGACAGGAGACATTTGTTCTTATTGAGTTACTTGTTTTTGTGGCCTTCTTCATAACACCCACATTGCTTCCTTTGTCTTTCTCTCCCACTTTCGCCCCTTGCAGCCGGCCCAGGTAACCACATGACCCCACGGCCCCCAGACCCCCGAAATGGCGCTTCCTCCCTTCCATATACCACATCCTTGCACCCCAACTAACTCTGGCATCAGAATCCTGTTTTCCTAGGCACAGCTGGGTTTATGGGGTCAATAGAGATGGATTGGTCCCGGAGATTATGGGTGCTTGTATCCATTGTGGGTTTTTTTGTGTGTGTCAGGAGTGACTTGAGAAACTGCAAGTTGCTTCTAGTGAGAGAAAATTGGCTGTTTGCAAGGAATTTGCCCAGGGGACGCCCAGATGTTCAATGTTTTACTATCCTTGTGGAAGGCTTCTTCCATGTCCCCGCATGGGGAGCTGTAGCTGACAGAGAGAGCTCATCCACATTCTCCTCAGATTTGAACCAGCAAACTTCAGGTCAGCAACCCAACCTTCAGGTCAGCAGTCTTGCCGGTACAAGGGTTTAACACACTGTGCCACCAGGGGCTCCATCTATTGTGGTGATGATCAGGAAGAACTGGAGGGGGCTTTGAGGTGAAGGGATGCAGGTGAAAGGTTACTGGAGCTGGATCAGTGGCTTGATGCTCCAAAAGACATTTATATTAAGACATAAAATATAACACATTAAACATATACATATATAGGGGTCCGTGGATACCGAGGGGGACCCAGTTTATGGGAGCTTGTTATTCATGGGGATGAGAGTTGACTAAGGGGTTAGTTGTTGGTTTTTAAAGAGTTTTTGAATAAAAAAGTTTTTCAAAATAACATTTTTTGACAACATCTGAGGGTTGAAAAAATTTTTTTTTATTCATTAACAAGTTTTTGAAAATAACAGCTTTCAAAATGGATTTTTGAAAATACCCATTGGAATTGGAATAATGTTTTAAAATATACAAACCCCCTCCAGTTTTTTATATAAAGAGTTTTTGAAGACACAGGGGTTGGAACAAATGGGTTTTTTTAAAAATGGGCTTTCAAAAACACAGGGATTGGGGAGAATGGGTTTGTTGAAAAAATGTTTCTTGGGGATAAACTGATATTTTTTGGGGGGGGGGGGGGAAGCTTTTTAAATTAAAAAAATCAAGTTTTGAAAATACCCGGGTA
This sequence comes from Anolis carolinensis, assembly GCF_035594765.1. NCBI lineage: Eukaryota > Metazoa > Chordata > Lepidosauria > Squamata > Anolidae > Anolis > Anolis carolinensis. The sequence continues at coordinate 167,362,571 of NC_085842.1, forward strand.
CAGAATTTTTTTAAAAACAAAAATAGTTTTTAAAAAAATTAAATAATTTTTAAAATTGTTTCTTCCCAAAATGTTTATTTTTTAAAATGGGTTTTTAAAAACAACAAGCAGTTAGAAAAACGGGGAGTTGAAAATAAGGTGAGTTCCAAACAAACAAACAAACAAACAAACAAAGCCGGGGGGGGGGGGGGGAGGGTTGGATACATCATTTTAAAAATATCTTTTTAAAAAATGAGTTTTGGAAAATATCTGGCAGTTGGAAAAAATGGGGGTTTTGGGGAAAAAAAGTAACCAGATGTCCTTGTTTGTGAGAAACCTCAATCCACCAACCAAACCTTTCGAGTTTTTGGATCAATTATTGATTTCCTTTACAAGATTTCAGGGGAGAAAGCAGAAACTTGAAAATGTAATGTTTTGTCCTGAGCAGCCTTGCAAAACAAACAAACAAACAAAAAACAGTATAATACATAGAGATGAAAAGCACCAGTTTTCTCAATGCAAATGAGTGGTATAATGCTGTGTATGTCTATTTAGAAGAGTGTTCCACTAGGTTCACAACTTCAATGAATCAAACCCCAAAGTATGAATATATATATATATATATATATATATACACACACACACACACACACACACACACACACACACATATACACACACACACACACACGATGAGGCATGGCTTCATTGGTACAGGTTTCTTGAAAAGAAAGTGCTTTCTCTACTGACATCTTCTCAGGCCATTGAGAACAACCTCTGTTTTTGCCTTTGACTCGTTTCTGTCCATTCGGCTTTCTGGAAGGCTGGGGACACCAGGCCTGCAAACCCGTGGTTCTTGTGGTAGCTGAAGTCATTTGACAATTATAAATAAATTTGCACCCAGTGCCTTTGATTTCAATCATCGTGGTGTTTTTAAAATCAGTTTACTATTACAGTTAGCCCTCCACCTTTGTGGGTTGATTAATATATTCTTTCTAGGAATCTCTAAGCCTTTGAATGTGACTTTATGGTCATGTTCTGGCAGAAACAGACCATGAAGTTCTATTGGATCCCAGGATTTGGGATTTGGGCTAAATTCCTGCATATCAGACTGAGATTAAAGACCCAGGGGCAAGACTTAGCATGGCAATTGCATTAATGCTAAGAGGAACATGGAATGTATATTTCAATCTGCAAGAATACAAAGAGCATATTAAATGTTATTGCTGTTGTTGTGTGCTTCCCAGTCATTTCTCATCTATGGAGATCCTAAAGTGAACCTAAGTGAGACAAAATAACATAAATTACAGAATTGGCAAACAACTACTAGATCCATTTCACTATTCCTTAATCCGAGTGCATAACAGGACTGTTACATCTTGTGAATCTTCTCAGGTGTTTAAGCCTCCCGTTCGAGGCAAAGTCCCATAATACAGTAGAGTCTCACTTATCCAAGACTCGCTTATCCAAGGTTCTGGATTATCCAAGGCATTTTTGTAGTCAATGTTTTCAATACATCATGATATTTTGGTGCTAAATTTGTAATTACAGTAATTACAACATAACATTACTGTGTATTGAACTACTTTTTCTGTCAAATTTGTTGTACAACATGATGTTTTGGTGCTTAATTTGTAAAATCATAACCTAATTTGATGTTTAATAGGCTTTTCCTTAATCCCTCCTTATTATCCAAGATATTCACTTATCCAAGGTTCTGCTGGCCCATTTAGCTTGGATAAGTGAGACTCTACTATAGTACAGTGGTCCTTTGATGGATCCGACATGGATACCAAAATCTGTAAAATGACATCCCTTATATAAAATGGCAAAGTCAAGGTCTTCCTTTTGGAATTTTTTTTAAAAATATGTAGTTTTAAACTATGGATAGTTGAATGGATACAGAAGGCCAATTGTAATCTTCATTTAATGAAGAAGGGACAGAAAATGTGGCATGTGATTATCCAAAAGTGCCACCTCATGGTCAGTGATGGAAGCACGGCATCTATTGAGATACAAAACCTAGCTTTACAGTAAATGAAAATTACAATTGCCCTTCTGTAGCCATCAATTCAACTATCCATAGCTTGAAAGGCCTGACACTGTTTACGTAGGTCATTTGCATGGAAGCCTTTCATGAATACAGTCCACCTTCCTAACCCCTGCTACTCATGTTCTATATTTCAGAAGGCTGTGGGCCAGACTGGAAATAAAAGATTATTTTCAATGATAGTTTGATTTCTTATAAAGAATTTCTGCAGACAATAACATTTTTAAATAAAATAACATAGAAAAATTACAATGACTTCTGACTTTCCTCATACAAAATACTTCTCCACTTAAAAGATAATACACTTCTTCAGCTGAACCTAAACCTACTATTTATCCAAACTCACACTTGTATCTTATTTTATTCCATTTATTTGTATTTTAGCATTTTTATTAAGGATTTATTAAGGCCAGCTCTGGCAAAATAAGATAGTCATTACCTCTTGATATTAAGAAAGGACAGCTCTGGGAATATAAGGTCATCATTAGTAAAGGTAAAGGTTTTCCCCTGACATTAAGTCTAAAAAGGTAAAGGTAAAGGTTTTCCCCTGACGTTAAGTCCAGTCGTGACCGACTCTGGGGGTTGGTGCTCATCTCCATTTCTAAGCCGAAGAGCCGGCGTTGTCCGTAGACACATCCAAGGTCATGTGGCTGGCATGACTGCATGGAGCACCGTTACCCTCCCGCCGGAGCGGTACCTATTGATCTACTCACATTTGCATGTTTTTGAACTGCTAGGTTGGCAGGAGTTGGGGCTAACAGCGGGCGCTCATTCTGCTCCTGGGATTTGAACCTGGGACCTTTCGGTCTGCAAGTTCAGCAGCTCAGCGCTTTAACACACTGCACCACCACCAGGGGACCCAACCTATTGATGTACTCACATTTACATGTTTTCAAACTGCTAGGTTGGCCAAAGCTCGGGCTAACAGTGGGAACTCACCCTGCTCCCCGGATTGGACCCGCCAACCTTTCAGTCAGCAAGTTCAGCAGCTCAGTGGTTTAACCCACTGCACCATTGGGGGCTCCTTTTTTTTTTTTAGTTACTCTATTTACTTGAGTCTAATGCATCCCTGAATCTCATGTGCACATTAATTTTCAAAACCCTGAAACAAAAAAAGAGTATTTGCTGCTGAATATAATGTGCAGCGGCAAAAAGTGCACCTTTTGTACTTTGGCCAAAAAAGGTGTGCAATACTGTGGCTGTCTGCTTTGAGTTCCTTCATTATAAACAATTGTTTTGGCTCAGCACTAACATTACTGACTGATGTGAATCTAATGCGCACCCCAATTTTAGCAAGATCATATAGACAAAAAGGGTGAGCATTAGATTCTAGTAAATACGGTATTCCTTCCCTCTTTCCTTTTTGGCTCCTCCCTTTTAGCTTCCATTCTGACTTTCGCTTTCCTTCCTTGTTTCATTTTCTTCCTTCCTGCTTTCCTTTTTGCTCCTTTCTTCTTCCTTCCATTCTGCCTTTCTCCTTTCTTTTTTTTCATTCCTTCTTTATTGTTCCTTTCTTCTTTTCTCTCTCCCCAAAGGGTTTAAATCAGGGGTCCTCAAACTTTTTAAATGGAGGGCCGGTTCATGGTCCCTCAGGCTGTTGAGGGGCCGAATTATAATTTAAAAAAAATACGAACAAATTCCTATGCACACTGCACATGTCTTATTTGTAGTGCAAAAAAAAAACAAAAACAAAAACAAAAACAACCCAACAACAACTATTTATTTATTTATTTACTACATTTATACCCTACCCTCTCTCACCCCGAAGGGAACTCAGAGCGGCTTACAAGTAGTATGTACATACAATATATTATTGGCATAGCACAATATTAGCATTATATATTACTATATTGTCCTATACCACTACCGTTATATTATTAGTAATATTACATTTAATATATAATGTATAATTAATATTATTATGTTGTAGAAATTATTAATATTATATTGTATTACATTATAATAATAATAAAAATAGAGTAAAATAAATTTAATAGTAGCAACAATAATAGAGAAAAATAATAAATGTAATAATACCAATAATAATAGAGAAAAATAATAAATGTACCATATATTCTTGAGTATAAGCTGACCCAAATATAAGCTAACCAAGACCCTCGCCCTAGTATAAGCCGAGGGGGGCTTTTTCAGTCTTAAAAAAAGGGCTGAAAAACTAGGCTTATACTCAAGTATATACAGTATATAATTATTAGTATTATATTGTATTACATTATAATATTAGTATCAATATTATATGTATATAATAATAATAATAATAATAATAATAATAATAATAATAATAATAACAATAATAATAAATATATTTTTGTACCCCGCCACCATCTCCCCAGAGGGACTCGGGGCGGCTTACAGATATAAAACCAACATACAATAATAACGAATACAAAAACACACAAATAAATTTAAAAGGCATTAAAAAATCACAATCATTATAAAACTTGAGAAACACAGCAATAAGAACATAAAATCAGCTGGGCAAAGTGCACTGAGTGGAACTTGTAAACAAGAAGGAAGTTAAGGTGCTACAAGGTCATGGGAAGAGCTTTAGACTGGGGTGAACACTGAGGCTATGTCAAGGAGTTATACACAATATATTCAATTGTTACCATAGCACAATACAGTACTAGTAAATGAAAGAACAATACAATATTTAAAAATAATTACAATTTTAACCAACATAAACCTATCAGGATTTCAATGGAAAGTGTGGGCCTGCTTCTGGCCAATGAGATAATCAAGTTAAGTAGGATTGTTGGTATTGTGTGAAGTCTAAAACTGAGGGTGGGGGCCAGGTAAATGACCTTGGAGGGCCGCATCCGGCCCCCAGGCCTTAGTTTGGGGACCCCTGGTTTAAATGAAGGAGTGCTTCTGGGGGAAATATAATAAAAGTGGCACAATTACCTGATGTTGCCACAAGATGATGGTAAAGAGATGCCTAAGGCTGGGCATAGGCACCTCTGGCTCAGCCACCCGCACCACTCTGGCTCTACCACTCGGTTATAATACAAGGGTGCAATTTTCTGCTGTGTCCACTGTATGGCTGCATAGGGCTGTACTTGGAACAGCCTTGGTTTAATGAAGGAATAGAATATCAAGGAGGTTCGACCCTTGATGTGTCCACTGGAGGCAGCAAAGGAACTGGCCCTCAGGACATTGCAGGGCCACCAAGGAGGAAGAGACGCACAGGAAGAGATGCTCATTGGGAATCTGTCATCTTCTGCATTTTGGGGATGATGCGGACTGTTGATTGTGCTTTTTCTGCATGACAGGAGGTTGGACTAGATGGTCCCCGTGGTCTCTTCCAACTCTATTCTGTGATTCTCATTCCATTTCTGCAACACATCTACATACAGCAGCCAACACACTAATGTGTCACAACATAGTTTGGAAAGATCTGCATTACGTTTCCTGAGTCAGTTCCCTTTGTTCTACCTGTTGTAGTGCTAGGGCTCACCCTCTGGTCTGCTCTGTATCCACCTTCAGGTTAGAAGCAAATAGGCTGGCCCATTACTCCTTAAACTGTGGGTCCTGACCTCAAACGGGCTCCCCCTTGGCTCAATGGCAATAGTAAACACTTTCTGAATGTCATCCAATTTTAGACATTTTTACACATCTGTTGTGCCATGTTTACAATGAACTCTGCAGAAGGTGCTTCAGCTGTACATCATAAAAAGGGAAAATCAGCTTGTTTAGCAAGCCTTGCAATTGCCACTTTGTTGCAAGGCAGAAAAAATGAAATGCAAAAATACAGTATGGAGAATGCCTGGCTCGACAGCAGTATGTGTGAAAAGATGAGTCCTCATGGACAAGTTAAGCATGAGCCAACAATGTGACACAGCAGATTTTGGCATGCATCGATAGTATAGTGTCTAGATCCAGAGAAGTCATGCTACCCCTCTATTCTGCCTTGGTCAGATCACACCTGGAATCACACTGTGTCAAATTCTGGGCACTGCAGTTGAAGGGAGATGTTGACAAACTGGAATATGTCCAGAGGCGGGTGACTAAAATGATCAAGGGTCTGGAGAACAAATCCTATGAGGAGCGGCTGAAAGAGCTGGACATGTTTAGCCTGAAGAAGAGAAGGCTGAGAGAAGATATGATAGCCACGTATAAATATGTGAGGGGAAGTCATAAGGAGGAGGGAGCAAGCTTGTTTTCTGCTGCCCTGCAGACTAGGACGCGGAACAAGGGCTTCAAACTACAGGAAAGGAGATTCCACCTGAACATTAGAAAGAGCTTCCTCACTGTGAGAGCTGTTCAGCAGTGGAACTCTCTGCCCCTGAGTGGTGGAGGCTCCTTTTTTGGAGGCTTTTAAGCAGAGGCTGGATGGCAATCTGTCGGGAGTGCTTTGAATGCGATTTTCCTGCTTTTTGGCAGAAGGGTTGTGTGGTCGAACCCGGGCGACCATCTGCATTTAGTTTAATCTGACCTGCAGCAGTGAGTTCCGCAGATCAGGAGGAGCCATGCTGAAATCAATTCGGGTGTGCAAGCATGCCCCAGCAGCAAGTTAAAATGTATCTTTTGCTCCCTCTCTGTGCTTTCCAAGCTTTGGACTTTGTAACCACTTCAAATAAAAGCTATTTTGTATCCTCTATTGCATGAAAGCATGAATTCCCCCTCGCAGCTCTGCCCTCCCTTCCTTTTCTCCCTCGCTGGGTGAGCCGCGGAACTGCGGGCTACCCCCCCCCCCCCCCAAGCCTCAATTTCCGGTCATATCTCTTTTGTTTCAACCTCAAGCATGATCATTTTTCATATTCCTAACTCAAAACGCCTTCTCGTCAGAAGGAGACCACCCGTTCTGAAAACTTTATTAAAGTTTTCAGAACCAAATCAGCTGATTCCTCTTCCATGGACAAAAGATTAGGTCTTCCTCCCATTAAGACATTGGAACAGGACCATCTAATGGGAAGGCAGCCATCTGGTTCCGGGACCACTTAACAATAGGGACAATCAAAGCGCAATCGTCCCGGCTGCCAACATGAACTGGACTCTTTTCAAAAACAAATACAGCCCATCTGAGTCACCGGAATCTGGCGAAGCCTGCCAGACAAATATGTATATTTGCATTCCAAGAAGCAGTTTAGAAACTCCTTCTGGACATTTGCCCAATGACTCAATCATAATCCCTCGTTAATCCCTGGCAAATCCATTGTTCCTAGTTAAGCCCGCCTCCTCATCCCTGATTGGTAGGGAACACTGAGGCGTAGGGAGCCCCCTGATTGGATGAGGGTTCCCGCCGCCGTCTCAAGGACCAATCAGCACGCAGGAAGGCGGGGAAGTGAATAGCACAAAATTCAAATCGCGCCTCCCATTTTTTGTATTATAAAAGTTGTTGATCTGTAATGCATGTCATGACTTCTTGACGAACGATCGCAGACTGTCATCCTTTTCAGCTGAACTGAATAAAACATCTCAGTCTTCTTTCTTCATGTCTGATGATGAGAATTTCTGGCTAATCCTTGATTTATAGCAGCTCCCCCCCTTACCAGGCTTTTCGAACCTACAGCCGGGGGCAGGAGCGGGAATTCCCTTCAAAAGGGAATTCCTTACCAAATCGTAGCTCGATATCAGTTTGACTGGAATGCCCATGAGGTCTTTCCCAGCCCTATGATTTTATGATTCTATGTTATCAGTAAATATTTGATTTTAATACCTATTTTATATACTTGGGTCACATAAACATTTCAACGGACAAAAGGAGTCCCAAGTGGAATTATTTAAGAAGCCCTGAGCATTTCTTTCCCTTTGATGTCGAGCACCGACCCCCCCCCCTCCCCGGTTCAAATGAATACATGTACAAAATTAGAACCGTGGCAGATACTCCAGCGGAGGAGGGGTAGTCCGGAGCCTAGCTGGCCCACCAGCTAGGGGAACAGAGAAGACCTGCAGCAGCTGCCAGCCTCAGTGATACCATGCATCACAACCCCTTTCCCCACTTGACACAAAATAACCCCTTTAAAAATATACACTTTGGTGTGCTATCCATATTTCTGATTTTTTGTGTCCTTTTTGCCTCCTGTGTCTTTCCCTCTCCTTTTTGCCTCTTGCAGCTCGCCCCTGGAACCTCTTGGCCTCCACGGTCCTAAGAGTGGGACATCCTCTCTTTTTCTTCCCAAAATATAAACCTCCTTCACCTCAACTAACCTCAAGTCAACCTCACCCTCATGGGTACCTGGCTTCCACGATTGGGTGCCCTGGTGTCCATGGACCCATTTGTACGTGTAATGTATAATATTTTGTTTTATATAGAATTTTGGAGCTATGAAGCCACCATTCAAAACTCAGGTAACCTTTCACCGGCCGCTCTTAACCCTCCAGTGTTTTCCTGGTCATCACATCAACAATTGACTCAAGCACCCATCATCTCTGGAAGCAATTCATCTCTATTGGTTTCCATAAGACTGGCTGTACAGGGGGGGGGGGGTAACAGGACCCTGAGTGATTGGGCTGCCCTTCGTTTGAGCAGTCACACGGACACAAAAGGGACATTAATCACCTGTCACTCTTCCCTGATACCGGGAGGTCCTGCCTGGCTTTACCAAGATGCCACTTCCCCTTTCCCAAGGATGGATCATTGAATCCCATGATCTCAAACAATATCTTGCTATGGAAAACCATGGAATCACTAGAACCACATGTTGGGGACTCATGATAATTAACAAAACAATAAAACTCAAGGGACCAAATGGCTCTCTTTGTTTGTCTCAGGATTAAGACACTGTTATCCACGTAGGAAACTATGTATTCTTTTGTCTTACTGATCATCCTGCCCCGTTAACCATTGGAGAGCCAAAATCTGCATGGGAATGGGGAACACTCCCTGATTGGCTGGCGTGTGCCGCAGTCCTGCCTCACAGAGGGAATCCTCCCAGCTGCTTGTGACATCAAGACCAGTTCCACCAATCAGCATGAGGCTGGCCCCAGCTGGGCGTGAGCGTTGGATTTCAGTATCTGTATGCTGGGTCTCACTATCTGCGGTCTGGATCTCACTATCCGCGAACCGCCCTAAATTGCTCAATTTCATCTTGTCCTCACTTCACCTTGCTCTGGGAACAGCCCCTTTATCTAAGATTTCTGTCTTGGTTTCCAAAGAGGAAAATAGGTTATCTGCTTCTGTGTCTGAATGACAAGCTGTGGGCAACAGTTAGGGTAATCTTAATGCGTAAGTCATAGAATCATAGAATAGTAGAGTTAGAAGAGACCTCATGGGCCATCCAGTGCAACCCCCTGCCAAGAAGCAGGAAATCGTATTCAAAGCACCCCCGACAGATGGCCATCCAGCCTCTGTTTAAAAGCTTCCAAAGAAGGAGCCTCCACCACAGTCTGGGGGAGAGAGTTCCACTGTCGAACAGCTCTCACAGTGAGGAAGTTCTTCCTGATGTTCAGGTGGAATCTCCTTTCCTGTAGTTTGAAGCCATTGTTCCGTGTCCTAGTCTGCAGGGCAGCAGAAATAATAACATCACCAGGAGCTGTCTCTAGGTTTCTGGTTTTCGCCCAATTTTGAACAGGCAACCTTACAGCAGCTCCCATTATTATCACTCAAGGAATATCAGTCCCATGTGTCAGAAGTGATTGCACTTCCTGGTCTCCAGCCCCAGAGACCCATGGAGTGTTGTGGGGACACATCTCTGAAGGGCATAACAAAAAGGCATGTCATTAGCAGTGAACAGTTTGATCTTGTTTTTGGCCCAGAAACCTTGACCGTCTGGAGACAATTCTCAGGGAGTGGGATAGAGCTTATTAACACCCCCGTCTTGTTCAACAGTTCTTACACAAGCCCAAACACTACACTTCCTATGACACACAAACCAATTAAAACAGACGCTCAGAGACCCACCGAGTGGACTAAAGGCACCTCCTGCTGTGTTTGTGTGCTCTTCCCAGTCTAATGAATTCCCTTCCCACCCTGTCTTTTTGCTTTCTCTCTCCCAGGCAGCCCCTTGCAGTCAGCGGTTCTGTCTCAAGTAATCTGTGACTAATGAACACCCAAGCTGAGCCCTTCACTGGCAACCAGTTATCTCTGGAAGGATTGGGAAGAGGGAGATCTCAGCAATGCTGAATCTGTAGCAGCCCTGTGCCTGATAACCCCCTTTGAGCCTACTGCTTTGTAGTACTATTGGATCACAGCGTCTACTATCCTTGGCTGTACTGAGGCTTCTGAAATTAACCAATCTTTGTTAGCTGTATCATGACGTCATTGAATGAGATTCTCTCTAATGGTCCTTTGACACACTTAGGGAATTCCTGGACAGGATTCCTTATCTGGAATCCTGAAATCCAAAATACCCCAAAATCGGAAATTGTCCACAGTGTGACTGGCATAGTAAAACCTTTGCTTTCTAATGGTTCAATGTACACCATTTTTTACATGCCCAATATTATTACAAATATTCTATGAAATTACCATCAGACTGGATGTATAAGGCATATAATGAAACACGAACGTTTTGTTTAGGCTTAGATCCCATCTTAAGGTATCTCATTATACAGGGTGTTTCAAAACGACGGACCTGATTTGAAAGCATTGTATCTCTGCAACCACAAACTGCTCATGAATGAAACCCGTAGCCATTGAAAGAGTGGGGCAGAATTTCAAAGGATTTCCATGAGGTGCCTCTCCCATTGCACAAACAGCCTCTGGACTCACCCATTCACAAGATGGTGACCCTGCAACATAAGACATTTGTGTCCTGCAGTTTAGCAAAACTGAATCTGCCATTGCAGTGCAGCGTGCATTTCAACAGCCTTTTAGCATTTATCTGCCAATGCCAAAGAGCATTTTTGTTGGTCCTGATAATTCGAAGAAACCTGCCATTGTGAAATTGTATGTGTGCTTTAAAATTGTATGTGTGCATGTGTGTTTATATGTATGTGTATATATACACACACATATCGTATTCATATGGAGGAAAATATAGGTATTTCAATAAAAACAAACCAAATAATTCCAGCATTTTAGATAAAGAGTACTTAAACTGTATTAACAAAAGATGATTTACACTCAAATTTCTTTTCGTTTGTGGGGAGCCTGATTTTTCCTTGTCAGAAATCAACATTCACCACTCTCTTTTTATAGATGTTTTGCTTTGTTTGATTTAGGTCAAACCTATTGAAATCACGTTGCTCTGCCCTTGCCAGCACAGCAACATCTACATTTGGAGTCAGAGAACTGGGGAGGGGCAGTATCGGATGATCAAACTGTGGTGTGACATTGAGTTTCTGTTTATAAGGAAGTGGTCAAGAAAATTCAGGGTTATTTCTGCATGAGACTAGGAGCTATTCATGTCATATTCAAAGTAGTAGCTACACAATTTTCTATATATGCTATCCCTTGATCATTATAAGCAGCACCAGCCATTATGCAAATGACAGTGTATGTGTCGTCAAGTCACCTGTCAACTTATGGCAACCCCATGAATTGCATAGGGCTTGTTTAGGCAAGGAATATTCAGAGGTGGTTTTGCCAGTTCTTGACTGAAATACAGCAAACATCATCTGGAATTGGTTGATGGTCTCCTATATAAGTACGAACCAGGACTGATCTGGAAAGATGAGTTTGATTCATTTTGTGGGTTATTTATATCAGGGATGAAACTTTTACCCTCACCAGGCTGGCCAGGTCCATGGCGAGACATGTGCATAACAGCTCATCATCTAAACTGTCAAAGGCTTATACTTTACCTTATCTATATCCTCAAAATAATTTCCTCTTACATCTGTCAGTCACAAATGTCCCACAAGCCGGTTCATTGAGGGATTCCACTAGAGCAGTTGTTCTCGATTTCTGATCCTCCAAATATCTTAGACTTCATTTCCCAGAAGTCCCAAAAATCATGGGAAGCATTCAGGAACTGGAGGAGCTGATTCTCCCAGTATCAGGAGTTTGAGAGAAACTGCCACTTTAAAAGTACATGGAGGGGGGAAACATTTGACCCTCTGGATATTGTGGACTGTAAATCCTATCATCCCACATCTGGCCAGGGCTGCTGGGAGTCACAGCCTGATAACATCAAGAGGCCACATGTTCCTCATTCTTGAAGTGGTTTGCTGTATAGAATGTACATAAGGTAAAGGTATAGGTTTTCCCCTGACATTAAGTCTAGTCGTGTCCAACTCTGGGGGTTGGTGCTCATCTCCATTTCTAAGCCAAAGAGCTTAGACATCTCTAGACACCTCCAAGGTCATGTGGCCAGCATAACTGCATGGAGCTTGGTATCTATTGATCTACTCACATTTACATGATTTTGAACTGCTAGGTTGGCAGAAGTTGGAGCTAACAGCGCGAGCTCGCCCCACTGCCCGGATTTGAATCATCCTTTTGGTCAGCAAGTTCAGCAGCTCAGCAATTTAACCTGCTGCGTCACTGGGGACTCAGAAAGTACATAAACATTTATACATATAGCATTTCCCATGTCTATGGATAGCTGTGAATTATCAATACCATAGTATTTTTAGATTCTTTACATGACTATGAAAATTAGATACTGAAAGGTTAAAAGAGGATCAAATGTTTTGAAATGTGGACTGCCAAATAATTGGATCCGAGAGCAAATAAAGCATGAACTCTCACTACAAATCGATGTCTAAACTGAGACTATAAGATTTTGGACATGTAATGAGAAGATATGACTCATTAGAAAAGACTCTAATGCTTAGTAAAGTGTCTTAGTAAAGATTGTATTATGTGTGGATTTGATTCAATCCAGGAAGCCACAGACCTAAGCCGAGCGGGAGACAGCGAGCTCTCTCATTCATAGGGTCACCATAAATCGAAACCAACTTGATGGCAAATAACAACAAACCTAAATAAATCTGGAAAATGGGACTCACCTCCATCCTCTTTTTCTGACATTTTTAGCATTTGAAGAAAAGCCACACAGAGAAGGGGAACACACAGTGCCAGCACTGAGTGGCTTTAATTTACATCTTTAATTGTGCATTCACTTGTACACCACATTAGACCGTTCACATGATAAAAGACTGTATATAACACCATTCCCTGTGACTCCCTTGACATATAGTAGCTGGACCCAAGGAGTCCTGTTTCACATTTTTTCCTGGCTAAAGAAATAATCATATCAGTTACACAGTGCTCCACAAATGTACCATTTCTTTTAAAAAAATAAGAAGGGAAAGAAAGAGAAAAAGAGAGAAAGAGTGCGTGTTAGTTTAGTGCCGCTCCTGAGCGCTACGACCAGACGTGGAGACCGTGCCCTGGAATGTTAGTGGGCCAGGGCTCTACCCAAAACCCACATTTGGTGGATTCCCCCCAACCCAAAAGGGTGCAGGAGATGCAGATCTACAAGATGGAGTGCTTCTCAAAGGGAATCGTCAACTCCTTTGCAGCCGGCTCATCCAAAAACCAATACAGCTTCCCTGTATGAGGCTGGACCAGGGCAGCTGGCAGTGGGTTTTCCTCATCACCTTCCAAAATACGCTGTTCAGAGAAAAACAAGGTTAGAACCTGGTATCTCTAGAGCTTGTGCACAATACTCAGGAAGTCCAGGTATTTCTGTTACCCCCTCCTCATAAACACACATCTCCAAAACTTGCAATTATCTTTCTCTGAGGGTTGGTTGCCATTATCTTTCTCTGAGGATTTTTTTTATTGTGTCAGAAGTGACTTGAGAACTGCAAGTCGCTTCTGGTGTGAGAGAATTGGCCATCTACAGACACATTACCCAGATGTGTTACCATCTTGCTGGGAGGCTTCTCTCATGTCCCCGCAAGCTACAGCTGACAGACTGGAGCTCACCCCATCTTGCAGATGTGAACCGGCAACGGTCAGGCCAACAATCCAACCTTCAGGTCGGCAGTCCAACTGGCACAAGGGTTTAATCCACTGCACCACTGAGGCTCTTCCTCTGAGAGAATGTAACTTGCTACAGTGGGTTTCCATGGCTGAGCAGGGATTCAAATTCTTGTATCCCAGTTTTCAAACCCAGTGCTCAAATCACTAGATCACAATGACTTTTTTCAGCAGTGCCTTGACATCTACTGAACTCAAAAAAGCACTTTGATTCTAGATTATTGATAAACAGTTGAAGTGCAGTGGCCCAAAAGCAAACAGTGTGCTTTAAACCCCATGCCTGATAATCTGCCATTGTAAATGCATGAGCGGCAGTCAATTTTTAAAGAAGATATATATGTTTTCTTCAGCTGTAAGAGATTTTGCAAATATAGAAACCAGCTGATGAAAACTCAAAAGAGTATTGGAGGGGGGATAGTTAGCAAGGGACTCTAATATACTCATTTCATGAACCAGAGAATGAGCCTTTTAAGGCCACATTACTAGTTCCCTTCCACTGCTTGGGAGGTAGAATGCCAATGGATGAATCCCCAGAGGCCTTCCAGCAGGCATATATACAAAAGTCATGGGCCTGGTTACCGTCTCATCCGTTTAATTCGTGTTTTTGTACCATTTTGTTCATTCGGAATGCACAAAACGGTGCACCCCCCTCCGGAACAAAAATATCCGTGAAACGAAAGGGAAGTGGGAACGGTAATCATTTGGTCAGCTGATTTTTGGCACTCTGCTGCAGGCCCTGGCAGGCGCATGTGCTTTGGGGGCATGTTTGCCACACACACACTCTTTCCAAGACAGGGCCTACAGCCGAGTGCCTCTTATTCGGCGCTTGATGCGCTCAGATGTAGGTCCTGGCAGGCCTGGCGTTTTGCTGCCAATGGGCTGAAAATATTCAATTTTTTGGACCTTGGATGGAAAAGCTCATTTGGAAAAGCACTCATTTTCGGGAGAGGTGCTCAAAAATGAAAACGGGGACTTACGAATGAAACCAACAGGAACAGATAGTGATTCTATACAAATGCACAAGACTAATATACAATGTTTTCAATTTATAAATTTTAAAGCATTTATTGATGGATTTTAATAAGTATTGGATTTGGCTGCTCTTTCAACTGATGTTTTATGTTATGTTATTTGTTTTTGTTTCTTAGCTCAATCCACAGGAAAAGGCAAGGAAGAAATTATGATTCAAGTGTCTGGTTTTACCATTTAAGTGGGCCACTTCTGCAGGAGTCCCTTGGAGAAAAAGCCATCTAAAAGCAAGTTACCTTTATCACAGCAGCCTTGCTATCCCCAGTGGCTACGAACACCACGCTCCTCGCAGCATTCAGCACCGGGAGGGTCAGAGTGATCCGCTCCGGTGGTGGCTTTGGAGAATCGCTAATGGCAGCCACTATCTTCTCCCGCTCCTGCCCCGGGAAGGATATCAAACACAAGGAAGGAGAGAGGAATAACAGAGGTATTACAGTACCACCACATTGCCAAAGTGACAAGAGATTATTTCAGCCAAGCTGTTTGCTGCATCTCAGAGGTCCACCATTTTTACTTGGCAACTGATAAAGTGGGCTGCAACAGAGAAGAGTATAGAGACTAAAAAGAAATAGGGAGATTGTGTTGTCGAAGGCTTTCATGACCGGAATCATAGGGTTGTTGTGTGTTTTTTGGGCTGTATGGCCATGTTCCAGAAATATTCTCTCCTGACGTTTCGCCCACATCTATGGCAGGCATCCTCAGAGGTTGTGAGATACTTCTGAGAATACTTCTGGAACATGGCCATACAGCCCAAAAAACACACAACAACCCAACAGGGAGACTTTCAACTCATGAATCAGAGAGGGAACCTTTCCTGTTTCTGTTGCAACAAATGAACATGGCTAACTGCTGGAAAGTGTTACAGGGCTATTTGAGAACATTGCTCTTAAACATGTGATGTTTTTCAACCTGTTTTCAGCATAATACTACTTTTGATAAGAAAAAAAACCCTAAATACTTTTATTTGTAACACATTACATTCATACTTCATGTACATCAGACAAATGAGTCCTGGATCTAAATAAATTAGAGATGGGTACCCAGCAACATTCACTCACTTACTCCTTCCTTTCTTCCTTCCTTCCTTCTTCTCTTATTTATTTCTCACAAGACTGAAGCTTAAGCAGATGATTAGGCAACCTGTCCTTAAAACAGAATGATACTCCCTAAAGATATATTCAAACATACTCAGGTTTCTACCTCAGAACAGGGACTTGTGCACCCAACCATCCACTTGTTGTAAGAGAATCAAGACTTAAATCAAGGAAAAGTTTTATGAGAACCACCACTCCTCTAAATGTTCCTCCAGCAAAGCAAGACTATCCATGTGGGCAGCAAAACCAGGCAATTCCAACTGGATGGCCCCCCATGAGGGTCTTGCCTCCAGGGGCAAACCAGGAATGGGCAACTTGGAAGTCCCTGAACAGACTCAGAAGCTGAGCAGGCAACCTGGCAAAATGGCACTATCTAGAGCAGGGGTCCCCAAACTAAGGCCCGGGGGCCACATGTGGCCCATCGAAGCCATTTATCCGGCCCCAACCTCCTCCCTTGCCTGGTGCGCGCCTTCCAGAGCTTTGCTTGTTTATAATGGTATTTTAATTATCAATTAATTAATTAACTAATTATCAAGGGGGTGCTTTGCTAGTGCTTTTGGTGCACAAAGGGGGATGGACTAAATGGCCCAAGGGGTCTCTTCCAATCCTCTTTATTATTATTATTGTTATTGTTATTATTATTATTGACACAAAGACACAGTATAACACAGCAAACGAGATATATATGCTGGATTTCGTATCACAAATCACAAGTTTCCAAGCGTTTAGGGGTGTGTGATGCATTATTATTATCATTATTAACAACATTGAGGCTGGATGGCCATCTGTCAGGGGTGCTTTGCTTGTGCTTTTGGTGCACAAAGGTAGAAGAGGGTTGGACTCAATGGCCTAAGGGGTATCTTCTAACCCTCTTTATTATTTTTATTATGATTATGATTAACATTGAGGCTGTATTTATTCCCGTTTGGTTTTTTTTTACTTCAAAATAAGAGATGTGCAGTGTACATAGGAATTTGTTTATAGGTTTTTTTTCAACTCTAATCCAGCCCTACAACAGTTGGAGGGACCGTGAACTGGCCCCCTGTTTAAAATGTTTGGGGACCCCGATGTAGAGGAATCTTCCACCTTGTGCGACTGTGGAGCAGAACAGACAACTCAGCATCTGTATGCTTGCCCACAATGCCCCGCCTAACACACAGAGGAAGAACTGTTTACAGCTACAGACAATGCAGACGCTGTTGCCCGTTTTTGGTCTAAAATTATTTAGCTGCTTGTGCTCCCTTTATTTTATCAGTTTTGAACTTACTTATTTATGCAATGATTTTGACACGAAATAAATAAATTAGCCTTAATATGATTTCATACAGTCTACTTAGAAGAATTGGCTGGGTGAAAATCATCCTCCTGCAAGAAAAGCCATACGAACAAGAGAAGGCTCCCCACGGCGCCTCTGCTGGGCTCACCTGCAAGAGGGGATGATCTGGGAAGAGTGAACAGGTGTGTCCATCCGGCCCCACTCCCAAGATCAAGAGGTCAAACACAGGCATATCATCACCCTGGAAAGCCTGCAGAGACACAACCAAGAAACGAAAAACAATTATGCTTACCTGCCTGTCTGAATTTATACACACAAATATTTTCAATAGACATTTATTGGGTGGGGTAGATGCACTGAGTTTAAAATAAAAATTTCATATCAGCAAGATTACAAATATGTGGTGTACACATTCCCAAACTTCATGTAGATACACAAGATTACAGATAATGATGAGCCCAATTGAAATGAAGTACAGGGTGTTTGAAAAAGAACTCCCTAGTTTTAATGTGTTTTAACTTAAAACTAGGGAGTTCTTTTTCAAACACCCTGTACTTCCAGCCCATGAATGCCATAGAGACAGAGGAGCCCCCGATAGTGCAATAAGTTAAACCTTTGTGCCAGCAAGACTGCTGACTGAAAGATCGGAGGTTCGAATCCAGGGAGCGGAGTGAGCTTCTGTCTGTCAGATCTAGCTTCTCATGCAGGGACATTTACTATCCCACAGGACATTTACTATCCCATTGGTTCTTCCCCTGGGCAACATCCGTGCAGATGGCCAATTCTCTCAAACCAGAAGCAACTTGCATTTTTTCAAGTCGCTCCTGACACGGAAAAAAAAATCATGGAAAAACAAGTAAATGCCTAGATAGGATATATTTTGTTGGATAAGGATAAATGAAACTGTGTCTTCCAATCCCACACATACGGAGGTGATACTATATAAGAATAGGATAGAAGGGGCACCTTAAAAAAATCAGGTCAGAGTGATAAAAAGCCAGAAAAAAGATTAACAATTCTTTGCCTGGCATAGGAGAATCAATAAATCAGGATCAAGGCAATTAATTCCTTGGGATTACTTTGCTCAAATGAGGTACATGATATTGTTTCAATACAGCTCCTGATATCGGCCAAGAGATCAAGGGAGCTTTAGCTCAGCAATATCTGAACATCACTTTCCTTCATCCCTGTGTTATAGCAAATGTGAGCAAAATATCTTGATGGCACCTCCATGGCGCTTCTCACCATGGCTTATGGATGGCTAGAGCTGACGAGTTGCTGTCCAACAACACACCTCTCCCACATTTTCCAAAAATGGCAATTCTTCGGCTGTCGTGTTAGATGGGACAGGGGAGGGGGGAAGATATGTTTGGCCAGTGGAGATGTACATTCCTGTAGCGCTCCAGAATGCCTCTCCAGGAAGATTCAAGCAAATGATGGAAGAGCAGAACTTATATCCCAGCTTTCCTTCCCATATTTGGCTTTGCTTGTCTTGTGTGGCAATACAGGATGGCATTATGAGGTCATCTCCTGTATCTTGCCCAGTAACCTCAACCTCATTTCAAAGGCAAAGAAAGCCATTTTGAAGGCAATTACTACAAACCCAGCTCCTCCTTGAGACAGCGTCTTTTCATCCACAATTACAAGGTGAACTATCATTGAAATTTTGGGCATCTAACTATTAAGAAGCCCACTGTGAGATGTATTTCTATGCTATTTCTTTTCAGAGGAACGTATGTTGTCTTAAAAGTCCTCCCTGCTCAGGTAATGAGCACTATGAGGTAAAGTAGGGCTGGGGAAACATGGGCCTATGTCACTGGACTGAAACATTCTGAGTTGTATCCAACTCAGGTACAACTGATGGGAACTGCAGTTCAGCAACATCTGGAAGGCCATAAGTTCCTGGCCCTGGAATTATAGATTTGAGGTATCAAACACCTAGGAAAATACTACCCCTCGGAATTCTAGATCATACCTATTACCCATTTTGAGATATATTTCACACTCCTTTTAATGGGAAGATATAACTATCCAATGTCTAGTATTTTGGAACACTGTTAGGTACTGAAGGAGATCATTATCAGAAACCAGTTACATCACAAAGGGACACAGGTACACTTCCAATCATACCTCTTTCAGCTTTGCAGCATAATCTGCAGCTGCTTCTTCTACTGATAGTGAAGGGTTGATAACAACAATTTGGTCCTCAGGTACAGCAAGTTTGGGAAGGAGATATGTCTGAAACAAATAAGAATAAGTCACATTAGAGTAATTGAAAAAGAAACCATAATAAGGCTTACCCTATATACCTTTACTCTGTGTCAACTTATCCATGGGTCAGTGTGAGTACCAAAACATTCAACTTCCATCCCCTTATTGACACTTAAATTATAAGTTTCTTGGGAGCTCCAGCTGGTGCAGTGGGTTAAAGTGCTGAGCTGGTGAACTTGCTGACCGGAAGGTTGGTGGTTCGAATCCAGGAAGTGGGATGAGCTCCCCCTGTCAGGCCCAGCTTCTGCCAACCTAGCAGTTCGAAAATATGCAAATGTGAGTAGATCAATAGGTACCACTCTGGCGGGAAGGTAATGGCGTCCATGCAGTCATGCCGGCCACATGACCTTGGAGGCATCTATGAACAACGCCAGCTCTTCGGCTTACAAAATGGAGATGAGCACCAACCCTCAGAGTCAGACACTACTAGACTTAATGTCAGGGGAAAACCTTTACCTTTACCCTGGGAAATAATACTTTTGACGCTTCACAAAATGTATGTATGTATTTATTTACTTCACTTATAGCCCACCTTTCTCACTCCGCAGGGGACCCAAAGCAGCTTATAAAGGCCACCTGTGTTGTCAGCAGTAAAATATATTTGATAATGTATCTAAATTTCATCATATGTCACAAGATCTCTGGGCAGTGATCAAATAAAAGAACAAAAAGAAAAATATTATGTTTTTTTAACAAAATAGGTGAGGCTGCTCATGCCTCAACATGTTGGTCGATTCAAAGGTTACTTGCATATATTGTTTACCTTCAAATACTTTGAGGGCAAATCATCAGTTGAAGGCAGTGTTCCAAATTCTATGGAAGGGAAGCTCAAAGAAACTGCTATGTTTTCAGACCTTCTGATATTTCATAGATGGGTTCAAGCATGGTCAAGATGGCAAAAGATATTAATGAGGAAGAACAGACCAACCAGGTAGGAGAGGATGCAGCAGTTTGTTTTTGTTTGAACCTACTGGGAAGAGCAGGATTCTGCCTATTCAGGACCAATTCTCCATTGAATAGAGGATGTATTTAACAACCTCAAGAACAGGCCTAAAAACCAAGGCACCAAGAACTGTTTTGTTAGGCTATATAATCATAGCTTCTTGAGAATGACTCTCCACAATTTATTTGGGGGAAAACTTGTATTTGTTTCCAACCTGGTTCTAGGGGCTCTTGCAAAGAATGTTGAGCTAGATAGGCTTTGGGATAGATAAGTTTTGGGACAGGCCCAAGGAACTTATAAGTAAGATTAGAATGCCTTAGCTGATAAAGAGAGCCTAAGCTGACCCACTTCCTTTCTATATATAACTTAACTATAAACAAAGAACAGCAGAGTATCAAGATTATGCAGCACAGCCTAAAAATACACCCTGAGTGGATCAGAAATCAGGGGTGGTGGGGAATCTGCAGTTATACACACTTCAATATCCTAAAATTACAAGAGAAACTTCAAAGCAAGATCTGTAACTCTGCTTCAACAATGCCAGCACTGGAGTGACCGTTTAACACCTGACACAGAATTGTAATTCAATGTGGAATTTGGAAAACATTATTTTAATACATATTTTTCCATATAAATGAATTTACTCAGCATTCAAATAATCACCATAGCTATTATTAGCTCTTAAAGGGGGTATAAGACAAATGCAAAGAAGCCAGAATGGATGTCCAAAGAACTTCTAACTGAGCTAAAGCTCAAAAGTGACATGCACAAGAAGTGGAAAAGGGGAGAAATCACCAAAGAAGAATTCAAACGTATAGCCAACACCTGTAGGGAAAAGGTTCGCAAGGCTAAAGCGCAAAATGAGCTCAGGCTTGCCAGGGACATAAAAAACAACAAAAAAGGCTTTTTTGCTTACGTTGGTAGAAAAAGGAAGAAAAAGAAAATAGGGCCACTGCAAGGAGAAGATGGGGTGATGGTGACAGGGGATAGGGAAAAGGCAGAACTGCTTAATGCCTTCTTTGCCTCGGTCTTCTCACAAAAAGAAAGCCATCTTCAACCTCAGCAACATGGAATGGACGAAGGATTGGGGGAAATCCAACCCCAAATAGGGAAACAAGTTGTCCAGGAACACCTGGCCACTCTAAACGAATTCAAGTCGCCAGGGCCAGATCAGCTACATCCAAGAGTATTGAAGGAACTAGCGGAAGTTATTTCAGAACCACTGGCAATCATCTTCGAGAGTTCTTGGAGAACAGGAGAAGTCCCAGCAGATTGGAGGAGGGCGAATGTGGTCCCTATCTTCAAGAAGGGAAAAAAGAACGACCCAAACAATTACCGTCTGGTCAGCCTCACATCAATACCAGGCAAGATTCTGGAAAAGATCATTAAGGAAGTGGTCTGCAAACACTTAGAAACAAATGCGGTCATTGCTAATAGTCAACACGGATTTACCAAAAACAAGTCATGCCAGACTAATCTGATCTCTTTTTTCGATAGAGTTACGAGTTGGGTCGATACAGGGAATGCTGTGGATGTAGCGTACCTGGATTTCAGTAAGGCCTTCGACAAAGTCCCCCACGACCTTCTGGCAAACAAACTAGTAAAATGTGGGCTAGACAAAACTACGGTTAGGTGGATCTGTAATTGGCTAAGCGAACGAACCCAAAGGGTGCTCACCAATGCGTCGTCTTCATCATGGAAAGAAGTGACAAGTGGAGTGCCGCAGGGCTCAGTCCTGGGCCCGGTTCTGTTCAACATCTTTATTAACGACTTAGACGAAGGGTTAGAAAGCACGATCATCAAGTTTGCAGATGACACCAAACTCGGAGGGATAGCTAACACTCCAGAAGACAGGAGCAGAATTCAAAACGATCTTGACAGACTAGAGAGATGGGCCGAAACTAACAAAATGAAGTTCAACAGGGACAAATGCAAGATACTTCACTTCGGCAGAAAAAATGGGAATCAAAGATACAGAATGGGGGACGCCTGGCTTGACAGCAGTGTGTGCGAAAAAGATCTTGGAGTCCTCGTGGACAACAAGTTAAACATGAGCCTACAATGTGATGCGGCAGCTAAAAAAGCCAATGGGATTTTGGCCTGCATCAATAGGGGAATAGCGTCTAGATCCAGGGAAGTCATGCTCCCCCTCTATTCTGCCTTGGTCAGACCACACCTGGAATACTGTGTCCAATTTTGGGCACCGCAGATGAAGGGAGATGCTGACAAGCTGGAAAGCGTCCAGAGGAGGGCGACTAAAATGATTAAGGGTCTGGAGAACAAGCCCTATGAGGAGAGGCTTAAAGAGCTGGGCATGTTTAGCCTGCAGAAGAGAAGGCTGAGAGGAGACATGATAGCCATGTACAAATATGTGAGGGGAAGTCATAGGGAGGAGGGAGCAAGCTTATTTTCTGCTGCCCTGCAGATTAGGACACGGAACAATGGCTTCAAACTACAGGAAAGGAGATTCCACCTGAACATCAGGAAGAACTTCCTCACTGTGAGGGCTGTTCGGCAGTGGAACTCTCACCCCCGGACTGTGGTGGAGGCTCCTTCTTTGGAGGCTTTTAAGCAGAGGCTGGATGGCCATCTGTCGGGGGTGCTTTGAATGCGATTTCCTGCTTCTTAGCGGGGGGTTGGACTAGATGGCCCATGAGGTCTCTTCCAACTCTACTATTCTATGATTCTATAATACATTTTGCCCTGTATGTAAGATTTGGTCTGGTCCGAGTGCCAATTCAGGGTCCCTGAGACTGTTGGGGGGGCCAGACTAAAGTTTGAAAACAATATGAATGGATTCTGATGCATCCTGTACATATCTTATTTGTAGTGCAAGAAAACAAACAAAAACGAACAAAATATGAAAGAACAATACAATATTTAAAATTTAATTTTGACCAACATAAACTTACTAGTATTTCAATGGGAAATTTCTCCCTCCTTTTGGCTGATGAGATAGTCAAGTTAATTTGAATGGTTGCTGCGAGCCTTCGAGTTGTTTGAGACTTAGGGCGATCCCAATACTAAAGTTTAGGGCGAGTGCAGGTAAATGACCTTGGAGGGCCGTGTCTGGCGCATGGGCCTGAGTTTGAAGACCCCTGATCTAAACAGACCATATTCATTTCCATCTTTAAAAAAAAATAGTTAATCACCTCCCAACAAAGGTTTTCTTCCAGGCAGGAAGCAGCCAGACTGCACGGCTATTCAATGCTAATCAAGGTGGCCAACTGCAACGTTCACACTTGCCTCAAACAGACAAAGAGTACTTTCTCCCACCCTGGACATTCCACAGATATATAATCCCCCCCCCCCCGCCTTATTTCCAACACTTCACAACCTATGAGGATGCCTGCCATAGATGTGGTTTAAACATCAGGAGAGAATGTTTCCAGAACATGACCATACAGCCCGGAAAACTCACAGTAACCCAAAAAATTAGTTGGTTTTTTTTTAAGAGCAATATAAACAGACAAAATTGTGAGAAAAAGAATGGAGTAAACATGATCTGTCCAAAACAAAATTCAAGAATAGCAGAGCATTAGGATTATAGTTTAAAATGCAATGCAGTGCACTACACAAAGTGAAATCAGACCATATTATAGATTGATTATCCTTTAATGCCAAATCTAAGATCCCAAATAGTCCACAAGGGAGGCTGAGACTGTGACACTTTTGCTTGCTGATGGTTCAATGTACATAAAGTTTGTTTAATTAAAAACATTTAGAAATATTGATTATAAAATGCCCTTAAGCTCTGTGTGAAAAGATATATAAGAAACATAAATGAATTTAATGTTAAACACGAGTCCCATCGCCAAGATTATGTATGTACAGTATACTCTGAAGCAACTGGCCTATATAAATATAATTAAAATTGCATATGGCATCAACAAAACTGTTTTGATAACACTATGTAACAAAAATTGAAAAAATTGAAAAGCAAATATCTTGGATAATAAGGAGAGATTAAGGAAAAGCCTATTAAACATCAAAATAGGTTATGATTTTACAAATTAAGCACCAAAACATCATGTTGTACAACAAATTTGACAGAAAAAGTAGTTCAATGCGCAGTAATGTTATGTTGTAATTACTGTATTTACGAATTTAGCACCAAAATATCACGATATATTGAAAACATTGACTACAAAAATGGCTTGGATAATCCAAAAGCTTGGATAAGCGAGACTCTACTGTATATATTCCAGGTTCAAAGCAGATAATGTGGGGTTTTATTAGGCTGTGTGGAAGGGGCCTGAGAGCCTACTGTATGCAAATGAAGGTATTCTTCAATCCAAAGCAGTTCTATGTGTTGTCGAAGGCTTTCATGGCCGGAACCACTGGGTTGCTGTGAGTTTTCCGGGCTGTATGGCTTCTGGAACATGGCCATACAGCCCGGAAAACCCACAGCAGTTCTGTTTCCCAAGGCTTTGAGCGAAGGGAGGTGCAGGGTGGATCCCCGCTGACAGGTAATGAAGTTCAAAGCAGACCGTGCGGCCTTTCTGGCGGTGCCTGGGCCTGTGCCTGCCCGCGCCCTGGTCCCGCCAACGCCCTTCCCTCCCTCCCTCGCTGCCCACCTTGTAGGCGCCGAAGTTGCTCTCGGGGTCCTCGAGGGGGACGCGGCGCTCGTCGACGAAGGCCAGGAGCCACCGGGCCGGGGAGGCGGCGGCGGCGGGCAGCTCCTGGGCCAGGATCCGCACCAGGCTGCCCCCCGAGAGGCCCAGCGAGAAGCGCCCCGGCCCGGACTGTGCCTCCCGTTGCGCCACCAGCTGCGCCAGGGCCGAGCCCAGCTCCTGCGGCGAAGGGAAGACCGACACCTGCGGGGAGGCCGAGGCAGCCGCGGAGGAGGATGCCGACCCTCCACCGCGCCGGGGCACCGACGAGCCGGGCATGGCGAGCGAGAGAGCGGAGCGGGCGGGAAGGGGAACTGAAAGGCCGGGCCGCGGCGCCCGGGGGGACCCATGGCGGGGAAGGGAGCAAGGCCGGGCGGAAGTGACGGAGGAGGCGGGGGACGAACGCAGTCATTCCAGGCCCCAGGAAGGAAGGGAGAGGCGCGGGCGGAAGTGACGCAGAATGCAGAAACCGAATAATTCTGTGCACTGCTCGACCGCAGGAAGGGAGGGACGGAGAGAAATAAACATGGCCATACAGCCCGGAAAACTCACAGCAACCCAGTAAGGCATCTGTAGCTTTGTGACTTGAAGGTTGGATTGCTGACCTGAGGGCTTCTAGGTTCGAATCCCACCCGGGGAGAGCACTGATGAGCTCCCTCTATCAGCTCCAGCTCCATGCGGGGACATTTATTTACAGCATTTATATTCCGCCCTTCTCACCCTGAAGGGGACCCAGGGCGGATCACATTACACATGTAGGCAAACATTCAATGCCTTTTAACATAGAACAAAGACAAGACAAACATAGGCTCCGAGCGGGCCTCGAACTCATTATTTTTTTTATTGTTATTAAACTTTATTTGTACCCTGCTAGCATCTCCCGAAGGACTCGATGCGGCTTACAAAGGCCAAGGCCTCAACACACAATATAACAATACAAAACAAAAGGCAAATTAAAAACAATTAAAACAGTATAAACAACAAGCAATAAACAATACGCTAAAACACAATAAAACTGGGCAGGGACAGAGTAATGGGTACAAGATTAAAAGTGCTGATGTGACAGGTGATATATAAAGCTTCTAGGGCAAGTGCAGAGTGCGATATACAATCTTAGTTCTAATAAAGTGCTTATGGGACTTGGTATTGGAGATTTCCTATTAATCTGGGAAGGCACATTGGAACAGCCAGGTCTTCAAGTTCTTTCTGAAGACTGCCAATGTAGGGGCCTGTCTGAGATCCTTGGGGAGGGTGTTCCAGAGTCGGGGGGCCACCACAGAGAAGGCCCTGTCTCGTGTCCCCACCAACCGCGCTTGTGACGCAGGTGGGATCACGAGCAGGGCCTCTCCAGATGACCGAAGTGAACGCGTGGGTTCGTAGGCGGAGATGCGGTCACGGAGGTAGGATGGTCCCAAATCGTTCAGGGCTTTGTAGGTAAGCACCTGCACCTTAAATTGGGCTCGGAAAGTAAATGGCAGCCAGTGGAGCTCCTTGAACAGGAGGGTTGACCTCTCTCTGTAAGGGGCCCCAGTTAACATCCTGGCTGCCGATCGTTGGACCAGTTGGAACTTCCGAGCCGTTTTCAAGGGCAGCCCCACGTAGAGCGCATTACAGTAGTCCAGTCTGGAGGTGACCAAGGCATGGACCACCCCGGCCAGATCAGCCTTCGCGGGGTACGGTCGCAGTTGGCGCACAAGTCTCAATTGTGCGAAGGCCCTCCCAGACACCGCCAACGCCTGAGCCTCGAGCGTAAGCGATGAATCCAAGAGGACTCCCAGACTGCGGACCTGTGGCTTCAGGGGGAGTGTAACCCCGTCCAGCACAGGTTGCCACCCTATACCCCGGTCAGGATTACGATCGACCAGGAGGACCTCTGTCTTGTCGGGATTGATCTTCAGCTTGTTCCTCCTCATCCAGATGGACACAGCGGCCAGGCACTCGTCCAGCACCCGAGAGGCCTCCTTGGAATTAGGTGGAAAGGAGTAGTAGAGTTGTGCGTCATCTGCATAGAGGTGACACCCAACTCCAAAACTCCGGATGACCTCTCCCAGCGGTTTCATGTAGATGTTAAAGATCATGGGAGACAGAATAGAGCCTTGTGGGACCCCACAGCTCAAAGGCCAGGGGTCCGAGCAGGCGTCTCCCAGCTTCACCATCTGGGATCGACCCTCCAGGAAGGATCGGAGCCACGACAAAACCGTGCCCCCGAGACCCATCCCAGAGAGTCGTCCCAGAAGGATACCATGATCGATGGTATCGAAAGCCGCTGAGATGTCCAAGAGAACCAACAGGGTCACACTCCCCCCGTCCAGCTCTCTACGGAGGTCATCCACCAAGGCGACCAAGGCTGTCTCGGTGCCGTGACCAGCCCTGAAACCAGACTGTGACTGATCTAGGTAGTTGATGTCATCTAGAAAGCCCTGGAGCTGGGAGGCAACCACCCGCTCCAGCACCTTACCCAAGAAAGGGAGGTTGGAGATTGCTCTGAAATTGTTCAGCACCGTGGAGTCAAGGGAAACCTTTTTAAGGAGTGGACGAACCACAGCTTGTTTCAGGTAAGATGGAAAAAACCCCTGCTCCAACGATGCATTAATGATCAACACAAACCAATCAACCAGCCCCTCCCTGGCCGATTTAATTAGCCAAGACGGGCAAGGGTCCAGAACCGAAGTGGTTGCCCTCACAGCCCCAAGGACCTCCACCACGGTCTCAGGAAGAGCAAGCCTAAAAGAATCCCACAAAATCAGACAAGCAGATGCCTCAATCACCTCCCCTGGCACTGTGGTGAAATTGGAGTCGAGCTCAAGGCGTATCTGAGCGACTTTGTCTGCAAAATGGTGTGCGAAATCGCGACACCGAGTTGCTGTGTCATCAAAAGTCTCCTCCACCACAGGTGGCTGAAGGAGTTCCCCAACGACCCGAAACAACTCCGATGATCTATTTGCTGCAGACGCTATACGGGTAGTCATATAGGATTCCTTGGCTGCCCGTATAGCCACGGTATACGCCCTAAGAAAGGCTGTAGCCCGTGCTCGGTCGGACACGTCCCGAGAACTCCTCCAAGTACGCTCTAGCCCCCTCCTCGTATGCTTCAGCACAGCCAGCTCCCCGGAGAACCAGGGAGATGGCTTGTCATGACGCAACGTGATGGGGTGTTCGGGAGCGATCGTATCTATCGCCCTGGTCACTTCCCTGTTATAGAGATCGACCAGGACGTCGACAGGATCGCCAGGCTCCATGGCAGGAAGGACCCCAAGATTCCTCAGGAATCCCTCCGGATCCATCAGTCTCCTGGGGCGGACGATCTTAATTTGTCCTTCACCCCTGCGGAGGTTTAGGGTCGCCAAAAGTCTAAAACTGACCAGATAATGATCAGACCATGACACAGGAAGGGTGTTTTGTTCTTCCACTCTGATCATTCCACTGCCCGCCACAAAAACTAGGTCGAGTGTGTGTCCAGCCTGATGGGTAGGACCAGCTATAATTTGTGATAGCCCCATGGTCGTCATGGCGGCCATGAAATCCTGAGCTGCACCAGTCAAGGGGGTCTCATGACCTCCTGGTCAGAATGATTCATTGCAGCTGGTTACAGCTGGCTTGCTCTCCAGCCTGCGCCACAGCCCAAGCCCGAGACATGAGAGAAGCCTCCCACAAGGATGGTAAAACATCAAAACATCCGGGCGTCCCCTGGGCAACGTCCTTGCAGACGGCCAATTCTCTCACTCCAGAAGCAACTCCGGTTGCTCCTGACACGTTAAAAAAAAAAAGTAAGGCATCTGCATGGAAGTAGCCTAGTTCTTGTTCCCATGGAATTGTTTACTGCCTTTGAATTCTCTGGGCGATGCTCACTTTGGATGTTGTTCACTGGACCTTGATTGCTTAAGCAATTAAGAGTCAGTGAACACCACCCAGACAAACAATTCAAAGCAAACAATTCAAAGGACGCAAAGGCCAGGCTACTTTCATGCAGATGCAGGCAAAACATCAGGAGAAAATGATGCTAGAATACAGTCATACAGCCCGGGAACCACATAACATCCTATGTGAGCAGTATCCCCCCCCCCCCCCCCCCCCCCGGTATGTGAGTGAAGGAAGGCATGGCCATGTTACACTGTTACTGTTACTGTATAGCATGGTGCCTGAGCAGCTACAGATTTTGGTATCCAGAGGGGATTCTGAAACAAAACCACAACAGATACCAAGGGTCCACTGTATTCAAATGTGGGAATCCTATTTTGAAAGGGGTGTGAGAGGCAAAATCCTGGAAAAATTGGTCCACACATTCATTTTCACCAACTTACAAACCAGTCATAGTTGACAATGGGGGTGAGACAACAGGAAGTGAGAAAAATCTACTCCTCAGAAGGGAAATTCACTCCTAAAGAGGGGAAAGGTGTCGCCACTGAAGCTTTATCACCAATCTTTGTTTCCACAACAAGCCATTTAAAAAAAAAAAAAAATCAATGATCACAGGTACAAAGTGTGAGGGGAAATCTTCTGAACAGGCACAGACAGCAAAACAAACATTACAGGGGTGTTAACTTTTCCCTATGCTATAGCTATGCAATGCATAACATGGCTGGAGTGACATGTAAAATAATTACCTCTTCTAATTTGCACAGAAATTCAAGTTCAGAACAAACTTGCAGAACCTATCTTGTTCATAATTTGAGGCATTCCTCAAATTATGAACAAAATAGTGTCCACTCAAATGAATTTCAGTATATGGGTTTACAGTACCATATAATGCAGTGCAAGTGAGGCCTAAAACCACATGAACCTATTTTCATGAGATAAATGGATCTTCTCTCTGGTGCATGGAGTACACTGAGAGTCCTTTGTGAATCTCTTTATAAAAACTCCAAATGAGAACTTCATTAAGGAACAGTAAAGTAAAGGTAAAGGTTTTCCCCTGACATTAAGTCCAGTCATGTCTGACTCTTGGGGTTGGTGCTCATCTCTGTTTCTAAGCCGAAGAGCCGGCGTTGTCCGTAGACACCTCCAAGGTCATGTGGCTGGCATGAATGCATGGAGCGCCGTTACCTTCCCGCCGGAGTGGTACCTATTGATCTACTCACATTTGCATGTTTTTGAACTGCTAGGTTGGCAGAAGCTGGGGCTAACAGCGGGCGCTCATTCCGCTCCCGGGATTTGAACCTGGGACCTTTTGGTCCACAAGTTCAGCAGCTCAGTGCTTTAACACACTGTGCAGTAGATATAGATATCTATATATATAAAAGGGTAATGAAATTTCGGCCTAGGACAAAACAACAAAACTATACATCCCAGAAACACTAAACTTGGTAACACAACCCCTCATCCATGCCTCTACGTTCATACAACAAAAAGAAAAGAAAAATAAAGTCCTAATTAGAGGGAGAGGAATAATTGTATTTATCCAATTGCTGCCAGTTAAAAGGCTAAGCTCCGCCCACTTGGTCTCCTAGGAACCCACGCAGCCCAGGGAACAGGCAGAGTTAGGCCTCACTTAGGCCTCTTCCCCACTGCCTATAAAATACAGATTATCTGATTTGAACTGGATTATATGGCAGTGTAGACTCAAGGCCCTTCCACACAGCTATATAACCCATTTATAATCTTACTAGCTGTGCCCGGCCATGCGTTGCTGTGGCGAAGTATGGTGGTATGGGAAATAAAATATTGAGGTATTGGTGGTAATTAAGGTAAAGGATTAAGGTTTTCCCCTGACGGAGCTTAGCCTTCTAACTGGCAGCAATTGGATAAAAACAATTATTCCTCTCCCTCTAATTAGGACTTTATTTTTCTTTTCTTTTTGTTATATGAACGTAGAGGCATGGATGAGGAGTTGTGCTGCCAAGTTTAGTGTTTCTGGGATGTGTAGTTTTGTTGTAGGCCGAACTTTCATTACCCTTTTATATAAATAGATATTATCTGCTTTGAACTGGATTATCTTGACTCCACACTGCCATATAATCCACTTCAGTGTGCAGTTGGACACAACTGGACTTAATGTCAGGAGAAAACCTTTACCCTTTACCTTAACTACCACAATTCCTCAATACTTTATTTCCCATACCACCATACTTCGCCACAGCAACGCGTGGCCGGGCACAGCTAGTAGATATATAATATATATAATAAAGGTAACATATAATGGAAGTTCAATATACATACACACACACACACACTAGCATATATACCTGGTGATGCCTGGGTTAGGTATTACAAAGATTCAATCCTAGCCTTTTGATTTTGTGAATGGTCACATTAGAAAATGCATACCTGTATAATGGGATCTTTTCTCAAACAGTACTGCTAATGTTTATACATATACTAACTTGGGGACCCAGCAATGCCCGGGTTATTAGAAGAAGACATTGTTTGTTTTGGGATGTTAGATAATATCACTGAAGTTTGGTCCAGATTTGTCATCGGCTGGGTTTAGTGCTGCCAGGATAAGGGTGAACTACAACTTCTAGATTCCCAGAGTAAGCATCCCCAAACCCTGCCAGTATTTGCCGTCGGTTATGTTGGGTCTGTGTGCCAAGTTTGGTTCAAATCTAACATCAGCTGGGTTCAGTGTTTTCTGGATGCAGATGAACGATAACTCCCAAAATCAAGATCCACTCCCACTAACTACTGCAGTATGTTCAGTTGGCCATAGGGCTTCTCTGCGCCAAGTTTGGTCCCAATCCATTGTTGGTGGGGGTTATAGTATCAGTGAAGATACTACAAATCCCATTATCCATGCCAAGTTTGGTCCAGATCCATTGCTGGTTGGGTTAACAGTGCTCTCTGGATGTAGGTCAAGTACAACTTTTGTAAAACATGGTGAATTGTTCCCAAAGCTCTTGTTCAGTTACTGATCAATTCCTCTGTTAACTGTGTGCTATAGGAAAGGGTAAGAAAGGTAGAGTTGAAAATATAAAGAGTTGTCTGTACTCTATAGAGATAGAAGATAAGTCAAAGTATGTCTGTCTGCCTCTGTCCATCCGCATCACAAAGGCTGCTGCTAAGTGACAATCCAGTAGCCCTTTGTGATATCAGTGGAATGGCAGCTGCTAGATGACGTGGCTCTCTATTATGTCACTGGGAAAGAAAGGTGCTGTGTCTATGAAAGGGGGAGGGAGGGATTGATTGCCTTCCTTAATTGGTGAAGAAGTCCCAGCCATGGCTTTTTGAGCTCTCTTTTTTTGCCCCCTCGGACTTATGGCCAAACCACCTAAAAGGAAACAAGTTTAGCCTCTTTTTTGGAAGCTAAGCAGTGACTCTTGGCTTTAGAGCAAGGGGCATGCACGTAAGGACACCCCTTTTAAAGTATCAATCTTCATTACGTAAATTACTTTATTTGGGCTTGCTGTCTCTTCTGTGGCCTTTGGAGCCAAGCAGCGTCAACCTGATTTGAGACTTCAGTGGAAGGCCAGTAGGGTTTTTTTTCCGTGTCAGGAGTGACTGCAGGTGGTTTCTTGTGTGAGAGAATTGGCCATCTACAAGGATGTTGCCCAGGGGATGCCTGGATGTTTGATGTTTTTACCATCCTTCTGGGAGGTGTCTCTCATGTCTCCACATGAGGAGCTGGAGCTGACAGAGGGAGCTTATCTGTGCTCTCCCCGGGTTGGATTTCTGCTACCTTGGTAGCCACCTCTCCACAAAAGTCAACATTGACACTGAAATACAACACTGCCTGAGCTCTGTGAGTGCAGCATTTTTCCGAATGAAGCAGAGAGTGTTTGAGGATCGGGACATCCGTAAAGATACCAAGGTGCTCATTTATAAAGCCATTGTCCTCCCAACCCTGCTCTATGCCTGTGAAATGTGGACGGTCTACAGATGTCACACTCAACTCCTGGAGCGTTTCCATCAGCGTTACCTCTGAAAAATCCTGCAAATCTCTTGGGAAGACAGGCAGACAAATGCCAGCGTGCTGGAAGAAGCAAAGACCACCAGCAGTGAAGCGATGCTCTGATGCCATCAACTCCTCAGGACTGGCCACATTGTTTGAATGCCTGATCACTGTCTCCCAAAACAGTTACTGTACTCCCAACTCAAGAATGGAAAGTTGGTGGACAGGAAAAGAGATTTAAAGATGGGCTTAAAGCCAACCTTAAAAACTGTGGCATAGACACTGAGAACTGGGAAGCCCTGGCCCTTGAGCGCACCAACTGGAGGTCAGCTGTGACCAGCAGTGCTGCAGAGTTCGAAGAGGCAGGAATGGAGGGCTTAAGGGAGAGATGTGCCAAGAGGAAGGTGTGTCAAGCCAACCTTGACCGGGACTGTCTTCCACCTGGGAATCGATGTCCTCACTGCAGGAGAACATGTGGATCAAGAATAGGTCTCTTCAGCCACCTAAGGACACAACACCCCCAAGACACCAGAATGGAAGGACCATCATCTTCAGCCTACCAGGGATCGCTTAAGTAAGTCCTGCTGGCACAAGGGTTTAACGCACTACATCACTGGGGCAAGTAGGTAATCCTTTTGTATCTATATACTGCCTTCTAACGGCCCTTTCTACTGTAGGCCTTCTGAGAAGGCCTGTCATAGAATGTATCCATGGCAATACTCTACTGGCATCTTGTGTTTGGTTCTGGGCACTGCAATGTGAGCCTCATTGGCCAGATGCCCTCTTGTGGTTGCATCTGAGCACTACATGTATTTTTTTTAAGTTCTGGGAGCCCTAGCGCCTAAATGTTTTTTTTTTAAAGTTCCACCAGTATTTTAAGTTGGCTCATGAAAGGTATATGTACTAAGTTTGACCTTGATCCATCAATCATGTAGGATGTTTTGCAAAACAAACATATTTTTTCACTTTTTTCATGTCAGGAGCAACTTGAGAAACTGCAAGTCGCTTCTGGTGTGAGAGAATTGGCCAACTGCAAGGACATTGCCCAGGGGAATGTATGGATGTTTTTTTGATGTTTTTACCATCCTTGTAGGAGGCTTCTCTCATGTCTCCGCAAGGAATTGGAGCTGATAAAGGGAGCTCATCTGCACTCTTCCCCTGGTTGGATTCGAACTGGCAATCTTCAGGTCAGCAACCCAACCTTCCAAGTCATGAGTCCTGCCAGCACAAGGGTTTAATCTATTGCGCCACTGGGGGCTCCTCAGTTATATATAAAGATATGCTATAATCTCCGATTAAGAGAGAGAAATATTATTCCTCCATGTAGTGTTGTATTTACCATATAATGTTGTTTGTGTCATGTAATGTGTAATAGAGATTACAGTTAAGAAATCAGAAGTCTTGAGAAGGGCAGCTATGAAAGAATGAGACAAGATCCTGAAGTGCACACTCAACACTGAAGTTAGGATCGTCCATGACATTAAGATCTCCCTGTGATGGTTACTGGTGTCAGTAACCAGTGTTGGCTGCGTAAGGAAATGCTGGCGTTTCCCTCTCTCTGCAGAATGACGCTCAACTTAGCCATTCCATCATATCAAAATCCAGTACCTTCCTTTGATTTATACGTGAGGCATATATGATAAACTTCATAGGGAAATAATGGGAAAAGCATCTGGGAATCTCAGCTACAAACTCATGGAGGCACACATCAAGCTTCCCTTAAAAACAATAAGAACAGAACAGAAGTGAGCTTACCCTAGACAGCTTGTTTTTCATCTTAGCACTTATATATAAATTTGCAGTTGAAAATATAAAGAGGTGTCTGTACTCAGTTTCCATACTTAAAATGAAAACTGTCCAAGCTGCATAACTGTTTTGGATAGAAAGTCTCCCATCGTTGTCTTGGGAAGATAACTCTTTGTGGCATCCTTGCAAATACTCATAGAGTACATACTTATATTCTCATGCCCAAGATCCGTTTTGCACACTCTGTCCCTTCTTCAGCCAGCACAAAACAACTAGCATATATGCACTCTAGACTTTCGAACAGATAACCTTATGGTCTATGTGGCTTACCCAGGGTGAACAGACACAATAGGGGATTCCACATTGAGTTGTGACCTTTCTGCTTAGTTAGTTCCATCCATTGTTTTAAAAAGCATTTGACAGAACAGAAGTAAGGTTGACTAAGATGGAAGATTGACCTCAACACTTAAAAGACATTGCAGCCGAATACACTGAAGATTCCATGTGGACATGAGAGAGAAAATATACATACGCAGAAAATATAAGATGTGCTTTCAAAGTGAATTTATTCTTTTAACAGTTCTCCAAAACAAAGTTATATTTTGACCATAGTGACCGCATCTGAAAATGTAACTTTGCTTCAAATAACTGAGTTAGTCAGTGCATGATTTCATTCAAATCAGGAATGAATTACATTTAAAAAATACTATAACCCTTTTTCTCCAAACAATGGGGCTCAGCTAGGTACAGGTGCCTCTGTTTTAACCAACGGTTAATGATACTAAGTTTATTACAAATATTATAATCTTTTGTTTAATTCTGATGAGAAGTTATAAAAGGCACATTCTGGGTCTAATAAAAAACAGGGTCAGACACCCCAGTGGTTTCTCAACTGTTACTTAGCAATGGCTTTTCTAGCACAGTGTCCATCCAGTAATACAACATAGCATTGTTCTGCAGAGATGTTTGTAAAATGTCTTTATGCAAAGTTCTATTCCTGCCCCAAACGAGAAAAAGTCCATTAGTCACAACTACAGTGGTTCAGAGCACAGAAAGATATGAACTAGAACATTTTAACAACGTTAAACAATGAAATCAGTAAATCTTCCTAGGATATCCTAGGAATATCTGCATCGGCAGTGATATAGTTCTGTGCTCAGTGGTACGGACATCAACATGATCACAAGGATTACAGCATCTTTGAACATATGGCCACACAGACAACTCAACGCTCCCTTTTATCTTCCTCTTGTCAAAAATTGATAGTTGCAATAACAGAAATTAGAAATACCCACAATCTTGTCCTAACAGGAGGTAAATAATTTGAATGGTACGAGGCACACTGTCTGGTCAGTTGACATGCCTCCTACACAGATCAAATGAGAACGCCTAGACATGGTTCATGGGGTTACCGAACCTCTTCCCAAGATTTTCAATAAGCTGCAAACATTTCTTTTATTATTTGAAATAATAAAATAAATGGCTCAAGAATGGTCTTCAACCAATGTGCGTAGGCAGAGAAATTACACACAAAAACGACTTCCTTCCTGTTTAGAAAATATATAGAGCTGATGTTCTGCTGACGTTCACACTCCTTCGGCAATACCAAGGACATCTGTTATGTTTTTATCCACAAATTCATTTCTGCTTTAACATCCATAAAAACACCCACATTGTTATTTCATTAATATTAGTGTGTTGTTGATGTTTTTTAAAGAGACCAAAGACTGCAGATGGAAGATGCTGTATCGTAAAAAGTCAGTCAGTCCATTAAAATCCCATATAAACCTATGGCAGATCTCACGGTTGGGACGACCAAAGGACTATATGTGTAAATTAAGAATCTGGAAATCCTAAAATAATTAGGCTGCTGCCTCAAAACACTGAAATTCAAGTCAACAGACACAGCAGTTTGCTGCCTGAATAGTGCATTTGGAGGCTCAGCCACACTCATCATACTGAGTTTTAAGAGATAATAAACCCTTCCTGTTTCATACAGAGTCCCACAATGTAATGGTTATGAAGATGAAAAACACCGTTCTAAAGACTGAAAAATAGAAAAGGAACCTTTGCTCAGGAAATAGCTAAGGTATCTTTTTATAAACGGGGAGTGGAGCGAGGACCATTTCCACACCAATGGAGGTTTTGCCTCAGTTGTGGAGGTTGCACATAAAAACCTTGCTTCACTTATTAAGACAAGTCTGCTTGCCTACGCAAGCAAGGCCCTCTGGCATCAAATTCCTCTCCAGTAGCCTTTGATGATGAACTCACAGAGACACCTTCCCGGCTTGTATCCTTTCAAACAAACACTCGTCCACTGGCAAGTACTTGCCAAGCTTGACATCCAAGAAATATAACCTATCCGATGTCTGATGTGGATTGTAGCTTTCTCTTTGCAAACGGGTCTTCTGAATTTTGAAAGTGCCTGTTAAAAAAAACAAATAAAAAAGGTCTATTAGAAGAAGAAAAAAGGTGGAGAAAACATTTTAAACATATTTCTAATGTGTTGTTGAAGGCTTCATGGCCAGAATCACTGGGCTACTGTGAGTTTTCTGGGCTGTATGGCCATGTTCCAGAAGCATTCCCTCCTGATGTTTTGCCCACATCTATGGCAGGCATTCTCAGAGGTTCTGAGATCCTCACAACCTCTGAGGATGCTTGCCATAGATGTGGGTGAAACTTCAGAAGATAATGCTTCTGGAACATGGCCATACAGCCCAGAAAACTCACAACAACCCAAATATTTACAGTAGACTCTCGCTTGACCAACGTTCTGGATTATCCAATGCAGTTTGCCTCCCACCCTGATCCACAGCTGTTTCTCTAGGCAGCAAGTATTGAACTTTTTATTGATTTAATTTCCAACAGTGTTGCTACTGTAAGTTCATTTTATGCAATTCTATCTTTATTTGTAGTCAATTTGTTAGTAGCCAATTTTTTTAGTCAATGTTTTCAATATATTGCGGTGTTTTGGTCCTAAATTCATAAATACAGTAATTACTACATAACGTTACCGTGTTTTGAACTGCTTTTTCTGTTGATTTGTTGTAAAACATGATGTTTTTGGTGCTTAATTTGTAAAATCATAACATAATTTGACATTTAATAGGCTTTTCCTTAATCCCTCCTTATTATCCAACATTTTCGCATATCCAACATTCTACCGGCCTGTTCATGTTGGATAAGTGAGACTCTACTGTATAATGTTAAAACTGTGGAAGGGGAATTGGAGGTGAGCAGATGCTCCCAGAGGAGAAGCAATTCTTCCTGTTTACCAGTAAAACCACAAACACAGGCCTGGAAGTCTGATGTAATCCAAGTACTACATTTTGCCCATTTCTGTTACAATGCAGATTTGAACATTAGTATGTTTCAGAATGTTTTCATTGTTATCCTATTTTAAAAAGTAAACAGTCTTGAGTTCGAATCCCTTAATGAATCTATCAGAAGAGTAGGCATTCAAAATGCACCCAAAGGTAACTCAGAAATAGGCAATTCTGAGAAATAGGCAATTGACTGTCAAAAAATGTAGTGTTTGAAAGCCCTTAAATAAGTTGAGTCTTAATTCCCACTATTAATTCTGCCTCTTCTTTCCAAGTTAGAAGTTGTGTGCATATCCAATGCTTCATTCAAATTAACCAAAATCACCCCCTTATGGTTTTGGTAAGGAGCACAATCTATTGTCTTCTGACTACTGCCAGGATGGTGAGACAAAGTTAGTGGGGCAAGCGAAAGCAATTCACTGCCCAACCAAATTTTTTTTCTTGGTGTCTTGTTTTTTAGGCCTCTTCCTGGGGTTATTCAGAAAATCACATTGGATATTCTGCATTAACTCTAGTATCTTAGATATGGTTATGATTTTCCATGGGCAAGCAGATGGCAACTAGTAGATAGCATATGTTCGGTATTTCAAAAACTATTGCTGTTGGGGGGAAACTGATGCCATTTTTGGAATTGTCACGTCAAATATAGCCAGAAACAGCTGCAATGTTTGAAACACCAAAATGTGTGTTGGCCACTCATGTATATATAAAGACTAGTGCCTATTAATTTGAGTTAATTAGATCTATATTCAAGATTTCAATCAAAAAGATGCAGCTCTGGAACAGCTGGGTTCTTTTACAGCATAAATCAACCATGTGTCCCCAGCTAATACTTACAACTTTACGGGAAAAGATCAAGCGGCTCCTCTTTCATTTGGTTTAATTAAAGGTACTGATTGATATATTGAATATTCTGACATGCAATCTGCATCACAGACTGATTTGATCAGGCCATTTTTAGCTTTTAGATCTGGCTGAAACTCACTTTGCTTTAGGAGTTTCTCACTTTCCAAAGCAAAAGCAGGAGATTTTCAAGCCTAAGCCAATCATGGATAAGCTCTTAATTCCAAAATGAGCGGGTATAAACAAGAATGTCAGCATGCTGAAGCAAACAGGCAGTTTCTTTGTGGGCATAAACAATGGGTTCTTTAACAACAAACTTGACCAACAGCCTACTTGAAAATCAGTTTAAAAAACCCCAGAAGAGATCTTGTTTTCCTCCGGCAAGATTTTAAAAAGCAAAGAATTTAGTAATTTAGTTCAACGGCTTTACAAAAAGCAAGTCTAAATGCCGAGTGGAAAAATGCAAGAGTACTATCCATGCACTTGGAACTATTTCTATTCATTAATGAATATTTCCAGTCTATACAGTTACCCTTCTTGATGGCTGGCCACTAAATGCCGCAAGAATCGCCACCGAAGAAACAAAACAAAGCCACCCATTTCATGGTTGGACAGAGAGTTGGCAAATGCCCAGAGTCAATTCATAAGTATCAGAGTCTCACTTATTGTTTGTCAGTGGAAGGGGAAAAATTCAGTTCCTTTTTAGTACAGGGAATGAAACAAAACAAAAATGTACTGATGCGTCCACATCCCATGCTAATATTTGGAATGGCATTTTATCTTAATCCCTCATTAGATACAATAAAGCCCCCAGTGTTGCAATGGGTTAAACCCTTGTGATGGCAGGACTGCTGACCTAAAGGTCAGCAGTTCCAATCTGGGGAGCGGGGTGAGCTCCCGTCTGTCAGCTCCAGCTTCCCATGCGGAGAAGCCTCCCACAGGATGCTGTACCCTGGGCAACATCCTTGCAGATGACCAATTCTTTCACACCACAAGCGACTTGCAGTTTTTCAAGTTGCTCCTGACACACACACACAAAATAGATATGTTTTGATATGGGAAAGGCTTTTGTTTGTAACTCTTTTTGGGTAGATAGCACTTCCTCATTGTGTATGACATTCTAAAAAATATTTAAGATAAATATATATTAAGCAACAGGGTGTTTAATCTGCTTTCATAACCACCCAAAGCTAGATAATATCAAAGCCACTGGATATTACCATATAATCATCCTGGAGGATCTAAAAAATTACTACAGAGGTATTTTTTCTAGGAATTTGCTACTTCTTCCAGTGGAAGAATACCACAGAATTGCCTGGAGAACCTAGAAAATTCAGAGAGGAGAAACAGATTTGCTTGACTAGAATGCTCACCTTTTTTTTGGCTAAATTACCTCACCAAAATTAGAGTGTGCATTAGATTTGTGTAATACGGTAATCTTAGTGCTGAGCCCAAGCAAAAGAGGAGGCCACTTCAGGAGCTCCTATTTTAGGGATGTCACGTCTAACTTAATGGCCATGGCTCAATGCTATGCAATCCTGGGATTTGCAGTTTGGTGACCCACCAAAATTTTTGGACAGAGAAAGCTCAAGACCATGTAAAACTATATGATTCCATAACACTGAGTCAGGGCAGTTCAAGTGGATTCGTTCTACAGCACAGATGCACCCCAAGTTTTTTTCTTCATTAATGGATGTTTTGGTGTTTTTAAAAGAAGGAATACTAAGCAGGTAGCATTGTAATGCACACCTTTTTTGGCCATATTACAAAGAATGCACTTTTTGCTGCTACGCATTACATTCAGCAGCAACTACTTTTTTTGGTTTCAGGGTTTTGAAAATTGAGGTGTACATTAGATTTGATGGTGCATTCGACTCAAGTAAATACAGGTATTGTATTGGATATAAATAAATGAAACTGTTGGTACCGTTGCAACTGGTATCAGGTTCATACTGCTTAATGTATTAAATTGGCAGCCACTGGTGACTTTAATCCTCTCCTAAGGTATGTGAAGCTGCTGATGTGCCATTACCTGTGGTATCGACCTGTGGCAAGAGTCGGAGGAAGATGGGCCGTGCATAAGGAGGGAGCACTTTCTGCATTTCCAAGTATAGTACATTAGGATTTAGCTTTGCTTCTGGATCAGCAATGGCTGCCATTCCAGCCTTGCCTTCAACTCCTGAAATGTAAAAAGAAAGCATCAGAAGCAAGGAAGGGAGCAGCTGATTTTTGCTAACCCAAAATGGCAAGAGGTTCTGAACTTGTTAATACCCACAGCTGGAAATCAATTAAGTAGTAGCCTTTTCTCTCAGCATCCATACCACAGCAAAGGAGTAAAGATAGCTTGGCTTCAGCCACCAGCAAGGGACCCTGTCCGTCTTCATTAGAAAGGAGACCTCTCAGCTATCAGTTGTCCTGTAACTTCAGAGGTTATCCTAACCTCTGTCTGAAGCCAGAGACCTGCTTGGTCATTGTAATCCACCCTCCCAGCAAACACAGAAGCCAAGGAACACTTGCCCAGCTCCAAATTGATGTGGCTGCTCTATACAACGTGCTCTTTTGTCAAACTGATCTTCCCTCTCTGCCTTTCTTTCCACTTTTTCCCTCATGTTTCTCTCAGTTTTTTTAGTTTGGAAAGGCAGGGTGTGTGTCTTATTTTCATTTATACAGAGTCCCCACTTCCCGAGCAGCCTTGTACACTGAATATTAATTGCTGCAACCTCATTTTGGAAACTTTCTCACTGCAAAGTGGGATAAATATATTTTTAGAATAAAGCCTAGAGGATCAAGCTGCAGCTGATGAGCAGCCAATGGAATATTTTCTCAAGTCAAAAGATACCAATGCCTTGTGGCTTGGTTTAACTCTGCTTTGAGCCTTTCATTTAGGTCAGCAACGAACCTTTGGTGACTCAGCAGAAAGTAGGATTGTGTTCTGTTCTAACACTTCATGCCAGGAATCCCAATGGTGCTACTGAGAGCAAACAAGAGAAGTCTTTTGGCAGAAGGAAAGAAAGGCACCCACCCTGTTCTGTGGCACTGCTGCCTAAATACAAAATTTTGACATTCTAGCTTCAGGATCCAGTGTCCTGAAAATCTTAAATTTGCATTTCAATATTAACACAAAGTCTTTAGGCTCGATGAAAATGCTAGAATACCTCTTTGGCAACATAAAGCATGGATGTTTTTGTTGCCTACACATCATCTACTTCTCTCTTCACAGCCCTTACTTTCAATCCTACACTTTCCCCATCTTCCTATTCTCCAGCTCTTGAGAACAGCTAGATGTAGAACAAACTGCATAAAACAGCTAGAAATTTATTCAAGACCCAAAAACAAAATCTGGTGTACAATTGCCACAGACCCATCTGTGCATCTACTCTTCCCACCCTCAAAGAAAACATTGGGAATCTATCTAGATATCTCTTCGACTTAAATATGATTACTTTTGAATTGGAGAAATCTACCGGTGTGCACAAAGCAGAGCTGCAACAATAGATCAAGAGTGTCTGAGGACTTTATTCATTGTTCAGCATTACTTTTCTGCTTTATTTGAAATCTGTTTTCGATATCTATTTTCTATTAACCATAGAATCGTAGAGTTGGAGGAGACCGCATGGGCCATCTAGTCCAACCCCCTGCTATGCAGGAAAAGCACAAGCAAAGTACCCCTGACAGATGGCCATCCAGCCTGTTTAAAAAGCTTCCAAAGAAGGAGCCTCCAACACACTCTGAGGCAGTGTGTTCCACCTCTGAACAGCTCTTTCAGCCAGGAAGTCCTTCCTAATGTTCAGGTGGACTCTCCTTTACTGTAATTTGAACCCACTGCTCTGAGTCCTAGTTTCCAGGGGAGCAGAAAACATGCATCCTTCCTCTTCTTTATGATAGCCTTTCAAATATTTAAACATGGCTATCATCACTCCTCTCAAACTTGTCTTCTGCAGGCTGAACATACCCAGGTCTTTAAGACACTTCTCATAGAAATTAATGGTCTCCAGACCTTTGATTATTTTAATTCTTTAGCCCTTCTACATTCCACAGGATTCCAAAGAAGTCCACATTTGTCATTCTTACATATAAGAAAAAAATGCCCACAGAATATGTATTCTGGTCACTAGAATCCGCAACTCTTACATTAGGCATCAATGGCATGAATTTACATTTTAGTATATACAGAGCTGTAAGACGTGTAATCCAAGTAGAGGGTTTCAACAGATATTTTCAGAAATAGAAATACATTTTCAAGGGTAGTTTTCAAGTGTAAATTCAAGACAGGACAACTGGTCTGGTAGCAAAATGGAGCAATAGAATATCTTTCCTTTAAGAAGAAAAAAAAAGGTTCCCCATCTTATTTTGTTATTGTATATTTAGTATGCTGTTCCTTTCTGCCTATTTTACCTGTGACAAATATTTCAGACCCCAGTTAAAGAACTTGTCTAGGCCAAGGAGATGTATCAATTAACAAAAATAACAAAAAAGAAGAAAATAATGAGAAATCCCTAAACCCTTCAGAATATATTCTGAAGGATATCAAAATAGAAATATTTTTCTGTTTATGAGACAAATGTTTTACTGAGCAAAATGCAGCCCACAGGCTGTTCCCAATACTATTTTTGAGGTTTCAAGCCCTCCCCATTCTAAAAATATTCTTGCTAAAAAGATACTCTGTTAACATGAGCATAAAAGCAAAAGACCATTTAACCAGGAAATAAACCTGGAAGCAATTTTGGGTTTCCCTCCTGATTAATTTAAGACTGAGACTTAAATAGTCCATGGAGGCTTAGAAACAGCAAAAAACTCCCCTCACCAACAGCTCTGCAGGGCATTTTGATAAATAGATTAGTAGTTTAAAATATAAAAAATATGATGTGGGCACATGGACACTGAAGACTTTTGTGATCCTGAAGGACGTTGCTTCCTGGCAATTAGTT
Organism: Anolis carolinensis; assembly: GCF_035594765.1. Lineage (NCBI taxonomy): Eukaryota > Metazoa > Chordata > Lepidosauria > Squamata > Anolidae > Anolis > Anolis carolinensis. The sequence continues at coordinate 167,406,324 of NC_085842.1, forward strand.
TGTGGTTTTGCTGGATTCAACATGAATGGAGTAATGCCCTCTAAAACTTTTATCAAGCCTAACATAGCACCTCATTACTTCACAATTTCTAAAGCAAAAGGCAAGAAAAGATGAAGAACTTACCATCCTTAATGTGTAATCTACTTATTCCACCCTTGGGTGGAGAAAAGGATAAAGAGGTGTTGAAGATGAGACCAGAATTCATGAGACCATGAGTGCCAAAACCTACCATCAGATAACATTTTTAATTTACTCATTATCTTCTAGTGTGGATAGAATGTTCACTGTCCTTTACCCATAATGATATATGAATAGACACTGATAATAATGATAAAGACATACAGTTTTGTCATGTCATTTGTGCTTATGTTCTACGCCTGACATGGCATGTTTCTGTGGAGTACATTCTTCCTTCTTGTAAGCCTGTTTGCAGAAGCAACAACTAGTTTTGAAACCAGGTATTCCTACTAAGAGCCACCCCTGCTTATTTCTAAACCCTAAAACCAAGGGTTCAGATTACCTGGCACCTCCACCCCATACACTGCCACATCTGTCTTGCTGAGAATGTGGCTCAGGATCCCCTCAATCTCAGTGGTGGAGACGTTCTCCCCTCGCCAACGGAAGGTGTCTCCACTCCGGTCTTTGAAGTACATGTAACCAAGCTCATCCATCACAAGTACATCTCCTGCAAGGAAACAAGTGAGCCTCGGTATTCAGTGAATTCACAGGACCATGTGCCTTTCTTTATCAGAATTATGGGGGTTTGTCAACTGGGGACCAAGGTAAAATAATAATATTGCTCTGTGCTTACTAATACTGAGAAGGCCAAAATGCAGCCCTCCATATAGTGTTAGACTACAACTTCCAGCATTTCATATCATTAGCTATGCTGGCTAGGGCTTATGTGAGCCACAGACTGAAAATAACTAAAAGATTGCACATCTTCCACCCATGCATTTAACAGGATGGTTCAGGAATAAACAGGAATCAGAAGACAGGACAGAAGAACATCCATTCTTATGGCCCATCTACAGAAGATGGGCCACTGAAGAAAGATAATGGGTCACATTAGTCCCTCCAGGAGATTTTGGAGAGATGCATACACTCCTGCTAAAAAAAAAGCCAACAACTTTTTTGTCTCCAATTGCCTTCTAGGGGATAAGGGTGCATTATTAGTATGTTTTTTTTCCTGCTTGGACCATTTTAAGCCCAGGAGAGACCCTTTTTATTAACAGGATTGATCAGAAGTAATTTCTTGTTCACATATGTTTTTAAAAACGACTAACTTGGGCTTAAAGTATGGTGAAAATGTCCCCCTTCCTAAAAGGTAATTAGGAACAATTTATTTTATTTTGGTTTATTTTTGGCAAATATTGGGTTGAATTTTGGTTTGACTCCTTGGGGGTTTAGAGGATTGGCAATACAATGGAAATGTTCTCTCAAAAAATATTTTGTTTGAAAAAAAATGATTCTACGAGAATTTGGCGGCCACAAAAAATGGCCCTGGCATGCTGCGCAGAATCTATAGGCTACATCTTGCCAGTCTCTGATCAAGTTTGAAATTGTAGCTACACATAAAATAATTTTATTCCGCTTTCTCTCCTATTTAAGTATTATCAAAACATCTTCTATATTATTAAAGACCCTGTCGATTCTGGATTGAACGGGTTTTGGGCAAATTAAGTCAACAAATAACAATGGCCAACACACATTTTGGTGTCTCAAATGTTTAATCTGCTGATTCCAAAAATTGCACCAGCTTTCCTCTCTCAGCTCTAGCTGAGATAAAGAACACATACCACTCTTCATCTGCTTGTCCATAGAAAACCATGAAAACCCTATCTAAGAAACTAGAGCTGATGCGGTCTATCCAAGGAGATTTTCAGAATCAGCACACAAAATAACCCTAGAAATAGGTCTAAAAACCAAGACACCAAGGAAGAATTGTGTAATTTGTTTAGCACATATATTTACAGAAAGCCACATCAAAGAGCTAAGTTGCATAAGGCTAGTGAGACACGTTTCAACCTTCATATTAAATGAAACGTTACTTGAAAATAGCATTTTAACAACTCTCCTCCTGCTCAAGGACAAATATTAGCAATTGGGAGATTTTGGGTCTTTGTCTACTTAGTCTGAAAAAGATGTATTTTGTAGACTACTAGTTCTCAATCTTTTGTTCATCTCCCAGAAGGCCAAGCCAACTTAGCCAACTATCAGGAATTCTTGCAGCCAAAGTCCAAAACACCTGGAGGATCACAGAATGGGAACAACATTTTTGGACCATTACTTGCAATGTCTTTATCCACCAAGAAACAAGTTAACTGTTTGGAGAATACCTGAAAGGTAAGCCTGGTCTCCTTTCTTGAAGACATTGTAGGCTATTTTCTTGTTAGTTGCATTCTCATTAACATAGCCATCAAAACGACGCAAGGGGTCCTTCTGGTTAATTCGTCCCACAAGCAGGCCTGGCTCTCCTGAAAGAGACAGAACAAGAATTCCAGAAAGAATGATCGATCATTAGTATAATCACAGCTTTAGGTACCTTCGTGGCTAGCTGGATGGTTTTATTTATATCTCGGCAACTCATTGTCTCTACCACAGTGTTTTAACTGAATAGTTGGAGAAATGGGTATTGTCATTTGCAGCTGTGTTCAGGCCCTGGATTCTTGTCACACTTTCATTTCGATTCAACTTTGTCCATCACTAACCTTTGGACAGTTCCCTAAAAGATATGGCTCCCTTCTCCTTCCTCCCCAGATGGTTATGAATTCAACTATATCCTGAATGTGAACGTAGGTGAATACAAATATTTTTGATGCAGTATACTGATTGGGGAGTTGGCGAAACAAAGTGTAATGCATTTCATTCAAGAAATCCCAGATAAAACAGTAGAAACTACAAAGCAGCCTATTTGGATTAGTGGTCTGATTTTGTAAAAAAACATCTTTTTCCATTCCCATAACTGCTGGGTAAAGTTAGATTAAGTCAGAAAGATGGGTACACATGAAATGATGCTAGTTCACCACTGAGTTAAGATAATAGAATAAGAATAGTGTAAGGAGAAAGGGAAAAAAAATCTGGTGTGTCTTTTTGCGCATATTTGTGCTCGTGGCACAACAATTGCCACAGACCCATCTGTGCATCTACTCTTCCCACCCTAGAATCATAGAATCATAGAATAGTAGAGTTGGAAGAGACCTCATGGGCCATCCAGTCCAACCCCCTGCCAAGAAGCAGGAAATCACATTCAAAGCACCCCCGACAGATGGCCATCCAGCCTCTGCTTAAAAGCCTCCAAGGAAGGAGCCTCCACCACAGCCCAGGGGAGAGAGTTCCACTGTCGAACAGCCCTCACAGTGAGGAAGTTCTTCCTGATGTTCAGGTGGAGGCTGAGGGGTAGAGAGGATTTATCTGCCTCTTTAATGACACCAATATACTTGTAACAAAATGCAAATTTGTGCACACGAAAACTACACAGCAAAACACAAAATGGCGTCAAGGAATTCAGAACCATCTCCCTACACCATTTCTGCATCTAATCACATGGTCCCAAATCCTATAAAAAGTGACATGCATATTTACAGCCATTCTTATTACCTTCAAAGAGAGAATGCCTTCACTTTCCCACCATGTAATTTCTCTTTATTAAATACCAGTTGTCATACAAGTTTAAAAAACCTACAAAAGCAATCCATCCACAGAAATACATCCTCTTAAATCCATTATTACATGCTTTTTAGACACACCAACAAGAAACACTTCCTGATTCTGTAGGATAAACACACTCAATCCTCAGTTGCAAAAAGAAGACCGGAAAAGGCATATATTCTGATTTTTTACCCTTCATTTGAATAATCCCAAGAATTCTTCATTTGTATAACCCCAAGATTTTCTTTAAGGGTTTTAGGAAAATGGGAGACAACTCAATGTCCATCAGATTACATATATCAAAACAGCTGCATTTCATGGTTTGGGTAAAGATGTAGCTCCCTTGTTCAAGCCATGCTTACTCATAACTAAATGTGGATAATGAGAATTCCAGGCCCTTGTGGGCAGTTCCCTCACTACTTCTTTATATCTAGGTTTCTTCTGGTCAGTGCTTTCACTGTGAAAGCTTTTTGCTTCAGGACACTGGTGAGAATCTTCAGGCCACCACTCTCCTGCCCAGAGGTCAGCCCAGTAAAGATGGCTTCTGTAAGTAGATCTTCTAACCTAAAAGAAAGCAACAGATCCCCTTGCCTTAAATCAGGATGTCTATTCAGGTATTGGCCACCTTGGTAACAATTCTGGGCAAACAGCAACCACAGATAATCAGCAAAGATTTAGATATTCAGTAATAGCATTTTATATTCTGCTGGGATTTTTAATCTCCCCTAATTACATGCAATAGATGAAGTACGTGGCACTCACTGTGTATTTACCTGGACGACAGGAGATACAGAGTCCATTTGAACTCCGTATCAGTTCCATGGTATCTTCATTTACTTTCACCAGTCGGATGGGATACACATTTGGCAAAATCCGGCTGTTGAACCCACAGGCACCAACCTGCCAATGAAAGAGCAAAGTTTATTTATTATTTTTTTAAAAAACTAAGTTGTTTGTTATGATGGCAAGTAAATAACTGTGTGCATATTTATTATGTACCAGGATAAGGGCCTGTGAGTGCTCAAAACATACAGAGTGTTGAAGAGTTGAGTGAATAAGAACAAAAGGGAAACTACAAAGCACACAAAAGAGGGAGCTGTCATGCTCAAGCAAGATGGTAGTTTATAGCAAATATTATGAAGTGGGCTAGTAGAATAATTACAGAGAGAGTATGTTCCATGCATATGGAGGGGGGGGGGGAGAATATGTGCTGTGAGTTCATTAGTTTTTAATTTTCTGCATTTTCTTAGCAATACATAATTTCTTTTTGCTACACTATGTGAGCCTCCCCCCGCCATTTGTATATAGAAACAGAATGTTTGGGGTCAGGCCAGGAAAGGCCCTGAAAAGATAGGTGGGAAAAGAGCATTATTTTGCCATTCCTGAAACTCCCTATTCTTCCTGAACAATGCTACGAAATTCTTACCCCAAACCAGAAGAAGCCCTGAATCAGTGCATTCCTCTCCGGGGATGGGAATATACTGCAACATTTTGTTGACAGCTTCTCTTGAAGAAATCTATGAAATAAGACTAATAACTAATAAAGCCTACACCTATCAGGATTCTGAGGACTGAAACTCTGTTCTGACCTGGTGGCAAGCAGAGCATATAGAAGTGATACTTTCCAAGATCAGCCTCCTAACTGCCGTCACACCTCATAGTGACCTATTCTGTGGAGGGATTTGCCCACTAATCCAATCACTTCTTCAGGAGCTTAAATCATTTCACCTTCCTGTTCTTGCATGTTTCACTGCTAGACCAAGTGGATAAGATTTTTGTCACCTCCCCCAATGCTAAAAGCTGAGTAGCAGTTGTCCTGTTACAGATTGCTGAAACTGTGTGCACCCACATACACACAGAGCCTAAGTAGCCAAACAGAGGTATTCCCAAATACCATATTTCATGCCATTGATTGTAAGATGTGGGGTACAATTCTAAGATTCACCCCATTTTTAGAAATGTTTATATAGGGAAAATGCATCTTAGAATTGAAGAAATACAGTAATACATATCCAAAATCAGAAAAAAATACAATAGTGCAAAAATCAGACTCTGCAAGTTGTATGGAACTAGTGAACTGCAGAATACTCAGTCTCTTCAGTAGATGAGAATTTGTCTAAACAGATTAACAAGATTAAATCCACAAAAACATACTCCAAAATATAAATGCTTATGGTAATTCTTTAATATACCTTTCCGTCCAGATTAGCAATGCTGCAGTTACATTCCGTAGCCCCATAAAATTCCCCAATCTGTTTAATTCGGAAGCGCTTAGTGAAATCTTCCCAGATAGTGGGCCTCAAACCATTTCCTATTGCCAGCCGCACTTGGTGCTGTGTTTCTGCTTCTCGCACTGGTTGGTTCAACAAGTACCTGCAGATCTCTCCAATATACTGAATAATCTGTAAGAAACAAGACGTATTAATTGGAAGGAGCAATAACATCTGAAGAAAACTGGGTCAGAAGGAAACCTTTCCAGATTTATTGTAAGATGAGGGGAAAGAAAATATGTTTTTATTATCTTTTGCTTTCGGAAAAAATAGAGATGAATGATTGAGCAGCAAAAATATTTTATGACATTTAAATGAAAAATTGTTACTATTAATGGGCCATCTTTGTGTTTGGATGTCACTTTCCAGGTGAACAGACCCAGCATGACTCATGTTACCTAGTAGAAAAAGGGTCATTTAAGGTATGTTAAACTATTTCAATTGTGCCCAAACTAATTAGGCAGCAGTTCTTAAAAAAAGAAAAGAATCTAGACATTTACAAAACCACTGGAAGTAACTATCATGTTTAAAGATGGTACAGTTTCAAGACAGTACAAATATAGCATTGTCTCCTCTCTCTCTCTCTCTCTCATGCAAAGGCCTGCTATAATACTTTCATGGAACAATTCAGAACCAAGAATGCTTTCTTCTTGAGAACTGTATATTATGTGTATGAAAAGAAGATAAACCAATTAAATAGGACATCCTTAACTGAGCTATAACTCTAGCTTGCAATCAGTTGGAACACAGGAAAAATAAGGTGTGCACATGGGAAGTAAGTATGATTTGCATACCTCTAAGGCTATTTTCAAACCAATGATCCATACTGTCCATGAGAAATCTCCTATAGTATAATCTCAAGTTGTTGTATCACAGCTTAGAAAATGTTGACTTATGTTGTCTGGTCTACAAAAATGGTTACTGGACTAAATTCCTACCTAATTTGAAAACGACATCATCATTGCGTGGATGCAATCTTTATATACTGAGACAATGAAACAGTCCTACGCTGTGCATATCTACTGAGAAGCAAGCCATATTTTGCTCAATGGGGTTTGCTTCCAAATAAGTAGACTCGGTACTGCAGTCTTAATTAGGCTCTTCAAATAGGAAGCAAAAGAAAGCACTGCATACAAGTGGAAGTAAAGGTCAACCTAAGGAATTTCTTCTTGACCTAAGCCTTCCCACAGGGGAGGGGGGAGCAGAAAAATTGATCCAGCCTCTTCCTTGGTGAGTTTCATGCATGACGTGCAGCAACGGTGCCAGGGATGAGATTGATTTTCTCACACCTTCTGCCTCTCTGTTACCCAAAATAGCATGGCTGGAAGGGGAGGTAAAAAAGTCAAGGGATTTTCAACTGGAATCTCCTGTTACAGAAAAGCTGGCACGCTAAACCAAAAGTACGCTATCCGATCACAGAGGGCTGGCAGCATTACAGTCAGCTGAACTCAATAGCACATTTACAACACAGGGATAAGAGAAAGCTGACGAACTCACTTCACCTGTATCAGAGGCAGCTGTGCTGGTCCAGTGACTGCCTCATGTAGCTGATCCTTAAGTGGCACAAATAGTAGCAGGGAAAGCAGATCATTTTACACCATAGGGCATGGCCACTGGCATACAGGTTCTGGGAGGGTATATTTCAGTTTTCCACCACAGCCATCAACATGTACTGTGTGTGTCCCCCAAATTCACTATCCACACACGGATTCATACACCACTCCATCACGGCTTCAATAATACTAAATTAACACTGAATTTTCCACATCATGGACCTCTTGGCAAGGGACATGCTGTTTAGCTTCCATGAACACCTATAAAATTTAATGATTCAGCACTAATTGCCCTTAATTGATTGACATAGCTTTCAGATCTCCCATCCAGCTGAGGTACTTACGGACAAGCCACTAACACAAACAGAATGTGATATGTAAACCGGGAATTATTTTTTTTACATTGGAACTGCAGGAAAGTAATTTTGAAGCACCACATCCCTCTCTACGAACCTGTGAGATATCTAGGATTGACTGGTAAGGGATTCTCTCTGTCCCACCACCCATTCATGTGAAAGGCGGTAAAAAGAGAAAGGAGGGCCTTTTCTACTCCTAGACTCTGGAACTCCCTCCCAAGAGAGACTAGGATGGCCTTGTTTCTGCTGGCCCCTTGCAATCAAGCCTAAGCCATTTACTTGCTATCAGGAATTTAGAGAATGATGAGAGGCAGACTGCTGAGAAGGTTGTGCATGGGATTCTGGAGGGATTGGGAGTTTTAAACATAATTTTAATTTTATTTTAATTTTATATTCACAAACTAATATTTAATTGTTTTTTAAATTTTGTATTTGTTTTGTTTTAAATTTTTATTAGATAGTGTGGTTGTTAGCTGCCTTGAGCTCTGATGGGGAGAAAGATGGGATATAAATAAAGATGATAATAATAATAATAATAATAATAATAATAATAATAATATCTGATTTAGTCCTCTCACCCCACCATGTGGGTCATGTGCCAAACAGTCTTCTTGATCTTTGTGACCTATAGCTGCCTTGCCAAACACAGCCTCCACGCAAATACATTTGCTCCCCCCCTCCTACAAACTGTGGTGCCTACAAGCAGAGTTCAGAACTCTCCTTACTGTGCACTTGTATTTCACACAGTCATCCCAGAAGCGACTGGCAGAAAATTTCTTCCGAATCACTACAGTCAGGCCATGGATCACACACTGGCCAGCACCCATGATGTTCCCTAAAAGAGAGAGAAAATATTTGAGAACACCAAGCTCACCATGATCCAGAAGGGAAAGCATACTCTTTCAACAGCAGACTGTCACTAATAATGAGGCAGCCGACCTCCAGCAACAATTCCTGCCTACCTGCTGAGTGATACAGTGGCAAGCAGTTATAGATTATGTCCTGGGGGGTCATTCTGTAGGCATAATAACCAAAAGCTGCTATTCGGTAGTACCTATAAGGAAATTAAAAAAAAATATTTCAGGGAAGTCCATATAATTGTTCCTGGCTGTTATAAGATGAAAGCTATTATGTGATGAAAGCATGTTATTTGCACAAACAAGGGCCAACTACAGCAGACATGAAAACAACTTTTATCTCAATGATACAAGTACATGCCTGGGACATTGTACATAGACTGACAAAAGGTGCCCAGATTTCTAACCATGAGTAGATCTCAGAAGGAGCTGAATGACAGACTTAAACCCACACAATGACTTCACATAGAGAACCTGTGTGTCTACTTTAGAAAATCTCTCCATAAACTCTATAATGACACCATAGTGGTGGTGAGGGCTTAAGCTGTCTTAAGCAGCCCTATCACAGGAGTTAACGTACTTTATTTTTTAAAGAAGGGTAATTTCTACTTGGTCCGACTGGAGTTTTAACTTTTCACCTATTTTGCTTCCTACTGCTGTTTAAGAGACTTAGAGTGTACTCCTTTCTCTTTGAAAAGGAGAAGTGCAGGCCACAATCAAACCACCAAAGTAAATGAAGAGTCAAAAAACCACAAAATGGCATGCTTGAGAAATTCAGGTTACAACATTATGGATTATTTCGCTCAGAAATAAGATTGGCAGAGGAAAGACATGAAGTAAAATAAAGGTAAAAGTTTCCCCTTGACAGTAATTCTAGTCGAGTCTGACTCTTGGGGTGTGTGTGTGTGTGCGCTTATCTCCATTTCTAAGCTGAAGTGCTGGCGTTGTCTGCAGACAACTGCATGGACCGCCGTTACCTTCCTGCTGGAGTGGTAGCTGTTGATCTACGCACATTTGCATGTTTTCAAAGTGCTAGGTTGGCAGAAGCTGGCGCTAACAACGGGAGCTCACTCTGTCCTGTGGATTCGAACCGTCAACCTTCCGGTTAGCAAGTTCTGCAGCTTAGTGGTTTAACCCACTTCTGTTTTGCAGAACATGAAATAGTTTTGCGAAATGACACACCAGACACACAATCATCTAATGAAGCTAGGCATGGTAGATTCAGGACAGATAAAAGGAAGCTGTACTATGAACTCTGCAAGAAGATGTAGAGATATGTATCAATCTGGACAACTTTAAAGGGGGGAATAATAACATTTAGGGAATATTAATATTTGCAAAAAGCTACTATTCACTATGTTGCCGTTATATTAGCCCCATATTATGAGGCAGTACATCTCTTGGTCCTAGCTGATGTAGAATTTGACCAAATAGATAATACTGTGCTCATGTCCTACAGAAAGGACTTCTCAAAACATCTAGCTAGAATAGAATAATAGACCAGATAACCCTTCCCAATGATCCAGTGCAGTTTCTTCTGTATCTTCTATCAAATTTCTTTTCCAACCTTCAGTACAATGGCACCACTTTCCTGTATCCTCTTTTCTATCAAGATCTTTCCAAAATTACAGCCATTAGAGCCTTTTCCTGTAGCGGTAAGATCAAAACAGCTTCATCCTGAAAAATCCCTGCTACCATCCACTTTATCGTGTCCACAGCATTAGAACAAGAGCAAAATTAAATCTTTTTAGGTATAAAAGCATACCAACCGGGGAGTAAGCCAAAGCGCTTCCATTTAAACTGTCATATATTTGGGGTGCAGAGGGTGACTAAAGAGTCGCCAATATGATTTACTACAGCACCGTTATTACATAGTGGACAACCTAACGGGCCTGCCTATGCTTCATTTTGTTTGCTCCTTCTTGTTCACAATGCTTGAGCAGACCCAGAGGAAGCAGCAGCTCTTACTCCTAGAGGACACATAGGAGAAGCACCCCATAATCCTGTGTTCAGCAGCATCTGTTTTAATATTTGTGCACATGATTAGAATTTTCACAAATGAAAATTATTCTGAATATGAGCAAATGAAGACCAATATCCAACAACGCTCCTTACCTGCTGTGCACCACAATGGCAGCCTTTGGCATTCCAGTTGTGCCAGAAGTGTAGATGTAGAACAGCCGATCTAGGAGGGAAAGGACAGAAAGAGAGGTAGTGTCTTGGTGTCTTTGCTATTTCTACCCCATTTGGCATATTGCTATGGAAGCAACAGACAAAATAAGGAAAGAAGCATTTGTGTCAGTCAGTCCCTTGCCTGCAGCTACCCACAACCTAAGAGGCATCTTTGCTCTTTGAGCCACATGCACAGGTCTGAGGGCATAATGTTTTAGCCCTAGTGACACCTCTCTAAGCTGCTTTGAGTCTCCTTGTCGGAGAGAAAAGTGGGGTATAAACTTTTGGACAAGTGGGCTTACAAATAAAAGATCCACCCCATAAAGAAATTGTAGTACTGTTTAACAGCAGCAGCATAACCCAGCAGCAGCAGCCAGAAAGTGACCAAATGAACAAAAACACACAGACCAAGTTAATTTGCCTTTCACTTCCTCTGGAGGCTGTTTCTTGTAACAAAAATAACACTCCTGAAGTATTTACAAAACACAGTTTCTTCCAACACAAACACAGTTCATTAAACTTAACTGGGCATAAAACCAATGCCTTATCTTCGCCTACTCAACCCAAGACTTTATCTTCATTCTTCTATCGTGGATGACTCAAACTACAGACAACACAACAGCACTGGCTACACCAGGCATTGGCAAACTTGGGCCCTCTAGGTGTTTTGGACTTCAACTCCCACAATTCCTAACAGCCGGTAAGCTGTTAGGAATTATAGGAGTTGAAGTCCAAAACACCCGGAGGGCCCAAGTTTGCCCATGCCTGGGCTACACTGAACACAGCAATTCACTCCTTCGTTCTCATTCTCTCTTTCCCTTTGCTCTCTCTCTCTTAACTCCACAGGCACACCTGCCTGTAACAACCTACTGGTTTAGCTGAGTCACTGCACCATTTTAACACTTACAGTGTCTATATATCACTTTTGTAATTAAAAATACACTGATAATTTTTCAGTATCTCTGACATAAATAAGATAGCCTCCACGTCTTCCTGGAACTAGGTAAAACGCCTGGCTGGGACATCTAATATCATGAACCTGAAAGAAAGATCACATAACACCTGTGCCTCCATCACAAGCAAAGAAGAGAAGAAAAATTGCTGGCTTCTTAATGGGCCCTGTGGGTAAATCCATGGCTTGCTCAAGCCTTGTCTTCAAGGAAACATACCATCTAATCCCTTGGCTGGAACTTGAGCTGGAGGAGACGTTGATGCTTTGGCCAGAAGCGGATCCAAATGCTTGGTGTCTGGAGGGATGGATTCAGGTTTGAATTCTCCAGAACAGAACTTGACCATGTTTTTCCCCAGCCCTCCATTCACTTCAGATATAGCTGCAAAACCAAAAACAGTCCTTGTTATAACATAATCATCCAAGTCACTGAATTTCTTTCTCTGAAACTGATGCCAAATTAAGGTTGGTTGGAATTTGCTTATTCCAAGATAAACTCCATCTATGTAATGTATCATATATACATTGTGACTGTGCAAATTATGCTAGGTAAAGGTTTCCCCTGACGTTAAGTCCAGTCGTGACTGACTCTGGGGGTTGGTTCTCAGCTCCATTTCTAAGCCGAAGAGCCGGTGTTGTCCGTAGACACCTCCAAGGTCATGTGGCCAGCATGACTGCATGGAGTGCCGTTACCTTCCCACCGGAGTGGTACCTATTTATCTACTCACATTTGCATGTTTTCAACTGCTAGGTTGGCAGGAGCTGGGGCTAACAGCGGGCGCTCATTCCGCTCCCGGGATTTGAACCTGGGACCTTTTGGTCCACAAGTTCAGCAGCTCAGCGCTTTAACACACTGTGCCACCAGTGCAAATTATGCTAGCTGTGTGCAAAAAGATATAAGCTAAATACACTCAAATCATGTCCAGCATAGTATCTTCCTTCACAGTAATGCCTTGAAATCTTTATTCTTTTAATTTTTAGTAATGTTCCCCCGGTCTTGTTGCATGTAACTTTATTTTAGTGCAAGGCACACACACGGAGCAGTCTGCCCACTGCAGCAAGGCTACACGTGCAGAAACCTACTTATGATCTGTGAGACAGAGTACGTTATAAAAAAAAATTCTACAACAGGGATCCTTTTAATGACAAACATCACTATAACAATGCTGGATATTATGGCTATTTAAAATATGCTGTTTTGTGATTTATTTATTTCCGGCATCCATACACCACATTTCTGACCTACAACTTACTGAAGTGATTTGTTAAAAGATGAATAACTATATCAATAAAAATGAATACAATACAACAGGCAAGTCTTCCAGTAAGCACCTTAATATATGCATGGATAGTTTTATATGGAACAGTCAGGTATCCTGGTCTTAAGCCATTATATTTTTCTAGAGTATATATATTCAGTGTTTTCAATTATTTTGTTGCAAACTCCCTTGGGAATTATTACATAATTCTTAAAAATACAGAAAACATGTTGCATTACTAATGCCAGACCAAAGATAAATAGCAACAGAATATGATGTTCAAAATGATATCTACATTGCTGTGTATGCTGTTTCTACCTTCAACACACAATGGGTTCCTCCACAACTCCAGTTCATACAGAGGAATGAGTCACAGAGATCTGTCCCCACTTCTGGCAATGAGAGGAAAAATGAATGTGCCCACATTGCCTTGATATGAAACACTCCATGAAAAATCTTCCAATTCAACAAGTGAAAATATTGATAGGAGCAATTTACCTTGGTCCTGAGAAAGCAAGGAGCTTTGAGGTATTTCCTCCCAAGTAAGCTCACTTTTTCTTACATTATGTGAGTTTTGCCTTATGGGTAGCAGTAGAAAGGTTACAGCAGAGGTAGTTTCAAACATTTCAGAAGTTGGGGGGACCATCCTATTATAGTAATGCAATGTCAAAATTTGGCAACACAGTGGCAGAAATAAAAATTATACACACATGTGCATGTGAAATACAAGGCTTGTGTTAAGAAAACGGAGCTTTCAGAAGGATAATTTTCCACTTAAGACAAGGCATGTTCCTGCCCTGCTACACTTTGTTTTACAGTGGTTGTGTTTTACCTCATCCATACTGCCAAATTAAATTGAGGGCAGTAGTGATGCCTGCAAAATTGGTTGAATGGACTAGATCATGCTCATCATGGGCTTAAGTGATGGCAATCTAAAATGTACAGAATTCCCACCTGCAGAAAGCTCTCCGCCAAAGATGATTACTTTTGCCCCAGAAGTTTTGATGCAGTAAGTTAGTGAATCGAGACGCAAGTTGAAGTTGATGAGGGCAGGTTCTATGCCCACTTTGGCCATCCCTAGCCAGAAGCCCACAAACTCAGGTCGACTCTCCATGAAAATAGCAATGACATCACCAGCACGATAACCCTGCTGGTAGAAGAAGTTGGCTACGGCATTGGAATATTCATCCAAACGGCGAAACGTCCATCTGTCATCCGTAGCTTCATAGATCAAGGCGACTTTGTCTGGATGTCGGCGGACTACATCCTGAAATATCTTGGGAACATTGCTCTTGGCTTTCTGGTGATAGTACAAATTATATTTGACATGTAGAAGCACTGAGAGTCCCCTGCAATGATAACAAGAAAATCTTAGTTATTTTAGCTGTGGAACACCCTCCCCAGAGATATGCGACAAATTCCAACCTTGCTGGGCTTCAGAAAAGCCCTAAAAACATGGCTGTGTGCCCAGGCTTTTAATCAATAAATGGCAAAGATGAAGCGGACTGAATTACGGACAAAGCATGAGGTTTCTCTAGGATGAACGGATCTGATTTTATGTTTAAAATTTATATATTGTAATTTATATTGTATTTTAATAGTTTTAATTGTTTTTATGTATTGTTTGACACTGATTTTGTATGGGCATCGAATTGTTGCCATTGCTGTAAGCCACCCTGAGTCCCTTCGGGTGAGAAGGGCGGGATATAAATGTGAGAAATAAATAAATAAATAAATAAGCACAAAATATAACACTTCCAAAACTAACAGGAAAAGACTCCACACCAGAGCATAACTGTGACTAGATCCTCATCCTTCAAGACACAGTCTGATTTTAATGTTTCGGCTTCAAGAACTTATGATGCTGTGACAGACATACACTTATGATTGTGCTTGCTTGATGCTGTTTACATATTCGTGTAAGTAAATAGTACCCAAAATATTTTTATTCTGCATTATGTTTCTTAATTTGCAGACTATATTGTAAATTACATGCTTTCAGCTAGGATGCAGAACACTTTCAATAAAGTTTAATGAAAGAGGAAAAATAACATTTAAAAGGGGGCAGGAGAAAAGAATATTACAGGAGGCCACAGGGGAAGTGAGAGCCATAGAATGCCACCATGTTACACATTGTCATGTAAAAATACTAGGCCTACATACCAAGGGAGAGGGAATCCTCTTTAACAGTAAGACTGAAAACTGATTTTAGGATTCCAAATTCTTTATAAAGTTAGGCCACAGAAATTAAGCCTACTGTGGCCATCTGAAAAAGCTGCCAAAACAGGCTTTCTGTCTGCAACCAGCTCTGTACACAGTATTAGTTTTGTATGCTATTACAAACCCTCACTGTTGCACATAGAAGGGAGAAAGCCTTGCAAATACTGCTCTCCACTTAGCCTTCTTCCTCCTCTTTCATTTAGCATTATTCTCTCCCTATTTGCGACTATGACCTGTTTGTTAATTAAATAGACAAGTAGAAACAGACAATAAAGAAAAGCACTTTTCAGAATGCTCTTTAATTCCAATGAAGTAAAGGGAATGACAACTGGTCAGTGGGCAGAGTAAGTACTTTGCATTTAGAAGGTCTTAGGTTTAATGCTTTGGAGAGAAGAACTGGGACAGTCCTACATGAGACCTTAGAGGGGGGTCACTAATAAGAGTAGGCAGTACTAAGCTATTTATATCAGTGATCTGACTGAATACAAGGTAGCTTTTACATGTTCATAAAGCACTAACAGATACACTGTTTGCTTGTCTGCAGTTTTGTGCTCAATTTAGTGAACATGGAAGGCAAACCAGAATAGGAACAAGAGAGAGGACAGGAAGAACACTTGCAAGTTAAATGCTCTATTTTCAGCATCTGATCATAACTACAAGTAGAAAGGCGCAATCAAAATTACCAATTTACACAAACATTCATGTCTTGGTCCTTCGGCATATCTAGTTAAAAAATAAGTAGAACTGAAATTCCTTACACTTTATGAATTAAGTTGACAACTATGGCAACTATTTAGTTTGTAGCAAAATCAATGAAATAGCAAGTGGCTCAAGCCTAGAACTATTTAGTCAGTTCACAGACCGCAGCACACTTCCTCTGAAGTTGGTGCTCAGATTACAGCCTAAGTCTGATGTGCAGACTCTAAAATTTATTTCACTTGTGCTTGCTGCTTAGAAAGAGTGCAGAGGCATGTAGATTTATGAAGTTTTAGTTTATAACTAGATCTTGAAGGTAACTTTACCCACAGCTATCTGGAATTGAGAATTTGGTACAACTGCAGTTCGATATTGATATTAACTTGAAGAATCATTTAGATAAAATTTTAAAGAAAAACAAATAGAATTTCTGTTTTATATACTACAGGCAATCCTTGACTTACAAACATCCGACTTAAAAGTGACTCATAGTTATAAAGAGGGATGAGATAACAGGAAGGGAGAGAAATCCACCCTTGGAAGGGAAATCCACAACTGAAAGAGTTATCATGCGAAAAATGGTGTCTCCACTGAAACTTTATAACCAATCCTTGTTTCCAAAAGAAGTCAAATTTTTCAAAATCCAATTATAGAGACAGAAAGTGAGGTGAAATCTTCAGGACAGGGGCACAGACAGCAAAACAAACAACACAGGAGTGTTTATCCTTCCATATGCTATCTAAAGCACATATCTATATCTAGAGTTACACTTTTGAAATGTACGCTTTATATATGTATATATATGGCTGTATCTGTTCCGGTTTATAAACAAATTCAACATAAGAACAAACCTACAGAACCTATCTTGTTTGTAACTTAGGGACTGTATTTATCCCTAACATCTTAAAGAGACACCCCACTCCTGACAAAAAGTAAGATTGTTGCTATAGTGTATATATATATATAATGAAAGTGAATATGTTTCTATATGTCTATGTATGACTGTATTTGGAAAAACATCAATTGTAATGGACAGTCTCAGTTCTCTCTGTTCTAGGCATCCTGTTTATTCAAAATATAGATCCGTTAAAAAGAAAACGGACATGGTAGTATCAAGATCACCAGCTAAATAGCACTTAACACATTCTACTTCACTAAATTCTGAAAGACAGTAGACAATTTCCTTTTGTTGTAGATCAAAGAGGAGTTTGGAAGACTCTTCAGAGGAACAAACCATTGATACAAATCAGTGACCTCTTGAAAACCACACAGCCTTCCTGACTGTGAGTGTCCAAAGTAGATGTCCTGGAGAAAGAAGCTGGTTTAGTAATAGGCAGTTGGTCCTTTGCCAAACGAGACTGGCCTGTCACAGTGACCCTACCCTGAGCTCTGCCAGGAAAAGAACAGAAGAGCCTTTTCAAGCATTAGCTGCACTTTCCATATTCTTAAGGAGGCTTTCTTCTTTGCTGTTATTTCTCACTTGTCACACCATTGGGAGGAAGTGGAGATCCAGAGGGCACTGACAGCTACTGTAAGGAGGCGATCTTTGTAAGCACAGGAGCCCTAAATCCTTTGGTAACAATAGAACCTCAAAGATGCATAAGTGCTGATTTCAATGACAGAGCAAGCAGACAGGAGAATGTTGGGGATTTATCATATATTTTCTATCTCTAAGCCAGAAAATACATCTGTCTATGAAATAATATAAAACCCATGTATACACAGATCTGAAACTACTTCCTAGGCAGCAATGATTACCAATAAATATGTAAAGCTGGCTTAAAGATAGTTTTCCCTCCCTTCATCACCTGTTTTATTTGCTGCAGCATAGAAATGAGGTTTCCCTTTATAGTCACAAACATTTTATGAGAAACTCAAGGTCATCCCATCAGTGTGACTTAAAAGGATTTAGAAGCTAGAGGGACCATGCTGTGTTGGCTCAGTATTCTTTACCACACATACATATAGTGGATCCTTGACGTAACAGCATCCCAACTTAAGAGCATTTTGAGTTAAGAGCCATCTTTTGGCCTATTTTGCTTTGGCATCCAAACATTTTGAGTTAAGAGCCATTGCTCGGCCCTTTTTGCTTTGACATATTAACATTTAGAGTTAAGAGCTAGCGCCAGTGTTCAGGGCTTCAAGAGAGCAGCCTCTGTGCCTTGTGCCCTGGAGATACAACTCTCATTATCTTATCAGTCCCCCCCCCGCCATCAAAACCCTGCAAGTTTTCTCAGTTGGTCATGATGGGTATATGTGTCAAATTTGGTCCAGATCTATCATCAGTGGGATTTTCATGGCTCTCCGGACATGGGAACCATACTGGAAAATACACAGACATATAGAAACATATTTCACTTTTATTATATATACACTATATCAACAGTCTTCCTTTTTGTCAGGAGTGGGATGTCTTTTTAAGATGTTCATGAACACTGCAGTATTTTGCTTATAGATAGAGCAGTCTGGCAAATGCTTCACTTGTTGTTCTCCCATTTCATAATGAGAGCATTTCTTTTAGTGCAGATGAGCCAACCAATTCATCCATGTCCTCGGATAAACCAGGCATCTGAAGCCTTGGTTCACCTAGCTCATATGTACACAAGACTTAAACAGAAGATTTAGAAGTTTGTATCTTGACCTCTTTTCTATTTAGCAGTAGCAACAAAGCCAATTTAGTACCTCCGTTCATTCCAAATGAATGTAGGCAGAGCTACAAAATTCCACACTTGAAATGAAGCGTAGGGAGTATGTTCATAAAGCCATTCATCATTTTACAAGAGTCATTATCTGCACTCTCAGACAAACTAAAGTTCATATCCTAGGTCCCATGAAGTGCCTGGCACAAAGGCATATCAGTATTTATCATTTGTGGAAATAAATCAGTTATTTATGAAAACAATAAAATTTCACATTTTGGCATAAGAGAAAGTTGTACTTACAGGAGATCTCTCAGGGCTGTCTTAAAGATGATCCGAAGAAATGCCCAGCCACCACTGCCAATGTAAATGCCCAGAGCAGCTGCAATACTCCATGTCCAGGAGACACCAAAAAACCGCATGAGGCCAAGTGAGCCAAGTGAAGCAGTGCAAACCCCAATCATGTGCATTCTGGAAAAGGGGACAAGCTCACTGTTAGCCACTATGACTAGTTTCCTTGCACCAACAGTATATTAAGTATATTAGAACAGAATATGATTACAAAGATCGAATGGCTGAGGGCCATAAAACACAGAGGACAAAGGTAAAATGAACACAGGAAAACAGCTAAAGACAACAGAGAATTACGGGTTTATCAGGGGCAGCAGAAGTTGCATTAATGCCAGAGCAAACCTGGGGGGAAGGGGGAGGAATCCAATAAATGCTATATGGTTACAAGCAAATCCAACCATAGCTGAAGACCATTCTAAAAGCGAAGCAGCTGCATCCTGTGGCATGGACTGAAAGGTGAGATTACAGGCATACTGCAATAAAACTCATGTCTTTCAGGTCAAATTCAAGGTGAAGGCTTAACTCTGATACCTTGAAGTCACTGGGGTTGACACAAACATGACATTTCCCACTGCCTAATGGTAACACCAAACTGGCAACAGAACGTTCTTCACTATGTTCAATGCTGACACAATGGTTGCAAATAAAATAATATCCTGTTGTTGATCAGTATTGCAAAAGCCTGTCTGTTTCTTATATGATGGCAATCCTTTTTTTTTTCCTGACAAAAATAACAATACACTTAATTTTTAGTCATTTTTAATTCAAAGCACTCTTAATGAGTACTCAAGGGGGGAGTAGGAGAAAATAGTTACATAACAAAGAGGAAGGAACAACTTCTTCCAAAAAGGATCAGTACGGTGGAAGGCAGAAAGACAGGAGGACAACAGAAAAAAAATAGGGAAATCAATGTGATCTTTGTCTTGAAGTGACAAGCTTCAATTCTTTCAGCAATCTGATTATACCTTGTAGACAGATCAAAAATTCCTTACACATTATCAAGCACTTTATGACCAGAGAAAATTCTGCTATTTCCTTAAAAACTGAGGGTTTTTTAAAATAAAAAATACCCAGTTTTAAAAATAAAAATACTTGTGCTCCTTGCTTCAGCTTCAAAATAATATTTAAGTCACTAGCAGACAGGATAGGTAAAGAGCTGTAATATGAATGGAAGAGATGATCAGAATTTCAAAAATGGTTGTTGTTGTTGTTATTATTATTATTATTATTAATTTACAGTATTTATATTCCGCCCTTCTCACCCCGAAGGGGACTCAGGGCGGATCACATTACACATATAAGGCAAACATTCAATGCCTTGACATAGAACAAAGACAAAGATAAAAACAGGCTCCGAGCTGGCCTCGAACTCATGACCTCTTGGTCAGAGTGATTGGTCTCAGCTGGCTGCAGCTGGCTGCTCACCAGCTTGCGCCACAGCCCGGGTTATTCAACTTTACAGCTTAAATCCATTTGTGATTAAAGTGATAGTTTTGACATCTAATGTCCTAAAAAGGTCTTCTTTGGGCTTCCTGAAAGTATGCCTCTCCAGGTCGACTCAGATCATCAAAAGTACAGTACATAGGGCCCTTCCACACAGCCCCACACCCCAGAATATCAAAGCAGGAAATCCTACAATATCTGCCTTGAACTGGGTTATCTGAGTCCACACTGCCATATATTCCAGTTCAAAGCAGATATTGTGGGACTTCCTACCTTGATATTCTGGGATATTGGGCTGTGAGGAAGGGCCCATAGTTTTCCACTTCCGAGATAAAAAGGCTAATACATGCAAGAACCTGCACAGTTTGGAATATCTTGGCAGGGCATCTTCCATTCAGTTTAATCCATAAGAGACTCCAGACAAAAATTATGGATTGCCTGAGTCAATATGCAGTGTTCCCTCACTACTTCGCGGTTCACTTTTCACAGATTCGCTGTTTTGCAGTTTTTCAATGAACTCTAAAAGAATATTATAAATCATTAAAAAATCACAATTTACTGAAGGGAGGAAGGAGAAGCCAAAGGGAGAGAAAAGGAGCCCAAGCGGCAACAGGAGGAGAAGGAGGTGATTTATCAACACACGATTGGTTGATAAAGACTTAAAATAGTGTATAACTACTAAAATAATATATAAATATATAGCGTCCCTACTTCATGGATTTTCACTTATTGAGGGTGGTCCTGGAACCGAACCCCCGCAATAAGTGAGGGAACACTATATAGCAACATAGAGGTCCAAGCCACTCTGAAAAATGCTATGGGCGCTAGGTTTGTATTGTTCTACACAAGCTTTTAGCTCCAAGGATGCTTGGCAAGCTGCTTCAGCATAGCTGAAAAATTTGCAGATGGGCAGATATTTCAGAAAAGACACAAAAGTTAGGCAATTATTTTTTGTTTCAAAACAGTACACAAATAGATTTTAAGACAGACATCTGGACTGAATTTTGTATCAGTCTCTCTAAAAGGGGTGAGTAGGAAATAGAGATGGGCCGATAATGGTGAGGAATATGGGCAACTAGAGCCCATCAACATCTGAAAGTCAGCTTTCCTGCTATAAAAGCAAAAATGAATTATCTACTCTAATGCCAGCACTTTATTTAGTAAACAACATCTGTTTTATTGGAAATTATGCAATATGGTAAGGATACTACCACAGCAATCTCAGTTTCCAATGTATATTTCATAAAAAGAATTTTTCTAGTCATCAAAACTGTAAGTAGTGGTAACAATATTTGGAATATTTGCACATAACTTCCTAAAAGTTATGTACAAGCTGCTGATATTCAAAAATGTTTCCTTTTCTTATATGTCCTCTGTCTTTTCTTATTATTTCTCTTCCTGACCCTAGCAACAATCTAATCTTTCTCTTTCTTTGGTACACCAGTCCATTATAAAATCTGTCTTATATACTTCAAATTCCTTAGGTTTACACAATTCATGCCTGTAACTATTGAAAATCTGGATTAACCCCTTAAGGTATCTGTGGAGCTACCATTATCTTTACAATACAAGAGATTAAATAGTAAAGTGCACACATAAGGGCATCTTACGTGCATCACTGAAGAAGATAATACACAATGTCTACTGGCATAATTTTCTAGTCACACATATTTCCACATTAAGAGAACAGTGAAATGAAAGAACAGTGAAATTGGATTGGGCACTGAATCCAAAGAAGAATTCTTGAGCTTTTTGAAGACTAAAAGACCTTTGAGGGCAGAAGTTCCAAACTATGGCCCGCAGGCTGGATGCAACCCTCCAAGGTCATTTACCCAGTCTCCGCCCTAAACTTTAGATTTAGGGTTGCCTTAATTGTGAAACGACTTGAAGGCACAAAGCAACAACTATCCTAATTAACTTGACTATCTCATCAGCCAAAAGCAGGTTCACTCTTCCCACTGAAATACTGAAAAGTTTATGTTGGTGAAAATTGTTCTTCATTTTAAAGACTGTATTGCTCTTACATGTTTCCCCCCCACTACAAATAAGATATGTACAATGTGCATAGGAATTAATTCATGTTTTTTCAAACTATAGTCCACCCCCATAACAGTCTGGGGGACTGTGAACTCTGCTTCAAAAGTTTAGGACCCCTGCTGTAGGGAATATCACCATCTCCTTAATCTCATTACAATTCAAAGCCACAGATTTAATTTAAAAATAAAATAAAAACCACAGTCCCACCTTGATGCTTTTCATTCTTTGTCCAAAGGGAAGGATGAGCCTACTGACTTGGGACATGCCAGCACTGCCTGAACTGGCATCCTTGTCAAAAACACATTCTTCCCTCAGCCTGTTGCTTTCACTCCCAGCTGAAAGCAATAGCCCCAATCTTAGGCATTCTCTGCAAAAATCTTCATGCCCACATCCACTATGATGTTCTGTTGTTGGTTATTCCTTCAGTCACTTCCCTCTTCGTGACCTCATGGACCAGCTCATGCCAGAGCTTCCGGATGTCGCCACCTCCAGCTCCTTCAAGGTCAAGCCAGTCACTTCAGGGATACCACCCATGCATCTTGCCCTTGGTCGGCCCCTCTTCCTTTGTCCTCCCATTTTCCCCAGCATTATGACCTTCTCCAGGTCTCAAATGAAGTTTGGCTCACAAAGGTGTCACCACCATTTACCAATTAAAAAAAAAACCTAAAGCAACAGATTCCACTCTGAAGAGTTCAGTGTCAGACTTTTTTTTCCTGTCCTAACTGATCCATGGGGGGGGGGGGGGGGGGAATCCAAAATCTGTTGTTTGAAGATAGTGTCAAAGAGAATAATTGTTCATGGTACATTTTTTCATTTATTGAACTTTAAAAAATCATTCTACAAGTCAAATTTGAGTTGCTTGGTAACATAACTGTAATGTTTTGTTGCAAGGTGACACACAGCTTTACATGTAAATCAGTATTGTGCCTTCCATCCTTGCCAATTTTTATGAAATAAATAAGTTAGTATGACTGAGCGTAGTAGCTAACCAGTTTGGAGCAGAAACAGGAACAACAAATTATTGTTGTTGTTCTTATTATTATGTTTCTTATATGCCTCTCCCTATGGATTGAGATGGGAAACAACACATTAAATTACACCAAAATAGACTTAGAACAATATTTAAACCCACAAATACCAATTAAAAACATAACAATCTAACAGAGCATCACATCAAGTCGTTGCTGGAAGGACTAAAACCAAATTTGTGCTCATCCACGCAGCTGATTGATCAAACTAACTTATGTTACAGGTCTATTATGTGGATAAAATAAGTTGACCCCTATGTATACCACTACCCCAAGCTCTTTGGACAAAGAGCAGAGTACAAATATGTCAAAACCTATTATGGGCAACAACTAGCAAATGCACACATCCCCTATTCATGCTGGGTGGCAGGCCGAAGATTTATTATTTATTACTTCTCAATCTATGATTGTGCTTTACTGTATTAGACCTTCCTAGGTTTTCTATTTCTAATAATTTGTCACCCAACCAGATTGAAAGAAATAGTTCATTCAAAGCTGTTCAGCTGCAACAAAAATGTAAAGGGCCCACTGATAAAATTAAGAGTGCTGTGTGAACTTAGTATACACACGGAGAGACGTGCCAAACAGAATACTAGACTGCTGGGACATTACAGAGATTTACAGTCACCAGGTTGAGAATGCTTGGAAGACATATGTAAAGTTTAGAAGAGGAGGAGACAGCGAAAGGCAGCATGTGCACTAATGGGACATATCCTTTTCTCCACAGGGAAGTTTATCATTAAACTGCCTGCGGGAAGAATCCTGAAATATTTTACTTCAATAATGGTACACTGAAATGTGATTGTTACATTCATAATTTCACTTTTATACAGCTGTAGAAGGATATGTATACCCAAAAGTACAGGTATAAATGAGAGGTGTACTTACAGAACTCACTGCCACAGACTTTTCCCCTTAGGCTGCTTGGTATTCCTGAACTGTTTGGGGTCTGGTAATGTTGTTTGGTAGTTGGCTTTTCATTTCTTGATGTGCTGTTAAACATCACTCTGGTGAGTGAGATAGCTGTTGCTTGCTGTGGGTCACTGAGCTAGACAAGCACCAGGGGGATTAACTACACAATGTAGTAACTTATCTAACAGGCCACTGTCAAGGAGCTGAAAACCCAGAGCATGAAAATTGGCTATTTGAAGTGGGAGTATACAGTGGAAGAAACAACAAACACTGAAATAACACCAAAGAGCAACAAGCAGTGATAAGCCATGTTTCTTCCTGGTGACAACAGAGCACTCCATCTACAACAAGTTGACATCCCTGCTGGAAGAAACAGTCTTAGGGTGTGAGGTCTGGCTATTAACACAAAATCACTTGGAAAGATGAAAATATGTGGGCAAAACAGGCTAATTAAGCACTTCTGGAAAGATGACAGGGATAAACAATTTATAAGTAGGAGGAAGCAAATTAGATGTAGAAGTTGGGAGCATGAAAGGATGTTGCATGCAGGGAGCAAGCTAATCTAACAGTAAAAATTATCTATCTTTGGCACTGTCAAACCATTTCAGGACCAGTCCACAAACAATAGCAACAGCTATCCTGGATACATCAAGGACGTTACAGCCCTCCATAAGAAGTCCAAGTGTTTTGTCCACCAGTCCTAGTGAGCATAGCCAATCATAAAGGAAGACATGAACAAATGGAAGGCCACACATTCTCCAACCCCCTCAATTTCTGCTCTATGGAGCACAAAGGGGGACTACATAGCTTGTAAGTGTGGAACGACTCCTGGGACTGCCCCTATAAAGAAGACATGGGGCATTAATTGATCACATCTTACTGCGGGTGACAGAGGCAGCAATGTGCCACCCCAATCACTTAGTGCAGGAGGTGTGTAGTGTCAAAAACTCAGGAAGATCTTTTTAAAAATTCTGACCATTGACACTTATCTACGTGGAAGCAAAGGATACTGCTAGACATAGCTCGGAATGTACTTCTACCATAAGGCTTTGTTTATGAAGATGAGGTAGAGGTAAATAGTGTTTCTGTCATTCATTTATCTTGAAAGACATAGTTTAGGAAGAGAGAGAATACTGGAAGCAAATGGCTGGCAACACAGATGGTAACATTGGGAAAAGCCTGTATTCTTGGAATTGTGGTTCAATCATCTATGTTGAAAGACTTCTGGCAGGAGTTACATCTCATGGGGGACTAAGAAGATAAGAGTTTAAATTATCAAAACAGTTAAAGCATATTTAAATCTTACAATGTAAAAGACAAAAGGCAGCATCTAAAAACGTCAAACTCTCTATTAGTGGTTTTTAAAACTGGCTGGATAATCATCTGTTATTAGTGAATTTCTTGCATCAGCGAAAGACTGGATTAGATCACCTTTATGATCTGATTGTTAGATGTGGTGATGCTGACTATTACACCACTTAAAATATTTGACAAGTTAATGGAAAACAATGTAGTAGTTTATCAGAAAAAAGATCATATGGAGCCTCCATATTCACATGCATTATACAGAAGTCCTTGCTATCTGTTGGAGTTTGGTATGTGGATACCAAAATCAATGGATGCTCAAATCCCATTATACACTGGTTTAGTAAAATGGGTTTCCGTTATGTAAAATGTTAAAAAATTGCTTTTTATTTATTTGTTTTTTTAAAAAAATTCAAGCCATAGAATTGAATTCATGGAATTGGAAGGCAGACTATGTTTCTAAACATAAGATGCTGGGGCTCCAAGGAACATTTTACTTTCATGTCATGTTCACAAGATTCCAAGAAGACTCTGCCTAAAGACTGCTGGGAGCAGAATGCTTAACTAGACAACCTTTGATTCAGTCCAGCAAAACTCTTCTTACATTCCAAAGAAAATACTGTGGATATTTCTGGTTCTGGTAATTAATAAGTCAATCATCAAGCTGATGCCATCTTAACATATAAAAGTGTTTCTCTCAGCAAAGGCATAAGCAAAAGAACAAGATCTGGTGGTACTGGTTGCAATTCAGGTGTATTGCATGCACACTTCTTGAAGGGATGGGCAGGGATCCAGTCCCAGGGAGCACTCAGAAAAGCAACACCTACAACAACAACAACATTCAACATGGAGTTCAGAATTTATGACATATGGGGAAAGGATGGAGGACCCACATTTGTTTAGCTTAGAAAAATGAACTGAATTGGTACATGACATCAGCTTGAAAACATCTATACTGCATGAGTTCTTCACCTGGGTCACATGGAAAGGACAAGAATCAAGTCACAGCTTTGGAAACATAAATAGTTAGGCAATGATTCTAAAGGAGTTGCGAAATCAACTGCTTCCAATCATTTTTTAAAGGAAGTGAACATCTACCAAAAAAGGAAATGTCCTGAAGATGTAGTGGACAGTTCTTCTCAATAACACTGAAAAATGATCATCTAATCCAGTGTGGTCCAACCTTTAGTTACCCGAGGGCCAATCAAACTTTAGTATAGGAATGTGAGGGCCAGAGACATTCCAGAAAGAAAACGAATTCTTAAAAACTTAAAGCAGTAAAAAGGGTAAATGATTTTTTCCAAATGTTAAATTAAAATATTTTCCCATAAGAAGGGTAAGGGCCAACAAAAATGAATTGGTGGGCTGCATGCGGCCAATGGGCCACGGGGTGGACCACACTGATTTAATCCATTCAGGTTGTGCACGAGCACCAACCTGTCCCTTCTGGTTCAACAATTACAGTGGACAAAAAAGCCTGCTGCTACGTACTTAAAAAACTTGTCACTGATACAGAGTTATATTGTATGCTAAAGTAATACAGTTGATTTCAAATCTCACTGGTTGCAAAGTCTCCATCCTAAATTTGTGAGGGATTACAGCACCATCACACGTTTCAAGGCACAGCTTTTTAGATCCAGCTAGCAGATGACAAAACAGCATGTCAGCATGCCAAATAGTATTTCCCTGCTCTTAAGAGGACAAGCGACAGTCTCCTGCAGATCCCTCACTCCAAAGCTCGACTCTCCCAACTATTAAACAGTGTTAAAATAGAAAAAAAAATTCAAAAAAAAAATTGACAGACGCCAACAAACCAGGCTAAACAAAAACAAAAAAAACCCACAAAAAGCTGGCTGGCTTTTCACACCTTTAGCAGCAATCAAAGGTCAGAAATTTAACAAGCCAGGTCTTTTTACATTACAAAGGTAAGGATTTATATTAGCTGCTTTGGAGCTGCTTTTTAAAGATACAAGTGACAGTGGTTGCTAACCCTGTAAGTACCAATCTCCTGCAAAACCACTCAACTGATAAACAGAGAGTGTTTCCGGCTTTCATGGCTGGAATCACTGGGTTGCTGTGAGTTTTCTGAGCTGTATGGCCATGTTCCAGAAGTATTCTCTCCTGACGTTTCACCCACTTCTATGGCAGGCATCCTCAGAAGTTATGAAGTCTGTTGGAAAACTATGCAAATGGGGTTTATATATTTGTGGAAGGTCCAGGGTGGGAGAAAGAACTCTTGTCTGCTTGAGGCAAGTATGAATGATTCAACTGGACAGCTTAATTAGCATTGAATAGCCTTGAAGCTTCAAAGTTTGGCTTCTTCCTGCCGAGGGAATCCTTTGTTGGGAGGTGTTAACTGGCCCTGATTGTTTCTTGTCTGGAATTCCTCTGTTTTCAGAGTGCTGTTCTTTATTTACCGTCCTGATTTCAGAGTTTTTTTAAATACTAGTAGCCAGATTTCATTCATTTTCATGAACTTTCTGTTGAAATTGTCCACATGTTTGTGGATTTCAATGGCTTTGAGAACACAGAAATGTTGGACCACTCTAACAACCACCATGTCAAATTACACAGAGAAGCCATTGAACTCAACAAGCATGTAGACAATTTCAAAGTTGATAGCCATAGATGGAGGCGAAACGTCAGGAGACAATGCTTCTGGAACATGGCCATATGGCCCAGAAAACTCACAGCAACCCAGGTCTTTTTTACATTACAAAAGTATTTTTTTCAGCAGATCAAGTCCAACAGTGGAGTTGCTTTTTAAAAGATACTGTTACAGTGGCTGCTAACTCTGTAAGTACCAAACTCCTGCAAAACCACTCACCTGATAAACAGAGAAAAGATTGATGGAAGTCACTGCCAGATAGTTTAGTAGTTTATGTAATTTAGTAATCGTTTATTTTGTAACACACTCGTGACTGTTTTTTCCCCCTCTTTTTTGTTATCAGCCCCGGGTTAATACTTGGGTAGGAGACTGCCAACAAAAACCAGGTGCTGTGGGCTACATTTCAGAGGCAGGACCAGGCAAAAGCCCTTTCTCAGTACTCCTTGTCTAAGAAAACCCTAAGAAAATTTATTTATTTATTTATTTGCTGTATTTGTACACTGCCCTTCTCAACCCCGAGGGGGACTGAGCGGCTTCACATATTGGCAACAATACAATTGGTAAAACACCTACATTAAAAACAGAGAATTAAAACAAATAAAAAGAGTTACATCGATTATTAAAATCACATAATCCAAAGTCTTAGTCCAGGACCATTCTGAACTGTCATTGCACAGATTCTTTGTTCATTTATTGTACTGCATTTATTCTCCAAAAGCTTGGTCCCAAAGCCTTGTTTTAACTTTCTTTACGATTGCTAGAAGGAAGGGAGCTGATGGAATATCACTGGGGAGGGAGTTCCACAGCTGAGGGGCCATCACTGAGAAAACTGTCTCTTGTCCCCATCAACCCCACTTGCAAAGGGGGCAGGACTGGAAGCGGGGCCTCCCCAGAAGATCTTAATCTCCGTGCTGTTTCATAGAGGGAGATACTTTCAGACACGTAAGCTGGGCCAGAATCGTTTAGGGCTTTATAGGCTAAAGCCAGCACTTTGAATTGTGCTCGGTAGCAAACTGGCTACCAGTGGAGCTGACACAACAGGGGAGTTGTATGCTCCCTGTACGCTGCTCCATTAAGAAGACTGGCTGCCGCCCTTTGGACCACTTGAAGCTTCTTAAAAGGCAACCCAATGTACAGTACATTGCAGTAATCTATTCAGGATGTAACAAGAGTGTGGATTACCATGGCCAAGTCTGACTTCTCAAGGTACGGGCACAACTGGTGCACAAGTTTTAATTGTGCAAATGCTCCTCTGGCCACCTCTGAAACTTGGGGTTCCAGGCTCAACGATGAATCATAGAATCATAGAGTTGGAAGAGACCTCATGAGCCATCCAGTCCAACCCACTGCTAAGAAGCAGGAAAATTGCATTCAAAGCACCCCTGACAGATGGCCATCCAGCCTCTGCTTAAAAGCCTCCAAAGAAGAAGCCTCCATCATACCCCGAGGCTGAGAGTTCCACTGCTGAACAGCTCTCACAGTGAGGAAGTTCTTCCTAATGTTCAGGTGGAATCTTTCCTGTAGTTTAAAGCTGTTGTTTCAGGATGAATCCAGGATCACTCCCAAGCTCCGAACCTGTGACTTCAGAGAGAGTGTAACCCCATCCGTCCCCATCCAAAATGCATTAACTGAGGAAACTTGAAGGCACCCACTCGCAAGTGTTTGATGTTGATCTATATTTTTTGGTTAGAAGCTATTTTTTCTGTGTACGCTTGGAGTAATCTTAGTGTATACAGATTTTAACAAAAAAAAATTGTTGAACCAAACACAGTCAGCCAACTGATTCTGAAATCCACTTTCCTTCTCCCCTCAGTGGCCTGCAGGCTTCACACATGTAGAGTATGCCTGCCAATATTGGGCCTGATCCACCAAGCGATTGAGGATTCTTTGCAGGACAAGCCAAACAACATACCTACATGCGTCTACTTTGGTATACACAGATGAGGATGAGAGGGGATCCCTCCAAGCGGCATCACAAAGCCTCCCCTCCCTCAGCCCTGTTACCAAGGAAACGCTTCCCCTCGCCCACGCCCCCCCCCCACACACACTCCACGTTGCCAGAGTAACGGCCACACCAAAGCTTCTCCCCCTCCTCCCCGTTGCCAAGGAAACGCCCCCCCCCCCCGGGCGTAACGGTCGTTTAATACCTCGCGTTGGCAACCGCCGCTTTCCTCGCGCCTCCTTCACCTTCGCTCGGCTCCTTCTCTACAGAAAACGCTCACGGGGCCAGAGAGGGAGGGAGAGGGGGCGGAGCCTAAGGAGGAGGCGCCGTCTCAAGCTCCAGAGAAGCGTGGAGGGAGGGGAGGAGAAGAGTAGGCGAGGCCAAGGCATAGAGAAGAGCGCGGAAGGCGCCTCCTGAGCATGCGCGGAGAGGCCTCGCGGAACTGAGGTGGTTTGCGAGAGCCAGTGGCCCTGACGATAGAACGCGAAACCCTTTTTCTTCTCAGCCTCCGAGAACGTTTTAGCCAATCACGAGAGAGCCGGTTCGTGACGTCACATAGAGGCATTCTAATAGGAGTAGCCCAGGCCTTTAATTTCATAGGATTTGGTCAGGGAAGGAATGCTTAGAGGTGGTTTGTCAAGGCCTGATATCCCCTCCCCCCACTGTTCTCCCAATGCCCTAATCTGGCAGGAACCGTGTGAAATAATCCTCTGTCATTGACCTTCAACTGCTTTTATAATGTCTAAGGATGTATCTACGCCAGGAATGGGCAAACTTGGGCCATCCAGGAGTTGAAGTCCAAAACACCTCAAGTTTGCCCATGTTTGATCTACGCTGTAGAATTAATGCAGTTGTCACCACTTGGACTGTTATGCCTCAATGCTTGCTTGCTTGCAGTACTTACTTTGGCGATCCCTCTTAGGCTGAGGATGATGGCCCTCCAAGTGTAGTGTCTTGGTAGTGGATGCGTAGGTGGCTGTGGAGACCTATTCTTGACCGGCATGTTCTTCCACAGTGAAGACATCGGTTTCCAGGTGGAAGGCGGTCCTGGTTAGGGTTGGCTTGATGCACCTTCCTCTTGCCACGTTTTTCTCTTAAGCTCTCCATTTGTACCTCTTCTAATTCTGCAGCACTGCTAGTCACAGCTGACCTCCAGTTAGAGCGATCCAGGGCTTCCCAGTTCTCACTATGTCACAGTTTTTAAGGTTGGCTTTAAGCCCATCTTTAAATCTCTTCTTGCTCACCAACATTCTGTTTTCCGTTCTTGAGTTGGGAGTAGAGTAACTGCTTTGGGAGATGGTGATTACATTTGGACAACGTGGCCAGTCCAGCGGAGTTGATGGCATAGGAGCATCGCTTCAATGCCTCAATGCTATGGAATCAAGGGAATTGTAGTTTGATGAGGCACCAGCACCCCTTGGCAGGGAAGGTCTTGTAAAACCCAACTCTCACAAGTCCATAGCATTGAGAAATGGCAGTTAAAGTAGTATATTATACAGCATTGATGCATCCCCTGGTTTCTCCCCCCCCCCCCCCCCCCATTTTCCTCTTGTTCTTGTGTTGCTGAAAACCAGGACCTCAAAATGAACCTTAGAATGGGTTGCTGTAAGTTTCCCGGGCTGTTTGGCCATGTTCCAGATGTATTCTTTCCTGACATTTTGCCCACATCTATGGCAGGCATCCTCAGAGGTTGTGAGGTCTGTTGGAAACCAGGCAAGGGAGGTTTATATATCTGTGGAATGTCCAGGGTGGGAGAGAGAACTCTTGTCTGCTTGAGGCAAGTGTGAATGTTACAATTGACCAGCTTGATTAGCATTAAATAGCCTAACAGCTTCAAAGCCTGGCTGTTTCCTGCCTGAGTAAATCCTTTGTTGGGAGATGATTAGCTGGCCCTGATTGTTTCATTTATGGAATTCCCCTGTTTTCAGAGTGTTTTCTTTATTTACTGTCCTGATTTTAATACTGGTAGCCAGATTTTGTTCATTTTCATGGTTTCTTCCTTTCTGTTGAAATTGTCCACATGCTTGTGGATTTCAGTGGCTTCTTTGTGTCTTCTGACATGGTGGTTGTTAGAGTGGTTGAGCATTTCTATGTTTTCAAATAATATGCTGTGTCCAGGTTGGTTCATAAGGTGCTCTGCTTCAGCTGACTTCTCTGGTTGAGTTAGTCTCCAGTGCCTTTCATGTTTCTTGATTCATGTTTGGGCATCGCTGCATTTGGTGGTCCCTAGACTTGTCCACAGCTGCATGGTATATGGTAGACTCCTTAGAATGAGAGAACCTTAGAATGGCCCCATAGGTTTCAACTATGGAGACTGCAATGACCTTTTCCCCAGTTTCATATGACTTTTCAATGAACTTGCCATGAATTGCACAAGCACTACATACACACCCCACACCTCAGGGAATGTCTCAAAAGCCCTAATGCTTTCACAAGGCATTATAGACACATACTGGTCTTAGGACCAGCCATGACCCACCCACCCCAGATTTTATCTCATTTCCTCATCCCTGTTGCCCGTTCAGACGCCCCCCATGGGGTTCCCATTCAAAATATGCCAATTACCTCTGGCACCCATTGTATGGTCAACTAAAACCCAGTGCCCCATTCTGTCCAGGCAGGAACAGAGCCATCAAAGCTCATCATCCCCAAGCCAGCCACATTCCTTTCTTCTCACATCCCTTTCCTGGTATGGAATCCTGGGATTTATGGTTTTGAGAGACATCTGCCCTCTGACAGAAAGGCCAAAGACCCTGTAAAACCACAAGTCCTGTGATCTCTTAGCATTGAGCCATGGCATTTAAAGCTTTCTAATATAATGGGGTCTATGCTACTGTGGTTTCAGTTAGAACAAAGTCTGCTTCTCCAGTTTCAGTCAGTGATGATATGTAGATTGTCATATCGATGTTTTCAAACCCATCAACTAGGTTCTTTCCAAACTATCAGATATTCCCGGGCAGATACATGTCAGAAAATGTAAACCATGTTTCCATACATTGATTTATTCTGCCCGAGTCTGTTGACATACTTATTTTATGTTTTTCATAAAGTGCCATAACATCAGTCCATATATAATTGAGCAAAGCCTAGATATTTAATTGACACAATGTTTTCCAGTGTGTGACTATTTCTAAAAGGGCTTCCACCAAGAGTACAATGCAGGTTTTTGTGCAGAGGCAACTATTTTCAAAGGAGATGGATCATCCTCACTTGAGAACAAAACTAATGGTTAGAAATGTATCAAAGAGACTGACTACTAAACCTTGAAAAGATATTACGTTCTTCTTTTGTTCTTTTTGAGAAAGAATTGGATGTTCTATGACTTTTCCTCTATATTCTGAGTAGCAGAACTCCTGAATTCTTGTTACCATAATCCCAACAGTATTACTAGAGAGCTCACAAGATTTGTTGGGTAGAGTTTTTCCTATTCTTAGTAAAGTTGAAGGCAGTAAGAAAAGAGGGAAATTACAATACAGGCGGATTGATTTAACTTCCTTTAGTTAATAGCATCACTAGATAATGGCTTTGATAAGTGAACAAAGGAACAAGAAGCTACAGTATATACAAACTTGCACTTTTCTTCAAATAAAAAAAAACACAAAGAAGACACTGTAAACTTGCATTTGATACTGATCATCATCAGGAAGTTTTTAGGTTATGATCCATTTTCTGACTCCTAAGAGGTGAATGGAATCCTCTTTTTTCAGGTCTTTGACTCTACCAGTAAATGTTTTGGCCTTCAAGGTTTGTTGTTGTTGCAGTTATTTTGTTGAATAATTCAACTTATTTGAGTTTTATTTAATCCAAATTAATAGGGAATAGGGTAGAAGAGAGGCACCCACTTCCCTCAGTGTTCCACACATTTCCAAAACCTCCAAAGCATATTTTCAGGGAACCATGAAGAAAGGAGAGATTAATTAAATATCTGGAATTTGAAAGTAAATAATTCCAGGTATCTAGTTAACCACTCCAGATTAGAACTAAATCCAAAATCCCCAAAACAATGATATGTTCATCAGGTCAATAAAAAAGCACACCTGGTGAAGGTGCTAAAAATCATACAGGAGAAGAAAAAATTACACAAGAAAGTCACCAGCTTACACTTTCTTAAAATGTTTTACTGTTGTCAGTTCAGATGGTCTCGCTAGTAAGACATCAGTGTACGCCAGTGGTTCTCAACCTGTAGGTCTCTAGGTGATTTGGCCTACAACTCTCAGAGATCCCAGCCAGTTTACCAGCTGTTAGGAATTCTGGAAGTTGAAGGCCAAAACATCTGGCGACCCACAGGTTAAGAACCACTGATGTAGGCAAAGGCCACATTTGGCCATGTGAGAAGTGGGAAACAAAGAGCAGTAAAATACAGATAGTCAAATTGGTACTCCATAAGCAACAGAAAAGTAACTTCCCCTGAGATCCAATATTAGAACTGTAACTTAATGAGGAATGACTGTCACATCTTTTATAGTGTAGCTATCACTTTCATTACTTTTACAGCTACTGATGGCTTTACTCAGTATCAAAAGAAGAATATGTGCCTCATGCTGTTTCTCACAATGACAATTTGGGTAGGGGAGTATGTTAGTCCCACAAGCCAGTGGGTCCAAATAAATTTTGAAGCAGTTCAGAACATTTTGTTAATGTCAAGAGATAGGAAAGATACTTTCAAAAATTGTAGCAATAACAATAACATTCTTTTCAGGCTTGGAACTATAGCTATAATTAAATACTATGCAAAAGTAGCGTTGCAAGTTCTTCAAAAATCACATATGCCGGTTATATCAGCTGGAGCATCCTGTGAACAATATTCACACAATCTCATTTTATCTTCATGGTAACCTTGTGATATAATTTAAGATGAAATAGTTGTTTGCATAAAGCCTCCGCAAACTCCCAATGAACTTCAAGGATTAACATAGATTCAGATAAAACAAAACACAATGGTCTCAAGGCAGACCATTATTTCAGGAGAGACATGTAAACACAATATTTAGTGATTCCCTGCCAGAAACATTTTGCTTTATAGGAATTATTTGCCAGAAGGGGTATTGACCTTAAGATCACAAGACACAGGTAGCGCCTGGATGGCTGACACGTTGAGTGAAGCCAGCTGCTATTTTCCAGCTGCTGTCATTCCTCTCATTCCCTCCTCATGTCAATCAAGCTTTCCTTTCCATATCAAATTGGAGAGGAGGGCTATATGTGAAGTGAAACATAGGCAGGGAAGGTTAAATGCCTTCCCCTTTCTGCTATAGGTCTGTTATAGAACTTCTATATATATTCTCACAATTTAAGATTTATCCAGGTGTTTTGAAGACACCTGGATAGGAGGTACATAGTGAGTTTTAAGGCAATTTAAGTGTATTTATTATATTTTTATCTGTTTTTATCACATTGTAATATTTAATTTTTTAAACTTTTGTATTGTTCTTTCAAAACTTTGGCTATAGTGTGGGATTGTTAGACATCTTGAGTCCCCACGGGGAGAAAGGCAGGGTATAAATAAAGATGACAATAATAATAATACATGATTTTATTGAAGCATGCAGTAGAATATGGGATATATCATTGGAGGTTTTTCTTTCTTTAGAGTGTGTGCTGCAGTTTTAAAATCACGTCACCTTTCATGCCTCACCAGCTGAGAATGTCTGTCTGGAGCTACACTAGAGTCAATTTCTCAAAGCTATGGAAAATGTGCATATTCACATTTGGAAAAAGATATGGAGAATAGACACATGTGCCACATATCCGAAATAAGGCAAGAAAAATGTTTAATGTATAGGTATGTGTGTTTTAAAACCTTTCTTATCCATCTTGATCAATGCAGGGTTTTCACAGAATGACAATAAAGTGTTTTGTTTATTCTGTTTTTCTAACTATCTAACTGGAATATTGGGCTGGACCAGATTCCTAATTATACTTTTAAAAGGGCCACAACTCGTAAACTGTTTGCTTCCTGTTTTACTCAGTGAATCATGGAGGGAAGGAAGGCAGTAAAAGGCAGTTTGCTAGCAAACATGGTCAGCAAAAGTAATTGTCTTCCTGCTCTCAGGTAAATAACCCAAATACAGAGGAAGCCTGCCTGCTCTGGCTTATGACAAACAGTGAAGAGCAAGGGACAGGCAATGTAGCTGCAACTTTCTTTAAAGACTTGTCTTAGGAAGCAGCAATGTATCAAGTGTGAGGTTTTGTCTCAAGTTTGGTCCAGATCCATTGTTGGTGAGGTTCACAGTGTTCTCTGGATGTGAGTGGACTATAACTCCCATCATCCTCTGTCATTGCGTCCAAATCTTGCCAGTATTTAAAGTTCGTCATGTTGGATATATGTACCAAATTTGGTCAAGATCCATTGTCAGTTGGGTGCACAGTACTCTCTTGATGTGGGTGGACTGCAACACCCATCATCCTCTGTCATTGCGCCCAAATCTCACAAGTATTTAAAGTTGGTCATGATTAGTATGTGTGCCAAGTTTGGTTCAGATCTGTCATTGGTGTGGTTCACAGTGATCTCTGGATTTGGGTGGATTGCAACTCCCATTGTCCAGGGACCATCATCCTGCCTTCCCAAAGCCCACCAGTCCTTAAAGCTGATCTCACATGGCAAATATCTCCCCATAATTTTATTAGATAACAGAAGGGGAGTAAAGGTCAACCATGTGAGCTAAAGTATCCTACCACATTTCAAGGCTGAATCATTCTGGTCAATATTTAACCTTGAAAGAAAACATCCTATTTTCTTATAGGATATCTACTTCCCTTTAGGGCTCTTTTAGAGGCCATAGAAAGAGACAGGGGCAATGATCAACTAAGTACTCATCTTAGCTTGCCTCCTCAAGATACAGTAGTCTCACTTATCCAACCTTCGCTTATCAAATGCTCTGTATTATCTAACGCAGTCTGCCTTTTAGTAGTCAGTGTTTTTGTAGTTGATGTTTTCAATACATTGTGATATTTTGGTCCTAAAATCGGTAATACAGTAATTACTACATAACGTTACCTGCTTTTTCTCTCAATTTGTTGTAAAACATGATGTTTTGGTCCTTAATTTGTAAAATCATAATGCAATTTGATGTTTAATAGGCTTTTCCTTAATCCCTTCTTATTATTCAACATTTTTGCTTATCCAATGTTCTGATGGCCCATTTATGTTGGATAAGTGAGACTCTACTGTAACAATATTCTTCTGTGGGTTTCCACTGTTGTTTGTATAAATGTTGTTTGTATCACAACCTTTAGAAGTCACAAAATGGAAAAACGGGACCTAAATAACCCTAAAGAGGCCCTAAACAACTTTTTAAAAGTCACCAAATGGGCAAAACAGGATCTGAATAACCCTAAAGAGGTCCTGAAAAAATTAGAAAGGCACCAAATGGGAAAAATGGGTCATGAACACCACTTCAAGGTCACAAAATGGGCAAAAAACGAGACCTAAATAACCCCAAAGAAGCCCTGAACAACCTTAGAAAGGCACCAAATGGGAAAAAGAGGCCCTGAACAACCTTAAAGAGGCCCTGAACAACCTTTAATAGTCACCAAATGGGCAAAACGGGCCCTGAACAACCTTTAAAATTGGGAAACGGGCCCTGAATTACTCTTAAAAGTCACCAAGTGGACAAAAGGGGCCTTGAACAACCCTAAAATGGTCCTGAACAACCTTTAAAAGTCACCAAATGGGCCAAATGAGCCCTGAACAACCTTGTGGTTTGATAGATCTAAACCAAACTTTACACGCATAGTCTTCATTATCCAACTTAAAATATTGGTGCAGTTTCGACTGACACATGTTTTTCAGAGCTGGGTCCCCCAAAATGAATACAAAGGAATGTGTAACTCTAGCACTCAGATACAGTCACAAGAGGGCAGTATATAAAGAATTAGCCATTGGTCTTCAATACAGTCCCTGACTGGGGCCAAACTGCTTAGCTTCAAAGAACAGGCCTTTCAGGGGGTTAGGCTACATGAACAGGTAGAATCAGTCAGGAAATGGTGCCCTCCGTATAAGCAGACAAAGCAGCATCCTCAGGAGAGGGCATAGCACAACTCCTACCATGAGGCAAAAGCACAGTCCTAAAGGCCAAAGCAGGGACATCCACACCAAAAAAAGAGGAAATAATTAATTTAATGAAGATTTCTATTTTAAAACACACATGTGTGCCTACACAAGGCAGCAATTTCAGATTTGATAATGGTGCTCGCAGGGTGTAACTTGCTCAATGCAACAAATTCAGATTTTATTTAAACAAAGATTGTTTACACCTTTCTATTAGGACTAGAGTGCGACTCAACGCCGAGAGTCTGGCTCACTCACAGTAACAATGAATAACTTTTGTACCTGGTACTGTCCAGTTATGCATTTTCTAATGCTATTAGAAAATGTCTCCTGTATCAATTTAATGATATAATAATATATAATAATATTATACTATACTAATATTATAATGTATATACAGTAGAGTCTCACTTATCCAACATAAACGGGCCAGCAGAATGTTGGATAAGTGAATATGTTGGATAATAAGGAGGCATTAAGGAAAAGCCTATTAAACATCAAATTAGGTTATGATTTTACAAATTAAGCACCAAAACATCATGTTATACAACAAATTTGACAGAAAAAGTAGTTCAATAGGCAGTAATGCTATGTAGTAATTACTGTATTTATTAATTTAGCACCAAAATATCATGATGTATTGAAAACATTGACTACAAAAATGCATTGGATAATCCAGAACGTTGGATAAGCGAGTGTTGGATAAGTGAGACTCTACTGTACATGTAATATTAATAATATTATGATGTAATACAATGTAATAATAATTATAATTCACTATTATAATTGTATATTTATATTACATGCAGTATTACTAATAATATTGCAATATAGTCGTATAATATAATATATTGTATGTATATATACTTGTAAACCACCCTGAGTCCCCTTCAGATGAGAAGGGCAGGATATAAATGTCGCTAATAAATAAATAAATAATAAATAAATTTATTAGAAGTACTCATTGTTAGCTTTGTGATATTATCATATTGTCCCATCAGAAAATGCGGACCTGGGCAATGCTGGGTATACAGGCTGTAAAATACAGGAATTGTTAAGCCTCCATATATGCTATGGATGATGCCACAACATATAAAGACCTAAGTTACCAACGTATTTTGATTTGCCTAAAATATAATATCACAAGGTTAGTCAAGTATTTAAAGGGACAAAGAAAGAGGTTCATGCTCCCCAAAAGCTATTTTTCCTTATTGGGATGGCCAGGTGGACCAATTGGATTTGGCCCTTTGCATTCCAACCAGAATTTGCAGGAGCCAAAATTCTTTTTCAATTGAGCCGCTAAGCACCTTTCCCCTTCTCCAACAGTTTTTGTTTATCCTGCCAAACAAAATGGTATATTGACCTTTCTCTGACCAACTTATAAGGCCAGGTTGTTAGGATGAATACCAAGGAGGAAATAAAATGCGTACTATTTTGTAAGACAACACAAGAAAGATAGAAAAAGGCTGAAAATGGGCGGAAACAAGCCACTAACCTGAAAAGCACAGTTAAAACAGTAAGCAAGAACAATGGAAAGTTGAAAGGGGGCACAGATAGAAACTATTTCACTCTAGCATTGAAACACCTGTTCAGCCAACATCACACCAGAGTCCAGTTCTATCTAAATATGTTTATTGAAGAAAGCAGGTAAAAAGGGAAAAGGGCATTTTCAAAAGGATCAGAAGAATAGCAAATACAAAATAGTAGTAATCCAAAAATGCAAAAGTACATCAAATCAGGAGAACCAAAACCCATAGCAATATTTCAAACATAAATCCATAAACAAGAGAACGGGAACATTTCCAAGGTAAACTCTTCAACCAAACAAAAGCATGTACGAGAACAAGAAACTTGAGAATATGTGAATCATGAACTTGATAGCAGAGACAGGAGAGCCATTCCATAGGGCAACGTTGTTCTTCTCTGAGAGGCATGAAGCCAACACCACTTAATTTAAGTCCATCCACATAGCCATGAGATCATGCCGAACCACCTGCACTTCAAGGTCTTACCACAGATTCTCTGAGAGTGTCTAAATTGTCTACATCTCCCTCCCTCCATTTCCAGGCCTAATCTGACTTCTCGGAAAAACTCCCCATTGGCCGAAGGCCGTTTCTCAAGAGAACTGGAATGTTCATTTTCCCCAGTTGCCTGGAAACCAGCACAAGAATCCAAAACATCGGCTCCATCTGCCTGCAGTTCTCTCCTAGCACTAGCAGACTCCTCACTTTGAAACCCATCAAACCCCTCATTCTTTGAAATGTTAGAAAA
This sequence comes from Anolis carolinensis, assembly GCF_035594765.1. NCBI lineage: Eukaryota > Metazoa > Chordata > Lepidosauria > Squamata > Anolidae > Anolis > Anolis carolinensis. Next base: position 167,446,890 of record NC_085842.1, read on the forward strand.
ATCCTCCACTGTTTGCTGAGCTACAACAGAAAATGGGTCCCAGTAAAGGTGCCAAAGCAGAGAAGAGTGTTGCGGTTGCAATATGTCTTCCAATAAGATGTGGCCAGCATTATGAAAACTGCAGCTCCAAGGCATGCTCAATGGTTCCCAAGACAATGTTGTTGGATGCTAGCAATAGAGAAAGAAGGAGCAAATCTGACAGGGGATGCAATAATATATATAAAAATACATCTCAATGGCCGTCAACTTGCTAGTTTCTGAGGAGAAGTGCTACTTATGGAAAATATTCCTGTCCTTTAGTTTGAGTGATTTGGAGGATTTAAAATCCAGAAAGCTGAGTGAGGAAAAGTAGAGCTCTAGTTTGGGGCAGGAAAAGACACCACTCTCAAAGGACCACAAAGAGATGCATACACTCCCAACCCTCAGGTATTTGCTCATCCCTTTTAAAAAGCTCTACAACAGGGCTGAAAACACTCTAATATTTTCTCCCTCTCTCTTCTTTCTCTCCCTTCCTTTCTGTTCCCTTCTATTTTTTCTTCCCTTGCTTCCCTTATCCCTTCTTTCTTCACTTCCTCTTTCCTTCCTCTTTTTTTCTTTCTTTCCCTTATATCTTTTCCTCTTTCCTTTCTTACTCCTTCCTTTTCTTCTTCCCCTCTCCTCATTTCCTTCATTTTCTCTCTTTTCTTTCCTCCCTTTCCTTCATACAGATCACCTAACAACAGCCAAGCTGCTTCACTCTCTTTCTTTCCCAGTGACATCACCAAGCGCCCTTTCTCCACCCAACAGCCTATCCAAAACCAATCCTCTTTGATCCTTTTGTTTCCGTCTGCTCTGGGCCTGAAAGGGGTGGTTGTTTTAGCTCAAACCCATCAGTTATTTTAAGTTGGATAATGGCAGGTATGTGTGCCAAGTTTGGTCCAGATCCATCAAGCCAGGTAGAAGTCTTTGTGGTACAGACATACATTTGGCTGTTAATATATAGAGATTAGGGGGCTGCGATGGCACTGTGAGTTAAATCGCTAAGTTGCAGAACTTGCTGACTGGAAGGTCGGCAGTTCGAATCCACGGGACGGGGTGAGCTCCCGTTATTAGCCCCAATTTCTGCCAACCTAGTACAGTGCTCCCTCACTCATCGCGGGGGTTACATTACAGGACCACCCGCAATAAGTGAAAATCTGTGAAGTAGGAACACTATTTTAATATTTATATATTATTTTAGTAGTTATATGCTATTTTAAGTCTTTATCAACCAATCGTGTGTTGATAAATTGCCTCCTTCTCCTCTTGTTGCCGCTTGGGCTCCTTTTCTCTCCCTTCAGCTTGCTTCTCCTTCCTCCCTTCCTTAGGCTGTAAATTGTAATTTTTTACGATTTATAATATTGTTTTAGAGTTTATTGAAAAACTGCGAAACAGTGAATCTACGAAAAGTGAACTGCGAAATAGTGAGGAAACACTGTAGTTCAAAAACATGCAAATGTGAGTAGATCAATAGGTACCGCTTCACCAGGAAGGTAATGGCGTTCCATGCAGTCATGTCAGCCATATGACTTTGGAGGCGTCTATGGACAACATCGGTTCTTTGGCTTAGAAATGGAGGTGAACACCACCCTTTAGAGTTGGACTAGACTAGATTTAATGTAAAGCAGAAACCTTTACCTTTTATATATAGATTAGGAGAAAGTATCTTAGGTTTCTATGAAAGATGTTTTCTTTTTGGTACCCAGATTGGTCCCCTTTGAGAGGTTTTCTGCTGCAGTGAGAACACTTCTGTATTTGGAAGCAAAGCATTTGGCCTTCTGGGATGTACTTTTATTCCCCCTGTTCATGGTATGCTTTCTTGACCCCTCCTAGTCGTATTTATAGTTTTTGCTGCTTGGTTTTATATTTTATGTGCTGTTTCATCTTTTATGGCCACTTTTATATTGTTATTGTTGCTTTATTGATGGGTGAGCTGTCTTAGGCAGTTTAGGAAAAGGCAGGGTGGTTTTTTTTATCAATAGATTTATTTATTTGGCAAGTGTGCTACAGGTTGCTCTTGTCCATATAAGAATGATGGTGCAGAAAGAATAAAGAATTACTCTTTTTGTTTCATAAGGATCATTGCCCGGCCAGCAAGCTGTCAGCAAAATAAATAGATTCCTGGGAAGCAATGCATTGGTCATATTATCTCCCAAGGGCTACTTTAAGAAGATTAAAGCACTCGGTATTTTTTCTATTAATAGGTAGCGATGTCATATCCAGCGGGAAAGGTTACTCACCCCAGAGTTCTAGACTCTAGCTGCAAAGGAGCCACTATCATTGTTTACTGAACTGGATGGATCTTTCTAATGTGCGGAACATGCAGCAGTGTAAGAACTCCGCATTTTTGCTTGAAAATGAAGAGGTTTTCAAGGTGAGCAAAATTTGGACTGAATGCTTACTATTGAGTCCCTGTCCTTGAGAGAAAGCTGCATAACACTTGGCAGGGATAATAAATCTGACTGTAGCACTAAACTATATAAACTAGATTTTATGTTCCTAATACCTTTTTCTGCCTGTAGTAATGATTTGTTGTTGTTGTTGATGACCCTGGAGTTTAGTCAAAGCCTAGCCTAACCTGAAATGTCGTTTTTATTGAAGTGTTGGGAGCAACTTGAGAAACTATAAGTTGCTTCTGGTGTGAGAGAATTGGCCGTCTGCAAGGACGTGGCCCAGGTGATGCCCGGATGTTTGATATTTTATCATTGTTGTGGGAGGCTTCTCTCATGTCCCTGCCTGGGGAGCTGGAGCTGACAGAGGGAGCTCACCCGTTCTCCCCAGATTCGAACCACTGACCAGTTGGTCAGCAATCCTGCCAGCACAAGACTTTAACCTATTGCGCCACCAGGGGCTCCATAATGTTGTATTTATCAAGAAGTTTAGGCAGTGGTGTCTCCAGTGTCAGTGGTGTAGTAACCCTGCTCTGGTTTTCAATTTGAACTTTAAAGGAGCTATCCAGAGAACTATGCCTAAAACAAGGGATTTAGTCTGAACTTTAAGTGACAATGCAACATGTAGAATCTAAAGGATCCTTGGACAACTAGTTTAAAGTTCAGACTAAAACCAAAACAGAGTTACCATCCCACTGACAGCAATTTCTGACTTCCGAGAATACTTTGCTCTAAACTAGGCATTGGTTCTAAGACAGGTGTCTGTATAGAATGCTGCCCAATGCATTCCTATTGCATTGTGTTCCCAATTTTCCTAATATATTTTTTATAATGTCAAGGTGCTCAACTATCTTATTAAATAAAATAATCATTTTATAATAAAATCATAATTAAAATCTTGACCAATTAATTTTTTTCTCTCCTCAATGCTAAAAAGTGGTGCCCGGTGTTTCTTTATCCTAAGAGCGGTCCTTTTGGCATCGTGACGTACCTGTAGCTATGGCTGCCCTTTTTATCAACAAGACGCTAATTGTGAACAACAAAGATAACGACAAGTTGGAACTGGAACGCGAACTCATCTGCGCACTAGAGAACAAAGTCATGCTCCTGTATTTTGGCTCCAGCGAGTGTCCAAAGTGCAAAGAGTTTGCACCCATCCTGAAGGAATTTTATGTGAGGCTTACAGATGAGTTTTATGTGGAGAGGGCCTCCCAGTTGGTTCTGGTCTATGTGTCGCTGGATGAGACGGAGGAGAAGCAAGATGAGTTCCTGAAAAAGATGCCCAAGAGGTGGTTGTTTTTATCTTTCGATGATGACTTCAAGAGGTAAGAATACTCTAGTTTAACCCAAGCAATGCTCATATTCCAAGTAAGGCATATTTGTTTAACTTGACTACTTTTTAACCTGTCACTTTGAACAGTGCCTCTGTGTACGTGCTTATATTGTTTTCTCTGTGCCTGGAGAAAATAGCTAATACTGTATTTCCTTCCATGACTGGAGAAAATGTTACCTGAAGAAAAATACATTGTCAAAGCAGTAAGAACATTATAGTTGGGTGAGATCTTATGTTTTATTAAGTCCACACAACTCTATTTAGTGCAGGATCCCAGTACAGCATCTCTCTGATAGTTGGGTGTCCAGCCTATGCTTATACTTCTAAGAAAGGAGCATCATGAGAGTAGGTCAAGCCATTGTCCTCTTGCCACTCAATTCCTAGAAGAAAGCTACTTACATAGCAGAAGAAAGGTTCATTTTTTTCTGCTAGGATACTTAAATGTGTGTGAAGACAAGAGAATAGAGCAAATTTTGAATTAACCAGTTTCTACAGTGCTGTTGGTAACAAAGTCATGGGGTCATGATGATCAATTGTGGTCAAACTCAGCACTGTGAAACTTAATAATAAGCTGTACTCCTATCTGATTAGAACAGGAAGAAAATGTTAAAAGCAATTTTTCCTGACCTTGTGCCTTCTAGGCATTATACTGCCTGCATAATTTATGGCTCACAATCATGTTAGGAGTTGTAGTCCACCATTTCTGAAGGACATCATATTTGGAAAGGTTGGATTAATGATTTTGAACAGCGGGAGAAATCCGTAATGATGTCAAATATTATATATGATATTTATAATCTTGATTAGAGGGGCCCCCAATAGTGTAGCAGGTTAAACCACTGAGCTGCTGAACGTCCTGATTGAAAGCGGTTCGAATCCACAGAGCGGGGTGAGCTCCTGCTGTTAGCCCCAGCTTCTTCCAACCATGCTAATGTGAGTAGATCTATAGCTACCACTCCAGTGGGAAGGTAACAGGACTCCATGCAGTCATGCTGGCCACATGACCTTGGAGGTGTCTATGGACAATGCCGGCTCTTCGGCTTAGAAATGGAGATGAGCACCAACCCCCAGAGTTGGACACGACTAGACTTAATGTCAGGGGAAAACCTTTACCTTTACCTTAATCTTGATTAAATCTCCCCCTTTCCTGATTTATTAGGTTATATGTATTGTTTATTTTAATAAAATCATTGGGCACAAGCACAGCCCTGTACTGTTGTATGCCTTCAATGTGCTTCTCACTTATGGTGATTTTATCATTAGGTTTTCTTGGCAAACTTTGTTCAGAGGGGGGCTATCATTGCCTTCCTCTGCGGCTAAGAGAATGCGACTTGCTAAAGGTCACTCATTGGATTTCCATGACTGAGTAGGAATTTGAACCCTGGACCGAAAATCTTAATCCAGTATTCAATCACTACACCACACTAGCTCTCAATACTGTATTAAATCGTGGCATATTATTGTTCATAAATACACGGATGGTTCTTAAGTAAATAGTAATAGATGGGGAGCAGATAATATTTTTAAAGACAATCCTTTAGCCACTTGTCTAGGAATCTTTTTTGGAAGCCACCTTGGCTACTGCTCTAGGATAAAAGTGGCATATAAATTTAATCAATCAATAAATATTATTCAATTGAACCCTATGCAAGTACTTTTAAGGAGGTGTGTGTGTGTGTGTAAAATTTCATTGTCTCAGGGCGGCTGAGGCGATGAACAAATAAAAACCAATTATAGAAGGGTTTGGAAACATTTTTCTAAAAAACTGGAATAGTTCCATAAATCTGCCAGCCAGTTTTTATTTATTATTTATTTACTTTATTTATACTGTGCCTTTCTCTATCCCAAAGGGGACTCAAGGCGACTTACATACAGCAATTATTCAATACCTTAAAACACATTAAAAACATTAAGCTTAAAAATAAATTAAAGTTAATACATGTTAAACATTTAAAACATTACATTCAATATTACAATCACGCCATCCAGAAATCGTAGTCCAAGGCAATTCCATAGTGATTTCCGACTTTCACAGGGGTCCTGTGCCCCAATCACCGTTTATTTGTTTCTGTTATTATTTTTGATAGAATGAGCACTCTTCAAAACAATGCATTAAGTTCAACAGAGTTGCTATTGACATGAACATTTTTAATGCTAAGTTTTCGCCAGGTCAGATTGCCATTCTAATCTGCCCCATTTCATTGTCTCTGGTTTCTGGAGGCAGGAGGTACATTATATGATGATATCACCAAATAAGTGACTTTACTTTTTGTGTGTAGAAGAAGAAGGACCAGATGTAGCAGTATCCAGGTTAAGGTTGCATCCCTTATGTTGACTATAATATGCAGTTACATCCTGAAGTGGTAGATCAACAGAGGAAATGAGCAATCACCAAACAGCTATGCAATTATGTCTCAGAGCTTTCCAGAAAAAGGCTCAAATTATTCCCAAAAGAATTAATCTTCCATTTAGTACATTGAATTTTATGGAGAGTTTATTACTCTGTTTTTGTATATTTTTGTGATTTTCTAATGCTCCTTCCTATTGTTTCTTACCAGGCAAAATTAGTTATGGAAAGACAGGACAGCTGCAGTGAGTTTTAAATGGTAGTGCTGAGAGCTACTAACCTGTATCCACTGTTTTCTGTGTGAATCCATGTGTTGTAATTGGAGTGTAGGGAGATCCAGTAGCTGATCTCTGGAGATCCAGTTCCTGATCTCTGCTGAGCCCTGAAACTCACTAGGCGACTTTTGGGAGAAACTCTTTTCCTCTGCCTGACCCAAGTCACAAATTCGTTGGTCTAGTGCACATGTGTGAAATGCAAGGACCGTGGGGTGAATCTACGTACAACATTATTTTATGTGGCCCTTGGGGCATTCAATGCCAGGCAATAAAGTTACATTTATGCAGTCTTAAAATTACAAGTGACCATTTGAAGGCAACCATGAGGCTGATGTGGCCCTCGGTGAAAATGAGTTTGACACCCCCTGTTTGAACATTGGACTATGACTCTGGAGACCACAGACCCAAAAAACCACCTGCTATAATTATAGGTAAAGGTAAAGGTTTCCCCTGACATTAAGTCCAGTCATGTCTGACTCTGGGGGTTGGTGCTCATCTCCATTTCTAAGGTGAAGAGCCGGCGTTGTCCGTAGACACCTCCAAGGTCATGTAGCCGGCATGACTACATGGAGCGCTGTTACCTTCCTGCCGGAGCGGTACCTATTGATCTACTCACATTGGTGTGCTTTTGAACTGCTAGGTTGGCAGAAGCTGGAGCAACAACGGGCGCTCACTCCGCTCCTGGGATTTGAACCTGGGACCTTTCGGTCTGCAAGTTCAGCAGCTCAGTGCTTTAACACACTTTGCCACCGGGGCTCCATAAGTCAGTAAAGACTTAAGGCGCATAACAACAACTATATCAAGATGAGGAAACCTTGAGCTCATAGACGCAATGATGGGGTATAAATGTAACTAATAAATAAACAAACTTCTCTTTTGTTGTTTATTCATTCAGTTGCTTCCGACTCTTCGTGACTTCATGGACCAGCCCACGCCAGAGCTCCCTGTTGGCTGTCGCCACCCCCAGCTCCTTCAAAGTCAAGCCATCCATCCTTCTTGCCCTTGGGCGACCCCTTTTTCTTTTTTTCTTCCATTTTTCCCAGCATCATTCTCTTCTCTAAGCTTTCCTGTCTTCTCATCATTTCTCTAGGGAGCTGGAATTGAGGTTTTCTGTGAAGACCCCTCCAGTGGTGGTGGTGCTGAAGCCAAATGGAGACATCATTGCTGCAAATGCCGTGGAGGAGATCAAGCAGGCTGGCACAGCTTGCTTCAAAAACTGGCAGGAAGCAGCAGATCTGGTGGAGAGGAACTTCCGGTTGCAAGAGGACTTTGGCCCTTTGACTTTGCGGAGCATCACGGATCCCCTCCGTCGATTGAAGTACAAAGTGGCAAAGGACAAAAGGAGAAAGAAAGACAAAGATGAGGGCGAGGATGAGGACAAGGATAATGCATTCTCCTGATAGGACATTCCTTCCCCAACAGAACTCACTCCCTCACTGACCTGCTCTCTTCCCAACTTCTACTGCTTCTGCACAACATGGGCACAGCAACTGCCATTAAGCAGAGTCATCAGACAATCCGAGCCCTGTCCTATTATTCTTTTTTCTTTAAAAAATTACATTTCTGGCCCTTATAGCCATAACAATATTCTTGACAACGTGTTGTTAACATTTAATTGGTCTTTATTAAAATTTCAGAACCTGGGTGGTGCATGACATGAATGTGTGAATGCCAAAAGTAAGATTCCCTCCCCCTGCCCCCAATTGTTTTCACAGAACATTTTCAGCACAGGTCTAGCCCCTTTTTCCGTGAACGGAGAAACCAAGTAAAATAAAGATACACAAATATAGTGTACCCACTATATCTGCAGGGATTCAGTTCCAGGACTTACTGCAGATTTGAAAAATGTAAATGATCACGCCCTATATTATCAAATAGCGGCAACATGAATGCACGTACTTCAACATGTCCGAGTTCACATCATCACCATATATTAATATGGGGTGAAACAATCAGCAATTGCTTGAGATTCTGGATATAGGGAGTATATTTGTGTACTCTCTCTATTCTGTATACTTTTTGGGTTTTGCACATTTTATACAGGTCAAGACTGCTGGGGTTAAATTGCCTACAACCTTTTAGTTAAGGAAGAGCATGACCAAGGACACTTGGAATAAAATACAGGATTGGGCAGATATTTTGGACTCCAACTCCCAAAATCCATCAGGTATAATAACTAATATTATATCTGTTAGAAAAAATCAGCTTCTGGATCAGGACAACCCACTGTATATATTTTTTGCACATTTATATATGTCAGGGCTGCCCGTTTCCTTTTGTACCTCACCATGGGTAATACCTGTATCAGGGTTTGAAAGAGTGAAAACTGGAGCGGGTGCCTGTATCTTTCTTATAGAAGAGTAAATTGCAACAGGCTTTGCTTTTTACCTGGTTACTCCCCAGTGGCCCAGCGGGTTAAACTGCTGAGCTGCTGACCTTGCTGACCAAAAGGTCAATGGTTCGAATTAGGGGAACGAGGTGAGCTCCCGCTGTTAGCCCCAGCTTCTTCCAACCTAGCAGTTTGAAAACATGCAAATGTGAGTAGATCAATAGGTACTGTTCCAGTGGGAAGGTAACGGTGCTCCATGTAGTCATGCCAGCCACATGACCTTGGGGGTGTCTATGGACAACGCTAGCTGTTCTGCTTAGAAATGGAGATGAGCACCAACCCCCAGAGTCGGACATGACTAGACTTAGTGTCAGGGGAATACCTTTTATGAGAAGCAATGCATGCTAAAATTCCCTTTTCTACAAAATCATTAAAAATGCAAGAATCCTCTACAGTTTTCTTTCTGGTAACCCTAGGTGCCATACAAATGTAATTTTTGTGTGTGACTGGATTAAGAACTAAAGATGTGGAGTGGACAATATTTCAATTTGGGGAACTGAAAACCAATTTCTAAATTGTGCATGTGCTCAAAGACACTCTTATTCATTTATTCTAGAGATATATTTCTTCCTAGCAAGCCACTATTTTGCATGCCGGTCCTTCTATTAAAAATTATAGCAGGTCCTACAGGCATGGTGTCTTTGGCCTTGGCCTAAAGATGTTGAAGGTGAGTGGGAAATATTTCAATTTTTAAATGGGACTAAAGCAAATCTATGCATGTGTGTGTATGGTCTTCATACAGGGTCTTCACTTGCATATTGAGGGTTGTATTTTCTTTTGTTTTGGTTATCCTGTTTTATAAAAAGCCCAACACATCTAAGTCCTCATATTATTCACTGGCCTTCTTCAAGGATGCACTAGAATAAAAATAAACACAATAACAAATTAAACTTCAAAGTTTAGGAAAGGGTAATATATATTTCTGTTACATGCATTTCTTAAAGTTTGGATTTTAATGTATTTATAATATAAGGGCTGAAACATGTTGGGTTTTTTAGAAAATAAGATAACAAAAAATCTGTTTAAAGAATAAAATATAACCATAAATATGTGAAGACCTGTTTCTTGTTTTCCCTATGGATCCTATATATGTGCTTGCCAGTACCAGTCTGTAATTTCTCCTGATATTTTGCCAGAAACCTCATGTTGGTATGGGACGATGGAAGTTTTCTCAAAACACCTGAAGGCCAAAGGTTCCCAGCTCCAGGCTAGGACGGCTGGGTCAGGAGATTTCAGGGCCAAAGCTGGAGATTCGAGGATGAACCTTTGTGCGGGTGGGCTCTGGCGTTGCGATGAGGATGATGTTAGAAAGTATGTGCCTTCCAAATAAAGAAGAAAAGTCTAACAAATAGCACTCGAATGCATGCATACACACAAACCACAAGGCAGTATTTTGCCTTGAGATTCCTCCCTTTGTCCTGAGGGAGACAAAGCCTGTGATAACTGGCTAAGGAGGCAAAGGCAGAGGAAAGTTTTGAAGAAGGAGACTTTCTAGTTTCTGGATTGGTGTCATGGCTTTTTCCATATCTTTCCCCTCATCATTAAGCATAAAACACCCTTGCAAATTATGTTCCTTTCAAATAAAAATATATTAAGTTTAAATAGTGAACAAATACAAACTTCAAGGCAGTATTTTGCCCTGAGATTCCTCCCTTTTTCCTGCAAAATTTAGTTATCACAGATTAAGGAGGTAGGTGGAGCCCCTGATGGCGCAGCAGATTAAACTGCTGAGCTTCTGAATTTGCTAACCGAAATGTCGGTGGTTCGAATCCGGGGAGTGGGGTGACCTCCTGCTGTTAGCCCCAGCTTCTGCCAACATACCCTGTTTCCCCTAAAATAAGACATCCCCAGAAATAAGACCTAGTAGAGGTTTTGCTGAATTGCTAAATATAAGGCCTCCCCCGAAAGTAAGACCTAGCAAAGTTTTTGTTCGGAAGTATGCCTTCCAAACAGAACACCAGAGCATGCAGGATCGGTAAATGTACGTATCATAGAGTGTTGTACATGGAAATAATGGTAGTAACAAGAAATTCTTGATAGGATTCACAGTTTGTCTGGTTATGCTGGTTTGTGATGACAACTACTGTACAGAATATAATAAATGTTCATTTTTTTTTTGTTCAACAATAAATGTGAATTCTTTTTCATGGAAAACTAAGACATCCCCTGAAAATAAATCCTAGCGCATCTTTGGGAGCAAAAATTAATATAAGACACTGCCTTATTTTCAGGGAAACATGGTAGCAGTTCAAAAACATGCAAATGTGAGTAGATCAATAGGTACCACTCCAGTGGGATGGTAATGGTGCACCATGCAATCATGCCGGCCACATGACCTTGGTGGTGTCTATGGACAATGCTGGCTCTTCAGCTTACCATAGAAATGGAGATGAGCACCAACCCCCAGAGTCAGACACAACTAGACTTAATGTCAGGGAAAACCTTTACCTTTACCTACTAAGGAGGTAGACAGAGGTAAGATTTTAAAAAATAAACTTCTTAGTTCATAGATTGGTCTCATGGTTATTTCCATACATCCCCTCCACCCCCAATCATACATCTCTCCAGCACTCTTAAATGCAGAATAGTAACTAGAGTAAGACACAAATACCTTGCTTAGAATTACCTGTTTTCATCATTTGGAAAGGCCCTTGTTCCACCTCTATGCTCAAACCAGACTCACCAAGCTGAATACCTTCTTGTAAGCTCTCAGGTAGGGAAATGGTTAATAAGGGAGAGTAAGGTAGAAGGGCCGGCTTCCTCATGTCTTGGGCAGAGAACGAGAGTCACTGTGGGAAGAAGCCTTTGGTTTCATCACTCTTGCCAAAGGAATGTGGAAAATCTGCACCGCCTGACACTCTTATGTCTGCAACCTGCATGGCTCATCCATTCCTTGCAGAACGGGCGACGTGTACTGACACTCCTGGGTCTTGTCTTTTGGTCACAATCCGTACCGTGGGATCGGTGTTTCCCAGATTCAGCTTTTCAAAGAGGTGAGGACTTAGTTCTCCAGAGGTGATCTACAATGGATGCGACTCCTTACTCCAAACTTGATTTCTCAACCCAGGACACACCTCAGCTGAAAATCCTTTGAAGGACCTCCAGAGAGGAATTTTCGGATTATTCTGCTTATGAGCTGATTTTTCTCTGTTTCTCTGCTGGATAATGCAGAAGCTTGTCTGCCACTTGGATCTGTTCTTTACAGACATTCCTCTTATATTGGGGTCTGTTTAATGACACCCCTTCCTATGCCACTGCTAAGAAATCCTCTTGATTCCTCAAGCATGAAGGCTCCCTTGCCACCTTCAACAGACTCTGAAATATTGGGAGAATTGCTAAATTCTTGGAAAGCAACAAAAGAACCTGGGGATGATGGACCACCAAGAAAAACCATGCTGAAGATATGGATGCTCAGAAAATAATTGAGTGAACATCTTCCAGCAACGGCCAAAATTGTGGAGGTTCAAGAATATCCTGCTGGTGAAGATTGGTGGTTGGTGAGAAGATGAACAAGGCCAGAGACCAAAATGGCTGCAGCAGTCCTTTTAATGGCAGAGAGTCGCCAGTGAGCAATGGCTTCATAGCTGGTGATTCGGGATTCCTGAGTACTGTTTGGGCTTCCATACAGACGTCTGCTTCTGAGGAAAGCATGGAATGGGTTAAAGCCTGCCCGAACCAGCTTCTCCAATTCACCAGGCACCTAAGAGACATTGATGAAAAATTCCAGAATTTCCGGGAACTTTTCCAAAGAGGTGGTAAGTACAGGAAGCAGTTTCATTAATTTGTTTATTGATTTCTCAGTGTACCATTTATCAAGTCAGTGAGGTTTATAACCTCATGATAGCCCTCTGACATAGGTTAAGCAGGGAAAGTGTGAATATGTCTGTTCTGGGCATATTACATTTATCCATAATTCCTTTCTATGTGTGCATTAAGCTGCACATTAAATTTTTTAACTGTCCTCTGAAAATATTAAAGTATTTATTCTTCTCCCAAGACTAAATACTTTTTTTCATGTCAGAAGCGACTTAAGAAACTGCAAGTCGCTTCTGGTGTGAGGGAATTGGCTGTCTGCGAGGACGTTGCCCAGGGGACGCCCGGATGTTTTGATGTTTTTACCATCTTTGTGGGAGGCTTCTCTCATGTCCCCGCATAGAGCTGGAGCTGATAGAGGGAGCTCATCTGCACTCTCCCCGGGTTCGATTCGAACCGACAACCTTCATGTCAGCAACCTTCAAGTCAGCAGTCATGCTGACACAAGGGTTTAACCCACTGCCCCATCGGGGCTCCTGACATATACTAAATCAGAACTTGGGAAATAATTATAAAAGAAAAAATAAATGAATGGTTTTTTAAATTTTTTTAAATTACCAAATTGGCTTGATATTTTAATAACATATTGATCATATATTTCTTTCAAATTAATTGTTATTGTATTCTAACAAACAAACAGATACAAAGATGGCCCAAAATGGCCTAGAGCATTCCTAAAGGATCATAACAATGTTTTGTAAGTAGCTAGTAAGCATTATTAATTATCGCAATAAAGAAGTAACTCAACCTGTACTTCGAAGCTCTGACTTAAAATGTGTATTTTCACTATTTTCATACATTTCAGTTTCCAAAACTGGTGTTGGAGCATTCAGAAAATGGGTGAATACGTAGTTACTTACAGTATGCTCTGACGCAGACATCCCTCCAGGAAGTGCAGACCAGGTCATGCCATAGAGGAATTCATCAAGATCAGATTTCTAAAAGGCTAGGAGGTGGTTTCACTAGACTTCTGAGAGATTAAACATATGGACAGGGCTGACCTTGCCATTATGCATACTGTGGCAATGGCTCAGGACGTAAATGCAGTAACACAATATTGGTAGGCCCTCCCCATCTCTCTTGAGCTCCAGCAATTTGTTTGATGACAATTGTGTGTCACATAACCAGTCCCCTAAAACTAGCATGTTGTCCAAAGATAAGGCGAGAGATTGTATTTGCTTGTCTGTGTTCCTGTGCCATTCTTCCTTTAGGCACCAAAATGCCTTGGGCCAATCTGCCAGTTGATGATTCTGTTGTCATCCCACTTTTCCAGCCGCTTTTCAAATGACCCTGTTTCTCTCCTCCCACTTTTCTCCTTTGTTGTGATCTTACTTTATTTGCTGCAACCTGAATTCAAAGTGCAAAAGAAGTTTTAACTAAGTAGGGAGAAGATGAGAGGAGTGGGAAGACTCTTGTCCTCTCCAGTAGTCTCACGGAAAAGAAAACTGCTGCATTCTCTCCTAGCTTGTGTGTTCTTCCTCAATACCTTTTGCATCCAAATCTTATCTCAAGTGGCTTTCTTTCACATGTCTGTAAAATGTTTTTGTCTATGAAATGTCGAGGGTAGGAAAATTTGTTTATTTATTTGTTTTATTTACAGTATTTATATTCCGCCCTTCTCACCCTGAAGGGGATTCAGGGCAGATTACAATGCACATATACGTGGCAAACATTCAATGCCATTAGACATACAACATATAAACACACACAGAGGCAATTTAACATTTTCCAACTTCCGGCTTCATGAGGGTATGCTCGATTCTGGCCACAGGGGGAGTTGCAGCTTCACTGTCTACTTGTGACACCTAATCCTTGATGGTATTACTTCCTCATTTCTTTCTGTGCGCTACTGGCAATTTTATGGTGTTGTAAAATTAGTTTCCTACTTGACGGATGCTACTGTCTTTCAGGCTGCTTAGGTCAACAGCGAGCTAGGCTATTAATGGTCGGGGGCTTAACCCAGCCCAGGCTTCGATCTCATGACCTCTTGATCAGTAATGATTTATTGCAGCTGTCTACTAACCAGCCGTGCCACAGCCCAGCCCTGTATAGGAAACTATGATTCCTATACAAGCAGTCTCCGAGTTACAAACATCCAACTTGCAAATGATTCATAGTTAAGAATAGGGGTGAGACAACAGGAAGGGAGAGAAATCTACCCCTCGGAAGGGAAATTCACTCCTGAAACATTTATCATGGGGGAAAGGTGTCTCCACTGAAGCTTTATCACCATTCCTTGTTTCCACAGAAAGCTAAAGTTTTCAAAATCCAATGATCACAGGGATTGAAAGTGAGGTGAAATCTTCTGAACAGGGGCACAGGCACCAAAACAAACACCACAGGGGTGTTCACCTTTATATATATATATATATATATATATATATATATATATATATATATATTTGGAGTTACACTTAAAAATGTACCTGTTCCGACTTCAAACAAACAAATTCAGCTCAAGAACAAACCTACAGAACCTATCTTGCTTGTAACTTGGGGACTGCCTGTACTCAGCTCAAAGACTATCCGCTATTGCCATGTCATTTACGGCAATGATTCACAAACTTGTATGCAGAAAAGAGACTGGACCTATAAAGTACTTGTGTACTTGTTTATTTAAATGTCTTACCTAGCTCAGACCTCTTCCTGACTGGAAGTTAAAATACGCGCGCAAGGTGTCTTATTAAAGCAGAATAAAGTCCAGTTAAACAGCTAAAAGGGTAATGAGTGTGAACCAACATAGACTTAAGTGCACTTAACCTAATTGAAATGAATCGACTTACATGCACTTAAGTCTGCATTGGGCTGGAGCCAAGTGATGTAATAACTTCTAATCCTCTTATGTAAGGGCGGGCAAAGTGCAATCTCTAAATATTGCTGGACCGGTATTCCCAGCACACCTCACCACTGGCTGTTCTCTGCCAGGACTGATTGGAGTTGCGATCCAACGATATTAGGAAGGCTGCCATTTGCATGCCCAGTCTCTTTTACCCCAAACTATTATATGATATTGAATGTTATAATTGATATTTTTAGACTTCTGATGTTTCAAGTATTCTGCCTAATCTGCAATAAATAGAACATGTATTATGAACAAATCCATTTTCTTTTTTTATTGTGGAGGATTCGCAAGCTGCTACAATGGCTATATGTCCTTGTTTCCAATAATTCATTAACTATATCCTGCCTTTTAACAACACTGGGACTCAAGGTGGATTCCACAAATTAAACACACACATGAAACTATACAGATAACAGAACTTTTGTGTCAGATTCTTGCAGCCAGATCTTGAGAAAAGCATTCAACCTTTAAGAATATTGGGAGGGGGAATATAAAATCACTTAAAATTGTTTGAGAGTGGTGCATAGCGAGCTGTCAATCCTGGGGGTCCCAGAAGGGGCAGATTGGGCATCAGGGTTTAAGGTTTTTCAGCCCTAGATTAGAGAGCAGATTTCTTCCTGACCTTCATCCTCCTCCTCATCCTACTGTCATTACTACCCACCACTATATTTGTTTTCCACCTGGAGCCCCCGATGGCGTAGTGGCTTGAAAGTTGGGTTGCTGAGAAAGTTGGGGAGAGCACGGATGAGCTCCCTCTATCAGCTCCAGCTCCATGCGGGGACATGAGAGAAGTCTCCCACAAGGATGATAAAACATCAAAACATCTGGGCATCTCCTGGGCAACGTCCTTGCAGATGGCCAATTCTCTCACATCAGAAGCGACTTGCAGTTTTTCAAGTCGCTTCTGACACGAAAAAAAAAATCCACCTTTTCTCCCCACCAGGACCATGTTGTCCATTTGATCCTTTAGGAACTGAAAATAAGGCCAATACAGCAGTTTTTGGAATTATGCCTTTCCCTAATAGTATGTTGGGGCAAGGCAGGGAGTTAAATACAAAAGTCTCTAGTAAAGCCTACAAAAGCCTTAATGGTCAGGGTTATACAACGGATGAGAACCTAGTTGTTGATGTGAATGGCTAAGTTTGCTGCAGCAATTGCCAATGAGTGCCTGATGGAGAGTAAGAGGCTGATGTCTTGGGAGTGAAGGCAAGTTGGGTGGACTTTGATAAGGCATATGAATGCCAGGAAAGCATCCACAGTGTTCAAGGTGCTGCTCAAGCCAGGCCAATGTCTTAAAAATAAAGGCACTGCTAGAGAATTTCCAAGAAGATGATGCCCTGTATTAATTAATGGGGAGATTTTCCCCAAATGCCCTGGGTCAGCCAACTCTAGCAAGGCAATATTGTTGTCCTGGGTGGCACATCTACACTGACTGTTTAGGTCAATTCCAAACCAGGATACCAGAAACTGGTTTCATTGTGCAGATGACTAGACTGGCCTCTTTGGGACCGGCTTGAGTCCCAGATGGTGATTACACAACCACTGAAAGTGGCTTCAAACCAATTCCAGGGTCCGCAGTATCCTCTTGACTGCTGTAGAGTTGTTGCTGTTTATTCATTCAGTCACTTCCAGCTACAGTAGAGTCTCACTTATCCAAGCTAAACAGGCCGGCAGAAGCTTGGATAAGCGAATATCTTGGATAATAAGGAGAGATTAAGGAAAAGCCTATTAAACATCAAATTAGGTTATGATTTTACAAATTAAGCACCAAAACATCATTTGACAGAAAAAGCAGTTCAATGCGCAGTAATGTTATGTTGTAATTACTGTATTTACGAATTTAGCACTAAAATATCACAATATATTGAAAACATTGACTACAAAAATGGCTTGGATAATCCAGAAACTTGGATAAGCGAGGCTTGGATAAGTGGGACTACTGTATTTGTAACCTCATGGACCAGCCCACACCAGAGCTCTCTGTTGGCCGTTTACAGTGTATTTTTCAATTCCTTCTACAGAAATGCATGTATGCACATAAGTAGAGTGCTCCTGGTGTCCGCATCCTGCTGAGTTGCTTTCACCCTGCGTTGTGGTTTCACACTGCAGTGCTCTGTTGCACTTTAAGAGCTGTATTTCAGAGAATCCCCCAACTCTGAATATCTTGGTCTAAAGGGCTTAACGTTTTCTGCGGAGCACTTTTGCGGCATGCATTATATTAGCCACCGCATTTTGGAGCTGACTCCAACCTGCATTAAAGGTCAGTGTACACAGGGCCCTGGTTCATCAGTGAAATAATGATAAAGGAGAAAAGCTCTTGTTCTGTGCATTAACTATAAGCCACATTATCACAGGATGTCTATGCTGCTGGAGAAATTATACTGTTTAGCTGGCATTGCACCACCTGAGATCCGCCGGGATTAGCAGCCAATAATGAAAGGACCAAGGCAGTGACATCTCCGGCCCATCCTCTGTTTGGATATCAACCAGAATGGCAATGCCTTAAATCAAGAAACAGCTTCCTAAGATCTACAGAGATGCTCGCAGAAACATCTCAGCAAGCGAGAGTCCAAAAGTGGCAGGTTTAAACCCGGAATCTCAATCAGTGGCTGAGACCGGATGACAGACACAGTTGGAAGGCGCTGAACAGACTGCGCTCTGGCATCACGAGATGCAGAGCCAATCTTAAGAAATGGGGCTACAAAGTGGAGTATACAACATGCGACTGTGAAGAGCAAACCACAGATCACTTACTACAATGCAGTCTGAGCTGTACAATGGAGCACCTTCTTACAGAGACACCAGTCTGGTCAAAGGAAATCTGCTATAGTGCCAAGTTCTTAACTTCGTTTGTGTTTTTTAAAATACATTATAACTGTACCCTCAATTCACTTCTGACATGATAAATAAAAAACCACAAGTCAGCACCTAAGTGTCACCATACGGAGGCTGTGAGGTTTGACAGTCCAGTCTTTGGAGATTTTGAATGGCCATTGTGTACCTACCAACACCCTTTCCTTTATCCCATACTTGTTCAACCTTGAAACAAATGGGGAAATAGTCACCAGGTGGCGCTCCAAAACAGGATTGCCTTTCTCACCCTCTACTATGAGGTAACCAAATTTGCATCAACTTGCACTTGGCAGGCTGGATTTAGATCCTGTCCTCCATTTCCTTTCATCTAATTAATTTAGGCCCTGTCTGACCTTTGGTTGCATCGATTTCTGCTTGGCACAGAATGGTAGCAGCAAACCTTGAAACCATTTTAATTTTTATCATCTCCACCCTACCTTCCTGTAGTTATTGTGGAGAAGATGTAAAGTCGGTAGGAAGCGGAGACAAAAAGATTGCATGGCTCACATCCCAATACATGTGGCAGAACTAATATATTGGGCAAATAGGTTGATTTTTGCCAACACTGAAAGCTTTCAATGTGAAAACTTCTAGTTGAAATCCGAATGCTGGCATTTCTAGTTGTTTGTTTTTAGTTTTGACAAGTGTTGGCTTTCGGTAATGAGAAAAACTGAATGCCATTGCATGTCAGCTATTCATCAGTGAATAATTAAGGCATTGCAATAAATTGGTACTTAGAGAATGGGATGTGTATATATTGAAAATCCCAATAATGATGGATGTGTCAAAGACCTTCAATGATAATACAAATTAATAAGATATGGAGAGGAATCATAATAGTTCATTGAGCTTTGTATTTTGCTGGAAAAGAGAATGTTCAATTGATCATGTGTGTGTATGTATGTTTGTTTGTTGGTCAGTTGGTTGGTTTCACAAAGGCTTCTACATGGCTTGATGGATCTGGACCAAATTTAGCAAACATACCCATAATTGTGTTGTCGAAAGCGTTCATGGCTGGAACATTCAAAAACATCCAACATCCCAAACACTGTGTTGTTGAAAGCTTTCATGGCTGGAATCATTGGGTTGCTGTGAGTTTTCCAGTCTGTATGGTCATGTTCCAGAGGCATTCTCTCCTGACGTTTTGCCCACATCTATGGCAGGCATCCTCAGAGGTTGTGAGGTCTCAGGGTTGTTGTATGTCTTTCGGGCTGTGTGGTCATGTTCCAGAAGTATTTTCTCCTGACGTTTCGTCCACATCTATGGCAGGCATCCTCAGAGGTTGTGAGGCATCCTCAGAGGTTGTGTTCCATGCCTCCCAACCTCTGAGGATGCCTGCCATAGTTGTGGGCGAAACGTCAGGAGAAAATACTTCTGGAACATGGCCACACAGCCCGAAAGACATACAACAACACTGTGATCCCGTCCATGAAAGCCTTCGACAATACGTTGTGAGGTCTGTTGGAAACTTGTCAAGAGGAGTTTATAGATCTGTGGAATAATGTCCAGGGTGGGAGAAAGAGCTCTTGTCTGTCTGAGGCAAGTGTGAATGTTGTAATTTGCCACCTTGGTTGAATAGCTTTGAAGCTGGATGTATAGCAGGCATGGGCAAACTTGGGCTCGCCAGGTGTTTTGGACTTCAACTCCCACTATTCCTAACAACCTCAGGCCCTTTCCTTTTCCCTCTCAGCCACTTAAGCTGAGGCTGTTAGGAATTATGGGAGTTGATGTCCAAAACACCTGGAGGGCCCAAGTTTGCTCATGCCTGGGCTAAAGTTTGTGTGCTGGGAGAGGCATCTAGTAGTAATCCTTTAAAAAACTCTGCCCCACTCTTTCAAGGCAGAAGAGTTTTATTCATGGGCAAAGCATGGTTGCAGAGACAGCGGTTTCAAACTGAGTCCATCATTTTGAAACACCCTGTATTTGTGGATGGCAAAGGGGAGCTTCATGCCTCTTTGTCCAATTGTTCCTCTTTGCAAGTACCCACAGTCATTTTATATGTTCTTATGTAGCTGCCTTTCAAGGATGTAGTATTCCCAAATCTATGTATATGCCGACTCCCTGCAGCCTGAATGAGAAATTGAATTAGATTGGCTGCAAGGAAAATAGTCTCGGCCAGGAAATATGCTGGGGAATATCCACAGATATGGAAACAGTTCAAGAAACCAACTTCAAAAAAACCCTGCTGGCTCATTCTTCTCTCCAAATACCTCTCTCATTGCTGCATTTGTGTTATCTTGGTGAACACATATTTGAAAGCAGGCAGTTGCCAGAATAATGCATAGTTTCAGATGTAGATACATGGGATTTTGCTTGCGGGAGGCCCATACTCCCTCTGCCTTCTTGTTTTTCTAGTTAGGGATTGAAACAACAAAAAAGTACAGTTTGGTCTGAGAAGGGAAAACAGCAAGGCTTGCATATTTGTCCATCTGCCAAATATAAGATGTATCTCCTGTCATTTTGTTTTCAGGTTCCCCGTTTTCCGGCCCTGTCGACGTTAGATTGACTGACTTGCTTCAGACGGTCTCATCTTTTCTGGGCAAGTATCCAGCCTTGAACTGCAGGGAGGCCATTCAGCAAACCACGGCTGCCCTCATCACCTGCATCAATGGTAAGTTTTCTCTCTCAACAGAGTCAAGTCAAACTGCGTAACACCGTCAAAGAAATTTCGGATGATTGTTTGAGGATGGTATGAAAATACAGGATCCTGGCCTCCCCTATTCCTTCATGGGGTTAATTTCGCAAGTTCAGCTTGCCATGTCATAGAAATGAGAGCAGAGACATTTCCCACAATTAACTCTTCCATACATTTATTCATTCGTTTACATTTGCATTCCTGCAATGAGTTTAAGCAGCTTAAAATGTATCTACACTGTAGAATTAATGCGGATTGACACCACTTTAATGGCCAGGGATCAATGTTATGGAATCTTCCAAGTTTTACAAGATCTTTCGCCTTCTCTGCCCAAGAATGCTGGTGTTTCACTACAATTCCTAGAATTCCATAGCATTGAGCCATGTCAATAGCATAAATTTTACAGCGCCCAGGCTTAACCCATTAGGCTAAACTGCTAGCTGTAGAAAAATCCTGCCGATCTAAAAGTCAGCAGTTTGAGCCTGGGTTGGGATGAGCAGCTGCCATCAGCCCCAGCTCCCTGCCCATCTAGCAGATCAAAAGCAGAAATGCAAGTAGATAAATAGGTACCACTATTGGGAGGTAATAAAAAAGGCACCCTTAAGGACATCTATCAGGAGAACATCAAAGGACGGCAAAGCTCCTCGGCATAAAATATGGACCCCCTCCACCCGCCCGTGGCTGGAATTGAGCAGAGCCTCCAAGATGCCAGAAATAAGATGAGAAATGCCTTTACCTCTGTTTGCATGTATTGTCTGTCCTTGGTAATTGTATAACAACATTGAATGCTTGCCGTATGTGTGTTCTGTAATCCACCCTGAGTCCCCTCAGGGAGATAGAGCATAATATAAAGGAAGTATATATTAGTGTCTTCTGCCAACCTAGCAGTTCGAAAACATGCCAGTGTGAGTAGATCAACAGGTACCGCTCCGGCGGGAAGGTAACGGCGCTCCATGCAGTCATGCCGGCCACATGACCTTGGAGGTGTCTATGGACAACCCTGGCTCTTCGGCTTAGAAATAGAGATGAGCACCAACCCCCAGAGTCAGACATGACTGGACTTAACGCCAGGGGAAACCTTTACCTTTACCTTTTATATATTAGTGTAGGTGCACACATATTTGGTTCCATTATATAAATAAGGTAAAGGTAAAGGTTTTCCCCTGACGATAAGTCTAGTCATGTCCGACTCTGGGGGTTGGTGTTCACCTCAATTTCTAAGCCAAAGACGCCTTCAAGGTCATGTGGCTGGCATATAAATACACATATTAAAACGTATTTCTACAAAATACATATATTAACATACACAGAACAATGATTAAAATATAGTGGACTCAAGATACATGTTCAAAATTTGAGATTAAGTTCATGATCAAATTGTTGACCCTTTGGTTTTCTCACTGAAAGCTCTTTATATGACTGCTTGGTTGTTATTCATTTTATATCTATATCTATAATTACCATAACATTTTATTGATGTCTATTTTAGGGTTGATTGATTTTACTGTGATATTGTTTTATGTTTTTATAGCCAGTTTTATTTTATTACAGGTGCATCTTGCATTTCTGTTACATGTTGTTCTAGGGATTAATCATAATAACAACCCAAATGAAATAAAATATATTCAAATACAATTGATTTAAGGATATCAAGACAAAAAAACCAAACATGTTCCTCCCTTCCCCACCCCAAAAGTCAATCAACCAGCAACATCATACTTGCAAGTTAGGTTATGGGTCAGCGGCCTGTTTAAATAAAAAAGTCTTTGTCTCAGAGTGGAAGATTATCAGAAACTTGGCTAGCTGGTATGATTGCTAGGTCAGGATCATCTCTGGCCCTGAGGTTTCCAAGACAAAACCCGAGACCTAAGGATAGCCCTTTGTGACGTCATTAATCATTGTCTACAACATTTGCTCACAGCTTGTCATTCAGGTGCACACACATAATGACCCATACAGACAAAGAAACAGATACACACATGCAGAACATATTAATCCTATCTGGAAATTATGTAAGTCAGAAATCTTAGCTATATGAACTATTCCCATATCAAGATGAAAGGAATTCAGTTTTCAGAAGATGGAGAATCAGTCCTGGCACTGCATCTTTAACTGTGGGCCCTCTTTTAGCAAGTCTTGCAAATGCTGATAATAAATCAGCATTTGCAAGACTTGCTAAAAGAGGGCCCACAGTTAAAGATGCAGTGCCAGGACTGATTCTCCATCTTCTGAAGTAAATAGTCTAGATAAAATGTTTCATATCTTGCCCCCATAAATAAATGACAAGGAAAACTGAATTCCTTTCATCTTGATATGGGAATAGTTCATATAGCTAAGATTTCTGACTTACATAATTTCCAGATAGGATTAATATGTTCTGCATGTGTGTATCTGTTTCTTTGTCCCGGTGGTGATCGGCACACTGGGTGCCGTGCCAAAAGATCTCAGCCAGCATTTGGAAACAATAGACATTGGCAAAATTACGATCTGCCAACTGCAAAAGGCCACCCTTCTGGAATCTGTGCGCATCATCCGAAAATACATCACACAGTCCTAAACGCTTGGGAAGTGTTCGACTTGTGATTTTGTGACACGAAATCCAGCATATCTATCTTGTTTGCTGTGTCATACTGTGTCATTGTGTCAATAATAATAACAACAACAACAACAACAACTTTATTTTTGTATCCCGCCTCCATCAAATGATGGAGGCGGGACCACCACCGGGACCACCTGTACTGGTTTCTGCCAAAGTCTTTGCAGTTCGATCTTGAGGTCCTGATAGCGGCTGAATTTTTCCTGTTGTTTTTCATCAATTCGATTGTCACCTGGTATGGTGACATCAATAATCCAAACCTTTTTTCTGTTTCACAATTGTTATGTCTGGTGTGTTGTGTTCCAGAACTTTGTCAGTCTGGATTCAAAAGTCCCACAGTATCTTTGTGTGTTCATTTTCCACAACCTTTGCAGGTTTGTGATCCCACCAGTTCTTTACTACAGGAGATGATACTTGAGGCATAAGTTCCAATGAATCATTTGGGCCACATAGTTGTGCCTCTGTTTGTAGCCTGTCTGTGCGATTTTCTTACAGCAACTGAGGATATGATATTATCAGGCATGTAGCCAGGAAGGGGGGGGGCTTGAGGGGCTTCAGCCCCCCCTGAAATTCTCGGGGTGGTCTGCAAGAAGGCCTTACATTTATTTTTTAAACTGTCATGTTTATTCATTTCATGATCTGATCACCATGCTCAATATATCCCATATGCATGGGGAATTGGGCTAACAATACAAAAGGTTGGCTAGGGTAGACCCCCCCCCCCAAACAAAATCCTGGCTATGGGCCTGGATATTATTATTACAGTAGAGTCTCACGTATCCAACACTCGCTTATCCAACGTTCTGGATTATCCAACGCATTTTTGTAGTAATGTTTTCAATACATCGTGATGTTTTGGTGCTAAATTTGTAAATACAGTAATTAGTACACAGCATTACTGTGTATTGAACTACTTTTTCTGTCAAATTTGTTGTATAACATGATATTTTGGTGCTTAATTTGTAAAATCATAACCTAATTTGATGTTTAATAGGCTTTTCCTTAATGCCTCCTTATTATCCAACATATTCGCTTATCCAACATTCTGCCGGCCCGTTTATGTTGGATAAGTGAGACTCTACTGTATTATTATTATTATTATTTTGCTGAATGTGCTTCAGATGTTAGCATGGCATATTAACAGGTCCTGTCTGGTTCAGATATGAGTAGGTTCATGCTGCGGAAAGGATAGTTTTCGGATAGATCTGGCCTCTGATTTTTCAATGTACAAGGTGCTTTATAGAGCAGTGGTCACCTTCAGGTGTTTTGGACCTCAACTCCCAGAAATCCCAGCCAGCTTACCAGCTGTTAGGAACAGTGGGAGCTGAAGTCCAAAACACTTGGAGGCCCAAAGCTTGGGAACCACTTTTATAAAGGGAGGAGCATTCAGTCTATTGATCCGATATCATCACCGCACTCTGTTTTGTGGACATACTCCAGCAAAGCAGTAAACAAGGTCAGAGGACCCAGACATACACTGGAGATGGCTGGTGGAGGGAGCATTTGAATAGTAATTATTTAGAGTTACCATGTATTGCTTCTCTTTTTGGGATTGTTGCTGAAATCCCGAGTTCTCCTGCTGTGCTCCAGCTCCAGATAAGTACAATGAAACACTAATGAGTTGAAGATTTGATGGCATCCTTTCCAGAATGTTGACCAGGGGTCCTGCTTAGGTCATTTATCTGGGCCCAAATGGTGGCACCGATTTTGGAGTGTTTTTTCAATAATAGGATGAACCTACTCTTCCTATCGCACTATCCTGCTTTATCTAGCAATGCTGTTTTTTATGCAGAATTTTTGGACAAGAAAAAACAAACAATCCTGCAGCCTTACCAGCATTTTGGCAAATAAAGGGCCTGCATTTTTGTGGCTTGGAAAATGCAGAAGTCAAGACAAAAAAACTCTACTTCCTTTTTCTGACTCAGTCTTTTGTCACATTGGTTTGCAGTTTTTCATAACTTCCGAGCAATTAATATTTGAGGTCCAGGGCTATGAAAGTAGAATATAAATATGTATGCTGCCAGTGGCAAGATCCCACTCAAACCCCCTTTTAGGAAGGTGTTTTCATTTTTAAGTATGGTATAGTAGTATTGCTGAGGTGGGTGAACAGATTGGTGAAGTAATGCCAGGTATGGTAATGTCGAAAGCCGAGAACAAGTATGGAAAGTGGGGGAGAGGGAAGAGGGCGGGTGCTGGACAGGAAAACTGCAGTTCTGTAATCCTAGCACAGAAGCCCAAAAGTTAGCACAAAAATAAAAGTCAGCATTTTCAAAGCACCATTTTTATTTTCAAAAACTCCACAGGAAGCTATGCAATCATAGGTGTAGGTGTGACATCTCATTTGTTTCAACTGCCCTTACTTATCGAGGGACTTGATCTAGATTTTGCTAAATTACTCACTGCTCTTAAACGTGTATATTGGGAAGGTTTACATTCCTGCTTTTTAAAATGGGCACCATAGGTGATCTATCTCAGAGACAGACTGGGATGGTCAGATTTCGTTTTCTCAAGCACAGTGAAGACAGTTTAGAGAACGGACTACTGTTTTTGCTTCAATGTGCTTTTTCGCCTTTGTACAACTCTCATCAACCCCATCTAGCCAGGCCTGTGTTTGTAATGATTATTATTATTTACAAGGAGTGCTGTTTTGTTAGCAGAAAGGTAAAGTTAACAAGTAACACAAGTTGAGTATTCCTTCTCCAAAATACTTAGGACCAGAAGTGTTTGAGATGTTGGATGTTTTTTCAGATGTTGGGATATTTGCATATTCTGCACATAATGTGATATCTTGGAGATAAGACTCAAGTTTAAATATGAAATTCAAGTATGTTTCACATATACATTATACACATAGCCTGAATATAATGTTATACACAATAATAGTCAATACTTTGACCACGAAACAGCTTTTATGTGTATTGAACCATTATAAAGCAAAGTTATTACTAACTCAGCCACCCATGTTGACAATTTCAGATTTCAAAATTCCAGATAAGGCATGCTCATCCTGCAGTAACAGAAATATGCCATGCCACAAGTTGCCTGTGCCTGACATAATCATTACCAAACTTTTTTTAAAGTGGATCTTCTTGTAATCTAGTTGGGCTTTTGTGTTCTGAAGCAAGAGTGTGTTTTCAGGACAAATTCAGATTAATGATTCATTAAATGAGTTGGGGTGCTTACTTTGTAAACTGTGAGAGGATCAACAAGCTGGTGCAATTTTATGACTACAGAAGTGTGGATTGTGTAGCCCTCCAGGTTATGTTGGCCTACCAGCCCAAGAGAGCATAACTATTGGTGAAGAATACCAGGAGTTAATATCCAGTAGTTGCAGAGTTGAATGGGTGCTGCCATAGGGACCACCCATGCTAAAGTTTATTCTTCTATGGTATGGTGACGGTGTTCAGATTTAAAGACACAGACCCCCCTTTGACTTAGACTTTGTAGGGCTGCTTTTGCAGATCAGACTGTGGTCCGGTACAAGATCCGGATTCACAACCCGATTCCCAGTTGAAGGTTTAGGCCAAATAATCCATTTTCTGTATCCAGATTATCTGCTTTGAACGGGATTATATGGCAGTGTAGATCCAGCCTAATATACTACAGGAATCAATCCCACCTCAAACCTCAGGCATTTCTTTCAAATGACTCTCTCTCAAGCTTTAGGTCAACATTACAGATTTTGTCGACCAAGAGCTGGTGCATCAAAGTGGTTAAGCAGGTAAAGGAGGCCGTCTTGGCTTCAGTTTTTTTCCACAGCTGTGTAATGTCATGTTAAACAAGCCCCTATTCTCTTAGCTTCAAACACTAGCTGCAATACGGGGATAATAGGACTCACTTGCCTCACTGGGCTGTTGTATGGTAGTAGATGGAAGGTGTTATTTTTTTAAAAAGCTGCCTGGATAAAATAGTTTTTAAAAGCCCACTGAAAACATAGAGAGAGGAAGCTCCAGGGAGTCTTAGTGCGAGCGAGCTTGTTCACACTACACAAGTATGCTGCTATATTTCCATTTAGCTACCATGGCAACATCCCATGAAATCCTAAATCTGAAGAAGAACTAGAGCTCTCACTAAACTACCAGTCAGATCATTCCATAAAATGGATGCAAAGTACTATCATTCTACAATGTGAATGGGACAAGAGTAAAAAGGCCTTCTCCTAACCGTCCCTGGTAGCTTCATCAGCAAAGGGACAATGAGAAACCATCTCAGGTAGGTTCATATATCAGTTATGTGTATACTGTATTTTTTCCTCAGTAAACATAAAGTTTGTTAATCAGGTGAAAACAACTTTCAGGCCATTGAACACCACGCAGCTGTAACAGATGGAAGAGCCAGTAGGATTACCACAGAGGCCTCTTTTTTCCCTTCTTCTTCATACAAACGGAGAAGTATGCAAATCAAAGGGCCAAATAAGTTTCTTCACACGGAAATGCTGCTGTTAGCAGGAAGTAGCAGTAAAGTCAGAGTGGCTCCCTCACACTGCTTGCGCAGACCTCTGTGGGCTCTTTCCGCAAAGTATGCGGCTTCCATGGGTCTTCCTGACCAAACTGAGAGCTTCTGAGTCACACGAGGATTTGGACTCTGGGATTTACATCCCATCATCCTGCTGAGGATTTGGCTGTGATGGCAGACCCTGAACCCACTGGTAGGTGAAGCAACCTTCTGATCCCTTGAAAACAAAAAGCCTGATGGCATCCTTAGTATGTTGTGAAACCACTGCAAGAGCAACCTCTTGGGCGATGGCAGAGGTTCTCAAGCTCAAACCCTTCAGATGTTGTAGAATCCCTGAGCTTTGGGGAGTTTAAATCCAAAACATTAGGAAAGCCACTGAGAGTTTTGTGTGTGTGTCAGGAGTAACTTGAGAAACTGCTAGTTGCTTTTGGTGTGAGAGAATTGGCCATCTGCAAGGACGTTGCCCAGGGGACATCCGGATGTTTGATGTTTTTGCGATCCTTGTGGGAGGCTTCTCTCATGTCCCCACATGGAGCTGGAGCTGAGAGAGGGAGCTCATCTGTGTTCTCCCCAAAATCGAACTTGCAACCTTCAGGTCAAATTAGTAGTCCTGCCGGGACAACGGTTTAACCCATTGTGTCACCAGGGGCTCTGGCCATTGAGGGTGAGAACCACAGAGATTGACTTTATGGTTACTGTTTCAGGATTGCTCTTTGGAGCTGTTTCTCTCTACACTGCAGTATTAATGCAATTTGACACCACTTTAGTTGCCATGGTTCAACGCTATGGAATCATGGGATTTGTAGCTTGGCGATTTGTAGTGGTGGTCAGACGGCATCAATTCTGCAGTGTAGATGTGCCTTTAGAATAACTGGGTGAGACCAATAGTTTGTTTTAAGGATGGAGAAAGGCTGTTGTCCCCCAATGTGCCAGAACTGAAGGTGGTGCAAAGAAGACATTGTAACTGATGGTGTGTGCATTCAGCTGTCCTTTGTGATGAGCAAGTTATTCCACTTTGGGGAAACTACAACCTGCTGAACCTGCCTGAACAAAAATAAAAGATATTAATGTGTACCATGGGGCAAAGATGCCTTTGCTGAGCCACAGATAATCCTGCCTGGCTCCAGCCCAAGCCAGGATGTGGAACTTGTTTGGATGTCGTTGTATATTTTCAGTGTACCAGAGTTCATATTGACTGACTGTACTTAAAAACAAGTATAGTTCTTAATCACTTCAGAAATAATTGTTGTTTCTGAAGAATAATCTCAGTAGCTGCAGAAAGGTATCTAATACAGTATTTGGGGTTAAAAAACCCATTAAAAAGTGATCACAAAGCTGTTCCTCTTGAACTACTGGCATATATATGCACACATATTAGAACCCACCTTACAACTAGAGAAATCATGGTTTTAGATGAGTGGTGTCATACTTATTTGATTAGTAAAACGATTATTACTGTACATTTGATCATTTTAAGGAAACTTTTCTTCTCTAATTTGATTCTGCCCTTGCACCAGGCATTTCAGTGGGAACTGTATTTAGACAATCTGTGGATCGCTCATGCAGAGCAATCGATTCCCTCTTTAGCCATAGTCAGAAACAGGATTAACAAATGTCCATTTTCTAACCTTTTCTGACTTATTTCCTTGCATCATTGCACAGACCAGCATGAGCAGAAAATCATAGTAGTTTTGGAAAGCTGGGAAGAAAATAGAAACTATGTTAGCCAAGCTCCCTGATCTCAGGCAAGATCTTACATGTGTAAAACCACATTTACACTACAAATATTGCTCAGCTCAAGAAAAAGAACATCCTACCCGATGTATTACAATTACGATTTCCATGAGTCCTAGCCAGTCTGATCAGGGGGACTGGTAGTAGTTATGATGAAAATAAGAGTAGTGGTTCATTAATATCAGGATCAGATGTCAAATTTCCCCACAGTAGTCTAGCCCAGTGGCTTTCAACCTGGGGTCCCCAGATGTTTTGGCCTTCAACTCTCAGAAATCCTAACAGCTGGTAAACTGGCTGGGATTTCTGGGAGATGTAGGCCAAAAACATCTGGGGACCCTAGGTTGAAAACCACTGTTCCTATGAAGATCATTGTGTTCTGCAATAGGTATCATGCTGTGTACCTCGTCGATTAGGTACCTGAATTTAGAAACAACTTAAGACAACTCAGGCAGTTGAGCTAAACCACATATGACAAAAAAGACTTTTAACCCAATCTATCTTACTTTACTGTGCTTCGAAATATTATGAGCCCTGGCCATACAGGGCTAGACATTAGCCTTAGGCTCAATGTATATTTATTTTAATTCATCTCTGTTTTAACAAAGGATATATATGACCCCAAATGTTTTTTATTTGCGGGGTGGTATTATAAAGTTCTTAGCTTGTTTCACTGCCCAATCTTGGTTCCTCATCTGCAAAATAAGAATACTGCAGATTCATATCTTTCACAAAGCTGCTGTGGAGCATAGGGATGCAAAGTATATTAGAAAATTGGGAAAAAATGTTAGAAAATATTTGAAAAACATTTGGGAAATGTGTTTTTCAAGTGTTGAGGAATCCTGACAAGGATCTTCAGAGTTCTGTGCAAATTCTCCATGTGATGTTTTTGCACAGTATTATCAGTGCAGGGAAAAAGTGTTTTCTTTGCAAAAATATTATTTCCTGTACAAAAACCAATGTTTTCTGCACACAAACAAAAGCTGTGGACAATGACTTTTTTTGCTCAAAATTCACACGTGGGATACAAGTAAAGTTTATCAACATCATCATCATCATCCACAAGAAACAATATTTTCTGCACATGGCAGGGATTGGATTAGATGGTGCATGTGGCCTCTTCTGACTCTATTATTCTATGGTTCTATGAAATAATATTTCACGAAATGAAGTTTTCTGTGCAAAAAATACCAGAAGTGAATTTTGTGCAGCGTAGAGTCTGAACTCTGAATAGCTTTTGAAAATTGCACCTGAAAGGAAATTATATTATTATTGTGTTGTTGAAGGCTTTCATGGCCAAAATCATTGGGTTGCTGTGAGTTTTCCGGGCTGGATGGCCATGTTCCAGAAGCATTTTCTCCTCATGTTTCACCCACATTTATGGCAGGCATGCTCAGAGGTTGTGAGGTTATCATCTCACTTTTTATTTCTCAAAGGAGACTCAGTGTGGCTAAAACTAAATCATACAGCATTACTAAGTCTATTGTTGATTCCTTCAAGAAGAAATTTAAAGTGGTGGTGGTGGTGGTGGGGGATTAAGTTCCTATTGGAAAGGAATGAAACAAAAATACGATAGAGACGAATATTCTGCCAATTTTTCTATGTAGGTAAAAATATTTTTTAATCCTGAACTACTTTTTAGGCAGCAAGACAAGGAAATGTTGGCACTCACTTTCTCCATGGCACATAATTCTCCTGTATTTAGCAAGAAGAGAGAAGTTGTACTTCCCTTTGCGTCCCTGTTACTTCATTTCACAGAAAATTAGAAATACTTCAAGCACTCAGCATCTTTCCCTGCCTCGGTTAGAACATTTATTTCCGTTTCTGGGCCTAACGCATTCAGAATAGATGTTGACGCTGCCAAATGAATGAACAACATTGCTGCTTCCTAGATCTACAAAATATTGACCACTGTGAGAAGGCACTCCATTGAACATATTAGCATAAAACCCATGTAGGAACTACATTGCATGGGAAGGGGTAAATCATTGCACATCAGAATCAAAGACATAGTTAGACATTTATTTTTAAGAGAAATTGGGTGGGGAGAGTCATGTTTCAAAACCATTTGGAGGTTACATTTTTTGGGCATGTTTTTTCTGGCCCAAGCTAATTCTGTGTATTTATTTATTGGAATTGTATTCCCCCTTTCTCCCAAAATAGAAGTCAAAGTGGCTTACGATATGAGTCAAAACAAAATAGCGAACACAATATGGGGTATACAAGTTTTAAAAAAGAACAAAACAATCAATCATCTCCCACCACCATGTGTTTACTTGGCAAGGCATATTTTTAAATTTTAAACTGTGTTTGTTATCTTTGTAAGGGTTTGATACATCCTGGCTACTACTTCTTGTTACTCTTAAACACAAATTTGTAATTTCAGGGTGCTTTCTCCACCTCTTCATTTATAAAATGACCATGCGTTGCTGTGGCTTATGGGAATCATTTGTTGGCCAGGTAGCCTGGGGGTTTTCTATCATTGGTTGGCCAGGTTGAACAGCACTGAATAGCCTTGCTGCTTGCAAGCCTGGCCGCTTTCTACCTTGTGGAATCCTTGGTTGACCAGGTTGAATGGCAACGAATAGTCTCGGTGCGGCAAGTATGAATGCTGCAATTAGTTCCCTTGATTACCATTTAATGGCCTTGCAGCTTCAAAGCCTGGCTTCTTCCTGCCTGAAGGGATTGTTTGTTGGGAGGTGTAAGTTGTTTGTTCCCGGATTGTTTCCTGCCTGGAATTCCCCCATTTTCAGAGTGTTGTTCTTTATTTACTGTCCTGATTTTAGAGATTATATTGTTCTGTTTTATTATAGCACAGTAATTTTTATATGTTATATATTATATTTATAATATTATATTATTTGTTTTGAACTGGATTATGTGAGGCCCCTTCTACACAACTGTATAAAATCCACACTGAATTGGATTATATGTCAGTGTGGACTCAAGATAACCCAGTTCAAAGCAGATACTGTGGATTATCTGCCTTGGCATTCTGGGTTATATAGCTGTGTGGAAGGGCCTTGGGTCTACACTGTCATATCATCCAGTTCAAATCAGATAATCTGCATTTTATAGGCAGTATGGAAGAGGCTTAAGTGAGGCCTAACTGCCTGTCCCCAGGCCATTGTGGCTGAGTGGGTTGCTAGGAGATGAAGTGGGTGGGGCCTAAAGGGGGCGGAGCTTACCCTTCTGACTGCAGCCAGGGGAAAAAACAGCTCTTCCTCATCCTCTAATTTGGACTTTATTTTTATAGATTTTTTTGTTTGAAAGACATAGCTTGGGTTACGATGTCCTTTGTGGCCAAATTTGGTGTGATTGGGTTCAGTGGTTTTGTTGTTTACTCCATAGTAAAACGACACATTACATTTTTATATATATAGAAGATTTTGAACACACTTTGCACTTACGTTAACATTTCAAACATTTTCATGTAATGGGGCTTCATCTACATTACCATATAAGACAGTTTCTGAATCCAGATTATCTGCTTTGAGCTGGATTATATGAGTCTACACTGCCATATAATCCAGTTTAAAGCAGATAATCTGGATTCAGAAACTTGATTATAGGGCTGTGCAAATGGGGCCCCCGTTTCAAATCAGTAGACTTTGGGCTGTTTTATTTACCTCCCAGGGAATTGATATTTTCTGCACAAATCTTAAGGGCTAAAAGACTACTAGAAAACATTTGTTTAATTCATGTCATAACAATCACAACACCAACCCCCAAGCAACAACAGGTATTGATTCTACTTTAATTTCCCCCCCCCCTCTCTTTCTTAAACTAAAATATTTTTAGCTGTGCTTCGTTTTGCATGGCAAATATTTGAACTTGATCCCAACCATCTATGATTCAGTATATTAAACTGAGATCTGCCAAATGAGACATGTCAAAGATTGATGTAAAGAATTATAATACCAATTATTTCCCCGTGTTTGCTAATTAGTAGCATGACTCGACATGACTAAATATTTGCTGCTCTTGTGTGCATTCAAGCTGTTTCCAACTTATGGAAACCCTATGGCAATTCAATTGTGAGTTTTTTTGGCAAGATTTGTTCAGAGAGAACTTACCTTTGCCTTCCTCAGAGGCTGAGAAAGTGTGACACGGCCAAGATCACACAGTGGGTTTCCATGACTGAACAGGCATCCAAACCATGGTCTCCGGAGAATGCCATCCTAGATTTCAGAATAAATATGGCATGGATTAAATATTGGCAGGAAAATGTGTAAAATCTTTCTGAATTATGGTTCCCACATTGATGGTTTGGACCTCTTTCTTCTGCCACTTATGTAAATCCTATCAGTTTTTGCTTTGCAGCACTTAAATTGTTCAGGGATGATGCTGTCTGCAGTGATTTTCAGGCTAGCCTACATTGGTATTTGCTGTGTTTTGAATGGGAGGTGCTATGAATTCCTACTGGATTATGGCCATGATATTGCCACTAGGCAAACCTGTCACTACTTCCTCCTTCTTGACCATTGTCTGAGATTTGGGCTGCTTATTATAAAGCCCAGAGCCTTTTCAGTATTGGGATCTTTCATATCAAATTCTGCCAAGAGAAGCTCACTTAACCTGACCACGTTTATTTAAGGGGCATCTAAACTGTAGAACTGATGCAGTCTGAAACCATTCACTGCCCATTGAGATTAGGCAAGCCCCCACATTAGTAGCCTTCAAGAAAGACTTGAAAACATGGCTCTTCCGTTGTGCTTTTGGAGAGTAACTACTTTATATTTCTTTTCCGTTGCTCCCTCTAATATCTATCCTCTAGACTACACCACTTTCTTATGACCCTGTTCGCTGTGGTTTTATTCTTATGTCTTTCTCACCCCGAGTTTTAACTTAATGTTCATGTGGCCCGCCCTTGTTTTTATTGTTTCCTTGATTTTGCATTGTAATGGATATTATTATTTACTGTATTGTTCATTGTGTTGTGATGTGTTGTTCTTTTTATATGCTGTTTATATTGTATTGTTCTGGGCATGGCCCCATGTAAGCCTCCTCGAGTCCCCGTTGGGGAGATGGTGGCGGGGTATAAATAAAGTATTATTATTATTATTATTATTATTATTATTATTATTATTATTATTTAAGTGGCTTGGCTCAGTGCTATGAAATCCTGGAATTCACAATTTGGTGAAACACTGGCATTATTTGGCAGAAGAGGTTAAAGTCCTTGTAAAACTACAGCTCCCATGATTCGACAGCATTGAGCCATGGCAGTTAAAGTAGTGTCAAACTACATTTATTCTACAGTTTAGATGCACCATGAATGTGTATTTTATTTTGTGTATTTTAGGTTTACCATTCTGTCATTCTGGTTCACTCCTGATTTATTCTCATTATTATTATTTGTCTATTTTATGTGAGTGGACTCTTAAAATTATTATTGCTCGATTTTGTTTTAATTCAGGAATAAGTTAGATTAGTTGACATCTCCTGCCATCCCTCATTATTGGCTGTGATGGCTAATACTGATGGGAGTTGCAGGCCAAAAACATCAGAAAGATCCAGAACTAGGAAATGTTCCTATTTTTGGACTACAACTCCCAGACTCTCCATGCACATTCTGAGAGGGCCACAGGTTGTCCATCCTGGAGTAAAATATAATCTAGTTTGAAGAACACCTGGACTAGGATTTCAGGACACACATTTTATGAAATACGAAACCTCCCCCACTGCTTCACCCAGTTATGCTGTTATGAATGCCAGTACATTATGTTCACCCTTCCCTCTGCTTTCTTTCTGACACACAAGCACTTGCAAAATACTACTGTTTTGAAACTATTTCCTCCTATATTTAGACAAAAGGCATTTCCCAGATGGCTTCACTACTCCAATTAGCAAAGCAGTTCCCATTCTATTTCATTACTTGGAGGTAGACTTCTTGCTAGGGAGGTAATTATTCACAACATTTCTTCCCAAGGGCAACCACGAGTAATTTCAGCAGTTTTCTTCCTCGAAGTCTTTGAAAATCATACAGGTTACGCAATTAGGGATCTATTAAAGTATAGGTTTTCCCCTGACATTAAGTCTAGTCGTGTCTGACTCTGGGGGGTGGTGCTCATCTCCATTTCTAAGTTGAAGAGCTGGCGTTGTCCGTAGACTCCTCTAAGGTCACGTGGCTGGCATGACTGCATGGAGCATCGTTACCTTCCTGCCAAAGCAGTACCTATTGATCTACTCACATTTGCATGTTTTTGAACTGCTAGGTTGGCAGTAGCTGGGGCTAACAACGGGAGCTCATCCCATCCCGTGGATTCGAACCGCCAACCTTCCAGTCAGCAAGTTCTTCAGCTTAGTGATTTAACTCACTTCGCCACTGTGGCCCCTAATTAGAGATCTATTCTGTGTAAAATTCACACAAAGTTGTTTTGTGCAGAAAGCAGCAATTTCTCTGCAGGAAACAGCATTTGCTGCATGGAAAATTATATTTCAATGTAAAAATATTAATTCTTGTGCAGAAAATGTTTTCTTTGCAAATCAAAATCTTTGAAAATTTTACACAGAATAAGTACTCAGTTACAGCTCTCTTCTTCCGATCCTTCTGATCCTTCCAACTTTGTCCTCAGCTTATCTCAATTGCTGCAAACTGAGTTCAAAGCACAAAATATTTTACACTCGAATAACTCAATAGGAGCCTCCAGTGACTCAGTGTGTTAAAGCGCTGAGCTGCTGAACTTGCAGACCGAAAGGTCCCAGGTTCAAATCCGGGGAGCGGAGTGAGCACCCGCTGTTAGCTCCAGCTCCTGCCAACCTAGCAGTTCGAAAACATGCAAATGCGAGTAGATCAATAGGTACTGCTCCGGCGGGAAGGTAACGGTGCTCCATGCAGTCATGCCGTCCACATGACCTTGGAGGTGTCTACGGACAATTCCGGCTCTTCGGCTTAGAAATGGAGATGAGCACCAACCCCCAGAGTCGGACACGACTGTCAGGGGAAACCTTTATTTTTACCTTAACTCAATAGGAGGAAGAAGAATGTGTCTCAAATGCCAGGGCTCTGCCAGTACGCAGGCAGAACCAAAACAAACACCAGTTTGTGTCAAACAATTTAATTAAAGCAGCACTTTACTGTCTAACTTTTTTATAATCCAAATACAAAACATAAAGAAAGTACTCAGTCACAAAATGTAAAACAACGACTGATAGCAAATGCAGGTTCAGATGAACACCATAGTCAAATGTCCAGTCCAGTAGTCAAACGCCGAGAGTTCAATGACTAAGTAAGTCTAAGGATCACAAGTCTATACCATAGTCATTAGCTATTCCAGAGATCCAAGGTTCCAGGGTTACAAGAGTTCAGGAGATAGGTCAGGATACCAAAAATCCATAAATCTGGGGGACAAACCAGCACTATTCACAGCCAGATAAGAGAAATCCTTTTTACCCAAAGATCAGTCTCCAGGCTAGTGCCTTGTATCTAGTAAAACCCAGCTGCAACCTATTTCTTGCATGCCTCCACCCTTAATTGCTTTCACCTGTAACTTTTACTTACAGATTACTCAGCCCTTTACAACTAAGATTTACATTAACTCCTTCCATCACCAACTGCTAGGCCTGACACCACTAGCCAGCATCAGCCGTGGAACATGATAAATGACAGGATGTAGTGAAGTCTTATTTATTTATTTATTTACAGTATTTATATTCTGCCCTTCTCACCCCGAAGGGGACTAAGGGGGAATCACATTATATACATATAGGGCAAACATTCAATGCCCATATACACATGGAACCGAGACAGAGACAGATGCAGAGGCAATTTAACCTTC
The DNA here is from genome assembly GCF_035594765.1 of Anolis carolinensis. Lineage (NCBI taxonomy): Eukaryota > Metazoa > Chordata > Lepidosauria > Squamata > Anolidae > Anolis > Anolis carolinensis. The sequence continues at coordinate 167,484,348 of NC_085842.1, forward strand.
TCCTGAGGGGATATTCGATTCTGGCCACAGGGGGAGCAGCTGCTTCATCATCCACTGTGACGGCACTTCCTCATTCCAATGTCGTAAATTAGTTAAATTTGCCTCCCCACTTTATATGTCGTACCTTATTTCCTACTTGATAGATGCAACTATCTTTTGGGTTGCTAGGTCAGCAACGAGCAGGGGCTATTTTTTATTTTTTAATTGGCGGGTGCTCACCCCGCCACGGGCTGGCCTCGAACTCATGACCTCATGGTCAGAGTGATTTGTTGCAGCAGGCTGCTCACCAGCCTGCGCCACAGCTCAGCCCCCAAGTCTTCCCCTTCCCAATAGGCTCAGGCAAAAGCAAACCACTTCAATCTCTCCTAGATGGTGTATCCTTCCTTTGACCATCTTCACCATACTCACACTGTTGCTTATCCATACGTACCCCAGTTTTCATGTGAGAAACCTTGGAGGACATCTTTCTTACAAATTTATCCCTCACATTCAGGTCTGTGATGACACTCAAACTACAGAGTTGGTTGGATCGAGCTGAATCGACATGACCTGCCCACAAAAACAGACCCATCAGTTTCTCAGAGTTTTTCTGAATTTTTGTGATCAGACCGGGTGTGTCAGTGGATACTGGGTAGACGAAACTATCCTACATCTATATATATAAAAGAGTGATGGCATCACGGCGATTCACAAAACAACAAAAGTACAGGCCCCCCAACCTCAAAATTTGACAACACAACCCATCATCCACGCCTCAAGGTTGATACAACAAAAAGAAAAGAAAAATAAAGTCCTAATTAGAGGGAGAGCAATAATTTTTTTTATCCAATTGCTGCCAGTTTAGAGGGCTAATCTCTGCCCACTCGGTTGCCTAGCAACCAAGGGACAGCCAGGTTTCAGTTAGGGGACAGGGTTAGGGTTAGGGTTTAGATTTAGGCCTCACTTAGACTTCTTCCACAGATTATCTAATTTGCACTGGATTATATGGCAGTGTAGACTCAGCTATATAACCCATTTATAATCTTATATTATCTGCTTTGCACTGGATTATCTCCACACTACCATATAATCCACTTCAGTGTGCATTTTATACAGCTGTGAAGAAGGAGCCTCATATAATCCAGTTCTGAGCAGATAATATAATATTAGAAATATACAGTAGAGTCTCACTTATCCAACGTAAACAGGCCGGCAGGATAAGTGAATATGTTGGATAATAAGAAGGGATTCAGGAAAAGCCAATTAAACATCAAATTAGGTAATCGTTATACAAATTAAGCACCAAAACATCATATTATACAACAAATTTGACAGAAAAAGTAGTTCCATAAGCAGTACTGCTATGTAGTATTTACAGTAGAGTCTCACTTATCCAACACTCGCTTATCCAACGTTCTGGATTATTCAACGCATCTTTGTAGTCAATGCTTTCAATATATCGTGATATTTTGGTGCTAAATTCATAAATACAGTAATTACTACATAGCATTACTGTGTACTGAACTACTTTTTCTGACAAATTTGTTGTCTAACATGATGTTTTGGTGCTTAATTTGTAAAATCATAACTTAATTTGATGTTTAATAGGGTTATCCTTAATTCCTCATTATCCAACATATTCGCTTATCCAACGTTCTGCCGGCCCGTTTATGTTGGATAAGTGAGACTCTACTGTACTGTATTTACAAATTTACCACTAAAATATCACAATGAATTTAAAACACTGACTACAAAAACATTGATTATGAAAAGGCAGACTGCGTTGGATAATCCAGAACATTGTATAAGCGAATGTTGGATAAGTGAGATTCTTCTTTAATATGAAATAATTACTGGGATAGAATAATGCAGAACAATATAATCTCTAAAACCAGGACAGGAAATAAACAGGGGAATTCCACACAGGAAACAATCAGGGCCAGCTAACACCTCCCAACAAAGTATTCCCATCATCAAAGTCTGGAAAATCCTCTGTTTTCTCAGGGCCACAGACAGTAGAAGCACATAAAATATCGCAAACACCACCACTCTGAAAACAAGGGAATTCCAGACAGGAAACAATCAGGGCCAGCTAACACCTACCAACAAAGTATTCCCATCATCAAAGTCTGGAAAATCCTCTGTTTTCTCAGGGCCACAGACAGTAGAAGCACATAAAATATCGCAAACAACACCACTCTGAAAACAAGGGAATTCCAGACAGGAAACAATCAGGGCCAGCTAACACCTCCCAACAAAAAAATCACTCAGGGAGGAAACAGCCAGGCTTTAAAGCTGCAAGGCCATTACATCCTAATCATTTTTCCTAATTGCAGCATTCATACTTGCCTCCAACAAACAAAAAAAAACCAATCAGAAATATTGTATATTCACAACCTTTAGGAAATAATATCCCCTGATGGCGCAGCGTGTTAAAGTGCTGAGCTGCTGAACTTCTGGACCGAAAGGCCACAGGTTTGAATTGGGGGAGCGGAGAGAGCCCCCACTGTTAGCCCCAGCTTCTGCCAACCCAGAAGTTCGAAAACATGCAAATGTGAGTGCATCAATAGGTACTGCTCCAGCGGGAAGGTAACGCCGCTCCATGTAGTCATCCCACATGACCTTGGAGGAGTCTACGGACAACGCCGGCTCTTCGGCTTAGAAATGGAGATGAGCACCAACCTCCAGAGTCAGACACGACTGGACTTAATGTCTGGGGAAAACCTTTACCCTTGACCTTAACTACCACCAATTCCTCAATACTTTATTTCCCATACCACCAGACTTCGCCACAGCAACGCGTGGTCGGGCACAGCTAGTCTATATATATAAAATGATAAAGTTGTTTGCGCAGTGACTATAACAACAAAACTAAACATCCCAGAAATACGAAATTTGGCAACACAATGCAAAAGGCTTGCCTCCAGGTTACAACAACACAACCACACCACAAAACCACAATCCAGACCCACAAAACTCACAACAACGCATCGTGCGATAACAACACAACTAAACGCCCCAGAAATACAAAACTTGGCAACACAATGCAAAAGCCTTGCCTCCCAGTTGTAACAACACAACCACACCACAAAACCACAATCCGGACCCATAAAACTCACAACAACGCATCGTGACTATAACAACACAACTAAATGCCCCAGAAATACGAAACTTGGCAACACGATGCAAAAGCCCCAGAAATATAAAACTTAACAACACAACGCAAAAAACCTTGCCTCCCGGTTGTAACAACACAACCACACCACAAAACCACAATCCGGACCCACAAAACTCACAACAATGCATCGTGATTATAACAACACAACTAAACGCCCCAGAAATACGAAACTTGACAACACAACACAAAAGCCTTTTCTCCCGGTTGTAACAACACAACTACACCACAAAACCACAATCCGGACCCACAAAACTCACAACAACGCATCATGACTATAACAACACAACTAAACGTCCCAGAAATACGAAACTTGGCACACAACGCAAAAGCCTTGCCTCCCAGTTGTAGGAACTCAACCACAACACAAAACCACAATCCAGACCCACAAAACTCACAATAACGTATCATGACTATAACAACACAACTAAACGCCCCAGAAATACAAAACTTGGCAGAACAATGCAAAAGCCTTGCCTCCCAGTTGTAACAACACAACCACACCACAAAACCACACTGGACCCACAAAACTCACAACAACGCATCATGACTATAACAACACAACTAAACGCCCCAGAAATACGAAACTTGGCAACACAACACAAAAGCATTCCCTCCCGATTGTAACAACACAACTACACCAGAAAAGCACAATCCGGACCCACAAAACTCACAACAATGCATCGTGACTATAACAACACAACTAAACGCCCCAGAAATACAAAACTTGGCAACACAACACAAAAGCCTTGCCTCTCAGTTGTAACAACACAACCACACCACAAAACCACAATCTGGACCCACAAAACTCACAACAACGCATTGTGACTATAACAAATACAAAATTTGACAACACAACTCATCCACCTCCCCAATCCCTACATTCACACTTGGCCTCCAAAAAAACAATTACAATAATAACAATGACAACAACAACAACAACAAGAATCAACACCATCACAGGCAAGAAACAGCCAGGCACTGAGGCTGAGAGGCCAGTCAGTGCTACACTGGGCCTCCAAAAAACAATACAGTAGCATCTAACTTATCCAACCTTCATGACCACAACAACAACAATAATAATAAACACCTACACAGGCAAAACAAAAAAAAGACTATTGTACCACAATAAAAATATAAACCGCACTCAGCAGAATCAGACATTACAATTAACAACAAATCAAAGACAACAGGGATCTCAAGCAATTATCAATCAACACAAAAATTGAAGACGGTAACAGACTTCAAATACTACTACTAATGTGAGTATAAAGAAGGGTGGAGGTCACAGCATAAATACAACCTAATGTAGACTGACCAACACCAGACTAAGCCACAGCAACGCGTGGCCGGGCACAGCTAGTCTATATATATAAAAGGGTAATGAAATTTCGGCCTAGGACAAAACAACAAAACTACACATCCCTGAAACACTAAACTTGGGAGCACAACCCCTCATCCATGCCTCTAAGTTCATACAACAAAAAGGAAAGAAAAATAAAGTCCTAATTAGAGGGAGAGGAATAATTATTTTTATCAAATTGCTGCCAATTAGAAGGCTAAGCTCCGCCCACTTAGTCTCCTAGCAACCCACTCAGCCCAGGGGACAGGCCGAGTTAGACCTCACTTAGGCCTCTTCCACAGATTATCTAATTTGCACTGGATTATATGGCAGTGTAGACTCAAGGCCCTTCCACACAGCTATATAACCCATTTATAATGGACTTAATGCCAGGGGAGAACCTTTACCTTTTACCTTAACTTCCACCATTTCCTCAATACTTTATTTCCCATACCACCATACTTCGCTACAGCATCGCGTGGCCGGGCACAGCTAGTATTCTATATATGTTCTAGAACTTTTATTTAAAAATGCAAAAAACTTGGGATCAATATGAGTACTGTACTTTGTCTCTTACCCAAAATCTGTCCTTTGATATATACATGAGTATATACCAGGCATGGCCAAACTTTGGCCCGCCAGGTGTTTTGGACTTCAACTCCCACAATTCCTAACAGCCTACCGGCAAGCAAAGAGCTAAGAGACCCAACTTGGTTAGAAGAAGGACTCTTGAGAGGCACTTGCTCTCTTTTTGTTTTTCTCTTCCTCCTCCTCCTCCTCCTGTCTCATGAACAAGTCTTCCCCGCTGTGCTTGGTGAAGCAACCCATTTAGGCAACCACATCCTGTTTTGGGGAGGGGGAGGGGGAGAGGAAAGGGGATTGTGGAGATTTTGTTCTATGACAACCCCGTGCCTGGTTTTAACATTTTTATAGAAGGTTGTAGCTTAAAGACAGGCCAGCTCCGCAGACATGTGGCAGGATGAAGTGGTGGTAATGGGTTTTCTAGGGTGATAGGACGGACCATAACATTTCAGAGCAGACCTGAAGATTTGCATGGGCAAAAAGAGCAGCCTCTGTTAGCCATTTTGGAAAGTCGTGAAAAGATCTGTACATTGTTAACACTTTCACAGCCTATAATTGGGAGCGGTGGTTTTGTTTTTCTGCCTTGGTTACAAAAACAGTGTGATTGGCATTGATACTATACGCTTTAAGAGAGCGTTTGTACGGGAATTGCAACATGTTGTGATGTCTCAGGCAGCAACATTTCGTGGGATTGACCCCTAAGGACTGTATTTTTTCATTTATTTATTTATTCAAATAGACATACATTTATAAGTGTACTGTTCGCAGCTATTAGTGTTCCATAATCATTTCTCAGATAATATATTTTCTTTAAGGGGTCACAATCTTCTATTTAAATAGTACATATAAAAGTATCATAGGCTCCAAACTAATATCTGTTTCTTCCTTTTCTACAGTTTTATAGTTTCCCCTATATACATTTTTAGAATCATCTTGCATTGAGATGTTGGATCATTGGTTGTCATTCATTAACAAAGTTTTCTATAGGTTCTCCTCTTAAGAGTACAGTTATTTTATCCATTATCAACAAATTTGTAATGTATTTTTCCCATTCTTCTCAGGGAGGTATCTCTGCCTTGGTCAGACCACACCTGGAACCACACTATGTCCAATTCTGGGCACCGCAATTGAAGGGAGATGTTGACAAGCTGGAATGTGTCCAGAGAAGGGCAACTAAAATGATAAAGAATCTGGAGAACAAGCCCTATGACGGGAGTCTTAAAGATCTGGGCATGCTTAGCCTGCAGAAGAGAAGGCTGAAAGGAGACATTATAGCTATATATAAATATATGAGGGGAAGTAATTGGGAGAAGGGAGCAAGCTTGTTTTCTGCTGCCCTGGAGACTAGGATGCAAACCAATGGCTTCAAACTTTAGGAAAGAAAAGAGATTCCACCTCAACTTCCTATCTGTGAGAGCTGTTCAGCAGTGGAACTCTCTGCCCCGGAGTGTGGTGTGAATGCTCCTTTTTTGGAGGCTTTTAAGCAGAGACTGGATGGCCATCTGTCAGGGGTGATTTGAATGCGATTTTCCTGCTTCTTGGCAGGAGGTTGGACTGGATGGCCACAATGTCTCTTCCAACTCTATGATTCTATGAAAAAATGGTGCCATAGATGCTCATGGAGATAGCTAGGGTCTGCTTTTGCAGAAGAATGTTTTGGGCCTTCATGCATGCTAGCGGTCTTGGGGAATGGGCAAATGAGGTGTCATATATAAGCATGTATAAATTGACCTCATGCACAATTTCATGGTAGGTTTGGGTGCTAAAATTATGGACCTGAATATGACCTGTGGATGTCAAGGGTAATTTTGTGGAGAGGGAACGGCTTAAGTGCTGCCTGAGTTAGCCAGTCACCCCTGACTGCCATTGACATTTCCCCATCCAGGAATTTTAAAAAGGCAAAACTGGCACCAAGACAGAGACAGTAAAGGAGTCTGATGCTTCTTTTAGGTTTGTCTGAGAGGGACTAAGCTCTTGCCTTTTGCCATGGTACTCAGAGAAAGGGATGGTTCCTTTTTAAAATAAGAGTTAAGGTACAGTAATCACATTGACCCATAGATAAGTCAACCCCCGGATGACGTGAGTTTTTTGTGTTGCCATATTACTAATTTTATAGACTTATACATGAATATATAGGGTATATTTGCAAGGGATGGGGAGAACTAAATTAATCTCAGTGGACAGAGCTGCAAGAGTTGCCAGGCCATCCCTGATGCTGTCACACACCACAGAGGACACTATCATAATGCTACCAATATTTTTAGATATTTTAAGAATATGTTTAAATATTTTAAACACATAAAATAAAGGAGAGGAACATAAAGATAGAGTGGAGAGAATGCTTATATCCCTTAGGATGTAATCATGTGCTTGGCATAGACGTAAATATAATCTAGTCACATGCTGAAAATATATTCCATTAAAATTGCCATATCTTTGTATGTGTGTGTGTGTATGTCTATGCACGTTAATGCACAGATAGATTGGTAGCATCCTATGAACAGGGAAAGATGGATTAATGATGTTTGTTTTTCATCCCTAAAGCATACACGATTTTTCTGCACAAGGGCATGCACAGTACAATCACACCGACTAGCAGTTAGGTTTTTCCCTGATATTAAGTCTAGTCGTGTCCAACTCTGTGGGTTGGTGCTTATCTCCATTTCTAAGCCGAAGAGCCGGCATTGTCCGTAAACACCTCCAAGGTAGGTCATGTGGCTGGCATGACTGCATGGAGCGCCATTACCTTCCCGCTTCCTATTGATCTACTTACATTTGCATGTTTACTAACTGCTAGGTTAGCAGAAGCTGGGGCTAACAGCAGGAACTCACCCCGTTCCCCGGATTTGAACCGCCGACCTTTTGGTTAGAAAGTTCAGCAGCTCAGCGGTTTAATCCGCTGCACTATCGGGAGCTCCTATCTTTGTATGTGTGTGTGTGTATGTCTGTGCACATTAATGCCTGGATAGGTTGGGCGCATCCTATGAACAGAGAAAGATGGATGATCTTTGTTTTTCAACCCTAAAGCAAACATGATTTTCTTCACAAGAGCATACACAGTACAATCATACTGACTAGCAGTTAAGCTGTAAGTCACAGGAATATAATTTTAAAAGACATATGTACAGAGATGTTTAAATTCAAAATGCATATGTGGCAATGCATGTGGCCAGAAAGAAACCACTGGATACAGCTGCGTCATATGCCACAAGGTACGTATTCAGCTGACTGTTGGCTATTTTACACTGTCAACAGTCAGCTGAAATCAGGCCTGTAGCGAGGGGGGGGGTTAGGGGTTCAACCCCCCCCCTGAAGTTTTTCAAGTTATAAAAAAAAATCTCGTTTACTCATGAATTTTAACTGGTTAACCAAATCCCCATGCTAAGTCTATGAGATGCAAAACATTAAGAGTCCCTCCAGGCACTATCTCAAGCAGATATTGACAGGTTTGTAGCGGGGAGGGGTATGTGCTAGGGGTTCAAACCCCCCCCCCCCGCCCCCGAAATTTTCAAAACCCCTCCCAAAATTTTTTTCTGGCTACGGCCCTGGCTGAAGTAGCCTGTTTTGTCCTAGAAAGATGTGTTGGTGCCTGTTATTCCTGAAATTTGGAATCTTCCTAGGTTGAATGAAATTTTTAAAGTAGATAAATGTTACATATAACAGCAAAGGCATCCTGGCTTTATAGACACCAAAATCACTTGCTTGCTTGTTTATTGTATTGGTAACCTGCTATTCGGCCACAAAAAGCTCACAAGAGGGGCTTGCAATTGTAAATTTGACAGTTCACTGTACTTACTATGTAAAGATGACATAAGAGACAAGGATAAGGGGACGGCAGTGTGGCAGGGACTGAGTCCATCAGATGCTACCTGATGGTGATAGGGATGATGGGGGATAATGGGAACTGCAACCCAACAGCACTTGTGGATCTGAGGATGGGGAAGGGTTAAATGACATTTTGCCCACAGCTTTTATATGCCCTCAATATTTGCCACAGATGTCTGTTTTACGTCAGCTACCGTGTTTCCCCGAAAATAAGACAGTGTCTTATATTAATTTTTGCTCCCAAAGATGTGCTAGGTCTTATTTTCAGAAGATGTCTTATTTTTCCATGAAGAAGAATTCACATTTATTGTTGGACAAAAAAACCCCCATTTATTATATACTGTACAGTAGTTGTCATCACAAACCAGCATAACCAGACAAACTGTGAATCCTATCAAGAATTTCTTGTTACTACCATTATTTCCATGTACAATTGATATGTACATTTACCAATCCTGCATACTCTGGTGTTCTGTTTGGCAGACGCTAGGCATGCTTCCAAACAAAAACTTCGCTAGGTCTTACTTTCGGGGGAGGCCTTATATCTAGCAATTCAGCAAAACTTCTACTAGGTCTTATTTTTTTGGGGATGTCTTATTTTTGGGGAAACAGGGTAGGTATTGTCATGGTTTGCAAAGGCACTGTGCTGTATGTGTTAACTGGAAAATGAAGTACATGAAGCCGTTTGGCTTTTTTTTTCGTGTCAGGAGCAACGGAGTTGCTTATGGAGTGAGAGAATTGGCCGTCTGCAAGGACGTTGCCCAGGGGACGCCCAGATGTTTTGATGTTTTACCATCCTTGTGGGAGGCTTCTCTCATGTCCCCGCATGGAGCTGGAGCTGATAGAGGGAGCTCATCCATACTCTCCCCGGGTGGGATTCAAACCTGGCAGCCTTCAGGTCAGCAACCCAACCTTCAAGCCACAAAGCTTTTATCCCCTAGGCCATCGGAGCCAATTGGCTGAGCCTGTAAGAGACCTGGGGACTGATTTGATACTGTTTCTGTTCTGCTGTTGTAGAACCTGTTTGAACAAGTTTTCAGTGCTGACTGAGTACTGCTGGCGAAAGGAAGCAATGTACTCAGAGAGGCCTTGCTATTTTGAGGCCTGATTGCTGCTGAGAAAGGAGAAGAACCAGGACTGTATTCTTCTCTGAAGCAGACGTATGGACTGAGAAAGGATTATTTATAACTGTAGACTTCTGTAAGTGATCAGAGGGACCATTGTGAATACTACTGTTTTGATTTCTTGGAATCAGTAAAGTTCCTGTATTTTTGTTCTGCAAACCTGAGTGGCATGTTATTGTTCTGCGGGTGACTCTGGATCGTGGGCACACTTAAGAGCTTCCATTCATCATCATACCCAGGTATTGGGTATTCACCATGAGAGAGGGTGGAATTGAGTTGCCTGTACAAGACTGCAGCTTCCACTCAGTATTACTTATTCATTATTACACTTTTTTGGTTTACTGGGTTTTTTTAGAAGCATAAACAATAATCAGATCTCTGATGTTTCTAGGTTGTGAGAGTTTTTGTTTACTTTTTATATTTATATATTGCCTTGCTGCCAAACAACACAGGGAAACTCAGTTCTTTTAATTTACATATTTTCAAAACCTTCTTCTGTTTACCCTTCTTGCCAGATAACTAAGCAAAGTGGCTGGCAATACAAAGTACTGAAAATAAAATAGATGTGCAATAAAAACAACCAAAAAATAGACCAATAAAAGCAGGAGGAATTAAAAAACAGAAAAAAAAGAATCTGAACTGCCAAGGAAAGCAAAATCAAAGAGGAAACACAGATGCCAGATTTATCTAACAACAGATCTGTCAGGTGAATCCCAAGGTAGGATATAGTTTGCCAAACTACAGCTCCCATGATTCCATAGTACTGAGCCATGGCACTTAGAAAGTGGTGTCAAACTGCATTAATTCCACAGTGTAGGTACACACTCACTCTCTGCCTAACACACAACACATACAAGGCAATGGACTAACATGGTGACACTAGTCATAAAGCCCCTGGTCATGATTGGCTAGGAAGTGCTGATTTCATACTGAGTCCAGGCAGCATTGGTGATGTCACAAACAGCCTCAGCAACAGCAAGGAGGAGCAGTTAAAGTCCAGAGCTTGGCTTGGTGAACAGGCCAGGCAGAGGACTGAAAAATAGGTCCTTGGTTTGAGAGAAAGGGTAAGGGATGGACGAGAAAGCATGAAATTTAAATGGCCATGTAGATATGTGTAAAGATGTCAGAAAGGGGGAGAAATCTTATTTTAAAAATCCCATCTCTGACACCGATTGAGGAGATGTGGAGATGGAGGTTGTTTTTATTAATTATATCATATATATAAAACTATATCCGCTGCCACCAGAGGTAAGGATGTTTATAATGCGGCCACCAGATGTCAAGGGGATAATCAATTCTTGCCACCACTGTTGGATACGTAGCCACTAGCTACTTAGAGAGGAGACTTTTATTTTTCTTTCTTCTTGTTGTTTATTCTTGATGTGTGTATGTATGACAGAGACTGAGATGTTTGAAGGAATAATAACACATTTATTTAGGCACAAGCTTGATGGTTACAATAACTTTTCTTGTTTGAGGCACGTTACTGAACAGTTGCAAAGTTATATTGAGGTGTTTCAAACTTTAAAATTCCACTTCAATCACAGAATATCTGTTCCTAGTCAGGAGACAGACTACCTTAAAATAAGCCACCAAACTTATTTTAAACTGACTCAAATAAGCACTTGAGCCTCCCTGATTCTTCAACTGAGAATCAGTCTTCACTGTAATTCATCCGATTACAGACTACCTTAAAATAAGTCACCAAACTTATTTTATCCCTGGTCCCCTAACTTAGGATCAGCCTTCCCTGAGCTTCAACAGAGCCCAGACTAAAATCAACCTTCTCTGTGGTTCTCTGACCACACACTGACTGAGTTTCCCTCCAAATTCTACTCTCTCTTCAGCTAACCCAGTTGGTTCCGCCCCCTTCTCCATGGCAACCATCTCATGGTGCAGAGAAACTGAAATATTAACCTTTTTTTAAAACACAGTTAAACATGGCATCTGTAAACTAAAATTCACACTTCTTTACAATATGAATGCATGCTGATAATATATGTGTGTATGTGTGCCAAGAATGTATGTGTGTGTGTGCATTTCTCATTAAGAGCCACATCCACTGTTTTAAAGTGGTGAGATGTATTCCATACTGGGCATGCGTATTCAGCAACAGAGTAGCAAAGTGCTAGGGCAGATGTCTTCACTGTATCTGTTTGTGATTCCCAGGTTGTGCCAGTCAGCTTTTGTATGATATTATTTCTAGCACCCACATTTTGCTTGATAGTCAAGCAGTTTTTCTTGTAAGTCATAGCACGGTCCAGAGTATTTTGTTCCAGTCGGATTCCTTCCCAAGTAATCCTCGGAGCTCAAAATGCTTGTCTGCTCTTAAGGCTGAAAGCACACGTCTGCATTTTAGATGGATTAGGAATCAGCTGTTTTTCCCTGTAATAAGAGCACCCAAAGCTTCAGAGAGCTTCTGTTCAACCATTTCAAAGCTCCCTGCTTGAGTGGTGATGGCACGATCGTCAGCATAGATGAAACTCTCTGTCCTTTCTGGCTGTGGCTGATCAGAGTTATGCTGACCTTAAGGCAAATATATCACAGGGTTTTCTTGGCATGATTTATTCAGAAGGACTTTTCCTTTGCCTATTTGAGACTGAGAAAACGTGACACCTGCTGAGTTCCAAATTTTGCAGGGATTCAAATTTTGGTTTCCAAACTTGTCCAATGCTCAAAGCACTACAGAACACTGACACATCATCAAGGGTGCGAATGGGGTGCGAGAGGAAGGGGCAGGCAGTGGTTGGTGCAAGTGGCAATGAGGAAAAGAGGCAAGAGGGAAAGGGAGCAGGCGGAGGGCAGGCGGCTGGGACGGTGGTGCTCGGCAGGCTGTACCAATGGCTTGTGCTGTCCGCATGTGACCTACATAACATGTGTTGTGCAGGCCTGGTCTACTGGGAAAGGCAAGATTGTGCCCCCCCCTCCTTTCATGCTTCCTTTCTTGAATCAAATGAGTGTTAATTCACTTTACAGCAATGCTGCTAAGGAGAAGGGAGAAACTGAGACATTTTAAAAGCAACTAAAATGCCACAACAAAAGAATACAAAGTGGGACAACAGACGATTAATCAGGGCTAAGCCTGCCAAATTAGGATAGTAGAGGATATGCAATGCATTTTTACCTGGGGTTGGACTCTTTTACACTTCTCAAACCAAAGCATAGTTTGACTTGCTTCTCCTGAAAACCTTCCTTTAAACCTTTTTTTAAAGCTGCAGGGTTTCTTTCACAGTTTAACATAAAAATGTCATGTTTTCAAGCCCAAAAATGAATTTCTGCACACTTTTAGTTTTTTCCCCTCTTCACATTTCTTGGCATTTTTAACAATTCATGAAACACCCGGAAGGTCCCAAGGGCAGAAAATTGGCTCCTGGATCTGCCGCAGTTGCACGCGCCTGCTTCAAAACCATTATTTTTTCCTGGCCTATTTCATTGGAAAACCATAAATTACCTCCCCATTTATTCTGCAAGTTCACATTTAACACACAAAATAACTAGGTGGGTTAGCTAGTCTTGCGGCTTTTGATGAGTGCTATTTTGCTGAAGCTTCTGCCACTGGCAACATGCCCAACTTCTGGAGGCTAGACTCTCTCCACTTAAAATACGTTTGTGAGCTATACATTTATTCATATTTCTTGTGGAGGCTGTCAATCCTGTATTGGCCTGAGCCACAGCAACTTACTATTCACAATGGTGCTTGGTCTACTCTTATATGCCTTTTGAAACATGGCAACACTACCCTATAGTGACCATAATGCCTGTTGAACTGGTGTGGCTGCCCAAGGAATATTAGGAACTGCAAAGTTGCATGTATCGGAATTCCTGTTGTAAAATTCTTGTGGTTTCCACAGAATCACCCATAACTCCTTTTTGGTATTTTGAGAACTCAGATCCCAGGTGATGCTGAACTGTAGCTTGTAATTCACTAATACATTCTGAGTTGCGTACTTGCACACACAGAGTGCATAGCATGAATTGTATATACTCCACAAAGGCAGGAGTCACCTGCCTTGCATGCCTTTATTAAATATGCCAATAAATATGATTTCCTCAAGCAGTTTCAGCTAGATGTTAAAAAGGATGAGGGAATATGGCACAAGGCAATGTTAACCTATCTGAAGGTCTGCCTGTGCTGAAGGCAGCTGCTTCAGAGGGTAAGACCAAAACCAATGGATTCAACTATAGTACGAGCTCCATATAGTACGAGCTCCATATCTTAAACCAGTGGTTCTCAACCTGTGGGTCCCCAGGTGTTTTGGCCTACAACTCCCAGAAATCCCAGCCAGTTTACCAGCTGTTAGGATTTCTGGGAGTTGAAGGCCAAAAACATCTGGAGACCACAGGTTTAGAACCATTGCCTTAAACTGTGAATGTGATTGAACATCATTAAATTACCCAACTAGCTAATTCCCAAAACCGTTTCCCCCCAAAGCACAAGCAAGTGAAACAACACATGTTGGTTTTATGGTTACTGTAACAAGAAAGGAGATTTTGGCTTCCTGATGGTAAGAGCTGTTTGTCCATGGGTTGGGTTGGTGTATGTCAGAAGGTGGTGGGCCATCCTTGATTGGAGATCTTTAAACAGAGATAGAGATCCACCTCTCGTGAGTACTCTAGCAATATATTTCTGTTCTGGTAGAGGATTTCACTAGAGAGCCCTGGCTTCCCTTTAGCAGTCAATGGCACATTGGCCAAATGGTGAAAAATAAAGGGTTCCCCAGCACCTTCTTCTGAACCCCCTTTTTAGGTTGGACCCAAACCACCATAATGCCATGCCAACTAAGTCCAAGCCAAATGGATAATCCAAAAAAGATGCCTTGGTTGATGGCGTCAAGTCTCCTTAAAGTTTCAAACAGCCAGTAGAGTTAGAGTCCATTCCTTTCACTCTCGGGTGTAAATCATCTACCAAGGTTGTTTCCTTCCCCAAGTCATGATTAAAACTGGAGTGGAAAAATCTAAATAGCCAACAACTAAAACCTTTTGCAGTGGATCTAGTTCTGGGTATTCTCTGCTCCTTCAGATTTTTCCCTTTGCAAAATCAGTCATGTTGAATTAATACCAGGTGCTGTAGACAATATTTCTGAGGAATGAACTGGTAAAACCACCTCTTGAGGTTTTTTTTTGCCTAAGAGAAATTTATAAAATCCATGGTATACTCATAAATTGACAGGTGACTCAAAGGCACACACAAATGCATAGGACAGAGCCTCTCATTAACAAACATCCTTTGGATTTGATGCAATGACTCCTATTACTTATTATCATAGACATAATTATAATGTAGCTGTAGGAATTATATTAGTTCCCCTACACATCACAACCAGCGTTATGGTATTATTTTATTCTTAGCTGTGGCAACTAGGGTTTTTTTTTCCGTGTCAGGAATGACTTGAGAAACTGCAAGTTGCTTCTGGTGTGAGATAATTGGCCGTCTGCAAGGACGTTGCCCAGGGGACGCCTGGATGTTTTTGATGTTTTAACATCCTGTGGGAAGCTTCTCTCATGTCCCCGCATGGGGAACTGGAGCTAACAGAGGGAGGCCACCCGCTCTCCCCAGATTTGAATTGCCGACCTGTCAATCAGCAGTCCTGTCGGCTTATGGGTTTAACCCATTGTGCCATCAGGGGCTTCGGCAACTAGGGTGTCTTCACAGTACATGCTAGAATTGTGATTACAGTTATGATTTTTTTACCTACCTCTCTCTGTGGATTGAAGTGGAGAACAACAACAAACACAATGCATACCATAATTTTAAACTGTATGTGAAACCAATATATATTAAAACCCATTAATAAAGGCATTAACGCCACAATTTAAAAAATAATCTAGATAGGCCTGCAAGAAAAGATGTGTTTTTATTGCTGATTGAAATACTGGCAGCCTTTCAAGGTGACAAATCTCATCCAGCAAGTCCTTCCACAATCTAGGGGTAGCCAAAAAAATAAATAAATCCTAGTTTTGGCTGTCTGAAGTCTTCCAGAGGACCTGGGTGTATGGGTGAATTATATTAGAGACAATGATCCTGTATGTCACTTGGACCCAAACCATGCAAGGCTTTAAATAATCAACATTTTGTACTTTGCCTAGATTTTAATATAGGTCATTCCTAGCTAAACTAATAACCATTCTGTTTGCGAAGTTTTAAATTAACTGAAACTTCTGAATTTGGTACAGAGGAAGTCTAAAGTATTGCACAGACATGGGCCAACTTTGGCCCTCTAAATGTTTTGGACTTCAGCTCCCAGCTTACTGGCTGTTATGAATTGTGGGAGTTGAAGTCCCAAACACCTGGAGAGCTGAAATTGGTCCATTCCTGGTATAACGCATTGCAGACATCCAACCTTGAGGTTCCCAGTGCAGATACTGTCATCTGTAGGTCCTCTAATTCTAGGAAGGGGAGTAGGTAGCATTGTAATGAAGCTGATAATAAGCACTTCTGGCTTTAGCATCTATCTGGCACTTTCATGCCTCCTTAATCATGGTATTTGCAATTTGGGGAGGTATTTAGAATTCTCTAAAATATTCTCCTGAATTGCAGTATTAAAGTTTCTGGCAGAGAATTCAAAATATTTTCTGAAACTACAAACCTCAAGATTCTATAGCACGGAGCTTCAATGGTTTGATTCCACTTTAATTGCCATGGCTCCATCCTATGGAATCTTGGAAGTAGAGTAGAGTCTCACTTATCCAAGCTAAACGGGCTGGCAGAACCTTGGATAAGCAAATATCTTGGATAATAAGGAGGGATTAAGGAAAAGTCTATTAAACATCAAATTAGGTTATGATTTTACAAATTAAGCACCAAAACATCATGTTAGACAACAAATTTGACAGAAAAAGCAGTTCAATACGCAGTAATGTTATGTTGTAATTACTGTATTTACGAATTTAGCACCAAAATATCATGATATATTGAAAACATTGACTACAAAAATGCATGGGATAATCCAGAACCCTGGATTAGCGAGTCTTGGATAAGTGATACGCTACTGTAGCTGTAATGGTGAGTAATTCTTGTAGCCGCTTTATTAAAAAAAGAAAGGAAACACTTCTTGCCACCTGGAAAGGTTCTTATTCAGGGTGATGACAGATATAACATTTTAATAGATGTTACAGTAGGCTTGGTTTTCCTTCCTTCTGGTTTTGCAGTTTGTACGACAGTTGTAGAATTCAGCTGAACATTGGGCCAGCCATCATTTTGGCCATGTTCTAATGGCACAAGCTCATTTTTTCTTAATAGCACATATATTTGTTCAGTTACACTTTCATTTTTCTCCTTTGTGGGGTTT
Source organism: Anolis carolinensis (assembly GCF_035594765.1). NCBI lineage: Eukaryota > Metazoa > Chordata > Lepidosauria > Squamata > Anolidae > Anolis > Anolis carolinensis. The sequence goes on from NC_085842.1 coordinate 167,501,664, forward strand.
TAAAAAATGTAATTTAGTTCCATTTTAACATTGATCTTTTTGTATGGTTTGACTATCTTATATTTTGAATTGCTAGTTGCCTTGAATCTTACTTTCGGGAGAAGGCAAGGTGTGAAAATGATGATGATGATGACTGTTGTTACTGAGGTTTGATGCTTTGATGTAAAGACCTATGGTTTCAGTTGTGACAGGTGTTCTGAGAGCAATTCGAAATAGACAGTGGGAACAGCTGAATGAAATAACCACAGATAGGATCTCGTAGCACAATTACAAAAAAGTGACACTATCGGGAACATGCCACAATAGTCAAAGAATATTTCACTGATTCCTGGATCTTTGGATAGCATCCAAATTTTCAATGGGCCAAAGCTATAGTCAGGCCCCTTGTACACTTGCCTTATATCCCAGGATCTGATGCCAGATTATCTGCTTATCCAGGAGCCGCGGTGGCGCAATGGCTTAAACCAGGGGTCCCCAAACTTTTTAAGCCGAGGGCCAGTCCACAATCCTTCAGACTGTTGAGGGGCCGGATTATCATTTGAAAAAAATACAAACAAATTCCGATGCACACTGCATATGTCTTATTTGTAGTGCAAAAACAACAACAACAACAAGAACAAGAACAATGAAAGAACAATAAAAACAATTTTAACCAACATACATTTATCAGGATTTCAATGGGAAGTGTGGTCCTGCTTCTGGCCAATGAGATAGTCAATTAGGGTTGTTGTTGTTGTTGTTGTGTGCCTTCAAGTCATTTCAGACTTTGGGCGAGCCTAAGTCTAAAATTTATTTATTTATTTATTTATTTATTATTTACTGCATTTATTTACTAGATTTGTATCACACCCTTCTCACCCCAAAGGGGACTCAGAGTGGCTTACAAATTATATGTACATACAATATATTATATTATTAGCATAGCACAATATTAGCATTATATATTACTATATTGAACTATACCACTATACTGTAATATTATTAGTAATATTATACGTAACATAGACTATATAATTAATATTATTATATGGTATTATTATTAGTGTTATATTGTATTACCTTATAATATTATCAATATTATATGTATATGCAATATATATTATAAAACTGAGGGCGGGGGCCAGGTAAATGACCTCGGAGGGCCGCATCCGGCCCCCGGGCCTTAGTTTGGGGACCCCTGGCTTAAACCCTTGTAACAGCTGGACTGAAGGTTGGGTTGCTGACCTGAAGGTTGCCAGTTTGAATCCATGAGATGGGGTGAGCTCCTGTATGTCAGCTCTAGCTTGTGGGGACATGAGAGAAACCTCCTAGCAACACATCCAGGCATCCCCTGGGCAACGTCTCTGTAGACGGCCAATTCTCTTACACCAGAAGCGACTTGAGGCAAGTCACTTCTGACATGATTTTAACAAATCTGCTTATCTCAAATTATGCGGCAATGGAGACTCATATAATCCAGTTCAAAGTAGATAACCTGGGATCAGATCCTGGGATATAAAAACAGTGTAACACCTGGCAACCTGTAAAACTAAGAGGAGGAAGAGGAACATAGCAGCATATTACTCAGTGCCAACAATTTGGCACTGTTGGTAGTCAACCTTTTCAGTAAACCTGCTCATGGTCTCCTCCACCCCCTGGATAGTATAGGTAATATTCGTCTTAAGGAAAATTCCAGTTAAATTCTACACATTATGTGTCTGGCTTTACTTTTGGTTTTAAATATTCACTAAGCCCCAGTAAGTAGTTTTCAAAAGAGTAGAGCAGATTTTCCTTCAGACTTTGAGCTGCTTTGTGTCTCCTCATGGAGAGAAAAAGTGGGGTATAAATAACAACAACAACTACCCCTGACCTAGAATCAGTACGTTGGCTACACTTTTCAATGTTTGGATTAAAAGCCAGGGTTGATTCACCACTGCTGTGACACTGTGATATACTATGGCCCACATCAAGATTCTGAGTTACATCATTGCATTAATGACTCAAGCAGATTTCAACAGATTTTATTTCAAAAGAAAGCCAAGACTCTTGTATAATTGTACCAGACAATAAGGGCAGGGTAGAGCTAGCATACAGGTGTGTGAGTGGTGTGTGTTGGATTATGATTCTAGGAGACCAGGGTTCAAATCCCCACTCACCCATGGAAATTTACTGGTCATCTTCGGGAAGGTGCAGTCTCTCAGGCTCAGAAAAAGGCAAGGTGTCAAACCTTTCAGAATAAATATTGCCAATTAAGCTCCAGGATAGGATCACTGTTAAAAAAAAGTAAAGGTTTTCCCCTGACATTAAGTCTAGTCGTGTCCGACTCTATGGTGTGGCGCTCATCTCCATTTCTAAGCAGAAGATCCAGCATTGTCCGTAGACTCCTCCAAGGTCATGTGGCCAGCATGACAGCATGGAGCACCGTTACCTTCCCGCCACAGCGGTACCTATTGATCTACTCACATTTGCATGTTTTCGAACTGCTAGGTTGGCAGAAGCTGGGGCTAACAGTAGGAGCTCACCCCACTCACCAGATTTGAACCACTGATCTTTCGGTCAGCAAGTTCAGCAGCGTAGCGGTTTAACCCGTTGCGCCACCGGGGGCTCTGTTAGATCACCGGATCATAGGGTCACCATTAGTCATAGTCAATTTGAAGGCACCAAACAACAACAAAAAGGCTAGAGTGCATAGTTATTTTTAATCATTTGAACAAGTCCTTGCTGAAATGTCTCACTGATAATTTTTTTCCTTTGCAGATCTCAACATCCAAGCAAAAGTGACTGAAAACAAGAAACGCTACAGTGAGATTTTTCGTAGTCTAGATGCCCTGGAAATTTCAATTGGAAATGCGTATGTATCCAAGAAGATCTTCACAGTACTCATGATAAGCCAATACTCTTCGCTACATGCAGTTGTAGACATGGGAGAAACATGAATGTATAAACCATGAAATCCAGTTTGATATAGTAGCTAGAGTACTGGATTTGGACAAGAGCCTCATGTACAAACACCGATTCAGGTTGTTTCCTCACAATACCTAATAGTTTTGAACAGAAACATGTAATTGACAATACTCACTTCCCACAATCAGAGCAGCCAATAGAATTATAGATTTGGAAGAGACCACATCCAGTAAAACCCGCTTCAGTGCAGGAAAAGCAAAATCAGTGCACCCTGACAGATGGCCATCCAGCCTCTGTTTAAAAGTCTTCACTCTGCGGCAATGAGTTTCACTGTTGAACAGCTCTAATAATCAGGAAGTTCTTCCTAATATTCAGGTGGAATCTCCTTTCCTGTAATGTGAACCCATTGCTCCGAGTCCTAGTCTCCAGGACAGCAGACCATTGTAGAAAAGACACTGAATTTTTTCCAGTTGTATTTTCCCCCAGATATATTAATGCATATAGATGTAGATTAGGTCAAGGAAAATGCCATTGTATAGTGTCATCCAATACCCAGTATTAGAGGCGGTTGCTTCATTCTGCATAATGCTGTATTGTCATGCCCTCATAGCAATCTGTTTTATGTGATTTTTACTATGGGTTCTTTCTAATTTGCAGGGCTGTTGATATGTTCATCGATGATGTTAATGACAATGGTACACAGGTGTCAAATCCACAGGAGGAAAATCTCCAGGTATGATGAACATGCAAGGTGAATTGTGTGTGTGTGTGTGTGTAAAAAAAAAAACTAAGGCAAGTATGTGTATACTCAGACCTTGTGTATTCCTTTTGAGCAAAAGTAACACCATTTCATTCTTTGCATGATCAACCCTCCCCCAAGATTAGCTCAAGGAGTAATGGCAAGATAGACACTCTAGGGCAGAGAATGGCAGTGAAGGTGTTGGTTTGGCCACAAGGAATAGCATTACTACAAAGAACGATAGATAGCTCATAATACCCTAGCTAGACGTGCAACCTGTACGGAAGACAAGGGGGCCATAGTATCCAAAGAATATAGGATGCAACCTGCAAAAACAAAGGTTGGCTATGGTGAGATAGTGAGAGGAGAAGGAAAGTAGTCTCACTGCTGTTTGTTGCCTCATATAAGCAAAGTAGAATTGCAACAGGACACTGGTGCTGCTGTTGCATAGCAAAAGGGGGAATACTCACTGAAGAATTAAAGTGGAGAGGGGCTAGAAAAGTTTCACAAAATGATGTATTCAGGAAAATTGTGTTTCTGGTGACTTCACTGTGCCATAGGTGGCAGTGAAACAAAGTCACATCTTGTATAACAATATGTGCTATGTGTATACAAGGTATCATTTTTCAAAAACATAGAACTCCAACTAATTTTCAGTAATGTGTGCATAGCCCCTATGTCTCTGTCCATCATTTGGCTACCTACCTACCTATCACCTATGTGTATTTCTTACTAGATGTGACAGTCACAGAAGCTGAAAGAGATTTTAGCAATGTAAGACTCATCAAAAACTGTTTACATAGGTCTCTGTAATGGAGACTTGTATTCTCATTCACCCAGCATATGAACTAAAGGAGGGTTCAGAGGCTAAATAGTGAATCTGGGGAAATATGTAACATCTAGCTATAAACAGGTGCAGAACGGAAACGGCATTCTCTGATGACCCTTCTACACAGACCTAAAGCCCGTAATGGGCTCCAGATTAGACTGAGGCATCCAGGTTTAGTTTGGGTTAATAAAAAACTTGTAATGATCCAGACCTTTCAATAAGGTCTGACCTGTACAGATGTGAGTCCCGTGGCCATTTTACCAGCTGTTAGGATTTCTCGGAGTTGAAGGCCAAAACATTTGGGGACCCATAGGTTGAGAACCACTGCTCTAATGGGTCTCAGCAGGTCATATAGCCAGAACCATTGTGGTATGTGTCAATTTTATTACTTTTTAAATGACATTTAAACATTTCTGTTCTTCTGTGCTATTTTTTGTAGTTGTTGACATCAGATGGAATATTTTATTTGTGTCTTTGAATGAAATCTGTTTTAATTTCAAGACATATCAGAACAAAATATATATTTATTTATCTTATTTGCCTTAATTTCTTTTCTTAGGATCTTACCACACAAGGCAGGTGGACTGCAAATACAGCCAGATAACAGCATGACTTGAGACATGATATCATTCTATTTTATTGTTCTTCTGATGGGAGACTATTGGAAGGCATGTCTTTTACAAAATGAGGTCACTGATGGATTAATTGTGTTTGTAAAAGAAAGCCTTTCTGGGGTATCTCCCACCAGAACATTGTTGGAAAGAAGAGTAATGTCACGTGAGAAATGCCAACCAAAGACACTATTGTCCTGCTGTAATTGCAATTTGCCTGCTTTGTGTGATAAGCTCATTAGAGTTGTAATGCATCAGTGAAATGGCATTTTCACAGTATAACATAATAGCCTAAATTCTTTTATTAGTTCTGACTGCAGTAGAACTGTTGAATCACTGGGATATACCTATAGTCCATAACATACCTTGTTGTTGTGCCAGGTTATACCAAGTGGAAATTGCTTAAGATGTAATAGCAATGAAAGCTGATTTTTGATGCTGTATGTGACACTCTTGTCACATTTGTGCTATAATAATATGATTTAAAGTTTTTTCTTCTTCTGCATTAATGCCATTGTCACCACCCCATGTTCCTCACCTTATGGTTCATTATTGGTTTGCTCCAAAATATGATCCACAATAATGTTATTACGGCACAATGATGTGTGCACCAGGTTTTCCTAAACTTCCTTAATCCCTATCTACTTATTTTCCCCACCACAATTATAAGGCTTCATTGCACAGTTGAATTCCAACAAGGAGAACTATGATGTTGGACAATAAGGCTGAGACAAAAGTGGGACCAAACTGTTGCTATGGTGGTAAAATGGTGGGGTCACAATTTGTTGAGTCACAATCCAACAATTGATTGACAGAGTCTACTCTAATTGAGACTAATCAGCAATATGCCCATCTATATTTCTTTGTATTATAGTGCAAGTGCTATTTCAGACATTTTGTTTTCGTTTATTCATTCAGTCACTTCTGAATCTTCGTGACCCCATGGACCAACCCATGACAGAGCTCACCGTCATTTCAGGCATACACTGTAATAACTATTTTTGTAATAGGAAGATTGTTTTAAAATAATGAGAAGAAAAAAATCCCTTTAGACCATTGGATCTCCTCAGTAAATTGCGTCCTCAGTTTTAACACAATCTTTGGAAGGGGTTTTTGTGTATATGCAACAAATCACTACAAAAACAGCCATCCAGAAAGAATGGATGCTACATGTAACTAGCAAAACCTGACAAAATCCAATGAGTTCTATTATGGGAATGCACACTTCTTTAGACTATTCTGTAAGAGATTGTGGACTTAGGGCTTTGAGGCAAACTCAGAATAAGATTGCTGTGTTAGGTAAATTAAATAAAGCTTTGTGAGGGCTAATTGTCCCCTTTTTAAAAAAAAGGAGTTGCATTTTAATTTTCTTACATTTTTTGTGTTTCAGCAAGAAATATTCCATATTTGTGAAAAAAATGTGGAGGAAGGAGAACCAACAAACATGTCAGGTAATTGCAAGAGAGGTTAAACATGCTTTCCCTTGTTTTTTCAAAATACCAGAATTTATATAGCAGCATGTTGCTATATGTGCCAGGAATTGTGTGGTTATTTTATCCGTGATTTTACATTAGTTCCTTGCCTTCATTTTTTTTTTAAAAAAGATCACTGTATGTGTTGCATGAACAGTTTTTTATACATTGGCAGTTTAAACATTTATGGATTTGATTAGTCTCAGATTGCTGTATTTGTGCTGCCTGTTGCACTCTAGCCTCAAGACACCTTTTCACCCAGCACTACACCAGAGACCAATAGTACTAACTACAGCATGCAGAAAAGGGAAAAAATTGCACTAAAAAAAGCAGTAGAAAAGGAGCTATAAAATAGCAGTAGTCCATATACAAAATAACAGTAATGGCAAGTACATGAAATCAAGGAAGTCAAGATCACAGGCATAAATCCATAAGCATGAAAGCAGGAACTTTTTCCAAGGCAAGACTCTTTCAGGAACTTAGGCAAACACAGGAAACTTGACTCATGAACTTGAGAGCTGAAACAGGAACCTGAACTTTTTGGCAACATTGTCTGCTCTGAGACACACCAAGTAAACATCACTTAATTTAACGCCAAGCCCGACCAAAAAGCCATGAGATCATGCCTTACACACCTGGGTTTCAAGGACTTCTCACAGAGTCTTTCTGAACACCTAATTAATCTATCCTTCACTCCCTCCCTGTGGAGACCTAATCTTATTTCACAGGAAAACTCACATCAACTAAAGGCTGATTCCCAAGAGAAATTGACTTTCATCCTGTTGCTAAGGAACAAACATTGATATCCAAAACATCCTCTGTCTCATCTTCAACTGCCTGCACTTCTCTCTGTTCTAATGCCTGCAATTCACCCTGATCACACACAGACTCCTCAGTTGGAAACCAATCATCCCCCTCATCCTCTGAAAAATCCCCAGCCTCTTGCTGAGCCCCAACACTTCTTTATATACAACTGAAAAAAGTTATCTCTTGACATTTATGGGTCCTCTATCATGATTCTATGTTCACCTCCTGGCAGAAGTTGATCATAGAATGACACTGGAAGACCTAAACATATTATCTCAGGTAAAATATCCATAGAGTATTTGTGATATTTATTTATATTCACAGTTTTTCTACTTTAGCAGGGACGTTCACCCCTAACCCCCTCAAATGTGGAGGCAATGCTTTTTATTTTGTTTTGATGTCTTTTTGGTTTATTTTTGTTACACTGTTCATTAAATTGTAACAGCATACCAAGCATGTGTAAACAAATAAGAAGGAGCTGCGGTGGTGCAATGGGTTACACCCTTGTGCTGGGTGAAATGCTGACCTGAAGGTTGGGTTGCTGACCTGAAGGCTGCCAGTTTGAATCTGCAATACAGAGTGAGCTCCCGTCTGTCAGCTCTAGCTTGCAGGGACATGAGAGAAGTCTCCCACAGGATGGTAACACATCCAGGCCTCCCCTGGACAACGTCTCTATAAACAACCAATTCTCTCACACCAGAAATGACTTGCAGTATGTTCTCAAGTTGCTTCTGACACAATAAAAGAACAAGAAAAAAAATCAATATTCTAAAACATACCCAAAGCATGTCTAAAACGTGGTACAGACAAGTAAAACATAATGTAAAACCATTCTTTAAAACGTGGTTTGTAGCACATGCAAATAAAAATATTGAAAACTTATGAGCGAAAACATGATCAATAAAAATAGAAATAAAGTATTTAAGCTAAAACCTAAACCACTAAAATCATTCACAACTTGGCTCCTTAGGTTTTATAGAAGCATCGCACAATAAAGTCACGTTTAAAGTGATCTGCGATTTTTTTATCTTCTAGTAAATACTGTACTTTAAATAGTAACCATAGATAACATTTTATTTTGTTTTGACATATGATAGTTCAATTTTGTTTTACTATGCACTAAATTGTAACAGTATTTGCTGAAATGCAATAAATGAGATTATCAAAGAAAGCTGATTAGCTGAAGATTCAGAATGGATCAAAGAAAATCATTTCCCCCCTTTTCATAAAAGAAGGAATTAATTGCTGGAATTAAATAGTGTAAGGCATGGTAATGACTCCTAGCTGAGATGGCTTTTAAAAAGAAATGGAGAAGAAAGTTGTTGTATATATAAAAGCTATATAGATCCTTCATGTTCAAACAGTGGCTGATGGCTTCCATGTCAGTGAGGTATTGAGTCTATTCCTGATTTCTGACCAAAGTTTAAAGAGTTATCAAAGATCCTGAACTTGTTTTGAATACAGGGTTCAGGGCTTCTTACAACGCATTTAAACTTGAGTGGATTCATTGCCCTATATGGGCTTTACGAAATAGTATGTTTCTTGACTACTATTTGTCAAGTGGCAACAGCAACAGCAGCCTTTATGCCCTGCTTCTGTGTTGTCCAATATGGCAAGTAGGATGATGGACTTAAATATAATACAATAGCAGGTTTGTAGTATTTCAGGAAAAGATCAGGTGGGCTGTAGAGATGGCAGTAATCGCCATTTGTTTTCATTGCCTTGACAGAAATAGTTTTCCGACACTCAGGAAGCCCTATTGAGAAGAAAAAAGCAGGCATGAGACCCTTCACACTTCAGGAGTTCTTCAGCAGCAATTCATTTTTGCAAAAATAGACATCCTTTGTGCCTAAAAAGTGTTTTGTGTGTGGGGAAACACTATTTCATATACAGATAGTACTGTTTCCTGTGGAGAGAAACCATGTGTATTTCTGCATCACGTACTTCCCTGGAAAGCTTCATGAAGTTTAAGTATTAATGGGAAACAGCAGGGAAATCTTGTATTCTCCCACAAAGGGGGGAATGCTATAGTAATAATGTTTCTTGCTCCAAAGATGAAATAGGCAATGATTTACATCAGTAGTTTTTATGTTATGTTTTTAATATAAGAATAATTCAGTGTTCTATTTTCACCCACCCACCACCAATATTGCTTAGCAACAGGGTTACTCTAGAACTTGTTTTAACCAGATCTGAGGAGATTCATCCCATAGTTGCCTAGCAAATGTCAACCAACACATTGACTACTTCCAGTTCAAAGAGTAAGGCAAATGTTGACACTTTGTTTCCCTTTCCTTCCAGTTTAATAATGATTTCATAGTTAAATGATAGAGTGAGAGTAAGATCAGAACAACCCTGTTGTAACTAGGGGCCCTTCCACACAGCCATATAACCCAGAATATCAAGACAGAAAATCCCACAGTGTCTGCTTTGAACTGGGTTATCTGAGTCCACATATATCCCAGTTCAAAGCAGACAATGTGGGATTTTATTCAGCTGTGTGGAAGGGGCCTAAGTTGGGCAACTCATTCATATGCTCAATATCTTGTGATATTAATGTCACCGTTAGGGACATCTTTTAAAGATTTTCTGATTTAATTTCATCATTATAAATAAGTTGCTTCTCACTGATTCATTTACCATGAGATCAAATTCAAGCTTACACATTAAAATCAAGTTTGCAGACGACACCAAACTGGGAGGGATAGCCAACACTCCAGAAGACAGGAGCAGAATTCAAAACGATCTTGACAGACTAGAGAGATGGGCCGAAACTAACAAAATGAAGTTCAACAGGGACAAATGCAAGATACTTCACTTCGGCAGAAAAAATGGAAATCAAAGATACAGAATGGGGGACGCCTGGCTTGACAGCAGTGTGTGCGAAAAAGACCTTGGAGTCCTCGTGGACAACAAGTTAAACATGAGCCTACAATGTGATGCGGCAGCTAAAAAAGGCAACGGGATTCTGGCCTGCATAAATAGGGGAATAGCATCTAGATCCAGGGAATTCATGCTCCCCCTCTATTCTGCCTTGGTCAGACCACACCTGGAATACTGTGTCCAATTCTGGGCACCACAGTTGAAGGGAGATGTTGACAAGCTGGAAAGCGTCCAGAGGAGGGCAACTAAAATGATCAAAGGTCTGGAGAACAAGCCCTATGAGGAGCAGCTTAAAGAACTAGGCATGTTTAGCCTGCAAAAGAGAAGGCTGAGAGGAGACATGATAGCCATGTACAAATACGTGAAGGGAAGTCATAGGGAGGAGGGAGCAAGCTTGTTTTCTGCTGCCCTGCAGACTAGGACACGGAACAATGGCTTCAAACTACAGCAAAGGAGATTCCACCTGAACATTAGGAAGAACTTCCTCACAGTGAGGGCTGTTCAGTAGTGGAACTCTCTCCCCCAGACTGTGGTGGAGGCTCCTTCTTTGGAGGCTTTTAAGCAGAGGCTGGATGGCCATCTGTCGGGGGTGCTTTGAATGCGATTTCCTGCTTCTTGGCAGGGGGTTGGACTGGATGGCCCATGAGGTCTCTTCCAACTCTACTATTCTATATTCTATGATTCTAATGTATTAAAGAGAAACAGAACAATGCTCTCTGGAATTTACAAGCAATTTTCATTGCACCCTTCTAAATGTGTAGTAGGCTGGCTTTAAATAGGGTTGTTCTTATACAGTTAATGGTTATGTTTGTTGTTGTTATTGCTGCTGCTGTTGTCTGCCTTCAAGTTGTTTCCAACCTATTGTGGCCAGCCTACTACACAAAACATTGCAAATGTAAAAAACATTTACAGCAACAGGTAGATGTTGAAAACATCGTATAAAATAAAGTTTTAAAACCTCCCCTTTAAAATACTGTATATACTCGAGTATAAGCCTAGTTTTTCAGCCCTTTTTTTAAGACTGAAAAAGCCCCCCTCGGCTTATACTTGGGTGAGGGTCCTGGTTGGCTTATATTTGGGTCAGCTTATACTCAAGAATATATAGTACATTTATTATTTTTCTCTATTATTATTGGTTACTTCGGAGAGTAACTGTTATACACTTCTTTTGTTACTCCCCCCAACATCTATCCTCTAGACTGGTTTTCTATCTTATGTCCCTGTTCCCCGTGGTTTTTATTCTTATCTTTTTCTCACCCCAAGTTTTAACTGAGTGTTCATGCGGCCCGCCCTGTTATATTGCTTTTTTTGATTATGTGTTGTACTGTACATGATTATTTATTGTATTGTTTAACTGTATTATGATATGTTGTTTTTATATTTTGCTATATTGTATTGTCCTGGGCATGGCCCCATGTAAGCCGCCCCGAGTCCCCGTTGGGGAGATGGTGGCGGGGTATAAATAAAGTTTTATTATTATTATTATTATTATTATTATTATTATTATTACATTTATTATTTTTCTCTATTATTGTTTCTACTATTACATTTATTTTACTCTATTTTTATTTTTATTATTAATACATGTATTATTTCACTCTGATCTTATTATTATTATTATTATTATTATTGAATGTATTATTTTAATCTATTTATTATTACATGTATTATTTTCCTGTATTTATTATTATTATTACATGTATTATTTTACTCTATTATTATTAAAAGGGTACATAAGCACATTTACATTGAAGAAGATGAGAATAATGATTATTATCTTAAATTTGAGCTTTATGTAAATATTCAAAAACATTTAACCTACTAATGCCTCAATTAATGTAATTTTATTGGAATCTATTTTTATTTCTGAAATTTACCACCCTCGGCTTATACTGGAGTCAATGTTTTCCCAGTTTTTTTGTGGTAAAATTAGGTGCCTCGGCTTATATTCAGGTCGGCTTATACTCGAGTATATACGGTCGTTCTAAAATCACAGAAAATTAAAAACCATCAGTACCATCCAGAGCAACCAGTCTTCATTTTGAGGACTGAACGCCAATCAGAATGACTGCCTGCTGTGATCTGTGATCTGTTTCAAACATAACCACTGAAGGTACAAGAGTCCTCTCCATTTTTCTCTTTGGAAACACTATGAATGGTCTTGCTTAGGAACAAACAGGGTTGTGTATGTTTTCTGGGCTGTATGGCAATTTCCAGAAGCATTCTTTCCTGATGTTTCACCCACATCTATGGCAGGCATTCTCAGAGGTTGTGAGGTATACTTCTGAGGATGCCTGCCATAGATGTGGATGAAACGTCAGGAGAGAATGTTTCTGGAACATGGCCATACAGCCCGGAAAACACACAACAATCCTGTGATTCTGGCCATGAAGGACTTCGATAAACATGGGAACAAACAGTTAGGTGGCAGTACTAGAGCATCTTCACAGTCTATTTTTTGTAATCAATCTGCTGTTTCATTTTCAGTGGAAGAGGCCGATGAGATGCTGATCAAGTGCGATGGCGGTGTGGAAGAAGCCCTGGGGTATGCCAAAATGTGGTGCAAATACGTCAAGGAGTTGTTGAACTGGGTAGACAAACGCCTTGCTTATGGTGAGATTCCTTTATCAGTATCTAGAATCCATGGAATTCTCCCCTTCCCCACATATATATTCCTTAGTTTACCCATTCGGAAGATACTGTTACAAATTAATGTGTCCATGAAATTGTCTGCACAGGCCATCCTGGGTTAATGCCCCACAATATATAACATTTGAATGAATCCACATCTCTCTCTATATAACCTTGCCAGAATATCTTTTCAAAATGAAACTTTTTTGTGGCCAAACACTAACAAAAAGGTACCACAATCTTTATTTATTTCCTTTTATTTAGTGATTTTCATTGCTTTATCCCACCATTTATGGGGAGCCCCCTATGGCGCAGCAGATTAAACCACTGAGCTGCTGAATTTGCTGATTGAAAAGTGGCCGGTTCGAATTCAAGGAGCGGGATGAGCTCCCATTGTTAGCTCCAGCTTCTGCCAACCTAGCAGTTTAAAAACATGCAAATGAGAGTAGATCAATAGGTACCGCTCTGGCGGGATGGTAACGGTGCTCCATGCATTCATGCCGGCCACATGATCTTGGAGGTGTCTACAGACAACTTAGAAATGGAGATGAGCACCAACCCCCAGAGTCAGACATGACTAGACTTAATATTAGGGGAAAACCTTTACTTTTACTTATCCCACCATTCTCCCAATATAGGCATTCAAGGCAGCTAATAATTACTTCTGTATTTACAATCCTAATATCCATTTTCTTTGGAAAGTCCATCCACTCACTCGTTTCTTGTTCTCAGAGGTTGAATTTGCAAAGAACATCCTCAAGATCGCTGAAGCTGGCCGAAATACAATTTTTCCTCAGGTAAGGTTCCCTGAATGCTCCCTTCTGTGACTTCCTTCTGTAGTTTGCATGCAATTATTTGCTCTAAGTTATGTGTTTTATAGGTTCCTTGTAAGCTTTTCTTTCACAGAAGGAACTTAAAGCAGTGTGTGGCCATGTATGTGTACAGACAATGTACTGCTTCAGGCTCCTTTGGGAGAACTGCTCAATGACTCTATAGAACAGATACACCTGAATACTCAATTTTACATGTGGTGAATTTGGATGAATTAATTCTTATATGTACTGGGGCAAAACAGTGTCTGTAAATGTAGGCATATGTGCTGGAAATGTGGTGCTTGCCTGCAAGTTTAAAACATTAAATATATAACTAACACACATTTAGAAACAAACCAGAAAAAAATCTCTTTGAAATAGTTTTGGAGTCACAGACAATAAAAAGCTAGTTTTAAAGACCAAGGGCACTATTTTTGCATTTTCTATATGTATTTATTCATCTACCATAAGATGAAAAGACCAATGTTCCAGTATGTTGTTTCCAGTAACCCAAAGGCATTGTTATTTTTTAATGTTGTCTTCTCCTATACCTGTTAGTGGTAGCTAATGCATTCATTCAAAGCACATTTCTCTATTTGGGAGGGCAAAATTAACACCTGTGTAGAAATGGTGTAATTGTTTGTTTGACTACAGCTCTGGAGACCAGTGTTTGAAACCTTGCTCGGCCTTGGAAGCCCATTGAGTGACCTTGGGCAAGTAACACTCTCTCAGCCTCTGAACAAATCTTACAAAGAAAACCCTGTGATAGGTTTGCCTTAGGGTTGGCATAAATCAGAAATGATGTGCATGTGCAAAACAAAAATGATAAATGTTTTACATAAATTAATATGCCCCATGTTAATAGTCAGTCTGTATCTGGATGTTCCCTTTGTTCAGTCTTACTTCATGTAGGTGGAGCAATGACAGCTAACAACCTTGTCTGTATGTCCTGATCTCCTTATGTCTACTGTTACCAGAGTTTGGTAAAAGACTCTTTTTGGATTATGGCGGTTAAGGGATTCTGGAAGCTGTAGAATTGCATAATCTATTGGAAAATAACTGAACCCAGTCTCTGAGCACATATCCTTTTGGCAAATATGAGTCTTCATGAATATGTGGAGACCACCTTAGATGTAATGGCACACAGGTAACTCAGTTGTCAAACTGAAGAATTATGTCTTTAATCTGCCAAGGATAAAGACATACCACTACAAAAATATATTTGGTTAGGAATTTTTAATTTTTTTGCAGTTGTAGTTGCCCAGAAGGTAAACACTCCCTTGAAACCTCTTAGTTAAAATATGCACTCAGAGATAAAGAATTGTCTTCTTTGAAAAATAACATATCATGTTTACTCATAAACATCTTGTATTAATTCACCATACAGGCACATTTCTTATTAGAGTTCAGTTACAGATAGGATGTAGCTTCTCTTTGCTGAATACACAGGGTATCATTCTTAATCAATAGTCCACAGTCTTGAGTATAGTTGTACTCACTGAAGTCCATAAGGCATCCATACATCCATTGAAGTCTCTAAAATGCAACATGAATCCACCTCCACTGAGATCTGGACACATGCACCTACTTTCGTTGAAGAGCAAACACACACGGATAACAAAATGGAGTCTTGAGTCTGAACATGCTCAGTTCAATCACATGTCTATAACTCCTCCCACACCAAAGAGGTCAATCAAACTGAAAAATCAGCATACACATAGGTTAGCAAATATATACATTAACAAACAAATAGTGAAAGGCTTGGAAGGGTTCTATTTCCAACATGTAGTTTAAAAAGAAACTTTGTCAAGTCATACACTATCTGTAATAGCAAAGGACTTTGTATTCTCCAGTTGTTCTAGTTTGTCAGGTCCAAGTAAGTCTTCTGTCACCCCACCTTTTCACCTCCTTTTTAAAGGTCCCATTTCCCTCTCACATTTCCCTTTTGTCCTCAGCTTACCTTAATTGTTGCAAATAAAGTTAAATGTGCAAAAATAATTTACACTCAGTTAACTCAGAAGGGAGGAGAGGAACCATGCCCTTCCTGTAGACTCGGACACTAACAGCCCCTCCTAGCTTGTGTGTGCTTCCTCCTTAATAACATTTGTTATCTTGACCACATTCTGATGTTGCTTGGCCACCCATGTCTCTTTTTTCATTGTGAAATGTTGGAGGGCGTGGGTCTGCAGAAAGTTGCATTGCTGGTGTTGAAATATGTCATGACTGTTCTGTGTGGCGAGTTTCTTTGGTGACAGCATTGAGCTACCGAATGCCACACCACAGACTGAAAACATGATTTAGTGTTTCCAATAGAAAGCCTTGGAATCACACTAAGCAGGGATCTGAGCTTCAAATGATTCCTTATTCTACTTCCAATGCCTTCTGTTTTTCCAGCACTACATGCCGTTGCAGACTCTGTACACCAAGGTCATGGAGCATGACATAAGGGCAGGAAATGTAGCCCTTGAGACAGCTTCGGTTTTGCATCTGAAAGAATATTATGAGGTATGACGTTTTCTATGCTATATCAGAATAGCAGTCATAGGTCCATAGATGAGCCCGGGTTATAGCACTAAACTGATTCCTTCTCAAGCCATTTACGCACCTTAAATTTCTTTATTTTAACAAGAGAATAGTCCTGGTGAGGGAAAGTGGTAGAAACTACAGATATATCTTCTTGAATTGTTCCCCGTCTACATCTTCATTTTGTTTTAAGGATGTAGTCATTTTGTAAATATTAGACAAAGCTACTTGAGATCTCTCTTCCTTCCTTATCTCCCTCCTTTGCCCCTATCCCTGCAGCCCCTTTGGGCCAAGAGGAATGAAATTGAGAAATGGCGGAAGGAATTCAAAGACCAGTGGCAAAAGGAGCAGAAAAGAATGGTAAGACCTTAAGAAGGAAAGACTAGAAAGCAAAAGAGTTAGTATCACTGTAGTCCTCTATCAAGTTTTCATGGGTTTTGTAAATGCACAGTTTCTTAAGAATTTCCTTAGCAAGGCCTCATGAAATTGGTGTGGAAGGATGGGATCAAGTAGAAAAGGACTAAGAACTTGCACGCAAATATCCATTAGTGCTTTAACCTTTATTCCCAAACGACATTACATACCCTCAACTTTTAACCTCAACTCAGTTTTCTCAATGACTACAGCCATACATAACTACAGGAGTATTCCCAGACTTTCCCCTGAATTGCTCATGTCAATTAAAAGACATACACACACACACATAAACAGTCTCTAGCCCCTTTTCTTGTAGTCTGATAAGGGAAAAGGTTTTTTGTAAGTCAGGAACAGCTTGAGAAACTGCAAGTCGCTTCTGGTGTGAGAGAATTGGCCCTCTGCAAGGACGCTGCCCAGGGGACACCCGGATGTTTTACTATCCTGTGGGAGGCTTCTCTCATGTCCCTGCATGAGATGGAGCTGACAGACAGGAGCTCACCCCACTCCCCAGATTCAAACCGACGACCTTTCGGTCAGCATTCCTACTGGCACAAGGGTTTAACCCATTGCGCCACCAGAGGCAGCATTTTATCCAGTTCTGCCAACATGTACCATCATTTGTCTTTGCTAGACACCAGGATGACAGACAATCATGTAAATTAACAGGTGACAATATTTATATTTTTAAAGGGACAGTTTTAATAGATGTCATATGTTCGTAAAGCATTATCCTGTTTCAACTCTGATATATTTTAATCTGCTGTTTTCCACCTTGATTCATAATAAGAATGAGCAAGAAATAATAGCACTAGCAATAATAATAGTTATTATTGTTGTTGCTATACATGCCTGCTGCATTGTTTCACTGTCTTTCATTACTTCTCCTTCCCCTCCTTTAGGGGAATATACATAACATCACAAAGGAATATTTAAAGTATAACTAGAGATCTGTAATGCACTAATTGCGCAGCCGCATTTTCTTGTAGTGTGAATGGATGAAATCAGGTCTAGCTGGCTGAAAACAAGCCCAGAACTTAACTGTAGCCTTATCTACACTGCCATTATATTGAACTGCATTATATGGCAGTGGAGATACATATAATGCAGTTTATGCAGTTAAACTGCATTAGGAAACTCAATTTTTGCCACAAAAAGGAAAAACAGCCTGTTCTGCAAGCCTTGAAAAGACTGATTTATTATCAATACGTTTGATTTTTATATCTTTCTTATATACCTAGGGTCATGTACAAATGTATTGGGCCAAAAGGGGTTGTGACTGGAAAAAGAAGCCCATGAGAGTGGCTGGGTGAACGGTGGCCCCATTGAGAAGATTTGAGTGGAGCCTCATAACCTCTTTGTAATGCTTTCTGTGTAAACTTCTGCTTTCATGATCCGCCACATCCCTTCCAGATAAATCCCCAAAAGTTACCATTAGACCACATAGTTTTGTTCTGTCCCACTGCCCAGAGCTTTTTTTTTGGTGTGAGTTGTCTAGCCAGGGCGAACTGAAAGATAAATGGAAGGAATCCTCACTTCTTCTGATCTAGTAAACAGTGCTTGTTCCATCTCATGGAGTCCTGGGTTTGACCGGTGAGGGAGGAACCTTTCGGATCCTCAGCTGCAGAGCTCTTCTAGTGTTTCTGAACAAACTGCCAACCCCAGGATTCCATAGAAGGTTGCCATGCGTAACTGGTTAGTGTGGAAGGGCCATTGGCCCACTCAGTCTGCTGGAAGGCATTCATATTTGTCACCCAAACAAACTTGAAGCTATTTTTTTATTTACTGAATCCATATCACGCTTCTCCCTATATAGAATTCAAGGCAGTTTAAAATAATTTTTAAATATAAAGCCTGACTTGGAAGAATGTCACATGGACGTCTCATTTTTAAGCCTAAGCAAATATACTTTTTTTCTCCAAGGAACACAAAGATTGTTCCATTTTCACTTTAGCACCTATTTTAATCAAAGAAAGGTGATGCTAGAAACACCTCTAAGCTTTTTATTTTATATTGTATTTAATTGTTCTTAATGAATTTATATATTGTTATGATTTTAACTATGTTGTCGGCATCAAATTGTTACCAATTGTGTAAGCCGCTCTGAGTCCCTCCGGGTGAGAAGGGCAGGATATAAATGCTGGAAATAAATAAATAAATAAATAAGCTTTGGGTTAACAAAGAGTGTATCTACAGTGCATAATTAATTCAGTTTGACAGGAATTTAACTGCTATAGTTCAGTGCTATGGAATCCAAGGAGTGATAGGGTTGCTGTGAGTTTTCCGGGCAGTATGGCCATGTTCCAGAAGCATTCTCTCCTGATGTTTTGCCCACATCTAAGGCAGGCATACTCAGACGTTGTGCAGTCTGTTAGAAACTAGGCAAGTGGGGTTTACATATCTGTGGAAGGTCCAGGGTGGAAGAAAGAACTCTAGTCTGTTGGAAGCAAGTGTGAATGTTTCAGTTGGCCACCTTGATTAGCATTGAATGGCCTTGCACTT
Source organism: Anolis carolinensis (assembly GCF_035594765.1). Taxonomy (NCBI): domain Eukaryota; kingdom Metazoa; phylum Chordata; class Lepidosauria; order Squamata; family Anolidae; genus Anolis; species Anolis carolinensis. The sequence goes on from NC_085842.1 coordinate 167,520,770, forward strand.
GCCTCAAGCAGATGAGTTATTTCTCTCATCCTGGACATCCCACTTGCCTAGTTTCCAACAGACCTCACGACCTCTGTGGATGTCTGCCATAGATGCGGGCAAAATGTCAGGAGAGAATGCTTCTGGAACATGGCCATTAAACCCGGAAAACTCACGGCAACCCAGTGATTCTGGCCATGACACAATGGAGTCATAGTTCTACAAACTCTGCCAAGAATGAGGGTCCCTCACCAAAATACAAAATGGCACTGAGCCATGGCAGTCAAAGTGGAGTCAAATTTCATTAACTCTACAATGTAAATGCACCCAAAGCCATTCAGAACCACAGCTGGTCAGCGTGGCCCTTGTTAAGGCTGGCTCTCGTTGCAGAACGATTCCTTGTCCTCCATGCGCAAGTCCCGCCTCCATTACCTCCAGCGTTGTGAGGATCTGGAGAAGGCCAAAGTGCTGAGCGCCAAGGCAGAAGAGGAATGCCAGGGCACAGCAAGCAGTGGCAACAAACAGCTGGAGAAACGGCGCCGCTACCGAGATGAAGCACAAGTAAAGGTAGTGGTCCCAAGTTCCTAAAGCTGTGCAACTCAGTCCCCTGGTGGTTGTAGTAATGCAGAACCTTGGATTTTGGAGTGCAGTTCCTGTGATCAGAGGAAGAAGACCAGTAATGTATAGAGAACAGAGATTATGAAAATATATTAAAAAGTAAAAGGTTGCTGTTTTAGTTTAACCCCCTTTCCCCAAAGTAATTAATTTTAATTCTAGTCATAATTTTTAAAAGGCCACGGATTCCCTATTTCTCAGAACTCACTAAAATAGTTATGAGCAATGGTTTTTTTAAGAGTCTGGGTGCTACAAGTGTTGATTTTATTGAGCTATGTTTTAATTTATGTTTGGTTTTAATTTTTGTTGGATCGGACTTGTCCCCATGTAAGCTGCCCTGAGTCTCTTTGGAGAGATGGAGGCGGGATATAAAAATAAAGTTGTTGTTGTTATTATATTATATGACACAGCAAACAAGATAGATATGCTGGATTTCGTATCACAAAGTCACAAGTCGATCACTTCCCAAGTGTCTAGGACTGTGTGATGTTTTTTCAGATGATGCACGCAGATCCCAGTAGGGTGGCCTTTTGCAGTTGACAGATCGTAATTTTGTCAATGTCTATTGTTTCCAAATGCCGGCTGAGATCTTTTGGCACAGCACCCAATTATTATTATTATTATTATTATTATTATTATTATTATTATTATTTTATTATGACACAGCAAACAAGATAGATATGCTGGATTTCGTATCACAAAATCACAAGTCGAACACTTCCCAAGTGTCTAGGACTGTGTGATATATTTTCAGATGATCCGCACAGATCCCAGTAGGGTGGCCTTTTGCAGTTGGCTATTATTATTATTATCATCATCAACATCATCATCATCATCATCTGGTGGCACAAAACACAGCCTCCTCCTGTCTTCCTCAGTGCAACCTAAGCTCCCACAACAAAAAGCTGAAGGCACAACACAAGCTAGTCATTGGACCATGGTATTCCTCCTATAGCATCAAATGAAAGCACACCTCTGAAATTTTGAAATAAACAAAAGATTTACAGTTAAGCTGCAAAAAGTGTGAAATTATCCCACATTAAATTAATGATGCCTCAGTTATCACTAAGTGAAATTAATCACAGCTAGTTAATTTTGTTATTAGTCAAATCTAGAACACTGCTACTGGGTGCTTAAATACCAGAGGTGGGTTGGGCAACATGTCAGGTTTTTGTAAGTCTTCAGGCAAATTTCTGACAAGAGCCTTGTAACTGAGGTCAGTGGATGCAGATCTGGGTGATCAAAGGGAATGTGCCTTAAAAGGACATTCTGAAGGTCTTTGTGTCATCACAGAAGACCTCATAATGCATTCCAATGAGTCCAGCAAGGATAAGTAGGGCTAGATCCTGTCTACATCAAGTGAAAAACATGTTCATGGCACAAGTCGGGTGAGAACACCTTGTCTGGGCCCTAGCAGGTAGCAAGAACCAGCATGTTTGGCTGATTGTGTTGGGCTCGAATCCTCATTTGGTCACAGGCTCTCAGCCACATGGGAAGGCCATGACAACACCTCTTCTGAACCAATCTTGCCAAGAAAACCCTGTGATAAGATTGCCTTAGGATCACCGTAAGTTGGAAATCACTTGAAGGCACACAAGAACAAGTACTGGAGGGTGTCCAGAAGTACCCACAAATCAAAGCTTTCAATATTTGGAAGTGGAGGTGGCTCAGCACACATCACTGTGCCATGGATTAGATTTCCTTTCTATGCAATGCTCTTGGTTTTTCATTCATTTCCAGTTGTTGCCACAGAGGTAGCAAACTCTCAGCCCCCATCTACACAGCCACATAATGTGGAATAGGAAATGAATTAATGAAAAATTGAACAGGAAAATTGGAGCAGAGTTTTATTTCCACGTTGAATCCATCTAAACAAAAAGAAGAGGTTGGTGCCCAGTGGGAAGGCAATCAAAGATCATTGCCCTCCCGTCCCAAATTGTCAGAAAATAGTTTGGGAGAACAAAAATGCTATTTGGATATTTTAAAAAGCCCAGGAACTAGAGCCTCCTAACATATTTGCTTTATATGTAGGAACCCTAATTGATAAACTAAATGTTTTAAACTCAAATTTGGATTGCATGAATAACTTCATTTTGGTTCCATGCAGAATAGATCTGATTTTGGGCATGCTTCCGGGAGAAGGGACACTCGTGCAAGACTCTTCATTGGACATCTCTGCCACACTCTGTTGCCTTGTTTTCTTCCATCTGCATGCCAACTGCACATTTCCAGTTCTTCCATCTGTCTTTTCCACTGCATTCAGGTCCAGGAATCAGAAGTCGTCTACAGGGGATGCGTCTTTGATGCCAACAACCGCCGTCAGCGGCTGGAGAAAGCGAGAGAGAGAATTATCTCTCACATCCGCAAACTGATGTACCAGGGAGATGAGGTGCTGACACGGGTGAGTAGTGAGTGATCCTGGTTAGACATGCCTCGGTGCTTGAGGCTTGGGGCCTGAGTAGGATGGGTGGAAAAGTGACTGACCACAAAATGTCAGGGTCTCATTCCTGCTCCCCTTCTCCTCTGCACAAGGCTTCCTAAGTAGCACTGCCTCTCGCTCTATTCTTGATATTTTTCTGGGAGGAAAAAAAATTGAAACAATAGTGTCGTAATAAATGTGTTAGTCTTCATAGTGTCTCAAGACTGTTGTTTTTGTATAACAGAGTAACATGTCAGTGTGAGGGTTGTCAACTTATTTTACAATTGCTATGAATTTTAAGGATTTGTATTTATCCCATTGCTGCCACCAACTGTTAGAGTTGTCCATCTGCCCTCCACCTCTCTCTCCTAATGTGGGGACCTTTTAGGTGCTTTCATAACTTCTGTGCAAGATTTTATTCATCTAATTCTGTGGTTCCCAATCATTGACCCTCCAGGTGTTTTGGACTTCGGCTCCCACAATTCCTAACAACTGGTAAAATGGCTGGGATTTCTGCGAGTTGAAGTCCAAAACAACTAGAGGACCAAAGGTTGGAAACCACTGATTTAATCCCATCACTGGATGCCACCATCCTTGAATCACTGCTACGACCAATGACACAACGTTTCGGAGCATGTGCACACCAATCACACTATTGTAATGTTCTCAGAAGCAAAAATGTTCTCAAGAATACAAAAATCAATTTGTTAAACAAAAGTTCAAAATACAGTAAAAGATGAGTTATTTAAGGGTCCATCTTGATGTACTGGAGGAACAAGAAAGTCCCTTGTTTTGTCCATGCCCATTCCATTTTTGTTTTTGTTTTATTGTTTTATTTTTAGATTTTTTGTTTTCCTCATTCTGAAGTATTCTCAGGGAACACCCAGCACTTACAAGTCTCCTCATTCCCATGTGGGAAATTAAATCATGATATCCCAAAATGAAATATACTTTTCCGTGGCAACGTGTTGCTGTTATCCCAGTGCTAGTTAATATAGCTGCTGCTATGAAAAATAGCAATTGCTCCCTGGATGTTAGATTCAGCAGAGATCAAGGAAGGCTGGCAATGAAAGATAATGATGCAGACGCTTAACTAGTGTGATATTGCTAAAGCGTGTTAGGCAACTAGAATTCCTGAATAATAGTTAAGAGCCCCCGATGGTGCAGCAGGTTAAACCGCTGAGCTGCTGAACTTGCTGACTGAAAGGTCGGCGGTTTGAATCAGGGGAGCAATGTGAGCTCCCACTGTTAGCCTTGGCTTCTGACAACCTAGCAGTTCGAAAACATGCAAATGTGAGTAGATCAATAGGCACCACTCTGGCGGGAAGGTAATGGCGCTCCATGCAGTCATGCCAGCAACATGACCTTGGAAGTGTCTAAGCTCTTTGGCTTAGAAATGGAGATGAGCACCAACGCTCAGAGTCGGACACAACTAGACTTAATGTCAGGGGAAAACCTTTACCTTTTTAATAGTTAAAAAGGGTGGAAATCAGAGAAAGGCTGTTTCTGGAACATCACCCAATGTCTAACCCTGGTCTCTGTAGTTCAACAATCAAACTGGCTCACTACACTTTACATACATAACCATATTTTCTTAATTCTTTTAGTAACTACAACATACTTCCCCCCTAATAGCCTATAGTTCACCCTTCAAGAAATGTTTTATATCTTTATTTAAGTATTTCTTACAATCATAGGCCACTGAGACATTGCTCTTTGACTGTTCAAAGCCCTTTACTACATTATCTCAGTGGTCTTCAACAGGAACTCTGTAGCATAGATTGTTATTGTTGTCAAGTTGATCAGCTCATGATTGAAGTAAGTTTCAAAGCTGGCATTTCCGTAGAGCTTACCCTGTTTTACTAGTAGAGGAAATTTCAGAGGGATCTGAAAAATACAAGTCTGAACTTCACCAGTTACAAAAAGGCATTCAGTTTCTTCATGCTTCCTGGGTTTATTTCCCAAGGTGACACTGAGGATGTTCAAGCTCCAGCAGGTCCAAGCAGAACGAATCCCTGTTGGATACCAGAACCTGACTGAGTTCTGCAAGCCTTACAAGGTTGGGGAGAAATATCTGGAATTCATTCAGAAGCTGCAGAGGAAAGAGCTACCAGTGGAGATCTACGAATTTGAAGAATTTATACCTTCAGGGCAAAGGTAAGGAAGCAACGCTCGCATTTTTACCTGCCTTCCCTCCAAGCAATATTGTACTTTGGTGTCGCTTTCAAAGGCAATTGTATCATCGGCAAGATCTGTTCAGAAGAATTATTTATTATTTATTTACAGTGTTTATATTCAACCCTCTCAGCCTGAAGGAGACTCAGGGCAGATCACAGAACATATACACAACAAACATTCATTGTCGTTAGACATATAGGACAGACAACAGATAGAGGTATTACGTCGTCATTTTTCCAACTTCGGTGTCCTGGAGGTTGTGCTCGATTCCGGCCACAGGGAGGTGCTGACACTCCAACCACTATGATGATGAGCCCTTGATCACAAACTATTTCTCCTTTGATCACCGGCATTTCTGGTATTTCCTTTTTTTATGGTGCCGTAAAATACCTCCCCACTTATGCGATGTCTAATTTCTCTATTCATAGCTCACAGCTGTTTTCAAACTGTTTAGGTGGATAGTGAGCTGGGCAGAAGGTTGAGTGCTCACCCTGCCCTGGGCTTTGAACTGCCAATCTTTCGGTCAGTAGAAATCTATTGCTGCTGGTGATTAGCCAGCTGTGCTAAAGACCGGCCCTTATCAGGGCCGGGCTATGGCGCAGCTGGTTAGTAGCCAGCTGCAATAAATCACTATGACCAAGAGGTCATGCGTTCGAAGCCTGAGTGACCGACCATTAAATAGCCCCAGCTAGTTGTTTACCTAAGCAACCTGAAAGACAGTTATATCTGTCAAGTAGGAAATTTAGGGGCCACTTATGCGGGGAGGCTAATTTAATTTACATCACCATAAAACTGTCCAGCAGTGTGCATGCCAGAAGATGAGGAAGTACTCCATCAAGGACTCAGTGTCACAGTGGATGATGAGGCAGCAGCTCCTCCTGTGGCTGGAATCGAGCATATCCTCATAAAGCCAGAAGCTGGAAATGTTAAATGGCCTCTGTGTCTCTGTCTCTGTGTGTCATATGTCTATGGCATTGAATGTTTGCCGTGTATATGTACATTGTGATCCATCCTGAGTCCCCTTCAGGGTGAGAAGGGCGGAATATAAAAACTGTGAATTAATAAATAAATAATTGCCTATATACTTCAGTCCTATCCAGAATTTGGAAAAGTTACTTTGGTGGCAGAGCCAGTCCAACAATGAGGCGAATTAAGCGGTCGCTTGGGGTGCAAAACATACGGGGGCGCAGTCGAGACTGCTTTTTCTGTTGATTTGTTGTAAAACATTATGTTTTGGTGCTTAATTTGTAAAATCTTAATGTAATTTGATGTTTAATAGGCTTTTCCTTAATCCCTCCTTGTTATCCAACATTTTCACTTATCCAATGCTTTTATTTTTCAGTGATTGGTTTGGGGGGGGGGGCAAAATTCTGTTTGCCTACACTAGAAAAATACCTAGGGCCGGCTCTATTTGGTGGACTACAAGTTCCAGGATTTTTCTGTCAGCAGGGTCACTAGGCATGTTTGAATGGGGATTCTGAGAGCTGTAGTCCAAAAAAACACTTCCAAGATCTATCCCTGACCCACAATCTCGCTTTCCCTTGTCTTAACTCCACATCACTTTGGGGGTTCATTGTAGTCCTGCTTGCATTATTTAGGACGTGAAACTGCTACATTTCACTAAACAGAAATTCCTTGAGAGGAATTGGAAGTAGGATGTTGACTGATGAAGCACAGAACAAGCTGAACTGTATGACTTCAGAAGGGAAGAGTGGGGAAATCTCAGTTTTGAGTAGTAGCCGTGGCTTCCCCTTCCTGGATTAAGCACACAGGTCCATTCTGGTGTGTGCTAATATGCAATAATCTTCAATCTTTTCAGACCTGGAGCCCACCAGTAACCCCCAAAACACACTTTGAGGCCTTTCCTAGCCCCCCTCCCAATATTGTACATGAGAGTATTAGTGTTGCAAGCCCACTGGGTCAGGTAGTGTTCCAATAAATCGCCTTCTCCAGTTGAAATGCAAAATGCTAACACAAAGCTCTACAGTGGTGGTTCTCAGCCTATGGGTCCCCAGGTGTTTTGGCTTACAACTCCCAGAAATCCCAACCAGTTTACCAGCTGTTAGGATTTCTGGGAGTTGAAGGCCAAAACATCTGGGGACCCACAGGTTGAGAATTACTCCTCTACAGTCATGTTCCATAGCAGCCATGTGGATTCGCTTCCAGTTTGCATTTGGTTGGCTCATGGTTGCTAATCCATCATCTCTCCACCTGGTCTAACTGTTTTGACATGCAGAATATCCCTGCTACTCACTGGGATGCAGAACAGCTGGATAGCCAAAACATTTCACAAATATGCCAGATACATGAAAAGGGGAGCTAAATCTTTACCGCTGACCCAAAGTCAATATTATGTCATTTGGAATGGTGACAACGCCTTACTAAAGTCAAACTATAGTATTATCCCCAATGCTTTCCTCTGTCAAAATTCAGCCATGTATGAATTGACTGCTTTGAAGAATTAAACACGTTGAAATTAGAATAAATTGTCCAAGCAAAGAAATTAAGCTGCTTCACTATGGATTTACTACTGATGTTTCCAAGACTCTAAGGGCAAAACTTTGGATTGTTTAGAAAAGTAGATTTGGCAGATTTTCCTTTGTAAATGAGACCCCTAGCCATTTTAAGAAATTCCTACAACTGTAAAACATAAATCAAGTAAACTCAACTCAGGGAAAACATTTGTGGGGGTGAAATCAAGTATTGAGATTTTGTGTGAAGGGCTTTATACTTTCCCTTGTTCAGTGAATGCTTACAAATGCCTCCTTACCTTCTGTATTTATGACACAAAAGAGATGCTTTTCACGTGAGGTAAGGTAAAGGATTCCCCTTGACATTAACTCTAGTTGTGTCCAACTCTGGGGGTTGATGCTCATCTCCATTTCTAAGCCGAAGAGCCGGCCGGCATTGTCCATAGATAATGTGGCCGGAATGACTGCATAGAGCGCTGTTATCTTCCTGCTGGAGCGGTACCCATTGATCTACTCACATTTGTATGTTTTTGAACTGCTAAGTTGGCAGAAGCTGGGGCTAACAACGGGAGCTCACCCCGCTCCCCAGATTCGAAGCGCCAACCTTTCTGTTCAGTAGCTCAGCGGTTTAACCCACTGCACCACCGGACGTTTTTCACGTATGCTTATTAAAACAGCATTCATCCTCCCTCCACACGCTGGTTAAACATTCACAGGTTTGATTATTCGAGAATCATTGTATTTACCTCCATCTCCGCTGCTGCCCTATATGCAACTAAAAAGTCTGTTTTTGTTGGCTGTCATCCTGGACTACACAAGTCTCAAGCCCTCAATGAGCAGTTAGGTAGAGGATAGAATTAGATGAGGGAATCCTCTCTATACTCCCCTGCATGCCTAGAAAGGCCTTGCTGTTTTCCTCTCTTGTTTTCTTGTTTACCTTCACTTCCTCACCTTGTGATAGTAATGCGATCTCTTTGAGGGATGAGGTAACTTCCTCTATCTTTTGAATGTTAATTGCCCCAAGGCTTTGACTACATGGTCAGCCCCATTTTGGCTCTCTTCCTGCCTTTGTCTTTCACCTGAGAAGCCACATTTTGCCATTTTCCGGGCAAAATGTAGCTATTTAGATATTATGTTATTTTTACCTTCTTACCTTCCTTAGAAGCTAGCCTAGAGAGCTAGTTAGCTCCAAGAACCTTTTTCTATCTACAATGGATTTCTTTTTTACCTCAATAAATGATTTTTAACTTATAATTGGGATTCTGCAATCCTTTGCCATCCTAAGGAAGAAAGGCTTCTCCTAGCTCACCAGACATAAGTTTCTGCTGTTTATGGTGTGCTTCTGCCATTCTGCTGTATTTTTGAGGAATCACCCCAAGAGAGAGTTGTTTTGGAGTCTAACCGCTCAATAGATTCCCAACAGTTTTCTATTCTTCAATGCAATCATGCCAAAGGTCCTAGATATGCTTACAGAAATGTTCTCTTACATTCGAAAATATATAGGCCTGTGTTTGTCAGTTTTCCACTTCTGCAGGGCTCCTGTGCCCTTCACTCAGCAAAAGTTGAGGGCCGACTATATAAGTCATAGAAATGTACAATCCTAGAGTCATTGATGAAATCCAATATTACACTTTGCCCTGAAGCATTCCATCCTCACCATGAGAATCATCTGGAATCATAGAGTTGGAAGAGATCACAAGGGCCATGAAGGCCAAGCCCCTGCCATGCAGGAAGGCACAGTCAAATCACCCAGACAGATGACCATCCAGCCTCTGCTTAAAAACCTCCAGAGAAGGAGACTGCTCCACTCTCCAAGGCAGCATATTCAGCTACCGGCCAACTGTTGCCATCAGGAAGTTTTTTCAATGTTCAGATAGAATATTTTTTCCTGCAATTTCAGTCAATTGCTCTGTGTCCTAATCTCCAGAGCAGCAGAAAACTAGCTTGCTTCCTCCTCAAGGTGACATCCCTTCAAAGATTTAAATATGGCTGTCATGTCCCCTTCTCTGCCTGCTTTTCTCCAAGTTAAACGTATCAGAACTTAAAGGAGTTCTTTAAGGAGCATAAAGGACATTTCTAAACACCTGCTTCACAACCCCTAGATCTTGAAATGAAACAAGAAGTACATCATAGAAATTTAATTTCAAAAGCCACCACGGATTTAATTCTTATAAAGTCTTGAACAAACTGACAAATGAAATGTTAATAGTGTTTGAAAGAGTGATGAGCAATCAGCAATAAGGGGTATCAGATGCCAAAGAAAGAGTCAAGAAAACTGCCAAAGACAACAGGAAGTAAAGTGGCTGAGGACTTGATGACAGGGGTATTGGGAACCTTACCCCTGTGTGCCAGCCTGACAAGATGGATTAGGAAGTGTGCAGTCTTCCTGGTACACATATCCAGGAGTCATTGGCAATTTGCTGAAACTCATCAACAGCACAGATCAGAATCTCCTTCTCCTTATTCACCAATTACACTACCAACAGCAACTTTGAGGGCACCTTTAAAGAAAGTTAAAGCTCAGGATGACTGGAAATTCAAGCAGGGAGTAATAAAAAGAACCATACATCAAGGGAACCACTGGCCACATAGGGAAGCTGATGAAGAAACACAACCTACAAACTGTCTACAGACCCACCAAGAAAATCCAGCAAATGCTACATTCTTCAAAGGACAAGAGGGCTCCTCTCACCTCTGCAGGAGTCTACCGTATACCAGGCAGCTGTGGACAAGTCTACATTGGGACCACCAAATGCAGCTGCATTGCCCAGACACAAATCAAGGAACATGAAAGGCACTGCAGACTAACTCAACCAGAGAAGTCAGCCATAGCAGAACACCTGATGAAACAACTTGGACATATTATTTGAGAACACAGAAATGCTGCACCACGCTAACAACCACCATGTCAGACTACACAGAGAAGCCATTGAAATCCACAAGCATGTGGACAATTTCAACAGAAAGGAGGAAACCATGAAAATGAACACAATCTGGCTGCCAGTATTAAAAAAAACTCTACAATCAGGGCTGTAAATAAAGAGCAACACTCTGAAAAACAGGGGAATTCCAGATAAGAAACAATCAGGGCCAGCTAACAGCTCCCAACAAAGGATTCCCCCTAGGCAGGAATCAGCCATGCCTTGAAGCTGAAAAGCCATTAAATGCTAATCAAGGTGATTAATTACAACATTTACACTTGCCTTCAACAGAAAAGAGCTCTTTCTCCCACCCTGGACCTTCCACAGATATATAAACCTCCCTTGCCTAGTTTCCAATATACCTCACAATTTCTGAGGATGTCTGCCAATGATGTGGGAAAAATGTCAGGAGATAATGCTTCTGGAACATGGCCATACAGCCTGGAAAACTCACAACAACCCAACAAAAAACTGTTTCATTTAAGGCATGACAATAGCCAAGGAGACAGTGGTTGTGGTTCAGTAAGGATGACAAAATGCTAACAGATGGCAATGAAAAGGTACACATACTCCGTATCTATTTTGCTTCAGTTTCCGCCCTGTATGCATCCATTCAGCAGCAGAGACCTTGGCAAAGGATCTGGATTGCAAATCAAGATTGATAGAGAGTTAGTCCAGAATCACATAGCTAACCTTAATGAGTTCAATCTGCAGGGCCAGATGTACTGTATCCCAGAGTATTGAAGGAACTTGCTAATGTACTTTGTGAAGCATTTGCCATCATTTTGAGAAATTTTGGAGAACAAGTGAGGTACCAGAGGCACCCCCTCTTCCAAAACAGATCTGAAAAACGACATAAAAGTCAGCCTGACCTCAGTACAAATACAAATATTAGAATGGATTTTACAGCAGTCTGCAAGTATCTTGATGACAGCACAGTGATCAATAGGAGCCAACATGGGTCTGTCAGGAACAAATCCTACAAAACTAATCTTATATCATTTTGCAATCAATGTACTAGTTTAACCGATAGTGGAATGGTTATGGATATCATTTAAATGGATTACAGCACAGTATTTGATAATATCCTCTATCTGTTTTGAATTCAAACTGATAAATAAGGAATAGATGGGAATACTGTCAGGGCCCACCTACACAAATTCAAACTCTGTGTTATTTTCTGGATTAGCCTGTGGCATGCAAATGATGCCTCAGGCTAATCTGGTTGAATTTGGAGTAAACCTGGATTTCCAAGTTTAGGTAAAGGTAAAGGTTTTCCCCTGACATTAAATCTAGTTGTGTCTGACTGGAGGTTGGTGCTCATCTCTGTTTCTAAGCCGAAGAGCTGGCATTGTCCGTAGACACCTCCTGGCTCATGTGGCCGACATGACTGCATGGAGTGCTGTTACCTTCCCACCTGAGCGGTACCTATTGATCTACTTACATTTGCATGTTTTTGAACTGCTAGGTTGGCAGAAGCTGGAGCTCACAGAAGGAGCTCACCTCACTGTCCGGATTTGAACTGCCGACCTTTCAGTCAGCAAGTTCAGCAACTCAGCGGTTTAACTCACTGCGACACCAGTGGCTCCTGATTTACTCCAGTTTAAAAAAAAATACAATTTGAAAGATCTGGACCTTTCAATATGGTTTGAATCTTTGCAGGTGTGGGGTGTGTGTGTGTAGATTGCCTTCTGGATTGCCACCCCTGATCCCAGGTTCAACCTACACAGCCATTCTGCATCCATGGACTGAAACAGCCCCCTCGCCCCCTTTCTTGGCTTTAAACCAATTAAAAATGGAAGTTACCAAGGCTGGAGGCTTTTTAGGGCTCCTCTGCACCCCCCAAAATCTCTGTGCATCTTTTTCAGGTGCAGTAAAACCTTCATAACTCCAGCCTTCATAACTTTACGTTTGAATGGTTTTAAAGTCAAGAAAGGGGGTTAGGGAAGGCAGAGGGTGGTGGTCGTACCCCCCTGTGCTGATGCTGGTTTGGCACAGGAAGGAGCGTGGCTATTTTTTCACCAGAAGGTGAGATTTTGGCCTACTGAGTGGGGAAGGGCCTTCAGATGGCTCCATTACTGCTTGGAAAGGTGTACTTAAGGAATCATCATGAATGGCTAAGCTTCGGACTGGAAGTGGAATGCCTCAGGGAACTGTCCTAGGGATATATTACTCTTCAACATTTTTATGAATGCCTTAAAGGATAAAGTAAAGTTTTAAAAAGTAGTTGAGTATGTAGGTTACACCATGAGACAAAAACTGTCTCAACACTAATCATTTTGTGTAGATTTTTTATATCTCATTGTTGGGTGTTATCCTGGACTTCACAGGTCTCCAGTCCCTAATGAAGTAGCTAGACTAGAAAACAGGATTAGAATGAGGGATTCCTTTCTCCCTCCCTATGCATGCCTTCCTAGAAGGTGCTTTCTGTCTCTACTCTTCCTGCTTGACTACTATCTCCTCCCCCATTTGAAGATGCAGCAGTGATCTCTTAAGGGATGAGGTAACTTCCTCTCTAAAGGTATTGTTGTGGCTCAGCCATCATAGCCCAGGTTACATCGAGAGTTGGAGTCAGAAACAGATGAGGCAGCAGAATTTGAAGACATTCCTGCTCAGAACTCAGGCCCCATGGCCTTGCAGGTGCCGGATACTCTAATTGGCAAACATTCCGAATTCTCTCCAGCTTTAACCACACCAGATGGTACAGACTTGGGGGAGAATGGAAATTTTAATCGGAGAGATTTTGTTACCAAAGATAGAAGTAGAAAACAAGGACTGAGAAGAAGTCAAAGACTCGCTCTCAAACTAGATAATGATTAGTTTTCCCATGAGAACTTTTGCGGGCCCTGTACGCCCTAATTCTTACAGACTTGGGATTCTGTTAAAAGTACTCTGCACTGTATTTTCATTGCGGTGTCAACTTTGCCTTTCCTCTGAAGAGGTTCCAGTTTCCAGCTCCTTGCCTTGTCTTCTGAATCCGTGCCGAGTTTCCAGTTTCAGGAGAGCCGCACTGAGCTGCTACTCCCGAGTAGACCTTGCCTTGTTACCGTGACTTCCTTATTCCTGGATCGAGATTGACTCTGCTTTGTTTACCTTGCTTCTTTGACTTTGCTACGGGACTTTTCAAGCGGATTTGCAGTGCTTTGTTTTCCTCTACTGTTTCATGGACAAACTTTGATATCTAAGGGAAGCTATCAAGCTTCACTTGTGGATTAAAAATTGGACATTGATAAACTCTTTCTGAATTGCAATAGACTATATATTATGGACTATTTCTTACTTTGACTTTCCACCTTAAATGCGCATAGACCTATATATTTACTCTGCTTCAATAAACAGCTTGTGTGTTATATTGGCTCCTGCCTGGTTTTCGAGTGCTCGCTTTATTGGCCATGTGGTCAGCCTCCTTTACTTCCTTTCCTCTGCCTTTGTCTCCTTCAGTGTGGACACAATCTTGCCATTCTCCAGGCAAGATGTAGCTGCATGGATATTTTTTGATATTTTTACCTTTTACCTTCCTTAGAATATGAGATTTAGAAAGTTAGTTAGCTCCAAGAACTTTCCTATCCAAAATGTATTTCTTTTACTTCAATAAATACTTTTGAACTCATATTTGGGCTCTGCCATCCTGTGCCATCCTAAGGATCAAAAGCTTATCCCAGCTCACCAAGTGTACGTTTCTGCTGGTTATGAAGTGTGCTTCTAGCACTCTTCTAATATTTTAAGTGGAATCACCCCAAGAGAGAGTTATTTTGAGTCTAACAGCTCAGAGATTCCTAACACTCATTCACTCACATTGTACAACAAATGCAGGACACTTGTGTCTCTCCAGATGTTCTTCAGTTGCATTTTCCTCTAGCTCAGGCATGAGCAAACTTTGGCCCTCCAGGTGTTTTGGACTTCAACTCCCACAATTTCTAACAGCCTCAGGCTTCAGTGGCTGAGAAGGAAAAGGAAGGGGCCTGAGGTTGTTAGGAATTGTGGGAGTTGAAGTCCAAAACACCTGGAGGGCTAAAGTTTGCCCATGCCGGCTCTAGCTTGCACCAGCAAATGGCAATAGTATAAAAGAATCACAGTCCTCACCAGGGAAATATTATGCTCCAGATGTGAGCAGTCTTGTTTCAGAAGATAAGATTTGGAGTGCTTCACACTTTATTGCCAGAATTAAAAAATATTTTTAATTACACCAAAGCACTTTTCTATTTAGGGTTTTTTTTTAAGTAAACATACAAAAGTTTGCTGTAATAACAATGTGCACTTTTGTGTAAGTATTCTCTTTCAACAACGTGCATTTGAATGAATTCAATCTAATATTTCTGAAAGGAAATTGAACTACTTCTTGGAAACTATAATGGATCCATTTCTTCTGCAGGTCACCTACCAATGCTAAAAGAAAGAATGCTGCTCAGTATATGCGTATCTCATCCTCTACTGTTGACCTCAACAGCTCCTTAGAAGACGCTTCTGGAAAGCCATCTTCCTCCAGTAGTGAGCAAAGTAAGTTAAATGAGAAGGGAAACTAATTTTCTGCCTTATCCCTTAGGTTTATGATCCTTGATATAGACTTGTTAGATCAATGAACAGTTCAAACTGAGGTAGAAGTGGAGAGATGGGCCAGGCAAACATAAGTGATGCAATTTACATCATTATCAGGATCATGTTTTTTATTACCCACCTCTCCTTTCATCTTGAGGTGGGACACAACATAGTCAAATGTGTCTATGAAATCACATAGATAAAATGCAGTCATTAAAACATACACATATTAAAATACCCGAGACAAAAGTTAATCTTCCTTCCATGACTGGTATGAAGTGTGTCACATGTCCCTTGGACCTCTAATAATATCAGTAGAGGCCATAACCCAAAACTCTATGTAAGTAATCATGCTTTGTAGTAAAAATGGCCCATCTTGTGGCAAAGAATTAAGTGTCGTGGCAACTTAGTAAAATATGCATAATTCAAAAAAAGGATGCATTTTTAATAATGTAGAAAGGAGATTGCCTGTTAAAATCATTACATGTTTTGGCATTTGAATCCGTTGTTGTTGCTGTTGTTTACTTTTAAGTTGTTTCCAACCCATGCTTGTTGAATTAAATGCCTAATATATTTCTGTATGATACATTTGGGCCTCTGAGTATGCTATGCAAGGATGACTGGAATGCTTGGGTTTAGACACATGGCGTCTATGGTGGCCACAGTTATTCAGTGGTGGTGGAACCCAGTGATGGGATTAGGCAAAAACAGTCTCACAAACATCTAGTCCAGTGATTCTCAACCTGTGGGTCCCTATGTGTTGTGGCTTACAATTCCCAGAAATCCCAGCCAGTTTACCAGCTGTTAGGATTTCTGGGAGATGAAGGCCAAAACATCTAGGGACCCACAGGTCGAGAACCATTGCTCTAGAAGCTCCTCACGTTTGATGCTCTAGTGCAGTGGTTCTCAACCTGTGAGTCCCCAGATGTTTTGGCCTTCAACTCCCAGAAATCCTAACAGCTGGTAAACTGGCTGGGATTTCTGGGAGTTGTAGATCAAAACACCTGGGGACTCACAGGTTAGGAACCACTGCTCTAGTGGTAGGACAGGAGGAGGTCTTCCCACTTGTTTGTGATGGCAATATATGTTGGTGACCATTACAATCCTCCAGCTCTACCCCACTAGGCTTCCTTGGACCTGCTTGTCTTCTCAGCTTTGACTGGAAATACCGATCAGATACTTTGGACATCTTGGTCCTTGCTTTCTGCCTGGATTTATTTAGACAGAGACTTGTCAGACTGCCCTTTCCCAATATGTCATGGTCATGAGGATTATTTCATTATGGATGTATTGGTTTTTATTTAAATTCTATTGCAGTCCTGTCTAATCCATTGGTGGCTAGTAATTTCCATATCAATGTAGCAAGGAATCTACTCTGGATTTTAGTTTGCGCTTTAAAGCAGTTACTCTACTCCCAACTCAAGAATGGAAAACGGGATGTTAGTGGACAGGAAAAGAGATTTAATGATAGGCTTAAAGCTAACCTTAAAAACTGTGGCATAGACACAGAGAACTGTGAAGCCCTGACCCTTGAGCGCTCTAAGTGGAGGTCAGCTGTGACCAGCAGTGCCATGGAATTTGAAGAGGCATGAAAGGAGGACGAAAGAGAGAAATGTGCCAAGAGGAAGGTGTATCAGGCCATCCCTGACCGGGATCGTCTTCCACCTGGAAACAAATGCCCTCACTGTGGAAGAACATGCGGGGCAAGAATAGGGCTCTACAACCATCTATGTATCCACCGCCAAGACACTACATTGCTGAAGAAGAAGAAGGAGGAGGAGAAGGAGAAGAAAGAGGAGAAGGAGGAGAAGGAGGAGAAAGGTGTAGAAGTGTGATGACTCATGGGCCATGTAGTCCTGTTCCTAGCGCTGTTGAGACAGATGAAGAGGAAAACTTGGTTTTTCCACCGTTTCAGCCAGAATCGGAACTTTCCCAGCCAGAATTGGAGCCCTTGCACCTGCAGGAGGTTTGCCTTCCAGAAATCTGCCAAACAAGCCCTGAGTCAGAATCTCCCCCATTTTCTCGCCGTAGTTATTATCAACAACAAAAAGGAGTTCAACAGGCTAATCGCAGAAGCCTGAGAATCGCAGCCAGGCATTCAGCTGATTAAGACTGCTTTCATGAGAACCTTTAGGGAGTCATGCATCTGGACACAGAGATTGACTTTCGGTTCTGGTTCCCCAGAGAAGTGTTCTTGGTGGGAAAACGAGACCCTATTTAGGCTCCTTGCCCCGTAGGAATCTTGCGGAGTCAATTCGTCAGCTACCGGAGTAGGTTGTGTGTGGACAGCGCTACTCCCGTTTCCAAGCCTTCGTTCCTGTTTCCAGCCTTGTTTTGCTTCACGGACCTTGCCTTGCTACCTAGGACTCAGCCTTGCTTTCCAGGACCTTGCCTTGCTTCCCGGACCTTGCCAAGTATTTACCACGGATCTTGTCCTTGTTCCTCGTTCCTTGTTGCCTTGAATCAAGCTTTGTGTACCAAGAATCAAGCTATTTCCTTGCCTTGCCTAAGTTTCATGGACTAAAGGACCTTGTCTTCTCCCCTCACTTTGCTTGGCAAAGTGAGTGTTTCGGTTACTGGATTACAACTTTGGACCTTACTATTTCATATTGGACATTGTTTTCCTGGACTATATTTGACCTTTCCTGAAAGGTCATCTTCTGAACTATATTCTACACTTATTTTTATTGCCTTTACTTATTTCCTTAATAAAGATATTAGATAGATTCTGGCCTCTGTGTATGGTTATTGGTGCTCTGCAGCCTGGGTCGTGACAAGAAGTTTGAGTAGTTTGAACTAGGACTTTGGGAGACTATGGCCAAAAGATCTGTTTTGGCCATAGAAATTGTGTGATCTTGAGCAAGTCACATTCCCTTAGCCTTAGAGGAAGGCAATTACTGCTTTGAATAAATCTTGCCACGAAAACCCCGTGACATAATAGCTATAAGTCAGAAATGACTTGAAGGCAGGCAAGAATAATAAAGGTTCCAAATAGGTTTGATAATATGAATACTAGCTCCTTTCTGGACTATAACCTAGAGCACCTCACTATCATGGTTGTCACTGATCCCATTTTATGTGGAGTAGGAGGAGGGGCACAGCTGGCATATGAGCTTCTGTAGCCAGATTTCCATGCGTTTACTGAAAAACCTCTGCCTTTACAGGAGTCAGACCTGAGTTTCCTTCTCACGGATACTCAGACAGCCTTCCTGTGAAGAGAAGAATGCTTCCTCGAATAGTTAAGAAATTTATGCCTTTCCTTTGGATCATTCCAGTTGACCTATGTTAATTTAAAATATATATTCTGCATAGAATTAAGAATCTTATTCTCTTCTACAAAGTCTAAAAGGGAGATTGAATGAGGAGTAATAGCTTAAAATGTGTAAAGTTTAACCTATAATTTAAAATTCCATTTCTGGGTTTTTATGTAATGTACATCAAGTTAACATTAATTTTACTAAGAATCTGAACAGCTCTTGATATACTGCCCTCCACTCCTACACCCTCTTTTTCTTTTGACTAAAGATCTTTCATATATGATGATACTTGGGAAGTTCGAGAAACTTCTGCCTACATTGCCTGAAGATGGATGGGTGATGGACTGTTTTGGTATGCTGGCCTGGGGGTAGATTTTCCACTCAATTAGAACAGGGCACCTCCCAAATAAGATACTGAAGCTCAGTGCACTTAATTTATTTCAATCTAGTAGGAGCTGGAGTTAATTCCCCGGTGGTGTCTGTCCGCATAGGCCAAAGTGAATGGTTTTAGTAATGCCAGCTGACCTTATAAACCATCCAGCGGATGTCCTCCACTGCCTTTAAAGATGATTCTGTCTTGTCTACGTTCCTGCTTTCTTATTGGGTTAAGACGCAACATTTCAGAGTGAATAAATGCAAACTAATTTCCCTTTGTATTTATTGGTGATGTTAGTCTAATTCAACTTTGTTAGCTACAAAATGATACAAATGTAATGAGTGAGGACTACGGGTCACTGATAGAAGGACTTGAATTGGTAGTCTGGTGTCTGTTCTCTTCTCTTTTCAGAGAAGTGTGCATTTATGAGCCACACATATTCCTCTTTCACTCTGCTACCAAAAAAAATAAACCAGTGGTTTTCAACCTGTGGGTCCCAGGTGTTTTGGCCTTCAAATCCCAGAAATCCAAACAGCTGTTAAACTGGCTGGGATTTCTGGGATTTGTGGACCAAAGCAACTGGGGACCCACAGGTTGAGAACTATTGATATAAAGGAATCCAGTAGTACCTTTGAGATTAGCTACGATTTTTAGCATAAGCTTTTGTGGACTCTGTCTATGACATCAGCTGCCTGAAAGTTTATGATATAAATGTATCCCTAGTTAGAATCATAGAATCATAGAATAGTAGAGTTGGAAGAGACCACATGGGCCATCCAGTCCAACCCCCTGCTAAGAAGCAGGAAATCGCATTCAAAGCACCCCCGACAGATGGCCATCCAGCCTCTGCTTAAAAGCCTCCAAGGAAGGAGCCTCCACCACGGCCCCGGGGAGAGAGTTCCACTGTCGAACAGCTCTCACAGTGAGGAAGTTCTTCCTGATGTTCAGGTGGAATCTCCTTTCCTGTAGTTTGAAGCCATTGTTCCGTGTCCTAGTCTGCAGGGCAGCAGAAAACAAGCTTGCTCCCTCTTCCCTATGACTTCCCTTCACATATTTGTACATGGCTATCATGTCTCCTCTCAGCCTTCTCTTCTGCAGGCTAAACATGCCCAGCTCTTTAAGCCGCTCCTCATAGGGCTTGTTCTCCAGACCCTTAATCATTTTAGTCGCCCTCCTCTGGACGCTTTCCAGCTTGTCAACATCTCCCTTCAACTGTGGTGCCCAAAATTGGACACAGTATTCCAGGTGTGGTCTGACCAAGGCAGAATAGAGGGGGAGCATAACTTCCCTGGATCTAGACGCTATTCCCCTATTGATGCAGGCCAGAATCCCATTGGCTTTTTTAGCAGCCGCATCACATTGTTGGCTCATGTTTAACTTGTTGTCCACGAGGACTCCAAGGTCTTTTTCGCACACACTGCTGTCAAGCCAGGCGTCCCCCATTCTGTATCTTTGATTTCCATTTTTTCTGCCGAAGTGAAGTATCTTGCATTTGTCCCTGTTGAACTTCATTTTGTTAGTTTTGGCCCATCTCTCTAGTCTGTCAAGATCGTTTTGAATTCTGCTCCTGTCTTCTGGAGTGTTAGCTATCCCTCCCAGTTTTGTGTCGTCTGCAAACTTGATGATCGTGCCTTCTAACCCTTCGTCTAAGTCGTTAATAAAGATGTTGAACAGAACCGGGCCCAGGACGGAGCCCTGCGGCACTCCACTTGTCACTTCTTTCCATGATGAAGACGACGCATTGGTGAGCACCCTTTGGGTTCGTTCGCTTAGCCAATTACAGATCCACCTAACCGTAGTTTTGTCTAGCCCACATTTTACTAGTTTGTTTGCCAGAAGGTCGTGGGGGACTTTGTCGAAGGCCTTACTGAAATCCAGGTACGCTACATCCACAGCATTCCCTGTATCGACCCAACTCGTAACTCTATCGAAAAAAGAGATCAGATTAGTCTGGCATGACTTGTTTTTGGTAAATCCGTGTTGACTATTAGCAATGACCGCATTTGTTTCTAAGTGTTCGCAGACCACTTCCTTAATGATCTTTTCCAGAATTTTGCCTGGTATTGATGTGAGGCTGACCGGACGGTAATTGTTTGGGTCGTTCTTTTTTCCCTTCTTGAAGATAGGGACCACATTCGCCCTCCTCCAATCTGCTGGGACTTCTCCCGTTCTCCAAGAACGGGTTGTTGGTTTCAGAGGTGCACATTTTGTTCCTGTATACCTTTTAATGCTAATAATAACTTTATAATAATAACTTTGTTCTTCTACCCCACCACCATCTCTCCGTAAGGGACTCAGGGTGGCTTACATATGGGCCAAAATGCCCACAAAACACCAATACAAATACAAACAATCCTTCAAGGCAAAAACAGAATTAAAATAAGAACATGATAAAATATAATATATAGCAATCCAGATAAAACACAATTAAATAAAACTTCAGAGTATAAAATAACAGCATAAAGCTCAATCAAAACAATACTCAACAAACCAATTGCCAGTAGAACATTGGGCGTGACCAGGCTATAAAAGGGCCGGGCATGGGATAGTGCAAATAGCGTATTGTAGGGCTGGGTATTGGATAAAGTGCAGAGAGCCAAATAATATTAGGGAACCTAATATAGCCTAGCTTGTTGTTGACTTAAGCAACCTGAGAGATAGTTGCATCTATCAAGTAGAAAATTTAGGTACTGCTTATGTGAGGAGGCTAATTTAACTAATTTACAACACCATAAAAATCGTCCAGCAGTATGTGGAAAAATGAGGAAGTAATCTATCAAAGACTCGGTGTCACAGTGGATGATGAAGCAGCAGCTCCCCCTGTGGCTGGAATCGAGCATGCCCTCATGAAGCCGGAAGCTGGAAAATGTTAAATTGCCTCTGTGTCTCTGTCTCTGACTGTATGTCATATGGCATTGAATGTTGGCCATGTATATGTACATTGTGATCTGCCCTGAGTCCCCTTCGGGGTGAGAAGGGCGGAATATACCGTAAATACTGTAAATAAACAAATAAATAAACTTAGGGACTGAGCATTTATAACTAGGGACTAGGCGTTCTCAAATGCAAGCTGAAACATCCAGGTTTTCAAATCCCTGCAAGAGGACAATGCGAGGGCTTGCTAAAATACAGCTATCTCTGAATTAATTTTAGAAATCATAAAAATAGTTAATGATTGCAAAACTGATCTGCCAGGCCTTTTAGTTATCTCCTGAAAGCATAGTACCACTTCTTTTTTCCCCCTGTCTCTTCCCACCTGTGCTACTACTTCCTTTTGATTCTATAGTGCTCACACCTTTTCTTCCCTACTGTCATTTTTGGAGAGGCCCTGAAGTGGGTTTCCCAAACGTATTCGGACACCACTAGCATGGGGACGGGGGAGGAGTGTGCCAAGGGACCTACTAACCTCTGAATGTATGCCTGGAAAAAGTAATGGGCTGGATAAGGAAGAAACAGACTAAAACTGAATCCAAACAAAGTGGAAGTGCTAATCTGGAGTTCCACCTTGTTTGGATTCAGTTTTAGTCTGTTTCTTCCTTATCCAGCCCATTACTTTTTCCAGGCATATCTGGAGTTAGCACGGTCAACCAAAGCTGAATGGTCATGAGTGTTATTATCAGTTTCAGTTCAAATGCCAGCTGTGCCCCTTTCTAGAGCTGGAGGACCTAAAGATGGTAGTATCAAGGCTGGACCTCTGCAGTGTGATTGGGCTACCTCTGTACAAAATTTGGAAAAACTATTGCCTGGGGAAAATAGCAGCCAGATTTGTTATTGGTGTATCTAGAAGTGATCACCTTACACCTGTATTGAAATAACTCAACTGTCTGCCAGTTAGTTTCCAGGCAAATACATAGTGTTGGTTGTTAGCTTTAAAGTCCTCAGGTCTTCAGAGAGCCAGACCTACGGTAGTCTGCCAACTATTAACCTGAGAACATTTTCTTCAGCAGGTCCCAAATCATGGAATGACCGGTTGGAAGAGATTCAATAGCTGGATACACGGTCTAAGTTTAAAATAGCATTAAAGACCAATCTCTTCCAGCTGGCCTATTCAGAAGATGTTTAAATTGTGAGTTTTAAAGTTATAGATTGATTGTTTTAAAATGTGTATCTTTTACCTGAATATCTATTTTTAAAATGATGTTCAGTGATCTTTCCCTGCTTCAGTCCATAGGGAGATGTGGGTAAAAATACATATCATCATCATTTAACATGGCTATAGGACCATCTGCCTTGCTTTCTTTGCCTGCATGGATCTTAACCAATAAGCACTCACAGTATCTGTGTACCTCCTCCTGAAGTTAACCATTGTCTTCTCTCTGAGGTGAAGAAATGGCTTTCGTAAGTTCAAGCTCATACAACGACAGTGGAGCAATATAAATGTGGACTAGAACTGTGGTCAACAATGGTACTCATGCTTCCTCTATTGCCGTGGAAACAGAATTATACACAGTCTTGGCTTTGTTCTGTTGTCCAGGTGCCAACAAATCCTTCTACAGTGACACAGAAAGCCTGGGAGGGAGCACTGAATGCCAGTTCTTGGATTCGTTCAGTTCCAGTCCAGGTGAGAGGCAGTACTTCTTGTTCCTGTTTATATCCTGCTCCTTTTTTCATAACTTGGACAATAAAGAATGCTCATACTGCCAAAAGCAGTATTTCCAGGTAGGCTTCTTGGCTTGATCGGAGAATTGCATGTAACAGTAATCCAACTTGTATGCACAACATTATCAAATCACTGTTCTCCAAAAAATTGAACTGCCTTTAATTCTGTCCTCTGAGAAAGGCGGGATATAAAATAAATATGAAGTTAAGTTGAAGCTAAGAATACTCTCATTGCCATATCCAGCCAAATGCCTGCATTCGAGAAGTCTCCCAAGATTGATTAATTAATTGTATTTATATACTGCTTTGGCAGGGACAGTTCTACCTAATCTGCTGTCCCAATGTTTTCAGCTGCTTTTAAAATTACCTAATTTCTCTTGTCTTCTCCCACCTTATTAGATTATTTTGTTGTTAATGGGGTTTACCATGAAACATTAGGTTGCACTAAAAAAAAATCAGCAGGGTGGAGAGAAGGGGACAGAACTTTGTTGCTCTTTCCTGCAGGTTCAGGGAGAAACAAAGTGCTGCAGTCTCTTAGCCTATATGTTCTTCCTTTTTTATAACTTTTTCATGACCACTTTTTGCTGTTGGTCCACCTGTTCCCATCTGAGAAATGCTGGAGGATATAAAGTAGGCACTTGTATATTTCTTCATTTCCGAAGACGTTCATTGCAGGAAGGTCCATATTTCTTGCAAGGTAAGCATCTGGAACATGGGAACATTTTATATTACGGACTGCACAGAGACAATATTTCATGAAGTCTAAAACTGCATGCAGCATTTTCTTTTTCACAAGAAAAAAAATCCCATCTAGAGTTCAGTGTGACTTTAAACACCAGTAATTCTTGGCTCTTCACTGGCTTCCATGTTTGTTTATAGAAGTGTTTGATTTATGTTCAGGCCACCAGAAGTTGCTGAAAGCTCCATCCACTGGCACCGTGTCCTCCTCAGAGGACTGTGAAGACAGGGATCTGATACAAGCCTATGACAATGGTGAGAAGCCAAAGCCAGAATAATAAAAAATGAAGAGAGAAGATGGACCTGTAATTACAATCACACCCAGATGGTGCATAGAGAAATCAATATGTCTGTCTGCAGGCATGTTTGCCATCAGGCCTGATCAGGATAACCCAAACCACCAAACACTGATGCAAAAAATACTTTGATCTCTCCACACTCTTTCTACCATATGTGATTTTTGTCCTTGTTATCTATATAATGTAATTTTTTAACCAATTTCTAGTAATACTTTATTTTTCCTATCACTCACCCCAACATACTAGCCTGGCTTATCCATTAACGTCAGGAACAATGAACTCTGAGTTGGAAAACCTAATTTTGATTACCATTATTTGCTATCTGATAATTGTATGTATATGTGCTTTCAAGTCACCTGTCAACTTATAGTGGCCTCATACATTTCATAGGGTTTTCTAGGCAAGTCTACAGCACTTGATATTCATTGCCAGTCTTGTATCCAAGTACTAATTAGAGCTGACCCTACTTAGCTTCCAAGATCAGATGGAATTGGTGCTAGAGACATACAAAATGTCACGAGAAAAGATGAGTTCCTGTAGGAAAATCTTTATACTAAGCAAGCTACTATTTCATTAGATGTATTATGTACCGGAGCACCCGGTGGTACAGTGGGTTAAACCCTTGTGACGGCGGGATAGCTGACCTACAGGTCGGCGGTTCAGATGTGTGGAGAGTGGGTGAGTTCACTCTGTCAGCTCCAGTTCCCCATGTGGGGACACTAGAGAAGCCTCCCACAAGGATGGTTAAACATCAAACATCTGGGCATCCCCTGGGCAACGCCCTTGCAGACGGCCAATTCTCTCACACCAGAAGCGACTTGCAGTTTCTCAAGTAGCTCCTGACATGAAAAAATGTATATATACTTGAAGATAGTTTCCCTTCTTTGTGAGAGTTACAAAATTACAAAATGATCTTAAATCATATTGAATCATATGTCAAATAAACATGAAGCCTTTACTTGATTGGGCTCTCCAGATCCAAGCCTATTCACATGAAGTATTTGACAGTTTTTGTTCTTGGAAATCCATCAGAGAACTCGGAGACTGGACCTCTTTGTTTAGCCTTCGATAGTACATCCAAAGGAAATGACAGAGTAGTCAAGCATGCTTCTATGCTCCTTCATCAGTTCGAAAGACTTCTCAAATGCCTGGCATTGATGTTAAATAACCAAATATTCTAGAAACTTTCACCCTTTTTTCAGAGCAGGTTATCCTGCTGTATAAGTGTTTATTTCTCATGTTCTTCTGTATGTCTCTCAGTGTTGCCCTACAATACAAGCATTAATCCTTTCATTACCTGAAAGGGAGCCATTGGGCTGTGATGACACACATCATAGGATGATGACATTATCAGAAGCATTTTAAGACAGATATTAACTTTCTTTTAAAAACAATTATGGCTATTGCCCCCAGATTGTTAAATAATCTCAGCAAGATTTTCCTATTTTTTTGTACTTACGTACATAGGTTTGCATCCAGGTTCTTTAAAAATTTCAGTTTTCTTTCTCTCACAGTCCACAATACATTATATTACATTATACATTCTTTTAAAAATTATGCAATATCTAGACAATTTTTTTCCTCAGAATACATCAGATGAACACTACACCTCTGAGTAATTGTCACATAAATACAGATATCTGCTAGACAAAGAAAGCTCACATTTGTGGAAAATGTTAAGTCTGCAACTCCATTTTCCTTGTATGTGGAAGGCTTGGTCATGCAGTCCTGTCACAAATGGAATTGTATTGTCTTAAGGTTATTTCTCCTTCTGCGTTGTCTATTATTTGCATAGATGCAGTGTCTGAGTTTGAAATGTAATACTAGGCTATTGCCATTTGGCAATCCGCACAAAACCTGATTTTTAAAACAAATTCATGTCAGGAGTGACTTGAGAAACTACAGTTACTTCTGGTGCGAGGGAATTGGCTGTCTGCAAGGACGTTGTCCAGGGGATTGCCCAGATGTTTTGATGTCCCTGCATGGGGAGCTGAAGCTGACAGAGGGGGCTCATCTGCATTCTCCCCAGATTCGAACCAATAACCTTCAGGCCAGCAACCCAACCTTCAGGGCAGCAATCCTGCCAGCACAAGGGTTTAACCCATTGTGCCACTGGGGGTGCTTATAAAACCTGATGTTGAAAACACTGCAAAATTACAAAAGGGCAGCCCAACCTATCGTTCCTTCTCTAGCACACAGAAATCATTACAAGACCAACAACACAATGTGTTGTATTTACACCTTTATAATAGAGCGAGTTCCTTCTTTATCTCTTCAGCTTTCCCATGTGGATCTAAAATCCGTGGATTTCTAATTTTTTTAAGCCCTTGAGTCTGGGCTTTTTTGTGAAGTGGGGAGGAAACTACTTTTGTCTATTCTCGTTTTTCCTATCCACTTTTGTCTTTCCTTTGTGTGGTTGCGTGTTTAACTATTCATCAGTCTATTAAAAAAAGAAAGATTCTCCTGTCCAATTAATGATTAATGGCCACTTGCCTCATCCCCTTTTCAGATCTCAGTGATGTATCGGAAAATGGCTTGCCCCATGGCCTGCTTAAGAACATAAAGCTGTCAAGTGCTGCTCAGACTCACCGGCTGCGGAAGCTGCGGGGCCCTTCAAAATGCAGGGAGTGTGAGAACTTCATTGTCAGTGGCCTTGAATGCGAAGAGGTGAGTGTAAACCTTGCTGCAGCATGCATTTCTGATTTCAAGCAAGCTCTTGTCCTCTGTGCAACATCAGGATGAGCACCTAGGAGCTGGAAAACGGGACACACACACCAATGTAAATAGCAAGTAGAGTTGTCAGAATGAAAACTGGAGAAGGCTTCTGTACCTTTAAAGTTTAGAGAAGAGGAGATTTCAACAGAATTATGGTTGTTTCCTGGTTCTATGATAATGTTGAAACCCCTTCTCCAGCACAACAAATTTTTTTATCATGTCAGAATTGACTTGAGAAAATACTGCAAGTTGTTTCTAGTGAGAGAATTGTCTGTCTACAGAGATGTTGCCCTGGGGATGCCAGTATGTGTTGCTGGGAGGCTGCTCTCGTGTCCCTGCAAGCTAGAGCTGGCAGATGGGAGCTCACTCCATCTCGCGAGTTCGAACCGGCAACCCAACCTTCAGGTCAGCAGTTCAGCCAGCACAAGGGTTTAATCTATGAATTTAGCACAATGCCCTGCATTAAGGTTGCGTCATCTACTGGCTGAGCCATTAACTCATCCAGTGGTTGAGTACTTTTCAATGAAACTTGATTAACCTTCTGAACTTGAGGAAAATAAAGATCCATAAAAGGATTGAATTTGAACTCTGACATTTCGTAAGCTTGGATGTGACTCTAGGAAAAGTGAATGGAGGAACCAACTCTTGACTGAGACAAGGTTTTATTCAGATCTTGAAATCAGACAGCTCAACAGATAGCCCAACAAACCTGGAGTTTAATTTGTGGCCTGTAATGCAGGATGGCTAGAAACATTTGAGTATCTTTTGGGAAAGGCAGAATTGCTTTGAGAGCTTGGCTCTTGTGATGTGCACAAAGTATTTGGCAGAGTGCAATATGGTCTCAGGTGCATTGTCCAAAATTGAAAATGGGATCAGCATCTGTGCCTGAAGCATCTCCAGTTTTTTGGCCCATCTTTCTCCATTTTTGCCAGTCTGTAATGTGGCCTGTCTCCCCACTGCAATCTAGCCAAGTGACCAATACTCATCCATAAGAATTCTGTAGAATTGCTAGCCAATAGCGTCTCCTGAAACTGTCTCAGGTGCAAGAAATAATTAGAGATAGCCTGCAGATGAAGCAATAGGAAGTCATAGCTTCAGGCAGCTGATCCCAGAGTGGTGTCATTATGGTTGGTTTCTCAAAAACATCTGGTTGTCCATTATAGAAAGGATGTTGGCCTAGATGGATCTTGGACCTGATCCAACAGGGCTTTTCTTATGTTCTGATCTTCAGTTGGCATTTTTGCATCTCTGTTAAAAACTAGGAATGGAAAAACTGTTTTGACATCGCTCAGATCATCCATGACTCCAAACTGTTCCTTCCCTTCATCCTCCTTTCTTTCCTTTTATTTAGAGCACTGGTTCTCAACCTGTGGGTCCCCAGATGTTTTGGCCTTCCAGAAATCCTAACAGCTGGTAAACTGGCTGGGATTTCTGGGAGTTGTAGGCCAAAACACCTGGGATTCACAGGTAGAGAGCCACTGGTTTAGAGGCTACCTTCCAATGCAAAGAGAGCTATAGTAGCATCCTTCTGCGTGCCATTTCACATGTAGAGGCAGCCCTTATTCTTCCACAAGTGAATACGAAACAAGGAGCAACAGCCAATCAGGGGTCTTCAAAGAATGGTTCCATGACAATGATGTGTGGTTCTCATGTACATTACTTCCTACTTTCAGTTGTATGTTTAAAGTACCTTAGGTACACACTGTAATAAGGCAATAGTTACAGTGTCGAGTGCAGTGGTTTTCACCTTTTGTTTCACCATGTGTTTTGGACTTACCTCCCTGAAGTTCAAGCCAACAGGAGCAGGGATTCTGGGAGCCATGTCCAAAACATCTGGAGAACCAAAGAATGAGAACCAATAGTCTAATGAGACATTGCAATGGGTACTGAGAACTGTGTGAGGGTTTGTAAAAGAGGCACCATGATGTGGTGAGTTGACTGGAAAGGCATGTGGCGGCAGCTGATTGGCTGAGCCAGTCAGGAGCCAGAATTCCATTGCTGAGGCAAACGGTTTTAACTGCCACTTTCATCTCAGAGAGGGACGAAAATCAGCTGATTGAAAATGGTCAGGAAGGAAATGGCTGCCATACTCTCCGAAGCCTGATTATTTATGAGGCAAATGAGGCATATTTAAAGGGACTGTTTATTCCTATATTCTCTGTGTGAATTCAGAAAGACTTATATATGATGCTCTGTTTGAACTTTTGAACTAAAGATACTGTTACCTGTTGCACAAGCCTGAGTGACATTTCATTATGCTGCAGGATTTAGCTTGATTCAGAAACGGTGGTAAAGCTTCTATTTATTTACTTATTTATTTATATACTCGAGTGTAAGCCTAGTTTTTCAGCCCTTTTTTAGGGCTGAAAAAGCTCCCCTCGGCTTATACTTGAGTGAAGGTCCTGGCTGGCTTCTATTCAGGTCGGTGTATACTTGAGTATATAGGTATTTAGCGTTGGACAGTCTTGTCTTATTAAAGTCTTATTATAAAACTTAAATTACAGTTTTATATAAATATTCAAAAACATTTAACCTACTGATGCCTCAAATAATGCAATTTTATTAATATCTATTTTTATTTTTGAAATTGACCCATAGCTGCTGCATTTCCCACCCTCAGCTTATATTCGGGTCGGCTTATACTCGAGTATATATGGTATTTCTACAGACATCAACAAACTGTAGGTTACATCAAGAGTAGCTCTCAATGGAACCATTTCACTTGCTCTTAGTCTGAGGGATCCGTTTAGGGTACAAACAGAAATGAATGCGTATATCACAGATATGCTTAGTCCAGTGGTTCTCAACCTGTGGATCCCCAGGTGTTTTGGCCTACAACTCCCAGAAATCACAGCCAGTATACCAGCTGTTAGGATTTCTGGAAGTTTTGAAAACCAAAACATTTGGGGACCCACAGGTTGAGAACCACTGTGTTAGCCTAATCGTATATCTATAGTATGTGCTTTCATTTAAGAGTATTGTTAAGAATATTGAGAAGTGAGAGAAAAAATGAGCCAACTTCTAGGTAGAAAGGTCACCTAGTGAGAATAACTCTGCACCTCTGGTCTACTTGCAGTGCTTGCTGGCTTGTCACAAGAAATGTCTTGAGAATCTTCTCATCAACTGTGGCCACCAGAAACTGCCGGCACGGGCGTCACTGTTTGGGATTGACTTCATTCAAGTGCCACGAGATTTCTCAGAGGAGGTTCCATTCATTGTGGTGAAGTGTACCTCAGAGATTGAAGCTCGTGCTCTGGGAGTGCAGGTAACCCCTTCCATTCACAGACAAATCTACCACAGCGGTAGACTCCTTAGTTTGTGTATAAATCTGGCATCACTTAAACAGCATGACTGGATGTTTGCAATAGTCATTTAACTGTGTTGTCAACAGCTTTAATGGCCAGAATCACTGGGTTGCTGTGAGCTTTTCAGGCTCTGTTCCAGCAGCATTCTCTCCTCTGTGTAGTCTGACATGATGGTTGTCAGAGTGGTCCAGCATTTCTGTGTTCTCAAATAATATTCTGTGTCCAGGCTGTTTTATCAAGTGCTCTGCTATAGCTGACTTCAGGAAAAGGAGAACTCTAGCCAGCAACAACAGCCAGGCTACCTCTATGCAGACACCCTCACTGATTGACTTTGCAGCTTCCTGACTACTCAATGCTATTCAAGCTTGCTAACTGCAACATTCATACTTGCTTTACACAGACAAGGGTTCTTTCTCCCACCCTGGACATTCCAGATATATATACTCTCCACTTGCTTCACCTCCAACAGACCTCTGAAGATGCAGGCAAAATGTCAGGAGAGAATAATAATAACAATACTTTATTTATATTCTGCCTTATCTCCTCAAGGGACTCAGGGCAGTTTCCAATACAATAGAAAACATACAAGTTAAAAACATACAATTAGGTCATAATACCACATGAACATAAATGCATGCACGTAGATGCTACTGGAACATGGCCATACAGCCCAAAAAACTCACAGCAATCAAACCATTTAACTGATTGAAATTCTCTATTTCTGTGCAAGCTACATCAAATGCATTCCTAGTCATCATGAATTCTGCAAAGACAGACTTGGAAGGTATGGGTCAAACTGAATATCATTTTACAAACTGCAATGAAACCAGAACAAGCTTTCTTGGTCTTTTCCTTGTGCTAGCAGTCAGGAGAACAAATGCAAAAAAATAGGCACAAGCAATTAATTAGCACAATTTAGATGAGCCACAGAATTCAATAATTTTCTCTGATCTTTCATGCTTTGGGCCCTCAGCATTTTTTGCAGCACAGAATTTGAGGGCTGCTCCCTTACAATGTTGACAAAGAAGAAGAGGCAGCCAGTGGTGATATTCTGGTCACTGGAAATATTGCATTGATGATGATTACCTTCATCTTCAAGAAAATGAATACCTGCACTATGCGTTAATGGGGAAAGATGGTGTGTTTCTTAGTGTGGCTGCAGTCAGGTGTTTCAATGGAGGTATAAAAAAAGAGAATACAGAATATTAGTCCAAAATTATATTCCTTTAATGTTGTTTAATATAGCCTGTAGCCCTACATTTTTTGCTGAGGCCTCCACCTTCCAAACAGAGTTGTTTGACACACAGATTTCCCCAACTTGGCCAACTCGACCATACATTTTCTCCATTCCAAGTTCCTGCCATTCTCTACTATATCAGAGAGAAATTCTGTTTCTCATCTAATTAATATTACCCCATTCTTCAGTAAACTTCTCTTTGTGTCCTTGATACAGGGAATTTACCGTATTAGTGGATCCAAGGCTCGTGTGGAGAGATTATGCCAGGCCTTTGAGAATGGACGGGGTCTGGTGGAACTCTCAGATCATTCGCCTCATGACATCACTGGAGTCCTGAAACATTTCCTTAAGGAGGTAAGGGGAAGAGACATATATCTGTAGTAGAATTGTAGTTGAAAATAGTTTACCAAGAGTTAACATTAGGGGTATACAACCTGCAGTCCATGGGCTACATGCCCTCCCCCCAAAGGCCTTAAGAATGTGCCACTGAGATCTGTTGCTTCCACTGTTGGATCTTCTTCTCTCCTGAATTCCCAGAAAATTCTTACAGATTGCCCCCCCCCCCTCTGCTATTAGATGAAAGAAGAGATTAATCTGTATTAGGATCACAGGATGAGGAGATAAAGGCTCCCTAGAGTATCATATAGATTGCTCTTCCCTCCAGTCCATTTCTGCCAAAATAAAGTTAAACTTAATGGGTCCGTTGCGGATTGACTCTTTTCCCTGGGAAAGGAACCAAAAAAAGCCTCAGAGTGCATCTCATTTCTTCAAAGAAAAGTCCAAAAGAGAAAAGAAAAACTACTTCTTCCTAAGCGGCTCTGGCAACCTTAAAAAACAAGACTTCGTATCAGCACTAGATTAAATGAATGGTAACAGTTCTCTGGCAGACATTCAGGAAACAACACCCAGCAGGCTTGTAGATACTCCCAAAAATATGTATCATTTATTCCTTGAAGATAAATTCAAGGGCAATGCAACAGATCTGGCCATGGTAGTACACGCCTTAGTCACATCCAGACTAGACTACTGTAACACACTCTACATGGGGCTGCCCCAGAAGATCATTCAGAAATGATAGCTGGTACAAAGGTCAGTAGCAAGACTGCTTACAGGAGCAGGATAAAGGGAAAGAACTACCCCACTCCTGAAGCAGCTACACTGGCTACCAGTTTGTTTCCAGGTGCAATTCAAGGTGCTGGCTTTAGCCTATAAAATCCAAAACGTCTCGGACTTAGCCTACTTGAGGGACTGCATCTCCTCCTACCAACTCACACAAGCTCTGAGATCGTGAGAGGCCCTCGGTCCCACCACCGTCACAAGTACGATTGGTGGGAATGAGAGAGAGCGCCTTTTCGGTGGTGGTCCCGTGGCTCTGAATCCTTCTCCCCAAGGAGCTATGTTTGGCTCCATCATTATTGGCCTTTCACTCCCAGGTGAAAACCCTTTTATGGAATCAGGCCTTCTCAGATAACATATAATTGCAGATAGCTCAGCCAAACAAGACTCACATGGCCAAAGACTTGGAGCTCTGAGTCAGTTAATTTAATATTTAACTTATTGGACAACCTCAGTGGCCTGAGGTGTACGGTTTTTAAAGACAACGATATGTGATTATTTGGTTGTTTATGTATATTTCTGTAACTTGTGTGTTATGTAATGTGTGGATTTATTGTTTATATGATTGGGTGGGTGGATGGGTTGATGGGCTTTTGTATTATGTAGCTGTCTTTTTATTTTTGTATGTAACTTTGAGTTCCATCTGTGGGAGAAAAGTGGAACAAAAGCAAATAAATAAATAAATAAATAAATAAATGTAATAGTAGTAGTAGTAGTAGTAGTAGTAGTAATAATAATAATAATAATAATAATGTTTCTTATTCCTCCAGTTCTTTAGCCTCATCCCACAGATCCCTGCCACCTCCTTTTCAGTCCTTTTACTCCATCATGGCCAGTCATACCCATTCTCCTTTAATTCAGGAGATTCTGACTTTGTCTGAGGGTGGAACCCTCTTTCCTGCTTTGTCAGAGGGTACTAGAGCTAATCAAGCCTGAATTATTGCTAGAGGAAGACTAAACTGAGTCTGTCAGACTTTGGCCATATAATGATAACACATAATGTACTAGAAACGATCATAATTCTTGGTAAGGTACTAGGGAGTAGAAAAAGAGGAAGAGCATCATACAGATGGCTGGATGGACTCAATCCAGGAAGCACCGCTGTCCTGAGTCTGCACAACCTGAGCAGGGATGTTGAGGGCAGGATGACTTGGAGATGTCTCATTCATACTCATAAGTCAAAGTCAAGTTGATAGCAGTTAATAACAGTCCGTTTAAGTCCATTTCAATCCTCTCCTGACCTCAAGCAAGCACAGATTCCTTTGTTTGACTCACATGTGGCTCTTGGAGTCAAAAAGCTCACAAACACAGTATGCTTCCTCCAAAAACCTTGGAGGCAAAATTTTGTTCTTAGATCAGGACAAAAACAATGTAATAGTTAAAAGAAGGACTCACAGCGTAGCCATCTTCTATAGGCAAGCCTAGCTCTATCAGGTTTATAGGGTTGATGCACACAGAGTTAACTGGAGCCCACATTTGTAAATGTCTGGAAACAAAGTCCTATAAAGAACAGCTTACGGAGCCAGATACGTTTAGCTTGGAGAAGAGAAGACTGAGAGGTGACATGACAGCCATGTTTAAATATTTGAAATATTTAAAGGTGTCACACTGAGGAAAGGGCTAGTTTACTTTCTGCTGCCCTGGAGACCAGGTCATGGAGCAGTGGATTCAAATTGCAGGAAAAGAGTTTCTACCTAAATATTGGGAAGAACATCCTGACAGCAAGAGATGTTTGACAGTAGAATCAGTTAGAGTGTGGCAGAGTCTCCTTCTCTGGCTTTTTCTAAAGAGAGGCTGGATTGTATGTTCCTGCATGAACTGAAATACCTTTGTGGTCTCTTCTAATTCTTTGACTTTGTACTAGGAGTCCTGGTATTCTACTTCACCACGGAAATCCTTTGGGCAAGTTACACTTTCTCGGACACAGAGGAAGGCAGTGGCAAACCTCCTATGAAAAAATATTTCTAAGAAAATCGTAGAAGAGTCAATATAAAGGCAGATGGCAACAACAAACAAGAAAGCATTCATGTCTTTCTCAGGGGGGGGTATATGCACATACACTATGATCTCGGCCATCTCAGATGCCATCTCCCATTCTTAAAAGCTTGAGAACTTTTTGAAAGATGTTCTTTCCAATGAACCCTTTTCTGAAGTTCCACAGATGGTCCCCCAAAGAATGTGAATTACAGGAAAGCTGTCTGTCTGTTGGTCAGCCCCATAAGTTCTGACATGCTGAATCACACATTCTGAAGATAGGGACTGCTGTATTTAAACATCTTGTAGGTAGAATAAGCTAGTGGGAGCTGTATAATATTTACAACCAAGCAACTTTGTCCTCCATTCTTGTTCAACAGCTTACAAGCCCTGTGCTCCCATTCAAGCTTTATGATGCTTTCATCACTCTGTCAAGAAGTTTGCAAAGAACTGAAGACAGATCAGGGGATGATTCTGAGTCATCAGCTAATCCCATCAAAAGCACAAAGGACTTACTAAGCAAATTGCCCGCAACAAATTACAACACCTTACGGCACCTCATTGCTCACCTCTACAGGTAATGGGGGAGATTGCTATTAAATCCACAACTCTTGTCTTGTAGGAGGGCAGATCTGTTGAATCTGTTGGAATTGAGCCACTATAGAGAAGCTTTTAAGGACCAAAAAGTAGGTTGTATATTTAGCTGTATGCACAAGAAATAAAAATATTAGTTACATTCCTAAAAGCAGACCTGTCTTAATGTATATGTGAATTCCCAAATGTGGAGAATGAAAGTTTCAGTGCAATGCTTCTGGGAGTCACAAAAGAAGGAAAGGACTTTATATGTTTAATTAAATATTATATTCTCCCAAAAGCTCACACTGTCATCGCAAAACAAAATTTTCATTTCTTAACAGCAACATTTTTGCCCTGGAAGTCTTTATTTTGTGGCAGGCTAGAGAGTACCTCATGCACATACACAAGTTTATATACATTTAATACATTTTAATATGTATATTTTATAGAAATAAATTTTAATGTGTGTATTTGTGATATTTTTACAATGTTTATGTGTTTTATCCTGTAACCCGCCTCAAGCTAGAAGGACAGGTAGGTAAGAAATAAAATAATAATAATAATAATAATAATAATAATAATAATAATAATAATAAAACGAAACGAAACGAAATCCAGCATATCTATCTTGTTTGCTGTGTCATATAATAATAATAATAATAATAATAATAATAATAATAATAATAATAAGTACATACAGTAATGGATGTTCATATATATTCACACATATAGCCATACACATGTGCAATTATGTGTCCACATTCACCTCTATATGTGCTGTCATATATATGCACATAAACATGAAGGAGATCCATGCACACACTCATACATTCACACATGTGTTTATGTGGGGACACTTATTTGTCTAGTCTTGTGGTCTCCAGGTGTTTTGGCCTACAATTCCCAGAAATCCCAACCAGTTTACCAGCTATTAGGATTTCTGGGAGTTGAAGGCCAAAACATCTGGGGACCCACAGTTGAGAACCACTGGTCTAGTCACAGATAACAAGTCCCAACAAAAGTGTTTTCTTTGTGACTTGGTTTTTAGACCTGTTGCTGAGATTATTTGGGGCACTGATTCAGAAAATTGCATTCGATAGACTGCATCAGCACTAATTTCTTAGATATGGTTATCATGGTTTTCTATCAGTGAGTAGATAAGAGTGGTGTACAGCATATGCTCTGTATCTCAAAAATTAGAGCAGATAGGGGGAAAGTGGTACAATTTTTGGAATCAGCAGGTTAAATATACTCAGAATTAGATCTAACATTTAAGGCACCAAAATGTGTGCTGGCTACTGTAATGCATTGAACAGTGTTTGTGATGAAAGACCAGTTTTGCAACACCTTCCTTTTCCAATAAACCAAGAACAGCCTTTTAAAAGATTACATTAACAAGTTATTTGACTCCATTAAATAACAAGGTGAACAAGCCTACCAACCCCATTGAAAATGAAGCATAAACATCTCACATTCATAATGTCGAATCCAGCATTCAAAGCAAAGCAAATATTCAGTGAACATGACTCCCTTAATGTCACTTATTGTCTTTCCCAGAGTGGCTGAAAGAAATGAAGAGAACAAGATGTCTCCCAACAATCTAGGGATCATCTTTGGCCCAACACTAATCCGCCCTCCTTTTAGCAATGATGTTTCCATGTCATGTCTGGTGGACTCAGTCTATCAGTCCCAGCTGGTTGAGTTTCTCATCCTCAACTATGAAAGGATCTTTGGTATGGATGACTTGCCTTCGACAGGACTTTGTGAACGTGAAAACTCACTGAAAGAAGGAAATGCCAATGATACCCTTTCAAGCAGTGAAAGAGATCTTGATGTCTCTTTTGAGGTAAGAAGGAAGGACATAGGGAATTCCCAAATACATGGTCTTCGTCATTTGAGCAGTTACTGCCTTTTTTTAATTCCAGATATAGTCGTGTTCTGAAAGGGAAAAGTGGTATAGCAGGATTGTGAAAAAACAAGATTCTGTTGGAGCAGCTCAAGTCAAAGGGAATGTCAGACTACGGCAGGACAGCTTGGTATAGAGAGTTAGGGAAATGTCCATACTGTGTTAAAATCCTATGGAGCAAGGACTTCGCTCTAGTACAGTGATGTCAAACTTGCACCCCTTCCAGTGTTTTGTACTTCAGATCCCAGAATTCCTGGCCACTTGATAGGCTGGATAGGTCTTCTGCAAGATTGAGACTCAAACATCTGGAGGGCAATAAGTTTGATACTTCTGCTCTATTGATTTAGCAGCTATCTCTGTACCTTCTCAGCAGCAGCAATTAGCAAAGAAGCAGCCAATTTTGGTTAAGCAACAAGCTCTCAAGCCAACAACCAGAAGTCAGAGCTCTGGGAGCATAGCAGCTTATCTGCATACTTTTCCAGCAGCCTTTGCTTCTGAAGGCCCTGCGAGCAAAGAGGAAGCTGGGTTTAGAGAGGCTACAAGGTTTCAAACCAGTAAACCAGGAGGTGGAGTTTTGGGAGTATAGCAACCAACCTGTAGTATTTCCCAACAGCCTTTGTTGAAAACATAGCCAGGAACATATCTGGGGGATCTAAGGAACTTCAATTGGTTACGGGTAGTTTGGAGGTAAATGGCGAACTATTTCACATATAGAACTACTACGCTAAGCTGAGCCATAGTATTGCAGTGTTAGGATTGCTCATAGTCAAGGCTGATGGTACTAACTAGGCTATGTGGATCTTTTGTTGAATTCAGTATAGCTGAAGGATAAACCCCAGTAAAGGAATAATTTGCTTGAATCACACACACACTATGATTTGCTACTCTATAAATACAGGGACATGGGTTTTGTAATGGCAAGAGCATTCAAAATTGTCATCTACTGATTGAGCTATGGAATACAATAATTGAAATAAAATACTTTGTAAATGGTTGAGGAATCTGTTTTGAAAATGTCAGGAAATCATGTTGAGAATCTTAGATGGGCAAAAACATGAGTTTGATTTGTACCAAAAAATTAATGTGTTTTATGGGTACAAAAATGCTATTTTTGGTGCAGAAAAACTGCTTTTCTATTCAGAAAATTGTTTTTTTGCACAGAAATATTAATTTTAGCATACAATAGGTCATTTTCTACATTGGAATTGCCATTTTCAGCACCAAAAATGGATTTGTTTTTGTATAAATTAAGTCACAAACTGTTTTTATTTTTAATTATTTACACATTATTAGTGAGCTAGGGGATTTAAAAAAATATTTTTCAAACCTTTCTTTAAGTTAATTCAAATTTTGTCTTTTCCAAACCATATGAAAGAAGCCACACATTACAAAAGCAATATCAAGTAGGAATAATGGCTTTGAATTTTTGTGATCTATGTGAATGTTTCTATGGGGAACATTTTTATGAATCTAGTTTGGGTAATTTTTAATGCTAAGAGATTATTTATGCCACTTGGATTTTAAAAAATGAAATGAAATACATGCATACACACATCAGCCCTGAGTGCCATAAAAAACAGGATTAATTTTTATTCTTGTTTCCTTTGCTTTTAGTTTTCTTGTAGTGATCATACTTTCATAAAACCGCTAGGAAAGATAAATGCACTAATTCACAGGCATGGCTTTTTCCAACAGAAAAATTCTTCCAAGTCGTGTCTGGATGAAGAAGAAGATGTGGCTGAAGATTGTTCTAACACTGCGGACAGGCAGGGGAAAAACAAGGAGGAAACACACTGCTCTGAAAATAGAGACACCGTAGGTAATTTCTCCCTCTCTGTATAGAGCAGTGGTTCTCAACCTGTGGGTCCCCAGGTGTTTTGGCCTACAACTCCTAGAAATCCCAGCCAGTTTACCAGCTGTTAGGATTTCTGGGAGTTGAAGGCCAAAACATCTGGGGACCCACAGGTTGAGAACCACTTTTATAGACCAATCATTGAAGGAAAATGGTCTGCAATTATGGGGAGAATGTGTTGTATTGAGTAAGTTCAAAACAGCAGCTTACTGCATCTTGCCTACCCACCTGAAAACACAATGAACATCCTAGTACAGCTAAAACATCTTCTCTTTATAACCTTAGGCAATGCTATTGCTCTCTAGACACATGGAATAGATTTTCCACATTACATTCTTCTTCATTGTTATCCTTAACTAAAAATTTGTCTGATTGTTTCAGTTGGTGCATCAGTCCTTCCTTCTGGGTATTTAATATACATTAATGTTTTTAAAAAGTCCTTAAAATTAGGATTATATTGATTTTAGGTTTAACACTGCTTGTGTTCAGCAGTTCCTAATAGGAAGGAGAGAGGCAGAGATAAAATATTGATACTCTTCTTTTGCACGTAGGATGGTAGGTTCATGACAGCTCACATTCAGTGTATTCTACAAAAAAAAAACTACTAAAAAGCACAGGAAAACAGCAGGGGGAAAAACACTATGCTGCCACATTACCCTGGAAACACTGGAGTCTGTCTGATATCACAAACTAAGCTAAGGTCAACACTTAGAACTGATTGCAGAAATGGATCAGCTCTAGTAGAGCTATAAAAGAAAATGTATACACTCCCAAATACCGGGTCTTTAGAGGCTGTTAAAAATAAAAAGAACAATATGCAGGCTGAATACCCCTAACCCCAATGATCTCTACCCCTTTATCTAAGTTAGAGGAGCACCTGGTGGCACAATGGGTTAAACCCTTGTGCTGGCAGCACTGCTGACCGAAAGGTCGGCAATTCAAATCTGGGGAGCTCCTGTCTGTCAGCTCCAACTTCTCTTGCGGGAACATGAGAGAAGCCTCCCACAGGATGGTGAAACATCCAGGCGTCCCCTGGACAACATCCTTGCAGACAGCCAATTCTCTCACACCAGAAGCGACTTGGAGTTTCTCAAATCTCTCCTGACACACACACACACACACACACACACACACACACAAATCTAAGCTAGGCCTTCACAACCTGTGTCTGCCTAGGTGTTTGGGATTCCCAACTCCCAGAAGCCCTAGCCAGCTTGTCCAGTGATCAGGAATTTTGGAAGCTGAAGTCCAAAACACCTGGAGGGCTACCGGTTGTACAGGCTTGCTCTAAGTTATTGATCTAATGTTGAAGAGTAATGGTCCTAGTACAGAACCTCTGAGAAACTACTTGAGCCCTCCAACTAATTGCGGATCAATCTGACAGAGTTATCATCTATTTCACATTTTGCTAATCAAAACATTATGGGAGACCCTGATAAATGCTTTGATGAAACCCAGAGAAATGACATCCACGTCATTCCTGCAAAACCATTACCTTCCTCGAAGTCTGAGAGAGAGTGACTTGCACAAGGTAACCCAGTGAGTTTCAATGGCTGAGCAGGGATTTGAATCCTTGCCAGCAGAGTCCAAGTTCAGCATCCAGACCACTACACCATGATGGCCCATAATGGCTCAGTCTTCAGTAGCTAACCAGTTTCACTTCTCTTGTCATTCTTAGAGAGAGAGAAATCTTTGCTCCCTAGAAATATAGATTCTTAAAGGGAAAAAAGTGTGGGAAAGGATGGTGGGCTGAGTCCTATACTATTTAAAAGATGAATACCTGTCTGGGAAATACCAAGAGAAGGAGCGAAACCTTTTTTTGCCACTCTTTGACAAATACAGTAGAGTCTCATTTATCCAACATAAATTGGCCGGCAGAACATTGGATAAGCAAAAATGTTGGATAATAAGGAGGGATTAAGGAAAACCCTATTAAATGTCAATTACGTTATGATTTTACAAATTAAGCACCAAAGCATCATGTGTTACAAGTCTGCCACTTGTTTGGGAGTGTGGCTGCACTTGTGTTGTTGTTGGGCGTGTTGGCTTGCTGTGCATTGCTGCCCAGAGAAACAGTTGTGGATCTAGGCAGGAGGTAGGCTGCAATGGATAATACAGAATGTTGGATAAGTGAGACTCTACTGTATAGCCTTTCTTCTTTTTTTAGGTAGGCAGCATAATAAATTAAATGCAGTGTCTCATTCTCCAATTCTCTCTGTTTCTTCTTCCCATTCACTCAGAGGTAAACAGCAGAGACAGCACTGAACCAAAGGATTCTCTTCTTGACCCAGATCCTGAGATTGGCCCGCAGTCCAGGGGCCGCTTCAGCCGGGTGCCTGTGAAACATCCTCGTGCCATCATCCCCAAGGCAGCCACCTTGCCCCTGCCCACCGCTTCCCTCTCTAGCTCAGAAGCAGGAGGGGCAAGCAGACGCAGTGCCTCACCTGACCCCCGTGGGAAATGCAAGCGCTTTGAGATCACCCCAGAGACTGCCAGGATCGTCTCCAAGCTCCAGCCTCTTCGGAGTAGTCCAGACTGCTATCCAGCTGAGCTGGGGAACTCACTGCAAGGCAAGCTGGGGGATTCACTTGTAGGAAGCCAGGCTGAATTTTGAGTAGTGAGTCCTTCCATTTTTGGAAGCAAACTGTGGACTAGAGAGATAGAAACATCCCAATTCCTGGAGACAGTTTGGAATAGCAAGCTCATCATTCTGCAAAAACAGGATACAGGAGTCCACATCTCTCTACGGGCCAGACAATTACACTTGCAAATTTGAGGAGAATTAGCCCCGGGTGCATCTTGCATGTCTTCCAAGAGAGAAGGCAGAACAATTCTTCCTCCAGGTTTAACTGCTGCATGTCGGCTGGCTGAATTTGCAGAGCTATCCCTAATGAAGTGAATGAACCAGTGTTGAAATGGTGGGACCCTATAAACTCCAAACCCAATGATCCAGGTTGATGCTTCTGGGACTCTCTTTCCAAGGGACTGATGAGGT
The DNA here is from genome assembly GCF_035594765.1 of Anolis carolinensis. Classification (NCBI taxonomy): domain Eukaryota; kingdom Metazoa; phylum Chordata; class Lepidosauria; order Squamata; family Anolidae; genus Anolis; species Anolis carolinensis. The sequence goes on from NC_085842.1 coordinate 167,562,834, forward strand.
AGCTCAGCACTCCTGTTAGGATGGAAGATTGCTGATGGGAAAGGAACAGAAATCACATAAAAGGGGTGATGTGCCAATGATGCTGTTAGCAAGATATGACTATTTTTTCTAAGACCTATGTTGATACAAGACATTCGAGGTGGGGTGGGGCTGCTGGGATCAGGGAGTTAACTATTCATGTAGGACATGATGATTCATATGCATTTTTCAAGCTGGGCTTGGTGTGTTTAGAAAGGATGGTGTGGCTGTGTTGCTGGGAGTACACAAACTTGATTGTATGTATCCTGCATTTAGAAATATCAATTGACTTTATCACACGAGGCTGTTTAATTGCAGTTACAACAGGATAGTAGCATGTTTGGCATGTTCTTATCAGATTATGTTGTGCCTCTCCTGTTGCTCTTTGCATTTCAATCAATAGTGGAGCATCAGTTTTCACTGATGGGGCAAACCCATCAATAACTCCCAATATCCCGCATTTTCCAATACCATCCCTTCTGCTACAGTTGTGATATTCCAACAGTCACATGGCATGAGTGGACATGATTCTCCTCCTCTTCCCCTCTTCTTCTCACTATTCCCAAGCAGGGTAAGATTGCTTTTCCTATTTTATAATTTAAAAAAAACTTATAATCAGTAATTGCACAATTGCAGAAAAAAAAATTAAAATTGAAAGTTGCATATGCACTGGTAGGGTTCACAGGGGCAGGAAGATAGGGCATCCAGGGGCAGGTGACAAACATTGCGAAAGGAACACCATAGCATGATCACAGAAGGGTGTGATAGTGATTGTTTCATTATGCTTCTGATTGCTTCAAGAAAACAATTGCTGTGATACATCAGGCTTGTGTGATAAAGTCAAATGTGTCAAGAAAGGTGGATCCTTTGCATTGTATATTCTGTGCAAAACAAACATATTTTCAGATCTCTTTTCCTTTTCTGAACTTGTTGTTATTGTCCATCATTTGTTCTACTCAGGCTATTCACTATGAAAAAATAAGCTTTAGATACAAATCCAACCCCACTTGAATCCCTGAAAGTCTTATTACCATACTTTTGGGGCATTGTGAATTTTAATAATGTTGTCAAAGGCTTTTATGGCCGGAATCACTGGGATGCTGTGAGTTTTCAAGGCTGCATGGTCATGTTCCTGAAGCATTGGCAGGCATCCTCAGAGGTTGTAAGGTCTGCTCACAACCTCTGAGGATACCTGCCATAGATGTGGGTGAAACGTCAGAAGAAAATGCTTCTGGAACATGGCCATACACAGCAACTCGCAGCAACCCAGATTTTAACAGTTCTTAACAGTCACTTTTAGACAAATATAGCAACTGTGACAATTAGAAGAAAAAATTATGGAGAAAGGCAAGCGAACAATCTTGTAAGAAAGTTAAATACTATATCTTCAACCAGAAATTTTTTTCTTTTTGTGAGGGTGGTGGTGTGGAGGGAGGAAGGAATCTATTCTTGCATGAAATTGCAAACTGCACACAATACTGATGAATAGCAGTTCCCTGCTAAAACTTCTTTCTGTTGTGACTTGGGAGGAAATTGTCCCTGGGCAAAGATGAAAGGAAACAGTTTGGGAAAATGCCTGGCTTCAGAGTCAAATCAAGATGCGACGGCACTGCTAAGATGTTACAATGTCTGGATGTGCTAATTTATTTGGAGGCTGTGCATTCAGCTTTTGCTCTTTCAAATGCAATGAATAGGAAGTATATGTATGGATACTACTTTGATCTAGGAAATGACATCTAACACATTTTTATGTTTTGTGTGCATCAATTTCACTGTGTGCTGGTGGTACCCTTGGAAATGTACATTTTCTCTGTCTTTTTTCAGCCAGCCATGGCTTCTCCCACCACTCCCCTCTGGTCTTATCATTCTCCTCCCTTAATCTGTGATGCAGCATTTAGTGAGTCATGCTCAAGTTAAGGACTCTGGTGAACAGATCTCATAAAGGGGCAGATTGATGGAATCATGGATTATTTCAAGAGGAGATTTAAAGATATGGAATGGGCACAAAGCACAAATTCCATTGGGTAAATACCACCTGCCACAGATAAGCCTGCCTTGGAGTTATACCTGGAATGGGGAGTAAGGGGGTCTCACCCCCTGCCCCAGGAGCCCTCGGTGGCCTAGGGGATAAAAGCCTTGTGACTTGAAGGTTGGGTTGCTGACCTGAAGGCTGCCAGGTTCGAATCCCACCCGGGGAGAGCGCGGATGAGCTCCCTCTATCAGCTCCAGCTCCATGCAGGGACATGAGAGAAGCCTCCCACAAGGATGGTAAAACATCAAAAACATCTGGGCGTCCCCTGGGCAACGTCCTTGCAGACGGCCAATTCTCTCACTCCAGAAGCAACTCAGGTTGCTCATGACATGAAAAAAAAAAAACCATGCCCCAGACTAGGTTGCAATGGGGTTGAGCACCTGAAATGACCTTGTAACAACATGGGGCCATTAAATGCTGCAGAATTCAGAGAGGCGCGAATGGAGGGCTTAAGGGAGAAACATGCCAAGAAGGCATTTCAAGCCACCTCTGACCAGGGCCACCTTCCACCTGGAAACCGATGCCCTCACTGTGGAAGAATATGTGGGTCAAGGATAGGGCCCCACAGCCACCTACCTAGCACCAGGACACTACACCTGGAAGATGATCACACTCGGACAATGAGGGATTGCCTAAGTGAAAGCGATTACATGTTCAATTGCTAACAAATAATATGACAGCTGTTGTCATTGAGTCTTTCCAAGAAAATATCCTGCACATTCTTACTTCAGTATAAGCTCCATTGAAGACATGGAGGGAATTTTCTGTGTATACACTGTGCTTGTCAGACTCTTCATGTTTACAGATGCATGAATGGTACCAGATGGGAATAGTCACTTGCCTTCCTCCTGCAAATAAATAAAATTAATAACAATGCCCACACCCCAGTTTTGAAAATAATTATGGCTCCCTACCCCAATGGTTGGCAGTCCACTTCTGGTTTTGAAAGACAGGCATTACCAAAAGGTAGGTTAAGTGCTCCTGGAAGCTCCCAGGAGACAATGTGCATCCTGTTTTTCGTTTCTTTCCTGACCATAGAAAGAGTGATTAGGATGGGCAAGTCATGAATTGTAATAACAGTATCTTGGGGCCAAACATGAGCATCGTGCTGCCATCTCCCCATCCCTACTTTATGAACACCTACTAAGAGTTGCAATATCTTATATGCTTCCATGTACTAAGGGACATTTGTGCTTTCATAATGTAAAGAGGCTCCTGCTACATATTTCCTAAACAGAAATGCTGTCAGGGTGGAAAATCCAGTCTAAGTGAAGTAGCTCTCACTCAAATGTTGATGGAAATATTATAGATTATTCTGATACAGTCTTCTGACTGTTGGAGGATATGGCATCTCATTGCATGTCATAAGTCGACAAGTAATAAATACTATGGCATTGGTGAATTCCTCAGTATCTTGGCCAACAACATGGTTTCCATAATTTATTGTTTGGCCACCATATACATGCCTCTCGGGGCTATAGAGGAGCCTTCTCAGACCTGACATTATGCAGATGTGTTACACCTCAACTCCCATCATTGCAGTCAACATGGCTGTACTTACTTGGGAGGATGGATCTTGTAGTCTAACACATCTGGAGAGCATCAGGTTGGGGAATATGGCTGAAGAATCCATTCTTGAACGGGAACTGGTGCAGATTCAGAGGACTTTTGAAAATGAAGGGGAGGGTACATCCAAGTATTTTCCTTTCTTCCAGAATCTCCCTAACCATCTCCACATTCCACACTCATTGGCTCCTTGTCAAGGCAAAAGATCAGTAGAAATTCCTTCCAAGAGCAATGGTACAATAAATGAATTTACAGAAAGAATCAGGGGTAGAGGAAGCCCAGTGAACTCAGCCTTTTGTCCCCGATCCCTCTAACAGAAGAACATGTGTTTAATATTGATATTTTGCTTACGATTAAATTATGATTTTGTCACTTGGTTTCCTGCTTGAAGTTATTGAATTGCCTATAATTTACTATAGTTCAACCTCACCAACAGGGCAAATTAGTTTTTTGCCACAGGTGACAGGCTCAGTTCTTGGTACTCTTATTTCTTTCACTTCTGGCCTGGTCATGTTCCCTGCTCTCAAAGAAGGAGGGCTTAGCACAGGACTGGGGATCACCTTGCTCTCCAGAAGTCATTCAACTGCAGATCCAAGAATCCCTCACTATTGTCCAAGGCTGGGGGAAGTTGCAATCCAGCAAGCTTTTGAAGGCTACACAGTTCTCATCTCTGAATTAGTATGGGCGTGGTAGTGTAAGGAAAGTCACTTAGTGGTTCTCAATCATTTTACAAAACATTTCAATTGCCAGACAGATTAGGATCATGCTTTGTTTACTATACTATACTATACTATACTATACTATACTATACTATACTATACTATACTATACTATACCTTTCTCCCAAAACTGACATCCAAGGCAACCAATTATCTTTATACCTAAATCATTATCCAGCACTCTTTTTTCAGACATGTAAGTGTACACATATCCTAGAGATGGCAAACATATGGTCTTCCAAATGTTGGTGATTACTGTTCTGCCTAATATTTTGGCGAAGCAATGTGAGCATAATGAAAGTAGAATATAAAAATATTTGGAGGGTCTACCTTAGTCTCAAAATGGCTTTGTCCACTTATAGAAGTGGTAGGATCCAAGCAGCATAAGCAGTGTTTCTCTCCCTTAGAATAACTTGCACTGAGAATTTTAGTGACATGGGAAGAAAATCTGTCCTGGAGTCTTGGCGTATGTGGAAAGGGGGGGGGGGGGGGAAACAAGAGTGCTTTGAATGTTTTTCTGTCATTTTATTTAACCTCCCAGCAGGAGAAGTCTACTGATGGGAATGTCAAATGCCAAAAGTATTATATTTCTCAAACTATGTGGAGAAATTGCAGAAAAGCAGATAAGTAAACGATAATACTTATTGGGCTCTCAGCAGAATGTTACAAACTACAGTACATCCCAGGGGGCCTCCCCGTAATGGTGTCAAGAAGGAGAAGATGCTGTTTGGGCCTTCTTTGACTCTAAGACAAAACAAAGACTTTCACCCCACAGCCATGCAGAGCCAGAATCAAGGGCATTGAAGAAACAGACAGGAAATAGGACCATGTGGGGGTCTCCTGAAGGGTGTTTGGATACCAAAAGAAAGCAAAATGCACTTGGAAAAAACCTGAAATAAATGCTCTCACCCTTCGTGGGGCTTAAATGTCTTACAGGCTTCAGAACCTGTCAGCTTTTTGAATTTAAGCAAAGTCAGTCCTAGTTAGTACCTGGACAGGAGACAGACAATGAATACCAGGTGCTGTAAGCTATATTGCGGAGAAAGGAACTGGCAAAACCACCTTGACAGGCATCTTGAAGGCACGCACACATGCTTCATTTAATAGCCAGTTGACAAGTAAGTGTCTCTGTAGCAAACAACAGCCCAGGAAAGGTGGAACATAGCTCTTTGGTTTGTACTGAAGTATCAGTACAATGAGGGTTGGAATAGTTAGACTTCACCTGCCCCGAGGCTTAGTTGTTCATTTGTAAAAGGTTGACCCTAAAACTTTATGTTGTCTGAGGCACAGGATAAGCGAAATCTGCAAAAACCCCCCCAACACACACACACACACAACAGCAGGTGACTTTCATGTCAGAGAGGTGGTGAATCTTGAATGCAGACTGAGATCATGACACCAGGGGATTGAGAAGGCATCTTGTACATTTACAGCTTACTCTGCCACCTGTCCAGGCAATTGCTTGTATTGCCAGATTCTTTATACCTTTCTTAAATGAGGTATCTAGATCTGATTTCTGTACTCCAGATAAGATATCACTAGTGCAGAATATATTGGAACTATTACTTCTTTTTGGAGTCAATATAATGTAGTGGTCTGAGAGCTGGACTAGGCCACTGGAGACCTGGGATTGAATCCCCACTTGCCCACAGGAACCCCCGGGTGACTTTCAGCAAGTCATGGCTTCAGAGGAAGGCAAAAGCAAACATCTTCTGAAGAAATCTTGCCAAGAAATTCCTGTAATAGGTTTGCCTTAGGATCGCCGTAAGTCAGAAACGATCTGAATGCACACAACAATTTATTCTCTAGTATTGGAAACTCCCGTTCTAATGTCTTATGCTATTTTTGGAAAAAGAAAGATCAGATGTTGCCATTCATTTTATAGTCATTCATTTATTACCCTGTAATTTGCAATAATGTTTAGTTTTGTTGAAACCGAGGAACTCCCCACCCCCCACCTCCCACCCCGGATATCCTGTAGGTGTCAGCAAGGGAGCCTGCAATGACCTTTTACCTAGTTTCAGGTGAGTTTTCAATGAATGCATCAGAGATTGTACAAGCAGTATATATGCACCCCACACATCAGGACATGTTTCAACATTTAATTTAGGGAAAACCCTGGGAGACACATAATGACCTTAGGAAGAGTCATAGGGGTTTCTCCCTTAGATTTAATCTCATTTTATTCTTGGGAATGTTTCCTCATCCCAATTGTCAGATCAGACCCCCTTCCTGGGGACCCCATTCAAAGTGGGCCAACACCTTCAGCACCCATTCTATGGTCAGTTAAAACCCACTGTCCCATTCTGACAGGAGCAGAGCCATCAAGACCCATTATCTCCAGTCCAGCCACGTTCCTTTCCTCCTGCACCCCCTTCCGAGGCAGGCCAAGAAGAGTCGCTAGAATTCAAATCCAGAAAATGACATATTTTTAAAAATTCCCGCCACACCTGGAGCCAACAGCAGCGATGATGGATGGCACTTCATTGCCTATCAGAGAGTGGATCCTAGCTGGCACTGACTTAGACCAATCAACAACCAGCATGGCAGAGTGCCTTTGTTTCAAATAGCTGTACATAAATCTGTATGTTTGTAATTGTACTTATGTGACTTTTAGAGTGCACAGATATTTCCACACACATATATAAACCTTCCTTGCTTAGTTTCTCCATACCTCACAACCTCTGAGGATGCCTGCCATAGATGTGGGCGAAACGTCAGGAGAGAATACTTCTGGAACATGGCCATACAGCCCGGAAAACATACAACAACCACTCTACAACAATAGCTATTCTTAATGCTAAAGAATAAAAATCTAATGCTTTACCTTTTCAAATCAACATTAATGATTATGTGCTAGATTAAATAATGTTCCAAGGTCTGAGAAAGAGATGTAGGTGAATCCAACTCACACAACCAGGCTTCATGTGGCCTTGTGTGCATGTAGAAAGGAATGTGTATGTAAAATCAGAACAATAAGAACTCAAAAGTTCGAGTACCTCCAAAGGCCCCCCCCCCCCATTTTCTGGACAAGCTAAATAGGGATCGTATCTGGTTTTCATTCCACTCCTCCATACTCAGGTTCCCTTTCAGGTTTGAGGCTTCTAAAAAAGAAGTTTAGTTTATTCAGTTATTTCGAAGACATGCACCCCACCTATGCTAAAGTACACTTTTGGCCTTTCTTTTAAATGGCAGACATATTTTTTCACTTCCATATATTATACCTTGAAGCAAAATAAAGTCATATTATAGGAAAGTCTACTCTCCAGAGTATCCTTTATTTACCCCTTATACTATTACCTCAGAGGTGATGAGAATGCTACTAAATTTGGGGGGGGGGGGAGATACATATATGGGGAACCATGACATTTATCAGACTGCAAATGCAGTCCAGACCATAAGGCACAATCTCCTATGCAGGATGAACTGAAATGGATTTCTGACTTATAACATTTTAGATTTCTTTTTAACTTTTAATCATCCAAGACATGCCGAGACCCCCTGCTTTTCATGGGGAAGCTGTTCTAATTTGGTTTTAATCATTCCTTTCCCATCCCTGAGCTTCAATGGTATTATGTTTGTGGCCAGAACGCCAGCACTGCCAGCCTCACACATGAGGAAGCAGGCGCCTTTCAATATTTGGATTCGTGTTTGGGGCTGTCGGCCTCCTCCCCAGCCTTGCTGTGCGCTTCCAGGGATCCGTTTCACATAAATATCCACTCTTGAGCTCCCCCTGAATCAAACTTGGCTGGGAAAGAAGAAAGGTCATCCAGCTTGTACCTCGGCAGCAGTGATGTGCAGAATGCCAATTTTCAACCGCCTTTTAAAAAGATTGTCATTGCCATGTCGTTTCGGAAGCTGCTGTGCCTTGGAAAAAAAGTAACCATTACTTAATGGATGTAATTGGGGCTTATGAAAGGCATCCTAGAAAAATTAACTCCCACAAGACCACAATATCAGTAGATGTATTTATTCTCAAAGAACTTGGTTTTCCTTCCTAGGGATGGCTGCTTCAGAGACAGCTTCTCCATTTTAGCCTATGCATCATTATATCTTTAGAACTTATCACTAAAAGACTTTGGAACGACCTTCTGAAAGAGCTCCGATAGCTAAATCAGCTGTTGGAATTAAAATACCATCTAAAGACCTATCTCTTTAGGCAGGCTTACACAGCTAGTTTTAAGCATGAATTTTAAAATTGTGTCTTGTGTTTAATCTATGTTCTGTGTATTTTAATATGTATCTTATAGAAATATGTTTTAATATGTATCTTTCATAAAAAATATATAGGAGTCCCCAATGGCGCAGTGGGTTAAACCCTTGTGCCGGCATGCCTGATGACGTGAAGGTTGGGTTGCTGACCTGAAGGTTGCCGGTTCGAATCCGACCCGGGGAGAGGGCAGATGAGCTCACTCTGTCAGCTCCAGCTTCATGCAGGGGCATGAGAGAAGCCTCCCACAAGGATGGTAAATACATCAAAATGTCTGGGCATCCCCTGAGCAACGTCCTTGCAAATGGCCAATTCTCTCACACCAGAAGCGACTTGCAGTTTCTCAAGCTGCTCCTGACAGGAAAAAAAAGAAATATATACATTTATACAATTTTTACGTTTTATGTGTTTTAATTATGTTGTAACCTTCCTCGAGCCATGAGGAGGGGCGAGTAACAAATAAAATTATTATTATTATTATTGATACAACGACATAGTATGACACAGCAAACAAGATAGATATGCTGGATTCCCAAGCGTTTAGGACTGTGTGATGTATTTTCGGATGATGCGCGCAGATCCCAGTAAGGTGGCCTTTTGCAGTTGACAGATCATAATTTTGTCAATGTTTATTGTTTCCAACTACCGGCTGAGATCTTTTGGCATGGTACCCAGTGTGCCAATTACCACCGGGACCACCTGTACTGGTTTGTGCCAGAGGCCTTGCAGTTCTGTCTTGAGGTCCTGATAGCGGCTGAGTTTTTCCTGTTGTTCCTGTCAATCAGACGGTCATCTGGTATGGCGACATCAATAATCGAAACCTTTTTCTTTTCCATGACTATGAGGTCTGGTGTGTTGTGTTCCAGAACTTTGTCAGTCTGGATTTAAAAATCCCACAGTATCTTTGCATGTTCATTTTCCATTACCTTTGTTGTTGTTGTTGTTGTTGTTGTTGTTGTTGTTGTTGTTAAAAAGGAGGTCAGGATTCAAATTCCTTTTGAAGTAATGCTCACTACCCACTGAGATCAGGCAAGCTCCCACTCTGTTAGCTTTTAGGAAAGACTTGAAAACATGGCTCTTCCGCTGTGCTTTCGGTGAGTAATTTCTGTTATATATTTCTGTATTGCTCCCCCCTTAACATCTACCCTCTAGATTGCCCCACTATCATGTGCCCCTGTCCGCAGTGGAGTACTCCTCTGTTCCTCTCACTCCGAATTTTATCCTTGTGTCCATGCGGCCTGCCCTGTTTTTACTGTTTTTTGATTTGATTTTATTTTTTTTGATTTAATGTTTATTATAATCTATTGTATTGCTTTTAATTTATGCTATGGTATGCTGTTTTATATTCTATTATGTTGTATTGCTCTGGGCGTGGCCCCATGTTAGCCGCCCCGAGTCCCCGTTGGGGAGATGGTGGCGGGGTATAAATAAAGTTTTATTATTATTATTATTATTATTATTATTATTATTATTATTATTTCTGCTCTGACAATCCCTTTCCATTTTCCTATATATAATGGCTATACTAAACATGTTGGATTAACCTGGTACCTATTTGGAAAGATTTTTCTAACACTATCTAAGACTACTATCTTTTCGAACACTATCTAAGATGGTCTTTCTTGTGTGTTTTCCATCAAGACATAACACAATGACAAGCAGTTAAGTGATACCAGGCTCAATCGAGACTTGCTGAAACTTTATTATGTCATGAGTTTCCACACCCCACATCAGAGTTGTAGTCCACAATAAAATCAGTCAACTTAAAATATCACAAGACTGCAACTTGTTTTTGCTGCTATAGACTTAACATAATTACCTCTAATTATGCCTACATTTGGCATAGAAAAAAAGATAGAGAAAAATTTTAGAAACGATTTTATTTGGTCAGCATTAATAAGAATCTGGGAAAAATATAAAGAAAAATTATATGCGAAAATGCCCCTTTGGATTTCACTACTAGAAGCATGCCGTAGCAGAGAAATGGGCAGAGAAGCTTGGCCAACATATAGAGATATTCTGACAAAAAAAATGGGAATGATGTACTTAAAAGCCAAGAAGAAATGTCGCAACTTTAGAAATGCCTCACGGTTTCCTATACATACAAATGAAAGAATATTTTAACAAAGACAAAAAGGTAGGCTTTGCCAATAAAAACTCATTTTGGGATATAGTAATGCAAACAGAAAAGAAAGATATAACGAAAATTTATTTTAAAAAACCAATTAGAATGGTCGATGGATACAGAATTAATAAAAGACTGTATGGTCAAATGGGCAGAAAACATTGGGAAACCAATAAGACTAGAAGAATGGGAAAATATATGGTCTTCCAAAATAAACTACACCTATGCAGCAGATCTAAAAGAAAATTGGTTTAAAATGTTTTATAGGTGGCACATCACCCCGCAAAAATTGGCCAAATTTTATAAAAAATACTTCAAATAAGTGTTGGAAATGTGGAAAATATGAGGGTACGTTCTTTCATTGTTGGTGGACTTGCGAAAAAGCCAAGATATTATGGAAAGAGATTCAACAAAGGATACAAAAAATCCTGCAAATAAAGATTGAGCTTGGGCCTAAAGTCTTTTTATTATGAATGTTGGACATACAAAAGGAAAAAAATAAGGAAAAATTGTTCTTTTATATGGTGACAGCAGCCAGATTAACCTATGCCAAACAGTGGAAGGAAAAGGACATACTGGAAATCAATAGATGGTTGACCAAGATTATGAACATGGACAGACTTACATATTTACTAAAAACTAATCAAGGTATACCAAGAAAGCAAACAGATTGGCAACCAGTAAAATAATTTTTAAACAAGGAAGAAATTAAAATCATATTCCAAATTCCTACACCACTAACATCTGATCAGAAAACACATCTTGTGGAGGACCACAGTTACTAAGATACCGCTCAGTGGGCCACCCTCGATCAATGCACGCCGGATAGCCCTGACAGGGGCGATGTATCACCACATTCACACTTACACAATCATGCAGATGCTCCATCCCCAATCATTGACCATGAACAACAGGAACACCCTTGGGAGAGTGATGGGCTCTTGGACACATCTCAGTGGATTGTCATTGATGAATGCACTGGGGTTGTCGAGGAGGAGGACAACACTTTACACCTGCACAACTCATTTCAACAGGAACATTTTCCAGGGGACCTACACACTATCTTGCACAAAAGGGGCCCTGTTAATCCTCAAAGTAAACAGGTCTTGGTAGTAGGTGACTCCCTTCTCAGAGGAACGGAAGCCATCATTTCCAGACCAGATGGGATGGCACAAGAAATATGCTGCCTCCTGGGGGCAAAAATACACCATATCACTCAGAGGCTCACCAGGCTCCTAAAGCCCCATCACCCTCCCCCCACCTTATGTTGATTCATGTAGGAACCAATGATACGGCTAGACATACCTTTCAAAAGATCACAAACGATTTTTGAGCTCTCGGAACAAAGCTAAAACTGTGTACTGCACATGTGATCTTTTCATCCCTCCTCCCTGTTGTAGGACACGGCTCTACAAGGGCCAGAAAAATAGTACAGGTCAATAACTGGCTCAGAACATGGTGTCAGGAGAAGCGTTTTGGCTTCCTCGACCATGGCTTATTCTTCCAGGAGGATGGCCTACTGGCAAGTGATAGGGTGCATCTCACACAAGTAGGAAAACACCTTTTTGCACACAGACTCACAAACCTCATCAGGCGCACTTTAAACTAGATCCACTGGGGGAGGGGAACAACAGTCTTGCAAACAGTATTTTACCCACAACCACCGCGAGCAGGGCCTCATCAGATGAGGCCCTGTTCGCGTCTCGTCAGCCTCACAGGTGCGGCTGGCGGGGATGAGAGACAGTGTCTTTTCAGTAGTGGCTCCCCGCCTATGAAACGCCCTCCCCAGTGAAGTCAGGCAGGCTCCCTCCCTCCTATCCTTCTGTAGGAAGGTTAAAACTTGGTTGTGGGGCCAGGCTTTCGAATAACAGCGTTAATTATTATTATGTACACTGGAACTCAATCAACAGACCCAATCTTTTGAACTGAACATGCCTATCTATATTTTATAATGTGTTTTATAAATACTGATGTAAGTTAATAACAATTTTTTAACTGATTTATAGTGCACTGTACAACTTTTATATATGTTTTTGTAAGCCACCCTGAGTCCCCTGTTGGGTGAGAAGGGCGGGATATAAATATAGCAATAAATAAATAAACCGCCCAAAGGCTAAATTGAGGGCTGCACAAACACAGCAAGGACCAGTAACCGAGAGCGTAATAATCCCAAATAAACAACTCGGGGGAAGGTCACAGGGGCTTACATGTCTTTACACTAATGCACAGAGCATGGGGAATAAACAAGACGAACTCCAACTTTTAGCATAACACCACACTTACGATGTCATAGGGATCACTGAAACCTGGCGGGATGACTCCCATCACTGGAATGTAGCCATTGAGGGCTATAACATCTTTCACAGAAATAGAACAAAGGGGAGAGGAGGGGGCGTAGCTTTATATGTCAAAAACAGTTATCTTGCAGAAGAAATGCAAGACTGCAATCCGGGAAACCAGTTTGAAAGCATCTGAGTAAGAATCAAGGGAACCGGGACTCAAAAAGATCTTGTCGTGAGTGTCTACTACAGACCTCGAAGCCAGAATGAAGGACTTGATGAAGCCTTCTGTCAACAGTTGACCAAACAGGCACAAAGAAGAAATATAGTAGATATGGGCGAATATCTGCTGGAAAACAAACTCGGCCAAGAGTACAAAGTCCAACAAATTCCTCGCTTGCCTTGCAGACAATTTTATGGTCCAGAAGGTAGAAGAGGCAACAAGGGGATCTGCTACTCTTGATCTCATCTTAGCAAATGTGGAAGACTTGATTAATACAGTTGAAGTGGTGGGATCCTTAGGGGCAAGTGACCATGTGCTCCTGCAGTTCGCCATACAAAGGAAGGCTGAACTAAGACAAGTCAAACACGCATTCTGGACTTTAAAAGAGCTGACTTCCAAAATATGAAGGAAATACTGAGCGGCATTCCATGGACGCCGATATTAAAAGACAAGGGAGTTAAGGATGGATGGGAATTTTTCAAAAGTGAAATACTCAAGGCGCAAATGCAAACAGTGCCAACAAAGAAAAAAAAATAAGACAAGTGAGAAGAAGCCAGAATGGATGTCCAAAGAACTTCTTACCGGGCTAAGACTCAAAAGAGACATGTACAAGAAGTGGAAAAGGGGAGAAATCACCAAAGAAGAATTCAAATGAATAGCCAACTCCTGTAGGGAAAAGGTTCACAAGGCTAAAGCGCAAAACGAGCTCAGGCTTGCCAGGATTTTTTTTCTTTTCTTTTTTCTTCTTCTCTTTTCTTCTCTTTTTCCTATCCATTTTCCTACTTTCTATATGAAACTTGTTCTCACTCTTTCATTGTATATAGTATGGAAAATCTGAATAAAGATAATTTTTTAAAAACATAATTACCTCTAAGGGAAGAGTTTTTACAGTATATAATGAAAGCCAAAGGTCTATCGAATGGAAGAGTAAAAAGTGAAGAGGGATTAAATACAGAGGTATGTGAATATTTCCTTCTTGTGTTCTAAGATTCCTTTCTCAGACTTGGACAAACTAATCCTAAATAATTTTTAATGACCAAATCATACCATCCAACCTTTCACAGATAAAAAGCTGAACTTGTGGTAAGCAACACCAAAAAGTGATCAATGACGAAAAACACATACCCTGTTTCCCCGAAAATAAGACATCCCCGGAAAATAAGACCTAGTAGAGGTTTTGCTGAATTGCTAAATATAAGGCCTCCCCCGAAAGTAAGACCTAGCAAATTTTTTGTTTGGAAGCATGCCCGGCGCCTGCAAACAGAACACCAGAGCATACAGGATTGGTAAATGTACATATCAGTTGTACATGGAAATAATGGAAGTAACAAGAAATTTTTGATAGGATTCACAGTTTGTCTGGTTATGTTGGTTTGTGATGACAGCTACTGTATAGTATATAATAAATGTTCATTTTTTGTTCAACAATAAATGTGAATTTTTCTTCATTGAAAAATAAGACATCCCCTGAAAATAAGACCTAGCATATCTTTGGGAGCAAAAATTAATATAAGACACTGCATATTTTCGGGGAAACACGATATGCTATGAAAAGCTAGAACAATTTGCTATAGGCCAAGGCCTATTGGGGATGGCCAATAAGGCTTTCCCCTTACCTCTTCCCCTCACCTCTTCCCCACACTGAGTCCATTGAGTACAAACTACTCAATGGATTTCTTTTTCATATCAGGAGCGATTTGAGAAACTCCCAAGTCGCTTCTGGTGTGAGAGAATTGGTAGTCTGCAAGGGCGTTGCCCACGGGGCGCCCCAATGTTTTGATGTCTTTACCATCCTTGTGGGAGTATTTTCTCATGTCCCCATATGGGGAGCTGGAGCTGATAGAGGGAGCTCATCCATGCTCTCCCCAGGTTGGATTCAAACCGACAACCTTCAGGTCAGCAACTCAACCTACTACTCAATAGATGAATTTGGACCATTGCTGCCAAATTAAGGTAGTTGATGGGAACGCAGTGTCCAAACAAACACTTCTTGCACCAATTCCTTTGTTATTATTTAAGAGTCAGATCTCAACCATGCACAGCAAGGCTGGGCAGTTTAAATGAGAGAGCACTAACCATGGCTTTGTGTGCTAAAGACCCCAGAGTCAGCAGTCACCTTGAGGTGAAGTGTGGTGTTTGTGAAACGGTGATATCAGGCCTGGATCTGTTCGATCAAGAACTCCGTTTTCTCTGGCACTATTTCTTATTGTCAATGAAAACAAAACCGCGGTGGAAACTGCTCATCCATTGGTCCTTATAGTTACAAACCACTAAGAGCTTGGCTGAGGCCCAATGGGGGTGGCAAAATTTCATGTCATTAAGGATGGAAAGGAAACATTTCTAGCAACCACACTCCACAGGCTTTTTCGCATTTGCAAAAATTATGTGTGCAAAAGATGACTTTCTCCCTGACCTTCTCTGTTGGGCTTCATGTTGGGTGCCCGTGGAGCCCAACATGGTGGTTTAACATGCTTTTCTGCTTAATGGAAAGGAAAAACAAAGGCAGTACGGAAGAGCTTATATGGCTGAAGGGCCAAAATCTAAATACCGCTCACTTACTGCTCTTGATAAAACACACATGGGACACTGCAAGGTGTTGTTGTTTTCATTTCCAAACGATTTCAAACTTATGGCGGCCCTAAGGTGAATCAATCATAGGGTTTTCTTGGCAAGATTTGTTAAGAGAGAGTTTGTCTTTGCCTTCCTCTGAGGGCACTTCCAGACAGGACTAAAACTTGCACTGAAACAGGTTAAGGTAACCTGCTTCGGCATGGGTACTAGTCTCCACCCCCCAACCCAAACCCCAGGGTTTCCCAGGGGTGGGGTTGGCTACATGCCATCCCGGGTCAAATTAGGATGATATGAAGCCACCCTGAAGCCCCCTATTTACGTCCCCAAATCCTCCCCCCCCCCCCACACCTCCTGACATGCTGTTTTCTTGTGCCAGGAGGACTGTAGATTGAGAGGCCTGTGCTGTTGGCAGGCCTCTTCGGTAATGTTTGTGATCCAAATGGTGGGTCTGGAGGGGAGGGAGTGGGTGCCCTCTTCGTGGGTCTGTAAATTGTTTATATGTTGTGTTTCTTCATCATCTTCCTTATGCGGTCAGTGGTTCCCTTGATGTATGGAAAATCCAACAAATGCATACAAATGGCACTTATACAGTGCCTTAAGGCAGGGGTCCCCAAACTAAGGCCCGGGGGCTGGATGCGGCCCTCCAAGGTCATTTACCTGGCCCCTGTCCTAAACTTTAGACTTAGGGTTGACTTAAGTTACCTGGTCTTTGGAGGTCTCTTTGCTTACCTATGGCCTTATGAGATCGTCTAGATGGTCTTTGAAGGTCTTTTTGCTTAGCTACGACCTTATGAGTCTTTC
Source organism: Anolis carolinensis (assembly GCF_035594765.1). Lineage (NCBI taxonomy): Eukaryota > Metazoa > Chordata > Lepidosauria > Squamata > Anolidae > Anolis > Anolis carolinensis. The sequence goes on from NC_085842.1 coordinate 167,579,378, forward strand.
TAGATGGCTTTTGGAGGTCCCTTTCCTTACCTATGGTCCTATGAGACCGTCTAGATGGCCTTTGAGGGTCCTTTTTCTTACTTATGGTCTTATGAAACCATCTAGATGGTCTTTGAGGACCCTTTCCTTATCTATGGTCTTCTGATGGCCTGATGAGATCATCTAGATGGCCTTTAAGGGTCCCTTTCCTTACCGATGGTCTTATGAGACCATCTAGATGGTCTTTGGAGATCTTTTCGCTTACCTATGGTCTTATGAGATCGTCTAGATCAGGGGTCCCCAAACTAAGACCCATGGGCTGGATGTGGCCCCCCAAGGTCATTGACCTGGCCTCTGTCCTAAACCTTAGACTTATGGTTGACCTAAGTCTGAAATAACTTGAAGGCACACAACAACAACAATCTTAATTTTGGACTATTTCATCCTAGTCTGGCCCCCTAACAGTCTGAGGGACTGTCAATCGGCCCTCCACTTAAAAAGTTTGAGGACCCCAAAAGGTATAAAAACAAACTTGAGATAAAATTGGATTAAAATTAATACACACATAATAGCATAATTAAAATATATTCCAATGCTAAAACACATCATCCAGAATCAAAGCATACTGGCAGGATCTTGGCTTGAGCATTCGAGTGTTTTTCAGACTCCCAATACCTTTGCGCTCCTTGGTCAAAAGAAAGTCACTTCTTACAGGGCAAGAAGAAGCAGAACAGAAAAGGTAGATCACTCAGTGCATGTTTCTCCTTATATCTCTGTAATTAAACAAGGCTAGCTGCTAAGGCTGTAGTCCTATGTACCTTTATCTGACAGCAAGTGCAAGCAAATGCAGTAAACATGCAAATTGAAATGAAGAGTTCTGGAGCAGGGTCAGTGAGAGAGAGATAAGCTCTCAGAACATCACCTTTTCTGTAGAGCCTATTTCCTGTTTATTCCTTCTTGTATTTTCCCAGTCCATCTCTTCCAATGCATATGCCAAAGCCTGCAATTCCTATCACACTCTGTTTTCAGTTCATGTTTGGATGTATCTATTTAAATATTAATATGTTTATAGAATAGACCACATTTCATTATTTTCCTCCTGTCAGCCTTTCTCTCTGTCTAGCTTCCGCATTTTGATAAGGGTATCTATAAGACTATATTCTGCGGACAGAACCTAGGACAGAATGATACATTGAGATTTAGAGTCCTTCCACATAGCCCTATATCCCAGAATATCAAGGCAGAAAATCTCACAATATCTGCTTTAAAGTGGGTTATCTGAGTCCACAATGCCATATATTCCAGTTCAAAGCACAACATGTGGGATTTTATTCAACTGTGTGGAAGGGGCCTTATAGTGAAGATCCATTGTTCTTCCTCTGCTGGCAGAGAAGGCATCATTGTTTTTTTAAAATCAAACACCTGTATAGGTGAAAGGCCTGTTTGCCTTTCTTTCTCCTTCAGACTTCTCAGCAAGCATCCAACAGTCCCTGGAGCAGTTGCACAATTGCTGTGGTTTTATATGTTTTTATGGATTTAATCTGAATTGTTTTTAATACTATTAATGTTGAATACTGTTTAAATATTTGTATATTTGTATATTTTAAATTGTATGCTGATGTTTTTATGCTAAGCCACTTTGAGTCTCCTGCGGGAGAGATAAAGTGGTGTATACATATAATAATAATAATAATAATAATAATAATAATAATAATAATAATAATAATAATAATAATAATAATACTCATGCAGAAAATCTGGGAATGTTATGACCTGGATGATACTTGGCATTTGGTGATTTATCTTCACACATTCTTTCAGAGCAGAATACAAAACAACACATGCTTGCCCCAGCACATCAGAATACCCTCCAAAATTTCAAAGGGGAAAAAATTCCCATGTTTGACCATGCAACATCAGTGTGTGGTTTAGAATACAAATTATTGGTAAGGAAACTCACACATTAGGAGAGGCTGCAGCAGTTTGTTTTTGCCCAAATCTACCATGACCTTCTTGTCCTCTCCCTTTGCTGAGAAAATTTAGAGCAATGGAGTAAGCTGAGGACAAAGTGGGAAAGTGGGAGAGGGAGAGAGAAACTGGGGCAACTGAATAAGTGGGGTAACAGAGGATTAATCATGACTGTCCTTGCCAAATTGGAACAGTTTGGGGGCATCATCTGTCATGCCACAAACCAAAACAACAGGTACTTAAAGATGGTAAAATGCATTTGGCACCTATGCCAAAACTAAAAGTTCAGGAAGTGTTCCTGCTTTACTTGGTCATAATTGTGATTTTTTATTTATTTACTTAACTGTGTTTTTGTACTGCTTTTCATCTTAGAAAGAGGTGAAATCTTTTACAATAAAATCAATTGTGACTAGTAAGAAAATGACACTAAAGCAATGAAATTAAGTAATCACATAATAAACCAATCAACCAAAATAATTGATGTTACCAGAATATAACACAAAATAAGTACATAAAATCGTCATCCTTTCACTTCAAATCTAATACCTAGGCCTACCCCATGGTAAGAAAATAATCTGCATAAAACTAAGATATTAAAATTGTCCATTAAAGTCAGCTTTTACAGATACAGGCCCCTTCTACACTGCCATATAAAATCCAGATTATCTGTTTTGAACTGGATTGTATGGCAGTGTAGACTCATCTAATCCTTTCAAAGCAGATAATCTGGATTATCTACTTTGATAATCTGGAATATATATATATTCCTGTTAGAAGCAACTTGAGAAACTGCAAGTCACGTCTGGTGTGAGAGAATTAGCCATGTGCAAAGATGTTACCCAGGGGATGCCCAGATGTTTTGATATTTTTACCATCCTTGTGGGTGGCTTCTCTCCGTGCTCTCTTTGGGTTGGATTTGAACCGGCAATCTTCAGGTGAGCAACCCAACGGATTTTATCACAGTATAGAAGGGGCCAAAGTGGAAGAGATGTTTGCATAAGAAGAATGTGTGTCTATGTGGCGGGAGGAGAGGAGAGGAGAGGAGAGAGAAGACACCAGATATGAGAGGAGAGAAGACACCAGATGTAAGACGAGACAAATAAATGTGTCCTGTATCAAATCAGGCCTGAATTCTTACTAGAAGCTAGGATTACTAAACACTTTGGACATATCATGAGACAATGTGGTTCATTAGAAAAGATAGTTATCCTTGGTAAAATAGAAAGCAGCAGGAAAAGAGGAAGGCCAAAGTTCAGTAGATTCAATCAAGGAAGCCATGGCCCTGAGTTTGCAAGAACTGAACCAGGCAGGGAATTTCTCATTTACAAGGTTCCTCCCAAGAGAGTGTTCCACATATGATGTGCCAAAATCAATGAAGTTCTCCTGCAAGTTGCCACCAGAGAGCAGGGAGGACTTGATGGAGGACATCTGATTAAAATAGCAATGTTTGGACAAGCTGCTGTTAAAGTAGGCAGTCTTTTAGAGACTATACTGGGATTTGTTGTCTCCAAAAGTGATTTTTAAAATGTCCTGTTTTAAGGAGAGTTCCCAATAATTTGAGCGTACCTGAGTAAGAGAGTGCAGCTGTTGATATATTTTCCCAATAGCAGCTGTGTTGGGGAGGAGATGCTTCCAGATAAGGCTTGGAGGTTATTTATAGTACATTTGACAGAAAGGCAGAAGTAGAAAACAACTGAAATTGCCATGCTGGTTCCTCACTGGTCCTAGAGGTTGCTGGCTAGCCCCATTGGAGGAGGTGTGATGCTGCTTCTGCCTCTGAGCCAATTAGAGGTGAGGTAGGAAATTTAATAAGCTGCCATTCATGGATTTTAATTCTGTTTGTGAATCCTTCCCAGAAGCTTGGTGTATCTGGGTGGAATACAGTTTGATGGGTGATTGATGGGTCCGTGTGGTCCAATGGCAGCTACACAAAAGAGGTGCTGGCTGATGGACAAAATGTGTTTAAGGTGCAGTTACATACAATGGAAGATCCACTGAGGGCATCCTGATATGTGCTATAAATGAGGTAACGTGCCCAGGATGAAGTTTTAGATAAAACCAGATAAAGATGGGAAACCTTTGTGTCTCTTCATGCGAAAACCATTATGTGTTTTGGGATTTTTCCAGGAGATTGTGAGAGGATTATGATAATTACAAAGCCCTTCCCCAAGGTCCTCAGGTGCAGTGGGAAATATTCTGAAACATTCCTAGGGAGGTTTGTAAAAGGTTACTTGGCAGGCAAGAAAAAATCCAGTGTGTGATGGCTGTATATCTCAATGGAGCCACGGGTAATAATTCATAATTTGGGGTCCAGGGGTTTCATGACACTGTCACCCTAATTAATCTTTTGGTAATCCAGTGAGGAGGGAAAGAAATAAAAATGGGCTCAACACCTTTTGAATAGTAGAATAAGGAGCTGTCTATTGGGAAGTATTCTCTCATTTGTGTGTGTGTGTGTGTGTGTGTGTGTGTATATATATATATATATATATATAATGAGAGAATACTTCCCAATAGACAGCTCCTTATATATATATAGTCTCACTTATCCAACATTCGCTTATCCAACGTTCTGGATTATCCAACGCAGTTTGCCTCCCACCCCGATCCACAGCTGTTCCTCTAGGCAACAAGGATTGAACTTTTTATGGATTTAATTTCTGACAATGTTGCTACTGTAAGTTCATTTTGTAGTTCAATTTGTTAGTAGCCTATTTTTTAGTCAATGTTTTCAATATATTGCAATGTTTTGGTGCTAAATTCATAAATACAGTATTTACTACATAGCGTTACTGTGTTTCGGATGGCTTTTTCTGTCGATTTGTTGTAAAACATGACGTTTTTGGTGCTTAATTTGTAAAATCTAAATGTAATTTGATAGGCTTTTCCTTAATCCCTCCTTATTATCCAAGATTTTCGCTTATCCAACGTTCTGCTGGCCCATTTATGTTGGATAAGTGAGACTCCACTGTGTGTGTGTGTGTGTGTATGTCATATACATATAGGAAGGCACATCAAGCCAACCCTGACCGGGACTGCCTTCTACCTGGAAACTGATGCCCTTCCTGTGAAAGAACATGCAGGTCAAGGTCCACAGTCACCTACATATCCACCACCAAGACACTACACTTGGAAGGCCATCATACTCTGACAACGAGGGATCACCTAAGTTAGTAATACACACACACACACACACACACACACACACACATATACATATACACACACACGCAATAATTTTACAGTTAACTGGAACTTGGGCAACCAAAACTCTCAAGCAACCAGTAAATAAATCAAAGAAATAATACTGCATTCACAAAGTTCTTTTTATAATACAGTAAATTATTATTATTATTATTATTATTATTATTATTAATAATAATAATAATAATAATAATAATAATATTTTTATATCCCACCATCATCTCCCCGAAGGGACTTGGCGCAGCTTACAAGTGGGACCAAGGCTGACACAACAAAGTTTACAAGCTAAAAATATATTTAAAAATATAATACACTTATAACAATCTGATTAAAACAATTAAAAACAGCAGAATATAAAAACAGCCATTATAATGAAACAAAACAAACTTCAACAACCAGAACCAGGGAGAAGGTGGGCAAGTTCAGAAATTGGAGAGGGCTGGATATGGGTTTGTGCAAAATCAGATTATAGGGCCAGGAAAGGGGTAAAGTGCTGAGTTCACTGTATTGGTCAATTTGGACAGTATTAAAACTGTATTATATTATGTTACATTGGTCTTTATTAGTCTTACCTTACGTTAAATTACTGTATTTCAGAATTAATATCACATCAATGCAGAGTTTATGGTACGGTATAGATTAATTAATAGAAGATCCAACCAGTCCAGGAAATAATTTCCTCCAGGAAATAATGCCCGACTGCTCACTGGAGGGAAGGATATTAGAGGCAAAGTTGAAGTATTTTGGTCACATCATGAGAAGACAGGAAAGCTTGGAGAAGATCATGATGCTGGGGAAAATGGAAGGAAAAAGGAAGACAGGCCGACCAAGGACGAGATGGATGGACGGTATCCTTGAAGTGACTGGCTCGACCTTGAAGGAACTGGGGACGGTGACGGCCGACAGGGAGCTCTGGTGTGGACTGGTCCATGAGGTCACGAAGAGTCGAAAACGACTGAACGAGTGAGACGACGATAGATTAATTAGGCCTATTTTAATGGTATCTCTCAAGCAACCAGAAACTACATTTACCCTGCATCCACCAATCCCTATGGATGTGGGTTAACTGAGAATCCACTGTATGCATATTTTATATACATTAGAGTCTCACTTATCCAACATAAACGGGCTGGCAGAACGTTGGATAAGTGAAAATGTTGGATAATAAGGCGGGATTAAGGAAAAGCCTATTAAATGTCAAATTACTTTATGATTTTACAAATTAAGCACCAAAACATCATGCTCTACAACAAATTGACAGAAAAAGCAGTTCAATACACAGTAACATTATGTAGTAATGAGACCGAACGAAACAGGCTCCCTGCATTCAACCTGATCTGATCTGCAGCAGGGAGTTCCACTGATCCGGAGAAGAGCCCTGCTGAACCAGCCAACTATGAAATGTGTGTTTCAGCAGCAGCCTTAACATGTCTGAATCTCTTCTCCTGCTTCCCTCTCTAACCCTAAACATTGTAACTAATCCCTAATAAAAGTATCAATACCTTTTAACCTTCTCTTCTCATAGTGGTTATTATGTATCTCTCCCTTGATTCCAGCATGTGAACTTTTCCTTTTTCCACTAAAAACTAGCCTCTCACAATGTATTCTCGGCAACCGGCTAGGTGCGTTCCCTTTAAACTGCGGTTACGGAGATCCCAGGACCCCACGTATTAACGGATTGGCACCAATTTCATAACATATCTTTCTGAACTAATTCTAAGCCTAACTGCTATCGTGCTTTTTGCACTTTGGGCCCCTCTGCTCTGGGAATCACATTTATTTCAAATTTAAAGGGACAACAGCTGATTGTCAATGGAGCCTCTGCTGCTGCTGCACTACTGCCTCACCGCCGTTTCCTGGCTCATGGAGTTCGGACTACATGGTGGACTCAGAGGGGGTCATCTAAGTGTATCTCCACACATCAGGCTACCACCACAGTCCCATTGACCCCCTTCAACTGGACTTGGGCCAGCTTGGCCATGCCTCTTGGACATTCATTGAAACCCTTTCATTTCCCCTGGGTTTCCTGTTTTCCTATGCAACTTATGGATTTACCCTGGACTCTCTGGGGGTGGTGATGGGCAAATATGATTTCTGTTTCTATGAATGTACCCTTGCATGTTCCCTTTCCTTTTATCCCTCATATATGAACTATAGTATGAAATATTAAGAGTCACCTCTGCTCGAACTCGGCTGCTGGAAGATCTCCTCATTCTCAAGGGGGGAATAATCATCTCACAAAGGACTCCATCAAAATACTTTTGCATGAATGATGAACAATGGGCTTCCCTCTTGGGTCTCGGAGCAGGGCTGCCTGAGGGGAAACGTCCACCTGGTTTCCTTGTCATATTTAGATATGGGACGACCGTCCTTCGGAAAGCCAAGATCGCCCCAACTGCCTTTTCCTTTTGTCAGTGTACCTGGCCAAAACCACTGACAAAGAACTCATCCATCTGTCCCCATATCCAGCCTTTAGAAAAACCAGAATTTGACAGCCACGTCAAACCCAATATGTATATTTCCATTTCTAGAAATAATCCTTGGGTGCCCATCAAATACACATTAAAGTTATACTATAAAGTATAGTATAAAGTTATAGTTAAAGATTGCTCATCCCCATAGCAATCTGTATCTGTGACCATTCCTGTACTGGTTTACACTTTTTACCTATGTCAACTTGATAAAGACACAGGGTCTATTCCCATCCCAATTTTCACTTCCAAGAATTTGCAGCACTTTCTCAGTCACCTCGTGTTTACAATATTTATATGGTGCACCTTACCCAGTCTACTTTTATAACCTCTCCATTTTAATCCATGTTTTTATTAGCTCTTGTCATTTGTTTTTACTGGCTAATGTTTAAATTTTTATAATTGTGCATGTTTTTTGTCTATTGTTGTGTTTTATATTGCTATTGTTTTTATTCGGGCTTGGCCCCATGTAAGCCACCCTGAGTCCCCTTTGGGGAGATAGAGGCGGGGTATAAAAATGAAGTTGTTGTTATTATTATTATTATTATTATTATTATTATTATTATTATTATTATTACACCCATTGATTCATTCATAAATCCACTCAGCAGCCCCTTGTTTGTGGCTCAGACCGCCCCTCGCTCCTGATTGGTTGAGAAGCCAGAGCGCTGCTGGCTCTATGATTGGGCGAGGCATTTGCGCCTCCGTTCCAGCTGATGAAGATGACCAATCAGCATGAAGCCAGCTGAGGGGGGCGGAATGGGAAATTCAAACCTTGCCGCCCCATTTCTTTGCTATAAAGTGTGCTGTATTCCGTTGTATGCCATGTCGGCTTGTCGAATGATCACGGTTTGACATCCTATCCAGCTGGATCGCATTAAACATCTCGGTGCTCTTTCTTCAGCCTATGGTGAGATTTATTTGGGAACTGGGAAATTCTGATTCTAGCGGCTCTCTCCTTCTCGCCAGAGGTAACAAGCCCTTTTGGGGGGTCTCAGGTCTCTCTCTCTCCATTGGGAGAGGACCTCCAAATTCTAGTTCAATTTCAGTAATTACTGTATTTACGAATTTAGCACGAAAACATTGCACTGTATTGAAAACATTGACTACAAAAACATTGACTACTAAAAGGCAGACTGCACTAGATAATACAGAACATTGGATGAGGGAAGGTTGGATAAGCGAGACTCTACTGTATATTTATAGTATGGATAGACAGATAGATTCAGCAGTATAAGTATCATTATACAATTTCTAAAGTTCAGTAATTTTTAACTATATCACTTATACCAACAATACTCGCATGAAATAACCATAAAATTAAAAAAATTAAAAAAACAACATTTTAAAAGACATATGATACAAAATATTATCAGCATTATCACTCTGCTCACTTCTTACCTTAAACAGCATCTATATTTTACCTTACTATCGAACAAAATAACTTGTTCAATTTCTGTCAATTTGGGAACGTTTCTAATTCAGTTTTCTTTTGAAATTGGTTCCTTATTTTGTCCATTGTTTTGCCTATTGAGAAGTGTTCTCGAACTAAATGAAGTCTTTGAGAAGTCTTCAAGGGCAGCCCTGTAGCGGCCGTGTCTCAAGATGGAGCACAGGACTGGTGCTTTTCCTCCAAGGTTTGCCCTGGGAGCCCTTGGGCGACTGAGGAAGACTGATTTCGCAGTGACACCACAATGGCCTGGGCCAGGCAGTTGAGCTCAGTGGCTACCATGGCAACCATCTCCTTGACTTCCATTTTGTGAGCCGTAGTGACCAATCCCATACATTCAGAAAGCAAGAAAATGGCTGCCTGAGACAGAAGAACAAATGATACCTCCATTGCAAAAGTCAAAGTAAAAAAGGTAAAGGTTTTCCCCTGACAGTAAGTCTAGTCGTGTTCGCCTCTGGGGGTTGGTGCTCATCTCCATTTCTAAGCTAAAGAGCCGGCGTTGTCTGTAGACGCCTCCAGGGTCATGTGGCTGGCATGACTGCATGGAACGCCGTTACCTTCCCGCCGGAGCAGTACCTATTGATCTACTCACATTTACATGTTTTTGAACTGCTAGGTTGGTAGAAGCTGGAGCTGACAGAGGGAGCTCACTCTGCTTCCTGGATTCAAACCGCCAAAAGTTTTAGAAGCACCTCAACTCAATTCTTGGCATTTTTTTTACAAAGCAGCCACAATTAGATAAATGGTAATTTGTTGCCTATTTCATGATATGGTAGAATCTCAGCTAAGTGGCACACATGGAGGTTGGCAGAGATCAATGAAATAGTAACAGGGTGGAAATATTCCACAGCATTGAGACATGGGAGTGCTCTGGTTTTTTGAATTAGTTTTAATGTTTTTTAACTGGAAAATCTTTAATACTATTTATATTTAATCCTGTTTTAATGTTCATATATTCGTATATTTTAAATGTCTATGCTGATGTTTTTATGTTAAGTAGCTTTGAGTCCCCTTCAGAGGAGATAAAGCAGGGTATAAATAAATATAAAAACATGTTGGATAAATGTAGCTTCTGTATACTTGAGAGTCAGGTGCTATCATTTCTATTAAAAATCAGCCTAATACTAGATAACATATATGTCAACCTCAAGTCCTGTAGGCCAAATCTGGCCTACCATGTCATTTACATGGAGCCGCTGAGAAAAATCATCCACAGGCATGGGTCAGGGTATTATCAGTATTCTGATGACACCCAGATACATTTCTCCATGCCTTCCAAAACAGCCTCTGCTAAGAATAATGTGCCTTCTCCGAATGAATGCCTGGAGGAGGTAATGGGCTGGATGAGGAAAAACAAATTTAAACTGAATCCAGACAAGTCAGAGGAGTGTGTCATCAAGGGTACTAATCTGGGGATGGAGGTGTGTCATCCGGTTCTGGATGGGGTTACAATCCCCTTGAAAGACTATGCTCGCAGCTTGGGAATGCTCCTGGATCCATCACTCCAAATGTCAGCCCAGGTAGATGAAACGATCCGGAGTGCTTGCTACTAGCTTCATCCCTTCTTATATTTGGAAGACCTGAAGATGGTAGTGCATGTGCTGGTAACCTCATGGTTGGCCTTCTGCAATGTGCTTTACATTGGGCTACCCTTGTATCAAGTTTGGAAACTCCATCTGGTTCAAAATACGGCAGCCAGGTTCCCTCGATATCTACAGACCCTTTTATGTGTGTGTGCATTTGCTATATTATATTTTATGTCTCAATATAAACTCCTTTTGGAGAAAGGACCAGGCATTAACACAGCTGGTTAATCACCACAGCCATAGATTATTTCCAACTGGAAGGTTGAGAGTTTGAAGCCTGAGTTAGAGTGAACACCTGACTGTCAGCCCAGCTCACTGTTCACCTAAGCAGTTTGAAAAAAGCTAAGCTGTGAGTAGAGAAATTAGGCACCGCTTAAGCCGGGAGGTATTTTACGGCACCATAAAAAAATGCCAGTGATCAAAGAACAAGGCAGAAAAATTCTGCGGTCAAAGGACTCATCATCATAATGGATGGGGCAACAGCACCCCCTGTGGCCAGAATTGAGCAAAACCTGCAGGCACCGAAGTTGGAAAAAATTGCAATATACCTCTATCTGTTTGTCTGTCCTGTATGTCTAACGGCATTTAATGTTTATTGTGTATGTGTGTGTTGTGATCCTCCTCAAGTCCCCTTCGGGGTGTGAAGGGTGAAATATAAATGCTGTAAATAAATAAGAATGCCACCTAACAATACTTCTAGCTGACCTTTTGCCAGCACCTCATGCTCTGGGAAGTCCATCCAGCTGTCTTCCTGTCACAACCCAGGCTACGGAGCACCAATAACCATGCGCAGAGACCAGAATCTATCTAATATCTTTATTAATGGAATATATAAAGTCAATAAAAACAGGTGAAGAATAAAGTTCAGAAGTAGACCTTTCAGGAAAGGTCAAATATAGTCCAGAAAAGCAATGTCCAATATGTGATATTACAGTCCAAAGTTATAATCCAATAACCGAAACACACGCTTTGCCAAGCAAAGTGTGGGGAAATGACAAGGTCCTTTAGTCCAATGGAGCTTGACAACAAGGCTGGAAAACAAACTAGATTCTTGGCAAACAAGACTTGATACGAGGCAACAAGAAGCAAGAAGCAAGAACAAGGTCCGTGGCGAGGTCCGAAGAACAAGGCAGGCTTGGAACTAGAACAAGGTCCTGGAAACAAGGAACTGGAGTTGCGTAGTCCACACACGATCTTACTCCCGAAGCTGACGAATTGACTCCGCAAGGATCTCCTTGCGGTAAAACAGCTATATAGGATCTTGTTTTCCCGCCAAGGAACACTTTCCCTGGGGAACAAGAAGTGAAACCCAAGCTGTGTCCAGATGCATGACTCCTTAAGATTTCCCAAGGGAAACAGGCTTAATCAGCTAATTGTCTGGCAGCGATTCTGGCGCTTCGGCGATTCGCCTCCCTAGCGCCTCTATCTCGATTATAATTATCCCGGCGAGAGAACGGGGGAGAATTCTGCCCAAGGCTTGTTTGACTGACTTCTTGAGGGCAAACATCCTGCAGGTGCAGGGGCTCCGATTCTGGCTGAATCGGTGGGAAACCAAAGTTTTCCTCTTTGTCCGCCACAATAGCACTAGGAACGGGACTACATGGCCCATGAGACATCACACTTCCTGGGCTTCATCTACAAATGAAGGACTCAATCACACATCAGAGCCGTCCCTAGAGTAGGCAGAGAATTTTTGTTCCCCCCCCCCCCAAATTTTTGCGCCCCCTCCCCAAACTATGTTGTGTGGCTCCGCCCAGCGCATCGCATGGCTCTGTCCACCACGTCACATGGCTTCCTGCCTTCCTGGTCCTTCTCGCTGCAACCTGGCCCTTGCCTCGGCCGCCATCCAGCCCACGCGGCTTGGCTCCACCTACCATGCCGCACAGCTGCACTCACTACATCGCGCGGCGTTGTCCTTCCCGCTGCAGCATGGATCTTGCCGCCATGCGGGACGATGGCTGGGACGATGGCGCCCGGGATGATGGCGCCACAGGCAAATGCCTCCCTCACCTGGTGGGTGGACCGCCTCTGTTTTCAGGCCAGTCTATCTCTATTGGCCCCATAGATCCTAACTGGGCAGAGGACAACAGGATCTATTTGCAGGGCTGCCGTACTTTGTCTCAGTCACCTGGACATGATAATGCCAATCATAATCTGGTATGACTACCAGTACACCAACAACATTGACATTTCCCCTTTTCCAGGAACAAACCTCTTAATCCTATCAGCATGGACAACATCTCTGCTTTTGGACTCACTGGACACTGGACCCATTCGTTTGGGACTCATATGGCTATTATCTTTTACAATAAAATGTCTGGGACCTGATGGCCCCTTTTGTTTGTCCCTCAACTGGGACCCGATAATCTACTCAAGACTCATCATCTTTCCTTTGTCTCCTGGCCTCTTCTGCCACTTGTCTGCCATTGGAGAGTGGGAATTTGCATTAGGAGCAGGGAATGTTCTTCCATTGGCCGGCGGGCGCCGCAGTCCTGCTTCTACAGGGAATCCTCCTTCAGCTGTTTTGTGACATCACCAGCACGTAGCCAATCACAGTAAAGCCGGCTCCAGCTGGATAGGAGCAGGAATTTCAAAGGGTTTTACTGTATAAAAGTGTATGTTTTGAACTGTATGGTATCTCAACTTACTTTTGCGGATTACCGCTAGCTGGCATCACTTCAGTTGACTTGAATAAAATACCGTGGTGGCTTTGTCTTCAACTTGGTGAAATTTATTTGGGAATATTGGATTCTAGCTTCTTCATCTCGCCAGACACATGGATGGAGGCCTGCGGCTGAATCATCCGCTTATTGGGGCTTGGTATCTGTACTTCAGGTTTCGCTATTTCACTATCCGCAGTTGCTTTAAATTGCTCTATTTTGATACCACTCCTGTATTTCTCACTATTGGGCATCATGACTAGAGCTGATGATTGTTGTGACACAGTAACATGTGGAAGATTGCAGTTTCCTCTGTTTAGCCAGGATAGTGGGGTTTGGATTTAGATACAAGGCTCGTGGATATGTCTGTCTGAATTTAGCCTTTCCCCAACCACAAACCCACAGGTGCTCTTGGGTTGCAATTTCCATTATCCAAGTGTTGTCAAGCCACCACACATCCCTCCCAAATTAATTTAGACATTTGAAGGACTTCGCACAGAGTATAAGAGGACATGTTTTACATTGGTTTAATTATGCTGTAGTTTATTGTATGTTGAAACTGGGCTTGTCCCCATGTGAGCCGCCCTGAGTTCCCTCTGGGGAGATGGGAGCGGGATATAAAAATAAAGTTATTATAAGATCTTATTTTTATTTTTTAGCTGTTTCTCCTCTATCAAAGTTTTGCTGTTTTAAGCCATTGAAAGCTCCAGGAGGACCATAAAGTTATTTTCAAGGACCTAGAAATCCCTAGAAAGGTATACACCTAAACCTAAGAACTTCCTGACAGTAAGAGCTGTTTGTAGTGGAATGTATTGTCTGGGAGTGTGGTGGAATCTCTGCCTCTGGAAGAGAAGCCTCCCACAAAGATGGTAAAAATATATAAACATTTGAGCCTCCCCTGGGCAACGTCCTTGCAGACGGCCAATTCTCTCACATCAGAAGTGACTTGCAGTTTCTCAATGTGGGAACCAGTTAAGAACTATTTAGAGAATGTACTAAGATGTGGAGTGGAAAAATTAAGATTGAGATTGATATTTCAAATGTAACTTCTGTAGTTTGTTGTATAAAGTGTATGTACAAGGAGGGGAGGGCGGGAGGGTGGGAGTGGGATAAAACAACAATAAATACAAATTTTAAAAAGTTTTTAAAAAGTCACTCTTGACACAAAAAAAGAGCGGAGGCTGGGTGGCCATTTGTTGGGGGGTGCTTTGATTGTGTGTTCCTGAATGGTAGGGGGTTGGACTGAGTGGCCCTTGGGGTCTCTACCAACTTAATGATTCTGTGATTCTCCAAGGCAACTCTGTGGTAATTTCCAAAGGAAGTATACCATGGAATCACCAGGAGGACATAGCAAATTCCTACAGAAATCATTTCTCCCCTTGATGTAGTTAAGTAAAACTGCAGATATGGATTCCTTAGTTACAGAAATCTTATTGTACTGAAATCACTTTTCAGAACAACATTTGCAAAAAGTTATGCAGGAAAAGCTCGGCTTCACAACTCCTGGCACCTCAATCTGGGACATTCTTTGGGGACCAAATTTGCTCTTTGTCAACATCAGACAGAACTTGATTTACAAGCCTCCTGGTGTGTCAATTGGTGCCCCATGAGATAACCTACTACAGGATAGAGGATGAATGGGACCACATTACCCTTCCTGAGACCAGCCTGGCTCCACTCCCCCCAGGAAGCCTGTTGATCCTCCTTCTAACTTGGCTGAACTATAAACGTTTCCAGGTCAGGCCTGGCTCATTGCCCAGACAACTGTCAGACTCCAGTTTTGCTTGTTTGGCTCCCAGCCTTGCTCTAGATGTCAGCATCTTCCTCCTTTACAAATCCTAGAAGTTACAAGCTGGAAGTAACACAAGACTTTGGAGAATGGATTGTTCTTTTGTTTCTACTCCTGTTAAGGACAAAATGAATTCTGCCACCCTTGGTCTGATAGTGCCTTCATTGGGCCAATCAGAAAAAGCACAAAATTATCTGTGTAATGAAGTTACATTACAGAAATGACACAAGGAAAGAAATATACAAAGGTGTGTGTTATAAATAAATCTTTGCAGCCATTTTCCCTGTCAGGGGACTTCAAAAAAGGTCCCTTTAGAGGGATTTTAAGTGGAATCTTTCAAATGTTATACCATTGTCTTATTACATCATTGTATTTATTCCCATACTAAAAATTAACAAAAAAAGTAACAAAAAGCAACAAGTAGTAAAATAGGATGAGGTGACTACTGCCTTCTGTCTTACCAGGCACTATCATCTTTTCTAGTGAGCCATGCCTTTTCACGATATGACCAAAGCATGACAGCCTCTGTTTAATCAACTTGGCTTCTAGGGATTGTTCAGTCTTGCTTTGTTGTATGACCTATTTTCTGGTCTTTTTAGTAATCTATTGTTAGCTCCAAGACCAAATTTTCTTACAGTCATTGATTCTGCTCTTTCCTACTTTTGCATTTGAATCACCTAAGAAGTCCTTTCTGGGTGTCTGATCATTGTGTTCCTGGAATCCAACACGGAATCTCCTGTCTCTGTAGTTGGAGAATCAACTTGGAAGATATTATTGATGTCTTAGTTATATTATTCAGGCAGACTTTGGATTGTAGCTTTTGAAGGCTTTTGCTACATCTCTCCTCACTCTTGGTTACCCCCATTTATTAGATTTTCATTTTTCAAGTAAAACACTATTATCTGACTCTAAAGGCATCATTCATGTCCACATTAGCCCATTCACCCTTAGTACTGTAGTACAGTAAAGGCTCACTTATCCAACACTCGCTTATCCAATGTTCTGGATTATCCAACACATTTTTGTAGTCAATGTTTTCAATATATTGTGATATTTTGGTGCTAAATTTGTAAATACAGTAATTACAACATAACATTACTGCGTACTGAACTACGTTTTCTGTCAAATTTGTTGTATAACATGATGTTTTGGTGCTTAATTTGTAAAATCATAACCTATTTTGATGTTTAATAGGCTTTTTTTTTATCCAACATATTCACTTATCCAACATTCTGCCGGCCCGTTTATGTTGAATAAGTGAGACTCTACTGTATTTGTAATTATATTTCCTGTTTTACAACAGCTTGCTTTCCCTGATTCATGTGTCTCGTATAATATGTACTGTGCTGCTTTGAACTATCCTTTCACCTATGAGCATATCAACAGCTCCTTTTGATTTGAGTCCGATTGCATCATTGGACACAGCGCTATTCGTAGTAGTCCTCTGCTGGACTCCATTAGCTTGTTGAATGCCTTCAATCTAGAAGTCCAATCTTCTAGTACCATATCTTCTTTCATTTTGGATTGTCTCATCATAGTGTTTTCCTGTACAAGACATTCAGAAGTGGTATACCAGTGTCTCCTTCTGTGCAGTTGTTAATATATGTTAGCTATGATGCCACTGTCATTGTATCTGAGATGTCTTTGGCTAATGTCAACTCCCAATGATTGCTGATTCCCAGTAGCTATTTGGCATATTTAGTTTGGCTCCTCAGCAAAAAAACCTGTCTGACATGAAACACCCTACTAGCAGCAGTTCATAGAAGCATGCAATTCTGCCACCACAGAAAGGAAGTGTCATTGCAACATGTGCATTTGCCTACTCCATAGTGGTGATCTCCTGTCCATCCATCTAATGACCTCTGTTGGGTGGAGAATCTTTAGCTTTGCTGATGGTCTCAGGCTCCATCTGGCTCATTCAAATGTTCAACAATGAGATGAAATTGGAGTTTGGCTCTCAAGTATCTGGAGGCACACAGATTCCTCATCCCTACCACAGAGAATAATTGATTTTATTTTAAATTCTTCAAGCATGAAACAGTTTGCTCTACTCAACAGGACTGGATCCTGTGCATATATGTAGATAGGTCTTAATCAATTGATGGATTGGAGCCCCCGATGGCACAGTGGGTTAAACCCTTGTGCTAGCAGGACTATATCTTTAGAACTTATCACTAGAAGACTTGCCAGAAGAACGACCTGCCAGAAGAGCTCCGATAGCTAGATCAGCTGTCGGAATTTGAATACCATCTGAAGACCTATCTCTTACCCAGGCTTACCCAGCTAGTTTTAAGCATTTAAAATTAAACTCGTGTCTTGTGTGTAATCTCTGTTCTGTGTATTTTAATATGTATTTTATAGAAATATGCTTTAATATGTATCTTTCATAGAAATATATAGGAGTCCCCAGTGGCACAGAAGGTTAAACCCTTGTGCCAGCAGGACTGATGACTTGAAGGCGGGTTTCTGACCTGAAAGTTGCCTGTTCAAATCCAACCGGGGAGAGCATGGATCAGCTCCCTCTATCAGCTCCAGCTCCATGTGGGGACATGAGAGAAGCCTCCCGCAAGGATGGCAAAAACATCAAAACATCCGGGCGTCCTCTGGGCAACGTCCTTGCAGATGGTCAATTCTCTCACACCAGAAGAGACCTGCAGTTTCTCAAGTTGCTCCTGACACACACAAAAAATGAATGGATTGATGGATGGATAGATAGATAGATTATACAAATATACGTGTGTAAGAATAAATCTGACTTTTAAAGGAAGGGTTTTAATTTTGCTTTCAAATCATCTTTATGCGTTTTTATTTCTGAAACTCTCTATTTGCCTTTGAGCAGCCCTGCATCTACCTGTGACAAACAGCCATTCCCCTTTGCTTGGCAGCGAGAAACCAGTCAATGGTGTTCATTAATCTGACACGTATAGAGAAAGGTAAATTTGTTTGAAAGTGTCGTCCATGAAGGCAGCCTATCCCCGGGGCCTTCTCGTTGCTAACGATCTAAAAGCTGCTGCCTAAGCAAAGCCAGAATTGCAGCTTTGCAAGTTCTTTTTTTAAAATAAATGATAGAGCAGGGGGAGACCACAAACAGCTGGTTGTAAAGGATGCTGAGCTTGATCCCTTCCAGATCAGCTCCTCAGCACGCTCCCAACTGGTTTTCATTCAAGCAAGTAGCAGCCAAGGGCGTTTTTGGAGTCTGTGGCACAAATGACAGAAGATGGCTTCTAGGGCTGTCAACCAACCCACAGTCTTTGAGGACAATGGCAATATATTCCAGGGGAACAGAGAACGATCAGTTTTACTTTGCCGGCTGAAATTCAAGGTTTGATAATTGACTTGCTGTTTGTCAGGTTCCTTTGACTGGTAGGGAAGCTGGTTTATTCACTAAGAGAGGCAATTGTCAACTTTTTAGAAATGGTGGTTAACATTTTGGGAACGCCTAGCAGCAGGCAGGCATGCCTTCAGCCGCTTCCTCAACTAAACGACAGTTTATCTTGTAAGCAATATTCCTTGTTTGTCTAAAGCAGGGAGGAAACCATATGATCTTCCAGATGTTGTCATATCTTCCAACATTTCACAGATGAAAACTGGGACATGTTTGGCGAAACCATATTACAGTGTGGTGAAGAGGCAAGACGTATTAAGAAGAAAAAACACAAAAATTAGGAGAGTTTGCAGCAGTTTGCTTTTGCCTGAACCTACAGGGAAGAAAAATATTTGGCTGTCTCTTCTCCCTCTGTGTTCAGTAAAAAACTATTTGTGTACTTTGAGCTCTGATTTGCAAGAAATGGTGTAGGCTGAATACAAAGAGGGAAAGTAGCAATGTTAAGAACTGCGAGTTTGGAGTCCAGTATGCCTCACTTTCCAGAAGGCCAGATGAGACACAGACAGGTTGAAGGCAAACTCAGGGGCTTTATTCTCAATGGTCAGAGAGGATGTCAGCAGAGAGAGCACTTCAAAGAACCATCACAGAGCAATTGCAAATACATAGGCATATTTATAGCATTTTAAGAGCTATTTAAGACTAGCTCCTGATTGGTCCAGGAAGTGTCTGGCTAGGATCTGCTCCCTGATTGGTTCAGAGTTCTGTACAATGTCATTGCTGGTTGGTCTCTGCTGAGGCAGGAAACTTTAATAAACCATCATTGAATTATATTGAGACTTGTGTCTATTTATTGATCCAGTCCTGTGAAGAGTGAGATTGGAAAGGAATGCAGTGGGGCAAGCAATATTGGGCAGAGATGGGTCTTGATATTTCAGCTCTGGTTAATACAGTCCAGAGCAGTGGTTCTCAACCTGTGGGTCCCCAGATTTTTTGGCCTTTAACTCCCAGAAATCATAACAGCTGATAAACTGGCTGGCATTTCTGGGAGTTGTAGGCCAAAACACATGGGGACTCAGGTTGAGAACCACTGGTCCAAAGGGACAAAAGAGTGCTTAGGAAGTTGGCCATTTCAATGGGAGCCCCAGGGATGGGGTCGGATTTGGTGACACGGATGAGGAAGCATTCCCAGGAATTAGTCAGATCGTACCAGGGAGAATACAGAAAAAGACCCAGAGGTTCTTGCGCAAACCAATTATATGTCCCCTGAGTCTTCTTGGTGCTTTGTGAGGGGGTTATGATAATTATGAGATTACATCCTGAAGTCCGAGGTGCATTCCAGGGCAATTAATGAAAGGTTATTATAGAACAAATGGAAAGGGCGGTGCAAGCTTGCTTTATGTCCCAATGGAGCCATGTCTCATAATTCATAATTTTGAGGTCTAATTTTCAATAACAGTAGAAGAGATAAATTAGGACATTGTAAAACTAGTTGAAAAGAGGAATGGCAGAAGATTGGGCTGCAATTCCCATTATCCCTAACCAAGGATAAGGAATGTTGGGAACTGCAGTTCAATTCAATCTGGAAAGCCACGTGATTCCAGTTTCTGGTCTAAGGCAATTGGCTTTTCTTTAACAAAAAAAGGAGTTCAAAATTTTTCTGCTGATTTGTGCCAACAAGATTATTGCTCCTTCCCTCATTTTTTCATGAGCTTGAGATGACTCACAATGTAATTAACAGTTCAGTCCTGAATAGGGTCAAAGAGTAGCCAAGCTCTGCCAGGCCAGAACATATGGAGCCAAGGATAAAGAGGCAGAAGTGTGTCTGTGTACACACGTGTGTGTTGCTGGGTCTTTCATTCTTTATATGCCAGGTTATTTTATTACAAAATTAGAAGCATCCCTGCTAAACCTTTGTGTCCATTAGACAAAAAGCTGGCTCTGATATACAATCCCTAGATTACACACAGAGAGAAATTCACCATAAGAAATGTTTGAATTGTATGTCATTCTGAACTTTTAGAGTAGGACAGGTCCAAAAACACACAAACAAACCAACTAACAAATTGCTATCTGCTAATCCAACAGTGAGGTTCAGAACCACATCACTACAAAGTCCCATCGGGGAGAGAGGGTGGAATATAAATAAAATGTATTATTATTATATTATAGAAAACCACTTCTCAAAGCATTTATTAATTGACAGCTCTCCCAGCTTGTTTGCAAACTTTGACACCACCACTTAGAAGGTCCTGTTAATATGTAATAGTTTGATTCCCTCTCCCCCTTTGATAATTGCTACAGTATGGACAGCAGACAATTTATAGGCAAAGCAAAGGCAGACCCACCTTTCTTCAAATAGCTGTTCTTCGTATGTGTAGAACTGCAGTCCACATCACCCACCTGGAGTGATAGGAGTTGTGGTTCCACAAGTATTGAAGGTTTCTAGTTGAGCGAGACTACTGTACTGTACGGATCTACACAGGTGCAGTGGGATAGGTCCTTCAGAGCAGAATACACAAAGAGAGGCCCAATGAATCCCTAAATAAAGAGGGATTAATCCACCTGATTAGCAGAAGATGGAAAGTAACTTTGGCTGGAACTCTATATCAGCTTAGTTAAGTATACTAAGCATTGTTGCCTCACTTTCTGGCGGGAGAGGTGGAAACATCATTCACTCACACTCCTATCCTCAACAAAACAAACAAATAAACAAATGTGTTGTCGAAGGCTTTCATGGCTGGGATCACAGGGTTGTTGTATGTCTTTCGGGCTGTGTGGCCATGTTCCAGAAGTATTCTCTCCCGACGTTTCGCCCACATATATGGCAGGCATCCTCAGAGGTTGTGAGGTATGTGAGGTCCATACCTCACAACCTCTGAGGATGCCTGCCATAGATGTGGGCGAAACGTCAGGAGAGAATACTTCTGGAACATGGCCACACAGCCCGAAAGACATACAACAAATAAACAAATCTTTGATCATGGCAATAGTGCCATGATTGTAGCTAAGTGGGTATTGTGGATACAGAGCAGTTATTGATACGTAAGATTAGGCTATGCCTGCGACAGTGAACGCCAGTCCATATTAATCTAGTCATCAGTGTAACTATGGTGGCGGTTGACTTCCGTTTCAGTGGGACAGTTAATTCACTCAACATTTTAGTCTGAACTTTGGATGGACTGATGAACCTCTTTTGGACATAAGATTCAGCATCCTGGACACATTCTTTGGGCAGTTTCAGCATTCCACTGACAGAAGTCATCAGTTACCGCTATGCAGTTGCCCTCTGCAGCTTGGACTTGAGAAACAGGTTTTCTACTGTTTGTTAGGCCCTGCATCCTCCTCAGGTCATTGAGGGTCAAATAGACAGTTTAAATAACCTTGAGAAAATACACTCCATCACAGACACTACTCCCTGCCCAGATGTCCTTCATCTTTCCTCTGCCTCCTTACAGACCAGAGGTGCCTGCCCTTTTGTTACACATTTACAGGATATAGCTTAGCCGCTCACAAAGGCTCTAGCGGGCTTGGTGGGATTGAACTAAAATTACTAATTCTGCTAGAGGTCAGCATCTTTAACCCAATCACACTCTTTCCAGCTGTGAAGTGTTCTGATGGCCTCTTGTTGACGTGGTGATAAAGCCCAGCTATTGATTATTCCTCAGGCATAGAAGCACCTTTATGAGGAGAAGTGGATTAGGATCTTTTTGTGAGTCTCAGGAATTAATATTGAGTCATGCAATTAAGTGTGGTGCCCAAAACTCTTCTTCTGCTTTATCAGCTCTCTCCTCCTCTTCCCAAAAGAGAAACAGGCCTTTTTTTAAGAGCAAGGAGACAGGTCTCCTCTAAACCTTGGGATGCCAGTTACATATAAACTACGAAGAACTGCACACTCCAGGAACCAAGTTAATTGGACTTCATTGCCAAACTATATTTGAACTATGCTGACAAGGCATGAAAGCCCGAATCCTTTGGCCCGCCCAAGACATGTTGGGAGCCTGAGGCAGAAAATCCAAATGACACATCAACCTCCACTAATTAACGAAGAGACAGTCTGCTGGGAGGCTCTGCGATGGAAGCCTTCCTCCCTCTCACAAATGAAGGAGAGCCACACAAATGTATGTAAGGAAATCCATTCTCAAAGCTGGATTATCAATGGTGCAAATGCTCCTAGACCAAGGGTGCAATTTGGGATGGAATCAGAGTGGTAGAAATGTCAGTAGAAATGTACCGATTCCGATTCCAGCTCCAAAAGAAAAACGTATAAGAATATAAGGTCAGTCCTGGTTAGTACTTGGATAGGAGACTGCCAACAAGTGCTGCAGGTTTTATTTCAGGGGAAGGAACTGGAAAAACCATCTTTAATTTTAAAAATAATAAAACTTTATTTCTAATCTCCCCGAGGGGACTCAGGCGGATTCCAATGACACACATTCAATGTCTCCAAAAAACAAATACTGACATAAAATCCCAGAGAAACCCCGCATATGAAAATAACATTAAAACCGTGCATCAAATTAAAGCCTAAGCAGTACATTAAACCTAAGCATCAATAAATTAAACTACACACTGTCAAGCAAAATTATATAATAACATAAAATCTAAACAAACATCCACATTAATTTACGACAGCCAACTAGTGTTCATAAACTTTGAATATTCTTTGGCTTTAAAAAAAAACTTATGAAATTAATGGGGTTACCTGAAGTTGATATTACATTATTATTATTACTATTATTATTATCATCATCATCATCGTCATTGCTACTACTACTATATCTATCTTTTTCTCTCCAAAAAGGAGACTCAAAGCAGCGTACAATAAAACGATACAATACAATTTAAGACCCCAAAACATATAAACATTAAAACAGAATGAAATATTAACGGTATTACAAATCAATAGCTAAAATCCTCAAAACGGATTAGAAATTTATTCATAGCTAAAGCCACAGCATCCCTAATGTGATCTTAAAACCCTGCTTCTGAATAAAAAGATTTTAGCCTGCTACCAGAAAGACAGCAGGAAGGGGGCTATTCTGGCTTCCCTGGGAAAAAGAAGGAAGTTCCAGAGTCGAGGGTCAGTCAAAGAGAAAGAAGACCCGCTCTCTCATTCCCACCAATCAAGCTTTAGATGGAGGTGGGACCGAGAGAAGAGCCTCTCCTGAGGATTTCAGGGCCTGGAAAGGTTTGTGCAAGGAGATGAGATCAGCCAAATAGGCAACTTGAAGTCGCATACACTCACATGATAAATCTATCATTCTATGCCTATGTTTTATACATCTAATAAACACATTTTATATTCATTTTATGTAGTCAGGTGATTAACATGGTAAGGATGAAATGCCTTGTACTATCATATAACTATTAAATGTGTTATTACTAATTATTTTATCCCCTGTAACTACAGAACCCATATCCACAGTTTCACTTTCATGCATTTGAGAGGGAATGATCTCTCCAGGAATCTGCTAGAGAACCCCTGGTGATTCTATAATACGCATCCACTGGAGGTTGTCATAGAGTTGTGTTGGAGAACATAGCAAATTCCATCCTATGAACCCAAGTTCCACTATGACACTGGAAACAATTACAAATGTGAAATTTTAAACGTACTGTGTGTGGAGTTCCCCCATGCCCTTTCCAACCTAGTCTTTATGATATCCCAAAGGCAAGGCAAAGGTATTTGAAAGGCATTCCCATCACACGAAGCTTTGGAATGAAGAAAATGCTGCAAGCTGCATGCAATTAGCTCAGGAATGTTTTTGAAATGAGGATAAAACAGCAGGAACTGTGATTTTCTAAAGCAGTGCTATTCAGGGGATGGTCCATGGATTGGTATTGGTCCCTGAACAACAAGGAGGACCTCATCATATGCTTGTTTACCATGTTTCTCTGACATTGTTTACTTGTGGTTTCCCATGGAACCTCTCACATGATGCATGCTCCTTTGCATGTATAAAAAAGTAAATAAATGTGCATTTAGTCTAGAACCATTAGTAATGGGTGTGCGAAATGAAGCTTTTGGAAATGGGATTGATTTTAGGAAGCATTTGGAGTCAGTGGGCACAAATATAGTGCCCATACATGCATGTTGGTATAAACAACTTGCTGATCTGCCACATTTATTTTACTTTCTCTCAAGATGGGATCCAGATAGCTTAAGATACTCTGGTCTAATGAATCAATATGTGATCCATTAGGGGGAAAGAAATTGGGGTTTTGATTACAACTATTGCAATCTTCATGCCTTAGAGTCTCCTTCTGAAGTTAAAAGGACCTATAACTTCTCTTCCACAGCTGAAAAAGAAGACAGTGTTCACCAGTATATGAAAATCAATACTTCTGGAAATGTAGATAAGAGCCTTGGGAGAAGGTTTTGGGTATGTTTAAGATTCACCTGGGAAGAAGTCAGATTTTCCCCTTGTTTTACAGACAAAAAGATCAAGGACATTTCAGTCTCACAAACACCTTTGATGCCACACTCTCGGGATATGGAACCCACCAGTGGTGTAGTGACAAAACTCAACATAATACATACACCATCTACGTCACACACACAGTCAGGGCTGTAGCCGGGGGGGGGGGGGGGGGTTCAGCCCCCCCCCCCCCAATGTTCAAGTTTTAAAAAAATCCTGGTTTACTCATGAAGCAGCTTCGTGAGATTGTAAACAACACAGTCAGACAGCATCAGTGAAATTGTAAACAACACAAATATAGTGTCCCTACTTTGCAGATTTTCACTTTTTGTGGGTGGTCCTGGAACGTAACCCCCGCAATAAGTGAAGGAACACTGTATCTGAAATGGTTAGAAAATCAATTTACAGAAAACTCCTGAGTGCAAAAGCATAATACAATAGAGTCTCACTTATCCAACATAAATGGGCCAGCAGAACGTTGGATAAGCAAATGTGTTGGATAATAAGGAGGGATTAAGGAAAAGTCTATTAAACGTCAAATTAAGTTATGATTTTACAAATTAAGCACCAAAACATCATGTTCAATAAAGTAGTTCAATATGCAGTAATGCTATGTAGTAATTACTGTATTCATGAATTTAGCACCAAAATATCACGATGTATTGAAAACATTGACTACAAAAATGCGTTGGATAATCCAGAACGTTGGATAAGTGAGACTCTACTGTATATGATTCCCAGTTGGGACCAGTGGACAGTCACAGAACAAAGTGGCAACATTAGAATTGCTATACTTGGGCTGGAGACACTTGTATTCACTTTCCCTGATCCTCCATGAACGTCACTGGGTGAGAATCAGTGAACATCTGAGACTAACCTACCTCTCAGGATTGTTATGAAAACAGAAGAGGCATTAGAAAAGTGACTTTTTTGAGTAGGTTATGTTGACCAGAGTATCCTGGCATTTATAATTCAGACAGTAATTTTTCCAAGTTCTGGAGGCAAGGAGAAACCATACTCTGAGCTCTGCCATGGAAGGGCAAAATATACAGTATGTCATTGCACTTGGTGATGCTGATTTTGAACTGAAAAAACAACTAGGTCACATTTTAATATATATTCAGTCTAAAGACCAGCCACTTCTCTGTTTTTTTTAATGATGTTAGAAAGGGTCTTACTAAATAAATGACAGAAAACCGCATGTATCCAAGGGTCAGCACAATTGTGAGGCAAAGTTGAGCATGTCAGGTTGGGAATATATGAAAAGTGGCAAAAATGGTTAGAGCTCTATGTATCACAGAGCCTGTGTGGATGCAAATGGAATAAGGGTTGGTCACTATTTTGTCATTTTCTGCAGAAAGCAAATTATTTTGGGCTGGCCCTGCGTTTTTTCCAACATACACCCACACCAAGCTTACAACACTGCCAAATGCTGCCTCTGCAAATGATGTTATGATATCTGCTATGAAAAAAAATATGACAAGAGATATACATTTCTTATATTTCCGCTCCCCCCTCACCTCTAGATCCACTCCCCCACATACACTGTTCTCTCTTCCTTGCAATTTTTGAAGGATGTTGTAATCACAACATTTATAATTTAGTGAAGCTACCTTAATGTATGGAATTTGCCATTTTAGAACCAGCCCTAGAAACTGGATGATCCCGAAAAGCATATGTTTGATTAGGACTAGGAGGTTTTGTTGGCTGTCTTCAGAATGGTTAACTTTTGGTTCACTTCTCAAGTCTCTCTGGGGACCTTAAAACATTTAAATAATCATTATTTATTTATTCAGCGTATTTAGATCCCACCCTTTGGCCAAAAGGATTCCCAGTGCAGCTTACAAATGGTTATTTTGACAGTTTCCTGCCCTCAGGTTTACAATCTAAATAAGAAGACACACAAAGGGAGGGTGTGAGAAGTGTTCATTTACATAGTGTGAGAAGTAAAACATGAATTATTGATTCATCTGGGCCAAAATTTCTGACTGTGCAGTTGCAGATGATCTGTTGTGCTATTCCTTTTTTCCTGAGCTGTATTTGTGGACCTCAATTAAACATTATAGTTATCAATTGCTTTTAGTTAGAATAGCTAAAACAGGTTGGGGAAAATGTGACCCATAAACTGTATGAAGTCCACAGGGGCCAATTTTGCGGCCTCTGAAGCCCCCCCTCAAGCCTCCAATCCCCACAAAACAGCTTAAACCTATCATAGAGTGCAGTAGTTTGCAAACGTCTCCGAATTCCTATACATCTGTAAAACCAGAAAACATCAAACACTTGTATAGAAACAGGCCAGAAAAACTCCAGAAGTGATTCAATATGGGGGTGAAAATGGCCTCTGCCCTTTCTCTATCTTTGAGTTAAAGAAAACTTCCCCGAACAGTATTAGTATATCTCAGAACTATGAAATGTTGGATGCAATGGTATTCAAATAGTAGGCAAATCTCTGACTATCACATCCTGCTTGTGAGTGCCCAAAAGCATCCTACAAAACTGGATTAGCTAGACCTTGACCTGAAGGAACAGAGCAGCGTGGTCTAGTATTCTTAAACGGTCTTGCAAAAATCTTCAAAGTACACTGCAAGGAAAGAAGGGACAGGGATGATTCAAGGGCAAGAAGGCACACAGAGTGTTGTGAAAGTAAATGAGCTCCAGAGGCAGAAATAAACCAAAGAGAAGGAAAAAAGATGAGGCGGTAAAAATGCTCAGCTCCCAAGAGAGGCAATCCAAGTTCCAGTGGAATGGACAGGACTCACCAGTATGGAAATGTGTTTGCAATCAGCATGCCAGTGTGGGAGAAGAGGAGCTAATCAGATGAATGCTAATGAGAAATGAGGCATGGCATTTTTAATGGGCACAAGCTGCCCACAGGGAGGGATGATGGCTGTTTGTTTAATGAGAATGGGATCAAAACTTGGATTGCAAGTAAGTGTTCTTTACAGAGCTGTTCAGTTTCACTATATAGAAATGTCATACACATGTGCTCAGGTATAATGAAGATTTTCCCGCAAGTATAAATCAGTGGTGGAAGAGGGTATGCTAGGCACCCATGCACCACCAGAATTTCCCAAAATCCCTTACAGATGAGTGCAAAATACAGGAAGGCTGAAGATGATTACCAGGTTCTCTTCTCATCCCAGGTAGCGCTTAAAGTAGAGGGAGACAGTGATGTCCTTCAGCCAGTTTCTATCAGTTTGCTCCAAACTTGTGGGGGCAGGGGAGGGTAAAAGGAAAGCCAGTAGTAGCGAAGGAGGGGAGGAGGAGGAGGAAAACCCAGCATAGATAGGGATCAGAGAAGAGGATGGGAATAATAATAATAATAATAATAATAATAATAATAATAATTTTATTTCTTATCTGGCTCTCCTTGTAGCTTGAGGTGGGTTACAACATTGCTAGACATATTGGACTATTGGATTATGACCTGTTAGGATCATAACCTATTGGGGATTATGACCTGTTAGGATGGAGCCCCCAGATGGCGTAGTGGACTAAGTGACTTGAAGGTTGGGTTGCTGACCTGAAAGCTGCCAGGCTCGAATCCCACCTGGGGAGAGTGTGGATGAGCTCCCTCTATCAGCTCCAGCTCCATGCGGGGACATGAGAGAAGCCTCCCACAAGGATGGTAAAAACATCAAAAACATCTGGGCGTCCCCTGGGCAACGTCCTTGCAGACGGCCAATTCTCTCACTCCAGAAGCAACTCCAGTTGCTCCTGACACGAGAAAAAAAAAACCCTGTTAGGATCATAACGTATTGGGGATTATGACCTGTTAGGATCATAACCTATTGGTGATTATGACCTGTTAGGATCATAACCTATTGGGTAGCAGAGTTTCAGGAGTGTTCCTTTAGTTTATTGCATAATGGAAGATCACTGAGGGTGTAAACATTGTTTCTTGTGTTGTCGAAGGCTTTCATGGCTGGGATCACAGGGTTGTTGTATGTTTTCCGGGATGTATGGCCATGTTCTAGAAGTATTCTCTCCTGACGTTTCACCCACATCTATGGCAGACATCCTCAGAGGTTGTGAGGTATGGAGAAACTAAGCAAGGAAGGTTTATATATATCTGTGGAAAGTCCAGGGTGTGAGAGAAGAACTCTTTGTCAGTTGGAGGTCAGTGTGAATATTGTTTCTATTCGATGCTTTCAGCAGACAAAGATTCAAGTAGACTTCTTTAAAATAACATGTTTGTTTTACTCACAACTTCGTATATTTAAATATGCAGTACATTTCTTATCAGGTTAAACGTTAAAACATTTCAGTTTGTATCTTTAACTTAGGACTTCATCAGATTACGCTGGGAAGTGTTCAGAAGTGTTCAGAAGAAGAGAGTTCAGTCTAACTCCATTTCGTAATAAAATGGAGTTTTTCCCTATCTTTAAATCACACAGTTTAGTGCACTCACACTTAAATTCCACTGAGTTCTACACTTAAAATCTGGTATTTCACTGGGTCCACTACATTCGTTTTGGTTAAAGTGCAGTTTTTGAGTCTTTTAAACGTTGAGGGCAGCATTTGAAACACATAAACAGACAAAGCATTGGATAGAGGAGGCTTCAGAAGTTTGCTATCTCCAACAAGAAACGCATAACCATCCTAAACATATAAAATTCACATATGAAAATGTAGTTCTACAAAATACATATACAGTATTAATATACACAGAACAAGATTGAAATACAGTGAACGCAAGATGTGAGTTTAAAATTCATATTAAAACTGACTGGGGAGGCCTGCCAGAAGAGATAGGTTTTCAGATGTGTTTTAAATTCCAACAGCTCATTGGATCTTCCAGAGTTTCAGGAGAGAGACTAGGCTTACTGTTGGCAGTGGCATGGGATGAGCTGGGGAATCAGTAAAAGCACATTCTCTCTTTCAAAGCCTTTCATTAAAGAGAGAGAGAGGTTGTTGGATCCAACTCAAAGAAATGGCTTATCCTCTTCCCCAGGCAGGCCTTGGCATCAGGCTTAAGCAGCCAAGCCATAAATGCATCTTCGTTGTTATAGGCTCTAACAGCACCTGGCCTAGGAACACTGGCCTTCCAGATGGTCTTATTTTGCATATTGCTTTTTAGCCAAATCAAGAGGCATATCTTTTTAAAATAAAAAATAAATAAATAGTTGGGTGTGATTTGACGGCAAGCCATTCTGAGCGCCATCTGGTGGGAAAGCTGATGAGAAATGTAAATAGCAGTCTATTGATTAACCTGATGGTTATCACCAGGCAATCCATCAGTCTGTCAAGGGTTGTTGCCTATGGGCACGCCTTCTTGAATAGGAAAGGTAACACAGTTGGGTCAGCCTTCAAGTGCTGAAAGATATGAAAAGGAGTCCAGTTGGTGATAGATACCATATGATCCTCATGAGGTATGAAGGTGTTTTTGGAGCATTCATTTCAGCTGGGGAGTACCTGGTGGCGCAATGGGTTAAACCCTTGTGCCGGCAGGACTGCTGATCGACAGGTTGGCAGTTCAAATCTGGGGAGAGTGGGTGAGCTCCCTCTGTCAGATCCAGCTCCCTATGTGGGGACATGAGAGAAGCCTCCCATCGGATGGCAACACATCTGGGCGTCCCCTGGGCAATGTTCTTGCAGAGGCCCAATTCTCTCACACCAGAAGTGACTTGCAGTTTCTCAAAGTTGCTCCTGATATGAAAAAAAATCAGTTGGAACTTGGACACACTACCTTTCCAGTGGATTGTACCCTATATAACATAAGGCATCAAAACTTATGCTACAGCTTTTTTAAAAAAAGACTGTCCTGTTTATATAAGCATCTTCTTGTTGCCTTCAAGTCACCTTTGACTTATGGTGACCCCATGAATGAGAAACCTACCGGTCACAGCCCTGCTCAGATCTTGCAGAGTTCACATCCAAGGCTTCTTTGATTAAGTCTATCCATCTGGAATAGGGTGTCCTTTTTTCCTTCTGCCTTTTACCTTACCAAGCCTTATTGTATTTTCTGATGAGTCCTCTCGTCTCAGAATACGACAAAAGTACAATAAAAGGTAAAGGTTTCCCCTGACATTAAGTCCAGTCATATCTGACTCTGGGGGCTGGTGCTCATCTCCATTTCTAAGCCGAAGAGCCGGCGTTGTCCGTAGACACCTCCAAGGTCATGTGGCCAGCATGACTGCATGGAGCACCGTTACCTTCCCGCCGGAGCGGTACCTATTGATCTACTCACATTGGCATGTTTTTGAACTGCTAGGTTGGCAGGAGCTGGAGCTAACAGCGGCCGCTCCCGCCGCTCCTGGGGTTTGAACCTGGGACCTTTTGGTCTGCAAGTTCAGCAGCTCAGCGCTTTAACACACTTCACCACCGGGGCTCCCCAAAAGTACAATAGTCTCAATGTATTTGTCTTGACTCTAGAGAAAATTCAGACTTGACTTGCTTTAGGAACCATTTGTATATCTTTTTAGCCGTCCACAGTACACATCGAAAAATTCTCCAGCACTACAAATGACCTGATACATTTTCAGCTGCCATAGGTGGTGCAGTATGTCTGTTTATGTATGTCCATTTACATGTGGATGTGTCTATATGTATATGTGTGTGCATAAAGAAACAGAGTTCCTGGAATACTATAGTCTCAGGGGATGCAATAACTTTGGGTTTCTGGGATTATGGTGCAAGAAGGTCAGTTTTCCGAGCTATGGACGTAATGGAATTCCCAGAATTGGAAGCATTCCAAGTGAGTATTTGAAGATCAAGAGCAGGAGTGGGGAAACAGCACTCACAGATGTGCTTCCTAATCTCTAGGCTATTTTGCACGCGATCCCACTTGCTTGGTAGCCACTGAAATTATTCCACTGAAGCAAAAAAAGGTAAAGGTATAGGTTTTCCCCTGACATTAAGTCTAGGTGAGTCTCACTCTGGGGGTTGGTGCTCATCTCCAATTCTAAGCGGAAGGGCCGGCATTGTCCATAGACACCTCCAAGGTAACGTGGCCAGCATGACTACATGGAGCACCGTTACCTTCCGGCTGGAGCAGTACCTATTGATCTACTCACATTTGCATATTTTTGAACTGCTAGGTTGGCAGAAGCTGGGGCTAACAGCAGGAGCTCACCCCGCTCCCTGGATTTGAACCACTGACCTTTCGGTCAGCAAGTTCAGCAACTCAGCAGTTTAACCCGATGCCACCAGGACTCCTAGCAATAGATTTATATGATATATGTGTGTGCAGAAAGATCCGTTTGGCTGTAGTAATCATATTCTTGGGCTCAAGATTCTTTTAATTCAGAAGTTATGGGGTTTTTGCACCAGGCTCTTTTTCATAGATTTTTATTAAAAACATAAATGAAGTTTCAATCATCACATTGCTGATCTTGTTGTTGTGGACAGTGTTGTGTATCTTCAAGTTGTTTCCAACTCATAGGGACCCCCAATGCAACCTAACATAGGGTTTTCTTGGCAAGGATTCTTCGGAATGAATTTTGCCTTGACCTTGCTCTGAGGCTGAGAGTGTGTAACTTGCCCAAGACCACTGAATGCCTTCCATAGTCAAGCATGAACTTAAACACTGGTTTTGCAGTCATAGTCCAGCACTCAAACCACTAAACCACAGGTTCTAAAAAAATACCTCCCTCCATATATGGGAAATGAGCCCCCGGTGGTGCAGCAGCTTAAACCGCTGAGCTGCTGAACTTGCTGACATAAAGGTCGGTGGTTCGAATCTGGGGAGCGGGGTGAGCTCTCACTGGTAGGCCAGCTTCTGTCAACCTAGCAGTTCAAAACATGCAAATGTGAATAGATCAATAGGTAATAATAATTATTATTATTATTAGCACTTTTATGGCCCAGTTCTTTTTAGGAGCCAACCCAGTATTTTATCAAGCATGTTTGTTTTATGACTTGCTTTATTGTTGATTGATTTGTGTTATTGTTGTGTTTTATATTGTCTGTTCTTCCTGAGCTTGGCCCCATGTAAGCCACCCTGAGTCCCCTTGGGGAGATGGGGCGGGGTATAAAAATAAAATAATAATAATTATTATTGTTATTGTTATTATTACCACTCCAGCAGGAAGGTAACAGCGTTCCATGCACTCATGCTGGCCACATGACTTTGGAGCTGTCTAAGGACGGCTTAGAAATTGAGATGAGTACCCAGAGTTGGATATGACTAGACTTAATGTCAGGGGAAAACCTTTACTTTTTTATATATGGGGAAAGTCAGTCACAATCTGAGAACAGCTCCTAAAATTCTGGCACTGTGGCTTAGGAATTTGATTAGATTTTTTTTGTCATGCTGCCGATTCTAAACCTTTACTCTGGCCCCAGGACCTATCCAGATCTGAACTGGCCATCATTCAGAAGAGGAAGGCAAGACTTAGCTTTTACTGTTATTTTCAGAAATCCCTGCTTTTGTGTCAGCTGCACAAACTGGAAGCTGAGTGACTCACAGCCTGGAAAGGGGAGATGAATGGAGGAACCTCACACATGTGGCAGTGATTACAGCAAGTTGGTTTTAAATTACTCTCTGCTACAGCTGGCTAAGAAAGAGAAAGAGGTGGGGTGGAGGAGTCCCAAAGTCTTCAAGGTTTCCTTCAGAAAAAAAAGCAATTCTGCTTCCTGCTGGCCTTGGAGAATTTCTTGGCCAGGACTCCTGAAATTTACTGGCTTTTAAAATGGTGAGGGCAGAGATAGGGCCACATTTTGTACGAGGTCGTAGTAGTAGTAGTAGTAGTAGTAGTAGTACAGAAGTAGTGGTAGTAGTGGTAGAGAAGAAAGTGAACCAGGTTGTTCATGATTTCTGTAAAGAAGTGACACTACAATGAGATCAGCAGAGCTGAAGCAATTTTTCTCTGAATGCAAAACCAATAGTAACAACAAAAAACTGACTCACTAGTGCCGTCCCTAAAATGGTGACAATAAAGTGGGATATATAATTTTGAGAAATATTAGCTGAAAACATTTGTTCCCATTCTCTCTGTAACTACAGCTTCCACCACTTTCAGGCAACTTGGTTAAAGGTTATCCTGGTTGGAAATTATGGGTGTTATACACAGTTGAATTATGGGAGTTATACACAGTTGGGGAAAGCTGAACAAATGAAAAAGAAAAAATGTGTTCCGAGTTGATCTCCATGCATTATAGAAATAGGAGTGTCTATTAGTTGGTGATGTGTCACTATCATAATATATCATGGAAGGTGTTTGATGTGAGTGTGTGTATGTGATTGGTTTCAAGTTGTCTATCGACTTACAATGATACAAATAAATTCATAGGGCTTTCTTAGGAAATGAATACCCTGAAGTTGTTCACCATTGACTTTCCCCACCTACAGAAGTGTTATTCAAAGTGGTGGCCCATGTATTGGTGCTACTCTGGAAGCTATTGGCCAGGGGGGAGAAAGAAACAACCGTCATTGTGTACAAATATGGTTCTGGTTCCTGGCACATTGGGAGAACAACTCTGCTGGTCCCTTACTTCAGATAACTTACAGAACATTACTTCCAGCACCTGATATTCCTTGGTAGTCTTTCATTCAAGTCCTGCAAGTCACTTCTGGCTGTGAGAGAATCAGTCGTCTACAAAGATGTTGCCCAGAGGACGCCCGGATGTGTCACGATCCTGCGGGGAGGCTCCTCTCACGTTACCTGGGGCGGAATCCCAGTGGAGCATTGTAACACATCTAAATACTTGGGAGTTATTCTGGACCGTGTTCTGACTTACAAGAAGCGCTGCTTGAATATCAAGCAAAAAGTGGGCACTAGAAATAATGCCTTAAATCAAGAAATAGTTTCTGAGATCAACAGAGATACTCGCAGGAACACCTCAGCAAGCGAGAGTCCAAAAGTGGCAGGCTGACACCAGATGAGAGGCTCCTTCCTGGGCACACAGAAGACTGGGCGACTTGGAAGGCGCTGAACAGACTGCACTCTGGCACCATGGGATGCAGAGCCAACCTTAAGAAAGGGGGCCACAAAGTCCATGATATGTGAGTGTGGAGAAGAGCAAATCACAGACCACGTACTGTATTGCAGTCTGAGACCTGACACATGCACAATGGAGGACCTTCTTATAGCAACACCAGAGGTACTCCAAGTGATAGCTACTGGTCAAAGGACATTTAGTATAATGCCAATTTTTTTAACTTTGTGTTTTCAAATACAGTAGAGTCTCACTTATCCAAGCTAAACGGGCTGGCAGAAGCTTGGATAAGTGAATATCTTGGATAATAAGGAAGGATTAAGGAAAAGCCTATTAAACATCAAATTAGGTTATGATTTTACAAATTAAGCACCAAAACATGTTTTACAACAAATTTGTCAGAAAAAGCAGTTCAATACGGATTAATGTTATGTTGTAATTACTGTATTTACGAATTTAGCACCAAAATATCATGATATATTGAAAATATTGACTACAAAAAATGGCTTGGATAATCCAGAAACTTGGATAAGCAAGTCTTGGATAAGTGAGACTCTACTGTAACAACTTGTTCCCTTGGTTTGCTTCCGACACGACAAATGTATATTCAAGCCCTAATGAGACTGGACCCTGATGAGTTTCCAAGAACAGAGGGGATCTGGTGCCTTCTAGGTATGTAGTTTAAGTGTGTTACAAGGTGCAAAAATAATCAGTCATCCTGAGGTCTCAGGATATTGGCTGTTACATCATTACCTTGCTGTCTTGGAACCAATGTTTGGAAATCATAATGTTGGAAGACACCATAAGGACCATGCCATGCAGGAACACGCAATCCAAGCATTCCCAACAAATGGTTATCCAGCCTCTGTTTATAAACCTCCAAAGAAGGATACTCTGTCTCTGCCACAATCCAAAGGTGGTTTGTGTTGTCCTACTTCCTTCATTCTATGTTATCTCAAGAGCTCTTTAACCACCGTTTTGAATGTGCAACCTGAGCAAATATTTTTTCTACTACAAAGCTACAAAGCTTATGAAAAATGCTACAAGGTTTCATTCTCTATGATGTATTTTATATGATCATAAATAGCCTAAAAGAATGGGAAAACATGGCCTTCCAGATACTGGTGAGTGCAGTTCCCAGTATGTCTCACCTTGGATTATGCTGGCTAGAGCTGCTAGGAGTGTAATTTTAAAAATCTAGAGATTGTAGACTTGTGATATGCAGGATTGCAGCCTAAATGTGCAATTCACCTAATAATAATATAATAATAAAACTTATTTCTAGACTACCCTCTCTCCCAGAAGGAACTCAGGGCAGTTTTGATTAAGGTTTTCTCCTGACATTAAGTCTAGTTGTGTCTGAAACTGTGGGTGGTGCTCATCTCTATTTATAAGCAGAGAGCTAGTGTTGTCTATAGACACTTCCTAGGTCATGTGGCTGGCATGACTGCATGGAGTGCTGTTATCTTCCCGCCAGAGCGGTACCTATCGATCTACTCACATTTGCATGTTTCCTAACTGCTAGGTTGGCAGAAGCTGGGGTTAACAGTGGGAGCTCACCTTGCTCCCCAGATTCAAACTGCCGACCTTTCGGTCAGCACGTTCAGAAGCTCAGCGGTTTAATCCGCTGCACCATTGGGAGGCTCTCAGGGCAGTTTACACACACACACACACACCCAAGGCAAACATTAAATGCCCAAAATAAAACAGACACATCAAAAATCAAAGAAATACACAATACACATCTGATCATATTATTATATTCTGCTTCCACTCACTGGGCAGGAAGGATGCAACCCAGGGGTCCAGTGTTTATTATTCTTTACAAATTACTATGTCCATGTTTGAGCCATAGGTCCTAAACTGTTGTGTAAAATGATCTCCATATCTAGAAAGTTTATCTCAAACTCCTTCATAACTTATTGTGTGCATAAAGATCCTGATTGGTTAGCCTTTCCTTTAAACAGTAGGCCTTATTGTCTCCAGGGTTAGCAATCCATTCCCATCACTTTAAAATCCCTTTAATCCAGACGGTAGTTCAAAGGCCGAAAACCGGCAGTCTTAAACCCAATTATTTACGGGGCTAGGACTAAGCATTTGTAGCCTCGTTTCTATATCCACTTATCCTGATGCAAGCCTGACTTCCTTCTGGATTTTCATTTACTTCTCAGTATGCTTATGCATACTAACCTGGATGCAAGCTCTGTTAAACACAGTGGGGCGTACTACTGAGCAAACAGATACGATACTGGGTTACACATTCCACTGAACCAACAGGGACTTACTTCTGAGTAAACATAGATAAGCCTTGGGCTGCAGTCCTTATATAGTTTGATACTGTACTATTTACACTGAAATATGTCCCACTGGGTTCAATGGAGCATACTTTCAAGTAGGAAGGGCTCAAGACAATTTGCTGTCTGAGGTGGAGAAGCAAATGGGGTGTCTCCTTCCTCGAGTCAAAGGCCAGCTATTTGGAGCAAGGGGAAAAAAGCCCACAAATTACTCTTCCTGGCAAGGAGGATACAGCAATGATCATTTACATCAGCAAAAATGTGCTTCTTTTTTCTTCTGACATCATTAATCTGCCTGAAGTGGCTGCACTACTCAACTTAATAGTAAGCAAGTCCTGATTTCAGAGAAGGGTCAACAGGATTTTAGCAACAGAGCTGCAAAGCTTCATAGAGTCCCTACTTGTTCCTATAAGTCTTCTGCACCTTATAACGGACGGTTCGGATTACTACTCCTAATCCATTGCACAATTATAATTTTTCCTCTCCTCCAAGACCATGGATTGAAGTGCCATGATATCACCTCTTTTTAATGGTCATGCTTTTTACTCTGTTGAAGCTGTGTTGTAGAGTTGATATAGTAATCTGCTGTGATTGTTATGTATTTTATATTGTTGTATTTTATATTGTGTATTTTATACTGCTGTATTTTATTGTATGTTATTGGGCTTGGCCCCATGTGAGCCGCCCCGAGTCCCCTTGGGGAGATGGAGCGGGATATAAAAATAAAGTTATTATTATTATTATTTTATTGTATGACACAGCAAACAAGATAGATATGCTGGATTTCGTTTCACAAAATCACAAGTCGAACACTTCCCAAGTGTCTAGGGCTGTGTGATGTATTTTCGGATGATGATGATGATTATTATTATTATAGAGCCATAGAGCTGCCTGAGTCTCCTTGTGGAGAGAAAAAGCGGGGTATAAATGAACACAATAATAATAATTCTCTGAGGATTACATCTTCCTAGTATGAAAACAGAAACTGTCTTCTCTCCACAAGTGTCAACACATACAATTGAATATCAAAGTCAGGATTGTCATTTTCTATGTACGGTTGTGAAAGCTAGACAGGGAAGAAAACCAATAGAAAGAAAATCAACTCATTTGAAATGTGGTACTGGAGAAGAGTTATACAGATATGATATACAAAGATAAATAAATGGGCCTTAGATCAAATCAAGCCTGATTTCTCCTTAGAAGCAAGATGCAATAAAACAGGGAGTCTCCCTTATCTGTCAATCCTTGGATTCCATAGAATGGAGCCAATGGCAAGTATCTCTGTTAGCTCCCCTGATCACAACACCCTTTTTACATGCAAATATGCAAGGAAGAAACTGGTTTCATCCAGTGGTATGGGGACAAAGGGTGATCTTAAGAGGCTTTTTACGGTAATGGGTCATCTGCTCCACAAAACACACTGATTTATATGTTGTGCAATCCTTTGGGGAAGTCTCCCCATACAAAACAAACTGATATGAATGGGAATCTGTACAAGAGCACAAACTGAAATGATGGGAATTTGCACAAGAGCACCAAGGCCAGCCATACCTCAGGTAGTAGATGTAGAATGTCACAAAAAAGCAAAGCAAACCCTATTTAGTTTGTTGTATTTTTGCTGCTAAGGATGGAAAAGATGGTTTGGGGATTTTCTGTTTCATCCCTCCTGGCTCTGGATACTTTTTCTATCACAGCCTTGGCAGGAAAGCACTGTTTGCTGCTCCACCTCAGGCAGCAAAATAACATGGGTTGGTCCTGAATAGTAATGTCACTCTTGGACAGAACTCCTTTTTCCATTTTTTTGGGGGTTGAGATCTTTCCAAACAACATTTACTGCCAGGAAGTTCTTCCTAATGTCTAGATGGAATCTCTTTTCCTGAAATATGGATCTATTGCTCTGTGTTGTCTCCAGAGCAGCAGAAAACAAGCTTGTCCCCTCCTCAACATGACATCCTTTACAATACAGTAGAGTCTCACTTATCCAAGACTCGCTTATCCAAGGTTCTGAATTATCCAAGGCATTTTTGTAGTCAATGTTTTCAATATATCATGATATTTTGGTGCTGAATAAAGTTGTTATTGTTGTTGTTATTTTATTGTATGACACAGCAAACAAGACAGATATGCTGGATTTCGCTTATCCAAGGTTCTGGATTATCCAAGGCATTTTTGTAGTCAATGTTTTCAATATATCATGATATTTTGGTGCTAAATAAAGTTGTTGTTATTATAATTATTATAGAGCTGCCTGAGTCTCCTTGTATTAGAACTGTACCCTCGGTTCGCTTCTGACACAATAAATAAAATACAGTAGAGTCTCTCTTATCCAACATTCACTTATCCAACGTTCTGAATTATCCAATGCATTTTTGTAGTCAATGTTTTCAATACATCGTGATATTTTGGTGCTAAATTCGTAAATACAGTAATTACTACATAGCATTACTGCCTATTGAACTACTTTTTCTGTCAAATTGTATAACATGATGTTTTGGTGCTTAATTTGTAAAATCATAACCTAATTTGATGTTTAATAGACTTTTCCTTGATCCCTCCTTATTATCCAACATATTCGCTTATCCAAGGTTCTGCCGGCCCGTTTATGTTGGATAAGTGAGACTCTACTGTACATATAAATTGTAAGCCGCTCTAAGTCCCCTTCAGGGTGAGAAGGACAGGATATAAATGTAGTAAATAAATAAATAAATAAATTTTGACTTGGGCTTGCCCAAAATCTGAAATGATTTGAAGGCACACAACAACAATAATCCCAACTAACTTGACTGTCTTGTTGGCCAGAAGCAGGGCCACACTTCCCATTGAAATCCTGATCGGTTTGAGTTGGTTAAAATTGTTTTTATTTTTAAATATTGTATTTTTCTTTTGTTGTTGTTGTTGTTGTTTTTGCACTACAAATAAGACATATGCAGTGTGTATAGGAATTTGTTCGTTTTTTAAAATTTGGCCCCTCAAAAGTCTGAAGGATTGTGGACCGGCCCTCTGCTTTAAAAGTTTGAGGACCCCTGCTCTACTGTATTTGGAAAGCATTGAAGCGATGCTCCTACGCCATCAACTCCGCTGGACTGGCCACGTTGTCCGAATGCCCGATCACCGGCTCCCAAAGCAGTTACTCTACTCCGAACTCAAGAATGGGAAACGGAATGTTGGTGGGCAGGAAAAGAGATTTAAAGATGGGCTCAAAGCCAACCTTAAAAACTGTGGCATAGACACTGAGAACTGGGAAGCCCTGGCCCTTGGAGGTCAGCTGCAACCAGCAGTGCTGCGGAGTTTGAAGAGGCACAAATGGAAGGCTTAAGGGAGAAACGTGCCAAGAGGAAGGCCTGTCAAGCCAACCCTGACTGAGACCACCTTCCACCTGGAAACCGATGTCCTCACTGCGGGAGAACAAGCGGGTCAAGAACAGGTCTCTTTAGCCACCTAAGAATTGACCCTCAAGACCTCACGACTGGAAGACCATCATCCTCCAACTACGAGGGATCGCCTAAGTAAGTAAGTAAGTAAGTAAGTAAGTATAGCAACACCAGAGGCACTCCAAATGTCCAGCTACTGGTCAAATGACATTTAGTATAACGCCAAATTTTTAAACTTTGTGTTTTTAAATATATTACAACTGTAGCCTCGGTTCGCTTCTGACACAATAAATAAAATAATCACAAAAGCCATGCATGGGCAAACTTGGGCCCTCCGGGTGTTTTGGACTCCAACTCCCACAATTCCTAACTGCCTACCGGCTGTTAGGAATTGTGGGAGTTGGAGTCCAAAACACCTGGAGGGCCCAAGTTTGCCCTTAGCCTCTTCCACACAGCTGTATCAAATCCACTGGATTATATGGCAGTGTGGGCTGAGATAATCCAGCTCAAAGCAGATAATGTGGATGATCTGCCTCGATATTCTGGGTGATATGGCTGTGTGGAATCCCTTTTCCCAGAACTTGTAGAAAACTCAAAAGAGGAGGCGCTGCCCAAACAAAGCTTCTGGAGACCCGGAGGCGCCCGGAGAGGACAGTGGAGGAAGAAGGCAGGAAGGAAAGAAGGAAGAAAGGCGAGGGAGGACTCAGGTTACAATTCCTGGGTGTCTTGGGAGCAGGTCTCCTGCAAGGCGAGGGAGGCGGGCCTGGGCGAGCGAGGAGGCCCCAGCGCGGGAAGGGCTCCGAGGCAGAAGGCGAGCGGCTTGGCAACCTGGGCAGCCTTTGGGAAGGGAAGGTGGAGTGTGGCGCCTCGTCGTCCTTTGTTGAAAGAAGGAGAAACAGCGAGGGAAGGAGAAGGGGGAAGGAAAGAGAGGCCCGACCCAGCTGCCCAGCAATGACAAGGACCTCCGGCTCAAGAAACCTCCGCGAGTCCCTTTGGACGGAAGCTCAGCGCTAGTTTCCTTCTCTCTCTCTCTCAGGAGGAGCGCGCCTGCCTTCAGGTAAGATTTGTGAGGCGGGAAAAGGGCAAACAATGAGGGGTATTTTTCCGAGCCAAGGCTTTCTCCGGCTCTCCTTCGATTTCTCAAGGCAGTGGGGGTTGGGAAAGTGTCCGGAGAAAGAAAAAGCGAGGACGGATGCTCTTGCGCCCAGGTGGCGGGCTTGGCGCCTTCCTCGTCTGAGGGAGTTTGGTTTAACTACAGTAGAGTCTCACTTATCCAACACAAACGGGCCGGCAGAACGTTGGATAAGCGAATATGTTGGATAATAAGGAGAGATTAAGGAGAAGCCTATTAAACATCAAATTAGGTTATGATTTTACAAATTAAGCACCAAAACATCATGCTATACAACAAATTTGACAGAAAAAGTAGTTCAATAGGCAGTAATGCTACGTAGTAATTACTGTATTTACGAATTTAGCACCAAAATAGCACGATGTATTGAAAACGACTACAAAAATGCGTTGGATAATCCAGAACGTTGGATAAGTGAGACTACTGTAGTTCAATAGGCAGTAATGCTACGTAGTAATTACTGCATTTACGAATTTAGCACCAAAATATCACGATGTATTGAAAACATTGACTACAAAAATGCCTTGGATAATCCAGAACGTTGGATAAGTGAGACTCTACTGTAGTTCAATAGGCAGTAATGCTACGTAGTAATTACTGCATTTACGAATTTAGCACCAAAATATCACGATGTATTGAAAACATTGACTACAAAAATGCCTTGGATAATCCAGAACGTTGGATAAGTGAGACTCTACTGTAGTTCAATAGGAAGTAATGCTACGTAGTAATTACTGCATTTACGAATTTAGCACCAAAATATCACGATGTATTGAAAACATTGACTACAAAAATGCCTTGGATAATCCAGAACGTTGGATAAGTGAATGTTGGATAAGTGAGACTCTACTGTACAAGTGTTGGGATCTGGAGAGGAGAAAGAGCCCAAACTTGTCGGAAAGAAGAAGGCAGGACTTTATGGGATGGTTTGGCCCCCAATGGGGATAGCATTGGGACGGATCCGGGGCAGAATTGTGTTGTAATAAGGACCTCATCACACTAGAGTTTGGATCCACTTTAAATCCACTTTAGGGAGGGGGCTTTACCAGAATATCTAGGCAGAAAATCCCACAATAACTGCTTTGAACTGGGTTATCGGAGTCCACACTCAGATAATGTGGGATTTTCTGCCTTGATATTCTGGGACATAGGGCTGTCTGTAAGGGCCCTCAGCCAGACAGGTCCTGGGCCTCACCAAACTACAAACCCCAGAATTGTGCAGGAGGCAGAAACCAGATTTAATGGGGATTCATGCTCTAGTGTGAGGAGGCAGAAAGTTGGAGAATCTCTGCCTTTGTTTGGAAAATCAACCATTCTGTGGCCCCTTCCATCCCGCTGAATAAAATCCCACATTTTCCACTTTGAACTGGGATATATGGCAGTGTGGACTCAGATAACCCAGTACAAATCAGTTATTGGGCTCTTCCACGCAGCCATATAACCCAGAATATCAAGGCAGGAAATCCCACAATATCTACTTTGAACTGGGTTATCTTAGTTCACACTGTCATATATCCTAGTTCAAAGAAGATATTGTGGGATTTCCTGCCTTGATATTCTGGGTTATATGGCTGTGTGAGAGGGCCCATTGTGGAATTTTTCTGCCTTGATATTCT
Organism: Anolis carolinensis; assembly: GCF_035594765.1. NCBI lineage: Eukaryota > Metazoa > Chordata > Lepidosauria > Squamata > Anolidae > Anolis > Anolis carolinensis. The sequence continues at coordinate 167,622,521 of NC_085842.1, forward strand.
GGGTTATATGACTGTGTGGAAGGGCCCATTGTGGAATTTTTCTGCCTTGATATTCTGGGTTATATGGCTTTGAGGAAAGGCCCTGGGGCCCCTTCCACACAGCTAAATAAAATCCCACATTATCTGCTTTGAACTGGGATGTATGGCAGTGTGGACTCAGATAACTCAGTTCAAAGCAGATATTGTGGGATTTTCTGCCATGATGTTTCTGGGTTGTATGGCTGTGTCAAAGGGCCTTGTATTTCTAGCCCTCGTGGGGTGCAACTTTTCTGTACAATGGCACTCTTGGGCAGAGAAAATAATACTTTGTGAAATTACAACTCCCGTGATTCCATAACATTGAGCTACAGCAGTTCAAAGTATTCCCAAACTCTATTCATTCCACTGTGTAGATGCATGCATCTGGGATTTTATTCAGCTGTGTGGAAGGGGCCTTAGTCAGAGGGTGCTGTGGTTTTTAAGAGTTTTTATTATTGTAAATTATTTTTTTAGAATTGTATGTGTTTAATACTATTTTAATGGTTGTCTTTTGTATATTTTAAATTGTATACTAATGCTTTTTTGTCGAGCCGCATTGAGTCCCCTTTGGGACTCAAAGCGGGGTATAAATAAATATAATAATGATGATAACAATAATAATGAAATGAGCTGCAGGGACTCAGCCTCAAATCCTTTCTGTGAGCTGGGGGCTCTTCCACACTCCCATATAATCCAGAATATCAAGTCAGATAATCCACATTATCTGCTTTGAACTGGATTATCTGAGTCTACACTGCCATATAATCCAGTTCAAGGCAGATAATCTGGATTTTATACAGCTGCGTGGAAGAGGCTTGGGAGTCTTGGTTTCAATCAGCCTAATCATCACTTTCAGCCAGCAATGTCTTCAACTGGTTAATCCAGGTTCTCAGCACTTTCTTGGTCTTCATAATTGAAACAGTAGCAACTTTTTTTCTTTCTGCAACTTGACTGGGAAATTGGATGTTTTGGTAGAGAGAATTGAAAGAGTATTATGGTGTTGTGATAGACGGATAGGTGTCAGCTCTGTGGAGCCTGCGTCTTGCTGTTTGTTTGTTTGTTTGTTTAGTTACAATGTTGGAAAATACCTGAAGGGCATAAGATTGTCTACTCTAGAGCATAAAACAGAGTTGTGGGTCTATTCTCAATTCTAAGACAGTCCTAGGGCTATACTGCCATATGAAATCCAGATTATCTGTATTATTAGTCTATACTGCTATATATTCATATATTCAAAGCAGATAATCTGGATTTCATATGGCAATATCGAAGGGACCTAAGAGGAGGAGGACTAGTTACTGCCCTTTAACGGCACCCAGACTTTCCTTACCATTTCACTTGGTTTAATGGTACGAAGCCAGTCCTGTCTCAGGCCCCTTCTCACAAAATATATGGTGTGAACTCATCCTGTGTTACCCTTTCACACAGCTGAATTGGCTCCCTATAGGGAAGTCAGTGGGTTGATAAACAGTGTAGGAAACTTGAGCAACCAATAACTTCAGAAGACAGTACAAATACATCATTATTTCTTCAGAAAGATTGTCCTTCAATCTCAAGGGGCTGGACGCTGGATGGCCCTCTAGAACTATGTGCATCCTGCCCTGAAGCCAGGGCCCCATCTACACAGCTGAATAAAATCCCTCATTATCTGCTTCGAACTGGAATATATGCAATGTGGACTCAGATAATCCAATTCAAAGCAGATATTGTGAGATTTTTTTGCTTTGATATTCTAGGTTATATGGCTGTGTGACAAGGCCCTGGGTTCTTGGAAACTTTCATATTCTCAAACATGGCTCAAAACACCAAGCCTAGTAGCAGGATTCTTTCCAAAGCCCAGTTGAGGCACCTTCTGGCTTTCATTCAAGGACGATTTCATCCACACACCATCATTAATAGTGGTAATTAACACACTTGCCAGAAGTGATCTAAAGGGCACTGACTTTCTGCCAGTTATGACAATGTCTGTTGGGGCAATCTTGCAACTGATAAGAGGTCTAAGAAAAGCAGACTCTCATAATCTTCAGACTGATTAAAAGACAACAGTTATATTTGACAGCACGAAATATGTATGGGGTTCTTAAATATTATGAAGAGCACAGACCTCACTGTCTCCCAACTCCCCTGAATTTGATTTGGTTACAGCAGGCATGGGCAAACTTCGGTCCTCCAGGTGTTTTGGACTTCCAGCTCCCAGAAATCTCAGCCAGCATACCAGCTGTTAGTAATTGTGGGAGTTGCAGTCCAAAACACCTGGAGGGCTGAAGTTTGCTCATGCCTGTGTTAGAGTGTATAAAGAATTATATGAGGAACTAGGAAGTGAATGCATACATGGCCCCTTCTACACTGCTATATAATCCAGATTATCAAAGCAGATAATTTAGATTTTATGTGGCAATGTAGAAGGAGCCTTTATGTATTAACTTTTTCAGCCTGTACCCAAACCTTGCAAGGAGAGTCTAAAATCTTTTGTCTGTCTTACGTACACTACTTTGTAGTATAATACCAGACCTACCACTTTTTTTTGTTCCCTTCAGAGATTGAGGAGAGAGACATATAGGTTTTGGTGGGAACTTCCTAGTTTGGAATTTCCCCATTCCTTGGACTTGGTAGCAGAAAGCATGACTTTTGTGTCAGAGGTGAAACAAATATCCACTAATACAGCTAGTCCTCCAAGTCTATGAATTCTGTACCCACAGATTCAACCATTCACAACTTGAAAATATTTATAAAAACCCAAAAAGGAAACCTTGATTTTGCCATGTTACATAGAAGACACAATTTTACTATACCATTTTATATAATGGGATTTGAACATCCACTGATTTTGATATCTAGAGGGGTTTTCGGAACCAAACTTCAATGGATACCAAAGGTCCACTGCATTTCAAATTTGAAGTCACCTGATCATAAATGTCATTTCTTCCTCAGCATCCCAGAATGGAATGGTTTACTGCATTTATTAAGATGCTTATATGTAAAGATGATAAAGATTCATATCCGACATCTTTTCTGAGGAACTCCTCCAAGTATCTGCCATAGCCAGCACATGCAGACTAGCACTCTGGGCAGGCTTTAAATTAGTCTTCCTCAACATGATGCCCTTTAAATGTCTTGGACCACAGTCTTCATCACCCCTAAACATGGGCTATGTTATCAGAGGGGCTTGTGATTGGTGTACGAGACCCTCTGATAACATAACCTATGTTTATCGTAACCCAAAACATTTGAAGGATGTCCTGTTGGTGATAGCTGTTCTGGGGAAATACACAGTTGACACGAACTGCTAGCCAGGCCTATTTGGAGCTCACTATCAGTTGTACAGTATTTACATTTCACACTTACTGTAGCGATACCACTTTGGCAATCATCCTGAATCTGCCCTATGGAGTCCTGGGATTTGTTGTTTGGTGAGGGACTCTAAAGATGTGTCTATTCATGAATGATACTATAGCCTTGCTATTTTGTGTCAAAATCCTTGATAGTGTTTTCTTAATATATAAAACTAGATTATAGCAGCTAACAGAACTATATCTGAAACAATCATCATTGCGGTGCTGCAATGGATTAAACCCTAGTGCTGGCTGGACTGGTGACCAGAAGGTTGAGTTGCTGACCTGAAGGTTGCCAGTTCGAATCTGTGAGACGGGGTGAGCTTCCATCTGTCAGCTTTAGCTTCCGGGGACATGAGAGAAGCCTCTCAGCAGGATGGTAACACATCCGGGCATCCCCTGGGCAATGTCTCTGTAGACAACCAACTTGCAGTATGTTCTCAAGTTGCTTCTGACACGATTAAAATAACTCCCAACATATACAAATCCACATTTAGCACCAAAATATCACAATATATTGAAAACATTTACTACAAAAATGCGTTGGATAATCCAGAATATTAGATAAGTGAGTGTTGGATAAGTGAGACTCTACTGTAATTAAATACACACTAAACATACAACAATAACTAGTCTACAAACCTCACACTTGTTGCCTGTTGACTTTTACTTCATATTTCCTGCTCCCTTGAAAATATTGTGTCTGTTCAAGGATGATATTTTATGTCGAAAAACTAGCTAGAGTTTTTATTCTTATTGCTATTTTTATTGTTTTATTCATTTATATCTGGCCTTTCTCGCAATAATGTCACTTCATTACATCTCTATTATCGTATTAGACTTCGGAAAAATGTATTCAGCTGTCATCTATCAGACCAAGGAAAAGCAGAACATCCTCGGTCCCAAATCAGCACCTTTGTCTATATCAGACCATTTGGGGCCCTTCTGTTTTTACCTGTTTTGTTTTCTTTGTGATCACCTCCTATCTTAGTGCTAAGCTCCAAGGTCAGTGGTTTGCCTAATTGCAAAAGCTAGGCTAGACACTCTTTTAAAACAAAAACAAAAAACAGGGAGGCTTTTATCTGTCAACACCCAGGCTCCACCCACGGGGGCTCAGTGATTTGTGCTTCCTTGCCTTTCAAAGGGAATTTGGACCATCCTACCCACTGCTTGGCTCCTCTTGGCTGATTTTTTGTGTGGCTTAGGCTGCCTGGGCGATCCTGTCACCAAAGCAGACAGGCTCATTTTCTAGTTCCTGGGTATGAAACAGCAATACCACAGTGCTTTGATATGGAGTCAATTGCATCTTGCCCAGCTGTCACCTCTGGTTAAGCATGTTTTGCAGGTTTATGAGAAGCAGTAGAAATCCCATGCCTGTTTCTCAGAGAGACAAAGGTGGGGTGCATAAACACCACGAGCAGTAAGACCACTTTGAAATTACCTTCACAAACAACACAGACTAGTCTTCTGTTAGAGTCTTCCTACCAAGAAATAAATGGGATTACACCCACAGAGGAGCATAAGTATTGCCAACCAAAACCAACTTATGTTTGTTCCAAGTGTTCAGGACGATAATGTTCAGACTCTTCTCACCAACAATCCATTTCTAACTCCACTTGAGCAACTTTTGGCATATCAGGTGACAGTGCATATTGCTTTGGCCCCATTGAACTGTGGGTTCAAGGGGAATGGATGGGGGGTTGTGGCTGCTGTGCCTCAGCATCTGCCAGTGGAGACGATGTTCTCCTATTCTGCTCATTGAAAGAACTGGCCTTGATGCTGGCATGTAACTGAAAGAACTGTCATGGTCAGTCTATCTCAGTGGTTCTCAACCTCTGAGTCCCCAGATGTTTTGGCTTTCAAATCCCAGAAATCCTAACAGCTACTAAGCTGGCTGGGAGTTGTAGGCCAAAACATATGGGGACCCACAGGTTGAGAACCACTGGTCTATTGGAAATATCTAAACTCCTGCCTCAAGACTCCCAATTGTGTCTGTTTCTTTGCACCCCAGAAGTCTCAGTTTGGCAGGGGCAGTCTTTATTAATCCTTTGTCATCCTATTTTCGCATGTTTTTAGAATATCCCAATTTCTCATCCTTTGTGCTCAGTTTATTTCAGTTGCTGTTAGCTGAGTTCCAAGTGCAAAACTAATAGCATAGCAGAGGAGAGAAAAGGGGGCAGAACCTTGCCCTGCTTAGTAGGCTCAGGCAAAGAAATTTGGTGTAGCCTGTCTTGACTTCTTTGTTCTTCATCATGAATTACCATATTACTGCTATGTGCCTTCACTGGGTTTAGCAACCACATAGTCCCCTGGTGATGGCTATGCATACAGGTCTTTATCATACAGATCAGGCATCTTCAAACTGTTTGGGCCTCCAAGTCCCAGAAGCCCTAGCCAGCTTGTTCAATGGTCAGGAATTCTAGGAGTGGAAGGCCAAACAGCTGGAGGGCTTCTGTTTGAGGATTCCTGATAAAGATGGTGTGCCCTGGGTGGGTAGTTATGGTTCATCAAGAGAAGTGGCTCTCAACCTGTGGGTCCCCAGGCGCATTGGCCTACAACTCCCAGAAATCCCAGCCAGCTGTTAGGATTTCTGGGAGTTGAAGGTCAAAACATCTGGGGACCCACAGGTTGAGAACCACCAATCAAGAGCTTTTCCTTAATCTTTGCTATAGACCAGTGGTTCCCAACCTTTGGTCCTCCAGGTGTTTTGGATTTCAGCTCCCACAATTCCTAACAGCTGGTAAGCTGGCTGGGATTTCTGGGAGTTGAAGTCCAAAACATCTGGAGGACCAAAGTTTGGGAACCACTGCTCTAGACCATGAGTGAGAAACATTTGATCTTCTGGGTATTCAGGATCACAATTTCCACAATACCTTATTATGGACATGCTGGCTCAGACTCATGGCAGTTATCAGCCAAACACTCCTGCAGACCAAAGGTCTCTCACCTTTGCTTTCAGCTTCCTTAAACAAGGTTATTTACATGGAAGATAAATAGAGCTGACAACCAATTAAGCATGTTATTTAAATAATCACCCTTCTTTTAACTGAGTTACTGGTTAAATTTCAATGAATTTACATATTATTTAACAATGTGATAAGTTTTTCAGATACTGAGAGAGCATTCACCCTAACAGATGAAAGTAAAAAAATTATGTTGGAAAGAAAGCTGTCTTCATTGGTTTCCCTATTATTCCTTGCCGCACCCAGAAACAATATTAACCTCCAAAGAAAATGAATGTCGTCTTGACACATAGCCCGAGGAATTAAAACTGGCGCTCTGTGATTAATCAACTAAGCTTTACCCGATTATGCCACTAATTAAGCCGATTAAAGCCCCAAAGGTAAACTTTGCAAGTTCTCAACTCCCTTGGAAGTTGGAAAAAAACAACAACAAAAGAAGCTTTGCACACTGTCCTAACTCTGTCACTTGAGATTAAAATTGTACCAAACAGACGTCCAAATAGGCAAACATCATGCCCGTAACACATTAAAAGACGGTGGTTTTTACTGAAATGTGGCTTAAGTGGCTGCAAATGTAACACATCCCACATCTATTTGTGCTGCTTTTTCTTTAAATAGTAGGTGAAAGATAGAACAGAAAGCGGCTGCTTCAGAGAAACACAGTGGTGTGTTATTTACTTTCAACATTCATTTCTTTCTTAAATGACTTGCATGGAACCCAAGAGTTTCCATGCTGTGTGTCGTTATTCACTACTTGTAGGAAACCGAGATACTTTTAGCTGGTAGCCTTTTTATTCAGTGGAAATTACATCTTTGGAGAGTACAAATCATGTATGTTGCTCCACAAGGTAAGTGGCGTTCTTCTTCTCAGCTGATAGTTTCATTGCCAGTGTGAGTGCTGCATGAGTTGAATGGCTGTGCAAGCGTTATAGATACTTTTCTCGATTTTGTAGCCTCTGTAAACACCCTGAAGGCACAAGATCCTGTCTGATATTGGAAGATAAGCTGGGACAGACCTAGTTGGAACTGGGGAAGGGGGCCACCAAAGAATATGCAAGGTTCTGTGTAAGCTATAGCCAAAGGAAGACAACAGCAAACTGCTTCAGAGTAATCATTGCCCTATATAATCTGTGGGATTGTCGTATGTAGCAGACACAATATAGATGGACAAAGATAATTTTTGGAAACAAACTCTCTAGGACTTCTCCAGACTATTTCCCAAAATGAAGTGTGCATGGTTTCTCCAATATTTTTTAAAGTGCTCATTCACCTTTAAAATGGTTTACATTTCCTTTGCAAAAGCTCTTTCACAACTAGACATACATTTTGAATCACTCTCAGTATTTTGTTTTTTAGCATTTTGCCATGCCCTCCACATTTGGTGGGGTAATCCTCCTCTCACTTTCAAATGTCTTAGTTTCTTTCCCCTCTCACTTTCTCCCCTTGTTCCCATCTTATTTCCATTCCTGCAAACTGATTTCAAAGGGCAGAGGGCCAAAATCTAGCTCTTTCCTGTAGATTAAGGCAAAAGCAAACTGCTTCATCCTCTTCTAGCTTGTGTATTCTTCCTCATTAATAACTTGACTACTCTCTGAGGAGCCCGGGTGGCACAGCAGGTTAAACCACTGAGCTGCTGAACTTGCTGACCCTAAAGGTCGGTGGTTCAAATCCAGGGAGTGGGGTGCGCTCCTGCTGTTAGCCCCAGCTTCTACCAACCTAGCAGTTTGAAAACTTGCAGAAGTGAGTAGATCAATAGGTACTACTCCGGGGGGAAGGTAATGGCGCTCCATGCAGTCATGCCAGCCACATGATCTTGAAGGTGTCTGCGGACAATGCCGACTCTTCAGTTTATAAATGGAGATGAACACCAACCCTCAGGGTTGGACACAACTAGACTTAATGTCAGGGGGAAAGCTTTACCTTTACCTACTCTCTGATGTTGCCTGGCTGTTTGTGTTTCAATTTTGATATGTGAAAGCAGAAAACTGTCCCCTGGACCTGCCTCAGTTATCTACTTCTATGATAAAATGGTACTGTTCCATCATCCGGGCGGAAGCCAAAAGGGGGCATAGACAGAGAAAGATAGTCCATTTTATGGAGGGCAGGAGATTTAAGGGGTTAAACCATTCCCCTCTGTTTTCCTGTTTTTCCTCCCACCCATGTTGCTGTCCTTGAAACAATCCTCGTTTATGACATGGGAGGGGGGATGGTTTTCCTCCTTCAAACCCCCCCCCCCCCCCAGTAAAATGAACTATTCTTCTCTATCTAAACACACTTTTGTAGTCCACCTGGATAATGGAACTATACTGATAAAATTAATACAGATCAATATGGTCCATCCAATTGTTACCAAGTATTTATTTTTCTCTCGGAAGAATACAGTCTGATGCTACTGTGCAGTCAATATTCAAGGCGTGATCATAGTGATTTTCAAGTTCCCCCAAATTAAGTTTTTTTAAAAAAGTGTTTGATGTATTGCTGATTTAGGGAATGGGTGTAATTAGTTCTGTTGAAGAGTTTTGTTGGCTAATTAGTAACTAAACAGAATTATAAAGATGGAACAGACTGTAAGGGCTGTCTAGTCCAAGCTTCTGCCTTGCAGAAATACAGAACTATACAATTCCTGAAAGATGCCCACCAGAATCTGTTTAAGGACTATTGAAAATGGAGAATCCACTACCAGAGGCAATTGAAAAAAATCAATGCCACTATCAAGCAAAAGAAAAAAAGTTCCTTAAATAATTATGTTTCCATATGTGTGATTTTGACTTCTGCTGTTTCTATTATTCAGGTTGTATTATAATCTTCTCTTTAGGAATCACTACGATAGATCCTCTTATGTGACTTTGTGGTCAACTTTCTCCAGTCGTGCTGGAAGGATCTGGAGAATTCTTAAGAGAACACTTGTCTAGGAATCTCCAGAGGAAGTTGACCATAGAGTCCTTCCTAGAGATGTTTTCTCTTAGGTAAAAAACTTAGTAATTTCTTTATTCATGTTTTTTCACTTTCACGGGTGTCTGGTGCTTCTAACTCCAGAAAATATGGAGGGTTGAGTGTAATGTTTAGGTGTAGTTTCATTTACTGAAATTTAAATCCATTGGTTCATGTTGTACTCTTTTTTATCGTGTCAGAGAGAACATACTGCAAGTCACTTCTGGTGTGAGAGAATTGACCATCTTCAGAGACATTACCCAGGGGATGCTGGGATGTGTTAGCCAGAAGGTTTCTGTCATATCCCCACAAGCTAGAGCAGACAGATGGGAGCTCGCTCTGGCTCTCAGATTCGAATCGTCAACCTTCAGGCCAGCAACCCAACCTTCAGGTCAGAAGTTCAGCCAGCACAAGAGTTTAACCCATTGCAGCAGAAAACATCCTTTCAGATATTTAAAGATAGCTGTCATGTCCAAGATCAGGGGTCCCCAAACTAAGGCCAGGGGGCCGGATGCGGCCCATCGAAGCCATTTATCCGGCCCCCACGGCACAAGGGCAGAAGGGAGTTGGGCTAAATGACCCAAGGGGTCTCTTCTTCTCTTACAACCATTATCATTATTATTAACATTGAGGCTGAGTGGCCATCTGTCAGGGATGCTTTGCTTCTGCTTTCAGTGCACAAAGGCAGAAGGGGATTGGACTCAATGGCCCAAAGGGTCTTTCCAACCCTCTTTTTTTATTGTTGTTGTTATTATTATTAATTATTATTATTGCTCGGTGGCCAACTATAGTTCGGCCCTCCAACGGTCTGAAGGATCGTGAACTGGCCTCCTGTTTAAAAAGTTTGGGGACCCCTGTCCAAGATAAACATACCAAGCTTCTTAAATTGAATCATTCATATAATAATACATGCCACATTTACTCAGGAGGGCAATTATAGGGGGGCAAAATAAGGAGAATGCCTTCCCAATTCTGTTCTGCCCTAAGAAATGTTGTTTTGATACCCAAATTTCTTGCTTTGCAGGGAGTTAGATCTTGAAAACCATTAACACCTAGAACTCTTATTTTACTATGGTTGCATTCCCTTGTTTATTTAGCTTGCTTCTTTCTTATGGATGCATTTTAAACACTCAATTGAAATTACTGAAATGTGGAAATTTGGAGAATTGGGGAAAATTCACTGGGTAGAGCAGAATTCTTATTTGGGAGGTCCATGTGTTCATTTTAATCAGCCCCCTTCCCCCCTCCGGCAGCATTCCTACATTTCCACCTGTTGTCAAGTATTCTGAAAGCATTTACAGTAACTGAGTATTTATATCAGGCTAAGGCTGATGGGACGTGGATACCAAGAACCTCCGAAGAGATACATGACATGATATTCCCCATCTCTAATGACAATGATTCAAGTGACGTTGACACTCGGGATTTCAGGTTTGCAGCTTAGAATCTACCCACTTCATTGTTCCATCAAGTTGACTTCAATTCCTGGCAACTTTGTGAATGAGAGACCTCTAAGTCACTCTATTATCAAGAGCCTTGCAGACTTACCGGTAGTTGTGTGGGTTCCTTACTTGAATCAATCTATCTGTAATATGAGCTTCTGCTTTTCCTGCTTAATCAAGCAAAAAGCAACAGCTTTTCTAATGAGTCTTTTCTAATGAGTTGTATTTCCTCATGATATGTCTAAAGTATGATTGTCTCAGTTCCGTCACTTGGCTTTTCGGGAGAGTTCAGGCCCAATTTACTCGAGAACCCATTTCTTGGTCTTTTTAGCAGTCCATTGAATCTGTACAACTCTTCTGCAGCACAATATATCAAATGTTGGGAGCCCCCAGTGGGTTAAACCCTTGTGCCAGTAGGACTGTTGACTTGAAGGTTGGATTGCTATAAGGTTCTCATCTCCAGTTGTGCTGTGGGTTAATCTTCCCGGAAGAAATACACCAAGACACACGATGAGGAAGATCCAAACAGCTTTATTGTACGGAATACCAGAGTCTGTTATATCGCCCATCTATACAGGGGCTCGCTACAATGTTATAAACCATTCTCACAGACATGGCACCTGAAGGTTTTGCCCTTCCCACATACCACATCCCTTTGTGTCCCTCATTGAGGTTTTATGGCTGGCCATCTGTTCTGTGCCAGCACTCTGTGTTTGGAGATGGCAAGAGATGCGAGATCATGACAATTGCTGACCTGAAGGTTGCCGGTTTGAATCTGGGGTGAGTACAGATGAGCTCCCGCTGTCAGCTCCAGCTCCCCATGCGTGAACATGAGAGAACCCTCCCACAAGGATGGTAAAAACATCAAACACCTGGGTGCTTTCTGGGCAACATCCTTGTAGATGGCCAATTCTCTCACGCCAGAAGCGACTTGCAGTTTCTCAAGTTGCTCCTGATGCAAAAAAAACCAAAACTAATGTTTATTTTGATTTCCTTCCTAGCAGCCTTCTTCACTGTCCAGCTTTCACAGCAGTACATAGAAATTGAAAATAAGTTGGCACTGACAATCCTAATTGTAGTATTAAATGCATATACCCCAGGATCTTGTCTAGTTTCTTCCAAATCCTAACTGCCTTCTGATTTTGCAGTCTCCATTCTAATTAAGGACTGAGCCAAGCTATGGAAAATATTTAGCTATTCCAGTGTTTTCATTGTCTGCTTTAAAGTTATGCAAATAATTGGAAAACAAAACCATTTTTGTCCTCTTAATGTTCAGCTGTAAACCTGACTTTGCTCTTTCTTCCTTGACTTTTTTCAGTAATTGTTCCAAGCCTCTGGGTGATGTCATCTCCATATCTTAAATTGTTGATATTCTTTCCTCCAGTTTTCATGCCTCCTTCGAGTCTAGTCAGGTTTCACGTATGATACATTCAGCATGTAAGTTGAATAGGGTGATAAATTGCAGCCTTGCCTGACCCCCTTGCCATTTGGAAAACATTCTGTTTCTTCATCTTATGTGCTGAAAGTAGTCTCTTGTCCTGAGTACAGGTTATGCATCAGGACAATCAAAGGTTGTGGCACGCCCATTTCTGGGACAATCTGTAGTTTTACATGATGATACAATCAAAGGCTTTGCTATAATCTCAAACGTTAGACCTGTTTCTAGGCACATTTGAGCTGTTGGTTCCAAAAATGGCACAAGTTTCTGCCTATCCGCTCCAGCTTTTGAGATACAGAACATATGCTATCTACCAGTCACCTTCTACTTGCCCACAGAAAATCATGATAATCATATATAAGAAACTAGAGTTGAAGCAATATATCCAATGCAATTTTCTGAATTAGCGCCCCAAATAATCCCAGGAAAAGGCCTAAAAACTAAGATAGCAAGATTTTTTTTTTTTGGCTGGGCTGCATTAATCCAATGTATATTTACAATATGACTCCTACTGCCACCTTCTTCCCTTGAACCCATCTTGAACATCTGGCATTTCTCATTCCATATATGGTAAAAGTCAGTGATTTAGAACTTTGAGAGTTACTGGTACTTTGTTTGTGTGGGAAAACGTGTTTATTGCAGTCCCTTGTGTCCAATTTCTTGGGGATAGGAATATATATTATGAGTTTCCAAATGGTTGGTCATCACTTTATTTTCCATACTTGTTGACAGATTTTAGTTAGAACTAGGCAGACTGAGTGTAACTTGAAGCAGTTCTGTTCCTAGTTATTTATTTCTCCCAAGAGCTCTGACGACAGATTCCACATAGGGTTGTTGTATGTTTTCCGGGCTGTATGGCCATGTTCTAGAAGTATTCTCTCCTGACGTTTCGCCCACATCTATGGCAGGCATCCTCAGAGGTTATGAGGTATATGGAGAAACTAAGCAAGGAAGGTTTATATATATATCTGTGGGAAGTCCAGGGTGAGGGAAGAACTCTTGTCAGTTGGAGGCCAGCTGTAAATGTTGCAGATAATCACCCTAAGTTGCATTGAATGGCTACATCTACTACCCTGTTTCCCCTAAAATAAGACATCCCCAGAAAATAAGACCTAGTAGAGGTTTTGCTGAATTGCTAAATATAAGGCCTTCCCCAAAAGTAAGACCTAGCAAAGTTTTTGTTTGGAAGCATGTCCGCCGAACAGAACACGAGAGCATGCAGGATCGGTAAATGTACGTACCATAAAGTGTTGTACATGGAAATATTAGTAGTAACAAGAAATTCTTGACAGGATTCACAGTTTGTCTGGTTATGCTGGTTTATGATGACAACTACTATACAGTATATAATAAATGTTCAATTTTTTTGTTCAACAATAAATGTGAATTCTTCTTCATGGAAAAATAAGACATCCCCTGAAAATAAGACCTAGAGCATCCTTGGGAACAAAAATTAATATAAGACACTGTCTTATTTTCAGGGAAACACAATAGCTACTTTCTGCCTGGGGGCATTCTTTGTTAACTGCCACTAGTTCCCATGTCTCAGAGTGTTGCTTCTTATGTACTGTTCTGTTTTTTTGAGTTTTTTAATACTAGTAGCCAGATTTTGTTCATTTTCATGGTTTCCTCCTTTCTGTTGAAGTTGCCCACATGTTTGTGAATTTCAATGGCTTCTCTGTGTAGTCTGACATGATAGTTGTTGGAGTGGTCAAGCATTTCTGTGTTCTCAAATAATATACTGTGTCCAGGTTGGTTCATCAGGTGCTCTGCTATGGCTGATTTCTCTGGTTGAGTTAGTCTGCAGTGCCTTTCATGTTCTTTGACTTGTGTATGGGCGCTGCATTTGGTGGTCCCTATGTAGACTTGTCCACAGCTGCATGGTATCTGGTAGACTCCTGCAGAGGAGAGAGGATCCCTCTTGTCCTTCGCTGACCATAGCATTTGTTGGATTTTCTTTGTGGGTCTGTAGATGGTTTGTAGGTTGTGCTTCTTCATCAGTTTGCCTATGCGGTCAGTGGTTCCCTTGATGTATGGTAAGAACACCTTTCCTCTGGGTGGATCTTTGTCTTGACTCTCATGGCTTGTTCTTGGCCTTGCAGCTCTTCTGATGTCTGTGGTGGAGTATCCATTGGCCTGTAGAGATCAGTTTAGGTGGTTTAGTTCACCTTGGAGGAGGTGAGGTTCGCAGATTCTTTGTGCACGGTCTGTCAGGGCTTTGATTGTGCTCCTTTTTTGACTTGGGTGATGGTTGGAGTTTTTATGAAGGTATCTATCTGTGTGTGTAGGTTTTCTGTAAACTGTGTGGCCCAATTGTTGATTGGGTTTGCGGATGACCAGAATATCTAGAAATGGCAGTTTTCCTTCCATTTCCTTTCCCATGGTGAATTGGATGTTTGGGTGAATGCTGTTAAGGTGGTCCAGGAACTTGCTGAGCTCTTCCTCTCCATGGCTCCAAATGGTAAAGGTGTCATCAACGTATCTGAGCCATACAGTTGGCTTTTTTGGCGCTATTTCTAGGGCTTGTTTTTCAAAGTGTTCCATATAGACATTTGCTACTACTGGGCTGAGAGGGCTCCCCATGGCCACTCCATGGTGAGACAATGGCAAACAGGGCTGTGATGTCTTCTGGGAAGTTTTGTTCGATCAGTGTGAGGGTGTCAACTACCGGGACCTTAGTAAATAGGGACACCACATCGAAGCTGATCAGGATGTCCTTGGTGCTTAGCTTGAGGTTGCTGATCTTTTCTATGAAGTGTCTTGAGTCCTTGATATAGTGCACAGTGAGCCCAATATGGGTTTGTAGCTGTGTAGCCAGAAATTTTGCCAGGTTGTAAGTCGGTGATCCAATGGCATTCACAATGGGTCTGAGTGGGATGGAGTCCTTGTGGATTTTTGGGAGTCCGTAAAGCCTGGGTGGGAGGGCTTCTGGTTTGCACAGCTGTTGGCGTATGTCGAAGTTAATGGAGGAGTTCTTGATCAAAGTGTTAGTTTTTCTGGTGATTTCGCTAGTTGGGTCTTGTTTTAGTTTCTTGTATATTTTGGGATTCACATAGAAACTCCCCACTCTTGGTTTAAAGTTCCCTTTGAATTCTCAGATCTTGAGATTATTTGTTCTGTCTTTTTTCATTATGATATTTTTGTTTCTCTGCATATTGCTTCAGTAGTTCTTTGTCCTACTGCATAAGTTGTTGAATAGTTACATTCAAGTCCAGCCCTGTTTATGTTTCCTTTTGCTTTTCTTTCTCATCTGTTCTTAATTACTTGAGGAGTTTCATCTGTCAATCAATTGATCTTTTTTCTTTTTGCATTCTTCCATCACATCGTCTCGGCTGCAGTCATTTACGATTTCATCACACGGGTCTTCGGCAGCATCGTAAGATGCTTTTGCCCCAATTGAGCCATGGAGCCCCACGCCACCCATCAGACGACAGAGGCTCACTTCTGGTGGCGCTCCAGGGCTCACGTGGGGTGCAAATGTCCCATGATGCTGCACCCAGAACACGGGAGGCTTCCTATGTTTTATTGAAAACCGCAGAGACAGCGTGGGGGGAAGCCACGCAGCAACTCTTTTCCATGTGTGATGGGGAAGCGGCACTGCTGGCGAGGTGAAGTGCGCGGCACGGCCGATTTGCCACAGAGGCTGGTGAATCACCCCACAGGACCTCATTAATGTGATGCAGTCCTTAGTTTTAATAGTGCAAATCTATTATTTTTTTTCATTATCTTTAAATTGGGACATGAGGGAAACCTCCCACAGGATGGTAAAACATCAAACATCCACGTGTCCCTTGGCCAATGTCCTTGCAGACAGCCAATTATCTCACACCAGAAGCTGCTTGCCATTTCTCAAGTTGCTCCTGACACACACACACACACACACAAACTAAATTCTATAGATATGTATTTTAGGTTTTTTTTAAAAATACAATGATGGCTTCAGTGTTCTTTTGTTTTACTCTAATCATAATGATACTGTGACCATTTCTTCATGCCCCCCTGATGCAGTACACAACTCTTTCGATTTCGCAGGGACAGTCCTGACCAATCCTCCTTTGTTACACTTTTTCACCAGCTTTTTAAATGTTCTAGTTTCTTTTTCTTCCCACTTTCCCCTTTTGTCCACAGTTTACTTCCATTACTGCAGACTTGGCTGAAAGTGTACAGGTAGTTTTCTCTCAATTAACTGAGTGGAGGAAGAGAACAGACTCCTACTTTTCCCAGTAGGCTCTGGCAAAAAGCAAACAGCTGCAGCATGGGCCACACTTTGCTGCTGCTTGACTGGGCATGTCCCAGTTTATCTCTATGAAATGTTACACGGAAATGTCAGAGCACATTCTTTGAATTCAAAAGGTCCCAGGTTCACTTCTTTAGAATTCTGACTTATGAGAAACAACCATCAATTACTCCCTATTGGCTTTTCCTGTTAGAGGAGTTGACAAAACAGCCCACAGACTTTTTGTGTTTTGTTGAATGCAGTGCCTTAACCAACAATTCAGGCTTGTTGCATGGGGACAATTGCCGCTCAGGGGAACAGCTGACTGTAGGTCCTGGGTTCAACCCATAGCATATCCAGACAGGAAGCGGTCTGACTTGTTCCTCTGTCTTAAATCAAATTAACAATTAGAAAGAGGTCGTCATTTAAGACATGAAAGAAAGATAATGTCAGCAAATTTTTGGAGCTGGAAAAGCAACCCATCAATTTTTTTCTGTTTATTTGTTGTTGTAAAAGTAGTTTTGCATGCTCTGTACCAAAAAACTCCAAATCTTACATGAAATATGACCAAAGACCTGGTGCTGATTGAAGCAGCAGTAGGGGTAGATCCCTGCAAAGGTAAAAGTAAAGGTTTCCCCCGACATTAAATCTATTCATGTCTGATTCCGGGGGTTGGTTCTAAGCCAAAGAGCTGGCATTGTTCATAGACATCTCCAAGATCATGTGGCCAGAATGACTGCATGGAATGCTGTTGCCTTCCTGCCGGAGCGGTACCTATTGATCTACTCACATTTGCATGTTTTCTGCTAGGTTGGCAGAAGCTGGGGCTAACAGTGGGAGCTCACCCTGATCCCCGAATTTGAACTGCCAACCTTTTGGTCAGCAAGTTCAGCAGCTCAGTGGTTTAATCCGCTGTGCCACTGTGGGCTTCTTAGATCCCTGCAAACGTGTAATTCATTGCCCAGTATTAGTATTTTTAACAAATGAGGGAGGGGCTCGGGCTATAGTCTTTTCAACCAGCCTCCACTATTAACATTGTTTTGAGAGAGACTGGAATTATCAGGTGCAGCATAAAAGCATTTATTACCTGACAATTGCTACAAATGAGCAGCAATTTGAACATGGAGAACTCCTTGAATCACATTTTTTCTCTACCACCATGGGTCTTCTCCTTATTAACACCATTTTTTGCATTCCTGATAAAGAGCAGAATTGCTCAGTCACCAGGAGGCATATAAAGATAGGGTTGTTGTATGTCTTTCGGGCTGTGTGGCCATGTTCCAGAAGCATTCTCTCCTGACGTTTCGCCCACAATATAAAGATATATTCTTTTCAGTAAGACTTTAAACTCTCTTTTTTCTGCATTGCATTTTAGTGGTGTTTGTTTGCAGAAGGAGGAGGGTGTGTGTAGGCTGGTTTGACTGAGGACTGCAGGGTGTAACTTGCAAATGTATGTTGTTGTTAAGGAGGGAGTGTATGTGGAATAGGAAGCGCTGTAAAAGTCAGTCTCTGTTGTGGACGGCCAGTTGTTTCTAAACCTGCAGCAGTAACCAGACTAAATTATTTTCTTCCCACACTCTTTGTGTGTTTAATATCTAAGTGGATTATTATACAATTATTAACAAATATATTAATTGCAACATGTTTTGCTTGCAAATTAACATGGTGAGGACTACAACTATGAGCCACAATGTTTGAAGCAGGGTGTGAAACAGTCTATTTGGTCAAAGCCCCAAGAATATTTCTTATTTGTTCAATGCACAGTATCATTCCCAATCCTGGGAAACCCTCATTTGAACAGCTCCTGAACTGGCGGGGGAATTGTCATAGAGACAGAGCACCCATGGCCATTCTGGCTGGGAAGGGTCTAAGTTGTAGTCTACCATGTCTGGAGGTTTCTTGGTTGTGGAAGGCTGGGTTAAATGTAACTTCTCAAACTCATTTTGCTTCAGGGACTGCCATATTGGCAAGCCCTCCCCCCCCCTATTATTCAGAGAATAGGAATTTCTTCGCATATATATTAGTACATTCTGTCTGTCTACCCAGGAGATCCTTTGGAATCTCTTTGCTTGCCAACTCTTTTCACGGCTCTCCTCCCATCCAATTTCGTTCATGTTTGCAGCACTGAATGCAGGCCAAGCAAATTCAATTCCCAGAGAACCTGCTCTCTGGCATGTACCTCTTCTTGATGTCCTGCGGTCCAATTTATATTCATCTGCTCATTTATTGAGCACCAACCTTGTGCTATGAGCCATGCAGCCCATCTTGGTGACAGTGCTGTGGATATCGGATTTCTTTCATGTCTCTCCCGGCTGGTTGATGAAGTTGGAAGAACTTTGAAAAAGGCAGAGCTCCCCGAGTAGTAGGAAATCCACTCTCCAACTGGAAGATTATGTGCAACTCCTTCTCAGACATGGGGGAAAAACACCAGGATGGGCACCACCCTTTATATTATATCCATGGGGTTTAGGAACACTTTAACGTCACTCTCTGTTCTCCAAACAGAGCTGCCTGATTATATCTGTTAATATTTGACCCCTTTATTTAATTCTGTGGCCCATTCACATTACACAATTAGAACATATTAATTGCCACAACTACAGGCTGCATTAATGAGGAATAAAAATACAACCTAAGAGAGGTTGCAACAGTTTGCTTTGGCTTGAGCTTAATGGGAACTCCATGATTCTACCGCCTCCTCTATTCGTCACTGAGTTGCTTGAGTAAAAACAACTGTTGTATTTTGAATTCATTTGGTAGCAATGAAATGGGAAAGTGGGAAGAGGAGATGGAAACTGGGATGTTTTAAAAGCAGCTGAAAATGTGGGATGCCAGAATTAAGTTGATGTCTCCCTGCTAAATCAGGACAGTTGTACTATATGTTAGCACTGTAATTATGTAGCACGAATGAACCCCTGCCCTGCTTTGAGGTCCTGGCTCTGTGCTGAAGAGTCTCCTGAACATCAGAAAACCCACAACAGTAATCATGACTGCCTATGGGACAGGAATCTTCCTGTCTGATGGGAAAAAATTAGTAAGGTGTTGAGCTGAGAAAATTAGAAGATAACAAGTAAGGCAGAAAATTGAATCATCAGAATAGGGAGGGCTGTGGGTACTACTTGGTTGACCCACAGAGTTTGTGCATATATGTGGAAGAAGCAGGGGTTGTGGGTAAGGTAGGGTTACTGTATTTTATAAAGCAAAAAAAGAGGATACCGGTGATTTGAAACATCCAGGTGCTGTGACAACTCTCACTTTAAATACCCTGTAATTTCTGAGCTATTCTAAGGGAAGCCATTGCTTGTTAGTTGATTTTACCCAACAGACAAGACAGATCTTCCACCATAACAATGGCAATTGGGCAGTTTCCTTGCCTCCACCATCTTCACTAATGGTCTTTCTTGTAAGGATGGAGAGGTAGCCCCAGTAATGATAGTGGTTGCAGCAGTTGCCCCGACCTTAGTGTCCTTAGGTCCAAGGTCATGTGGCCGGCATGACTGCCTGGAGCGCTGTTACCTTCCCACCGGAGCAGTACCTATTGATCTATCCACATTTGCATGTTTTCGAACTGCTAGGTTGGCAGAAGCTGGGGCTAACAGCGGGCGCTCACCCACTCCCCGGATTTGAACTGACGGCCTTTCAGTCAGCAAGTTCAGCAGTTGAGCCACTGGGTCCACACATACTGGGGATCCATCCCCCCGCTACAACCTTCATATTAGTGCATTAGTTCATATTCTTGGGTATACTTAGAGGATGAGATAACAGGAACATAGTAGCAGTGCTGAAAAATGCAGCTTAAATATGTCCTACCTCTTGCCCTTAACAACCTTGAATTACTGCTAACAAATGTCATAATCTTTTATGGAATTGTTAGAACTGAGCCTCCTCCTTCCTCTTTCAAGAACAAATAAACCCTGGCTCTTTCTAAGACTGTTTCTTATATTGAATATAATAAGGAACTAAATGAAAGGCTTCTGAGTTCATTTCCCTGTGCCTCATGAGTAGGCCTAGAGAAATATAGGGTTTTGTTTCACTGGAATTATTAAATGTCCCTTTTAAATGACTGAATTGCACCATATTTTTAATGGGTGGGTCCATCATATCAATTATCCCAGTGTACTCAGTGACTTGGTCACCTTGACACAAATATCTGACAGCCAAACAAATACTTAAAAGTAAACTTAAACGTCTTCCTTAACTACTAGTATGGACTGGCTTTATAGGAGAGCTTTCTTTCCAAATTTGGGGTATATCCTCAGTTTCTGATACATCTGTAGACCATTTTCAGACACATGCTTTACGTGGCCGACATACTTGCTAAGTATCCATTCAGCATTTCCCCCACAGTATATGTTTAAACTATAGAAGATACACAATGTGCATAAGGATAGAAGAACCAGGGTCTGTTCACACCAAACAGATATAGCAGTTTTTTTTTATCATGTCAGAAGCAACTTGTAAGTCACTTCTGACATGAGGGAATTGGCCGTCTACAGAGACGTTGTCCAGGGGACGCCTGGGTGTGTTACCATTCCGCTGGGAGGCCTCTCTCTTGTCCCTGCAAGCTAAAGCTGACAGACAGGAACTCACCCCATGTCGAGGATTAGAACTGGCAACCTTTAGGTCAGCAGTCCAGCCAACAGAAGGGTTTCTTTCACCCATTGCGCCACCGTGGCTCCTAGATACAGCAGTAAGACTGTAGTTTAAGTGCAGCCTATGGAATTATGGAGTTTGTAGTTTTCTGGGGTACTAGAATTCTCAGTCAGAGAATTCTAAATGCCCCTTCCTAAACTGAAAATTCGAGGATTCCATAGGATGTTGCCAAGGCCATTGAAATAGAATCACAATGCTACCATTTTGTGGTGTGAAAGAGCCCCTAGACAGGGCTAGGTTTCCCAGACATGGGTGTGTAAGAGATACACAATTACGTTCTCCATAATGTATGCAACTGCTGTGACAACTGCTGGTAAGCTGTCATTAAACATCCTTTCCTTTGGTTCTCTTCCCACATGGTCTCATAATATTTCTTAGGCTTAAATACTTCAAAGCACCCCTGCTTGGTATTTGGATAAAAGACCACTATGTGTTGCAGTCTATGTTTCGGAGGAAGAAACTGTCAAAACCACCTCTGGTATTCCTTGCTTAGGAGACCCCATGAAATTCTCACAATTGCCATAAATTGGCAGGCAGTTTGAAGGCACCTGCAAACATACAATATTTGAACAAGAGAGCTATTGTGGTGCAATGGGTTGTGTTTTGGACTAGAATTCTGCGGGATTAAGGATTAATGCTTAAACTTTCTTGATGTAGGGGAAAGGAAGGGGTTTCCTCCGGATTTGTAAGGCACTGGCACCGTATTTGCATTCATTGACAGTAACTGTTTCTTCTTCTCTGGAAACCTGCCTTGGATCAATAGCAGCCATTAGCTCATGGGCCAGCACTGGTCCAGAAAATACCACTTTGGAGTAAAACTGGTATAGAAGATCTACATTTCCTCTTTCTGCACAACTATTAAGTGGCACAATGGGTTAAACCACTGAGCTTCTGAACGTGCTGACCAAAAGGTCAGTGGTTCAAATCCGGGGAGTGGGGTGAGCTTCCGCTGTTAGTCCCAGCTTCTGCCAACCTAGCAGTTTGAAAGCATACAAATGTGAGTAAATTGATAGGTACTGCTCTGGCGGGAAGGTAATGGTGATCCCTGCAGTCATTCTGGCCACATGACCTTGGAGGTGTCTAAGGATAATGCTGGCTCTTCGGCTTAGAAATGGAGATGAGCACCAACCCCCAGAGTTGGACACGATTTGGCTTAACGTCAGGGGAAACCTTTACTTTTACCTGTTAAGGATGCTGGAGCCCTTTTGCATTTGACTGGCCAACAGCTGACACCAGATTATTTCTTTTTGTTCTAAAGAGGCATGTTTCCACTATTTTCAGGGGCTCTGGTGCTTGAGCTAAATGATGCTGGTAGCATAAAAACAACCAGAAGAAAGCTTCCCTGTAGTTTTTCTCATAGAGGCAACAAGATACTACAATGGGGTTTGATTCTATGCTCCCCTCTTCCCCCGCAGATCCCAAAATCTGTGGATGTTCAAGTCCCGTTATAGACAACAGCGTAGTAAAATAGTACCCCTAGTATGAAATGGCAACATCAAGGTTTGTTTTGTTTTGTTGGGAAGGGGGTATTTGCAAGTTGTGGTTGGTTGAGTCTGTGGATTCAGAATTCATGGAGACAAACTGCTGGCTGTACATGCAGAAGTGTGTAACTTCCCACCATTTTTTAAAAACTGAAAGCAGGCATCTCTTTTCTAGGCATTGAGTTGTAGTGGTGGGCAGAGCTACTCCTGTTGAATTTCTGTCATGGAGTTAAAAGGTCCAAGAGCTCTGTCAAAATGGACAGTAAGTGTTGCACCCCAAAGCAGCGTGAGCACTAGAAACTAGACAGAGACCAATAATCATATAATATCTTTATTAAAGCAAATATAAATTCAGGAATGCATAAACGGAATAGATGAGTGGGAAATAGTCCTTTGTAAAAAGGTATGAATAAGTCCAAAAAGATGAAGGAAAATGTCCAATGTTATTGTCCAAAGTCCAAAAACTGAAACACACTCAAACTGTTGGAAAGTTTGAGCAGGGAACAACAAGGAAACAAGGCTGAATAACAAGGTCTCAAGTCACTAGGAGATTGTGGATATCAAAGCAGGAACGAGATGAAATGAAGATCAAACTTGATTCAGGAACAAGGCGAGGAAGAGGATTTACTCCGGTTCCAATCGGGAGTCACGGCTTGACTTGGCCGCCAGAAGCAGGAAACAAGGCTGGGTAAACACCAGGAGCTGGAGTCAGTGAACTGTTCTTAGGTATTGCTACGTTGACGCCGCAAAGTGTTTGCAGTGCAAGACACTTTTATGAAACGAAGATCAGATCCCAACGAAGGAAAACCAAACTCCCCAAAGGTTCCCAAGGGAATCTTCTTATCCACAAGCCCCTCGAGATGCCAAGCAGTTACTCTTTCTAAGCCCTTGTTTTTCTGATCTATCGCGATGCAGAAACTCCCTTCGGTTGAAGGGCACGTTCACTGGGGAACTCTGGACATCTGGTTCAGCCACGGGAGTAACATCTCCAGTATCTTTCCCAATTAAGGAAGCATCTGAACTATCAACAGCCGGCAGCTGTAACTGAAAGGAGCTCGGAGAACTGGGCAAAAGGTCAGAATAAGCTTCATCCTAGTCAAAGTTCATTTCTGGATCAGGTTCAGAAGTCAAAGGTGGCTGGGGTATAAAACTCCCGGGGGGCTTCTATATCCATGAATTCTATATCCACAGATTCAGCCATCCCTAGATTGAAAATATTTGTTAAAAGCCAATGTGATTTTGCCATTTTATATAAGAGACATAATTTTACTTTACCGTTATATATAGTGGGACTTGAGCATCTTTGAATTGAGCATCTGTGGATTGAGCATCAAATACCAATGGCCCAGTATACCACCATCTGGTTGCGGACTCAAAAATCAGCTCATTCTATCATTAATTATGGAAAAGTTATGGATTATACCAGACCAGTTCAAAAGGTGGAAGGCTGGCTTAAGCATGTGAGTGGAGAGACATTTATGAAGGACATGGAATGTGCATGCGTATGGGTGTTTAGACAGAAAACATCCCTATTTACAAATTATCCTATTATTTTGTGAACATCCACTTCATTGGGACTGATTCATGACAGGATGGCAACTGGCAGTGTGAGATGAAGGGAGGAGAGTGCATATACCTTGTCATCTGGAAGAGCTACCAACTTTTTAGTAAGTCATGGTATCTTTCCTTGAAAAGTAGCATGAAATGCAAACAGTTTGTGATATGGCTTGTTGCCAAAAAACCTCCCAACCTTTTCCATTTCTGCATTTAAAGGTTTTGTTCAAGCCACAAGATCAAGGAAGCAAAACATTGTGGTCAGCTGGTCACTCAATATCCCTCATGAAACGTAGCGTTATAGAGCAGGGACTGAAAGCTAGACTGAAAGAAAGGCCAGGTTGATAGAAGTCTTGAAAAAGCTGCCAGGAGACAGGTAGAAAGAAGATTTCTGTCCCAAGAAGGATCTCTTGTTTTTTCACCCTTGCTGTTATGGAAATGTACTAGGGAGGGGAAGAAATTTCCTAAGAGAAATCTGACTCACTCTGCTGTCCTCCCTTCCACTGAGAGCTGGTAGTACAGGAACCCATGAAAGATCATTTGGATTAAGAAGATGGTCATAAGTGCATGGTTTAACCTCAGTTCATGGTTAGTCAGAAAGCTAAGTCAGGAACAAATGCTGTCACATCACCTTACTTGTCTCCAACTGTGATTTCTACATACCAGTATGGCCATTATGACATCAGTGGAAGTGAACCACTGACAACCTCTATTTCTGTTGTAAAATGATGTGGCTGTTGCTGTTTGACACTTCACCTGTGAGAGGTGAGTGTGAGCCTTCAGTCACCTTTTGACTTACAGCGACCTTACGAATTTTATTAGGTTTTCTCAGGCAAGGAGTATCTCAGAGCTGGTTTTGACAGTTCCTTCCTCTGTAATGTAGCCTGCAGCACCTGGCATTCCTTGGCGGTCTTTGATCCAAGTGCTAACACTTGTTTACCTTCCAAGAGCAGAGCAGGTCTGGTGCCTTCAGGGTATTCAGGCGATGAGAGGTAATGGCTGTGTCAAAATAAGCAATCGAGCCTTTGCTTTTAGTGTTGGTTGGGAAACAAGTGGTGCTGCAGATAGTTTAGAGCAGGGTCTCCAAACTCAAGCCTGTTGGCCTGATGTGGCCCTCCAAGGTAATTTACTCAGCCCCTGCCCTAAACTTTAGACATAGTGTTGCCCTTAGTCTGAAATGACTTGAAGGCACACAACAACAGCAACAATCCTAATTAACATGACTATCTCATCAGCAAAAGTAGACCCACACTTCCCACTGAAATAGTGGCAAGTTTATTTTGGTAAAAATTGTTCTTCATTTTAAATATTGCATTGTTCATTCATTTTTTTATGCATTACAAATAATATATGTGCAGTGTGCATAGGAATTTGTTCATGTTTTTTTCAAACTATAGTATGGCCCTCTGCTTAAAACGTTTGAGGACCCTTTTCAAGTTGGAACTGAAGGCTTACAATACTGGAAACACAATGTATTGTGCAAATATTTTTTTCAAAACAAAACACAACAGGCAATCAGGTTAAAACACTGATTTAGGTAAAGGTAAAGGTTTCCCCTGATGTTAAGTCCAGTCGTGTCTGACTCTGGGGGTTGGCGCTCATCTCTCTTTCTAAGCCGAAGAGCTGCCGTTGTCCGTAGACACCTCCAAGGTCAAAGGCATGACTGCAAGGAGCGTCGTTACCTTCCCGCCGGAGCAATACCTATTGATCTACTCACATTTGCAAGCTTTTGAACAGCTAGGTTGGCAGAAGCTAGAGCTAATAGCGGGGTTTACAGCAATGTATTTAATACATAGTGAAAATAAAAGTGTCGCACACCCCACTGAAAATCCCTTTAGCACAGCGATTCCCAACTTTTGGTCCTTTAGGTGTTTTTGGACTTCAACTCCCAAAAACCCCAGCCAGCTTACCAGAAATTGTGGGAGCTGAAATCCAAAACACCTGGAGAACCAAAAGTTGGGAACTACTGCTTAAGAAACAGGGGTAAAGGGTTTGGGGAAGTCAAAATAATTTGCAGGTCCAATGATTCCCTTTCTCCTCTAAGTGTTTACAGATCCTTCCCAGCCCAGTATCACCAGATCCAGGAGGACATAGCTGTGCTGCTCCTCTGTGGATGGTGGTCCTTGTTTGCTGGGCCTGTGGCAGCAGTAGCTGTAACCACTTCTCTAGGCCCACCTGCTAAGAGATGGCTCTGCTCCTTTTCAGATTATTACAAGTCATCACATACCCTTCAAGCTGATTTTAGAACAAACACACAGAACAAAAGGAAATGGCAGCATCTGAGACCCCAGTCACAAGATGCAGGAAATGTCTGACCACATTATCCTGTGGTATTGGTGCAGCTGGCTGCAAACACTCTTACCAGGAGGATTTAAGTAAACCACTCTGCCTTCCCCATACCCTCCAATTGTCCCCATTTGTCAGTTACTGTCCTGATTAATCCTTTGCCACCCCAATTTTTCAGCTGCTTTGAAAGAAAGTCTCAGTTTCTCTTTCCTCATCTTATTTTCCCTCTTTGTCCTTGACATACTTTGTTGGCTATGAATGGAATTCAAGATACAGAAGTAGTTTGCACTTCATTAATTCAGTAATGTCTTCAAGGGAGCAAGGGGAAGAATCTCACCTTCCTAGTTGACTCAGGCAAAAGCAAACTGCTGTAGCATCTCCTAGCATATATATTCTTTCTTATTAATGATATTTTCCCATTCTGACCACACTCTGATGTTGCTTGGCCACCGAGTATTTATCCGTTAAATTTTGAAGGGTATGCTACCCTACCAGAAGCCAACATAGTATTGTGATTTTAATATTAATGCCTCTGGAAGCCCCATTCAGTCAGGGAAAACCAGTGGGTGATCTTGGGCAAGTTTCTCACCCTCAGAGGAAGGTAAGTACAACCCACTTCTGAGGAAATCATGCCAAGAAAAACTGGGGATTGCTTGAAGGTACACAACAAGAACAATTGCTATTCTACCTCCAGACTTCAGCTATACTGATACTAGAGGACCTGGTCTATCATTTAGACAGTGTGCACCAGCTATCTTGGGGTGTCATTAAAGGACAATTTTAAAGAAGTATTATATTATAATAATAATATTATATTTTTACATATAGAGAGCTGTTTGTGGGATTTTCTGCTTCTGATACCCAAAATAACTTGACCAATGTTAGGAACTCTTGGGTGTTTGGAATGGGAGAGGAGATAATTTTCTGAACTGATTCAGACAGCAAAATGTCTTTGGTTGATCCTGTACCTATTAAAATAACATGCTCTAATCACTTTGAAAAATGTGCTCACATGTGTCCAGAAAAAATAACAGTAACCATCTAAGCTTGATTATTAATATCACAAGAATTTTCATTTCTCATGTTATTAATTCAGACTTGATCCCTGTGATACAAGATAGTCTTTATTTTTGTTATTGGACTGGTGTTCTCCAGTTGTCAAATGGCAACCTTGTTCAAAGCTGGCAAGCAATGTCATGCCTGCATTTAAGTTGAACCCAGTGCTCCCAACTTAGCTCTTACAATAATGTAAATGTTTCTGTGCACTTCTGCAAAGTCATAGTCTCTGTGTGGTGTCTTATGGGGAGGAAGAAGCAGGAAAAGGGATCTGCTGAGCTTGGTGCATCATTTATGATTTCCCTCTCTTTTGTTTACTGTGCTGTGTTACTTCATAGTTGCATAATGTGCTTTACCTGTCTAATGAGTTCATCAGGAGCACATCAGCCGACTGGGCAGAGACAGCCAGGTGTCAAGGGAGAGATTTTCCTACCAAACAAACAACAGCAGCTTTGGGATGGCAAATCCCTCCATGCTCCTGGCTTCTGTCAGCTGTTGCTCAGCATCAGTGTCTCATCTCCTCCCACAGAGTAGAGAATACATCAGGATGTAAGCAAAATGTATTATTTATTGACTACATTTTTTCAAAATCCTACTATTACTTTAAGAAGCTTTGTACAGCATATCCTCTGTTTTCCAATTTGTCTAAAGTCATTGAGTGACAAATCTCACTTTCTCAGCCTCTGAGGAAAGTAAAGGCAAAGTCTCTTTGAACAAATATTTTCAAGGAAAACTTGCAAAAGCACACAACACCAACAAGGAACCTGGTGTGGCAGGATAGACTAGAGACAGAGACTAGTTCAAGATGGCTCAGGCTATAAACCTTCTGCCTATCTTCTTGGGAACAAGCCCTGATGAGGCTAATCATATTTCTGAGTCACCATATCCAGAATTTCACTGCCAGGTGAATGCTGCAGCTGAGCTCTGGCATCTCAAATTCTTGGTTTATATTCTAGCCTGAGGTTGTGTAGCTATTCAAATTATGTTGGATTAGAAATGCCTCCACCCTTCACTGTTTGCTCATCAGGCAGTGGTTAGGGTGGATGGGAATTGCAGTCCAAAAATATGAAGCCCACTGATGTCCTTTATTATAAGGCAGTGGTTCTCAACCTGGGATCCCCAGATGTTTTTGGCCTTCAACTCCCAGACATCCTGGTAAACTGGCAGGGATTTTTGGGAGTTGTAGGCCAAAAACATCAAGAACCACTAGTATATCTCTTATGTGAGGACCCGAAAGTGTCCTCCACATGACTGGTAGGTCTTTCTTATTATCAGGAAGTGCCCTATTTCTGCATTGGTAAGCTTTCTTTTTAATATACACTGAACAAGATGCCAAAGAAATCCTGTATTTTTAATGCAGTCCCTTAATAACAAAATGTGTGCATCAAGTATGGACTGTAGGAACAGTGTCAAGTCTTTTAAAAGGGATCTCTTCTTATGAATTTCACTTTCTCTTGGAGACAGGAAGGAGTTTTATATTATTATTATCATCATCATCATCATCATCATCATCATCATCATTGCATCCTTTCTCTGGCCATTCAGCATCTTGCTATATCTTTGATTGTGGATGCAGTGATCTTCAGGATTCTTTCTCTCTGTTTCTTTTTTTTTGAAAGAGATGCTAAAAGAATCTATGTCACCCTTACTTGCATTAGCGATAGATGGTGAAGAGATCACCTCAATCTGTGGAAGGTGATTAACTGGCCTTTCAGTGACCAAGATTAAATTATTCATCCCATTACTATTGTTTGGCCTGAGATGCTGTTAGCCAGAGCGATGCTATCTAGCTGGCCTTAGTTAATCATTCTAATAAGATCTGTAAAACTCATTGAACTGACTGTTTCCTCTTTGTCTGTCAGACTCAGAACCTTCTACGTTGTTTTGCTACTGTTTAATTCTTCTATACAATTTTAAACCCATTTAGCTTGTAGTGCACATGCATTTGTGTGTGCATGCATATTGAGAGTTGGCCTTCTCTGTTTTTCAACCGCAATTCCCTGTATTCTCATGGTATATTCCTCTGATGCTTCACCTTTAAACCTGCTTTGAATATCTGTTCTCCCTCCTGGAAAATTGTAAGGATACCTCTAAGCATCTGTGAAATGCATTTTGTCACCACTGGGAATCCATCCCTGTCTGGCCACAAGACAGAGGCTTCCATTGGACCTCCATTGTCTTCAGAGGGAAAAAAAAACACAGCAGTTTTATTTCATTAGAGTTTATGAAACCATATAGAGTTTGCATAAGCTAAATCTCTTTTTGACCTTATAGAGGTACCTCATAGCTTCACAACTCTGAGGGTAAGGATAAAATTCTTCGGAGGCTTTAACATGCATTGTTACATACTGTTTAGGTCAGTGATTCTCAACTTGGGGTCCCCAGATGTTTTTGGCCTACAACTCCCAGAAATCCCAGACAGTTTACCAGCTGTTAGGATTTCTGGGAGTTGAAGGCCAAAAACATCTGGGGACCCCAGGTTGGGAACCACTGGTTTAGGTGCAATTGTGCAACAGCAAAATATTCAATTTGTGACAGAAGTTTGTGGAGAGAGTGTTTATGCTGCACCACACTCTTGGGTTGTAGTGTGTACTTGAGTCCCCTGTGCACATGAGCCTCAGCCTCTCTGACTTTGTGGCGGAGAGTACTGTTTTCTCTTTACCACAAGAACCTCCACATTGAAGAACAATATTGACTTTGGGGCTAAACATTCTTACTGTCCCTGGTAGACCAAGGCACAGAGATAAGGATTTTTTTCCTTCTGTTGGTAGTATCATTCCGGCTTCTCTTTCCCAGGAGCAAAAATTATGAGGGGCTATTGAAAGAGTGTGTCGGGCTGAAGACCAGACCAAAGAGGTTCTTTGTTTTTTGATGCCATTTTGCTGATTTAAAACTATGCTTTCATACTGCTCTTGTATGTCAAGGATTGTTGTTTTATTTGGTAACATTTATGTCCTGTCCTTTCTAGAACAAGCTCAAGGCAGTATGTATGGCTTTCCTCCTCCACACTTTACCCTCATTAGGAGTCCCTGGTGGCTCAATATTTAAATCCTTGTGCCAGCAGGACTGCTGACCAAAAGGTTGGTGGTTCGAATCTGGGGAGTGTGGTGAGCTCCCATCTGTCAGCTCCAGCTCTCCATGCAGGGACATGAGAGAAGCCTCCCATAGCATGGTAAAACATCAAACATCCAGGCGTCGCTGGACAATGTCCTTGCCAACGACCAGTTCTGTCACACCAGAAGCTACTTTCTCAAGTCACTCCGACATGAATTTTTTTTTTACCCTCATAACAACTCATAAGACAAGATGAGAGAGAGAGAGAGAGAGAGAGAGAGAGAGAGAGAGAGAGAGAAAGAATACCACAATCATTCTGCAAATTTTCATGGCTTAGCATAAACTTGAATTGGGATCTCTCATATCCAAGTCCAATACTGTAGCCTTTTCATTATTTGTTCAATCCTATTTCTTTCTGCTTAGAAGTAAGTCTAATCATGTTTAATAGGGTATATTGTTACTAATAGGCAAGTAAGTTGAGGGGTACAAATTGTCCACAGTTCTACACACTTGGGCACTGTGGCATATTATTCAGGATTGTCAATCAACTTGTAGATTTTCACCAAAGAATTTGGAAATGGAAGCAAAAAAATTAATATGAGATGGATGAGCAAGTGGTCTTTCAGCTGTTGGTGAATGGCAGCTCCCATCATGCCTCACCATTGGTTCCACATGATTCACGTTGAAGCGTGTTTCACAGCTGAGTCAGCCAGACCTGAAGTTCAGAGGTTGCTTAATTTAGGTACTTCTGCATTTCGTCTGACTCTTAAATGGAATCATGAAGTTTTGGTGCTACAGTTAAAAGACCCCCAAATCATTACCATCTAAAGCAGTGGTTCCGAACCTTTGGGCTTCCAGGTGTTTTGGACTTCAACTCCCAGAAATCCCAACCAGCTTACCAACTGTTAGGAATTGTGGGAGCTGAAATCAGGGCCGGTCCCACTATGGAGGCCACGTGAGGCCGCCGCCTCGGGCGCTTAACATCAAAAATTATCTCCGGCCGGCCCTGGCTGAAATCCCAAACATCTGGAGGCCCAAAGGTTGGGAACAATTGATCTAAAGATATTCGAGTGAGGTGACTAGTGATTTCAGCATTAAACATGTGAAATTTGAGATGTTCCCGTTAAGCCCCTAAATCCTTATGGCTATGTTCCTCTCTTTTATTCTCGCATTTAAATTTAAATCTTCCCAAACTTTGAATATCCACACACAGAGAAAATGTCCAAAAAACACTTTAACATCTCCTTAAACTGTTTGTTTGTTTATCGTTAGAGATGTTTTTTATTTTTGTGTGACGCATGATGATTGAACTTAAACACTTGGGGGATTAATGACTGCAGACCATAAATGGGTTTAGTTATACCATTTGGATTTCAGCCAGGCCTGAATCAGCTTGTTTCCAAATTTTCATGTTATCTTGTTGGCACATCAGCCTCAATGGTAGGGAGTATTTCTCATAAAAGAAACAATAATCCAGTTTTAAATAAAAGGGTTGCAAAAGTTTTTTTGGTGGGAGGGAGAAGAACCGTTAGCACTAAGGACAATGTAGTAAAGGTTGCAAGATCTTTGCTTTGATTTTCATTGCTGGTTTGTTGTTGGAAATGTCTGAGGGTTACTCACAACTCAGCTTCTAATCCACGTAGTTAAACTGCTCCCTTTTCTGTGTGGTTGAATTTATTTTCTTCTTTGTGAAAAATGTTCTTCTCTGTGAAAAATATCACTTATGGTGCTTTCTGCACCTGCGCAATGAGCTCGGAATCATTGAATTATTTGTGGCTCTTTTTAAATATATAACTTCATAAAAAAACACCACAAATCTTTCAAAAGGTAGTATTGTACATATTGTACATTCCCATGGCTGTGTCAACATTCAACACGTATTAGCAGCCCCTGGGATTGTGCTTGACTATCATTACCGACCCGGGGGGGGGGGGGGTGTCATAATGACAAAGAAAGTCAAAGCAGGTTGAAATTAAGAGAAAACAAATGAACTGGAAGTATACTCCCTCCCTAAGATATGAGCCATCCAAATCACTTCTCAAAGAGCACTGGGTCAGGTGTTACATATGCTGTTTTCTAGATGACACTATCTTGGGGATGTAGGTGCCTGATTTTGAATACTCAAGTGTTCAGTTGGGGTGTACATTTTCAGTGCCTACCATATACACTCATTATGATTTTAATATGGAATGGAATGTTTTAAAATGTTTAATATGGTTTAATTTTAATCTAATTTAATTTTAGTTTTTTGGAATTGTATGTGTTTTAAGGCATTGAATAATTGCCTCTATGTAAGTTGTCTTGAATTCACTTCGGGGTAGAGAAAAGTGTGGTATAAATAGAGTAAATAAATAAAATAATAAATGTATAAATCGAACTCAGACACCTTATTTACTTGAATCTAATGCTCACATTTTTTGACTAAATTACCTTGCCAAAATTAAGGTGTACATTAAATTAGTGTAACATGGTAATCTTAGTGTGGAGCCAAAGCAAAATGGGAAGCTGCTTCAGGAGCACTTGGAGCTCGTATTTGAGCTCGTATTTGTCACAATCCCCCTGAGGACGCAGGTTCACAGTCTGGAGGTCCTCCTGGATTCAGCGCTGACGCATGATGCTCACGTGTCGGCGGTGGCCGGGAGGGCTTTTGCACAGTTAAAGCTTGTGCTCCAGGTGCGACCGTACCTCGTGAGGTCTGACTTGGCCACGGTGGTCCATGCCTTAGTTACCTCCAGACTGGATTACTGCAGTGTGCTCTACGTGGGGCTGCCCTTGAAGACGGTTCGGACACGACCGCTGGTACAAAGATCAGCGGCCACATTAATAACTGGAGCTAGTTACAGAGAGTGGTCAACCCTCCTGTTTAAGCAGCTCCACTGGCTACTGATAAGTTTCCACGCCCAATTCAAAGTGCAGGTTATCACCTACAAAGCCCTAAAAGGTTCGAGACCTACGTATATTCGCGATCGCCTCCTTCCCTATGAACCCGCATGAATCCTAAGATCTTCCGGGAAGGCCCTTCTCTCGCTCCCACCTCCGTCTCAAGCACGGTTGGTGGGGACGAGAGAGAGGGCCTTTTCAGTAGTGGCTCCCCAACTCTGGAACTTGCTCCCCGGGAAGATTAGACTGGCTCCTTCATTGTCCGCCTTCCACTGGAGTCTAAAAACATGGATGTTCCAGTGCGCTTTTGAGTGAAGAGGCCACCAGTCATGTATCTCATTTTCAAACGGTGCTGCACTTTAATATTGCCCCCCATTTTATGGGCTTTAGTATTTTAACACGATCGGTTCCTTGTCCTCCCCTGCCTATCTCTATTTTACTCATGGACTTTACTCAGAGTTTGGACTAATCATCCTCTGTACATAGTAATTGATGTCTTGATTTTAATAATTGTCATGTTATGTTGTTTTCCTTGGCTTCATTTGCATTTCTATATGGTAAGGCTACTCTCGATTTTAGTGCACATGTCAAATAAGCTGAACCACATCCTTTCAAAACAGGCCTAGAACTCTGAATTGTTTTCTTAGTTTGGTCTAAAATCTGCAGTGCATTCATTTCTGTTTGTATGTGAGGGGGAGATCATTTTTTTGGCTGTATTGTACCATCCTTCATGCAAAATTTGTGATAGTTTGGTAGGTTTTTTTTAATTGTATCAGAAGCAAATTGAGAACATACTGCAAGTCACCTCTGGTGTGAGAGAATTGGCCGTCTGCAGAGATATTGCACACAGGGCGCCCGGATGTATTCCCATCCTGTGTGAGGTTTTCCTCTTGTCCCTGCATGGGAAGCTGGGGCTGACAGATGGGAGCTCATCCCATCTCTCAGATTAGAACTGCCGACCTTTGGGTCTTCAGGTCAGTTTGTAGAAAAGGGAAAACAGTTTCTGGATAAAAGTTAAGCATGTACCTATTGAAGCTGATAAGTATTTCTGTAGCCTGCTTTTAAAAGTTACTGTTAATGAATAGTAGAGAAAAGATGTCATAATGTATCTTACATCTGTGTGGAGATTTCAGAGGAAGAAAACTCTCCTGGCCAAAATCCTCGACTTCATCTTGGCAATAACTTCCCCATCCTCGGCACCGTTTGGGACTTCTGTAACAGGCGCCTGTCTTGGAGTCAGGCTCTTCTAATGGGCTTCGGAGAAAAGCCAGCAGCTGCAGCTGCACAGAGATGGAAGTGCCGTTGGACGGCTGTTTGGCCCAAGAGCGATAAACAAACCCCATGCCACGGCCGTTTGATAATTTCTGAGGCAGAGCAGCTGTGGTAACAGAAAGCCTCCAGTGACTGCCTTACTCCAAGCCCACAGCTTGGAGCGGAAATATTCCTGAGGAAGAGCTTCTTTTATCAGATCTGGGCAACTTTTCCAGACTTGGCCGCTGTCTTGCCCTGGGAATTCTGCTTCTTCAGCAAAAATTGAGTGGGTGAAGTGAAGGTCTCGGCTTTAGTCTCTATCATTCCTTATCCTCTATCAGCTTCTGGTTTCTGCAAGCCACATCTGTTTGCTCTTTTTCCCTCCCTCCCTTCATTCTCCTCACACATACACACCCACATCTAAAGTTTATTCTGCTTAACAGAGATTAAGTGTGTAGGTAAAAATGTGAGTCTCACTGGCTTGAATGAATTGCTACTCCTCCTATTCACACAAACAGGCAGAGTAGGTTTTATTTTAAACCTAGCATACATACATACATACATATAAATATCTAGTGTTGCCTGGATATCTAGAGGGCCATTTCCCCCCTGTTTTGTCTTCTTTCTCTTTCCCACCTCTCAGACCTTTTCTCCTTTTGGGTTGCTGTGAGTTTTCTGGGCTGTATGGCCATGTTACAGAAGCATTCTCTTCTGACGTTTCACCCACATCTGTGGCAGGCATCCTCAAAGGTTGTGAGGTCTATATTAATATTGGGTTGCTGTGAGGTAAAAATGTGAGTCTTGCTGGCTTGAACGAATTGCTACTCCTCCTGTTCACACAAACAAAGGCAGAGTAGGTTTTATTTTAAACCTAGCATACATACATACATACATACATACATACATACATACATACATACATATAAATATCTAGTGTTGCCTGGATGTCTAGAGGGCCATTTCTCCCCTGTTTTCTCTTCTTTCTCTTTCCCACCTTTCAGACCTTTTCTCCTTTCTGGGTTGCTGTGAGTTTCCGGGCTGTTTGGCCATGTTCCAGAAGCATTCTCTCCAGACATTTTTCCCACATCTATGGCAGGCATCCTCAGAGGTTGTGAGGTCTATATTAATATTGGGTTGCTGTGAGTTTCCAGGCTGTATGGCCATGTTTCAGAAGCATTCTCTCCTGACCTTTCACCCATATCTAGGGTAGGCATCCTCAGAGGTTGTGAGGTCTGTTGGAAACTAGGCAAGTGGGGTTTATATGTCTGTGAAAGGTCCAGGGTGGGAGAAAGAACTTTCTCTTCTTTCCTTCTCTCATTTTTCTTTCTTTGTCACATCTTCTCTCTTTTCCTTTCTTTCTCTTCTTTTTCTCTTTCCTCCCTTCCTCACAATGTCCCCATGGGAACATGGCTCTTTCCTTCCTTCCTCCCTTTCCCTCATACACATGTCCCCTTTCTTTCTCAGTGACATTACAAAGGGCCATGTCACCTAGCAGTAGCGTTTGTGGTACATACATACAGATTTTTACACACACACACACATATACACATTATACTGAATATACCTTGCCTAAGAAAATCACAGGTGGTTTTGCCAATTCCTTCCTCTGAAATGATGCCTACGGCACATGGTATTCATTGGCAGTCTTCCATGCAAGTACTAATCAGGACTGGCTCTTCTTAGATTCCAAGATCTGATGGGTTCTGGTGCTTTAGGATATTTAGCCTAAAATTCCTATAATTCCAGAGTATTGATCATGTTGGCTGGGACTGATTAGAGTTGTAGCCTACTGTCATTAAAATGAGCAGTCCTAAGGGAAACAGGCAGCTTCTATTTTTTCCAGAATTTGTTGTCGAAGGCTTTCATGGCCAGAATCAATGGGTTGTTGTGAGTTTTACGGGCTGTATGGCCATGTTCCAGAAGCATTATCCCCTGATGTTTCATCCACATCTATGGCAGGCATCCTCAGAGGTTGTGAGGTCTGTTGGAAACTAGGCAAGTGTGGTTTATATATCTGTGGAAGGTCCAGGGTGGAAGAAAGAACTCTTGTCTGTTTGAGGCAGGTGTGAATGTTGCAACTGGCCACCTTGACTAGCATTGAATGGCCTTGCAGCTTCAAAGCCTGGCTGCTTCTTGCCTGGGGGAATTATTGATTACTTCCATTGATATCAGGCCTGCACAACCTGTGGCCTTCCAGGTGTTTTGGATGTCAGCTGCCAGAATCCCTGACCATTGGACAAGCTGACTAAGCCTTCTGGGAGTTGAGTCCCAACCCACACACATTCTGCAGGCCAGATTTATATCCTGCTTTCTTTATGTATGATAAGATCAAGAGGCACTACATGGCTTTTCTTCTACTCATTGGAAAGATGAGTATCCTACCTCTCCTCAACCCAAACTCAGATCAGGAACCAATGAAGACTTTGCCAAAAAATGAAGGCTGACCTTTGTATATCTAGAAAGAAAGACAAATGTATATTTTAAAGTGGCTGCAAGGGGAATTGATTAAAGAAGTTATAAGGGTTGTTACTATTAGGTACAAGATTCACAGTGAGTAGTGATGAAGTCTAGTGGGTTCACAGGTGTGGGGAAGAAGGGAAAGGGTTTGTTAGGATTGTGTAATGTGTCTGTTTTGTCTCTCTTGTATACAGTAAAAATAATACATAGAAAAAAATAATAATAAAAAGGAACCATTTCTTTGCTTGCTGGATACCAGAAACATTAGAGGAGTAGCTGATGACTGCAAATGATAACACAGACTGTTGTGTTGTGAAAACAGGAAAGTACACAGACTGTGATTTTCCAAGAAAGTGATCTTTCATAATAATAATTTTAAAAGTCATGAGTGATCACACTCAGTCCCCTTCTACACGGCCATATAACATCCAGATTATCTGCTTTGAACTGGATTATTTGGTAGTGTAGACTCATATAATCCAGCTCAAAGCAGATAATGTGGATTATCTGTTTTGATAATCTGGATTGTATTGCAGTGGCTGAAGTTGAGTGCAGCCTCCAGATGCCAGAGATGGAAAAAGATGGGAAAAGCCTATACCTCTGTTTATGCATTATCTGTTCTTGTCAATTGTATAACGGCATTTAATGTTTTCCGTATACGTGTTCTGTAATTCATCCCGAGTCCCCTCAGGGAGCTAGAGTAAAATATAAATACAGTATATTATTATAAATGGCTTTTAAGAACTGCTGTACATCATTTAACCATATTGCTTTTAAACTGCTTTTTGTTATTTTAATGGCTCTAATTTATTGAATGTTTAATTACACTTTAATGTTTACTTCTAAAATGTTTTAAGCTATATTTGTTTTCATTTGTGAATAACCTTAAGTCTTCCTGTGTGGTAGAAAGGTGGGATATAAATAAAGGTAATAATAACAATAACACCAAAAGTAACAATACTATCTGTATGTAATAAGAATTGTCTATAAGAATAATTGATATTCAGTGCGGTATAGTAAACGTATCCAGGTTCTGAATGTGAGTTGAACAAATATGCACAAATTTGTATGAACACAAGAGGTTTTTCTGGCAATGATTCGAGTATTTTGTGCTGTCACATTCAAATACCATTTCCAGCTCGCAACTGCTTGAGCTAATACTAAATGGACTGTCATAGACACGCATAGATATACCCTGGGGATCAAACGTTCCATTAGGAGTCTGTCCATAAAAGTCAATTAATCCTATTAATGCAAGAGATTAATTTCTGTTAATAAGTATGTGACATAATAGCCTCACTAAGTGCACAGAACAGAACCTAATGCTAAATATGCCACTACAAGTATATAACCAAAGCCTTTGCATGCTGACTATTACATTCAATACCGGATCCATGTATAGGATTGCAGTCATAGGGAAAAAAAGCCTAAGTCACAACTAGTCATAAGGTCCCTTCTGTTTTTCCTAAGTTTCCCCTTAATAAGATTATTGTCTCTTGGAGGACAACATTAAACCTTTTGCTCTCTCCTTTGAAACGAAATAGGTACCTAGTTTTTACTTCATTGGTTTTTCCAAATGGTATATCTTTGTAGAAGCTGAAAATAACTGAAGATTATAAGAGAAGTAGGATATTATTTCACAATCAGTTCTCTGGAGCAAATTTTAAGTGGAAGATGAACTGCAAATGCAATTTTGCACACGACTGCTTCTTTTATGTGTGTCAATTTTTTGTGGAGCAAATTTTTAAACAGAAAATGGATTAGCAAATGCAGTATTGTACATAACTGCTTCTTTTGTGTATGTAATTGCCAGGTTTACAGTTACAGGTCTTGTGAGCTAAAAGGTATAAGTATCTGGTTACTTGATTGTTTTTAAAAATTGTGTTACCTTCCAACCTCGTATTCAGAATATGGAAAAGGGTAGCAGTATCCTCTGGTTCATATTCACCAGGTCAGTGGTTCTCAACTTGTGGGTGCCCAGATGTTTTGGCCTTCACCTCCCAGAAATACTAATAGCTGGTAAACTGGTTGGGATTTCTGGGAGTTGTAGGCCAAAACACTTGGGGACCCACAGGTTGAGAACCACCGATCAAGAGCTTTTCCTTAATCTTTGCTGTAGACCAGTGGTTCCCAACCTCTGGTCCTCCAGGTGTTTTGGACTTCAGGTCCCACAATTCCTAATGGCTGGTAAACTGGTTGGGATTTCTCTGAGTTGAAGGCCAAAGCACCCAGAGGGCGCCACTGCTTTACAGGGTGCATCTACACTGTGAAATCGATTTAGTTTGATTCTACTTCGACTGCAATGGCTCAGTGCTATAGAGTCATGGGATCTGTACTTTGATGAGGCACCAGCACTTTCCCTCTTCTTAAAATTGAAGTTTTATTTCTTCCTGTTTCTTTCTTCTTCTCCTAGGGAACCAACCATTGGAAAAGATGACCACGTGCTACTACAATGAGTCAATTGAGTTCTTCTACAACAACAGTGGCAAGAAGCTGTCCCACATATGGAGACCCAAGGATATTTTGGTGGTCGCTCTTGGCTTGACGGTCAGCATCATTGTGCTCCTCACCAACTTGCTGGTCATCACGGCTATTGTCATCAACAAGCGCTTCCATTATCCCATCTACTACCTGTTGGGGAACCTGGCAGCTGCTGACCTCTTTGCAGGCATCGCTTACATGTTCCTGATGTTCCACACTGGACCCAGGACAGCGCAACTCTCTCTCAAGACCTGGTTTGCCAGGCAGTGCCTTTTGGACACCAGCTTGACAGCCTCAGTGGTCAATCTCCTGGCCATTGCAGTGGAGCGGCACCAGACAATTTTCACCATGCAGCTTCACAGCAAGATGTCCAACCAGCGGGTGATGATCCTCATTGGCTGCATCTGGATCACAGCCTTGCTGCTGGGCCTCATCCCTTCATACGGCTGGCACTGTCTCTGCAATCTGAGCGATTGCTCCCGGATGGCTCCCCTCTACAGCCGCAGATATTTGACCTTCTGGGCCCTCTCCAATCTCTTCATCTTCCTCATCATGGTGGTAGTCTACACTCACATCTTCATCTATGTGAAGAGGAAAATGGCCCGGATGTCCAAGCACACCACTTTCCATCCCCGCTATAAGGACACCATGATCAACCTCATCAAGACAGTCATCATTATCCTCAGTAAGTTGTTCTGTCATTTAGTTTCCCTGAAAGTGTGAAACCTCCAGTTCCCATTTTGTTAGTTTCTTTGTGAACAGAGGCAGATAACTCATTCTTTTCTCGATAAAATGCTAGTGTAGTTGCTGCGTTTTGATAGATAGATGTGCCATTTGTTCAAAATATTAACAATATAGGGGCAAGGGAAATGCTTAGGTGATTAGTGGCTTGTGGAGTTAAGCACCAGCTTCAACAGACTCCCAGGAAAAGTGCCTTCTTGTGGGCCTCAAGCAAAACGCATCTTCCCCGTGCAAGATCATTAAAAAAGAGATAGGGAAAAGCAGCGATGGAAGCAAACTGGTTTGGCAGCAACAAGAAACATAGCTGCCTGGGTCTCCCTCAGGCTTGTTCTATAAAGGGAAATTCTGGGCAAAGCAGCAGGTGAGTCAGGGACAGACCCTTGGGGCATTGGATGTGAGGTGCTGTCTTGCCCAGTGCTTCTCTTTAGAGAACTGAATGATTCTAATTTGAGGTAGACAAGAAGTCCAGTGTCAGATTTCACGAAGCTGGATCTGGCATTTGCTTCGTCATGTTGGGTACAGAAACTGGGCTGACTAATCTATCGTTTCTTTTCACACATGAATTCAAGCAGCTGTGGCTTGTTTCA
Source organism: Anolis carolinensis (assembly GCF_035594765.1). Lineage (NCBI taxonomy): Eukaryota > Metazoa > Chordata > Lepidosauria > Squamata > Anolidae > Anolis > Anolis carolinensis. The sequence continues at coordinate 167,663,342 of NC_085842.1, forward strand.
ACTCCAGTTAATAAAAATCTAAAATCTAATCTTTGTTTATGAACAAGCTAACATGGTTTCTTAACAAATTACAGAAGTCATCATGGAACAGTGAGAGAAAGCCAGCATGGTGTAATGGTTTGAAATGTTGACTTTGACTCTGGAGATCAGTGTTTGTTTTCCCATTCGACCATAGAAACCTGATGGATGACCCTGGGCTAGTCACACACTCTCAGCCCCAGAAAGCCTGATGATAGGGTTGCCATACCATTGGGTTGCCATACCGTTGGCATAAGGCGGAAACAACTTGAAGGCACACAACACAAGAGCACTGAAAGTGCCAGCAGTGATCTGCAAGGCTCTATAGGTCCAGGTTATCTGAGAGAATATTTATTTATTTATTTATTTGCCCGCCCTTCTTACCCCAAGGGGGACTCTGAGCAGCTTAAATAATTAGGCACAATTTGATGCCACAGTTCAACAATATACAACAAAGCAGTATATAAAAAAAATAAAACAAATAGAACATATAAATATAATAAAACTTTTGAATGTAGTACATAGTCCTACTGCCATCATTAGTATTGTTCCATTATGCCGAGTTCATATTGCAGTGCCCAAATGCCTGAGTGCATAACCAAGTTTTCACCCTTTTTCTAAAAACCAGGAGGTAGGGGACCAGTTTGATCTCACTAGGGAGGGAATGCCACAGATGAGGGGCCACCACTGAGAAGGCCCTGTCTCTGGTCTTCACCAATTGCACCTGCAATGGAGGTAGGACTGAGAGCAGGGCCTCTCCAGAAGATCTTAACAATCTTGTTGGTTCGTAAGGAAAGATATGTTTGGATAGGTAAGTTGGACCAGAATCTTATAGGGCTTTTTAGGCTTAAGCCAGCACTTTGAATTGTGCTTGGTAGCAGACTGGCAGCCAGTGGAGCTGATATAATGGGGGGTTGTGTGCTCGCTGTACGTCGCTCTAGTGGGCAATCTGGCTGCCGCCCGTTGGACTACTTGTAGCTTCCGAACAGTCTTCAAAGACAACCCCATGTAAAATGTGTTGAGGTAGTCTATTTGAGATGTAACAAGAGCGTGGAGTACCGTGGCCAAGTCTGACTTCCCAAGGTATGGACACAACTGGTGCACAAGTTTTAATTGTGCGAAAGCATTCCTGGCCACCGCCGAAACTTGGGGTTCCAGGCTCAGTGACAAATCCAGGAGGACTCCCACGCTGCAAACCTGTGTCTTCAGGGGGAGTGTAACCCTATCCAGCACAGGCTGGATGGGGTTACACTTTGTTCAGCCTTTCAACTGACTAGGAGTACCTCTGTCTTGTCTGGATTCAGTTTCAGTTTGTTCATCCTCATCAAGACCGTCACAGCTGCCAGGCACCAGTTCAGGACCTGAGCAGCTTCCTTAGCAGCAGGTGGAAAGGAGTGATAGAGTTGGACGTCATCTGCGTGCATATTGTTCTCCCATATGAGCTTGTCCATGTCTTGAGATTTTCAAGGAAGGCCTTTCTCTTTATCACATTACCTTCACATATACTTCTGGTGAGAACACAGGAAAGCACTTTCTCAGTAGCTGTTCCCAGGCTCTGAAACTCCCTCTCTAGAGAGAGTAGACTGGCACCCTCCAGAGTGTCCTTCCGGTATCAAACAAAAATGTCTTTGTTTCTACAGACCTTAAGGATTTGGTGGCTCAATTGGAAAAGTCTATATTGGCTATATTTGTTTTGTTTTTTTATATATTAAAAAAAACAAGGGGTGGGGGGAACAGAGTTTTCAAGATATTGTGGGACTTTGTCTTAGCAGCTGTGGTTAGCATAGCTAGTGGTGAAAGAGCCTGGGAGCTGTACTCCAACATCAGAGGGTCACAGCTGGCTCTATCTGACACAGATGCTTGCATGTAGGCAGTACATGAATGCATATGTCCACTAAGTGCAAAACCTTTCTGCCAGGTGGTCTTGGCTTTGTTAAATAGCCAGGTCACTTGCAAAGCATTTGTTCTGCATGACAGATGCAGTTCTAGCCTCCAGACAGCTGTTTTTGACAGACTGACTTTGAGAATACTGCCCTTGACCTCCTCCTGATCTGTGTTTATCCATCCATTTATCTCCATGCAGTCTCTTTGAAATCTATAGTCTAAGGCCTATAATTGTTTTTAACTGTGGTTATTGTAGGATTTGCAGTACCACTGCAAATAAAACCACAAATTGTTCTATACTATACTCTTTTTCTTTAACCAGCCTGTGTTAGACCTTTGTCTGTTAGACATCAATGGACTAAATTGCAGTGGAGCTTGGGAGAAATATAGCTTCTAATGCTTCCCTGCCTGCAGGTAATTCTTACTTCCCACAGTCAACTAGATGAGTGGATATTTTCATGTCTGACTTACAGACATTAATTATTCAGTCTCTGTGTAATGGTGTGTCCCCATGTTGCAGGCTGTGGAATTAGCTTGGAGCAAGAGCAGACAAAATGCAATTCTTCAAATATTGGACTATTACTTTCATCAGCCCTACCAAGCATAGACAACTTTTGCTGGCTTTTTGGGGTGCCACACTTTGCCCATTTGTGATGTGTTGCATTGGGATGCTAATCCACCAGGTCATTGCCTCTCAGCCTCTTGTCCTCCAGGTGTTTTCAACTTCAGCATCCAGAACTCCCTGTCTAGTGGGCAAAGATTTTGGGAACTGAAGTCCAAAACATCTGACAGGCCAAAAGTTGAGAATCATTGGTGTAGATTGGCCATTCTTTCCACCAAAAGATAGCATTCTTTCAATGTGCTGAAAAACAACTTCTGGTCTCTGCAGCTAGTCAGCCATACCGGCTTGAGTTGTAGCCTGAGAAGACTGCATTAAGTTTCCTCCACCTCTTTTATCTCTTCCTTGATTGTTCATATTTAACCTTTGTTCTGATGGGATATCCTAATGAAAATTCTCTTTGGAGTCTCCACAAAAGAACACTTAGATTGTTCACCAAAGTTCCCCTTAGTTGGCAGCTGCAGACTTTTTTGAATGATGGTCCTCCAGTTAACTTCAGCAGGAGAGTAGTTTTGTTTCTATGCTGCTAATGTTATTACTTAAGTTGCCAGTGGCTGCTGCTCTCTTTATCAGTTTATCCCTGGGTTGATAAGAAATGTCATTCCCATGCTTTGTTTAGCAGCAGAAATGCCATACTAGCTCTGCAAAAGTCACTGTTCATATTCCAGCAATACAAGCATTGGAGGTGCTCATACAAACATTCAAAGAGGTCTTCATCTCCATATGTATCCTAGTGTTGGGCACAATTGTTCCAGCTGTTTTTCTAACCTGGTGAGAAATCCTCTGGCTTTATCCTTTGTGTTTTTCGGCTCTTTCCCAGTAATGAAGAAAGAATTTCAGCAGATGTTGTTGATCATGTAGCCAGGTAACAAGCAACCTGTGCTAAACTGCCCACATCTGCACAACTATCTGTTTTTTGCACCTCTTTGGGCCCATAACTGTTAATGTGATCTAGCAAGGGCCCACCTTGTATTTTCAGATGGATGTCCTATACTGACTCAGCTCATCATCAGATCCTACAACCCATCTATTTTATCGACCAACCCTGCAAGTCCTTAGCAGAGAGATCTTAGTAGCCATCTGATCTCCTTTTAACTGGAAATACTGGGGATTGGGACTGGATCTGCATGCATGTAAAATACATGCTTTCCTGCTGAGCTCATGCTCCCTTCAGAGCACGTGAGATTGCTTCGAGGCTTGCCTTGTGTTGGAAGCTTTTCAGTCACTTGTGTCTCAAAACCCAAAGTTGAGCTGTAAGGAAGTGAAAGACCACAACACTATGATTCACTCCAAACTGGTTAAGCATAGGTTTTTGTTTTTTCAAGGCATGGTTTGCCTCCTTTCTCCTTGCAGAGTGTGCTGGGCCTAAACCGCAAGACCTTGTGGAATCAAGCCATGTTATGTATTCACTGGGTTGCTCCAAAGAGCCTGCCAACACTTCATTCTCTGGAGCTTAGAAGGAGCCAGGAAAATGCAATTGGGCTTCCTTCCTGCGCTGATGAGATCTCATTTGGCTGTGGGCAAGTGCATGTGGATGTGTGGCAGGGGTCTCCTTGAGGTCTTGGTATGGTAAGATGATCAAGTGTGGAATGCATGATTGGACCCAAAGGGAAATGAATTTCATTCCTAAAAACCAAATATAATAATCCTTGCTGATGTCCCCATGAGTTTTATTTAAACAAAGTGTGAGTTAGTAAGGCAATAGGAAAATCAGGCACATACAGGGCCTGCTAGCCTACTCTTAGGTGCAGCTCAGGCAACAGGTTTCTGGATATCGCAAAAGAGCAGCAAATAGTTGTTTGATTTTCTTGTTATGTTTTTCAGTGTCTGGAATAAGAAAAGGAGCATATGCAGTTTTCCAGCCTCTTGTGTTTGGCTTTGAGTAATCTATAACTTCAAGTGTGCAAATTGGGAGAGGAAGGACTTTATCACATGAGGCTGGCAAAGTGGAATTTCAGTAGGAATCAATGTCTTTGACTGGTACTTGTCACATGATGTCCTTTTCATTAATGAGTAAAACCTATCAATGGTTCATAATTTTACTCTCTCCCATGACTGGCTTCTGTGTGACTTTTGTGTGGTAGGTTCCTTTCACTACAGTTCCAATATACTAGCAGTAATGTGGCATCAGTGGGAATGATTCTCCTTCCTTCTCTCTATTCCCAAACAGGCTGTTTTCATCTGTATGTCTGTCTATTTTCTTATTTTTAAATCCTATTGCCATAATTGCAAAGTTGTGGTAAAATTAAAATAAAATTATTTAGAAAACCAAAACACATGCTAGATAGAGCATAGGACAGGAAGACTGTGGATACTGTTCTGGAGACTGTGAAGAACACAGGCCACAGCACCATAGATTGCCCAAGCAGCGCTATTGTGCTAGTGCAGAGACGTGATAATGAATGTTTTAAAACTAGTGTATTTCCATTTCTATGTGGCAAGACATAGGCTGATGTGGTAAAGTCCAGAAACACCATTTGTTGTGCCACAATGAAGAAGCAAAACATTGTGGTAGGGATGTTGGAGGGCAGTCAGTTGGGCTGGGGATTGTATGACCTTCTAGATCAGGCACTGGCGAACTTTGGCCCTCCTGGTGTTTTGGACTTCAATTCCCATAATTCCTAACAGTCGGGAGGCTGTTGGGAATTGTGGGAGTTGAAGTCCAAAACACCTGGAGGGCCAAAGTTTGCCTATGCCTCAGCTAGATGTTGTTTAACCTGCAACTCCCATCATTCTTCTTCATTGGCTGCGGCGGATAAGGCTGCTAGAAATAGGATAAGGCTGCAGGGTTTCTACTTCTACTGTAGACTGGGCTTGGCTTAGCAATGTCTTCTTCAGCATTTGAATGTTCATTTTTAACGCCAGCTCCACATCTAAGGAAAGCCCTGGACTAGCTGCTGAGAGTGGGCTTCCTCTCTTTGCCAGAACCTGCACTGTTTGATGTTTCATGTTTAGGCTTTGGTGCCAAGCAGGGTCGTCAGCCTATGTGCACCCGGCCTGACGCTGCAATCTGAGTAATGCCAGTTCCACTCTGGACCCATTAATGTCAGGGGTAGAATCAGGGTCATATATACAGAAGTCATGTGTATGTGAGGACTCAAGACACTAGTGGTTTCTAGACCAGGTTTGGAAAGGTTTGGGTTCCCTCTGGAACTAATTGATTCAATATGATTGTGTTATGCCGGGTGAATTAATGTGAAAAATAGAAAGAGTATGTGCATATTGCTCTGTACTTTTGATCCACTCACCTCTTTGTGAGTGTATGTCAGTAGCAGCCTCAGGTATGAATAATGGAAAGCAAGGAGAAGGCTGATTGTTAGGTTAGCCAAAACAGAATGCAAACTGTGTTTTGTAGGTGCTGGTGTTTGCTTGCCAACTTGTACTGGTCAGTTGTGGATAGAAGCAAAGCATTTTCAGATGATAGGAGAGACTATTTTGATTTTTTTTGTGGGTTGTGTAGAGAATTATGAACATGCAGGCACTGATATAGAGTCCATTTTACTGGCCACATCTAACAGCTTTGGAGCCCAAGCATAGTAGCCTATGCATATTTAAGCCCTGTGCAGAAGGAGTCTTGAACATGAGGAGTGTGGATATATGGCTAATAGGTTTGATCCTTATTTTTCCTCTCCATACCTCTACACATATTTGCACATATTTTGATTGTGTACACTGGTTGTTTGTCAACGTCCTTTTCTTCTGCCCATCCATTCCTGTTGTACTTTTTCAATTGTTGCTCTTTATGCCTAAATTGGTTACTGCTGCATCTCTTCTCACCTCTTCTTTAGTCTGCACTGCTACAGTAGAGTCTCACTTATCCAACATAAACCGGCCGGCGGAATGTTGGATAAGCGAATATGTTGGATAATAAGGAGATATTAAGGAGAAACCCATTTAAACATCAAATTAGGTTATGATTTTACAAATTAAGCACCAAAACATCATGTTATACAACAAATTTGACAGAAAAAGTAGTTCAATATGCAGTAATGCTACATAGTAATTACTGTATTTATGAATTTAGCACCAAAAAATCACGATATATTGAAAACATTGACTACAAAAATGTGTTGGATAATCCAGAACGTTGGATAAGCGAATGTTGGATAAGTGAGACTCTACTGTATTTTAGTTTTCTCTTTGTTCAGGTGCACAAACCAGTGTTTAATCTCACAAGAATCCTGGATGAGATGTGTTTGCCCAAAGTCAACTTGTAAAATCTTTAGCTGAATGAGGTTTTGAATAGGATTACAGTACATGTAGCACAGAGGTCATTTCTTTATTCGTCTTCAGTTAATTCATATTGATGTTTCCATTTAGTTTAATGGGGAGCCACAATGAAGGGCCTTCTTATGCCTGCAATGTTGGTGATTTAAATCCAGATGGCATGAGTTTCAGACATTCTGCCATGTCTCCAGGGGGAATCGGACTCATCAAATAGTAGAAAGGTTACCAAAGGTTTCCCGTTTTGCAACCATTTGTTAAAAATGCACTGACACTTGCCAGAATCTCCTCAGGGTATTTGCCAGCATCTCTCCTGGTTATACTGATGATTTTACTCTTTATGCACTTTGTAAGAAGATTGCTAACATACCCTTTAGTCTACAGCACACAACCTCTGTTCAACTGGCTGTCTTAAAAGCACCTTGGTCTGATTGTTTGCTTAAGTTTGTCACTGGAGCTTTGTGTTTTATCTGTGCTTAGCCATTGTTGGTTCTGTCCGTCCCTATCCCACCCCCATATTATATTTCTGAACCTTGTGTCCAAATAAAATTGTGCCTAAAATGCAAAACAACTGGAAATGAAAGGAAGTAGGAAGCAGAATGATACTCCTTGTAGGGCAGTATTATCAAACTGTTTATTAACAATATTTGTATACTGTTCAAGAACTAGCATCTCTGGGTGTGTGTCTTTGCTCCTCCAAGTTGCAACCCCATTAATTTCATAGGGTTGTCCTGGGCAAGGACATCTCAGAGCGTTTTTTTTCCCCCAGTTCTTTTCTCTGATATAGAGCCTATAGCATCTGGTATTCATTGGCAGTCTCCCATTCTAGTACACTAGATTTCCTTTGACTAGAAGCTGGCCACTTGGAGTGCCTCTGGTGTTGCTGTGAGAAGGTCCTCCATTGTGTATGCGGCAGGGCTCAGGCTGCATTGTAGTAGATGGTTTGCTCTTCCCCACACTCGCATGTTGAGGACTCCACTTTGTAGTATCATTTCTTAAGATTGGCGCTGCATCTCATGGTCCCAGAGCACAGTCTAGTATAATCTGGTATAATGCCAAGTTTTTAACTTTGTTTGTTACCCTCAATTGGCTTATGACATGAAAATTAAATAAATCCTAGTATGAACCAGGGCTGACCCTATTTAGCTTTCTAGATCAGACAGGATCTGGTGCCTTTAGTAGTTAACATTTATGGGTTTGCCTTAATGTTGCCATGTCAGAAATGAGGTTTTCCTTGAAGGAATTCCCTCTTATTTAGAACTGTGAATCTGACTGTCTCTCAGAAAAATATATAGATTCCCTTCATTCCTTTATAGATTTTTACCTCCCCCCTCCATCTGTGATTTCCCTAAAATACGATCAGTATTACAGAGCAGCATTCCTGATTTGCAATCCACTCTCACCCCCTATAATACTTTCTGTATACAGTAGAGTCTCACTTATCCAAGACTTGCTTATCCAAGGTTCTGGATTATCCAATGCATTTTTGTAGTCAATGTTTTCAATATATTGTGATATTTTGGTGCTAAATTCATAAATACAGTAATTACAACATAACATTACTGCGTATTGAACTACTTTTTCTGTCAAATTTGTTGTATAACATGTTTCGGTATTTAATTTGTAAAATCATAATGTAATTTAATGTTTAATAGGTTTTTCCTTAATTCCTCCTTATTATCCAAGATATTCACTTATCCAAGGTTCTGCCGGCCCGTTTAGCTTGGATAAGTGAGACTCTACTGTATTTGTTCGTTTTTGAGATTATGGTACTTTAAAGGCTGACTTTTGCATGATACTTTTATCCACCTTATTTTTGATTTACTACAACTGGCCCACCACACTTGTGGAGTTACAGGCACCTCGAGTTCCAAGTAGAGGTATAATTAATGATTAATTAGAATTGTTGCTATGTGCTTTCTAGTCGTTTTGACCTAGAAGGACCCTAAAGCAACCCCATCGCTGGACTCCAGATCTGGGCTCTGGTCTGTGTGTGTGTGCGCGCGCGCGTGCGTGTGCTAAAGACCAGGCCCTCCAGCTGGATTCTCTTCCTTTCTTTCTGGACATAAGGGGGTGGAGATGGGAGGAAGCCCTGTGTGCCTGGAGCAAGGGGCAGGGAGTGGTGCTGTGCTTTTGCTGCTTTGTCCCTTCGTGGGCCACACCAACTCCTTGTGTGGACTGCATCCGGACCCCGGGCCACATGTTGTGCAAGTCTGCTTTATACCTTCCAAGCAGGAAGCCTCAACATGATTTTAAACCCCCTTCCTGCCTATCCACATCTTTAGCCTATCCTTCTGCTGCCAGATTTTAAACCCCTTTCATGAAGGTTCATCTATAGGAGGCATGGTCAAACTTGGGCCCTCCAGGTGTTTTGGACTTCAACTTCCAAAACGGTAGTCTGTTAGGAATTGTGGGATTTGAAGTCCAAAACACCTGGAGGGCTGAAGTTTGCCATTCCTAATCTATAGCGTCTATTATTTCTCTACTTAAAATAAATAGCTTTTTGTGCCCTTCCTTGTAATGCTTTTGCCTTCTTGTTGCCTGGCCACACCCTTTGGCTCACACTTAGATGTTTGACCACCACAGTCTGATGTTATCCTTATTTCAAGTGTTGCCTTATTATTGATCAGGAATAGATTTGTTTCTTCATATGGCCCTGCATGGGTGGGCTGACCTCACCAGTTTCTCACAAAGAAGAGAATAAACTTGGTGCCAAGCAAGTACTGTAGCACAGCTTGTCTTAATCTAATATGTTGCTACTGATGGATGAGGCTCTTGACCTTTGTATACCTGCTTTCTCTACAACAGCTGTATCTTCCTGTCTCTGGCATGAACAGAATTCCAGAAAAGCTCAAGGCCACCTTTCAGCAGGCTGGGCTTCTTATGTTTTGTGCTGCTTTAATTTTAGTTCATTTATAAGTGATTCAGTCTTCAACATCTCTTTGGATACAAGAGCCTTACATGAGCTCTTTTTGTAAGAAATGGGAGGGGGGGTTGAAGCAACAGAGGGAAGCCTTAAAGATGAATAGTTTCATGTTGACTTTAAGAAAAAAGATGCCTAATGACATGGTTAGGATCTCCAGCTGAGAACAGGGTGGAGTGAAGTAATAAACTTGAATCTGAGCAGAGTGAAAAAAACATACAGGAGTGGGAGTGCATAGAATCATAGAGTTGGAAGAGACCTGATGAGCCATCCAGTCCAACCCCCTGCCAAGAGGCAAGAAAATCGCATTCAAAGCAACCCCGACAGATGACCACCCAGCATGTGTTTAAAAGCCTCAAAAGAGGGAGCCCCCACCACACTCCAGGGCAGAGAGTTCCACTGCTGAACAGCTCTCACAGTGAGGACGTTCTTCCTAAGGTTCAGGTGGAATCTCCTTTCCTGTAGCTTTAAGCCATTGTTCTGCATCCTAGTCTCCAATTTAGAGAGACTTTTACTGGCCTTTGTAAGAGTGTGCTGGTTGTGTGTAAGTTTTGACAAGAGCTTAGAAATTTATCTAACATAATATTAGTTTTATATTCCAAGTCCCCGGTAGTTTGCTATTGTAATATTTACTTTTTAAAGTAACTTTTCCATTTCTTAGAAGTAATTGACATAATAAACTAAAATTCTGAATCCAAAAGTCATCTGTATGTACAGGTATATCTTTGCTAATACAGTGGATATGTTCCTGGGTAGCCAAAATAACATGGAAAAGATCCGTCACAAAAATGGAAGAGTATGTCAAAGTAGGAGCCCCCAGTGGTGCAGCACTTTAAACCTCTGAGCTGCTGAACTTGCTGACCGAAAGGTTGACAGTTCCAAACAGGGACAGCAGGGTGAGCGCCTGCTGTTAGCACCAGCTTCGGCCAATCCAGCAGTTCAAAAACATGCAAATGTGAGTAGATCAATGGGTACCGCTCCGGCGGGAAGGTAACAGCGCTCCATGTAGTCATGCCGGCCACATGACCTTGGAGGTGTCTATGGACAGTGCCAGCTCTTTGGCTTAGAAATGGAAATGAGCACCAACCCCCAGAGTTGGACACAACTAGACTTAATGTCAGGGGAAAACCTTTACCTTATTTCAATGTTTTTTGACACACTGTTTATTCAGAACAAACAATATGTAGATACACAGATCTGGTCAACATTCTGTGAAGGAACAAAAACATTGTTAATCTTCTAGAGAATATTTGGCATCTTCTCTTGAAATCAACCGAGGGGTGTTATTTTCTGTCACCACTTCCCATTTTTCTTCTCCATTTTGGTGACCAAACTTGCAGATTTATGCTTAAAAACAAACATGCTAGGACAGACTTACCTGTTCTTTTCTCTTCTCTCTGGTTTGCTGTTCATGCATGCTCAGGAAATGATTTTGGAGGCAGCTGCTTGTTGACCTTTTCTGTTATGGAACTCCTGGTGGTGCAATGGGTTAAACCCTTGTGCCAGTAGGACTGCTGACCGAAAGGTTGGTGGTTCAAATCTGAGGAGCGGGGTGAACTCCCATCTGTTAGCTCCAGCTTCCCTTGCAGGGACATGAGAGAAGCCTCCCACAGGATGGTAAAACATCCGGGCATCCCCTGGGCAATGTCCTTGCAGATGGCCAATTCTCTCACACCAGAAGTGACTTATAGTTTCTCAAGTCACTCATGACACAATTTTTTTTTCTGTTGTAGGCAGGCCCACACAACCACAGTAGGAATGGCTAGATGTAATATTCTGCTTTTCCCCATCTCAAACTTTTATTGCATTGCTTGCTGCAGAAACGTTACTGCCCAGCACCAAATATCTGTGTTTCCCCAGGCATTCTTCGTTATTATCCTAATGCTGAAGTTGCTTAAGAAACTTCTAGCTAGACGGAGTATAAGAAAGTGGGACACAGTGAACACAAAAATACTGTATTTCATTGCATAATAGTTGCCATCACATAATAGTAGCCCCCCTTTTTTGAGGTTCCGTTTTGATATTTAAGAATTCCTTGCATAACAGTCGCACTCTTAGTTCACGGTTGTGACTATTATGTGAGGAGGCAACATCTGCCCAATTGCCTCTTCCCTCCAAGCTTTGGAGAGGCGAGTTCACCCTCAGGAGCTTGGAGGGAAGAGGCGCAGGGCCGGGTGAGCCTTCAGAACACACTCATGCCATGGTTAGGATGTTGCACTTCTATTTGGTTATGTTGTAAGTCCCTCAAGGAAGAAGGCTGTCTTTGGGAGAAGAACGCTGCTCCCAAAGCTGCTCACTCCTATTCCAATGCTAGGCTTGTGAAGCAGTTCTGAAACAACTGTTCGAGCCAGCCTTCCCAAACTCCTCGTCTCCAGGGTTCTCTTCTCTAGCCAAACATTGGAGAAATATTCTGGCCATGGCCTTATTCTTCCTGCCACTGTGCCTGTCTTCTTATACATTGGCATAGTCACACTAGCGAAGTAACCAATAGGATTCTGGCAAAACCTTTTTCTGGTCCACAGAACTACCAACACTAACACCCTCAATAATTTCAGTGGAGCAGCTGAACCTTGTGATATTCCTAATCTGTGATTTTTTTGAGGCCGCATATCACAGTTGAGAAAGCTTCAAGTCATTATGATTATACAGTAGAGTCTCACTTATCCAACATTCTGGATTATCCAACACAGTTTGCCTCCCGCCCCAATCCACAGCTGTTTCTCTAGGCAGCAAGGATTGAACTTTTTATGGATTTAATTTCCAACAATGTTGCTACTGTAAGTTCATATTATCCAATTCTATCTTTATTTGTAGTCAATTTGTTAGTAGCCAATGTTTTTGTAGTCAATGTTTTTAATATATTGCGATGTTTTGGTGCTAAATTCATAAATACAGTAATTACTACATAACATTACCGTGTTTTGGACTGTTTTTTCTGTCATTTGTTGTAAAACATGTTTTTTGTGCTTAATTTGTAAAATCATAACATAATTTGATGTTTAATAGGCTTTTCCTTGATCCCTCCTTATTATCCAACATTTTCACTTATTCAACATTCTGCCGGCCCATTTATGTTGGATAAGTGAGACTCTACTGTATCACAAAATATCACAAGCTGTCTCTTGTAATTTACAATGGTTGTCCCATGTCAGAAAACTCAAGAGTGATGAATACAAAGAGTCAAGACACACTTTGCAGCATCTTCTTACCACAGAAACAGGAAGTTCAAAGTTTAAGTTTGATAAATACCAACATTTTAAAAATGCTGCAAGACTGATCTGAGGAACACAGGGGAATGTTTATGAGTCAACCAAATCAGCACTGCACATTCCTGACTTCTGCTTAAAACTGGATAAAATCAGTTTTCCCTTTGCTCAGCCCTGCAAAATCCTGCATGTACAGCTAATATTCCCTGTTAAATTTTGCCTCTCTTCCTGCCTCTTTTCCTGCCCCACTTTAAGAAGTGTTGGGCACAGAAACTTAGTGGTTCACTCCCTTGCCATAAAAAAAACTGATTAAAGTTATATTTTCTAGCATGATAGGATCTATTGTAGGGTTATGCCCCATTCAGATCTGTGATTTACTGTTAGATGTGGACTTGGGTTCAAATATCAGCTTATAGATGTTCAATACCATTGTGGTATCAGGTTTGTAAAATTTTATAGACTTGTTACATTCATACCAAGCACTTTTACTACAACATTTGGCCATCGGTCATTTTGGATTATGGCTCCCATAATTCCTGGGTGTTTGTGGCCATGGTGAGTGCAGCTTCTGGGAGATAATTCCAAAATGCCTGGAGGGCTAAAGATACCCTATCCATGCTGCATGTGATTCAAGACACAATGCATGGTCTTCCTTGCAATGTTTATCCACTCAACAATCCTGTAAGGCAGTGGTTCTCAACCTGTGGGTCCCCAGATGTTTTGGCCTTCAACTCCCAGAAATCCTAACAGCTGGCAAACTGGCTGGGATTTCTGGGAGTTGTAGGCCAAAACACCTGGGGACCCACAGGTTGGTCTAGCACCTAATTATTATTGTCTCTTATGTTAATATGCTGTGGATATCAAGAAGTGGTACCAATGTTTGTATAATGTTTGGCCAGACATCTTCTAATGGATTCTTCCACTTCTACCCCTAGGTGCATTTGTCATCTGCTGGACCCCTGGACAGGTGGTACTCCTATTGGATGGCCTTGACTGCAAAAGCTGCAATGTGCTAGCAGTGGAAAAGTACTTCTTGCTGCTGGCGGAAATCAATTCGCTTATTAATGCTATTGTCTACTCCTACCGGGACAATGAGATGCGCAGCACCTTTCGGAAGATCCTTTGCTTTGCCTGCTATAGGAATCCAAAGTACTCACCAGCTTCAGTCAAGTCCAGCACCACAGAGCATAGGATATTGCCTCAGAATGGACATTCGATGATGGATTCCACCCTCTAACTCTACAGGTTCAGGATCCTCTAGACTGTTCATTGGAAGCCATTCTCAATTATATGTCTATCTGAAACGGAAGCTGGATGCTGTGGTTTCCAAGTGGCTTTAGCATTGACTGGGAATATTGTTGCAACTGGTGGTGATTTTACCTGTGGATTTGGTCAATGCCTGAAAGCATCTGCCTTCACCTGTAGTGCCATGTTGTGACTGTGTGTCTTCGTCCGGCTGAAGCTTGTGTATCAGGACTGATGATACATAACCATGTTTCTGGGACATTGTGACTCTTCACAGGCAACACAGCAAAGGAATGAAGGTGTTTGTTTTGTGTCACAACTTCAGAGGCACCTTAAACATTTGTTGTGTGCTAAGGACCTATTCAAAATTGGTTTGCACCGAAGTTTCTACAAGACCTGTCTTTTATCTTCTTCCATCCCTTCCATGGGCTAGTATGCCAGTATTGCTCTTTCTGTTAATGGTCCACAGGTGGACCTTAGGACAAATTTCTTTTGACTTGTTCATAAAACACAAACTTGGACAAACTTTTGAAAAGTGGTGGGACAAAAACATTGAGGTACATGCATCACCCCTATGCTTGTGAACTGCTGTTTTTAATGCTTTTTTTTCAGTTTGAGGGGTGCCAGTGTCTGCCAAACCAAAGCAATGCATCTATATATTTCTCCAAAATGTTTATGCTAGCCCTTTTCAGTATTATTGCCTAATTTGGCAGAGCCATCCCAGGGTTAAGATATCAAATCTGCATTCTGTGGTATGCATCCTCTCCTTGAGGGTCTGTTACAACCTGAGCTGGCTCTCTTCTTGAACTATATAATTCCCATGAATTTAGCACAGGGAGAATCTAGATTAAGGTTCCAGATTGATAGCTAAATTCATGCCATGACAGATACTAGCATCAGTCCATACCGATGGAGTACAGACACTGCAACAAGCAAAGGCAAGAACTGAACATATAAAGAAGGAGGTTTCTCCACTTGTTTTATTTGGTACTCAATAGTGATTTTAATGCAAGCCCATTCAAGGCTTACCTTTCCAGCTGTCTTCTGCCCAAATTCCCAGCTCCTTTGTGGTAGAAAGAAATTACCCTTGTATTCTTGAAGCAGAAACACAGTGCCCATGTAGGTCAAAGATGAGAGATATGTGGCTCTCAGCATGTTACTGGATTACAATTCTCATGATTCCTCCCCCTGGGACTAGACCAGTGGTTCTCAATCTGTGGGTACCCAGATGTTTTGGCCTGCAACTCTCAGAAATCCTAGTGGCTGGCAAACTGGCTGGGATATCTGGGAGCTGTAGGCCAAAATACCTGGGGACCCACAGGTTGAGAACCACGGGTATAGACCAACAGGATTAAGCTAAGGTGGCATGTTGCTTGGGAATCTCCCAGTAGCATGAGAGGGTGGGTTTGCATTTATGCGGTACTCATCTGAAAGACAGTGGAGGATGCAGCAGGTGAAATATTTAAGTCAGCAAGGAGATGCTCTGCTCAAAGGCAGTCCTGTTGTTTGACTTTTCTTCCCGTTGCACAGAGGCACCATGCTGTTCATAAGCTGACAACCCTATTAAAGACTTGATCATTTGAATCAAACAATAAATATATAGGGATCTCAACCCAATTGAATTTGGAAGAAACCATGTTTCACTACAGCTACTTACATTTCACTATATAGGACCGTCATATCGAACTGTTGTCCCTCTGGATGTTGTTGGACTAATTCTTATAGAATCATAGAGTTGGAAGAGACCTTGTGGGCCATTCAGTCCAATCCCCTGCCAAGAAGCGAGAACATCGCATTCAAAGCACCTTGCCACTTGCTGTACTTGGATTGAGTAAAGTCCCTGTGCAGCCATAACTGGAAGGTCAAACTTCGTTCACCCAAAACTAGAATTTCCCAACCTTCACTGAAGTATTTGTTCTTGAAACTGTAATTTTTTAAAAATTACAAAGGATAAAATCATGCTTTAGTATCATATAAAAGTAATCGGGGAGACATGGTTAACCTGAAGTGTTCAGGAAGCAGAAAACCTCATTGTTCAATTCTAAAATATGAGAAGGTACATATTTTGGACTAAACAAGCAAATCCCTTGCCAATACTTGAGCTGGTTACAATGAAGGGATGCTACAATTCCATAACATCTGGAATGCTACATTTTCCCCACATTTCCCCAGATCCTGTATACTAGGTGTGCAAAGTGCAGACTGTGCCCTTCTGTGGATATGGGAGTGCAAAGTACAACCTTCAAAGCTCCCAGGAAGTCCATATTTTTATTAATTGGACCAATTGTCAGTTGCTTTTTTTGCCTGAAAATTATCTAAAAACTCCCAGAAAGTACAGTGGTTTGCTTCCTATATCTCTACAAAACACCCAAAATCAAACAAGCCAGTCAAAGTGGGCAACTAGAAGCACTGTCAGATCACCTCAGCTGCCCCAAAATGTACTAGTACAGTCCACTAGACAGGAATGGCAAGTAAAAATGACTCCTGTCATGTTGTTCACCTCTGCTGTGTACTGACCCTAGTTGCCCCCCTCTTTGCCTGGAGGGTTCATTTCACTTCTGAATCTACCATGAAAGATGCTGCTGTCTTGCTCAACACTCAAGCGTGTGACTTCTTATTCTTGGCATTTTCTTTTTGTCTCCGGAGCGACTTGAGAAACTGCAAGTCACTTCTGGTGTGAGAGAATTGGTTGTCTGCAAGGCTATTGCCCAGGGGATGCCCAGATGTTTAATGTTTTACCATCCTTGTGGGAGGCTTCTCTCATGTCCCCGCATGGGGAGCTGGAGCTGACAGAGGAAGCTCATCCACACTCTCCACTGATTTGAACTGGCAACCTTCAGGTCAGCAACCCAGCCTTCAAGTCAGCAGTCCTTTTGGCACAAGGGTTTAACCCATTGCACCACCAGGCAAGGAAATACTATAGTGTCCCTTTGAACAAGTGATAGTCATAAGCATTCATGTAATGGCACACAGGTAACTCAGCTGCCATCCCTAAATCTAAGGTACCATGTTCCCTAACTACATCAGGTTATTTTGGCTTTTGAGGCATGTGTTTGTGTATAATACATTCCAACTTTTCCAGTTTTGAGGAATTGCTTCCTCAGCTGCTTTAAAAACATCCGAGTTTCTCCCTGCTTCCACTTTTCCCTTTAGGTCACATTGGTTGCTGCAGATAAACTTCAATGTGCCAAAGTAGTTTGCACTGAGTTAAGTTAAGAGGAGTGAGAAGGGTAGAATCGTGTCCTTTCCAGTGGGTTCAGGAAAAAGCAAACTAGGGTTCAGGCAAAAGCAAACTATTGTAGCTGCTCCTAGCTTGTCTGTTCTTCTCTATTAATAACCTTTACTATTTTGTCCACACTCTATTGTTGCTTGGCTACACAAGCCCTAGTTTTCATCTGTGAAATGCTGGGAGTATATGGTACATATAAAAAGGTAAAAGTTTCCCCTTGAAATTAAGTCTAGTTGTGTCCGACTCTGGAGGTTGGTGATCATCTCCATTTCTAAGCCAAAGAGCCGGCGTTGTCCATAGACACCTCCAAGGTCATGTGGTCAGCACAACTGCATGGAGTGCCGTTACCTTCCTGCCAGAGCGGTACCTATTGATCTACTCACATTTGCATGTTTTTGAACTGCTAGGTTGTCAGAAGCTGGGGCTAACAGCGGGAGCTTATCCTGCTCCTCGGATTTGAACCACTGACCTTTGGGTCAGCAGGTTCAGCAACTCAGCAGTTTAATCCAGTGCACCACCAGGGGCTCCTACGATACATATACACACCTCTTATAAGTTATTTTTCCTTGCCCTGGCAGTCAAACCGCAAATAATCTTCCATTGACTAGCTAATAGTTTCACTCAGCTGCCCCACTGTGCTGGCTCTAGATATTAATGCCTTAATAAATTGTGTCTGTGAAGTGAGTGATGCTGGTTTCACCATGGAATAGACGACCTTTAGTCACAAACCAGGCAAGGCTTTGTGAAGCAGAGCTACCAGCTAATCATGTATATGTACATGTATATGTACATGTATATGTATGTATGTGTGTGTGTGTGTGTGTGTGTGTGTGTGTGTGTGTGTGTGTGTGTATATATATATATATATATATATATATATAGCCAACTATTGTGTCTTCACCTGGTATTACTTTACATGGACTACGGAGGCTGTTTCTCCCTGATAAACTCTACAGAGTTGTTAATAGCAGAGCAAAATGGGTCACTGTGTGGATTTTTTTTAAAGTGGCAACATTTGTGCAGAAGCATCTCCCCCACACCCCTCAAGGTTAAATTATTAGTATTACACCAGGGAGGGCCTAAATCCCATCTTATCACCAGATGGAATTTATTAAACCAGGGAGGGCACCAGATCTCATCCTATTTGGAACCTAAGCAGAGTCAGCCCTGGCT
This sequence comes from Anolis carolinensis, assembly GCF_035594765.1. Taxonomy (NCBI): domain Eukaryota; kingdom Metazoa; phylum Chordata; class Lepidosauria; order Squamata; family Anolidae; genus Anolis; species Anolis carolinensis. Next base: position 167,681,863 of record NC_085842.1, read on the forward strand.
AGTGCTTGGATGGGAGGCAACCAACAAATAAGCCAGTGCTGTTGACTATTTCAGTGGAAGGAAAGGCAAACCACTTGTGAGGTTTCCTTGGATAAAAAAGCAATATGACATTCAACTTGCCATAAGTCGAAAGGCAACCTGAAGATTCAATAGAGTCATTGCGGTGTAGTGTTTGAGTTGGACTGTGACTCTAGAGTAAAGCTTTCCAAACGTTTCATGTTGGTGACACTTTTTAAACATACATCATGTCGTGACACGCTAATGGTTTTACTAGCAAACCAGAGGTTAAACCAACCACTTACAAGAGATACATAAATTGTAATAATGAAATATATGAGGATGCAACATTTCTCATGAAAACCTTTAGTTTATATTTTTTAAAAATACAGTAGAGTCTCACTTATCCAGGATTCACTTATCCAAGGTTCTGGATTATCCAAGGCATTTTTGTAGTCATTGTTTTCAATATATCATGATATTTTGGTGCTAAATTTGTAAATGCAATAATTACAACATAACATCACTGCGTATTGAACTACTTTTTCTGTTAAATTTGTTGTATAACATGATGTTTTGGTGCTTCATTTGTAAAATAATAACCTAATTTGATGTTTAATAAGCTTTTCCTTAATCTCTCCTTATTATCCAAGATATTTGCTTATCCAAGGTTCTGCCGGCCGGTTTAGCTTGGATAAGTGAGACTCTACTGTATAGGATTTATTGCTTATGTCACATAGACCCAGGTTTTCCATTGCGTTCGCATGACGCACACTGCAGCCAACACACTAATGTGGTATGATACACAGTTTGGAAAGCTCTGCTATAGAAAACGGTTCAAATCCCCACTTGTTCATAAAAAATCACTACCTTGGGCAAGTCAACACACACTCAGCTTTGAAAAGCCCTGTGATAGGGTTATTATAATTCAAAAATAATGTGGAGACACACAAGAACAACCAGCACACATTAAATCAGAGAGTTTCCCCTTCCCTAATGTTTCTAGTGGAGTCCCCAGTGGCTGCTGAACTTGCTGATCAAAGGGTCGCCAGTTTGAATCAGGGGAGTGGGATGAGCTCCTGCAGTTAGCCCCAGTTTCTGCCAACCTAGTAGTTCAAAAACATGCAAATGTGAGTAGATGAATAGGTACCGCCCTGGCGGGAAGGTAACAGTGCTCCATGCAGTCAATCCAGCCACATGACCTTGAAAGCGTCTATGGACAATGCTGGCTCTTAGGCTTAGAAATGGAGATGAGCACCCCCCCGCCAGAGGCGGACATGTCAAAGGGAAATCTTGTTTCTAGGATCTGATTAAGAGCTTTCAGTTGCGAAAAGGATGGGAAACCCCCTAGTTTATATTGGTTTGCTTTCTGTCTGAGCTCTGTTCCTCTCTACTTGCCAACGGAAATGCGGTTGCTAAACCATTACTCCTTGGCTAGCTTGATGTCTGACCAACGTGTTCATTTTAAAAAACAGTTGAAAAGTGGGGCTATTAAAAAACAAACAAAAGTACACGTGAAGCTACCGAATATCAAATGTACACCTCAGCTGGATGACCTATGCTGCAACTGGAGTAAATACTTCAAGGCACCTTGTGGCTAGATTATGTGACAGTGTGGATTCAGGTAACCCAGTTCAATGCAGATTTTGTGGATTTCTGCCTTTATGTTCTGGGTTATATGGCTGTGTGTAAGAGCCCTGAGTTAATGAGTGAGTAACTTCTGTCTGATCCGAAAGTGGTGAGTTGTGTCCCTGAGGGATAACTTTTCTCTACCCAGTAATACAAGTAGGATATTATCTGTGTTAGGGAATTCTCCCAAAAGTAGCAGAGCATCCAAAAACAGCAAACGGGATACTTAATTGAGCAGTCAGCTCACAGCAAATAGAAAGTGAAGTGTTGCGTGGCTGCAAAAGAATAAATGAGCTTAGCAGGCAAAGAGGCAGAGTTCAATCTTTAAAGTTTCAAAAAGGTTTATTTAAGAATACAGTAGAGTCTCACTTATCCAACATAAATGGGCCGGCAGAATGTTGGATAAGCGAATATGTTGGATAATAAGGAGGCATTAAGGAAAAGCCTATTAAACATCAGATTAGGTTATGATTTTACAAATGAAGCACCAAAACATCATGTTAGACAACAAATTTGGTAGAAAAAGTAGTTCAATATGCCGTAATGCTATGTAGCAATTACTGTATTTATGAATTTAGCACCAAAATATCACGATATATTGGAAACATTGACTACAAAAATGCGTTGGATAATCCAGAACGTTGGATAAGCGAGTGTTGGATAAGTGAGACTCTACTGTATAAGAATTACATTTCTTGATAGAAAAGAATTGGGTCTAAGCTTCTCTCTACCTCCATTACTTCTAAGGAAAAGTCTCCAAACACTACATTTCCTCAAAAACATTCAGAGTAAGAGAGAGGTCTGCATGCAAAGATTGAAAACGCAGAAGTAGAACATGATATTTCAGTTAGAAAATGGGAAGGGTAAGGCAGAGAGAGAACAAGTAGATACATTCCTAGACATTCAGGAGTGGGGGGGATTCCATTAGCCTAGCCTAAAACTAACTAGCTGTTCCTTATTGAGAACTGCAGACTTGAGCAGTGTGAGGTTGACTTCCAACAATCTGGACATACCAACCCAACTTCCACTAATGGGGCAGGCAGATTTGAGCATGAGCTGTAAGCATTCTGGGATATGGGCAAAGATGTCATGGACTGGGAGGCGGGAAACTGATAGCTCTCCAGATTATTTGGGGCTTTAGCTCCAAGCTGGCCCAGCCAGCACAGCCAATCATATAGGGACTGTGGCAGCTGAAATACAGTATGTTTAGAGGGGTCGCTAGGCTTGTGCATTTCGGGTGAACCTCAATCTTTTTCTGCTGGCCAGATACCAGTAGGTCCCCATATTCATTTTCACGCGCCTCCCAAAAATGGGCGGGTAGCCAAATAGCTATTTCTGGTCCACAGCCAAAAAATATGGTTAGATACATCCCATTGGGGGCAGTGGGGAACTTATGAGGTTTCACTTTCTGTTCCTGGGACCCTTTCCTTTTTTCCCTTCAAGGGAGCCTGGGTTTCAGCAACAGGGTTAAGGAAGCAGACACAACTTGTGCAAGACACATCATCTTTGCGCACCGTGTAATACCAAAAAGGGGAGGAGGAGCTGTGATCAGCTGCCACGTGTTTCCATAACGGATGAAAAACCGTGATGGCTGGACCCTTGCTGTTACGGCCAAAGTGGCCAAAGGGAATGGACCACTCCGAATTTGTGCACAAGCCTAGAGGTCACAGTCCACCCCCACCACTATGGTAGAAGGATAAGAGATAGCAGAGAGGGCTGCCTTCTGGACTCAAACCAGCATAGCATGCCAGGCCTTCAACCACATGGCAGGTGATGTGGAGTGCTTCCCAGCATTGCCTCCACCATAATCAACCTCTTTTTTACATTTACTTAGTGTGCATTCCCTGGGACACTTCTTATTAGCTTAATTACCTTTATAGCCACTTTATGCAAATGAGTCATACTTTCTCTAAGCAAAGAGCCCTTGAGGACTTGGGTTCCTGCCAGTCTCTGGAGGCACTGGCCTTGTTTCATCAAATGCACAAAGAGAAGAAGCTGCCTTATACAAAATCAAACATTTTCCGAAGCAGTGTGAATTTTGAAATAAAGGTGCACAACATGGCATTCCCCCTTTGGTTGAATTCAGATCCCTTTCCAGTCTTGAGTCCCTAACACTTCCACTTAGAACTAGGGAAGATGTGTATTTGGAGAGTTGCTGGCAGTCATGGTTGGCAGCACCTTCTTCTATATATATAAAAGGGTAATGAAATTTCGGCCTAGGACAAAACAACAAAACTACACATCCCAGAAACACTAAATTTGGCAGCACAACCCCTCATCCATGCCTCTACGTTCATACAACAAAAAGAAAATAAAAATAAAATCCTAATTAGAGGGAGAGGAAGAAATGTTTTTATCCCATTTCTGACAGTTAGAAGACTAAGCTCCGCCCACTTGGTCTCCTAGCAACCCACTCAGCCCAGGGGACAGGAAGAGTTAGGCCTCAATTAGGCCTCTTCCACACTGCCTATAAAATACAGATTATCTGATTTTAACTGGATTATGTGGCAGTGTAGACTCAAGGCCCTTCCAACCCATTTATAATGGACTTAATGTAAGGTAAAACCTTTACCCTTTACCTTAACTACCACCAATTCCTCAATACTTTTATTTCCCATGCCACCATACTTTGCCACAGCAACGCATGGCCGGGCACAGCTAGTATCTATATATATAAAAGGGTAATGGAATCACGGCACCAGACAAAACAAACTAAACTAAATGCCCCACAACCTCGAAAATTGACAGCACAACCTCTCATCCACGCTTCTACGTTCATACAACAAAAAGAAAAGAAAAATAAAGTCCTAACCACAGCAACGCGTGGCCGGGCACAGCTAGTATCTCTATAAAAGGTAAAGGTTTCCCCCTGATATTAAGTCTAGCCAATTCCAAAAATGGGAGGTGATGCTCATCTCAATTTCTAAGCCAAAGAGCTAGCATTGTCCATAGACACCTCCTAGGTAATGTGGCCGGCATGACTGCATGGAGCGCCACTACTTTCCCACCGGAGCGGTACCTATTTATCTACTCACATTTGCATGTTTTCGAACTTCTAAGTTGGCAGAAGCTGGGGCTAATGATGGGAGCTCACCTTGGCTCGCGGATTTGAACCGACTTTCCGATCAACCAGTTTAGCAACTCAGCGGTTTAACTCGCTGCACTACTACAGCCCCTGTGATTTTAAAGAACAATATCCCTATGTTGTTCTTTCAAACAGGTAGTGGGGAGTATTGAAACTAAAGGAAAAGTGCTGGCTTGCATTGACACAGCTTTAGTTGGAGTTTTTAACCATCTTAATTTATTTCAAATGATAAATTGAAGGGTTCAAGATTTTGGCTAGATTTCTCCATTGTGCATTTGCTACCAAACTTTACATCTACTTAGCTCCATAACAGAGACACAAAGAAAAACCGAGGGTATGTGTGGGCACACCGGCACGATGAACATCAAGATCAAGATACATCGGTCCCCACATAGTAATGTCACAGCAGCCCCATGTTGAATACAGATGTGAAATTGCTCAGTGCTGTTGACTGCAAATGCATACCCATTTGCATAGACCTCTACAAGATTCTGGTCCACATTTGCTTCTAAAATTCTGTTAGTTTCCAGTCAAAGAGAGGTCTCTCACTTTAGCAACTCGCTTATTTCTGAGATGCTGTTGTTTTCTTTGGAATGGTACTTCATCTCTCACCCCGTTTTCTTTTGTGGAGGAGAGAAATTGCTTCCTTTCTGTACAGAGTGTACGCACAACAGAAACTGGACTCAGAAGTTTCAATGTATATTCACCATGCCTCTTTCACACAATTATGTCAGATAGTCTGAACTCAGGATGTATATGGCTTTATAGGTCATGGCCATCACTTTTAATTTTCAAGGAGACATATGGGTAGTGGTGAAGTTGTATATGCTCCTAATAACTGCTCCAAAAACATGTATTGAGCATGGTGATCCGATCATGATATGAATAAACATAACAGTTTAAATAATAAATGTTATTTATTTACTTTCATTCACAAAATGTTTAGAATACTTTTTGACTTATTTTTTACTTTACAGCAACAGTCTTCTTTTCTTCTCCCCGGCCATTTTGTCCATTACGTTTTCTGGCTTGATAGTGATATCCCGATGGATGGAAATCATTGCTAGTCCACTAAGTCTCTGGTCTGTCATTAAACTTCTAGACTTAAACTCTTCATGGTTGAAAACGATCTTTCCACACTGCATGTCATTACTGGTAGAGTAGTTAACACAGTCAAAAGGAAATTTATTAACTGATAGGCCCTGGTGGCACAGTGTGTTAAAGAACTGAGCTGCTGAACTTGTGGACCAAAAGGTCCCAGGTTCAAATCCCGGGAGCGGAATGAGCGCCCGCTGTTAGCCCCAGCTTCTGCCAACCTAGCAGTTCGAAAACATGTAAATGTGAGTAGATCAATAGGTACCGCTCCGGTGGGAAGGTAACGGCGCTCGATGCAGTCATGCCGGCCACATGACCTTGGAGGTGTCTATGGACAACGCCGGCCCTTTGGCTTAGAAATGGAGATGAGTACCAACTCCCAGAGTCGGTCACGACTGGACTTAATGTCAGGGGAAACCTTTACCTTTTTTAGTAGGTTTTGTCACACAGTTCCAACACTTTAAATACTGTATATACTTGAGTATAAGCCTAGTTTTTCAGCCCTTTTTTAGGACTGAAAAAAAACCCTCCTCGGCTTATACTTGGGTGAGGGTCCTGGTGGGCTTATATTCAGGTCGGTTTATACTCAAGTATATATGGTATATTTATTATTTTTCTCTATTATTATTGGTATTGTTACATTTATTATTTTACTCTATTAATTATTATTATTACATTTATTATTTTACTCTTTTTATTATTAATACATTTATTTTTACTGCATTTATCATTATTATTATTACATTTATTATTTCACTCTATTATTATTAAAAAGATACATAAGCACATTTACATTGAAGAAGATGAAAATAATGATTTCATCAGAGTTGAACAGTCATATCTTAAATTACAGTTTGATGTAAAGATTCAAAAACATTTAAACTACTGATGCCTCAATTAATGTAATTTTATTGGCATCTCGGCTTATACTGGAGTCAATGTTTTCCCAGTTTTTTTGTGGTAAAATTAGGTGCCTCGCCTTATAGTCGGGTCGGCTTATACTCGAGTATATATGGTACCATATTACACCACATAATGTACTCAGCCTTGACAGAAGCAAGTGTTGTGTCATTTTCAAAGTATTCTGACAGTTGTTCCATATGGCAAACTTTGTCTAGACCTGAAAACCCAGGGAGGAGAACCTGGAAACTGGTTAAAATGTTTTCATTTGACATGAATCTTTCAGTAATGTTCTGTATGAGTGAATCAACACATGGTATGAACACCGCAACTCTGAAATAATCTTCTACAGAATTAGTCCCGATGCACCTGTCTTGAACTTTGCCTTGGAATAGTCAAGTTGCTTTGAAATATTTTTTCAGATGTTGTTCTTGTTAGGTCAAACAGTTTTACAAAATGATCTTTTGCATATGCTCTCAAAATTTCTAAAGACTAACAGTGACTTAGCGTGGTTTATGGCAGATGCCATATCAAGACTTTTTTCCTGAAGAAAAATGATAGGGGCAAAGTAAGGCTGAAGAGTTGTTCACAAACAAACAGGCTAACAACGAAATTGCTTTTTTTCAATTGCAGTCAAAAGGTTTGAAACTGAAGAAGAGATTTTCCATGGTTTCTCTGAGATTTCGTCTAAGGCAACTACAATCGGTGTGCCGTCCGCCGGACAATAAAAAACTATAAAACTGAAACGTGCTGTCCTTTATCCGGGCGAACTGCAAATCCCTATAAGCTGTCCTATAGATATTGAACGACTGAGTCTGGATAACTTCAAAAAAGGATGTTTATTCATACAAGGTTGTAAACCTGGCACAGATCTTAAAGTTGCAGAAAATGAAACAAATTTCCATAGGTTTTAGTTACAGAATTATCCCTGGTTCCAGAAGGCAAAGGTGATTATAAAACCACTATACCCTAATCACGCTGCCTATATTAGAAGGAGAAACTCTTTCCTTCCCTATCTTTACAGCAAAGATTAGTTCTAGAAGCGATGGAATAACTCTGCTCCTCTAACTAGATTTCCTATTCCAGATCAATATAATTCAATACTTATCTAATTTGGATAGGCTTAGATTGGCCTGGTTTTGAGGATGATTTGTCCCAGTTAGCTTTGCACAGCTCCAGCACGTTGGAAGACTATAGCCAGAATGAAGCTCTAAAATGGAGACTAGACCCTGGTAAAAAGGGCGGTCCTAAGATGTTGTACTCTTTGACCAATCATTGCAAAGAAACCTGCAGCCAGCTCTTGCAGACTCCAAGCCACTTTTCCTGGGCTTTGCAGCCAGAGGCTGAAACAAAATGCAAAGGAGGGAAAACAAACAAACGACCAATAGGTAAGGCAAACCATCGTCCTGGGGGACGGAACACTCCCCGCTTAAATTCCCAGGATGTGGGAATTTACCAATCAAAAACATACAAACACCTTTGTATATACAACAATAAAACAGTATAAAACTTACACACTTTGGACAAGCAACCCGAGATTGCTGGTTGGTCTGTCTAGGACAGACATTTTGTCCTTACTATGAGCCTTTACCTGAACTTTTCTAACCTTACCATCAGGGCAAGGAAAGGTCTTTAGTATAATGCCCATAGGCCGGGCATAGCGGGGCAAGTCTTTGTCCTTTAGCAACACAAGGTTTCCCACCTTGACATTGTCCTTTGGGGTTTGCCAGAGTCTTCTGGTTGGAAGCTGGCTTAAGTATTCGGCCTTCCACCTCTTCCAGAAGTGGTTGGCTAAGGTCTGCACATGCAAAATTGGTGCCACAGTCCGATCGAATTGACTTAATTGGCCCTCTGAGGGCTATGAACCTTTTCAATGCATTTAAAAATGATGAAGTGTCCATCCCTTCTATGACTTCTATATGGACAGCTCGTATTACTAAACAAGTAAACAAAACTGCCCACCTCTTGTTATTTACAACACCACCCCTGGTTTTCCTAGTGACAACCTCCCAAGGACCAAACACATCGATTCCCACATGGGAAAAGGGTGGGTCTGTCAAAGTCCTATCCTGAGGTAGTTCTGCCATTAACTGACTTTGACAGTTTCGCCTAAGGCGCCTGCATTTAACACATTTGAAAATACAACTGTTGACCAACCTTTTGGCATTAACTACCCACAGACCTTCATTTCTAAGGGCTGCCTCAGTTAGAGTTCTACCCTGATGATGGATCCTTTCATGGTGATGCCGAACGAGCAGCAATGCAGTGTGACTATTAGGGGGTATGATGATGGGGTTTTTTATGCACGCCTTGAGTTTAGCTTTGGCTAACCTTCCTCCAACTCTCAAAATACCCTCCTTGTCTAGAAATGGGTTTAACTCATTTAGAAGACTTTGATTAGGGATGTTGAGCCCTTGCTCTAGCCTAGCTATTTCCTGCTTGAAAGCAGATCTCTGCACTGACTTGAATATGACGCTCTTAGCCTTTATCATATCCTGGACCTGTAAAGGCTCACTATCTTTGCAAGCCAAACGATGTATAAGCCTAGCTACTGCTCTAAGAAGACTGTGCCATTCCGAAAAACGTTCAAAATGGTGTCGTTCCAGACAAGATCTTTGGCCCATCTTGATTTCTGTGGTTGATTTGCAGGCTTTCACCTCTGCACTTCGTGAGACTTGAGCATTCATAATGTCCGAAAACCTTTGCTCATCTTTCGAGAGCGCTGTGGCTTCGTCTCTCTCAGAGACTTTGAAGATGGAGGAATACTCTGGAGTTATTGCTTGGCAGTAGACCGAGATATGACTTAGGCAACTGCGCACAAGTGTAGGACGTCCACCTTTAAGCACCTGTGCTTGATTGGAGTCCAACGACGATGGTGGGTGCATCTTGTTTATGCACACTGGGCCTATGACTGTCCAGCCTAATGGCAATTGTTGTGCGATAGGTGCACCTGGAGGTCCTTTAACTTGGTCGTTCACACAGAACAAGCTCGGGCAGTCCGAGCCAAGCAAAAGGGCAATGTCCACATCTGGCCGAAAGGCTGGTATAGCATTCTTTAACCGTCGCAAATGTGGATGAGCCTCCACAACTTCTCTGGTGACAATCTGCCTTTTGTTCCGGGGAATAGAGGAACACTCAATCAGGTCTGGCAACTTGAACTGTCTCTTCTGGTCGCAAGAGGAGACAACGAAGCCAGATGCTATGCGACCCTGCAACTTCTTTTTTCCTGCACACGTAGTCATAGTGTAGTCGACCATCTTGGTTTTAAGGTCAAACATGCGGAAGAACTCTGGAGTAGCCAGGGAGGCGTCGCTCTGTGAATCCAGGGCCACATAGAGTCTCTTTCTAAGCCAAGGGCTCTTGGCTGGATATACATCCGCTAGGCAGATAGGATGACAAACTCTGTACTGGTGCGAGTCAGAACACAGCTCTGTACAGGCGACTGCTGAAACTTCCACCTGCATCTCTGGTGCGGCTGGCTTGTCGGTGTCTTCGACTGCTGACTTTTCTTTTGGTGAAGCGTTCTCTTTGGGGTGGGAGATGATATTGGAGTTGTGCATTGCGGTGCAATGCTTGAGGCTGTTGCATTTCTCACACTTGATGTTTTCTTTGCAGTTGGATGCAAAGTGTGGAGTTGCTCCACAGCATCTAAAGCAGATTCCCTGCCTTTGAACTAGCTGTTGCCTTTCTTTGTATGTCTTTCTACTAAACTCCCTGCAGTTGGCCAAGCTGTGAGGCTTTTGGTGAATAGGGCAAAGCAACTCTTTTACCTCCGACCTGGGTTCGTCAGTCTTGTGTTGAGTTTCGACTGCCTTTACGCTGACAGGTCTATTGGCCTCTCTAGGTGGTTTCTTGTCCACTTCAGGTGCCTTCTCTGGCTGGGTCCCTTGGTATAAGGTGGGGAGGCCCGTCTGTGGATCATTCCTTTCTCTGGCTGCCCTGGTGATGAACTGGACTAAATGAGAAAATGGAGGGTATGCCTGGGAGTGGGCCTCCTTGTAGTTGAAGACCTCCTGTCCCCAGCGTTCTTGCAAAGTGAAGGGCAGCTTGGTCAAGATCTGCCTCTGGGACAGGTGCTGATCGAGGCACTTCAAACCGGGCAGTTCTGGATTCTCCTTGGCCGACTCTAATTCCGCAAGGAGATCGCTGAGGTCCCACAAGAGTTTGAAGTCTTTGAGTTTTAAAGCTGGGAACCTTTGGAGCTTGTCCATAAGAGATGCTTCAATCTCTGTACTGGCCCCATACCTCTGCTGCAACCTGGCCCAGGCCTTTTCCAGGGCTTTGTCGGGATCGGCTACGTGGGCTGCGTAGATCTTCTTAACTTGTGAGGATGAGGCTGGGCCCAACCATGCAGCCAGAAGAGTCAGTTCTTCCTCAGGCAATAACTTTAAGTCTCTGATTGCTCTCTGGAAGGTGGCCTTCCAGAGAAGAAATTCCTCAGGCTTGTCCGAAAACTTTTTGACACCCTTGTCCTTAAGATCTCTTCTGGGACTTCTGATGATGGAGACAAGCTGGGACTCCGGCGTCGAAGGGAACAATTGAGGAGTTTGCTGTTGTGGAGTGGACTCCCACCGTGTACCTTGCGTCAACCTTTGGCCTCTTGGAGGGATGACATCGACCACTGACGAATCGATGGTTCCCTGTGCAGCTGTCTGTAGGGGCCAACTAGCACTCGGCCTTGAGGCCCTGATTGACTGACCTAGGGTTTTAGCAGGAGGCACAGGTAGCTCGAGCAAGGGTGAGCTCCCCGCTATGACGCTCTGCTCTGCAGGAAACTCAAAAGTGACTTTGGGGCCCTGCTCTGGGTAAGGAGAGAAGTCTCCCTGTTCCTCATCCGAAAACTGGCTGTACATGCTGCCAAGGTGCGCAAACACTTTGGCAGAAGGGTCCTGTATTGGTAACTGGCTTACATTTTCTTCTGTGAGTGGCTCAATTAGGGCCTTGGCCAAAGTCTCAGCCCTTACCCTTTTGGCTGCGGCATCCATCTTTATTCTAAGCATCTCTATACGAGCCTGTTCTATTTGCATTTCGCTTTGTCTACGGGCCTGTTCCATTTGCATTTCGCTTTGTCTACGGGCCTGTTCCATTTGCATTTCGCTTTGTCTACGGGCCTGTTCTATTTGCAGTCGTTGCTCTTCTTCTTTAAAGGGAAGGGTGAGATCAGCTGCCTTAGCATCAGCCTCCGCCCCCGCTACCTTGCTCTTTAGCTCCAGACGTGCAGCCTCCTTAATGTGCAAGGCAGCTAGGGAAGAGATGGCACTCCCAGCAGCAGAAGACTTGCTAGAGTGGCTGTGTTTAGACGATGCACGCTCCCTTAGTTTAGATACCTGGCTAGAGCGGTTGGACTTAAGACTAAGTGCCACAGCAGGTGATTTTAAAAGATTGGTCTCATGGCTGCATAAGGAAGCTAGGATTGCCCTCACCCTATTTTCTTTCTCATTAGTGTCAGCTAAAACACTCCCTATTTCTAACTCTGAATCCTTGGCGTTAATGCGCTCGAGGACCTGGACTATCTTAGACACTAAACCCCTCCAAAGACCGAAGGCTTCTTCGAGGTCTGTCTGTAATATGGCTGGCACCCTTGTGATACCCAAGCTCTCTATTCTGTCCATTAATGTTGTGATGCGCTCCCATGCCGAACCTAACCTCACATGGAGGAGCTCCTTTTCGTCTATTAGATGGGCTAGCATTTTGGCTGAAGGGTGCTTTATCCTTTGGGGCCTTTCATTCCTACTTTCAGCCTCAGAAGGAGGTACGCCATCTGTATCATCTTGAAATTGCATAGACATTATGTATTCTTAATAGCAAGTAAATTTACAACAAAGGCAAATGCAATATACCTGCAAGTAAATTTACAATAAAAGCAAATTCAATATATAATACAATTCACAGCACTTAACCATAGCAATATATATCACTAAGTAACTATACTTTACAAAGATTGTGACCTTTGGCGCCAGATTTTGGTGGGCAAGTTGCAAAATGCCAACTGACAGCAACTTGCCACTTGTTACCTCCCTTGCCCGAGTGACGTAAACTGCCAAAATGGCGACTTCGCCAAATTTTCAAGCACCTCGTGCTCTGCGGCTCGAGGCCTGCCGCCGAAGGAGCACCGAGGCTGGCTTTGGAAAGGAGGAGAGAAGAGACGCCTCCTCCCCGCTGTGAAGGGAGGTCACCACCGCAGGTCGATGAAACAGGTCACCACCGCAGGACGATGAAGCAGGTCACCACCGCAGGACGATGAGGCAGGTCACCACCGCAGGACGATGAGGCAGGTCACCACCGCAGGACGATGAGGCAGGTCACCACCGCAGGACGATGAGGCAGGTCACCACCGCCAGGCGACTGTCCCGGCCGAGTGCTTCTGGACTCACCACCTCCAGGACCTACTGCTGGGTTTTGCACAGCCGTGCAATCGCCGAAACAGCCGCAGGGCTACGCGCACACACGCGAGCTGAAGAGCAGGATACTGCAGAGGCTGAAGGAATGGAGCCCCACTCTCTCACTTGCCTTTCGGCCTGGCAGCAAGCTTTCACTGCAACAGACCAACAAAATCAAAGTCTCTATGGCCGTGCAAGCTAGCTGAAGCGAAAAAACCGCTGATCTACCTCAAAACTGTGCCGTCCGCCGGACAATAAAAAACTATAAAACTGAAACGTGCTGTCCTTTATCCGGGCGAACTGCAAATCCCTATAAGCTGTCCTATAGATATTGAATGACTGAGTCTGGATAACTTCAAAAAAGGATGTTTATTCATACAAGGTTGTAAACCTGGCACAGATCTTAAAGTTGCAGAAAATGAAACAAATTTCCATAGGTTTTAGTTACAGAATTATCCCTGGTTCCAGAAGGCAAAGGTGATTATAAAACCACTATACCCTAATCACGCTGCCTATATTAGAAGGAGAAACTCTTTCCTTCCCTATCTTTACAGCAAAGATTAGTTCTAGAAGCGATGGAATAACTCTGCTCCTCTAACTAGATTTCCTATTCCAGATCAATATAATTCAATACTTATCTAATTTGGATAGGCTTAGATTGGCCTGGTTTTGAGGATGATTTGTCCCAGTTAGCTTTGCACAGCTCCAGCACGTTGGAAGACTATAGCCAGAATGAAGCTCTAAAATGGAGACTAGACCCTGGTAAAAAGGGCGGTCCTAAGATGTTGTACTCTTTGACCAATCATTGCAAAGAAACCTGCAGCCAGCTCTTGCAGACTCCAAGCCACTTTTCCTGGGCTTTGCAGCCAGAGGCTGAAACAAAATGCAAAGGAGGGAAAACAAACAAACGACCAATAGGTAAGGCAAACCATCGTCCTGGGGGACGGAACAATCGGCTTAAATAGTTCAACGAATGTCAATACACTGTCATGCCTCTCAATAAGGCATGCGAGTCTCACATAAAAGTGTCAGTCTTTTTTTCTTTATTTCTGGCACATGAATGCTAATATTAACCTGCAAAATATTGTTAGCACTTGAACTGTTTCTGAAGAAATTTGATATTTCTTTTATTGTTCCAAAATAATTTCTGACAGAAGAGTTAGAAAATATATCACTCAATGCAAGGTCCAGTCAATGACTTGCATCAAAACTAGGCCTGAATTAGACCCAGTTTCAAGAACGTGCTAAGGCAGTGGTTCTCAACCTGTGGGTCCCCAGATGTTTTGGCCTTCAACTTCCAGAAATCCTAACAACTGGTAAACTGGCTGGGATTTCTGGGAGTTGTAGTAAAAAAACAACAAAAAAACAAAAAAAACAAAAACAAAAAAACACACACACACCTCCGGATGCATAGGTTGAGATCCACTGTACTAAGGCATCTACACTGTAGGATTAATACAGTTCGACACCACTTGAATGCCATGGCTCAGTGCTATGGAATCCTAGAAGTCATTAGCTTTCTATAGGGAACCCCCGTGGTGCAGCGGGTTAAACCGCTGAGCTGCTGAATTTTCTGACTGAAAGGTTGGCGGTTCAAATCCAGGGAGCAGCGTGAGCTCCCATTGTTAACCCCAGCTTCTGCCAATCTAGCAGTTCGAAAACATGCAAAATGTGCGTAGATCAATATGTACAGCTCCAGTGGGAACGTAGCAGCGCTCCATACAGTCATGCCGGCCACATGATCTTGGAGATGTCTACGGACAATGCCAGCACTTTGGCTTAGAAATGGAGATGAGCACCAACCCCCAGAGTCGGACACGACTTGACTTAATATCAGGGGAAAACTTTTACCTTTATACCAAGCTTTCTCTGCCAAAGGGTACTGGTGCCACATCAAACTACATAGCATTGAAATATGGCAGTTAAAGTAGTGTCGAACTACATTAATTCTACAATGAGTCAGTTAACTACTTAGTCCTCCTTTCTATTTCTCTGGGCATTTTTACACTCTGGAATTATAGTTTCACTTTAAGTGCCCTTGTCGCATCCTATGGAGTCCTGGGATTCAGTTTAGGGAGAGCATTTAGAATTCATAACCAAAATTCATTCATCTCCCCATCTCGCCCACCCCCGGCGGAACGTGATTTTGTTGTGAAGATAAAGAGTTGTTGTGAAGAGAAAAGCCTATGGCGGGCCCTTGGTATCTGCTTGCATTTGGTTCCAGGCCTCCCTGTGGATACCAAAATCCATTGATGTTCATGTCCCATTATATACAATGATGTATGGAAATGATCTCTTATATCAAATGGTGAAGCCAAGGTTTGTTTTGGGATTTTAAAAAATTCAAGCAGGAATGTAATGAACACACAAGTATTAAATGTGAGAATACAAGCAAAGAAATTGTGCTGGTACATTCACTGGCAAACTAATTGGCACAACCAGTGTAAGCAACACCTAGCTGAAGGAAGTTGCAACAAACTGTAATACACCAAGTGGCATCCTTGGGGAAAGGTTTGCGGAAGCAGAATTCCAGGTACTGAATTTAACACTTGCGTAAGGGAGAAGACAAACAGGAGAGGCCCTGTGCTTTCTTGAATGACAGCACTGTAGACATACAAGGCTGAGTAACTAGAATAGTGGACTCCAGTTTTTCCAGTCCTATGACTTGATTATTTACAGTAATCCTTCCTCCTACATGAAACTAGCTAGTAATTTCAGATTATGGGTATTATTAGTGTATTTTCTTCCTCTTCTTTCATCACCACACCTCTTTGGTGTCACCATCATGAGCCAGCAGCAAGTAGAGATCAACAGTTTTGAACCATCAGCGCCCTCTACTAGCATAGCCAATGGTTAAGGTAAAGGTAAAGGTTTCCCCTGACATTAAGTCTAGTCGAGTCTGACTCTGGGGGTTGGTGCTTATCTCCATTTCTAAGCTGAAGAGCCAGTGTTGTCCATAGACACCTCCTAGGTCATGTGGCCAGCATGACTGCTTGGAGCACCGTTACCTTCCCTCTGGAGCGGTACCTATTGATCAACTCACATTTACATGTTTTCGAACTACTAGGTTGGCTGAAGCTGGGGCTAACAGCGGGAGCTCACCCTGCTCCCTGGATTTGAACTGTCAACCTTTTGGTCAGCAAGTTCAGCAGCTCAGTGGTTTAACTTGCTGCGCCACCGGGGATCCCAGCCAATGGTTAAGGGTCATAGAAACCCAAAGTGTCAGGAGTCATTAGGTTGGTGATTGGCATTATGGGATCCATCCTTTTGTTAGTAACTGCAGCTTCCTTTACATGATTTGGGGTCAGAACCAAATACATAATTCGCCACATGAGGCATGGATGACTCCTTGCATATGGAAGTACCAGTTGAATAACCTTTACCATAAATGTTTGGAGTCCAGAAGTGTTCCGTAGTTTGGATTTTTTTTTTTGCAGATTTTGGAATGTCTGTATTTGCATATATGTATGAGGGTTATCCAGATAGTAGATTACGTTTTGAAATTAAAAATGAACAAAGTAAAGGAGAACATTTACCATATGCAGTTGAAAGCCACACCCAAATACCACTTCTCAACATAGTCGCCATTCAAATCTAGGCACTTATCATAGCGATGAATGAGCTTGGCAACTCCTTCCCCACAAAACTCTGCTGCTTGCGTCCACAACCAGCCGGTCACCCTTTTCCGCAGCTGCGATCCAGGACAAGTGTGGGGGAAAGTAGAGCGCAGGGATTTTGCACAACGGATGAGGAAACAACTCCCACCCAGAAGACTCCAGAACTTCACGTGTGCGACCCGCCGTGTGGGGCCGGGTGTCTCCATGAAACAGCAAAATCCCCGCGCTGT
Source organism: Anolis carolinensis (assembly GCF_035594765.1). Taxonomy (NCBI): domain Eukaryota; kingdom Metazoa; phylum Chordata; class Lepidosauria; order Squamata; family Anolidae; genus Anolis; species Anolis carolinensis. The sequence goes on from NC_085842.1 coordinate 167,698,796, forward strand.
TTGAGGACGTAAGTGGCAGAGTTTTGTGGGGAAGGAGTTGCCAAGCTCATTCATCGCTATGATAAGTGCCTAGATTGAGATATCTTGGAGATGGGATCCAAGACTAAACACAACATTCATTGGTATTTCCTAGACATCTTATGCACATTGCCTGAAGGTAGCTTACTTACTTACTTATTTAGGCAATCCCTTGTATTGTCTTGGCAGTGGATACGTAGGTGACAGTAGAGCCCTATTTTTAACCTGAATATTCTTCCACAGGGAGGACATTGGTTTCCAGGTGGAAGGTGGTCCCGCCCGGTCAGGGTTTGCTTGATGTGCCTTTCTCTTGGCATGTTTCTCCCTTTCACCCTCCATTTGTGCCTCTTCAAATTCCACAGCACTGCTGGTCACAGCTGACCTCCAGCTTGAGCGCTCAAGGGTCAGGGCTTAATACCATACTTTAAATAGTTTTGGGAATGAAACCAATTTTATATACATTGAAACCACCAGCAAGCAAAGGTGTCACTATCTCTGCTTCCTATGTGGACAATTTTGCAGTATTTGGATTGTTGGAATTCCAAATAAGGTATTTCAACATGTACTGCAAGTCTGCCTTTCTGTTTCTGGAAAATTTAAAAATTCTAACACTCCATTTTCAAACTGGCTGTCAAAGGCTTGATCAGAGGCACCCTACAGCTTTGAAGCGAGGAACACTGAGGTTGAGAAAAGGTTAGTAAAGACGGTCGTTTATTTTATTTTAAATTATACTTCTACTTGCAATTGATAAACCTTTTTGGAATTGAAAATGCTGGCCTGCTACGAACCTATCTTTGAACTGCCAGGTTCTGACTACTGAGAAAAGGGACCACCTGCAAAGCCCCAAGGAGCTTAATTCCATTGCCAAATTGTTGGTATCATTAGGACTAATATTTAATCTGAATAGAGCTCATCCTTGTTAAGACGCCAGAGTTTAAAATGATTAACACAGCCTATGGGGTTTTGTTTACAGCATCAGGTTGTTGACTCTGTTTCAGTTTGATATTTCCGGCTCCTTAATGAGAGATTGTTTGTTAGGTGACAGCAGTGTTGGAGTTTCTTGGAAACATTTCTGCAAAACTTGTTCTCCCATCTTGTGTGAGTTTGCCTGGTTCTTCATTTGATGTGTAAACATGCCATGTTTGTTATCACTGAATCTGGTTGTGACAATCTGCCCAACCCAACGTTCAAGATATACAGTAGAGTCTCACTTATCCAACATAAACAGGCTGGCAGAACGTTGGATAAGCAAATATGTTGCATAATAGGGAGGGATTAAGGAAAAGCCTATTAAACATCAAATTACATTATGATTTTACAAATTATTTATTTTATTTATTTATTTACAATATTTATATTCTGCCCTTCTCACCTTGAAGGGGACTCAGGGCGGATCACATTGTACACATATAAGGCAAACATTCAATGCTATATAACATAGAACAGAGACAGAGACGGACGCAGAGGCAATTTAAACCTTCTCCAGCTTCCAGCTTTCTGAGAGTATGTTTGATTCCGGCCATAGGGAGAGCAGCTGCTTCATCATCCTCTGCGACGGCAACTTCCTCATTCCAACGATGGCTGGATAATTTTTAGGGTGTCGTAAATTAGCCTCCCCACATATAAGTAGTACCTAAATTTCCTACTTGATAGATGCAACTACATTTTGGGTTGCTTAGGTCAACAACGAGCAGGGGCTATTTTTTGGCACTCCCAGCAGCAGAAGACTTGCTAGAGTGGCTGTGTTTAGACGATGCACGCTCCCTTAGTTTAGATACCTGGCTAGAGCGGTTGGACTTAAGACTAAGTGCCACAGCAGGTGATTTTAAAAGATTGGTCTCATGGCTGCATAAGGAAGCTAGGATTGCCCTCACCCTATTTTCTTTCTCATTAGTGTCAGCTAAAACACTCCCTATTTCTAACTCTGAATCCTTGGCGTTAATGCGCTCGAGGACCTGGACTATCTTAGACACTAAACCCCTCCAAAGACCGAAGGCTTCTTCGAGGTCTGTCTGTAATATGGCTGGCACCCTTGTGATACCCAAGCTCTCTATTCTGTCCATTAATGTTGTGATGCGCTCCCATGCCGAACCTAACCTCACATGGAGGAGCTCCTTTTCGTCTATTAGATGGGCTAGCATTTTGGCTGAAGGGTGCTTTATCCTTTGGGGCCTTTCATTCCTACTTTCAGCCTCAGAAGGAGGTACGCCATCTGTATCATCTTGAAATTGCATAGACATTATGTATTCTTAATAGCAAGTAAATTTACAACAAAGGCAAATGCAATATACCTGCAAGTAAATTTACAATAAAAGCAAATTCAATATATAATACAATTCACAGCACTTAACCATAGCAATATATATCACTAAGTAACTATACTTTACAAAGATTGTGACCTTTGGCGCCAGATTTTGGTGGGCAAGTTGCAAAATGCCAACTGACAGCAACTTGCCACTTGTTACCTCCCTTGCCCGAGTGACGTAAACTGCCAAAATGGCGACTTCGCCAAATTTTCAAGCACCTCGTGCTCTGCGGCTCGAGGCCTGCCGCCGAAGGAGCACCGAGGCTGGCTTTGGAAAGGAGGAGAGAAGAGACGCCTCCTCCCCGCTGTGAAGGGAGGTCACCACCGCAGGTCGATGAAACAGGTCACCACCGCAGGACGATGAAGCAGGTCACCACCGCAGGACGATGAGGCAGGTCACCACCGCAGGACGATGAGGCAGGTCACCACCGCAGGACGATGAGGCAGGTCACCACCGCAGGACGATGAGGCAGGTCACCACCGCCAGGCGACTGTCCCGGCCGAGTGCTTCTGGACTCACCACCTCCAGGACCTACTGCTGGGTTTTGCACAGCCGTGCAATCGCCGAAACAGCCGCAGGGCTACGCGCACACACGCGAGCTGAAGAGCAGGATACTGCAGAGGCTGAAGGAATGGAGCCCCACTCTCTCACTTGCCTTTCGGCCTGGCAGCAAGCTTTCACTGCAACAGACCAACAAAATCAAAGTCTCTATGGCCGTGCAAGCTAGCTGAAGCGAAAAAACCGCTGATCTACCTCAAAACTGTGCCGTCCGCCGGACAATAAAAAACTATAAAACTGAAACGTGCTGTCCTTTATCCGGGCGAACTGCAAATCCCTATAAGCTGTCCTATAGATATTGAATGACTGAGTCTGGATAACTTCAAAAAAGGATGTTTATTCATACAAGGTTGTAAACCTGGCACAGATCTTAAAGTTGCAGAAAATGAAACAAATTTCCATAGGTTTTAGTTACAGAATTATCCCTGGTTCCAGAAGGCAAAGGTGATTATAAAACCACTATACCCTAATCACGCTGCCTATATTAGAAGGAGAAACTCTTTCCTTCCCTATCTTTACAGCAAAGATTAGTTCTAGAAGCGATGGAATAACTCTGCTCCTCTAACTAGATTTCCTATTCCAGATCAATATAATTCAATACTTATCTAATTTGGATAGGCTTAGATTGGCCTGGTTTTGAGGATGATTTGTCCCAGTTAGCTTTGCACAGCTCCAGCACGTTGGAAGACTATAGCCAGAATGAAGCTCTAAAATGGAGACTAGACCCTGGTAAAAAGGGCGGTCCTAAGATGTTGTACTCTTTGACCAATCATTGCAAAGAAACCTGCAGCCAGCTCTTGCAGACTCCAAGCCACTTTTCCTGGGCTTTGCAGCCAGAGGCTGAAACAAAATGCAAAGGAGGGAAAACAAACAAACGACCAATAGGTAAGGCAAACCATCGTCCTGGGGGACGGAACAATCGGCTTAAATAGTTCAACGAATGTCAATACACTGTCATGCCTCTCAATAAGGCATGCGAGTCTCACATAAAAGTGTCAGTCTTTTTTTCTTTATTTCTGGCACATGAATGCTAATATTAACCTGCAAAATATTGTTAGCACTTGAACTGTTTCTGAAGAAATTTGATATTTCTTTTATTGTTCCAAAATAATTTCTGACAGAAGAGTTAGAAAATATATCACTCAATGCAAGGTCCAGTCAATGACTTGCATCAAAACTAGGCCTGAATTAGACCCAGTTTCAAGAACGTGCTAAGGCAGTGGTTCTCAACCTGTGGGTCCCCAGATGTTTTGGCCTTCAACTTCCAGAAATCCTAACAACTGGTAAACTGGCTGGGATTTCTGGGAGTTGTAGTAAAAAAACAACAAAAAAACAAAAAAAACAAAAACAAAAAAACACACACACACCTCCGGATGCATAGGTTGAGATCCACTGTACTAAGGCATCTACACTGTAGGATTAATACAGTTCGACACCACTTGAATGCCATGGCTCAGTGCTATGGAATCCTAGAAGTCATTAGCTTTCTATAGGGAACCCCCGTGGTGCAGCGGGTTAAACCGCTGAGCTGCTGAATTTTCTGACTGAAAGGTTGGCGGTTCAAATCCAGGGAGCAGCGTGAGCTCCCATTGTTAACCCCAGCTTCTGCCAATCTAGCAGTTCGAAAACATGCAAAATGTGCGTAGATCAATATGTACAGCTCCAGTGGGAACGTAGCAGCGCTCCATACAGTCATGCCGGCCACATGATCTTGGAGATGTCTACGGACAATGCCAGCACTTTGGCTTAGAAATGGAGATGAGCACCAACCCCCAGAGTCGGACACGACTTGACTTAATATCAGGGGAAAACTTTTACCTTTATACCAAGCTTTCTCTGCCAAAGGGTACTGGTGCCACATCAAACTACATAGCATTGAAATATGGCAGTTAAAGTAGTGTCGAACTACATTAATTCTACAATGAGTCAGTTAACTACTTAGTCCTCCTTTCTATTTCTCTGGGCATTTTTACACTCTGGAATTATAGTTTCACTTTAAGTGCCCTTGTCGCATCCTATGGAGTCCTGGGATTCAGTTTAGGGAGAGCATTTAGAATTCATAACCAAAATTCATTCATCTCCCCATCTCGCCCACCCCCGGCGGAACGTGATTTTGTTGTGAAGATAAAGAGTTGTTGTGAAGAGAAAAGCCTATGGCGGGCCCTTGGTATCTGCTTGCATTTGGTTCCAGGCCTCCCTGTGGATACCAAAATCCATTGATGTTCATGTCCCATTATATACAATGATGTATGGAAATGATCTCTTATATCAAATGGTGAAGCCAAGGTTTGTTTTGGGATTTTAAAAAATTCAAGCAGGAATGTAATGAACACACAAGTATTAAATGTGAGAATACAAGCAAAGAAATTGTGCTGGTACATTCACTGGCAAACTAATTGGCACAACCAGTGTAAGCAACACCTAGCTGAAGGAAGTTGCAACAAACTGTAATACACCAAGTGGCATCCTTGGGGAAAGGTTTGCGGAAGCAGAATTCCAGGTACTGAATTTAACACTTGCGTAAGGGAGAAGACAAACAGGAGAGGCCCTGTGCTTTCTTGAATGACAGCACTGTAGACATACAAGGCTGAGTAACTAGAATAGTGGACTCCAGTTTTTCCAGTCCTATGACTTGATTATTTACAGTAATCCTTCCTCCTACATGAAACTAGCTAGTAATTTCAGATTATGGGTATTATTAGTGTATTTTCTTCCTCTTCTTTCATCACCACACCTCTTTGGTGTCACCATCATGAGCCAGCAGCAAGTAGAGATCAACAGTTTTGAACCATCAGCGCCCTCTACTAGCATAGCCAATGGTTAAGGTAAAGGTAAAGGTTTCCCCTGACATTAAGTCTAGTCGAGTCTGACTCTGGGGGTTGGTGCTTATCTCCATTTCTAAGCTGAAGAGCCAGTGTTGTCCATAGACACCTCCTAGGTCATGTGGCCAGCATGACTGCTTGGAGCACCGTTACCTTCCCTCTGGAGCGGTACCTATTGATCAACTCACATTTACATGTTTTCGAACTACTAGGTTGGCTGAAGCTGGGGCTAACAGCGGGAGCTCACCCTGCTCCCTGGATTTGAACTGTCAACCTTTTGGTCAGCAAGTTCAGCAGCTCAGTGGTTTAACTTGCTGCGCCACCGGGGATCCCAGCCAATGGTTAAGGGTCATAGAAACCCAAAGTGTCAGGAGTCATTAGGTTGGTGATTGGCATTATGGGATCCATCCTTTTGTTAGTAACTGCAGCTTCCTTTACATGATTTGGGGTCAGAACCAAATACATAATTCGCCACATGAGGCATGGATGACTCCTTGCATATGGAAGTACCAGTTGAATAACCTTTACCATAAATGTTTGGAGTCCAGAAGTGTTCCGTAGTTTGGATTTTTTTTTTTGCAGATTTTGGAATGTCTGTATTTGCATATATGTATGAGGGTTATCCAGATAGTAGATTACGTTTTGAAATTAAAAATGAACAAAGTAAAGGAGAACATTTACCATATGCAGTTGAAAGCCACACCCAAATACCACTTCTCAACATAGTCGCCATTCAAATCTAGGCACTTATCATAGCGATGAATGAGCTTGGCAACTCCTTCCCCACAAAACTCTGCTGCTTGCGTCCACAACCAGCCGGTCACCCTTTTCCGCAGCTGCGATCCAGGACAAGTGTGGGGGAAAGTAGAGCGCAGGGATTTTGCACAACGGATGAGGAAACAACTCCCACCCAGAAGACTCCAGAACTTCACGTGTGCGACCCGCCGTGTGGGGCCGGGTGTCTCCATGAAACAGCAAAATCCCCGCGCTGTTTGAGGACGTAAGTGGCAGAGTTTTGTGGGGAAGGAGTTGCCAAGCTCATTCATCGCTATGATAAGTGCCTAGATTGAGATATCTTGGAGATGGGATCCAAGACTAAACACAACATTCATTGGTATTTCCTAGACATCTTATGCACATTGCCTGAAGGTAGCTTACTTACTTACTTATTTAGGCAATCCCTTGTATTGTCTTGGCAGTGGATACGTAGGTGACAGTAGAGCCCTATTTTTAACCTGAATATTCTTCCACAGGGAGGACATTGGTTTCCAGGTGGAAGGTGGTCCCGCCCGGTCAGGGTTTGCTTGATGTGCCTTTCTCTTGGCATGTTTCTCCCTTTCACCCTCCATTTGTGCCTCTTCAAATTCCACAGCACTGCTGGTCACAGCTGACCTCCAGCTTGAGCGCTCAAGGGTCAGGGCTTAATACCATACTTTAAATAGTTTTGGGAATGAAACCAATTTTATATACATTGAAACCACCAGCAAGCAAAGGTGTCACTATCTCTGCTTCCTATGTGGACAATTTTGCAGTATTTGGATTGTTGGAATTCCAAATAAGGTATTTCAACATGTACTGCAAGTCTGCCTTTCTGTTTCTGGAAAATTTAAAAATTCTAACACTCCATTTTCAAACTGGCTGTCAAAGGCTTGATCAGAGGCACCCTACAGCTTTGAAGCGAGGAACACTGAGGTTGAGAAAAGGTTAGTAAAGACGGTCGTTTATTTTATTTTAAATTATACTTCTACTTGCAATTGATAAACCTTTTTGGAATTGAAAATGCTGGCCTGCTACGAACCTATCTTTGAACTGCCAGGTTCTGACTACTGAGAAAAGGGACCACCTGCAAAGCCCCAAGGAGCTTAATTCCATTGCCAAATTGTTGGTATCATTAGGACTAATATTTAATCTGAATAGAGCTCATCCTTGTTAAGACGCCAGAGTTTAAAATGATTAACACAGCCTATGGGGTTTTGTTTACAGCATCAGGTTGTTGACTCTGTTTCAGTTTGATATTTCCGGCTCCTTAATGAGAGATTGTTTGTTAGGTGACAGCAGTGTTGGAGTTTCTTGGAAACATTTCTGCAAAACTTGTTCTCCCATCTTGTGTGAGTTTGCCTGGTTCTTCATTTGATGTGTAAACATGCCATGTTTGTTATCACTGAATCTGGTTGTGACAATCTGCCCAACCCAACGTTCAAGATATACAGTAGAGTCTCACTTATCCAACATAAACAGGCTGGCAGAACGTTGGATAAGCAAATATGTTGCATAATAGGGAGGGATTAAGGAAAAGCCTATTAAACATCAAATTACATTATGATTTTACAAATTATTTATTTTATTTATTTATTTACAATATTTATATTCTGCCCTTCTCACCTTGAAGGGGACTCAGGGCGGATCACATTGTACACATATAAGGCAAACATTCAATGCTATATAACATAGAACAGAGACAGAGACGGACGCAGAGGCAATTTAAACCTTCTCCAGCTTCCAGCTTTCTGAGAGTATGTTTGATTCCGGCCATAGGGAGAGCAGCTGCTTCATCATCCTCTGCGACGGCAACTTCCTCATTCCAACGATGGCTGGATAATTTTTAGGGTGTCGTAAATTAGCCTCCCCACATATAAGTAGTACCTAAATTTCCTACTTGATAGATGCAACTACATTTTGGGTTGCTTAGGTCAACAACGAGCAGGGGCTATTTTTTTTTAATTTTAATTGTCAGGTGCTCATCCCGACATGGGCTGGCCTCGAACTCATGACCTCTTGGTCAGAGTGATTTATTGCAGCTGCCTGTGCCACAGCCTGGCCCCAAAACATGTTTTACAACAAATTTGACAGAAAAAGAGGTTCACTACACAGTAATGTTATGCAGTACAGTAGAGTCTCACTTATCCATGCTAAACGGGCCGGCAGAAGCTTGGATAAGCGAATATCTAGGATAATAAGGAGGAATTAAGGAAAAGCCTATTAAACATCAAATTAGGTTATGATTTTACAAATTAAGCACCAAAACTTCATGTTATACAACAAATTTGACAGAAAAAGTAGTTCAATATGCAGTAATGTTATGTTGTAATTACTGTATTTACAAATTTACCACCAAAATATCACGATATATTGAAAACATTGACTACAAAAATGGCTTGGATTATCCAGAGGCTTGGATAAGCGAGGCTTGGATAAGTGAGACTCTACTGTAATTACTGTATTTATGAATTTAGCACCAAAACATCACAATGTATTGAAAAGATTGACTACAAAAACGTTGACTACTAAAAGACAGACTGCGTTGGATAATCCAGAACACTGGATAAGCGAATGTTGGATAAGTGAGACTCTACTGTACTCTAATATATTGGCCATCTTTGTTTTATCCTCAGATTTGGTTAGCATTTTCTTGCTCATCTGAGTGATTCATGGAGACATTGAACCTCACCAGAATCAGCAATATTGCCTGTCCCCTGGAGATACATATAAATCTGATGTTGATGCATTTACTATCACTCTTAAAAATTCTATTCACTATATGCTCACCCTGTAGTTCAGTCTAGCAAGGCTTGCTGTCGTTTCACTTGGCTCTGCTCCAGTGACACATTAGGAGGTCAGCCTCTCCTCATACTTCATCCCCATGTCAGGAACAGCGAGGTAGTGGAGCCAACGGTGATGTAGTCAAGGCAGAAAACATTTTATTACCTAAGGGAGCTCAGCAAATACCAACTTCCCAATATACTCAAGTTAAGGGTGTACCTCAGAAGCCAAATTTGTGACAGGACATTCCACCAACAATTTTCTCCGTTCTTGGGCAGTAAAACACAACAGCACAAAATAAACTGTTGCCCTTACATCAGTAGTTTTAAAACTTTGTCCCTCTGGAATTTGGACTAGATCTCTAAGGTCCCTCCTGCACTCGTGAATAAAATCCACATTGAGCTGGATTACATGGCAGTGAGGACTCAGAGGATCCAATTCAAAGCAGATTTTGTGGATCATCTGCGTTGATATTCTGGGGGCCCTTCCACACAGCACTATATCCCAGAATACTAAGACAGAAAATCCCAAAATATTTGCTTTGAACTGGGTTATCTGAGTCCACACTCAGATAATGTGGGATTTTCTGCCTTGATATTCTGGGATATAGGGCTGTGTGGAAGGGCCCTGGGACTCCTTCTACACAGCTGAATAAAATCCCATGTTTTTTGCTTTGAACTGGGATATATGGCAGTGTGGACTCAGATAACACAGTTCAAAACAAATGATAATAATAATAATAACTGCAAAAGGCCACCCGACTGGGATCTGCACGCATCATCCGAAAATACATCACACAGTCCTAGACACTTGGGAAGTGTTCGACTTGTGATTTTGTGATACGAAATCCAGCATGTCTATCTTGTTTGCTGTGTCATAATAATAATAATAATAATAATAATAATAATAATAATAATAATAATAATCTGCAAAGACTCTGGCAGAAACCAGTGCAGGTGGTCCCGTTGGTGATGGGCACACTGGGTGCCGTGCTAAAAGATCTCAGCCGGCATTTGGAAACAATAGACATTGAAAAAATTACGATCTGCCAACTGCAAAAGGCCACCCTACTGGGATCTGCACACATCATCCGAAAATACATCACACAGTCCTAGACACTTGGGAAGTGTTCGACTTGTGATTTTGTGATATGAAATCCAGCATATCTATCTTGTTTGCTGTGTCAAAATAAAATAATAATAATAATAATAATAATAATAATACAGTAGAGTCTCACTTATCCAAGCCTCGCTTATCCAAGCCTCTGGATAATCCAAGCCATTTTTGTAGTCAATGTTTTCAATATATCATGATATTTTGGTGCTAAAGTCATAAATACAGTAATTACAACATAACAGCATATCTATCTTGTTTGCTGTGTCATAATAAAATAATAATAATAATAATAATAATACAGTAATAATAATAACTGCAAAAGGCCACCCTACTGAGATCTGTGCGCATCATCCAAAAATACATCACACAGTCCTAGACACTTGGAAAGTGTTGGACTTGTGATTTTGTGATACGAAATCCAGCATATCTATCTTGTTTGCTGTGTCATAATAAAACAATAATAATAATCTTTATTTTTGTACCCCGCTTCCATCTCCCCGAAGGGACTCAGGGTGGCTTACATGAGGCCAAACCCAGATAAAAACAGCAACCAAAATAAAACACATCTACAGATACAGACAAAAATATGAATAATTTACATAATGATATAATAAAAAATTAAAATGATAACCATAATAAAACATGAATTTGGCACCCAAGAAAAAAGCAATAAAAAGTAATATTGTGGGATTTTCTGCCTTGATATTCTGGGATATAGGGCTGTGTGGAAGGGCCCTAAGAATCTCAAAACCATCGCCAATATATGTAGATTTTATGAGACCTGAAGTCCGAAATACATGAAGGAACAAATATAAGGTGTAATGCTCTAGCTGATGTCCTAAATCTGCTGCCTGAGGCAATTGATTCAATTTAATGGCAAGCCCAGTCTCGAGAGACAACACATGAAAGAACTAAAGTACTGATGCCTTTTTGTTTTGGAGAGACGAGGGAAAAGTTCATCCTCCTACTCAGATCTTTTTGTTTACTCTGAAGTTATGTGCAATCTTATAGTAGGCAACGAAGAAATGTGTGAATGTAGATATGGGGATGGTCATAATAATCAATAGCACATCTGAATTTGCAATTACACCTGTCACTTTAGCTGATGCCAATAACTAGAAAAACAGGAGTGCTTTTAAAAAATGGCAAATATTTCTAGGAAAAACCCTGTTGGGATGCAGATACACCATGAAAGAATCTCATCAAGAAGCCTTTTCCAGGCAATCCTAAGGTAAAGGTTTTCCCCTGACATTAAGTCTAGTCGAGTCCGACTCTGGGAGTTGGTGCTCATCTCCAATTCTAAGCCGAAGAGCTGACGTTGTCCATAGACGCCTCCAAAGTTATGTGACTGGTATGACTGCATGGAGCACTATTACCTTTTTGCCAGAGCGGTACCTATTGATCTACTCACATTTGCCTATTTTCAAACTGCTAGGTTGGCAAAAGCTGGGGCTAACAGCAGGAGGTCACCCCACTCCCTGGATTTGAACTGCCGATCTTTCAGTCAGCAAGTTCAGCAGCTCAGTGGGGGCAATCCTATGCACCTACAAAATTTTGCAGAACAGCTGAAAGCAAAAGGAAGGGTCAATGACAACTAGTGGCTTCAAAGCCAGTGGGGTGGTGGATCTAGCATGGAATTTAGCCTGTACTTTAATTGGGAGGTCAAATTGTTGTTATTTGGCAACAATCTGGCTTTGACTGATAGCAACACTCTGAATTAGAGACCTCAGAGAGCTCTAGACAACAACTGCCTTGCTTGGGACTTGCAAACTTGGGACCGTGGTTTTCTTGACTGTGTGCCCTTCCAGACAGGCCCTTTATTCCAGGATCTGATCCAGGTTTTCTGCTTTAAAATGGATTATATGAGTCCATACTGCCAGATAATCTGAGATAAAAAATGTTTGCTTCTAGCACTACTTGTTCTCTGCTCCAGTAACTACAAGTATTTGAATCCCTTTCAACTTGGGAGCCTCGTCTTCAGGCACTATCTTTTTGCTGGATTGTCTCATCATAGGTTTTTCATGGTAAAGGACATTCAGAAGGGGTTTACCATGCAACTTTCTGAACTGTACGAGCAAGCATTGTCTCTGAGAGGTCTTCCAACAGTGTCACCCCCATTATCGCTGCTGCCCAGTGGCGCATTAAGGACTTTATCACATGCCCTCCAGTGCCATTTCGCCAGAAAGGTTAAATATAGAGGAGCAAAGCTAAGGTAACAACTCTAGTAAAGGTAAAGGTTTTTCCCTGACGTTAAATCCAGTCGTGACTGACTCTGGGAGTTGGTACTCATCTCCATTTCTAAGCCAAAGAGCCGGCGTTGTCCATAGACACCTCCAAGGTCATGTGGCCGACATGACTGCATCGAGCGTCGTTACCTTCCCACCGGAGCGGTACCTATTGATCTACTCACATTTGCATGTTTTCGAACTGCTAGGTTGGCAGGAGCTGGGGCTAACAGCGGGCACTCATTCCACTCCTGGGATTTGAACCTAGGACCTTTTGGTCCGCAAGTTCAGCAGCTCAGCGCTTTAACACACTGTGCCACCAGGGGCACCGTTTAAAACAAATACAAATACAATAGCTCATTCTATATTTATAGAAATCTTGCCATCTCTACAACATACTTTTATAATCTATCTTCAAGGGATACTCCCATAATAAAGATTATTTTTAGAAGATTGTGTATTTATTCAGACCTGGCCCAGTTCATGTTCAATGCCTCTCCTATTAAAGTTTTAATACTTGATCTGTAATGATAGTCTTTCAAGGTTTGCTTTAATACACAAAACCTGTTTTTAATGAATGAACAACCAACTCTGGGAATTGTCTTTACTGCTGCCACGGGAAATGTTTCGATCCACACAAACATAGAAGAAAAACAGACAAGAGAAAAAAAATATGTGCAGGGAATCTTAGATTGACATCTGCCACTCACTCTTAATCGCAGAAGCAAGATTACTTGAATCTTTAATCAGATGATATTTCTTTATGGAATATAGAAATATTACTAGACCAGAGGAACAGGCCCAAAGCAACATGTTTTCCTTCTGAACAGGGGATTTTATTACTACAAGACTCTTGCCAAATTTCCTCTGCCTGAGTATGTTGTTTCTTCTTGTTTTGTGTGTCTTCGAGTCATTTCTTATTTAGCGTGATCTCATCAGGAAGTTTTCCTGGCAAGATTTGTTCAGAGAGAGTTTATAGTGGCCTTCCTCTGAGGCTGGGACAGCGTGACTTGCCCAAGGTCATCCAGGAAGTTTCTATGGCTGAGTAGGGATACAAACCTTTGTCTCGCAGAGTCCTTGTCCAACAGTCAAATTACTACACCGACCGCACTGGGTCTTTCACATCATTAAAATGCTGTTACATGCTTTTGGGCGGTTTCCAACTTGTGGCGACCCAAAGGCAAACCCATTACTGAGTTGTCTTGGCAAGATTTGTTCCTTTGGAGCATGACATGTCTAAGGTCACCTAGTGGGTGTCCCTGGATAAGCCGGTATTTGAACCCTGGTCTCCTGTAATATAACCCAGCACTCAAGCCACTCGACCACACCGACTCATTTACGAGGGGCGTTCATTAAAGATTTCCCCTGACCCACTTCTATTTATCACAGGATGCTGAAACTGCACATGTGTAATGATATAAGTCTCTATAGGTTGCGTGCCAATCTACAACTCAGAACTGATAACAGTCTTGATTTTACAGGTGCTGAGCTGGTGTGAGGTTTGATAATGGACCCAGTGGAATACAGAGCAGTCATCAAGTTCCTTTACTTGAAAGGCTGCACACCAAAGGAGATGTTTGATGAGATGAAAGAGGTTTATGGTGATGATTCCCCATCATATGATGTAGTCAAGAACTGGCATCATAGAATCATAGAATCATAGAATAGTAGAGTTGGAAGAGACCTCATGGGCCATCCAGTCCAACCCCCCGCTAAGAAGCAGGAAATCGCATTCAAAGCACCCCCGACAGATGGCCATCCAGCCTCTGCTTAAAAGCCTCCAAAGAAGGAACCTCCACCACAGTCCGGGAGAGAGAGTTCCACTGTCGAACAGCCCTCACAGTGAGGAAGTTCTTCCTGATGTTCAGGTGGAATCTCCTTTCCTGTAGTTTGAAGCCATTGTTCCGTGTCCTAGTCTGCAGGGCAGCAGAAAACAAGCTTGCTCCCTCCTCCCTGTGACTTCCCCTCACATATTTGTACATGGCTATCATGTCTCCTCTCAGCCTTCTCTTTTGCAGGCTAAACATGCCCAGCTCTTTAAGCCGCTCCTCATAGGGCTTGTTCTCCAGACCCTTGATGATCGTCAGTTCAAATGTGGTTGGACTTCGGTGCAAACAGCTCCAATTCCAGGGCAACCCTACTCTGCCATTGATGAACATACCATCCAGCAAGTGGAGGTCACCATTTTGGAAAATCGCCGCGTAACCATTAATCACCTAACCCAAAATGTCAAGATTAGTGTGGGGTCCATGGAAAAAATCATCCAAGAGCATCTTCACATGCATAAAGTATCCACTTGCTGGGTTCACTGGCTGCTCACACCTTTCAAGAAGCAGGAACGAGTCGAATGCTCTCAGGCTGTATTGACGATGTGCCATGGAAACCAGAAGGAGTTTTTCAACAGACCGATCACACAAGCTGTGTCCATCACTATCATCCTGAGACTAAAGTCCAGTCGATGCAATGGAAGCATCATGACTCACCGCCTCCAAAGAAGGCACATGCCCAACTCTCGGCAGGCAAGGTCATGCTCACAGTATTTTGGGATCAGCATGGAGTTGTACTGATGGATTTCCTAGCAAAGGGGACCATGATCACTGGGGCATACTATGCTTCACTGCTGTTGTGGCTCAGCCTCTGTGTGATTCTGATTCTGACGAAGATTCTGGGATTCAGTTTCAAGATGATGAGATTCAGGTTCAGGATGAGTTTCAGGATGACTCTAATGGGAATTATTGGATTCAGCTGCAGGGTGTTCCTGCTGTAGAAAGTGAAGAGCAGGGAGGCTTTCCCACGGGAAGAAATGTTGTTGTTAATGAGGATGGTTCTCAGGTGCAAGAAGCAGGAAGGGAGAGCATCTCCCAGCCTCAGCCTGATAACACTTACAAAGCCTTGACAATGTGACCTTGACGATGTGGCCTTGACGATGGGGCCCCATCTTTGGATCAAGCTAGTCGTCTAGAATGTGCAAAAGTCTTAGAATAGCAAATAAGAGGGAGGTCAAAGGGCAAAGAAATGCCTTCATGTTATGCTATTAAAGCAGTCGGCTGAGAAGGAAATCTTCCTTGCTTGAATCAAGAACCAAGACTGCTTTCCTGTGTTATCTTATGGCTTGGATGTAGCCTCGTTTTGGGGACTTTGGTGTCTATTGAAAGGACTCTGCTTTATGTCTATTGTTCCCATGGATTTGTTTCTTATAGCCTTGTTTTGCAACTATCTTTTGGAACTATACTTTTGCCTTTTATGAACTGCTTTTTCCCTATTTCCTAATAAACTACAAAAGACTACATTCTGTGTGCAGCCTGCTGTCTTTAGCAAGGTGAAGCTAATCTGAGGTGCGATAACTGCTGTGGAAATTGCAAAACGCCATCAAAACCAAGAGACGTGGCATGCTCAGCAAAGGTGTCCGTCTTCTGCAAGACAATGCACCACTTCACAACTCACATGTTGCCCAAATGCAAGCATGCTCCTGTGGCTTTGACATTCTACTGCATCCCCCTTATTCCCCCGACCTTGCACCATCGAACTTCCACCTCTTTCCAACAAGAAAGTTATTTTTGAAGGGCTAGCATTTTTCAGATGATGAGACTCTGATTTCTGAAGTCACAACATGGCTTTTGGAGCAACCTGATGACTTCTAAAAGTGAGGTGTTTACAGTTGCTTAAAAAGATGGGAGAAGTGTGTGTCCCTAGGTGGCAGCTATGTAGCGAAGGAGTAATAACTGTACCAAGTTTCATTGCTCTCAGTCCACAGGAAGTGGGTCAGGGGAATTCTTTAATGAACGGCCCTCATAGCTACTACTGTTCTTTGATTTTATATACATCCTGCCTCTAAATACAAGAAAAGAGGGCCTCAGAGTAAAATACAATTCCCTTCTTTCTTTCCGCTCACACAACTTTGCCTGATCCAACCAAAACAAAACAAAACAAAACAAAAACCTCACACTCAGTAAAGCCATTCTTCTATATATCTGTCACTTCCTAGATAAGAAATACTCCATGTATTTCTAATCTGTAGATGTTGCCCAAAACAACTGAGCTAAATTCATATATTGTTCAACATTTTGCTATGAAGATTCTGATTCCTGAACACAGAAGAGTTGTACCATGCCAGATAGAGGTCCTTTGATATAGCACTGTGATTCCACTTTAACTGCCATGGCAACATCCCTTGGAATCCTGGGGTTTGCAATTTGGTCTCTGGCTGCAAGTTCTAAATGCCTGTTCCATAGAATATTGCCATGGCAGCTTAAAGTGAAACTGAGCAATTTAAAGCAACTGCGGATAGTGATGGGCTGCCAGCCATCTGTGGATCCGTGCGCCTCGCAAGATAAAGAAGCTGTTCCAATGTTCCCAAATTGAGAAATCTCACCAAGTTGAAGAAGAAGCCACTGAGGTATTTTATTCAAGTCAGCTGAAGTGGATGCCAGCTTGCGGTAATCTGCCAAAGGAAGCTGAGATGCCACGAAGTTCAAAAACATACATTCTTATACAGTAAAACCCTTTGAAATTCCCACTCCCACCCCAGCTGGACCCAGTTTTGCCATAATTGGCTGAGATCTGGTGATGCCATGAACAGCTGAGTGAGGATTCCCTGCAGAGGCGGGACTGTGGTGCCTGCCGGCCAATAAGGGCGCATTCCCCGCTTCCAATGTTGATTTCCTCTCTCCAATGGCTGATTGGGGGGTGGGGGTGGGGGTAGGCTGGTTTGGGAGACAAAAGATTGCAAAGTACTGTTGAATGAATCACCTTTGTCCCAATGAGGGACAGAACAAAGAGGGGCCTATCAAGTCCCATGCATTTTATGGAATGTCTTTGTATCCATGGGTGACCCATCAAGGTGGGTCAGGCACCAGCGGTGCCCATGTCCATTGTGTTTCCTGCAGAGTATAGTCTAGTGGTTCCCAAACTTATTTGACCTGCCGCCCCCTTTCCAGAAAAAATATGACTCAGCGCCCCCTGGAAAGGGGGGCGTGGCTTAGAGGGGTGGGCATGGCTCCTGCTCAAGAGAGTGGGGCTGAGCCTCTCCTCTAGCCCAAGATGTAGGGCTGCGAGGGGAGGTGGGCGGAGACACAAATGGGCAGCCAGGACTGGGATGGGTGGAGTTATGAGCTCTGAGGCAGGGCTGAGCTTCTATCCCTGTACTGCGGCACCTGCCAGGACACAGGTGGTGGGGCTAGAGGCGGGGCGGGGCCTCTTCCCAAGTACCTGACGAGGCTGAATCTCTATACCCCGCCCCAGTTTTCTAACAAGTGCCTCAGGGAGGTATACAGAGGCTCAGCCCTGTCTTGCGCTCTTGGGAAGAGGCCCTGCTCCCACCCCTACCCCCACCCTTTAGTCCTAAAAGGTTCCTCAGGAGAGGTATAGAGCTCAGCCCTGTTTCGGGCTCTTGGAAGGAGGCCCCGCCTCATTCCCTAGCTCCGCTCTCTGTGTCCCAACAAGAGCCTCAGGAGACGTATAGATTCTCAGCCCTGTCTTGGACTCTTGGGAAGAAGCCACACCCACTCCTCTAGCTCCGCCCCCTGTGTGTCCTAACAGGCGCCTCAGGGGCTCAGCCCTGTCTCTGGCACTTGGGAAGAGGCCCCGCCCCTCCTCTGGCCTCGCCCCCGTGTCCTAATAGGTGACATCACCGCCCCCCTGGATTACTCCAGCACCCACCGGGGGGCGGTAGCGCCCACTTTGGGAATCACTGGTATAGTCCAAAGTGATGGGATTGATGACCGAGACCCCGGCTTTCAAATTAATTTGAACCCGCAGCGGAGAGTTCCACAAATCCATCACCAAAAGGAACGGAGCGGGACCGCAGCAGACTATTATTAAAAGATCTTTTTTTCTTCACTTTCCCCTTCCCTGAACTATGTAACAAATCCCCCAATAAAAGTAGCACTTATTTTAGCAGTAACACTCTCTATCTGGTTATTTTGTGTCTTTCCCTGACTCCTTCTTTGGCATGAAATCCTCTCTCTCTCTCTCTCTAACCCGTCCGTCCTTTTAACTCTGGCTGAGGCTTCTCCGCCATAGATTAATACGGCGGACGATACAAATCGGCTCATATCTTTATCAAAATTACCCCTAGAACGCTCCTCTTTTAGTCCTAACCCTTTCTAAGGCTCCTGACTCGAAGACCACCAACGGAACCGAAATCGGTCCAGTTCTCGGCACCTCATCAGCTGACTGTCAAACGGAACCGACTGCTCTTTTCAAGCCGGACTGCTCTCTTCCAGCCTTAGCCCGGACTTTCCTCTCCCCGCGACCCGCGGGATGGTTTTAGGAGATCCCTGGCCCCTTTCTGTGAACTGGGGATGGGGGGATCGCTCTCCCGCTGGGAGACATAGTTCTCCAAGGACTCTCACCCTCTCTACAGCTGCCAGGAGGGTGCCTGGACGGGTGCCCTCCACGTTTCATTCATACCTTCATAATTTTATGAAGGAGAAGAACACTCTTCCCCAGACCTATCCCTGGACTTATGAAATCTTATACTTCCAAAAGACTGCAACCCACATGTGCCTCTTCCCCAGGCCCTCTCTATGAATTCCTTCCACCACAGATGAACTCTTTTCCTCATGTATCCGTGAATTTTCATATTCTATGTACCTGGACACCCTCATGACTCACTGTTGTATGAATTTCTAATCGTTGGGCTAACTTCATGAATTGTGAAATCATACTGCTAGAACTCCACTTCTATGACTTTCCATATTGGGTTCCCCAGATGTTGTGAACCTCGTCCTTATCAAATGTTTTCAATTGTTTATATCATCCATGATTCCCCTTTATGCAATGTAACCCACCTCTATGGATTCTCCCTTACTTCCTTGAAATCTATCTATCTGCCCATATGTATTTGTACTCTTTGGGATCCCCGGAAAATATGTGTTTTTCCCAGCTGGGTTTATGTTCCAACTTTACTTTATTTCTCATTTTATTTCATATAATTGTCAAATCATGAAATCAAATGGGAAATATTTTGACCCCAACATGAACCTCAGCTCCTATGACCCAGGTTTACCTTCCCCAAAACAAAAGGTTAATCCGCTGCCGCATAACCTAATCAGAATCAGATTGCATGGACAATATAGGGCTTGAGTCGCCGAATTAAAGGTGATTCGCCCTCAAGGCAAACATTGTCATATCTCCTCCAAAAGGAAAACCAGGACGTCTCAGGAAGGCGCCCTGCTGAGCCCATTGCCACCCATCCTTACTTCCCCCCCCCCCCTGACACCCCAAGGCATATCTGAAATCAGTGTACATGACAGGAACCCCTGATGGCTGTCATTAATCCCTTTAGAATTCGGCCGGGCAGGAACTAATCCGACCCTTCCTGCTCAGTCACTTCATTGTTTCAATAACTCCCGCCTTCTCCTCTCTGATTGGCCCGAGTGGGGACAAAAAGCAGCTCCCTATTGGGCCAACAGAGCAAGGCGGGAAACGAAAGCACGCCTCGTTCAACCCTCTAGCCTATCCGCGATCAGATGGGCGGGGGAGCGGGGCGGGAAATTCAAGGGGCTGTCAGACTGAAACATTGTATAAATATGGCTTTATTTTGGATATATGGTACGCTAGTAGACTGAATGATCGCTACTAGTGTCCTTTTCAGCTGAATCGCTCAATAAAGACTCCTTGGCGGATTTTCCTTCAACTTTGGCGGACCTTCTTCATTTCGGCTCCAGGTTGTATTGCGGCTCATATTCTCCTATTGGCTCCGCCAAGGTCCGTTCTCTCAGGACCGGATCGGCTCTCTCCTTAAGGGGCCCGATCCCCCAGAAACGCGATCGACAACAGGATTAGCAATCCAGTCCTGGGAAAAGGGGAAATGTCAATTTGGGAAAATGGGACATGGCCTCCCAGCGAATGGATAGTCATGCCAGGTAATGAATGGCTTTCGTAATGTCCAAGTGACTGTACAAAAGGTGGCGGCCCTGCAAATGGATGCTGTCATCTTCTGCGCAGTCGGGGTCTATGGGGCCACTAGAGATGAACTGGCCCGGAGATTATGAATCCTTTGTGTGGAGTTGATGCCCAGGAAAATGGCTAGAGGAGATTTCTTGGGTTATGTGGTGCTGATGAAAGGTCATCAAGGTTATGATCATTGCCATACTTCTCCAAACATAAAATGATACATGCACACAAGGGGCCCGTGGATGTCGAGGGAAACCCTGTGGATGGGTAGCTGGGTATCCATGGGGGAGATTTGGGGTAAAAGGGGTCACAATTGGGGCGAAGGAGAAAAGGAGGAGAGAAGCTTTGTGGTGAGAGCTGTGTGGGTCATGTGGCCATAAGGTTAACGGGGCTGGTTGCTGGTGGTGAAAGGAAGTAAAAAAGGATATATAGAGATATATAGAGGATAACGCACCAAGGTGCACGTTTATTGAGGGGTTAGGCAACAATATAACTAATCAAATGGGGAAAGATGGTTTTAAAAG
This sequence comes from Anolis carolinensis, assembly GCF_035594765.1. NCBI lineage: Eukaryota > Metazoa > Chordata > Lepidosauria > Squamata > Anolidae > Anolis > Anolis carolinensis. Next base: position 167,719,804 of record NC_085842.1, read on the forward strand.
CATCCCGGGCGCAGATAGCTACGGCTGGGCTTCTCTATATCTCAGGACATTTGCAAAATGGGTATTTGCCAAATAAAGGATTCTCGCCAACCGTGGCTCATCTCTGCCACAGCTCCTGTGAGAGAATTTAATATATTTTTACTCGGGGCAGGTCCGCGTTCAACAACAATAGCACTATAATGGCATAGTGTATATCCATTTCAGAAGCTACATGCAAGAAAGCATGATCACAGCAGGCAATAGCACCCTATCTCTATGTTCCTTCGGATGCATCTACATTGTAAAATGAATGCAGTTTGACACCACTTTTAACTACTATGGCTCAATGCTATAGAATAATGGGACATGTACTTTTTCAAGGCATTCAGCTTTCTCTGACAAAGAGTATAATTACCTCATCAAACTATAACTCTCGGGATTTCATAGCATTCAGCCATGACAGTTCAAGTGATGAAACTGTGATTGAAATCCACAAGCATGTGGACAATTTCAACAGAAAGGACGAAACCATAAAATGAACAAAATCTGGCTACCAGTATTAAAAAAACTCTAAAATCAGTACAGTAAATAAAGAACAACACTCTGGAAACAGAGGAATTACAGACATGAATCGATCAGGAGCAGCTAACACCTCCAAACAAAGGATTGCCCCAGTCATGAATGAAGCTTGCAAGGCCATTAATGCTAATCAAGGTGATTAATTACAACATTCATACTGGCCTCCAACAGACAAGAGTTACCTCTCTCACCCTGGACTTTCCACAGATATATAAACCCCACCTGCCTAGTTTCCAATAGACCTCACGACCTCTGAGGATGCCTGGCATAGATGTGGGTGAAACGTCAGGAGAGAATGCTTCTGGAACATGGCCATACAGCCCAGAAACCTTACAACAACCCAGTGATTCCAGCCATGAAACCCTTCGACAACACAAGTTCAGGTGATGTCAAACTGCATTAAATTCTACAGTGTAGATGCCCCTTGGAACACTGGCTTTGGTTCACATTGCTTGCAAACTCTTTGCGGGGAGCATAGAGGCATTATGACTAGATGGAGTAATCTCCTGGGTGTCTCACGCATGAGGCACTGCTTCCCTTTAAATTGTGATCAGTCTTGGGAGGGGGAAGGGAAGAGATTGGAATGAGAGGGGAAATGAGCTCTACGCAAATCCAACCCCTTTTAAGGCCCCAGTTTGGGGGGAGGAACATTTCATAGCTGAGGTAATATTTGAAGAATGGACTAAAAAAAAAAAGCTCATATTCTTAGTCACTATGCTAAAAATCCCTCTGTAATAAATCCACTAAGCACACAGTAGAACTGGAAGACAGCACATAATTAGAATAAAAATGACATTTTTTCTTGTTCCTGCTCAAAAATAATTAGAATCTCATGAAAATGCATGGTATGGGAACGAATCAGTGTAGTGTGGTGTGATTAGTTATTTAGAGCAATGCTCCTCACATCACCTGGCAATTATTTTTTTCAATGTGGCAGCGACTTGCACCATATTTTTTCCTGTTGTCTAGTGTTGTATCTTTCTTTCCTGGAAACAAGTATGGACCAACAGCGACAATAGTCTGGGGACCATCATTGGTCTGGGGCACAACTTATCTCATGGCCTTAGCATCCCAAAACAGGGTTTGGTATTGATAGCTAAACTACCTTTGCAGCACAAAATAAGGTGTATGTGGCTGGGAATTGCAATATTAATATTATATCCATATTTATTATAATAGAAGGATAGAGAGAAGTAAGTACAGTAGAGTCTCGCTTATCCAACATAAACGGGCCGGCAGAACATTGGATAAGCGAAAATGTTGGATAATAAGGAGGGGTTAAGGAAAAGCCTATAAAATATCAAATTACATTATGATTTTACAAATTAAGCACCAAAATATGTTTTGCAACAAATCAACAGAAAAAGCAGTTCAATGCACAGTAACATTATGTAGTAATGACTGTATTTACAAATTTAGCACCAAAACATCGCAATGTATTGAGAACACTGACTACAAAAACACTGACTACTAAAAGGCAGAATGCATTGGATAATACAGAACGTTGGATGAGTGAAGGTTGGATAAGCGAGACTCTACTGTATACATGGCAATCTGGAACTGTATTACTGTGCAACCACAAAATGGCGCAGTAATGAAAACACGAATTGGCAGATTCTCATTATAACAACTGAAATGTTGAAATTGTGCAGTTCTTCTGGTCCAAAAATTAAGCAGATGCGGAGGTGGGGATGGGCATGGGCACAATAGTGTCTTGATTTCTTTTACAACTACGGGATCAGTTAGAATGAATCTGAATAGATCTTTTATGGAGGCTGCTCTATCTGAATGAATCCTACAGTCATTGGGTAAATTCTTGTTTCCATGAATATTGTTCCTATTGATTTCCTAGTGGCTTGGTGACATGTAGAGATGGCTTGGGAAGTTGACACGATTGCTTGTTAAATGCAATTCACGAGGAAGATACTGTTTAGCTTTTTGATTTAAATGAGGGAGTTCTAGGGAGGATTGGCATCCGAGAAGGTGCAGTAAGCAGATAACATGGTCTATGTCCATAGAGCACTATTAGGAGGGTCATGAGATAAGAAAAAGGACTATGCCAGTATGTTCCGGCTTTTGTCAAAAGTAGGATCTCTTTATTCACTCTGGGCTTTGTTTTAAAATCATTGTGTGTGGTGAGAGAGCTTTTGGATGTGATCTAATAACATGTTGATGGAGGAGTGTCATTCTCTTCTGGGCTATTTATGTTTTCAATGAAGGGGATAGAGGCTGTTCCCTTTCCTTCACTCTTTATCCCAGACACATGGAAAGGGAAAGCCTACTGGTGCAGCATGCCCTCTAACTGTCCCTATTTGGCAGTAACAGTCCCGATCCTTTGCTGTCCAGCTTTCTCACTGTTACAGTTTCGCTGTCATCTTCAGTGATTTTTTTCCCCAATGTCCTCAGCTTACTTCATTTGTTCAAAAGTAAAAAGTAATTTGCACTCTGGGTTGCTTTGAGTTTTCCGGGTTGTATGGGCATGTTCCAGAAGCATTATCTCCTGACATTTGGCCCACAGACAAGAAACAATCAGGGCCAGCTAACACCCCCCCCAACAGAGGATTTGCTCAGACAGGCCCGGTCCAACGTGGAGGCCATTGAAGCGGCCGCCTCGGGCACACGTCAAGGGGGGCGCTGTCGAGGCCTCGACAGCACCCCCGGGTAAATTTACCGAGGAGGGAGGCGGTGGTGGTGGCGGGGAGCATACCTTCCAGATGACAGATTCCAAAATCCTCGTAATCTAGCTCTTCGAGTAATAACAAAGACAACTGTTCGGGCCAGGGACATAGAATCATAGAATCATAGAATCATAGAATAGTAGAGTTGGAAGAGACCACATGGGCCATCCAGTCCAACCCCCTGCTAAGAAGCAGGAAATCGCATTCAAAGCACCCCCGACAGATGGCCAGATGGCCACATTCAGTCCCTACTTGGGCATATGGCTTCCGCTACGGGAATGACTCCATTTGCTCAGTTACATCTTCGGCCACTTCAAACATGTAATGTAATGTAATATAACATAATGTAACGCAAGGCAAGGCAAGGCAAGGCAAGGCAAGGCCTCACAACCTCTGAGGATGCCTGCCATAGATGTGGGTGAAATGTCAGGAGGGAATGCTTCTGGAACATGGCCATACAGCCCAGAAAACTCACAGTAACACAGGGATTCCGGCCATGAAAGCCTTCGACATCACATTTTGCAATCTTGATTCCAGTCTGATGTTGCTTGGTCACACAATAACCACAATAACAAAAACTGCAGAAAATTTAGGAACACTCGATTTCCTGGACGTCTCCTGGGTGTGTGTGAAAATCCCCACCCAACCACGCACCCAAATTGTGGTCTTTCAGTTGTTTTGAACTAGCTCCCACCATCCCTAACCATTGGCCATGGCAGGTGAGGTTTCTGGGAATTGAAGTACAAAACACTTGGAGGACTAAAATTTAGGAATCACTTATTTACACCATTGGAAGTAATATTAAAAATCAGCCTGAACTGATACCATGTACACATAGCAAATAATGTTGAAAACACTTTCTTGCAGTGCCAAAATATGTATTTTCCAATGGTTTAAAAAAAAGAAAAAAAAGAATTGCATAATGGTTCAGGCCAGCGTCCTACAATAAATTACAATACCCACCCATTGGGAGCTGTTCTCAGCAGCTATAGCCAGAAATTCCTTTGTCTGCCAGAGGACAGAAAATTAGAAGCCTGTCTTCTTGTGGAATGGAGTTCCTCAGGTTGGAAACATCCATTACAGAAGCCTTCCATTGCATTGCCCCCAATGCAGTGATGGCCAACCTATGACACGCGTGTCAGCACTGACACGCCTAGTCATTTTTGCTGACACACTGCCGCATGCAGATTGATTGGATGTCTTATGTCTTTTGTGGCCAAATTTGGTGTGATTTGGTGCAGTGGTTTTCTTGTTTATTCCATGGGAATTATGCACATTTTATTATATCATTCTATTATTATTCTATTATTATTGTAGTATATTATTATATTATTACTATTATATTATTATTATATTATTGATTATTCATGACTACATTGAAACTAGAATAGAGAGAAACTGCAAGCGATACCATAGATCAGGGGTCCCCAAACTTTTGAAGCAGAGGGCCGGTCCACAATCCTTCAGACTATTGAGGGGCCGAATTATCATTTGAAAAAAAAAATCCTATGCATACTGCGCATGTCTTATTTGTAGTGCAACAACAACAACAACGAAAAAACAATACAATATTTAAAAATGAAAACAATTTTAACCAACATAAACCTATCGGGATTTCAATGGAAAGTGTGAGCCTGCTACTGGCCAATGAGATAGTCAAGTTAATTAGGATTGTTGTTGTTGTGTGCCTTCAAGTCATTTCAGACTTTGGTCGAGCCTAAGTCTAAAATTAATTATTTATTTACTGCATTTATTTACCACATTTATACCCCACCCTTCTCACCCCGAAGGGGACTCAGAGCAGCTGTATGTACATACAATATATTACATTATTAGCATAATACAATATTAGCATTATATATTACTATATTGAACTATACCATTATACTATTATATAATATGTAATATATAATATATAATTAATATTATTATATGGTATTACTATTAGTATTATATTGTATAACATAATATTATTATCAATATTATATGTATATACAATATATTATATTATTAAAACTGATATAAAAATATTATATTACAAAACTGAGGGCGGGGGCCAGGTAAATGACCTTGGAGGGCCGCATCCGGCCCCCGGGCCTTAGTTTGGGGACCCCTGCCATAGATTGTTGTACATGGAAATAATGGTAGTAAATAGTTTTTGATTTATTAAATATAGTTATATGTTACAATTATACATTTTTGTTATTTAAACCATACATATTGCGAAATTATGGTTTTTTTCTCGAAGTGACACACCACCCAAGTCATGCTAGGTTTTTTAGGTGAATTTTGACACACAAAGCGCAAAAGGTTGCCCATCATTGCCCTAATGTGTCTATGAGCATGGCGGAAGTGAAAGATAGCCTCCTATATGGATCTCAGACCTCAATGTAGGAGAATAAATAACCATTGTGTATCTTATTGAAGTGCTTAATAATAGAAAAGAGAATCAGTCTCTTGATGACAGTGGCGTGTTCTCATATAAATGTATTAACAGTAGAAATTAAAGAGTTTACTCATGTAGCAGTACTAAAAATGCTAATTCTTTTTATAAATGTTGACCGTGAGTTTGTGAATGGTGTGTTTTTTATGAATGTAATATCTATCTCGTCGTGATAAATGCTTTTCATTTATTTTTTGCTCCTCTTACCCTGCATTAAACCTCAGCCACGGAAAAACTTGCTTGAGGAAAGTATTTGGCTTATAGGAAGATATGGGAGGGACACTCAGTCATGCATTTTGCTCTACTGGGGCCAGTGCTGGTTTTCAGTGGTTCTGCTTATTTGATGCCTTAGACAGGTTTATGGGCCTTTGGGTTCCTGCTACAACTTGCCTCCCCTTGGGCCGTGCCGTTTGGGATGCCTGTGTGTCAAGACATCCTTCCCTTTATTTGGATGCCATGCAATTATAGCCAGGGGCAAAGGACAGAGTCCTTTTGAAAACTGCACTCCAAACATTCAGATATATTCATGACCTGATGATGTATATATACATCCTTCATAATTTTTATTAAGACAGATTAAAACAAAACCTACGCACAAACATACAAAAAAAACCCCAACAAAACAACAACTGATTAAAAATCCTTTTCCTAGAATAATACTACTACATTCTAAACAGGGCCAGGTTGTGGTGCAGCTGGTTAATAGCCAGCTGCATTAAATAACTACTGACTGAGAGGTCATGAGTTCGAAACCAGCCGGGTTGGATTGTGCGCCCAACCATTAAATAGCCTAGCTCGTTGTTTACTTAAGGAATCCAAAAGACAGTTGCATCTGTCGAGTAGGAAATTTAGGTACCGCTTTATGTGGGGAGGCTAATTTAACTAATGGAAGTATTCCATCAAGGACTTGGTGTTACAGTGGATGATGAAACAGCAGCTCCCCCTGTGGCCTGAATCGAGCATACCCTCATGAAGCCGGAAGCTGGAAAATGTTAAATTGCCTCTGTGTGTGTGTCTGGATGTCGTATGTCTAAAGGCATTGAATATTTGCCATGTATATGAGTCCCCGTCAGGGTAAAAGGGTGGAATATAAATACAGTAGAGTCTCACTTATTCAACATTCATTTATCCAACATCTAGAGTTTTATGGATTATCCAATGCATTTTTGTAGTCAGTGTTTTCAATACATCGTGATATTTTGGTGCTAAATTCATAAATACAGTAATTACTACGTAGCACTACTGCATATTGAACTATAGGAAAAGCCTATTAAACATCAAATTTAGTTATGATTTTACAAATTAAGCACCAAAACATCATGTTAACAAATTTGACAGAAAAAGTAGTTCAATATGCAGTAATGCTATGTAGTAATTACTATATTTACGAATTTAGCACCAAAATATCACGATGTATTGAAAACATTGACTACAAAAATGCATTGGATAATCCAGAATGTTGGATAACTGAATGTTGGATGAATGAGACTCTACTGTACTTTGAATCTGACTGGGTTTTTTTCCCTTGCCAAATAAATGTTGATAGGTCTTTTTGCCATTGCTTAAATTGATATGTATATGTACATCCTAATATGAAGCACCTATTCTATTGCTGTAAGGCTGGTTCTCAACCTGTGGGTCCCCAGATGTTTTGGCCTTCAACTCCCAGAAATCCTAACAGCTGGTAAACTGCCTGGGATTTCTGGGAGTTGTCGGCCAAAACACCTGGGGACCCATATATATACCTAATGTATAATGTTGAAAAGTCCATTAGAGCAGCTTTAAAAATGCTGTTAGAGCAGGCATGGACAAACCTCGGCCCTCCAGGTGTTTTGGACTTCAACTCCCACAATTCCTAACAGCCTACCAGCTGTTAGGAATTGTGGGAGTTGCAGTCCAAAACACCTGGAGGACCAAAGTTTGCCAATGCCTGTGTTAGAGACTTTAAGGGACATAGCAGAAAAGGGGAAGGGCGATGGGGAAGGAAGAGGAAAACAACAATAAGTGTACATTTGTAATGTTATGAGTCTTTTCAGTTTGGTGGATGGCTTCCAGATGACACCTCGGATGAAGCAGATCTGGTGGATCTAATTTCTCAGGTCGAAAAGTGCTGATCTTATCTACTTCCCCTGCTATGACCTGGTGAGATTTCTAGAGGATGAAATGTGTGGTATTGGTATAACTCACTTGAATGGCTAGTTCTGTAAGAAATTGCACATTATGCAGGGATTTTGTCCTGTCCCATTGTTTACTATAAAAACTGCATGGCATTGTGACAAGGAGCAAGTTCATCTGGAGCAGTGGTTCTCAACCTGTGGCTCCCCAGGTGTTTTGGTCCACAACTCCCAGAAATCTCAACTAGTTTACCAGCTGTTAGGATTTCTGGGAGTTGAAGGCCAAAACATCTGGGGACCCACCGGTTGAGAACCACTGATCTGGAAGGACCTGGATAATATTGCTCAGACCCATTGGGAACATAACGGCAAAGGGGGTGTTTGGAAGGGGGAGAGAGTCAGTATCGTAGCATGGATTATTTTAGTTTGTTGATAATGAAATACTTTCCCTCGTTTAAACTACTTTATCAAGCAGTGGCATCCTGGAGTGTTTGTGCTCATAAAATCCCATTGTCACCATACAGGAAGATTAATATTGGTCATATTAAAATTCTGCTGCTGGTGAGAACGATCGTATGTCTGACTTAACAAAAGAAATTAAATGAAATTAGAGAGAAACCATTCCAAGAAGGCGAGCACAGATGGATAAGGCTGTTTGTATGTATAAAAGTAACCCGAATCTTGATTCTACACAGGTTTATTCCAAAGTAAGTCTCGTTTATTTCAATTTATTTTATTCCCTGGCCATCAAAGTTGAATCTAATTTTTCTTCCCCAGTGTGAAAACACACAGGCTTGCATATAAGGAAATGTCAGAAGAACCAAGCATTTTAGTAGAGGGTAAAGAAGATTAAGAGGGCCATGATGGCTGTCCAAGGCTGCCATAAAGCAAATAGACAAGAATTGTTCCCAGTTGTCAATGAGAGTAGGACACGAGGTACTAAGGCTGAAGTTGCAGGAAGGCTGATTTGGGTTATATATTAGGGGATACTTCCGCTGAGAGAGAGGGAAAGAGCGTGCATTGAATTATCGTTTCATGTTCTCCAATTCTCTGAGTTCCAGGGCAGCTTTACAATCCTTCTGAGAAAAGAGAACTTGTGGATTTTTACAGCCTTTTATAATAAAGTGTTTTTAAATAAACGGGCAGGTCGAGCAGGTGAGAAGCAAGTATGCCTGCAGTCATTCCTTCTCAGTCCTTTGAGGGGAATGTGAATGTAACCGATCCATGGCTGGTCCAAGCAATTTTGTTAACTAAGGTCAAAATAGGACAGTCAGTCCCCTTCGTATTTCACACACCTAAAGAGAGAGAGCCAAGGTGTCTCTACACTATAGAAATAATTCAGCTTGACTCCACTTTAACTGCAATGCCAGTCAGCAGTAATCTGTGAATTGTTAGTGGATTATTCCAAAAGTATAACATTAAAGGTTGCCACGTTTGCAGTCGCAGCCCAAAAAATCCGAGCTAAATTAGTAAAGTCCACAGCGGAGGCTAGAAATGGAAATGGAGATAGTTTGGGATGACAGTACAAATCAGACATTGTTACCACGTCACTGCTAATTTATTTATTTATTTATTTATTTACAGCATTTATATTCTGCCCTTCTCACCCCAAAGGGGACTCAGGGTGGATCACATTATACACACACAGGGCAAACATTCAATGCCCATATACATAGAACCGAGACAGAGACAGACAGACGCAGAGGCAATTTAACCTTCTCCTGAGTGAATGTTCGATTCTGGCCACAGGGGGGAGCAGATGCTTCATAATCCACTCTGACCGCACTTCCTCATTCCAACGTTGCAAATTAGTTAAATTTGCCTCCCCACTTTATATAAGTGGTACCTTATCTCCTACTTGATAGATGCAACTATCTTTCGGGTTGCTAGGTCAGCAATGAGCAGGGGCTATTTTTATTTTATTTTTTAATGTAATTTTAAAGAGCCAGTATATAATAATAATAATAATAATAATAATAATAATAATAATAATAATAATAATTTTATTCTTATATCCCGCCCCATCTCCCCGGAGGGACTCGGGGCGGCTTACATGGGGCCATGCCCAGACACGACAGCACAAATCAGATAAAACATTAAACCGAGCAGTAAAACTTCAACATGATTAAAAACAGTCATAAAAGTCAATATACACAATAATATTAAAATCCCGATTTGGGTCAAAAGATCCAGGCCAAGGTGCAAAGCAATATCAAGTTATCAGGGAGGGATAATTATACAGCAGGTGTAATACTTAAAGTGCTGAATGAATCCTAAAAACAATCCAGAGGGTCTACTGCTTAATAGGTAAATAACATGATCCCACAAGGATCAGTCAATGAAGGCCTTCTGGAATAGCCAAGTTTTCAGGCTCTTCCTGAAAGAGAGTAGGGTAGGGGCCTGCCTAATCTCCCTGGGGAGCGAGTTCCACAGCCAGGGGGCCACGGCGGAGAAGGCCCTCTCCCTCGTCCCCACCAACCGCAACTGCGAAGTTGGTGGAAGCGAGAGGAGGGCCTCCCCCGACGAGCGAAGAGGTCGTGCGGGTTCATAGGGGGAAATGCGGTCTCGAAGGTAGGTGGGTCCCAAACCGTTAAGGGCTTTGTAGGTGATAACCTGCACCTTGAATTGGGCTCGGAAAATAAATGGCAGCCAGTGGAGCTCTTTAAACAGCGGCGTTGAGCGCGTCCTGTAATCTGCCCCAGTTAGAAACCTGGCTGCCGATCGTTGTACTAGTTGTAGTTTCCGAGCCGTCTTCAAAGGCAGCCCCACGTAGAGCGCATTGCAGTAATCCAGTCTAGAGGTAACTAAGGCATGGACCACCATGGTCAGATCTGACTTCTCGAGGTATGGTCGCAGCTGGCGCACAAGTTTTAGTTGTGCAAAGGCCCTCCCAGCCACGGCCGACACCTGGGCCTCAAGTGTCAGCGCAGAGTCCAGGAGGACCCCCAAGCTGCGGACCTGCGCCTTCAGGGGGAGTGCAACCCCGTCAAGCACAGGTTGCCACCCAATACCCCGATCAGACGTACGACTGACCTGGAGGACCTCTGTCTTGTCAGGATTGAGCTTCAGCTTGTTCGCCCTCATCCAGGCCAATACAGCGGCCAGACACTGGTCCAGTATCCGAGGGGCTTTCTTGGAATTAGGTGGAAAGGAGTAGTAGAGTTGGGTGTCATCCGCGTAGAGATGGCACCGCACTCCAAAACTCCGGATGACCTCACCCAGTGGTTTCATATAGATATTAAAAAGCATGGGGGACAAAATGGAACCTTGCAGGACCCCACAGGTCAATGGCCAGGGGTCCGAGCAGGTGTCCCCCAGCTTCACCAACTGGAAACGGCCCTCTAGGAAGGTCTGGAGCCACTGCAGAACAGTACCCCCAAGGCCCATCCCGGAGAGACGTCCCAGAAGGATACCATGGTCGATGGTATCGAAAGCCGCTGAGATGTCCAAGAGAACCAGCAGGGTCATACTCCCCCTGTCCAGCTCTCTGCGGAGGTCATCCACCAAGGCGACCAAAGCCGTCTCGGTACTGTAGCCAGGTCTGAAACCAGACTGCGATTGGTCCAGAAAATCCGTATCTTCCAAGAATCCCTGGAGCTGGGAAGCAACCACCCGCTCCAAGACCTTGCCCAAGAATGGAAGGTTAGAGATTGGTCTGTAGTTACTGAGGTTAGCCGGATCCAAGGAGGCTTTCTTCAAAACAGGCCTCACCACAGCTTGTTTTAGGCCAGATGGAAATATGCCCTGCTCCAAAGAGGCATTGATTATTCTCACAAACCAATCAACTAGCCCTCCACTGGCTTGTTTTAAGAGCCAAGATGGGCAAGGGTCAAGGGCACAGGTGGTCGCCCTCACCGCTCCAAGAATCTTGTCCACATCATCAGGCTGCACAAGCCGAAACGAATCCCACAAGATCGAACAGACAGATGCCTCGGTTACCTCACCTGGCAATGCATCAAGGCCGGCGTCTAAGTCGGAACGAATCTGAGCGACTTTGTCTGCAAAATGGTGAGCGAACTCGCTACACCGAGTTGACGAGATGTCGGGTGCTCCCCCAACCTGAGGAGGGTGGAGGAGCTCCCCAACAACTCGAAACAACTCTGAAGATCTATTTGTTGCAGACGCGATGCGGGCAGTCGAGAAAACTTTCCTGGCTGCCCGCAATGCCGCGGAATAGGCCCTAATAGCGGCTCTAGACCGTGCTCGGTCAGATACGTCACGAGTTGTCCGCCAGCGGCACTCTAGTCTCCTTCTTGCACGTTTCATCTCCGCCAGCTCCCCAGTAAACCAGGGAGCTGGGGCAACTCCACGCAGCGAGAGGGGACGCTCAGGAGCGATCGTGTCTATTGCCCTGGACAACTTGCCATTATAACGAGTGACCAGAGCATCGACAGGATCATCAGCTTCCATGGTAGACAGATCCCCAAGAGACCTCAGGAATCTCTCAGGATCCATAAGTCTCCTGGGGCGGACCATCTTAATTGGTCCACCACCCCTGCGGAGGTTGGAAGAGACGATTAGTCTTAAACTGATCAGATAGTGGTCGGACCATGACAATGGAAGAATAATTTGCTCTTCCACTCCAACCAAACCGTCGCCCGCAACAAAAACCAGGTCGAGTGTATGTCCAGCTTGATGAGTGGGACCCGATATTATTTGGGACAGACCCATGGTCATCATGGCGGCCATGAATTCCTGAGCTGCACCTGTCAAGGTGGTCTCAGCGTGAATGTTGAAGTCGCCCAGCACCAACAGGCCCTGGGAACCCAACACCACGCTAGAAACCACCTCTGCTAGCTCAGGCAGGGAGACTGCTGTGTCGCGGGGTGGACGGTACACCAGCAGAATCCCCAAACTGTCCCGGGTACCCAACTTCAAGTGGAGACACTCAAACCCGACTGATTGCAAAGCGACGCATCTGACCAGGGCGATGGACTGCCTAAAGACCACCGCAACCCCACCTCCCCGCCCTCCTGGCCTGGCCTGCTGATGCACCCCGAAACCCGGAGGACAAAGCTGGGTAAGACTAACCCCACCCAGATCATCCAACCAGGTTTCGATGATGCAGGCCAGATCCGCATGTTCATCCATGATTAGATCCTGGATAATAGATGATTTACCTTTGACGGATCTGGCATTAAACAGCAGGACCTTCAGCCAGGAGGGGCTACCATGGAGGCTACCACACCTATCCTTCTCCAGGGTCGCAAGAACCCTGTTGCGCTTCTCCCTGGAAATTCGTTGACGGCAATTCCTCCTCCTCCCCCACACGACCTCGATGGAGCCACCCCCCGCCTGTTCCCCACCCCCCAAGGAGTCTGGCTCAATTGGAGCATCCTTAAGAGAATCTAGTCAGCTCCCTGGATCCAAAAGGTTACTAGACACACCATCTAACTTTACTTCAAAAGAAGGGGATAAATGGGGCCTACTGGAAAAACGTAGTGAGGTTGAAGAGGGTGAAAGTTGCTGGTCTGGTACGGAAAATGATTGGGCCAGAGTCTCTAATTGAGACTTTTCTAAAGGGGGGAGCCTACGCTGAGGACTACACATCCTATTATCTCTGGGCCTAACAGATGGTTGAGTGTGTAAAGATAGGTTGGCCACCAAAGGGCGAATCACGGGGTCCACAAATACTCTTCTAATGGTAATGCCCCATGAGAGCAGCCGGAACCTAAGGGCCCATAATTCCTCTGTTATAGACTTATCCTCAAAAGTGAAGATAAGGCGTAAAGAGCGATCATATGATTGATAGCCCTTATGGAGCCAAGTGATCATCTTTATCTTGACTGTCGTCAGGCTCCTTGAAAGAATTTGACCCAAGGACCTCTGGATCACTCTTTCCGAGGTCCATCTACCCCTGTTCAATATAGAGTCTTCAATTTGAAAAGCCAGCTGTTTCGTCTGTACAAGATGTTCATAGTAATCCTCTACGTATGGAGGAGAGAAATCCCCCTCCAACGGAGAATTACTTATTGGCTTCACCGCTGCCAAATCTAGATCCATACCTTCCCTCCTTTGAACAGTTTGATCAACAAACAAATCATTCCCTCCCTCAACCTCGTCATTTTCTAATCTTAGCTCCTTAATACCCTTTTGGAGCCCAAGTTCTACCTCTCCCACCAAATCTGAAGGACAACTGGCCTCCTTTAGATCATAACCAGTATTATTATTATCCTCCCCAGGAACATCCTGTAGTGGTGTTTACCAGTAACAAAATTCCTTTGAGGAGATGATCTAATTTCTCATTCGCTGTTACGAGCTGAGAGAGGACGAGGCTAAATGATCTACCCATGAGGTGGCATAACTGGGATAGATCGTGGTTCCCATGTGCATCTGTCTGACTCATTCTCTACTACAACTCTACTACTCTACTCTTCTAGCCAGACCCTCCTTCTTCTACACAACCCAGTCCTGAATAAAGGCACCAAGGCACTAATTACTCAGAGCAATTATAACAATGTGAGTTAAGTATACTCAATTGACTCACACTGCTAAAAACATAGGTTTAAAAGGGATAGGTAAGAAACAAAAATGGGGAGAAAGCCAAGTGGCGGCGACACATTAAATCTAATAAGGGACACTCTTTAGACAAGTACAGCAATATCCATATGCGAATCTAAAAATCTCCAATGGGGAGCATTCAGTCCGACGAAAGCTGTCCAAGCGGACCCTCTGAGGTGGCAAGGCGATGACTCCAGTGAAGGCAGCCTCCCGGTCCGATGGCTTCCTCCACTCTCTTTCTTTCCTCCTTACCCCAGAGTAGCAGGGCCAGAAGTGGGCCAGCAGGACTCCCTTCTCCTGTGCTGGCAGGCAGCAGATGGAAACAACAAGAAGTGTCCAGACACAGATGTTTTTAAGGGCTTCTTCCACTCTCTTCCTTTCCTCCTTACCCCGGAGTAGCAGGGCCAGAGTAGCAGGGCCAGAGGTGGGCCAGCAGGACTCCCTTCTCCTGTGCTGGCAGGCAGCAGATGGAAACAGCAAGAAGAGTCCAGAAGCAGGAGTTTTTAAGGGCTTCCTCCACTCTCTTCCTTTCCTTTTCTATATAGAATAAGTTTTAATATTTATATTGGGAAGTGCTTATTGTACTTTTAAAGGTTGTATTCTATTTGATGTCATGGCCTAGGGCTGGTATAATAAACAATTTATTCAACTGCAATGTCTCAATGCAATGGAATTCTAGGATTTGTAATTTGGTGAAGCACCAGCAATTTTTTTGCAGAGAAGACCAAAGACCTTGTAAAACTACAGCTCCCATGACTCATTGCATTTTTTTTCAAGTCAGGAGAGACCTGGGAAACTGCAAGTTGATTCTGGTGTGAGAGAATTGGCCGTCTGCAAGGACGTTGCCCAGTGGATGCCTGGATGTTTTGATGTTTTACCATCTTTGTGGGAGGCTTCTCTCATGTCCTCGCATGGGGAGCTGAAGCTGACAGAGGGAGCTCACCCGCTCTCCAGGGATTCGAACTGATGACCTGTTGATCAGCAGTCCTGCTGACACAAGGGTTTAACCCATTGCGCCACCCGGGACTCCTCACTCATTGCACTGAGCCATGACAAGTAAAATGGGGTCAAATTGCATTAATTTGACAGTGCAAATGAACACTGAATCTAGGGAAGGGTAGCATCTTGTTCTGTACACGAGTGCAATGGGTATGCTCAGCAGACAGTAAGTATGTTGTTAAAAATGTATGAGAATTTTCAATTCAGTTCACAAAGAACTAAAACAAAAAATCACACATTTCTTCATATCTGCTGTGGAAAAGTACCTGATACTCTTAAAATTAAATATGAGAGGAACCATGTATATGTACATTTGCCATGTATATGTACATTGTGATACGCTCTGAGTCCCCTTTGGGGTGAGAAGGGTGGAATATAAATACTGTAAATAAATAAATAAACCAGAGCTGAAAAATCCATCCATTCAAGATAGAATTTGGAGAATTTAACATTTAAAATAATTTGGGCCCTTTCATACCATGCCATTAAAGTGGACTCTTGCTATTCACTAGAGTTTCGTTCCGGACTCCCACATGTGATATGTGATTTCAGTTCTGCTAAACCATCGGGATCCTGATGTACCTACGCTCCTAAGCTTCAAATCAGAAACAAACAGGATGAAGGATCAGAGGTTTGTACAAAGAGGATGTCAAGCGACTCTGTGCTCTCGAATCAGACATAAAGGCAATGGAAACACACAAAGACATTTATAGAGGACTAACAGCTATTCAAACAATGGTTTTTTGCTGCCTTGAGGGCTGATTGGTGCAGATTAGGATCTGCGCACTGATTGGTTGAAGTGCGCTGTTCTTCGCTGCAGCTGATTGGACTGTTTATTAAAGGAACTTTAATGAATGGTCACTGCTCAGTTTGAAGTTTGTAGCTGTTTCCTGGGTCTGCCTTTGGGCGGTTTGTGAGGGAAAGGAATGTGGGTGCAGTTCAGGTTGATGGGTGCTAAGGGTTATAATCCTGCCAACCCGGATGGGACAGTGGATCCAAGATGACAGAACAATGGTTATTGGAACATTGTAAGCTGCCCCGAGTCCCCTTGGGGAGATGGAGAGGGATATAAGAATAAATTATTATTATTATTATTATTATTATTATTATTATTATTATTATTATTATTATTATTATTATTATTTGAATGAGTTCTCAGGGAGAGACAAAGGCCGGGCCACTCAGTGATCTTTACTGCTGGCTGGAGATAAGTTCACTGTTAGGTGGATTTATTCTGGCAAGAAAAGGGATGATTGTGGCAAGGAAAGGCAGATGATTGTGTCATCTGCCTGAAGTAATAATGGGATTTGCCTTGTGCCCCCCCCCCCCCTCCAATGTGTGAGCTTGTGTAACCAAGAACTAGACCAAAGGCCGTCTCTGAGTGATAGCCAGATTGTGTTCTGGGAGAAAGGTCAGGGCTTGGCTAGTGAGATCCTTCCTGGCATCTTCCTTGGCTGTGACTTTTGGGGGTCTTTATCGTTAGAATAAAAAAAAATAGTCATGGATGGTTGAATCTGTGGATACAGAATCCATTAATATTGTGTATAGCATTATAATTTCACTTTAACTGCACTGGTTATGCCCTAAGGAAATCTGGAGTTCCCAGTTTAGGGAAGGGCTGAGAGCTGTTCTTGCTCTTCTGACCAACCTACCAATCCCAGCAATCTAGTGGATGCAGCCATGACAAGGAGCTGCGATGGTGCGATTGTGCCGGCTGAACTGCTGACCTGAAGGTTGGCAGTTTGAATTTGCGAGACGGGCTGAGCTCCCGTCCATCACTTCTAGCTTCCCATGTGGGGACATGAGAGAAGCCCTCCGCAGGATGGTAACACATCCGGGCGTCTCCTGGGCAACGTCTTTGAAGATGGCCAATTCTGTCACACTAGAAGCGACTTGCCTCAATTAGCTTCTGACATGATAAAAAGCGCACTGCTATAATTTTGTGGCGTGAGCCTTCAGTTTGAATCTATGTGTATTCAATTGTGGTTTGAATTTCTTTGTTAATCCCCATCAGGGTAGATGGATTGAATGACCCTGTTTTAATTGAGGTTAGTAATTGGATTTCAGACCATGCTAGTAACCAATTGAAGTTGCCACCTCTTTTTCCTAAGGGTCTCCTCTTCTTTTTCTTGGCGGGCTCTTTGGGTGCGTGGCAAGTGGGTATAATGAAGTCCATCCCATACTGAAAATACAGTAGAGTTTCACTTATCCAAGCCTCGATTATCCAAGCTTCTGGATTATCCAAGCCATTTTTGTAGTCAATGTTTTCAATATATCAAGATATTTTGGTGCTAAATTCGTAAATACAGTAATTACAACATAACATTACTGCGTATTGAACTACTTTTTCTGTTAAATTTGTTGTAAAACATGATGTTTTGGTGCTTAATTTGTAAAATCATAACCTAATTTGATGTTTAATAGGCTTTTCCTTAATCCCTCCTTATTATCCAAGATATTCGCTTATCCAAGCTTCTGCCGGCCCGTTTAGCTTGGATAAGTGAGACTCTACTGTAATTAGAAGCTGCTTTTTCCAGCCAGAAATCTCTCTTTCAAATAGTATTTAAATCTTTTGTTGTTCCTGTTTATTCAGTTGCCTCTTCTCACTTAGCAATTCTCCTTCAAATGCTAAGCATGTCCACCCTGAAGATATCTGGAGTCATTTGAAACAGCTGAACTTAATGCTCCACATAGGAGCCCCCGGTGGTGCAGTGGCTAAACCCTTGTGCTGACAGGACTAATTACTTGAGGGCTGGGCTGCTGACCTGAAGGATGCCGGTTTAACTCCAACCTGGGGAGAGTGCAGATGAGCTCTCTCCCCATGGGACATGAGAGAAGCCTCCCACAAGGATGGTAAAAACATCAAAACATCCGACCGTCCCCTAGGCAATGTTCTTGCAGACGGCCAATTCTCTCACACCAGAAGCAACTTTCAGTTTTTCAAGTCGCTCCAGACATGGAAACAAAATGCTCCAGATAATTTTCAGTATCCATTTTATGAAATAAAATGAAATAAAACATACAACTTTGTATTGGATTAGTTCCAATTTGCAATGCATTCAATGCTGTTGGACTTTCTCTGAGCTGTTTGTCAAGCCAGGCAAATGTAAAGTGCACTTGTTAAAAGCAGAGACGGAAAAGTTGCTTTTTTGAATACAACTGCCAGGCCTATCACTTATCCATGTGTGGACAGCAGTTGTGGATTCTTGGAGTTGTCATCCAAAGCAGCAAGTTTCCCGATTTGTCCTTGGAAGAATGATGTGGGTGGAGATGCTCCTTTAAAATCCTGTTCCAAGTTACAGAGTAAGAAACACTTTGAATTCAATCTAGAAATGGCCTGGCAGCCAATGAAGTCAATATAAAAGAGGAGTAACATGCTTACAGAAAACCAGCTCAGGACTATATATATCACTTAATCTCCATTTGTTAGGGTGAAGATGGCAAATTTAGACTTGTGTAGGGGCTAACTAGCCATTACGGGGAATGCGTGGCTTCTGCTGACTTGCGCTTCTTCCATGTGGCCTGCTAGTATAATGCCTAAGGAAATATATGTGGGATGCAACACCAATGCGTTTATGTTTTTTTTTTCTGCCTTGTACTAACAACCCGCAATTTGAGTCGCAACATATTAGATACAATGACATAAAAACAAATGTGCTGGTTCACACCAAAGGGTTATCTGTTCAGCATTCTGTCCATTCATTGGATGGATGCCTCTGAGCACATAGGATTCGTATAAGTATCTCCTTCAACTGACTCCATTTAACACCTGATTTTTCACCTGCTTTTAAAATTTCCCAACTTATTTTTCCCTCCTAATTTCTTTCTAGTCTCAGCATACTTTAGTTGCTGCAAACTGAGTTCAAAGTGCAAAATGGTTTCCACTCAAATTCAGGAAATGAGGAGGAAGTTTTACCCTTCCCAGTAAGCTATGGCAAAAGCAAACTACTCAAGTCTCCAAAAGGCATTCTTCTATAATTATAACTTATTCTCTGATGTTGCATGGCCACACATTTCCTAAATTTTGTCTATGAGATATTGGCAGCCATGTACAGGTTGAGCATCGCTTATCTGGAAATCTAAAATATCTAAAAGAAATTGTCCACTGAGTAGTTGACATAATGATGGTTCCGATGGTTCAGTGTATACAGATTTTGTTTCATGCACAAATTCTTTTAAAGGACTGCATAACATTGCCTTTGGGGGCCCCTGGTGAGCTGCTGAACTTGCGGACCGAAAGGTGCCAGGTTCAAATCCCGGGAGCAGAATGAGCGCCCACTGTTAGCCCCAGCTCCTGCCAACCTTGCAGTTCGAAAACATGCAAAATGTGAGTAGATCAATAGGTACCACTCTGGCGGGAAGGTAACGGCACTCCATGCAGTCATGCCGGCCACATGACCTGGAGGTGTCTATGGACAATGCTGGCTCTTCGGCTTAGAAATGGAGATGAGCACCAACCCCCAGAATCGATCACGACTGGACTTAACGTCAGGGGAAACTTTTACCTTTACCTAACATTGCCTTCGGGCTATGTGTAGAAGGTGCATATAAAACATACATGAATTTTGTTTATAAACTTGGGTCCCAGCTCCAAGTTAGCTTATTATGTACATATATGCAAATCCAGGTATTCTGAAATCCAAAACACTTCTGGTCCCAAGCAGTTTGGATAAAGGATATTCAAGTTGTATACATTTGTGTTAACTAGACAAACAAAAGAGCCCCCAGTGGCGCAATGGGTTAAACCCATGTGCCGGTAGGACTGCTGACTGAAAGGTTGGTGGTTCAAATCTGGTGAGCGGGGTGAGCTCCCACCTGTCAGCTTCAGCTTCCTAATGCGGGGACATAAGAGAAGCCTCCCACAGGATGGTAAAACATTTGGGCATCCCCTGGGCAATTATCTCACACTAGAAGTGACTTTAAGTTTCTCAAGTCGCTCCTGACACACACACACATACAAAAACTAGACAAACAAAGGAGCGCCATGAAGGAGAGCTCAACCAGTGGCAGCCATGTGTTTCCCACGCCATCTAATTAGGCACAAACTGTGCAACATGAGCCAGGAAGTCCTTGATTCGAATGTTACCTCTGCCATAAATCCTTTCATTATGTCACTTAGGCAAACTCATTCATCTGCTTCTCAAATAGGTAACATGGGAATAATAATATAGACCTGCTTTGTGTTCTCTGCAGCTTGGGAAGCTGTTGCAGTTAATCAAATGGTGGTTTACATGCCTGAAGGTTGTTGTATGGGGCCTAATTCTAAGTAGACATGCGTAGAAGGAGGTTGTATTGATCATGCTTGGCAGGACAACGCCCATTTTAGTCAAAACGTGGGGCTGCTAAGTTAAATTTGGGGCTACTCGATAGCAGACTGCAGTCAGGAAATCAGAAGATGTTTACTTCTTGAGAGGCGAGCAAAGACCAATCTCATTAAATAGTGAAGAGTAGAGACACTGGCAATGAAGGTCCGCATAGTTAAAGCAATGATATTTCCCGTAACCTATGGATGCGAGAGCTGGACCATAAGGAAGGCTGAGCAAAGGAAGATGGATGCTTTTGAACTGTGGTGTTGGAGGAAAATCCTGAGAGTGCCTTGGACCGCAAGAAGATACAACCAGTCCATCATCCAGGAAATAATGCCCGGCTGCTCACTAGAGCAAAGGATATTAGAGGCAAAGATGAAGTACTTTGGCCACATCATGAGAAGACAGGAAAGCTTGGAGAAGAGAATGATGCTGGGGAAAATGGAAGGAAAAAGGAAGAGAGACCGATGGAGGGCAAGATGGATGGATGGTATCCTTGAAGTGACTGGCTTGACCTTGAAGGAACTGGGGGTGACAACGCTGACAGAGAGCTCTGGTGTGGACTGGACCAGAAGGTCACGAAGTGTTGGAAGTGACTGAACGAATAAACAAAAGATACTGTCGTACATTTAACAGCTGTTTGGAACATCAAAATATCTAGGTGTCCCCTAGGCAATGTCCTTGCAGATGACCAATTCTTTCACACCAGAAGCAACTTGCAGTTTCTCAAGTCGCTCATGACACAATAGTGTGCATCCAGTCCTAAAAAAAAACACCCAAAAACGGGATGCATACTGATATAAATGGAGCACATCCCACTGTGATTAGGTTCTTAAAGTCCTAGCAACGCTTTTGCTTTAAAGAATTTCTTCCTCTGGAAAGGTTTAGATATAGCATAGGTTTTCCTTGACTAGTATCAGTTTGGCTGTTCCTTAAACCTTGTGCTATATATAAAGCTTTTTTAAAAGTTGCAATACAGTATTATTCCATCTTTTGGGAGGTTGCTCTTTTCTCATAAATGTAATTTTGGGGCCAAAATTTTGGCTGCTGTGTACACTTCAGAGATACTCAGTTTCTATAATAAAGTTCAGAGCCACCGGTGGCACTGTGGGTTAAACCGCTGAGCTGCTGAACTTGCTGACTGAAAAGTGGGCAGTTCAAATCTGGGAAGAGGGGTGAGCTCCCGCTGTTAGCCCCAGCCTCTGCCAACCTAGCAGTTTGAAAACATGCAAATGTGAGTAGATCAATAGGTACCGCTCCCGTGGGAAGGTAATAGCGCTCCATGCAGTAATGCCAGTCACATAACTTTGGAGATGTCTATGGACAATGCCGGTTCTTTGGCCTAGAAATGGAGATGAGCACCAATCCCCAGAGTTGGTCACGATTGGACTTAACGTCAGGGCCCGGGCTGTGGCGCAGGCGGGAGAGCAAGCCAGCTGCAACCAGCTGCAATGAATCACTCTGACCAGGAGGTCATGAGTTTGAGGCCTGCTCGGAGCCTATGTTTGTCTTGTTCTATGTTAAAAGGCATTGAAGGTTTGCCTATATGTGTAATGTGATCCGCCCTGAGTCCCCTTCGGGGTGAGAAGGGCGGAATATAAATGCTGTAAATAAATAAATAAATAAACCTTTACTTTTACTATTTATGGGTATACAGATATGTGTGTCTGTCTATATATATGTTTGTCTGTACAGTACATATATGAATGTGTGTGTGTGTGTGTGTGTGTGTATACAGTAGAGTCTCACTTATACAAGACTCGCTTATCCAAGGTTCTGTATTATCGAATGCATTTTTGTAGTCACTGTTTTCAATAGGTGTCTATGGACAATGCCGGCTCTTTGGCCTAGAAATGGAGATGAGCACCACCCCCAGCGTTGGACATAACTACACTTAATGTCAGGGGACAACCTTTACCTAACCTATAATAAACTTCATGCAACTTTAGTCCTTAAATCTAAAGTTTAATAAGTATTTAATTCGGCTCTAGTTACATTCAAAGCCGCAAGATAGAAGGCCCTTCCACACAGCCATATAACTGTTCACACAGCCATATCAAGGTAGAAAATACCACAATATCTGCTTTGAACTGGGTTATCTGAGCCCACACTGTCATATAACCCAGTTCAAAACAGATAATGTGGGATTTTATTCAGCTGTGTGGAAGGGGCCAGAGTGAGCATTGTAACAAAACTTCTTTCTTCTAATAACTTTTAGAAAAAGATTTTACTTAACCAGTCTAATTACAGAGATGTTTTTGTCTTAGAAATTTCAAAAAGGCTGGATCATACCACTCTGTGATCTGGATTTAGCTCGCTGGACTGCAGTTGGTCATTCCTGTGTTAGAAGTGCATCTAAGCATGCATAGTAAACAAGAACAATAACACCAGTTGAGGGAACAATTACTTTTGGCAGCTGTTATCTTTCTATACTTTATGGGGAACATAATGATACCCTGTCGGTAGATAAGATTGTCAAGTACTGTTGAACTATAAACCAGAGGCAGCTGCCTCTATTCTCTCAGGGTGGACAGGATAGATTAGGAACAATGTTTAGGTTTTGTGTGCCATGTCTTTTGTCCTCCAGATCTGTTCATTCTCCCTGAGATGGGAGATAATAATTGCTGTCAAACACTGAAAATACTCAAATGTTTTCAAATTTTCATAACAGGTTTATCACCCTTTGCTTTCTTTTTTATTGAAGCAGTATTAGACATTTGTCAGACATAAGCACACAGGTGTATTTTTTTTTAAATGGGGAATTTGGGTTATGCAGTGACCATTTTATTCGTAACCATAATAGTAAATTAAAGACATTGCTGGCTCAATACTTAAATGGGAAGTCTGTTTTTTAATTCTTAATTTAATGTGCTCTTATGTTCTTGCAAAGAAACCATGGTTTATTAGACAACTGCAAGCCACAATTAGAAACCATAGTTTGTGGTTATGTTAGAACTCAGACTTATCCCCCATTCGTTCCCTTTGCTCACCTTAAACAAAAAGTGACAAAAGGGTTCAGAAAAAAATCCAAAATGAAAAAAAGAGAATGGTTTGTTTGCTCATTTGCAAGAAAAATCTTGACTAAAAACAATAAATCCTAGTTTACGTACACTGAAATATAAATGCAAGCAGTATTTTTCTCACCTATATGATACCATATACTTTGAGAATAGCCCCATTTTTCCCAGTGCATTTGCTGTCTTAATAGTAAAAAGTACTGTGGGTCATGGTGGTGCAATGGGTTAAACCCTTGTGCCGCTGAACTGCTGACCTAAACATTGGCTGAATTGCTGACAGTTCAAATCCGCGAGACGGGGTGAGCTCCCGTCTGTCAGCCTAGCTCCTGCCAACCTAGCAGTTAAAAAACATGCAAATGTGAATAGAAATATAGGTACTGCTTCGGCGGAAAAAGGCAAATACGCTCCAAGCAATCTTTCCGGCCACATGACTAGGAGATGACAATGCAGGCTCCTTGGCTTGAAAATGGAGAAAAAGCACCTCCCCAGAGCCAGAGATAAGTACCACCTCCAGAAGCCGGAAATGAAAGGAGAAGCCTTTGCCTTGTTTATGTTTGTATGTCTCATTGTATTTGACTGTAAGGGCATTGAATGTTTGCCTATATAAATGATATAATCCGCTCTGAGTCCTCTAGGGGAGAAGAGCGGAATATATTAAAGTGTATTATTATTATTATTATTATTATTATTATTATTATTATTATTGACACAATGACATACTATGACACAGCAAACAAGAAAGATATGCTGGATTTCGTATCACAAAATCACAAGTCGAACACCTCCCAAGTGTTTAGGACGGTGTGATGTATTTTCGGATGAAGCACGCAGATCCCAGTAGGGTGGTCTTTTGCAATTGGCAGATCGTAATTTTGTCAATGTCTATTGTTTCCAAATGCTAGCTGAGATCATTTGGCACGGCACCCAGTATGCCAATTACCACTGGGACCACCTATACTGTTTTCTGCCAGAGTGTTTGAAGTTCAATCTTGAGGTCCTGATAGCAGCTGAGCTTTTCCTGTTTATTATTATTATTATTATTATTATTATTATTATTTTATTGTATGACACAGCAAACAAGATAGACATGCTGGATTTCATATCACAAAATCACAAGTTGAACACTTCCCAAGTGTCTAGGACTGTGTGATGTATTTTCGGATGATGCGTGCAGATCCCAGTAGGGTGGCCTTTTGCAGTTGGCAGATCGTATTATTATTATTATTATTATTATTATTATTATTATTATTATTATTATTATTATTAGTAGTAGTAGTAGTAGTAGTAGTAGTAGTAGTAGTAGTAGTAAACTAAAGAGGCATGTGAAACAGGAAGAAAACCAGGAGGTGAATTATATGTGAAAGATGACTGCCTCTTCTCAATTCTGTAAATAAGGAGAAATTTGAACCATGATGACATTGTCTGAAAGGGCTTCAGAAGATGGGCATGGCTACAATGGTTCATGGGTGGAGAAATAACCCATAAACTCCAACAGCTCAGTATGACAGGGACAGTCAGCATTACAACCTGTCAAAAGCAGTCTGTCATTCTGCTTCTCAGCTGCTTTAAAATGTCCCAATTTCTCTTTCTTCTTGCCACCTTCCCATTTTAACCACAGCTTACCTCAACTGTCGTAAAGTGAGCTCAAACTGTAAAAGTAGATTGGACTCCATACAGCAAGAAGAAGAGGGAAGTAGGCTCAGGCAAAAGAAAACGGCTTCAACTTATCCTAGCTTGTGTTTTTTCTCATTGATTGACATCTTGACCACACTTTGACATTGCAAGGCCACATTTATCCTAGTTCTTATCTGTGAAATGTTGCCAAGCGTGAATTCAACCATCCAGAGTTTAGACTTTTTGGAGCTCAACTCTTAGAAACAGCATTTCCAATGTTAAGGAAGTGTGATAAGTGTAGCTGAAACAACCGCACTTATCACAACTATCTTTTCTGAATATATAAGTGCCTAAACCTATCTCCCCAACAAAGAAAGGTCAAAATCTGTATGCAGATCATGTCCAACTCTGTCACTCCTTTTCACCTGCTGCTAAGGAGACTGAATTGGGGCTTGGCGATTGTGACAATTTGGATGAGGGCGAACAAATTGAAATTGAATTCAGACAAGACAGAAGTACTCTTGGTCAGTCGCAAGGCTGAACAAGGTATAAGGTTACAGCCTGTGTTGGATGGGGTTACACTTCTAGTTATCTGATATTATCTCAGGGCTCCTCTCATCCCAAATTGACCTCAGACAAATCTGTAGCACTTTATCTATGTTTTGAGTTTACAACTTATAATGTGCACTTTGCTAATCTACTATTACAACTTCACTGTTTTTAAATTCTATGTTTTTAATAAGTGTGTTTTTATTATTTTTGGTTAATGTGTAAATATTACAGTTGGTGCATGTTATTGTTTATTGATGTATTCTATATTGTTATTGTTTTGCATTTGATATTTCTGTGAGCTGCCCCGAGTCCCCTCCGGGAGAGATGGTGGCGGGATACAAATAAACTACTTCTCCTCCTCTTCCTCCTCCTCCTCCTCCTCCTCCTCCTCCTCCTCCTCCTCCTCCTCCTCCTCCTCCTCCTCCTCCTCCTTATTATTATTATTATTACACTAACCCTGAAGGTGCAGGTTTGCAGCCTGGGAGTTCTCCTGGATTCATCACTGAACCTGGAATCCCAGGTCTCGGCAGTGGCCAGGGGACCTTTTGCACAATTAAAACTTGTGCACCAGTGTAAAGAAGTGTGTTTTTATTTTGATTTATAGATGTCATGTTTGTTTAATTTCGTTTTAAAAGTCATGTTTGGCTATGTTTAAAAGGGTAAGTATTAGTTACCAGTGCGAGGGGGATGGTAACCAGCTCAGCATTCTGAGGCAGGTTACCATAATAATGAGGGCGGAGCCAACCGCCGTTTGAAGGAAAAGGAGGGAATGTTTTAAAAAACAGTTTAGTCTGTGATCTGAGAGTCACAGGAAATAGACTGGTTCCAGGTTTAGGGAAACCAGGGAAGTTCAAAGTTTAGTCTGTGATTTTTAGTCACAGGGAAGACACTGGTTCCAGGTTAGGGATACTAGGGGAACTCAGATCTCTAGTAGTGTTGAATTAAGCAAGTTAGGTGACTTGTTTAGGTTTATTTGTAGAGTCTGGGTAGTAAGGGGGAAGAAGTCCCAGTTAGCTCCAAAGTGATCAGTTAGTAGTTTTGGTTGGAAAAGGAAAGGAGAAAGTATTTGAAAGAGTATTCATCATAAATTATATTTGCAACCATTATCTAAGTGCCTATAAAGAAGTTACTGTAACCACTAAGCTCTGTGCCTGAAATAAACTTATTTTTTTGTTCTTCCATATCCAAGTCTCTGTCATATATATATTCAAAACTAAGTAACGCTACCATCTAAGTGAATAATAACAAGCAGAATAAAGAAATAAATTCCCCTCTGCCTGACATCTCCACAATTGGTGGCCGCGGTTAAATAAAACATATTTATATTGGTGGCAGCGGATATAGTTAAATATATAATAATATAATTAATAAAAAGATTCCTCCTTTACTCCACATCTCCACAAAATTGGTGGCAGCGGTGGGATATAAAGATTCCTCCCTGCCACATCACCACAACCAGTTGCACCCATATCTTGGGAAATCAGACTTGGCCACGGCAGTCCACTCTCTTGTTATATCTCGATTAAACTACCGCAAAGTGTTTTACATAGGGTTGCCTTCGAAAACTGTTCAGAAGCTTTAAACAGTCCAATGGCCATCGGCTGGCAGCCAGATTCCTCATTGGAGTGGGGTACAAGGAGCACACAACCCTCCTGTTACGCCAGCTCCACTGGCTGCCAGTCTGCTTCTGAGTTCAATTCAAAGTGCTGGCTTTAGCCTATGAAGCCCTAAATAGTTCTGGCCCAGCTTACCTGTCCGAATGAGATTTTCCTGCTTCTTGCAGGGGGTTGGACTGGATGGCCCGTGAGGTCTCTTCCAACGCTATGATTCTATGATTCTATGAACGTATCTCCTTCTATGAACTACCTCGGAGGTTGAGATCGTCCGAAGAGGCCCTGCTCTCAATCCCATCCCCCCCACAGGCGCAACTGGTGGGGACAAGAGACAGGGCCTTCTCAGTGGTGGCCCCTCAGCTGTGGAACTTCCTCCCCAGGGAAATTAGATTAGCCCCCTCCCTCCTGGCCTTCAAAATAAAGGTAAAAACTTGACTATGGGACCAAGCTTTCGGGCAATAAGCAAAAAAAAAGGAATGATCAGAGATCAAGAAGAAAGTGAAAACATGGATGTGGGACCAAGCCTTTGGACAATGATTCCCAGTGCAATAATGAATTATCAGTGCAACAATGGAGCCCTCGGTGGCCTAGGGGATAAAAGCCTTGTGACTTGAAGGTTGGGTTGCTGACCTGAAGACTGCCAGGTTCGAATCCCACCTGGGGAGAACACGGATGACCTCCTTCTATCAGCTCCAGCTCCATGCGGGGACATGAGAGAAGCCTCCCACAAGGATGGTAAAAACATCAAAAAAACATCCGGGCGTCCCCTGGGCAACGTCCTTGCAGATGGCCAATTCTCTCACTCCAGAAGCAACTCCGGTTGCTCCTGACATGGAAAAAAAAAAGTGCAACAATGAACAATGGAATTGACAACCAGAATGGCTCCAGGGATATGCCTTAGATTGTGTGATTAATAATGGTTTTAAGACTGATATGATTTAATTATGTGATTTTATGTGTCATGAATAAATTTTTCTACATTATGTATGTTTTACACCAAATTGTGCCTGTTGTGAGCCGCCCTGAGTTCCCTTCAGGATGAGAAGGATGGGATATAAAGGAAGGAAGGGTGGGAGGAAGGAAGGGTGGGAGGGAGGAAGGAAGGAAGAGAGAGAGAGAGAGAGAGAGAGAAGAAAATTGTCACATTGAGATCTTGCTTTCAATTTTGTTCGTGTCAGGAGCAACTTGAGAAACCTGCAAGTCTCTTCTGGTATGATAGAATTGCCTGTCTTCAAGGATATTACCCAGGTGATGTCCGGATGCTTTGATCTTTTACCATCCTTATGGGAGGCTTCTCTTATGTCCCCGCATGGAACTGGAGCTGATAGAGGGAGCTCTCTCCCCCGGTTGGATTTGAACTGGCAACCTTCAGCTCAGCAAACCAACCTTCAAGTCATCAGCCCTGCCAGCTCAATGGTTTAATCCCCTGCACCATCAGGGATCCTTGTTTTCAAATTAGTAGTTGTGTCAGTCTCTTGCAGCATAAAAAGTAGGGAAAAAATGTGGCAATACCTTTAGGAAAACTGGTTTTTATTTTTGTATGAACTTTGGTGGATATATACCCAGAGCTAATAGACATTTGATTTCTTTAAAAATGCAGCACAAACATTTGATGATGTGTTCCTCTTACATAATCTGGGAAGGGCACACGTAGATGTTTTTTGTTCTTGTTTGTAATGCTGGATGTTCATCTAATAATTAGGGAGAGAGTTTGTGGGCACTTGGCTAAATCTGTCACCCCACCCAGAAGACACATGCAATGGAAACATTTTGTTCTCAGATCAGGACATGAAAGCTCAGGATATTTTGAGTTTTATACAGATTTTTTGTGTGTGTGTCAGGAGCAACTTGAGAAACTACGAGTAGCAAGAACATTGCCCAGGAGACGCCCAGATGTTTTACCATCCTGTGGGAGGTTTCTCTCATGTTCCTGCATGGGAAGCTGGAGCTGACAGACGGGAGCTCACCCCACTCCCCGGATTTGAACCACCGACCTTTTGGTCAGCAGTCCTGCCGGCACAAGGGTTTAATCCATTGCATCACCGGGGGCTTCATACAGATGGCATAAGTGGTATGATTGCACAGAGGTTGTGGTGGAAGAAGAGACAGGGCTCCAAACTATGTGTGAAAAGCAGTTGCCTTAATTGCTACAATGAGACTTTTTCTTTCTTTTCGGAGCAGGTCTAAATAATTTGAAGATACCAGATCCCATCTTATCTTGGAAGCTGACCAAGATCAACCCTGGTTAGTACTTGGGATAGAGGAAAGGAGGTGCTGTTGGCTACATTTCAGAGGAACGTAATGAGAAACCACCTCTGAGTATTCCTTGCCTAAGAAAATCCTGTAAAATCCATGGGGCCATGATAAACCAAGAAGCAACTTAAAGGCAC
The DNA here is from genome assembly GCF_035594765.1 of Anolis carolinensis. NCBI lineage: Eukaryota > Metazoa > Chordata > Lepidosauria > Squamata > Anolidae > Anolis > Anolis carolinensis. Next base: position 167,749,589 of record NC_085842.1, read on the forward strand.
AACACACTTCTGGGAGGCAGAATTACTTTCTCTTCTGGTGGACCCCTCCTTTATCTTCCTATTTCCTTGGATTTACTTGTAAGCGACCACCATCAGACCAAACCTTCTGGCACATCCTAGTTTGTTCAGCTGGGAACTTCTAAGCCTTTTTACTGAAGATCCCTCCCTTCAACCCAGCAGGGGATAAAAAGAAAGGCAAATTGGATTTCCTTTCCCAGAAATCCAGCCCTTAACAAAAACGGTCTGGAAGTCCTAAAAGCACAAGGGATAGTCTTACAGCTTCACACATGGAAAGTTTAATGAGAAATCCCATTCTCCTCTCCCCACACTAAAACAACATACCCAAATATCTAATATGAGGAATGAGTTTATTTGGGGGAGGAGGAAGGGAGAAAAGGGAAGGTCACAATCACAGCCACAGAAAACTGCTCTGGAAGGCTAGGCGAGTCCCTCCCTGCTGTCCTTTCACCGGCAAGCAAAAGCTTTTTATTGTCCATGCTTTACAAGTCTTTTAACTTTTGTATATTTTTCATTGATGCATATGATACCATTTTTAATTCCTATTCATTGTATGGGAAATGTTTTGAATGTATTGTATTCGGAAGCCGCCTTGGGTTCCACTCTGGGAGAAAAGTAGCCTATACATGAATTAAATTTAAAAAGAATAAATAATTTACAAATTACAACTGGTTAGTCTAATGGCCATACCATGCAGTTTAAAACTGCATTATATGATCAGTGTAGACTCATTTACCGTATATACTCGAGTATAAGCCGACCCGAATATAAGCCGAGGCACCTAATTTTACCACAAAAAAACTGGGAAAACATTGACTCCAGTATAAGCCGAGGGTGGTAAATTTCAGAAATAAAAATAGATACCAATAAAATTACATTAATTGAGGCATCAGTAGGTTAAATGTTTTGGAATATTTACATAAAGCTCAAATTTAAGATAAGACTGTCCAACTCTGAACAAATTATTATTTTCATCTTTTTCAATGTAAATGTGCTTATGTATCCTTTTAATAATAATAGAGTAAAATAATACATGTAATAATAATAATAAATACAGGAAAATAATACAAGTAATAATAATAGAGTAAAATAATAAATGCAATAACAAGATCAGAGTGAAATAATAAATGTAATAATAATAATAATAATAATAATAGAGTAAAATAAATGTAATAGTAGCAACAATAATAGAGAAAAATAATAAATGTAATAATACCAATAATAATAGAGAAAAATAATAAATGTACCATATATTCTCGGGTATAAGCTGACCCAAATATAAGCCAATCAGGACCCTCACCTGAGTATAAGCCGAGGGGGGCTTTTTCAGTCTTAAAAAAAGGGCTGAAAAACTGGGCTTATACTCGAGTATATACAGTAATGCAGTTCAATGCAGTTAAACTGCATTACTTACTTACTTTCTTATTTACTTTTTTTTAAAACCAGGGAAAGTACATCTTTATTAAACAAATTCTAAAAGCACACACTTTCTTATTTACTTACTTAGGCGATCCCTCATAGTGCAAGGATGATGGTCCTTCAAGTGTAGTGTCTCGGCGATGGTTGCATAGGTGGCTGTGGAGACCTATCCTTGACCCGAATGTCTACCGCAGTGAGGACATTGGTTTCCAGGCGGAAGGTGGTCCCGTTCAGGGTTGGCTTGACGGGCCTTCCTCTTGGCACGTTTCTCCCTTAAGCCCTCCATTCATGCCTCTTCGAACTCTGCAGCACTGCTGGTCACAGCTGACCTCCAGTTAGAGCGGTCAAGGGCCAGGGTTTCCCAGTTCTCTGTCTATGCTACAGTTTTTAAGATTGGCTTTAAGCCCATCTTTAAATCTCTTTCCTGTATTATATAGCAGTATAGATGGGGCCTCAGTTACATACTATCTTCTTTGGTTCTGGGGTGAATCTGCACTGTAGAATTAATGCAGTTTGATATCACTTTAACTGCCATGGCTCAATGCTATGAAATCATGAGAGCTGCAGTTTTACAAGGCCTATAGCCTTCTCTGCCAAAGAATGCAGATACTTCATCAAACTCTGGTTATATCCCATATGGACTACTGCAATGCACTCTACATGGGGTTACCTTTGAAGACTGTTTGGAAGCTTCAATTGGTCCAATGGGCGGCAGCCAGATTTCTCACTGGAGCGGGGTACAGGGAGCACATACAACTCCCTTGTTATGCCAACTCCACTGGCTACCAGTATGCTTCCAAGTTCAATTCAAAGTGCTGGCTTTAGCCAATAAAGCCCTAAATGGCTCTGGCCCAGCTTACCTGTCTAAACATATCTCCCTCTATGAACCACCTCAGAGGTTAAGATCGTCTGAGCAGGCTCTGCTCTCGGTCCCACCTCCTTCACAAGCACAACTCGTGGGGACGAGACAGGGCCTTCTCAGTGGTGGCCCCTCAACTGTGGAACTCCACAGTGAAATTAAATCTGCACCCTTCTTTCTGGCCTTCAGAAGAAAGGTAAAAACTTAACTATGGGACCAGGCTTTCGGGCAATAAGCAAAAAAAGGAATGATCAGAGATTATGTGCAATAGAGATTGATATTGGAACGGCCCTGGACTCTGTTTGTTGGATTATGTGATTTTAAGGTTTAAATTAATATGTTTTAAACTCTATGCTAATGTTAATGTTATTGCCTTTTTATGATTCAATTAATAGTTGTATTTTATTATTGTTGTGTAGACATTGAATTTTGCCATAATATGTTTGGAAACTGCTTTGAGTCCCCCATCCGGGGTAAGAAAAGCGGTATTCAAGTGAAATAAACAAACAAGGTAAGGTAAAGGTTTTCCCCTGACGTTAAGTCCAGTCGTGACCAACTCTGGAGGTTGGTGCTCATCTCCATTTCTAAGCTGAAGAGCCGGTGTTGTCCGAAGACACCTCCAAGGTCATGTGGCCGGCATGACTGCATGGAGCCCCGTTACCTTCCCGCCGGAGCGGTATCTATTGATCTACTCACATTGGCATGTTTTCGAACTGCTAGGTTGGCAGGAGCTGTGGCTAACAGCGGGTGCTCATTCCGTTCCGGGGATTTGAACCTGGGACCTTTTGGTCCATAAGTTCAACAGCTCAGCACTTTAACGCACTGTGCCACCAGGGCCCCCGTGAAACAAACAAACAAACAAATAATAAACTGCTACTCTCACGGTAAATAGTGTCTAACTGTATTAATTGGACAGTATAGATGTACCCTTGGCTTCCAGAGCACATGCAGCAGAGTTAGTTGCAGAGAAGAAAGATATTCTCAGACAGATAATGTTGGTATCCAATTAAATGTTGTTATAATCATCTTTCAGAAGTGACCAGATTTTTCCAATTACAGGAATCAGAGTTCATTAAAAGCTAGCAGAGACAGACTGTTTTTTCATTCAGCCATGCAGTAATCTTCATTACTGCTGTTGATGATCTAAGCCACAAGTCGTAGTGCCTGAGTCCACCTTCCTTATGATCTTACACCTTTTCAGAACTCTTTTTGGCTGAAAATAGTATGTCTGTTCCAGAAAAGAGTTTACGTTTGAAATGCGTATTCAAAGGTAAAGTCCATGCTTGTTTGACAACCGTCATCCAGAGGACCTTTTCATTGGCTGCCCCACGACTGTGGAATGACCTGCCAGAAGAGATCCGACAGCAGGAATTTAAAATGTAATTCAGTGGTTCCCAAACTTATTTGGCCTACCGCCCCTTTCCAGAAAAAATATTACTCAGTGCCCCCTGGAAAGGGGGCGTGGCTTAAAGGGGTGGGCGTGGCTCCTGCTCAAGAGATCGGGGCTGAGCCTCTCCCCTAGTCCAAGATCCAGAGCTGGAAGGGGGAGGTGGGCGGGGCCACAAATGGGTGGACAGGACTGGGATGGACAGAGTTACGAGCTCTGAGGCAGGGCTGAGCTTCTATCCCTGTCCTGCGGCACCTGTCAGGACACAGGGAACGGGGCTAGAGGAGGGGCGGGGCCTCTTCCCAAGTGCCTGGCGGGGCTGAAGCTCTATACGCTGACCCTGTGTTCTAACAAGCACCTCAAGGGGAGGTATATAGAGGCTCAGCCCTGTCTCACACTCTTGGGAAGAGGCCCCGCCTCCGCCCCTAGCCCTGCCCTTTAGTCCTAAAAGGCCTCTCAGGAGAGGCTCAGCCCTGTCTTGGGCTCTTGGAAGGAGGCCCCGCCCCCTTCCCTAGCTCCGCCCTCTGAGTCCCAACAAGCGCCTCAGGAGAGGTATAGATTCTCAGCCCTGTCTCGGGCTCTTGGGAAGAAGCCACGCCCACAACTCTAGCTCCGCCCCCTGTGTGTCCTAACAGGCTCCTCAGGTGCTCAGCCCTGTCTCCGGCACTTGGGAAGAGGCCCCGCCCCTCCCCTGGCCCTGGCCCCACCCTGTGTCCTAATAGGTGCCATCACCGCCCCCCTGGATCACTGCAGCGCCCACCAGGGGGCGGTAGCGCCCACTTTGGGAATCACTGACGTAATTGAAGACCCATCACTTCCAAAAGGCCTAACTAGCCAACTTTCAATTGTGAATTTTGATTTGCATTCTGTTACCACTATATGTCAATTCTGTAGCTGTGTTTGGTATAAGTTTTCTCATATATATGTGTGTGTGTGTGTGGGCCTATAAAACGTAACAATTTATTGTATTTTTATATTATTTGTTTCTGAATTTGTTGTACCCTGCCTTGAGCCATCAGGAGAGACGGGCAATTAATAATAATAATAATAATAATAATAATAATAATAATAATAATAATAATAATAATAATAGACACAAAGACATAGTATGACACAGCAAACGAGATATATGTGCTGGATTTTGTATCACAAAATCACAAGTCGAACACTTCCCAAGCGTTTAGGACTGTGTGATGTAAACATTGACAACTGCAAAAGGCCACCTTACGGGGGTCTGCGCGCATCATCCAAAAATACATCACAATAATAATAATAATAATAATAATAATAATAATAATAATAATAATAATAATTATTATTATTATTTTATTGTATGACACAGCAAACAAGATAGATATGCTGGATTTCGTTTCACAAAATCACAAGTCGAACACTTCCCAAGTGTCTAGGACTGTGTGATGTATTTTCGGATGATGCGTGCAGATCCCAGTAGGGTGGCCTTTTGCAGTTGACAGATCGTAATTTTGTCAATGTCTATTGTTTCCAAATGCTGGCTGAGATCTTTTGGCACGGCACCCAGTGTGCCCATCACCACCGGGACCACCTGCACTGGTTCCTGCCAGCGTCTTTGAAGTTCAATCTTGAGGTCCTGATAGCGGCTGAGTTTTTCCTGTTGTTTTTCATCAATGCAACTGTCACCTGGGATGGCAACATCAATGATCCAAACCTTTTTCTTTTCCACAACTGTGATGTCTGGTGTGTTGTGTTCCAGAACTTTGTCAGTCTGGATTGGGAATTATTATTATTATTATTATTATTATTATTATTATTATTATTATTATTATTTATTTTATTATGACATAGCAAACAAGATAGATATGCTGGATTTCGTGTCACAAAATCACAAGTCGAACACTTCCCAAGTGTCTAGGACTGTGTAATGTATTTTCGGATGATGCGTGCAGATCCCATTATTATTATTATTATTATTGACACAACGACGTTGTATGACACAGCAAACAGGATAGATATGATAAATAATCAGCATATCTATTATTATTATTATTATTATCATTATCATTATGTGTTGTCGAAGGCTTTCATGGCCGGGATCACAGGGTTGTTGTATGTCTTTTGGGCTGTGTGGCCATGTTCCAGAAGCATTCTCTCCTGACGTTTCGCCCACATCTATGGCAGGCATCCTCAGAGGTTGTGAGGTATGGAGCAAAGAGGTTAATATATATCTGTGGAAAGTCTAGGGTGAGAGAGGTCAGTGTGAATGTTGTGCATCATTATCATTATATTACTCAGCTTGGTTAGCAGGATACTAAATGTGCCAGATCCTCTAGGAGGCATTGTTGAATTATATCAGAACATAGATATTTGTCATACAACAGGGAGGTCGGCTCATAAAGGATCTCTCCCTGCTCTGTCTTTGTTGACTTTGATCAGCACTAGGACATTAATCTTTCCACATTCACTAGGGTTAGGGGCACAGGATTCCCATGAAAATTCCTATTGTTTTCTGCTTCGAAAATCTCCGTTTGATTCTAGCAATTGGATTCTAGCAAGGGATTCTTGGAAGAAAGGTAATAGTCAGCCCTTTGCATTTGCAGATTTAACTTTTGTGGATTTGATTATTCACAGATTTGATTAATATGTTCTTTCTAGGAATCCCTGGGTCCTTCGGGAGACCCTACTGTGAACTTCCGCTGCAATTTGGCCATAGTCTCACTCTGGGGGACACAGAGATTCCTTGAGAGGTGTTTTCACAGATTTTTTTTTTAAATGGATATTTTATTAACTGTTTTCCTGCTTTCACTGAGGTCCTGGGGTCCAGCGGAAGTGGAGGGTCTACTGTAGTTCAGAAGGGAAGGCTATGAACTTGTATTCAAGATGTACTCGGGTCAGCTGCCTGCTTTTGGCTTCAGCCTGCGAGCGAACTTTCTTCTGTTGTGCTGACATGCAAGAATTCACTTGTTAATTATACCCCTGTCCATTTCCTATAAGCACAGGTGATTCATCACAGGCCTACAAGATGGTTCTCTCTGCTCCCTCAGCAGTATCAGGGTGAACTATTGCCCTACAATTTAATTCCTTTTCATTTCATTATCCAGCAGAGACATGATTATCTGTGAGCGGGGAAAAGATGGTTTATGTATATCATATTTTTCCCAAGTATATGGAGAAAGGTACCCAGTGTGTTGTTTAAAAAAAACTTGTATTAATGTATAAAAGACAATGTTATGTACAAATCAACAGCATGGGACTAGGAACTGAACTGGTTACTTGGGCATCTTGGAGATCTAGGTAACTCACTAGTCCAAGTCTGCATTTCCAGCCTAGCTGTTAGCCACCTTGAATCCCTATATAGGGGGAAGGTTTGGATAAAAATAAAGTTAATAAATAATAAAAAGCTACCAGTATTTAAAAAACTCTAAAATCTGGACAACACTCAGAAAACAGGGGAATTCGAGACAGAAAACAATCAGGGCCTGCTAACACCACTCGGCAAAAGATTCCCCTGGGCAGGAAGACTTAGAAGCTGTAAGGCCATTCAGTGTGAATCAAGGTGGCAACATTGACATTTGCCTCAAACAGAGAAGAGTTCTTTCTCCCAGCCTGGACCTTCCACAGATACATAAACCTCCCTTGCCTAGTTTCCAACAGACCTCACCACCTCTGAGGATGCCTGCCATAGATGTGGGTGAAACGTCAGGAGAGAATGCTTCTGGAACATGGCCATACAGCCCGGAAAACTCACAGCAACCCAATAAGAAAGCAGTCCTGGTTTTCTCATGTTTCTAAAGCATTCAGTTTTATTGCAAGTTTCAAAGAGAAATCTATGGAAAAGGTGGTGGTGGTGCCTCTGCAGGTTGTGTTCAGCAGTTATGTGAAGCTGTCTAGAAAACAGCTAGAATACAATTTAATTTACAGTAGAGTCTTGCTTATCCAACCTTCGCTTATACAACATTCTGGATTATCCAACGCAGTCTGCCTCCCGCCCAGATCCACAGCTGTTTCTCTAGGCAGCAATGACTGAACGTTTTACGGATTTAACTTCTAACAATGTTTTTACTGTAAGTTCATTTTATGCGATTCTATCTTTATTTGTAATCAATTTTTAGTAGCCAATTTTTTGTAGTCAATGTTTTCAATACATTGTGATGTTTTGATGCTAAATTCATAAATACTGTAATTACTACATAATGTTACCGTGTTTTGAACTGCTTTTCCTGTCGATTTGTTGTAAAACATGATGTTTTGGTGCTTAATTTGTAAAATCATAACTTAATTTGACATTTAATAAGCTTTTCCTTAATCCCTCATTATCCAACATTTTCGCTTATCCAATGTTCTGTTGGCCTGTTCATGTTGGATAAGTGAGACTCTACTGTACTTATTTCCACTAAGGAGCCACAGTAGCACAATAGGTTAAACCCTTGTGCTGGCTGCAACCTGAAAGTTGAGTTGCTGACCTGAAGGTTGCCGGTTCAAATCTGTGAGATGCGTTGAGCTCCTGTCTGTCAGCTCTAGCTTGCGGGGACATGAGAGAAGCCTTCCAGCAGGATGGCAACACATATGGGCATCCCCTGGGCAACATCTCTGTAGACGGCCAATTCTCTCACACCAGAAGCAACTTGCAGTATGTTCTCAAGTCACTTCTGACACGACTATCCAGTACTAATAACTCTGGCATAGCTTCCAATCTCTGGTTTTGTACTATATACACAGAGTCGAACCCAATCCTTTAAAAAAAAATAGCAGCCTGTGTAGCTTATGGTGACCCAAACAAATGCCCTATGGAAAGGATTTCTACAGCTCGGGAGCAGCCATGGAGAAAGCTCTCTCCTGTTTGTAGTGAGATGAAGAGAAAGCCCTCCCATGCAGATCTGAAAAGCCATGTAGGTTTACAAAAAGAAATACTATTGTTTAACAGTCTGGTCCCAACCTGTGCCTGCTTTTAAAGGACATAACAAGCATTTGGTTGTCATTTAAAAATATTTATTAACATACACAAAACATTTTCAGTCACATATAACATCTTTAAGGTGATATCTACACACACGACAACTTTGACACACTACTACACACTACACACACAGAAGGAAGGATACTACAATATCACATCCTCTCCCTTGATCAGAGGTTATAGTTAATCTATGTTTAATCTCCCATTGTGTGATATTTTAATTAAACTTCTGATTCTTATATTTCTATACTATCTGTCAAAAGCCAGATTGCAATAAATCCCCAATTTGTCTTCATAAAGGTAACAAATGCATCCCAATCTTGTAAAAAGCTACTCAAGGATTTTTCTGTAACAATCAAGAATAGCCAGAATTTGAATTTTACCATGAATTCTGTTATAACTTCATGCAATATTAAAGTTGGCTCTCTGAATGAGCACAGACTACATTATCATCAGCATATTGGAGTCCACTCTATGAATATTTTTGCTTGGCCATGACAAGACTGAATTCTAACCAAGCATATATGTAAGTACTAGCTGTGCCCGGCCACGCGTTGCTGTGGCGAAGTATGGTGGCATGGGAAATAAAGTATTGAGGAATTGGTGGTAGTTAAGGTAAAGGGTAAAGGTTTTCCCCTGACATTAAGTCCATTATAAATGGGTTATATAGCTGTGTGGAAGGGCCTTGAGTCTACACTGCCATATAATCCAGTTAAAATCAGATAATCTGTATTTTATAGGCAGTGTGGAAGAGGCCTAAGTGAGGCCTAACTCTGCCTGTCCCCTGGGCTGAGTGGGTTGCTAGGAGACCAAGTAGACAGAGCTTAGCCTTCTAACTGGCAGCAATTGGATAAAAACAATTATTCCTCTCCCTCTAATTAGGACTTTATTTTTCTTTTCTTTTTGTTGTATGAACGTAGAGGCATGGATGAGGGGTTGTGCTGCCAAGTTTAGTGTTTCTGGGATGTGTAGTTTTGTTGTTTTGTCCTAGGCCGAAATTTCATTACCCTTTTATATATATAGATTTATAGTGCAATCTATTAAAGCCAATGATGGCCATTAGTTGTGTGGGAATTCCTTACTACTAAATCCAGAAGTGAGAATGCTATGAAATATAACATTGATATGCCGCAAATTTATTGATAATTATGTTGTTGTTGCTGTTGTTATGGCAACAACATTCCAACATGTGGCAGTGTTTTTAGACAAGTTTTTTTTCATAATTTAATTTTTTTCCACATTGAGATGGCAGAAGGAAAAATGGCCTTATAGAAGTTTCTAACTCATGATAACCCTAAGACATACCTCTCATGACAGCAAGATTTATTCTGAGGGGATTACCCTTTCTTTTTCTAAAGTTAGGAGCTTGTTTACATTGGCTGGAAACCCCAAATTGGGCCAGAAGTTGCTCCTGGACATCCATATGGCATCCGGGGATTTCCAGGTTAAGACTACTTAACTTTGTTTTAGCAGGTTAGGGAGTGCTCCAGAAATTCACTGAAAGTCCAGAGTAGCCCCACACTACATGGTCAGTATGGACAGCTGAACTGGTTCTAATTTGAACCGATTTACCCTCCACATGGGCCAGTGCCATCCCCTTTCCCCTACAATATCTAGCACAGGGAATAGAAGATTGAACTTACCTTTGCTGGCATTTGTTGCTCTGGCAGAACTTTGTTGCCCACAGAACTTTGGAGAGCTCATGGCTACTGCTGGGTGCCTTTGTGACATCAACAAACATGTTCACATGAGCTAGGGAAAGGAAAGGAGAGCACTGCCACTTTGGACTGACCTTGAATTTTGTGATCCCTGGGAGAGTGTGACTTGCCAAAGATCACCAGTGGATTTCCATGGCTGAATGGGTATTTTTGACTTACAGAATTTTAGTCTAACCCTCAAGCTATCCCTCTATGGAGCAAGAAAAGCACTAATGCCACCTAAAGGTACCAGCCACCCCTGGCCATTTCCTCATTCAGACATTAATAATAATAATAACAACTTATTTTCTACCCCGCCTCCATCTCCCCATAGGGACTTGGGGTGGCTAACATAGGGCGAAGCTCAAAAACAATAAAACAGAGTAAAACAGATAAAAACAGCATTCAAAACAGCCAAAGGTGGTGTCACAGAGGAGAAAGTAGAGGGAGTAGGTGCTTCGTTTTGGTTCTACTGTGATGGACTAAGCCAGGGGTCCCCAAACTAAGGCCCGGGGACCGGATGCAGCCCTCCAAGGTCATTTACCTGGCCCCCGCCCTCAGTTTTATAATATAATATTTTATATAATTTTAATAATATAATATATTGTATATACATATTGTATAATATTGATAATAATATTATAATGTTATACAATATAATAATACTAACAATAATACCATATAATAATATTAATTATATGTTATATATTACATATAATATTACAGTATAGTGGTATAGTTCAATATAGTAATATATAATGCTAATATTGTGCTATGCTAATAATATAATATATTGTACTAGCTGTGCCCGGCCACGCGTTGCTGTGGCAAAGTGGTGGTGGTATTGGTTAAAAATTGTTGTGTAATTTTTATTTGACTTTATTGGCATTTTTAATTAATTTTATTGTAAGTTATATTTTTATTTATTATATTTTATTATTTTCTTGTATTATTTTTAGTTATTTTCTGTTATTTTAGTATTTTATTGTATTAATTTTTTAGTGTTTTTATTATTTTTTATTGGGTTGCTAGGAGACCAAGTTGGAGGAACTTAGCCTTCTAACTGGCAGCAATTGGATAAAAGCAATTATTCCTCTCTCTCTAATTAGGACTTTATTTTTCTTTTCTTTTTGTTGTATCAACCTAGAGGCATGGATGATGGGTTGTGTTGTCAAATTTCGAGGTTGGAGGGCCTGTAGTTTTGTTGTTTTGTGGGTCGCCGTGATGCCATCACTCTTTTATATATATAGATATACATACACTGCTCTAAGTCCCCTTCGGGGTGAGAAGGGCGGGATATAAATGTAATAAATAATTGTAGTAAATGAATAAATAAATAATTTTAGACTTAGGCTTGCCCAAAGTCTGAAATGACTTGAAGGCACACAACAACAACAATCCTATTTAACTTGACTATCTCATTGGCCAGAAGCAGGTCCACACTTCCCATTGAAATCCTGATAGCTTTATGTTGGTTACAATTGTTTTCATTTTTAAATATTGTATTGTTCTTTCATCGTTGTTGTTTTGCAACGGGTTTTTTTTTCAAATGATAATTCGGCCCCTCCACAGTCTGAAGGATTGTGAACTGGCCCTCGGCTTTAAAAGTTTGAGGACCCCTGATCTAGATGGTCTTTGGAGGTCTCTTTGTTTACCTATGGTCTTTGAGATCGTCTAGATCCGGGGTCCCTAAACTAAGGACCATGGGTCGGATGCGGCCCTCCAAGGTCATTGACCTGGCCTCTGTCCTAAACTTTAGACTTAGGGTTGACCTAAGTCTGAAATAACTTGAAGGCACACAACTACAACCATCTTAATTTTGGACTAGTTCATCATAGTCCGGCCCCCTAACAGTCTTCGGGACTGTGAATCGGCCCTCCATTTAAAAAGTTTAAGGACCCCTGGACTAAGCTCTTGCCTTTCACCATTCTGGTTCCTTTTTGGATAAGAGTTAGAGTACAATAGCCATACTGACCTATGGATAAGTTGACCCAGTTTTGGGGGGCTGATTTTTGACTGAAAATTCTTGACTTATACATGAGTATATAGGGCAAATTGGAGCATAGAATTAATTGTTGAACTTGTTTAATTTTAAGCTGATACCTGTTACTTCTACAGAAAGCAAGGGATAGAGACTAAAGAAGAACTAGCACACTGTTACTAGCAAGAGGGTTTCACTGTAAATTTAGGGCAGTGGTGGCGAACCTATGGCAAGCAGCACTCTCTCCCTTGGCACGTGCGCCGTCGTTCACCCCCCACTCACCATCCCAACACACACACCGGTTTGGGCACTCCATCTCTAAAAGTTTTGCCATTACTTGTTTAGGTTAATCGGGGATTCGTTTTTCTGACACCAGCAAAGATTAGGAAAAATTTAAAGCGCACGTTTCAGTGATATAGTAACGTATACTTGACAACATGCTAGAAATTAGAAACTATCAAAAAGCATCTTTTTCTAATGCTCTGCTGGCACTATTTGTGGGTTACAGGGACCAGAGAGTATCATCTGTGTATACATTAAAATGTAAGTTTGTTCCATCCTTTAATGTCTGCTGATGACGAGCTTTAAAGCCAAGAAGAGACATTATAATTAAGCTGTGATCTTTGCTCTTTTTGAATGTGTTTATGGCAGAAGAAGAAAAAGAAAGTATATTTAACTTGTGTTGTCAAAGGCTTTAATGGCCAGAATGACTGGGTTGCTGTGAGTTTTCCAAGCAAAATGGCCATGTTCCAGAAGCATTCTCTCCTGACTTTTCGCCTGCATCGATGGCAGTCATCCTCAGAGGTTGTGAGGTCTGCTGGAGACCAGGCAAATTGGGTTTGGATATCTGTGGAAAGTTCAGGGTGGGAGAAAGAACTCTTCTCTGTTTGAAGCAAGTGTGAATGTTGCAATTGGCCAGCTTGATTAGCATTTAATGGCCTTGTAGCTTCAAAGCCTGGCTGCTTCCTGACTGAGGGAATCCTTTGTTTGGCCCTGATAGTTTCTTGTCTGGAATTCCCCTGTTTTCTGAGTGTTGCTCTTTATTTACTGTTTTTTAAAATACTGGTAGCCAGATTTTGTTCATTTTCATGGTTTCCTCCTTTTTGCTGAAATTGTCCATAGGCTTGTGGATTTCAATGGCTTCTCTGTGTAGTCTGACATGGTGGTCTGGCATTTCTGTGTTCTCAAATAATATGCTGTGTCCAGGTTGCTTCATCAAGTGCTGTGCTATGGCTGACTTCTCTGGTTTAATTAGTCTGCAGTGCCTTTCACATTCCTTGACTCGTATTTGGGCAATGCTGTGTTTGGCGGTCCCTAGGCAGACTTCTCACCTAGGACAGAAGCAGCCAGACTTTGAAGCTGCAAGGCCATTAAATGCCAATCAAGGTGGCCAATTGCACCATTCACACTTGTCTCATGCAGAAAAGAGTTCTTTCTCCCACCCTGGACCTTCCACAGATATGTAAACCCCACTTGCCTAGTTTCCAACAGACCTCACAACCTCTGAGCATGCCTGCCATAAATGTGGGCAAAACATCAGGAGAGAATGCTTCTGGAACATTGCCATACAGCCTGGAAAACTGACAGTAACCCACTATTTTTACCGGTAACTTATTCTGAGAAGAAGAAAATGAAAGTGGACTTGCATTGTTGGAGGCTTTGGTAAGAAACAGGTTGATACATTTTGTCTAGCATTGCTTGTCTCTTGCCTCGTTTAATTTGTCTGTCTGTAACAAATAGATATTCCATAGTCCTGACAAGAAAACTAATCCAGTAAAGAAACTTGTCCTGCCCTGAAACCAATTAATGCTATGGGGAGTGGCAAGTGAGGAGTTTGAAATAGGATAGTTTAGGACTCAGCCATCAAAAAGAGCCCTGGATTTATCCGGGTGGAGGATTGCGTACTGTGGGAGCATTCCTTACTATGCCATCGACCTCTGAACCTATGACCTCCTTCAAAACTGCAGAAACAGATGGAGATTGTGTAAACAACAAAGCAGGATGAGATTCAATAAGATAACCTTTGCTTGTTTTCATCTTTAACTGTTGGGGTGAGGAAAACAACAATGCAACTGACACAATGGTCCAGTATAATCTACTAAAATGTTTCAGCCTAGACATCACTTGATCTCAGAGCACTACATGCTGAAGCAGTCGAGAATTGGCTCAGTGGTTTTACATGACATACAGAGGAAACTCGATCCTAATGTGGGGAATATAGCAGCTTAATGTAGTTGTGTCAGTCATTAAGGAAAGATAGGGAATGCTCCTTACATAGGTAGGTGAACAGCAGGGCTGGTTCCGATTCAGAATCAGCACTGCTGTTTACATGGGCTAGTGCTGCCATCCCACTTTCCCTGTGATATGTGGCGCAGGGAAAATGGAGTAGTGATTACCTGGTTGTTTTGCTGTTGCAGTAGAGACAGCCATAGAGTTCCAAAAAGCTCCTGGTTATTCCTGGATGCCTTTGCTGATGTAAACAAAGGCACCCATGAGACTCAGAGAGGGGGATCGCTTTCTTCCTTCCCCTCACTGAGCTCCAGGGAGTGCTAGTGCTAAGAGCAGGTCTAGGGGAGCAGCCTCCGTGCCTCGTGCCTCATGCTCTTGTCTGCTTTGAGAGATTGCTGTTTGCTCTTGTCCGCTTTGAGAAACATTAAGTAAGGTGTTTTTTTGTGGTTTTTATTCCTGGTATGTATGGCTTCATGAAGAGAGAGAGGGAGGGAGGCTGGTATGAGTACAGTATGAAGAAAATGATGCTTCTACCTCTTCACTTTGTGCTTCCTTGCTACAACTTCATGCTTCTACCATTTTAAAGTTGATCTTTCTTTTGTTATTCTTCCATGTGAATGTGGCAGGTTTTACCTTTCTGTTACACTGGCCAACACACATTTTGTTGCATCAAATGTGCTTCCCTGCCACGACTCTTGTGTTTTTACCATTTTAAAGTTGGATCTTTCTTTTGTTATTGTTCCATGTGTATATGTTATTGTTCCATGAGAATATACCTTTTAAATAACATAGTTTGTTATTTATAAAGTACATTTTCATATTTTAAAACATGTAACAAAAATAGGGGGGGAAACAGATTAATAGCACTTCAATGGGAAATTTGCTTTGAGATAAGAGCAATTTGAGTTAGAGCTCAGACATGGACTGCATTAAACTCTTAACTCAAAGTATCACTGTATGTACACATGCTGAACAGTACTTAACAAAATCCATGTCTCTATTCAAAAAGACTCATGTATAAGTCAACTTCATGTATAAGTCGAGGGCAGGTTTTGGGGCCAAAATTATGAATTATTATATGACCCATGGATATATCGAGGGTTATTCTGGACAGGGGGGGAAGTGTGAGCCTCCCTGGCTGCCATTGCTATTTTCCAACCCAGGTATTTTAAAAAGCCAGAAGCAGTACTGCGGTGGAGTGTATAGAGGAATTGATGCATCTTTTTGATTTTCACAGGATGAACTAAGATTTCATCTTTCCACTTTTTTCGTATCAGGAGTGACTTGAGAAACTGAAAATCACTTCTGGTGTGAGAGAATTGGCCGTCTGCAAGGACATTGCCCAGGGGACACTTGGATGTTTTGATGCTTCTCTCATGTTCCTGCATTTCTGGATGTATACATGCGTCTATAGAGTAACTAGCTGTGCCCGGCCACGCGTTGCTGTGGTATTGTCTGGTGGTGTTGGTGAGAAATTGTTGAGGTAGTGGTGGTATTGAATGTGTGTTTTATGGTTGTCTTTATGTTTAGTATGCATTTGGTTGTTTGAGTACTATGAAAGTGGTGACGATAAAGGGGGTCTATGTGCGGAGCTTAGCCCTCTAACTGGCAGCAATTGGATAAAAACAATTATTGCTCTCCCTCTAATTAGGACTTTATTTTTCTTTTCTTTTTGTTGTATCAACCTAGAGCCGTGGATGATGGGTTGTGTTGTCAAATTTCGAGGTTGGGGGGCCTGTAGTTTTGTTGTTTTGTCCAGTGCCCTGATTCCATCACTCTTTTATATATATAGATACAAAGAAAAACTAAAATCTTCATGATGCAACAAGATTGTGTTGATTTAACTATAACATGACTACCACTTGATGAACATATTTATTTATTTATTTATCAAACTTATATGCCGCCACTCCCCTGAAATGGTAGAATGGTCTGTAACAAGCCTAAGCCAATTTGGAAATATGTTTTCTCCTTTGTGTGCCACGTGTTTGATTCTATTTCCACAGTCACTCCCACAGAGACATAACACATTTCTTCTACATATTCACAAAATGAGGAAAACCAGATAATGTGCTAATCGTCTGACTGCTAGGAGGGAGATAAATTTTGACTGCTGATAATAGATTGATAGTAGATAGAGTCATTAAGTCATCATTCAAAATCTTGGATTTCTTCCATTGTTCAGTCTGAAGTGGAAACAGTTCAGTAGAACAAGTGTAGAGCCAGCCTTCATTTTCAGGCTTGGCTAGAATTATATGCTTGGACTTACCTTTCACTTTGATTTACATCAAACCTGCTCTGCCTTCTCTGGGAACACTAACAAAATTACAACATATCTGTACGAATATTATTTTTTTTAAAAAAACCCTAGCTAGACATAACAAAGAACGACAATTAATGTTTCTACAGAAACTACATCAAATAGAACAAAATATGGTTGAGAGAGAGGGCAAAATAATGTTTCGATGTATGGATCTTAGGGTTTTTTTTGATACTGAGTCCTTTGGAGCTGTAGATAAAACATAGAAGGGATGTGAATTTTTCCGCATGAGGCTGCAGTGAATGTCTTATACAAGGACAACCCCTTTAAAATAAAGGGTTTTAAACACAGTACATTTAGCGATTTGAACATGATTAGTGAACCAGTGTGGTATAACGTTTTGAGTGTTGGATTATGACTCTAGAAACCAGTGTTCGAATCCTAGCTTGGTCATGGAAACCCACTGGGTGACTTTGGGCAAGTCCCTCTCTCTCTCAGGATGCACCTACACTGTAGCATTAATGCAGTATGACACCTGGGAGTTGTAGTTTGATGAAGCTTTTTCACTCTTGAGTAGAGGTGGATAATAACCCTGTAAAACTACAACTCCCAGGATTTCATAGCTTTGAGCCGAGGCAGTTAAAGTGGTGTCAAATTGTATTATAGTGTAGATGCAGCTCAGTCTCGAAGGAAGGCAATGCAACAAATCTTTCCAAGAAAACCTATGACAAGGTCACTTAAGATTGTTAGAACTTGAAAACTATCTGATGGCACACATAAAGGAACAATGTTTAAAATAAAGACATTTAAAATGTATTATTTTGGTGGAATATGCCTACAATTTTGTATAAACATTGCTGAATGGCTGTAGTGTTCTTGGTCTCATATGAAGAATATATGGGCTGTGACCCTGCAGCAGTATGTGTTTAATTTCCATTGACTTCAGGGAGATGTGAGTAGCCTAGCTGAGTGCAGGACTGCAACTGTGGCCTTTATCATCTTGAGCTAAAGGTCTGTGAATATTCATCTGTTGAAAATTTCAAGGAATCAGCAGATGCAGTTGCTGAGCGAGTTCCCAGCACTCCCCAGGCTTCCTTGCAGAGGATAACGTTGGGTTTCCAGGCAGAGTGCTTTGCCTCCCTATTAATATTGGTGCATTTATTGATTGAACTGACTCAAGCTTCAAATCTACAGGGAAAACAATAACCACAAGTAATGTTCTCAATCAATCAACCCTTCATGTATGTAGTAGTTAGGTTTTCTGTGTTCAGTATTATAACTGGGACCAGAATTAATATGAAGGGATAGAAAACAAATGTGATCCTTTTCTGTATATTTATAAATTAGGAGGAAAATAAAATCATACTGTCATTCAGCTGTTCACAATGGTAGGATATGTAAAATGTCTGTATGTGTAGGAAGCACTTTGTGATCTATTTTCGGAATGTTTTTTTCACTGTGTCCGAATTAGGATGCAATCATGCACATGCTTACTTGAAGTTAATATTATTGAATGTAACAGAACTTGCTTCTATGTAAATCAGTATAGGCTTGCAGTGCTGGCACCTTATTTTCAAATGGCAGGGCTAAATGCTAAAACTGAAAACAAAAAAAAAGTATACAGCAGAATGCTTTTTTAAAAACACCACAGTCCTGAGAACTCAAAAATGTTAGTCCTCCAGAGTCGAGTAGGGCTCATTTCCAGGAAACAGAGCCTTAATATATACACTCACACATATACATATATGCATAAATACACCAACCAAACAACCACTTTTCTTGCCCTCCTGTAGATCAGATACCATGTCAGCCAAATCTGCAATTCTAAATTCTGAATTTAATAAATACATTACCCAATTTATTTTTTGACAATTGTTATGCATGCAAGCAATTACAGACAATGAACCTTCTGACATATGAGTTGGAATTTACCTTCTCTCAATCTTTTATTTCAAAAGGGTTCTCTAGTGCAGCATGTAGGAAGCTGCTCAGATACAAGTATTAACTTGCTAGTATGGAAGGTCGTGTATTTCCGACATGTTTCACAGTGTCTAAATTCTTGCTAAATCAGATTATGAACAGATAGTTTAACCACCTTCATTCAGAATTCCAAAATAAAAAATACTCCAAAATCCTAGATTGTCCATAGCTTAAATGTATACAAATTTTGTTTCAAGCTCAAAATAACCTTCAAGCCATGTGTATAAGATATAGGTAAGACATAAATGGATTTCGTGTTTGTTCCTGGGTTCCCCTTTCAAGAGATGCCATTATATTTATAAAAAAAATCTAAAACACAAAACATTTTTGGTCTCAAGGATATCGGATAAGGAATATTCAACCAGTACTAAATAAAATCTGAGATGGTAAGTACTGATGGTAATTGTAGTCCAGCATAATCAGCGGGGGTATAAGACTAGCTGATGTTTTACCCAATAATATACCTTGTGTATCAATCACTTAAAATATAATGAAGGAAAATAACAAAACAGCTAGGTAGTGGAGGGCATGCCTCATGCAATTAATCCAAATTTAGGAAAGACACAATGAATGGAAATATAAATGCAATGTTAACATTGCATGTTTCAAATGATAGATGTCTATTGAAAATCCCAGTATGTACAACCCTCTAACTTAATCCAATAAATCATCTTGGTGCTCCAAATACATATGCCAGGCTTGGAGCTGGGCTTTAGCACAGCCATTTAGGCTGTGCTGCAGAAAGATCCTGTTGATCAAAAGGTCAGCAGTTCGAGCCCAGGTTGGGGATGAGCACCCACCGTTAGCCGCAGCTCACCTAGCAGGTTGAAAGCAGAAATACGAGTAGATAAATAGGTACCGCTTTTAGGGGGGAGGTTAAAAAGGCCTCCCTTAAGGATATCCATCAGGGAAGAAGCTCCTTGGCATGGAAGATGGAGTGACAGCAACCCCCCCCCCCCAATGTCTGGAGTCGAGCACAACCTCCAAAATGCCGAAAATAAGATGGGAAAACTGCCTTTACCTCTTCTGTGTAGTCTGACCTTGTGAACTGTATAGTCAGCATTGAATGTTTGCCATATGTGTGTTCTGTAAAGCCACTCTGAGTCCCCTTCAGGGTGAGAAGGGCGGGGTATAAATACTGCAAATGAATAAATAAATATGCCTTGAAACAGAAAATATAAACTGTTACAAACATTTTAATAAGACAACACATTTTGGGGGAATTAAATAGATATTTTATATATAGGTTACTGAGCATAACAGAAATGTTTTTCAGATTTGGATATCTCTGCTTCAGTTTATGTTGTTTGATATGATATATTGCCACAGGCAGCAAACCTCTTCTCATAGAGGTGCACAACCTACTAGTAGAGAGGCAAAATCTTTTTTATAATGCAGTATATATTGAAGTTTTGAGGTCCTCAGATTTTGAGCAAAGTTTGATGAAACTGATAGAGATGAGCAATCTTTTTATTAAATCGATGTCAAATCTTAGAACATACAATATACTGCCTTCTGTTGTGGTACTTTAAAGCCACTAATATATTAATATTGGACTGTGGGTGATTAAATCCATATATCCAAAGACTAAGCCCTAAAAAAGGCAAGATATTTCAATGAGGCAATGCAATTCATGGGCTGCAGGATTATGCACCATGGCCATCAGTCATGGGAACCTGGATTTTGCAAAGTTATCTCTGTCTTACACATATGCATAGGCTGAGTCAGTCGAAGCAAAAATTAAATGACAGGACTTTGTACAAACATGAGGAAAGACAGGATATATTTTAAAAAATGAAAAGAAATGCGAAATGCGCCTCATAATGTAAGATGCTTGATAGGTATGTGTCACATTCTGGATGATTTGATGCCCCTTGTCTATTTGTTATTACTCTCCTATCCTCAGCCAATGACAAATTGCTCTGCAGTATAATGCCGTCGCTATAGTCTCACATTTTGTACGAAATTACATACATAGCTTTCCTCAACTACTGCTGCTCCTGTCAGGTGGCAATAGTCATGATGAGATTAACAGAAGTGTCCTATAAATTAAACGAATAAACAAACAAGCATATATATATATATATATATATATATATATATATATATATTATAAGTTTTATGTCAGACTATATTCTGGGATCCCACACTTTGATTCACTCCCCTCACACTTTCATCCTCTGCCACTATGCATAAGATACATAGACTATTTCCATCATTTTCATACAGTTGAGTTTTACTGTGCCACACACCATGTTGTTATTCCCTTGCTAGTCACACTGTTAAAATCCTAAACCTTTCTGCAGCTGGGGACATGATCAGTAATCCACTGCCATGAACGGGAAACAACAAGTACATTCAGAATGGCAGAGAAATGTAGGGTAGCTTAGTGGAATTATCAAGACGGATTTCTTTTTGTGTAGTCTATTTCCCAGCTAACCATGCCACAATAGAAGTCCCAGTTGGGGTCAGCTTGCAATTGTGTTCTGTAGTATTTTACTTAGTCTACTGATTGAATGAGTCATTGTAGTGGCTGAGGTTTAAATTAGTCAAGATAATACATTTCGTATATTACAAATATTAAAACTGTGGTTCAGAAAGACTTTATCGCAAGTTTCCCCATCAAGTATGATGCAGAGGTTGATGATATACGATCAAAGATTTTCAATAGAAACACTAAAGCTCAGAATTTACTGTTTAGGGAATCTAGCTAGCTGCTTTTCATAATGGAGTTGAACAGCATGTGAAGATAGTACGATTTGGTAAAACCAGAGACAGACTAAGAATAGTGCAACTGAGCTAGCCAAATTTATGAGTTGACAGCTCTCTAGACATCCTGACTCATGCACATGCTCATGTTTAGATGCCACTGATGGTACCTGTAATATTTTTTTTTCCGTATCAAGAGTGACTTGAGAAACTGCAAGTCGCTTCTGGTGTGAGACAATTGGCCATTTGCAAGGATGTTGCTCAGGGGATGCCCGGATGTTTTTTTTTGATGTTTTTACCATTCTTGTGGGAGGTTTGTCTCATGTCCCCACATGGAGCTGTAGCTGATAGAGGGAGCACATCTGCACTTTCCCCGAGTTGGATTCGAACCGGCAACCTTCAGGTTAACAATCCAACCTTCAAGTCATCAGTCCTGTCGGCATAAGGGTTTCACCACTGCACCACTGGGGGCTCCTACCTGCAATAGCAGCCTGCAGGAAAAATTTCCAGAACCATTCTGCATATGTTGGAGGACACATTTGTGTTTTTATGATCCAGTTGTTCATAGGTAAGTTTTATGATTTACCAACAAGTCAGTGATAGCCAGTAGTTTAAGGATAGGTCTTCTAGGTACACTGGATCAAAAAACATTCATCAGAATATCTAATGAATAGTGGCATAATGAGTATCATAATTTAACTACAATTACTCCTGCTGATGGCTTAGAGGATAGTTTTATTTCATTGTTTTGTTTCTGTAGTTGTGACACCTGGACAATTATGTTTTTAAGCAGGTATGTTCACTATATTCATTCTAAATGCATCTTTTATCTTGAGCCACACTGGTTGTTGTGGAGGATGCTATTTCATCATCAGCTTCTGAAAATTGAGTGGGAGAAATATCATCACGCTGATCTTTATCTCAGGCAGCATAATGGTTTAAGCTGACTCTGCTTCAAATGTAGAATTGACTTATTTCCAGGATTTGGCTCCTTTTCCCCTTTTCTTTTTTAAAAATAAGGTTTGCAAAAGGGACATCTTTAGTTCTTCCCTTCTCTAGGGACAAGGACTTTGCCCTTTCTCTTTCAAACTGACAGGGCCAGAGAGACTGAGACAGAACACAGTGAACTGTACATCCTAAAAGGTGGCAGCGAGAAAGGGAGGGCTGAGCACTAGAAAATAATGAAACAACCGAAAAATAAATGGGTGATTTATGATGAAGCAGCAGGTTTTAACTTGAGCAAAATCATTTGAAATTTGAGGTAAAGAGAGAAATCAACAGAAGCATGAAAACTGAGTTCCAAACTTAAAGAAGTCAAGCAAAAATTCTGAACAACTCTGCCACACACATGGATAGTGATGGTCACGAAAGAGGGTCTCAAATTGTAGATATGGGTTTTTACTTCAACTAATTATCAGTATTTTGTTTGGGTTCACTGGCTTCATTCAAGACAGAGGGACTACATTAAGTATCAGTAAGAGAATTCAGTTGAGGTGAAGGCTAAGTGATCTGTTCAATTGCCAACAGCTAGTTTTTTTTCAAAGAATATTTCAGTGTAGAATTCAGGTTAGCAAGGAGCATAAGCATTTCAACATGAGATTTTACAAGAATGCAGTATGGTTTATTTTCCTCTCAATTGTCATGGGGGGTTATGTAATACTGGATATGTTCCTTTCCAGGAAGAAATAGCTTGTGGTTATGGTTTAAAATTTGTGTTACTCCCAACCCAATAAGTCATCAATGGTTATGTTATGTATACAGCCAGAGAGAAGGAAAAATGATTTATATTTTCTATCTCTCTATCTATCTTTTCCCTTCTATATGTCACATCTATTATTTGCTTTTGCCTTCTTTCCTTTTGGGAAGAATTATGAAATTATAACAGTTAGGAGAGACCTCAAGTGCAATCCAGTCCAAACCCCTTCTGCCATGCAGGAATACACAATCAAATCACTACTGATAGATGACCATCCAGCCTCTGTTTAAAAATCTCCAGAAAAGGAGCCCCCCTCCCCTCTCTCTCCAAGGAAACATATTCCATTGTCAAATAGCTGTTATAATCGGGAAGTTTTTCCTAACGTTTAAAGGGGATCTTTTTTCCTGCAATTTTAACTCATGATCCCATTGTGTCCTAGTCTCTGGGGCAGCAGAAAACAGGATTGCTCTCTCCTCAATGTCACATCCTTTCATATATTTCAACATGGCTACCATGTCCCCTTTCGGTCTTCTTTTCTCCAAGGTAAATATACACAGCTCCCTCAACCATTCCTCATAGGGCTTGGTATCCAAACCTTTGATCATTTTGGTCGTGCTTCTTTGGATACACTTCAGCTTGTCAATATCCTTCTTGAATTGTGGACACAGGCAAGATCTGACTAAAGCAAAATAGTGGGACTATTACTTCCCTTAATTGCAATACAAATTGCATTGCTTTTTTATGCTGCTGCATCACACAGTTGACTCATGTTCAGCTTGTGGTCTACTAAGCCTTCTGAA
Source organism: Anolis carolinensis (assembly GCF_035594765.1). Classification (NCBI taxonomy): domain Eukaryota; kingdom Metazoa; phylum Chordata; class Lepidosauria; order Squamata; family Anolidae; genus Anolis; species Anolis carolinensis. Next base: position 167,773,557 of record NC_085842.1, read on the forward strand.
TCCCTTTCAAATTGGCTGTTTTCAAGCCAGGTGTCACCTATCCTATATCTGTGCATTTTATTTTTATTGCCAAAGTAATATTTTACATTTCTCCCAGTTGATATTCTTGTTGTTAGTGTTGGCCCGGACCTCTAATCATTTTGGATTCTGATCTTATCCCCTGGAATGTTAGCTATCCCTCCCAATTTGACGTCTTCTGCAAATTTCACTTAACATTCCCTCTGTGCCATCATCCAAGTCATTGATAAAGATGTTGAATAGCACTGGGCCCAGGACAGGCTCCTGTGGCACTCCACTGGTCACTCCACTCCAGGATGAAGAAAATGGAGCCATTGGCCAGCACCCTTTGAGGTTGCCTATCAACCAATTCCCAATGCACCTAACAGCAGCATTGTCCAGCCCACATTTTATTAGCTTCTCTGTGAGAATATAATGGAGGACCTTGTCAAAGACCTTACTGAAATCAAAGTATGCTACAGCCACAGCTTTCCTTTCATCTACAAAGCTTGTAACTTTATCAAAAAGGAAAGAAAAGAAAAAGATATAAGATTAGTTTGGCATGACTTGTTTTTGAGAAACCCATGTTGAGTTTTTGTGAGCATGGCATTTCTTTCTAAGTGCTTTCTTTTGCGGATCTCAGTCGACGTTTCCTTTAAAGTCTCATGTTTGCTTTATGCTTGTTTTGTGTCTTCATGGCAGTCAAAATATACCAAAAAATTATTGTATGCAGAAAAATTTTAATTGGTTTTTTGTTACACAAGCTCAACTTCCAGATTTGTGGCAAAAGCCATTATTATTTTCCTTAGTTCAAAGCTTCTTTTCAATATTTGAAGTGTAGCTACACCTCACTCCTTTCCCCCTGCCCACTGTTCCTGTAAAAACAACAACACTAAGTTGTGTGCAAAATCGTTTATTATTTTAACCCTAGGTTAAGCTTCTTGAGTATTTTAATGAGAGGCTCAAGTGCCCTGGGAAGGCAGCCCTCAAGGTGGGAGAAGGGCTGTTCTTTGTCAGCTTGACCAAGAAACCATTGGAAGGAACATCTGGTTCTAGAAGAAATTGTTAAATTTGAGATGAAACCTGAACCCTATTTGCCAGGGATGTTAGATGATCAACTCAACAGAAAATGTGAAAGACCAGTGTTTTATATATGTCTATGGCAGCAAGAATAAAGTGTTAAAAGATGGAAAAACATCTACCCCGAATAAAGAAGACTGGCTTATAAAGATGTGTGAACTAGCAGAAATGAACAAACTCACAATGTCAATTAGGGCGAAATCTCCAACCAGTTTCAATAAGGATTCAATACTTATTACATTTCTTCAGCAAAGATGGGGCCAAACCAACATTATTGGTTTTTTTGAATTAGAAGAGTGGTATGTTATGGGGAAAGGATTTATTGATGGTGCTCCTTCTTTTAATGAGCGTGGAAAATAGAGAAAAAAGAACTATCAGGCACGAAAGGCTAAAAATGTCATAGATTAGTGGGGGGTTTTGTGTGTGTTCCGTGCAAGTGTCTTTATTCAAGCATTTTATTTTCAATAGGTAATTAGTTGTAATGTTTGCTACAACTAAGTACAACTATTTAAGCCTGCATTAATAGGGGTATAGTGTCTAGCTAGATCCAGGGAAGTCACGCTACCCCTCTATTCTGTCTTGGTCAGACCACACCTAGAATACTGTGTCCAATTCTGAGCACTGCAGTTGAAGGGAGATGTTAACAAACTGGAATGTGTTCAGAGGAGGGCAACTAAAATGATCAATAGTCTGTAGAACAAGCCCTATGAGGAGGGGCTTAAATAACTGGGCAATGGGCATGTTTAGTCTGCAGAAGAGAAGGCTGAGAAGAGACATGATGGGGGCCATGTATAAATATGTGAGGGGTAGTCATAGGGAGGAGGCCAGAGTCCAGGGTCAGAGAAGCAGATGGTGAAAACAAAAGAATGGCCTGCTTCAGGGGAGTGTGCTTGCTCCATCTATGTTTAACATTTACACAAATGATCATCCATTGCCAGAAGGGACAAACAGTTTCATCTATGCTGATGATCGTGGCTGAACAGAAGCTCTCCGAAGCTTTAGGTGCTCTTACTGCCTATTACAGGGGAAAACAGCTGATTCCTAATCCATCTAAAATGGCGATGTATGCTTTTCACCTTAAGAACAGACAAGCATCTCGAGTTCTGAGGATTACCTGGGAAGGAATCCCACTGGAACATTGCAGCATACCAAAATACTTGGGAGTTATCCTGGATCGTGTTCTGACCTACAAGAAACACTGCTTGAATATCAAGCAAAAAATGAATGCTAGAAACAATATAATATGAAAGCTGACTGGCACAACCTGGGGATCACAATCAGACACAGTGAAGACATCTGCCCTTTCGCTTTGCTACTCTGCTGCTGAATACACATGTCCAGTGTGGAACACATCTCACCACGTTAAAACAGTGGATGTGGCTCTTAATAAGACATGCCGCATTATCACAGGATGCCTATGTTCCACACCACTAGAGAAATTATACTGTTTAGACGGTATTGCACCATCTGACATCTGCCGGGAAGTAGCAGCTAGTAATGAAAGGACCAAGGCATTCACATCTCCAACCCATTCCCTGTTTGGATATCAGCCAGCATGCCAACGCCTTAAATCAAGATATAGTTTTCTAAGATCTACACTCACAGGAACACCCCTGCAAGCGTGAGTCCAAAGGTGGCAGGCTAAAACCAGAACCTCAAGCCATGGCTGATACTGAATAAGAGACTCCCTCCTGGGCACACAGAAGACTGGGCAACTTAGAAGACGCTGAATAGATTGTGCTCTGGCATCACAAGATGCAGAGCTAACCTTAAGAAATGGAGCCACAAAGTGGAGTCCATGACATGCAAGTGTGTAGAAGAGCAAACCACAGACCACCTACTACAATGCAGTCTGAGCCCTGCCACGTGCACCTTCTTATAGCAACACCAGAGGCACTCCAAGTGGCCAGCTACTGATCAAAGGACATTTAGTACGCATATAATGCCAAGTTTTTAACGTTTGTGTTTTCAAATACATTGCAACTTGTACCCTTCTAACACGATAAATAAAATTTAAAAATTGTATAACTTAAAAAAACTTGCAGAGTCTTGCTTATCCAACCTTCGCTCATCCAACGTTCTGTATTATCCAGCACAGTTTGCCTCTTGCCCGGATACACAGCTGTTTTCTAAGCAGGCAAGGATCACAGATTTTAAAAAATCTTCACAGGACTGAACTTTTTACGGTTATAACTTCTGACAATGTTGTTACTGTAAGTTCATTTTATGCAATTCTATCTTTATCTGTAGTCAATTTTTTTAGTAGTCAATGTTTTCAATACATGGTGATGTTTTGGTGCTAAATTTGTAAATACAGTAACTACTACATAACGTAACCATGTATTGAACTGCTTTTTCTGTCGATTTGTTGTAAAACATGATGTTTAGGTGCTTAATTTGTAAAATCATAATGTAATTTGATGTTTAACAAACTTTTTCTTAATCCCTCCTTATTATCCAACATTTTTGCTTATCCAACGTTCTGCCGGCTCATTTATGTTGGATAAGTGAGACTCCACTGTACTATTATTTCTGTGTGTATATTGTTTATTCGTTCAGTTGCTTCCGACTCTTTGTGGCCTTCTGGACCAGCTAACGGCAGAGCTCCCTGTCAGTTGTCATCACTCCCAGCTCCCTCAAGGTCAAGCCAGTCACTTCAAGGATGACATCCATCCATTATGCCCTTGGCTGGCCCCTCTTCCTTTTTCCCTCCATTTTTCCAAGCATCATTATCTTCTCCAAGCTTTCCTGTCTTCTCATTATGTGGCCAAAATACTTCATCTTTGCCTCTAATATCCTTCCCTCCAATGAGGAGCCGGGCATTATTTCCTGGAGTATGGACTGGTTGGATCTTCTTGCGGTCCAAGGCACTCTTAGAATATTCCTCCAGCATTTTCAAAAGCATCTTATATTCCTTTGCTCAGCCTTCCTTATGGTCCAGCTCTCGCATCCATAGGTTACTAAGGGGAATATCATTGCTTTAACTATGCAGACCTTCATTGCCAGTGTGATGTCTCTGCTCTTCACTATTTTATCGAGGTTGGTCATTGCTCTCCTCCCAAGAAGTAAACGTCTTCTGATGTCCTGGCTGCAGCCTGCGTCTGCAGTAATATTTGCGCCTAGAAATTATAAGTCTGTCACAGCTTCCACATGCTCCCTCTATTTGCCACTTGTCAATCAGTCTGGTTTCCATAATCTTGTTTTTTTATGTTTAACTGCAACCCAGTTTTTGCATTTTCTTCTTTCACTTTGTTTATAAGGCTCCTCGGCTCCTCCTCGCTTTCAGCCATCAGAGTGGTATCATTTGCATATCTAAGGTTGTTAATGTTTTTTTCAGCAATTTTAACTGCAGCCTTGGATTCCTCAAGCCCCACACATCGCATGATGTGTTCTGCGTACACTTTGAATAGGTAGGGAGACAGTATATAGCCCTGCCGTACTCCTTTCCCAATCTTGAACCAACCTGTTGTTCCGTGGTCTGTTCTTATTAATGCCACTTGCTCGTTATACAGGTTCCTCAGGAGACAGACAAGGTGACTTGGTATCCCCATACCATCAAGAACTTGCCACCATTTATTATGATCCACACAGTCAAAGGCTTTAGAATAGTCAATAAAACAGAAATAGATGTTTTTTTGAAACTCCTTACCTTCCTCCATTATCCAGCGGATATTGGCAATTTGGTCTCTACCTTTTCTATATATGTGTGTGGATATGTATACATATATATGTTTGTGTGTGTGTGTGTGTGTGTGTGTATGTGTGTATATATATATATATATATATATATATATATATATATATATATATGTACGAGCGAAGAGGGGGAGCCAGGAAGACAGTTCCATCTTGTCTCCTATGCCATCAGTTGGAGGTCCCTCCCCCCATTACCAACTGATGCTCTGGGGCCAATATACAATATAATATACAATAATATGTAATAATATAATATATTGTATATACATATAATATTGATATTATAATATAATACAATCTAATACTAATAATCCAATATAATAATATTAATTATATATGTATTACATATAATATTAATAATATTACAGAATAGTAGTATACAGTATAGTGTCAACTTGACACTAGCTCAGGGTTTCTCCCATCCCAAGCTGACTCCAAACGAATTTACTGCACTTTGTCATCTTGAATGTACAACTTAAAATGTGCACTTTAGCTTATCTATGACTGCAACCTCGCTGGTTTTAATTCTATGTTTTATTAAGCGTGTTTTTATATCATATGTTAATGTTCAGATTTTATAATTGGTGTATGTTTTTGTTTATTGATGTATTGTATACCGTTATTGCTTTTATTTGATATTTCTGTGCGCTACCCCGAATCCCCTTCGGGGGAGATGGAGGCGGGATATAAATAAACTAACTAACTAAATAAATAATATAGTTTAATATAGTTATATAATGCTAATATCATGCTATGCTAATAATATAATATATTGTATGTACATATAATTTGTAAGCCGCTCCAAATCCCCTTCAGGGTGAGAAGAGCTGGATATAAATATAGTAAATAATATATATATATATATATATATATATATATATATATACACACACACAGTAGAGTCTCACTTATCCAAGCCTCGCTTATCCAAGCTTCTGGATTATCCAAGCCATTTTTGTAGTCAATGTTTTCAATATATCGTGATATTTTGGTGCTAAATTCGTAAATACAGTAGAGTCTCACTTATCCAAGCTAAACGGGCCAGCAGAAGCTTGGATAAGCTAATATCTTGGATAATAAGGAAGGATTAAGGAAAAGCCTATTAAACATCAAATTAGGTTATGATTTTACAAATTAAGCATCAAAACATCATGTTTTACAACAAATTTGACAGAAAAAGTAGCTCAATGCGCAGTAATGTTATGTTGTAATTACTGTATTTACGAATTTAGCACCAAAATATCACGATATATTGAAAACATTGACTACAAAAATGGCTTGGATAATCCAGAAGCTTGGATAAGCGAGGCTTGGATAAGAGACTCTACTGTAATTACAACATAACATTACTGCGTATTGAACTACTTTTTCTGTCAAATTTGTTGTAAAACATGTTTTGATGCTTAATTTGTAAAATCATAACCTAATTTGATGTTTAATAGGCTTTTCCTTAATCCCTCCTTATTATCCAAGATATTCGCTTATCCAAACTTCTGCCGGCCCGTTTAGCTTGGATAAGTGAGACTCTACTGTATATATGTATGTGTGTGTACATATGTGTGTGTGTATATATGTACATATATGTACACATACTGTATATGCGTTTTTCTGAATAAAAACATTTTTTAAAAAACGAACTTAAAAAAGGATGAAACGTCAGGCGGGACCCGAAGCTCTGCGAGAAAGAGAAACCGTTAAGTTCCGTTGAAGTTTGAATGGCTGAGGTGGCAGCCACGCGCTGGAACCGAACGTTGGTGACGGAGTTGAGGGAACGGTCAGTCTAACTTTGGGGCGCGAGGAAAGAAAGCCCTCTCCTCGGCTTCCGAGATGGTGAATGCCCCAGAGCCATTATCCGAGCTGATGGGACTGTTTGCTCTGTGTGTGTTATCTTTCAACTCGAAGAAGGAGCTGAGAGAGAAAGCCAGGATGGGCGGAGCCAGGCGGCGGGTGGAGGGGCGCTAAGCCCCGCCCCCTTCTGCTCTCTCTGCCCCTGAGGAAGGAGCCCGCCGTGAGACTGGCTTTGTCCCAGAAGGGGGCGGGCAACTTTCCGCAGCGCCAGGCGACGGCTTGAAGGGGGAGGAGCCGCGTCGCGCGACGGGGGCAAGGGGCGGGGCCGGCGCGCGCGAGAGAGAGTGAAGGAAGGAAGGAGGCGGCGCGCGGGGCCCTTCTTGGTGCCGTTGCGTGCGTGCGTCTGTCTGTCTCCGTGCGCGCGGAGGGAGAGGGAGCGGGGCGCGAGCCGCTCCTCCTCATCGCCCTCCTCCCCCTCGCGCACCGCGTGAGGCGCCTCCCTTCCCCCTTCCTTTCCTCTCCCTCTCCTCTCCCTTCCCCCTCCTCTTCCCCTCCTCCATTCCTCCCTCAGCCTACCTCTCTCGCTCTCTCCCTCCTTCCGCCATGGAGGAGGCATCCCGGCTCCTCGCAGGGCTCCAGGCTCCTCCTGGGGCCGCCGGGGACCCCTCGCCTCACCGGCTCCAGCCGCCGCCGGGCCCCGGGCTCCAAGACACGGGGGACATCTTGCAGCAGATTATGGCCATCACCGACCAGAGCCTGGACGAAGCGCAGGCCAGGTGAGGGGGAGGCCTCCGGGGACATATTATCGTTATTATTATTTGGGGAGGAGGGGGAGGAGAGACATATCTTTGTGAGGGCCTCTGTGCCTCCCACTTCCTGAGGCAAGCCGACTTTGGCCTGCGACGCCTGTGTGGACCCCTCAAAGCGTCCGCTTTCAACTGAAGTCTCCAAGACCCGGCTTTGGTGTTTAGGAGGTCGAGGTTTTGGGGAGTAGTAGGCCCGGCTGTGCAGGAACACAGTGTACACAGTGGAAACTTTAGATCCGCGTGAGTGTGGTCTTCCCGTTGAGAGTCGGGTCTTTGGTTGGTTCGCAGACAAAAGGTTTTGGGAGCTGGGATGTCTTCGGAGCCCTTTTGTACATGGCTTGGCTCTGTCCCCAGATCGGACCTCTTGGCAGTTGTATCTGTACCTTACACGTCCATGCCTAGACAAAACACTAGACGAGTAAGTGGCCCTCAGAGTTGGGTTTTTGCCGCTGAAATCTGTTCCAGGAACGAGTGCAGGCTTTTCTGCTCAGAGGACCCTCCGTTGGCATTGGCCCTCGGGTTTCATGAAAGATCCTGCCATCTGTAATGCCCTTCTATGATATGGCGGTCACCAGATGACTTGAGGGGCACTGGGTTGTTGAGGGATTGGTCATTGGGTTGCAGTGAGTTTTCCGTGCTGTATGGCCATGTTCCAGAAGCATTCTCTCCTGACGTTTCACCCACATCTATAGCAGGCATCCTCAGAGGTTGTGAGGTCTGTTGTTTATATATCTGTGGAATGTCCAGGATGGGAGAAAGAACTCTTGCCTGATGGAGGCAAGTGTGAGTGTTGCAGTTGGCCAGCTTGATTAGCATTGAAAAGCCTTGCAGCTTCAAAGCCTGGCTGATTCCTGCCTGGGGAAATCCATTGTTGGGAAGAGTTAGCTGACCCAGATTGTTTCATGCCTTTCTCCCACCCTGGACCTTCCACACATATATAAACCTCCCTTGCCTAGTTTCCAATATACCTCACAACCTCTGAGGATGCCTGCCATAGATGTGGGTGAAACACCAGAAGATAATGCTTCTGGAACATAGTCATACAGCCTGGAAAACTCACAGGAACTCAGTCATTCTGGCCATGAAAGCCTTCAACAATTGATTGGTCATTGTCCAAGTGCACTTGTTAGTTTCTTTGGAGGGATACGTAAGATAATCAGGATTGTGTTAAAAGAAAGAAAAGGAAGAGCATTATTCAGGTGCTGGCTGTTCTAGAGACAAGTCAAAAGCCATCCCGTTATATTGGTTCTGTTTGTTCATGTGTACAGACCAGAGCTGGCATAACATGTTCCAAAGGGGCAAAGGCCAATGAAGATGCTTCTCTTGTTTGAATAGTACCATGGTCAGTACCTTTGATGGCAGAGTTGAACTGAAGCATTCTCACTGAGTATTGACACAGGGCTAATGTAAGTGAGCCTGGATAGGTTCGGTAGGAATCCTGAATGCAGTGTAAATGCAAGCATACCTGAGAGATGGACTCTAGATTGAGGATTAAAACAGTTAAATGGAATAACTTCATATTCAGGTAGTCCACTTGTGTCTCTGGTTTTATCTGCTAATTACATTTCTGGTTTTGGATTTGATACAGTAAACAGTTTGTAGTATTCAGTTTGTTGCCTCTCGTCCATTAGCTAATCTTTGGGAATAAAATGGTGGATTATTGGTGGCTACACAATGGTGTAGAATTCATGGTCAGAAATAACAGAGAGAGATTAGCACTCAGCAGTCATACCAAGAAAATTAAGGTAGTAGAGGTCTGTCTTGCTGTGATGTTGAGAAGATCTCAAAGGTTACTAGTTATTTCTGTCTGGCAGTGAGAATACCGTCCTTAAAAATTAAGAGAGCGGTCTCCTCCTTTCTTGGCCTAATTTAAATGTGTTCAATTTGACTTAACATATATTTATTTTAACACTATTTAGCCTATGTCTTCTATTAAGAGCTGCATCAGAGCATAATTTAGAGTTCTCTTTCATACCTCAAGGCTCTTTAAAGATTGAGTAGAAGAGGAAAAGGAGGAGCATTTGTATCTTCTTGGATTTCTGATTAACTCCTATATATAATGTTCTGCCTGGTTACTGCTGTAGTGCAGCAGTGTACATAGAAGGAAAGAAGATTTGCTGTTGCCCATAAAACTATTCCTCTTCCCGTAAAGGCCATTCCACATAACTGAGTTTATGCACAGACTGGCTTTGCAAATACGTCCATAAATGTTGGAACCCTCAAATATTTTTACAAACACTATTTCTTATGTAAATCATTTGTGATGGAGGAGGAGGAGGAAGAAGAATTTGCCTCTCTGTTGACTTTTAAGTAACTAGGCAAGTAACTACTTTGAAATGCTGTAAAATGGCAAAGGCTGACTAGGGTCGCTTTGACACAGTGCACAATTACACAGAACACCTTTTCATACTACTTTAACTGCCATGGCAACATGCTGTGTAATTTTGGGGTTTGAGTTTAGTGAGGCAGTAGAATTCTTTTAGTTCAGAATTCTAAATGCTTTATGAAATTGCAAAACCTGGATTCTGCAGGATGGGGTCTGGACAAAATACTACCAAAGTGCCATAATTGTTAATGGGAAGGAGATCCCAGTCATGTTTCTGTAGCTCTTTTCTAGCTGGAAACATGGATATGGTGTTAACCTAAAGTGGATTGAATGATGGTCTGGTAATGTGTAAAATCAATGACTTAACTTCATTCAGTATGCATAGACTTTGGTAATCTGCTCTAATTGGTCCTCTTTCCAGTGGTATGAATGCATAAAAGGTCAGGTAATTCCTCTTGCCCATCTTCTGTTCTGTAGTTTGAAAGAAATGCAAAATGCTAATTCAGCTTTGGTCCTTTACATTGTAGGCTAAAGTAAACACATTTCCAACCTACATCTATTTTTTTCTTTTGAAATGGTAATTCTGAATTCCTTCATGTGCCAGATATCTCTTAGATATCTTTATATGGTAATGTGAATAAACACATTAATAATTTGTCTTCTGATGTTTTTGCTGATAGTCTGGTTAAAATAAAGGGTTACTATGATTTCATAATTACAGAGTGTCCAATCCCTCCCCCTCCCCACTGTTTAAGGCAAAGCCATTTACCATAGAATTGGCTTGTAAATACCCTGTTTCCCCTAAAATAAGACATCCCCAAAAAAATAAGACCTAGTAGAGGTTTTGCTGAATTGCTAAATATAAGGCCTCCCCCAAAAGTAAGACCTAGCAAAGTTTGTGTTTGGAAGCATGCCCGCCTAACTGAACACCAGAGCATGCAGGATTGGTAAATGTACGTACCATAGAGTGATATACATGGAAATAATGGTAGTAACAAGAAATTCTTGATAGGATTCACAGTTTGTCTGGTTATGCTGGTTTGTGAACTACTGTACAGTATATAATAAACGTTTCGTTTTTTTTTTTTTGTTCGACAATAAATGTGAATTCTTCTTCATGAAAAAAAAATAAGACATCCTGAAAATAAGACCTAGCACATCTTTGGGAGCAAAAATTAATCTAAGACACTGTCTTATTTTCGGGGAAACACGGTAGTTACTTGCCTGGTGGTCTGTAAGGATTTAGATTCATCCTCTGGACAACTGAGGAAGAAATATTTGTAAGTTATAAGACATTTTTTTTCTTGTAAAGTGTTTTTGTGCTCCTGATGATTAAGGCACAAAAGGCATCTGTGGACAAACTAAGAAAATAATATTCCGAGCTAATCTTTTTGGTAAGATTATTTATTATCTTACCACAGAGTGAGTTAGTTATTCTTACCTAGATAATAAAACTTTAAAATATTCTAATATGATAATATTGAGCTTGCTTTTATTTATGGGTTAAATGGGACATACACAATGGAATGTCCATAATATAAACAAGAAAAAGGATAGAAGTAAAGCACTCACTATTTAATAATTCCTATACAATTTCTAAATTTGTGTGGTTGTAATAATGGGACTATAGTCACTAACTATAGTCTAATACAAAACTATATACACTTAGGTCTGTTGAGATCAGTGAATTTCTTCATGCTTTAGTTGATTCATGTAATAATAGGAAAAGAGATCCTAAGAGATACATGACGTTTCAATATAATCAGCCTAAGACAGTTACATTACAAAGTTTGTGGTACTGTAAAACAAAGCAGTTAGTTCTATACCATCTGATTGACTCTGACTTATGATAACCCTTGTCATTTGTTTTTTCCCCCTTGGTTAAAATTTATTCAGAAGATGTGTGTGCCCTTGTCTTTTGCTGAGGCTGAGAAGGGGTGACTTGCCCAAGGTTTCAGGTGGGCTTCCATAGCCAAGTAGGGCCCTTTGTGCAGAAATTTTGTCTCCTGGAATTGTATTGTAACACTCTACCTTTTTTTACATACTGGCTCTCACATTAATTTATCATTAGGCACCCCAAGAAAGTGGCATGTTTGCTGTTGCAGAGTCTGCTTGGGATCATTAAATCCCCTTCAGAGTATACTTTATTATAAATACATCTTTGTCTGGAGATTGAAAATGTTAGAAGGAGCAAAATGATGCTAACATGGTTGACTTTTATGAACATCCTTTTATCAATAGTCTGTAAAGCAATGTTTTGCTCTAACAATAGAAATCTCAAGTATTTAAATCATAATACTGGTTTCCTCCCCAGAAACAGTATTCTGTGCTTGCATAATTTAGATAGCTGCACAGAGAAAAGAAAGGAAAAAGCATGACCAGAATACTAGTGCATTTTATTTCAGGGCTGTCTGGCAGAAGAACACAGGCCTGTGTGAAAAGCTCTTCTGGAGTCTGCCTGATTAACCCATGCCATTGTTAGAAAGTGGAGAGAGACCAAGGTGTTCTGTTTAATGAGATGCTGGATTGAGAAATGCATCCTCTTTTGGGAGCATAGCGACCTCTCTTGTGTTTCTCATGGGACTGAAATTAATTATGGGATGTAACTAGCCTGATATAGGGACAGCATAGCAATATGAATTTGCATTGTTCCAGTTACTGTCTTTGCTCTGGTGGTATATGTGGTTTGGTTGTAGAATTTTCGTGTTTTGATTAATAAAATGCAAATACCTTAATTCCAGTTTCTATGTGTCACAGGAAACAACACTGTACACCATGCAGAATACTTTTCTTTTTTACAAAAATTTCCTTGTCTAGAATTGAATTTGGTAATGGCTAAAAGTTGATAAAAGCCTCAAAAAGAATTATATTTTATTAATTTTTACTGAATCACACACAGCCAGAGAAACTCGTGAATAAACAAAAATATTAAGTATGAATGACAGAACAGATATTAGTAATGGAAAACATGTACTACAGCTATCACTCTCCAGATGTAAGCTATTCTCACAATTGGATATGATGGCTAATATTGATGGAAATTGCAGTCAAACAACATCTGGAGGGCAAATCATATACATAAATATACAAATGTTCTGGTATTTAATTCGGGCCACAGAACTAATTAGGGTTCCTCTCTTTGTGTGAATATGTGTGTCTGTAACTGTATGTACATTAGTAAAGGTTATCATTTCAGTATAGACCTATGTCAGGTTGACTAAGCTCTACTAAGGTGAATAGAACTTGCTTTTTAAATAAGCGTTGTTGGCATTTCAAGTGCCATGCATTTGTTTTAATACACAGGTATAAGAGTAGCATACCTACAGCATTGCAGTAAAGATCTATTTTAAGTTTTGCATGCTTTAGTTGATTCATGCAAGATTAAAGCACAACATACTTACATGACAAACTTCATCCCTGATACTGTAAAACAAAGCAAAGTATGTTCCTTCAGATCAATCCTGACATGGCAGCTCTATCATAGGGTCCCCCCCCCCCTCAAGATTTATTTAGAAGGGGTTTTCTGTGGCCTTTCTCTTGGCCTGAGATAGTGTGATTTGCTCAAAGGTCACTAATGGACTTTCATGGCTATGCAGGGATCTGAACCCTAGTCACCTGAAGTCTTAGCCTGGTATTCAAACCACAATTTCACATTGTCTTAATAAAACAAAGAAACACTGGATGTGTTTTGGATTCTGCATTATAATTTAGTATACTTTTTTGAATCCCTCTTCTAGTTGTTCCCTTGCTGCTTTCCTTCCTTTTTTTCTTCAGTTCATTCATATATTGGCTCGCTGTGATTTGCTATTTATACTAAAATACATAAAAGGTTGCCTGCAAGGAGAAGCATGATAAGTCATAACGTACTTGGACAGCTAAACATTGGCATGTTGAACAATGCAATAACTTCATGTGCTAATTATAATTGGGAGAATCTCTCATGTTCAATTGGGTTACCAAGTTTCAAAGAATTAGTAGAATGACAAGACATCAGTTCTTAGTTCTATAAGGAAAAATTCTGTTGGCTTATCAGAATGTAGTCATGCTCAAACCAGAAGTCTTCAACTTTGATTACGTGTGAATATATGTGGAATCCAATCCAAATAGTATGATCATAGTGATCTGATTTCAATATGATACATTTCTGTTTTTTCTCCATGTAGATCAGTGGTTCTCTACCTGTGGGTCCCCAGATGTTTTGACCTTCAACTCCCAGAAATCCTAACAACTGGTAAACTGGCTGGCATTTCTGAAAGTTGTAGGCCAAAACACCTGGGGACCACAGGTTTTGTGTGTGTGTGTGTGTCAGGAACGACTTGAGAAACTGCAATTTGCTTGTGCTGTTAAGACAATTGGCCGTCTGTAAGGACGTTGCCCAGGGGACGCCTAGATGTTCTGATGTTTTTACCATCCTTTGTGGGAGGCTTCTCTCATGTCACCTCATGGAGCTGAAGCTGATAGTGGGAGCTCATCCGCGCTCTCCCTGGGTTGGATTCGAACCAGCAACTATCAGGTCAGCAACCCAATCTTCAAGTCTCAAGGCTTTAACCCACTGCACCACCGGGGCTCCACCCACAGGTTGAGAACCACTGATGTAGATGATAGTTTTTCCAGTAAATTTTGAGTCTTACTAAACACTTCTGTGCTTATCTTGGAGTGGGTCATTTGTACTAGTCATATGGTCCTTGTGTACTGTCAGTGTGAATGCCTTGTTCAACAGAGGTCTCCACTCCTTTACATGTATGCAAAATTATATTGCTTGTGGAAATGAGACTATTGTAAACTTACATTGTTCTAGAGTAAATAAGGTTTTGGTATAGGTAAAGCTTGGCTCTTGCCTTTTTGTGAACCAAAGCTACTGTATTTCAAGCTCAGCAGGGTGCCACTTTCAAGGAGTGGAGTGTCCATGGAAGCAGGCAATTTATGCCATGTTTTGTTAAGTTTGTTATGCTGGACTGTGCTGCATGACTGCTTTGAGCTGTCGAATGTGTTCGATGAATTTACCGTAGTGTAGGGTTATTTCTTTTGAACAAAGGAGACTATTTTTAAGAGTAGAAGATACCTAAGTTACCTGATTGTTTATAGTCCAATTCACAATTATAAGGTGTAAAACTTTAACAGGGAAACCCTCACAGAGAGCAAATTTGAAGCTGAGGTGACTATTTCTTATCCACCCCCTCCTTTGCTATGTCATAATGTGCCCTAACAATGTTCTACAACATTTTATGATGTTTGGAATATCATGATCAAGCAGCCTTTATCTCATCCATCTAGAAATCTTTTCCAGGGTGGCTTATAGGAAAAAAATAGTAAAAATGTACAATAATTGAGTCAGAGCAATAAAAGCTAAAAGCAGCAGATAAAAAGAGAAGCATAAAACCGACCATTGGGAATAAAATGTCACCTCCAAAAAGCACCTAAGTTTGAAAATGTCTTTTTCTGGTGTCAAAATGGTATCCTGTCAGGTGCCAGACACACCTTCTTCAGCTTGTTCTGCATATAGCAGCTTGTTCTATAGACAGGGTGCTACTACCAAGAAAGCCCCTTTCTTAATCACATCAGCTTTATCTGTCAAAATGATAAAAGGACAGTGGGAATTGATGTCTTACAACATCATATGAACCATTTGATCCTCATCATTTGAAAAAAGTTCATTTGCTGTGTGTGTGTGTTTGTGTAAAGCATCCAGTTTTCAGATGGCTGGACTACCACAAACCCTGCCCCTCCCTTAAAATATGTCATGCTGGTTAAGGCTAGGCTGAATCCATCTTTCTTACACACTATCTTTGTATTTGTAGAATGGGGGGAATATTACAAAGTGATCACCAGTCTGCCACATGAAGCAATGCAGATTAGAAAAACACATGATTCTACTAAATTTATAAACTTACCAGTAGCATTGGCTTTGGAGCACATATACAATTTAATGTGATCAAAGGCTTGCACTACTAATAAATGTATAATAATTTAAAAATGATAAACTATGTAAAATAGTTTCTTGCACCTAGTAAAATTAGTATACAATGATTTTGCCTTTTTCAAGATCAGGGGATTTGCCTCCCAAACTTTAAGCATCTGACTACATTTAGTTCGAAGGGTAGTGGTGACTCAGCCTCCAGATCAGGCCTGCACAACCTACGGTCCTCCAGCTGTTTTGGCCTCCAACTCTCAGTATTCCTGGCTGTTGGACAAGCTGGCTACGATATGTGGGAGTTGGAGGCCAAAACAACTGGAGGACCACAGGTTGTGCAGGCCTGCTCCAGATCTTCTGAAGTTGTTCATCTCTTCTATAGTATGTCCTAAGTGAATCTCATTGTGGGCCAGATAACAGATCACATCTTTATTATGAGAAGTATGACACCCTGTCTAAATTCATAAGAAGACCAATTCTCTTTAACCTATAAGGATTAGAACATATATCACCCTGCTAAAAGGGCAAAATTATAGGATGCATTCATAAACATGTACAGTATATGTGTGTATGTGCATGCATGTTTGCATATATATAAAAATCCATGGGACAGATATTTTTATTGTTTAAAATAGACTGGGTGGACCTGATGATATTAATAAAAATATTCAATGACACACTCAGTGCACTCAAAGCAAAAGTGAAGCTCGACAGTCCTGGTTTGTAGCTGTCATGAACATTGTGTATACAAGAAGGTCAAATTGCTATGGAAATAATTTTTTAAAGCTAGAAAGTTTGAACAACACTGCAGTAAAACCATTGCTTGATTCTGCCGTGTTGACACAACATATTTCAAGAATAATTTGATGGTTGGGTACATACCATGGAGATGAGGGTTTTGTAATTGTTGCCCACACAAACGTGTGGAGCAGTGGCTCTCAAATTTTGATCCTACAGTTATTTTGGATTTTGAACATCAGGAATTCTGAGAGTTGAAGTCCAAAATAGCTGGAAGATCAAAGTTTGGGAAACACTATTGTAGAGGGATGTAGAGTAGACCTGAAAAGTATGCTGGTTCAAGCTGATGCAGAAGTGGACTGAAGTGCTTTGTGAAGCATTTTTCAGGGGGGAAATGGTATTTGTAGCATTAACATTGAAGCATGACTCTTGTTTCTCATCAGTACCCTTCATCAGTTACCTTGTTGATATTGGTCCTTGAGCTTTTGCTGTAGGGGTAGAGATGAATCTGTTGCAAAGGTCACAACCTATGACTTTTTGTGTAACCTATTGTGAAGATATAGTTTTGGCTTTGTTTTGAGTATTCTTTTACTGTTTGCATTTACCTGTTAGAGTAGACTTCCAGGAAAGTAACATATTTCAGGGTGCTGCTGGAGATCGCATATTTCATAACTTGTGATTGGTTTTTAGTTTTGGTTATTGATCAGTTGATTTGACAGTTATACATCACTGTCTTTTTAAAGGACTGCTCTTCTCTGTGTCTTAAACAAATGGACTTACTGAACCCGTGCAGTACATTATTCAGAACTTTTTAGAGTTGTTATGTAAACTCTTTGGCAGTAGTCCCTCCTCCCCGGCCCATGTTACTAGCCTGATTCCCACTAAAATCTGTAGTTCCCTTTTGTCTGCCACAGCAGCATTATATTGAAGGAATTTTTGGTGGGTTGTTCACTTCTTTTTTGACTTCATTTCTATTTTTTACTCTCTTTGGATCCCATTTTGGCTTTCTTACTGCATGTTAGATTGCTTCAAGAAGTTCAGGCAGCTACAGCCTAAAGGTATTAATTGAACTTCCTTCTGTGGCATCTGAATGATTCCCTGAACCAATGTATCCATTCATGAGGCCCAGTCTCCAGGGTTGTCTCCTCTTCAAATCCTTTGCATCAGTCTGTTCAGTGCTGCTCGTCCTCTTCGTATTTTGACCTTGAGTTTCTTAGTGAAGCCAGCTCTGTACAGTTTTATACTCCCTGATCAAGATCACGTCCAAGTTGTTATAAGATTTTGAATCCAACTACCATGAGGATAGAGTTGACTTTTGGTGGTATGGTTATAGGGAACATCATTGCTATAGGTCTTACCAGAAGAGATCACCATACTTTTGGTATGATCATTCCCTATCTTTGAAGCTGACCTATAAGGAGTATGAGTGAGATTGGTAACTTGATCATTGGAAGGATCCACTTTACCACCATTGTTACTCACATTGCCATCATCATGATCCACTTCACCACCACTTCATCATGAACAGTCAGCATCGCCGTTCGCATTTGAGACCTTTATCCACTTTCCTTATGGACAAGAGATTTCACACACTATTTTATGGTGCTGCCAGAATTGCATGATATATGCAAAAAACATCCAAGTGCTTCTTGGTTCTATGACTGTAGTGAAATTATACATGAGACTTGGAATGTACCCTCTGCAGTTGTGGTTCATCACCTGCTTCAATCCGCTTCTCAGCCTTCCTCAACTTCATCTCACCATACTCAGGAGTATTCATTGATCCCTGCAGTAATAGATCATTAAAAGCAACATGAAAGGAGGCATGGCATCACTCTTTCTCATTCCACAGTGTTGATTGCCATGGGTGTCACGGGTGCTTCATGGAAATATGGGGAACTTGATGGCTTCTTTGTGAGAGGCTGCGACAAGGCACTTGACAAGAGCATTTTCTACATCAACACTTTAAATATATCAGATATGGAGAAAGCATTTGAACTTCTCTTGTGAGGCATTGTTGTTCTTGTAGTTTCCAACAGCACCATGGTGGTCTGCTACCAGAATAAAACAGAATGAATGAAACAAAAATCAAGCACCTCACAACCAGTCTGTGCGATTGATGCATCCACACAGACATCTCTAATTTCAGCAGTGAAGATAATTTATATTAGTGGATGCTCTCAGGAGGACACCTGTCTTTTGTCATGAATGGATGCCCTATCCCAGTGGTCCTCAAACATTTTAAGTGGAGGGCCGGTTCATGGTCCCTCAAGATTGTTGAGGGACCGAATTATCATTTTTTTTAAAAAATGAACAAATTCCTATGCACACTGCACATGTCTTATTTGTAGTGCAGAAAAATCCCCCAACAACAATTATTTATTTATTTATTTATTTGCTGCATTTATACCTCACCCTCTCTTACCCGGCTTACAAGTTGTATGTACATACAATATATTATATTATTAGCATAGCACAATATTAGCATTATATATTACTATATTGTATTATACCACATACCGTGATATTATTAGTAATATTACATGTAATATATAATATATAATTAATATTATTATATTATACGATATTATTATATTGTATTATTATTATTAGCTGCCCTGAGTCCCCTATTGGGTGAGAAGGGCGGGCTAGAAATACTATAATAAATAAATAAATATTATATTGTATTACATTATAATATTATTATCAATATTATATATATATACACAATAGATTCTATTATTACCATAGCACAATATTAGTAAATGAAAGAACAATACAATATTTAAAAATAAAAACAATTTTAACCAACATACTGTAAACATATCAGGATTTCAATGGGAAGTGTGGGCCTGCTTCTGGCCAATGAGACAGTCAAGTTAAGTAGGATTGTTGTTGTTGTGTGCCTTGAAGTCATTTCAGACTTTGGGGGAGCCTAAGTGTAAAACTGAGGGCGGAGGCCAGGTAAATGACCTTGGAGGGCCGCATCCAGCCCCCAGGCCTTAGTTTGGGGACCCCTGTCCTATCCCAACATCCTTCAAAAGGTCTTCATGAGATGGAGATTTTGGAAATGGAACTGGCAATGTTAAATCTACTACACCAGGGGTTGTCGAAGAAAGGGATCCTGCGGTGGTAGCTTCCTATGTCTCTGCAGAGGCACTGTCTTGTACACTTGATGCCTCAGGCAGCCTTGGTTTCCTCTGCTCCTGCACTTTTCTCAGGGTATCCATCTCAATCTTCCCGTTCATCCAGACCTTTTGACAATGCACAAAAGGCTGGAGACTCTCTTCTTATTGTCCAATGGAGGTCTGTCTCTCTCTCCTCTATGTTTACATGACTGCTATCCTTCACAAGTCTCAGATATTCTTTGTCTTCCACTATTCTTAGGAGAAGGGTCTGCCAGTTACATCTTGGCATCTCTCAAAGTGAATCACTTCCACCATTCATCTGGCCAACAATCTTGCAAAACAAGATCCTCTGTACGTGTCTGCAATATCTTCACCAGAACTCTGTCACATTGTCATCTGCCTTTCTGAAAGGTGTGTCACTAGAGAGAAGTGACATGGTCACAGTTTTTTTTTACCATTATCATCATTATACACTACATACCACCTTTGGGAGAGCCTTGCTTTTTTCTTGGTTCACGTGATACTCCCACTGTTTTGAGTGGCTTGCTAGTCTCCCATTTGTGTGAAGCACAGGGACCACAAAAAAGGAGAACAGGCTGCTATATTTCTTCGGGTGGTCATCTATGAACTCACTCAACACCCTCCCTTCCTCCCCACCCTTGTACTCTCTAGCATCCAGGGATTTAATGGGAATTGGGCTGGTCCTATGGACCAGGGGAGAAGAGCAACCACCAAAACCCTTATTTCAAAACTTTAGAAAATTTCAAATGATGCACTGTGTACGGTTGGTAAGCACATTTGTTCACAGATGACCACTAGAAGAATGACTCTTATAGGTAAGCAATTTTCCCTTCTCTTTGTGTGGGTGCTTTTCTGTATTGTAAAGCTTAGCCAGAAGTGTGTTTGTGTGTGTGTGTTTGCAAAAGAGATGTTCTTTCCCCTTCAGAGCTCCATTGATTTATGCATACGTGATGCTAAGAATGCCCACGGAATTTAAATGGTCAGAGTAGGGAAAATGCAGTCTATGGGCTTCATACAACAATTAGACTACTTTTGCAGCCTTTGGTGCCTCCGGGGCATGTCTGCAAGCTTCCAGACCACCTCTTTAAACCTGTTTTTCTTCTTGGCTCAAAAATTGTCCCAAGAGGATGGTACCCACTTGCAAATCCTGGAAGCAATGAATGCAGCTATAACAGTAAAATTATTTCCACAAATAACAGAAATTACATATTCGTGAATGTGTACGGGGAGTATTTCATGGGAGATAGTTCATAGGGCAAGCTGTGTTGCTTTATCTGGATTGCTGTCCATGTTGCAATGGAAGCTTTTTCACCCCAGAAAATTCTTCACATGGGTTATAGCATGGGACATTAATAGAGAGGAAGAAAAGGTGGAATATCTTCTCTAGACGAACAGATTTGTAGCTTCAGCTGCTACTAGACCGTGTCCTTTAATTTAAGTTGACTCTTTAATGTGGATATTTTAAGAACAATCTGTAAGGTGTAGTACTTTTCACCATCTTAGACTATTATTCCGGTAGTGACACTCCCTAGACACAGAGAGATACATCCAGATACATCTAGGTTAAATTATTGCAGTACATTGTTTGTGGGCTATATTAGAAGACTGATCAGAAACCTGAAGTGGTTCAGAATATTGCAACTATGTTATTGATTGGAATGGAATAGTTTGACTATTGTTAAAAGTTCTATGCTGTTCTGGAATCTTTCCAGGCACAATTCAACATTCTAGTAGTGACCTTTTCAAGTTCAAAATGACATGGGCCCAGGGAAGGAAAGGATTGTGTTTTATTGTCCCTGACCTTTGAGAACTGTTTCTAAGATCTGAAACTCAACCAAAGGAATATTAACTTAGAGGACCATTTCAGTTAGCATTCACCTTCAGAAGAGGCTTTCCAGAGAGGTCTGAGTGGTTCCTATATCATTATTTTATTATTTGAAAAAAGTTTCAATTTAACTGCTCTTTGTGCCTTTTATTGTATTAATGTGTGTTAATGACTACAATTTTACTGGTTTGGTCTGCTGCTTTTTCATTGTTTGACGATTATGGTTTTATTGTTTTACTGTCTAAAATGTTAGAATACTGTAAGCTGCTTTATAGATCTTCATAACAGTATATATATTATTAATACAAAAAATCTAGGTAAGATCTTACTACAGTTTTATGAATGTAGCTGACTGTTCTGTGAGCAGCGTTAAGACTGATAGAGGCATTTTAATTTATCTGCTAGATACAGTGTACACGTCTTAGAGGCCATATCAGTCCTTTTATGTATGTAGCTCATCTACCTCCCGCTTTCCATGGAATCTAGGGTGCACTGCTTATTGATGTGAATGAGTGAATTTGTCAGTCATTGCTTGTTTACCCTGCCCCTATTTTTTTCTTCCTGGGGACATCTTGTTTGGTGTGCTGGTATTTGCTTATATCTTTTTTTACCAGATGTCTTTTTTCAGGTGGGAATGCTATTGGAGTTGACAATTCTGGACCAGATGGTCTAGTGATCTGACTTTTTATAAGGCAGATCCATTTGTTCATATGCTCCTGGGATCCCTAAGACACAGTATATGCATGCTTAATACTCTTTTCTGTTCACTCACTCAAGCTATAAGATATACACCATCAGTGTTTAAGAAGAGGTGAGCTTCTGCAGAAACAACTTCTCATTTTAGCAGTTTTACTGTGGAATTGAAGTAAAGTAGATTTGTTGGTTTTCAATTCAATTGGAAGTGACATTTATTAATGGAAAACTAATGGCAAAACACCTGGGCATCCCTTGAATAAGAAATTTGTCTCTCCAACTATTGAATTTGCCATCTTTAAATTGAAACGGTGAAGATATTAGGCAGCTGTATATCAGTTGTAGTTAATGTATGATTTTAAGAGTGGTGGAACTATCTTGCACTCAGTTTCGAGAGTGAATAATATATTGGAATTCTGACAGTTCTGTGGTGCTGCTGGTGTAGAGTTAAGCAGCAGGGTGCTTAAATATTCCTTTTGTGGTTTCTTATGGTGTCCCTCATGTTGAAGCAGACTGCCTTGTTAAAGGAAGCGCGAGAATGCTAATGCAGAATGCAGCCTTGAGGCTTCCCATATGCTCTTAAAATACACAAGCATCTGTATAATTATACAAGTTTAACTTCCTTGGTGCTTAGCCTAGTATAGGCAATAGTGTATTTCAGGCTGTAAATGAAACTTGCAGAGCAATTTTTGAGGTGCAATGTGGACTGTCGCATTTGAATGGAATATATTGCCAACTTCACCCTGTTCCTCCACCCCCAATTATCTTTTTGTTCTCTTCCTTTCCAATTCATCTTGTTTTCCCCCTCCTTTTTAGGAAACATGCCTTGAATTGCCACCGAATGAAACCTGCTCTCTTCAGTGTTCTATGTGATATTAAAGAAAAAACAGGTATGTTGGTGTTTTGATCCAAATATCGCTTCTGAAAATTAATTCTAGAGCAGTTGAGGCTGCTATTTAGGTGCAATAATTACTTGACAGTTAAAAGACAGTTGCGGTTCTCCAATAACTTAAGCTGACACTATGAGACCTGGCCTGCAGTCCAGCAAATAATGACTACTGAAATCTCCTTGCCTTCATTAGAATGTTAGCAGCATAAAGCATTGGATGTGTTCACATGCCATGGTAAGCTATGTTTATGTTAAACATGGTTTGTTGCTTAAGCTATTATGTGCATGAAAGACAAGCAAAGAAATGGTGACCTGTGTCCCCATTTCTACTTTCTTTTTCTTCTGTTCCTTTTGTTAGATCCTATTTCAGGATGAGCAGCGGAGGAAACAAGCCAGGGAAAAACAGTTGCAGGTTCAGAAATGACAACAAGCCATTTTTAAACAAGCTAGAGTTTGTAAGCCAATCAGCACACTGTATTTTCAGATTGTAGTTTGTGCTTGGTCAACACACCATACCTTGTAGCCAGAGGTGAGTTCAAACATAACAGTTTCAACAGTTCACCATGGCTTGTTGTGAAGTGCCGTCATGATGCTGGTCTTGGATTGTCATAGAATCATGGAGTTGGAAGAGGCTTCATGGGCTATTGAGTCCACCTCCCTGCTCATTGCAGGATCTCACCTGAGTAGGCTAGAAAATTGAATAAGTTCCATTCTCCAGTATATATTCTTTGTATTTTTCTTCAAATGGTATAAATACTGACATGAGAAATCCAGGCCCCATCTACACTGATCTTTTAATACAGTATCAAACTGATATTGAAAGAAGTGGTTTTGCTCTGCAGATGATTACATCAGAAATCCTGGAACTAGTTTGAAGCATGGATGGTGATTACACAAACTGTAGCTCATTGATGTGCATTAAGGGCTTTCTTTCGTGTGCTTTTGTGGTAATTTGTTGTTTAGCTGCCAAGGTTTGAAACTAGCTTTGGACTGCATTAGATGGTCAGTGTAGATGGGGGCAAAGATACCTGTTGGGATGCGTGATCTTTGAAAACATCTACCACAACGTCTTATGCACTGAATGCTTTTCTGATAAACCAAGAAACTGAGAGGAATTTGGATTTACACTTTCTACGTACCTTGCTTACATTTTTACCTCACAAAAAGATATTATCCATTTTATGCTTTAGTGGCAAACACCAATCAGCAACTTTTAAGCTTTTTCTCCTTGCTTTGTTAACACTTTGTATTTGTTCTTTTCAGCTGATTGAATTTGGATTCTATGTGAGGAGGTTGTTATATGTACAACTAATCTAATAGTACATAAACCTCATTTTTTTAATGGACAAGCAACTTGTTGACACTGAAGGCCACAGTGGAAATGCCTTGCTCTAGAGAACCATGGCTAATTTGTATGATTTAATTTCTGCATAATGAAATGTAATTTGCATAGTATTCATATTAACACAATCAACATGATAATGACAGGTGTTGCGTTCAATGCTGTGTCTGGCATGCCATTCTTTAGCAATCTCAGGTGTCATGACATAAAGATCTGCAAACAGTAGATAAATGTTGACAGTCATTTTAGACTGGAGGGTAGTATTCTGAAATTCCTGTGAACTGTGCATCTCTCATGCTGTTCTTTGCCTTTTCAGTGAATAGTTCATGCATCTTAGCAGATGGGTACAAAGGCTTTCAAATCTGTCCTTATATGCTAAAGCATGGCTTCAATGGTGGGCCTAGCCAGGTACTCACCTGGAGGAAATTATAGTTTGTCCAAACTAAGTGGCTATGTGTAGGGTTGTGATAGATGACTGCATTGTCTTCCAGCCATATAGGAAATAATCTGAATGGCGTAAATCAGATACCCAAGAAGACTATAAGGTTACTATAAGGTACTACATTGCAGAAAACTCGCTTAGAAAAAAGATATAATACTCTCATTTGAACATCTACCATGTCTTTCTGGTGTTCTGCTGCCTTTCCTATAGGAAACCATTCTGCATAAGTTTCACTGCTGGGAAGAGGAGCTGCCAACAAGCATTTTTGCACAGTTATTATTTCAGTGGAATAATTTCTCTCGCTGTAACTATAAGCATCATAAAATCATAGAGTTGGAAAACACCAAAAGGGCCATCCAATCCAACCCTGTGCTATGCAGGAATACACCATCAGATGGCCATACAGCCTCTGTTTAAAAACCTCCCAAAAACAGCGAATTCCAGTACTATATTCCCCTGTCTTAGTGTCAGGAGGTTCTAAGATTTAAGTTGACTCTCTTTTCCTTTAATTTGAATCTATTGCTCTGTGCCCAAGTCCTAGGAGCAGCAGATAATAAGCTTGCTCGTCTTCAGAGTAAACATACCCAATTCTCTGAGCCAGTGGTTCTTAAGTTGTATTCCTCCAGATCAGTGGTTCTCAACCTGTGGATCCCCGGATGTTTTGGCCTTAACTCCCAGAAATCCTAACAGCTGGTAAACTGCCTGGGATTTCTGGGAGTTGTAGGCCAAAACACCTGGGGACCCACAGGTTGAGAACCACTGTTCCAGATGTTTTAGACTTCAGCTCCCACAGTTCCTAACAGCTGGTAAGCTAGCTGGGATTTCTGGGAGCTGAAGTCCAAAACAACTGGAGAAGCAGTTTGAGAAACATTGCTGTAAGCCACTCCTCATAGGGCATGGTTTCAGGCATTTTACCATTTTGATAGCCCTCCTGTAGACATGTTCCAGCTTGTCAGTATTCTTCTTGAATTAGTGTGCCTAGAACTGGACACAGTATTCTAGGTGATGTCTGACCAAAGCAGAATAGAATTGCCTGTTACTTTCTTCAGTCTAAACAAGGGATCCCCAAATTAAGGCCCGCTAGTCGGATAAGGCCCTCCAAGGTTATTTACCCACTCCCACCTTAAACCTTAGACTTAGAGTTGTGCTATTTCCAAAATGACTTGAAGGCCCACAACAGTCCTAATTAACTTGACTATATCATCAGCCAAAAGCAGGCCCACACTTCCCATTGAAATACTGGTAAGTTTATGTTGGTTGAATTTCTTCTTTATTTAAAATATTGTACAGTATTGTTTTTCAGGTTTTTTTCACACTATAAATAAGGAATATGCAGTATGCATAGGAATTCGTTCATTTTTTTTTCAATCTATAGTCTGCCCCCTCCCTCCCAGAACAGTCTGGGTCACTGTGAACTGTCCCTCTGTTTAAAAAGTTTGAGGACTCCTGATCTAAACACTGCACTCGCATCCTAGATCACATTGGCTTTTTAAGCCGCCACTTCACACTGTTGACTCTTTTTTGGCTTGTGGTCTACTAAGACTCCTAAATTTTGTTCACATGTACTGGTTTTAAGCAAATGCTACCCATCCTATGCCTGTGCACTTTATTTTTTGTGCCTTACATTTTTCCCTCCTGAAATCCATTTTGTTAGTTTTGGCCCATCTCTTCAATCTGTTAAAGTCGTTTTGAATTCTGATCCTGTCCTCTGGGATATGAGCTACCAAAACACACAAGCCTTTTTCAGGTGAATTTGGAGATACCTAAGGAGCATTACAAATATTGCTGAACATGTTGGTGTTTTGGCTTTTAATTTAGAGGAATGTTGCATGGGAAATTTATTTATTTATTTATTACAATATTTATATCCCTCCCTTCTCACCCAACAGGGGACTCAGGGCGGCTTACAATAAAACACATATATAAAATTTTTACAATGCACTATAAAACAGTTAAAAATTATTAACTTACACCGGACATTTAATACGAATTGTCAGGTACAGTCAACCTCTGGCCAGTATAGTTGAAACCAGTAATTTACTATTTTTTCCCACAGACATTTTTCTAATAGCTGTGTGGAAGTGCTCCCTGTCAGGTAGATTTAGCATAGTGACATCAGATGGCAACCAATTATGTTATGCCATTAGTGAAAAATATAAATAATAGTGAGAGACAGTTCTACATAATTACTAGCAGTTCAAAGTGAATTATATACATTATTTCATTAATATTTACTAACAACAGTGTTATCTAGTTGTTATTATTAGCCTGCTGTAACAAAAACTAGGAGAGTAGTTTGCCTGAGGCTGTTAACCCATAGCTGAGTTGATATTTGACCAAACAAGTTGTCAGCTGACAGTTCATTTTCTTCAGCTGGTAGTGAGCAAGTCTTTTTCAGAGAATTGAGAACAGTGGCATTGTTCCAATGGCTTACACATTCAGGTCTTTCATTGTCTCAGTTTACAGGTTTTGCCGGTTTTGTTTTAAACTTGTTTGGTCATCAGTGGAGAAGAAACAAAATAGTCCATGTCTGTAAAAATTTCTCTACTATATGTCTTTCTACTCATTAAAAATCTTGTGATAATCTCTAACATTACACACAATGCTATGTTAACTCAGTATATTATTTAGATTAAATATAGATCACTCATACTTAGGAATCAGTGGTTCATATAAGATTTTAGTGTCTGAATCTTCAGTAATTTGTAGATCCTACTATCTTTGGTGCTCTGCCCTACATTATTTAATGACTAGTAAGAAGTGGACCCATAAGATAAATAAATCTCTCTCTCCCCCTCCCCCCAGTGGCTTTTCTTTTTGGAACATTCTCTATTCAGAAGCAACTTCAGAAGACACAGCAACTTTTGGGTTTTTTCCCCAAGGGGAGGTGGGAGAAGTATAAAAACTGTCTCCTGTCAATTTCTTTGGAGGATTTTTGGAGGTGCGAGGTAAAGAGAACATGTGGGATTTATGGATGTGTCAGTGACCTGCAAAATGGACTTGGAAGGGCTGTGTGCAGTGCTCAGGTTTCATTTTACTAATCCCTGGGAAGGTGTATGAAATCTTACACCTTTCTGAGTTAGAGAACCAGCACTAGATGCATTCATTTCCCTAAACTTTCCCAAGCAACCTGAGTGTTCTTTCATTTAATGAGAGCTTTATGGACAGCATAGGCTATGTTCATATGACAGCAGTTTCTCTTTATGGCAGAATACTAATGCAGAACTGCGAGAATGCTGTCTGCTTATCTTTTATTGGGTTCTTCTCTTTTTTGTAGCTGAAAGCACCTAGCTTCAAAAAGCCCTACTTAATGAAATGTGTTTCTTGATAGGATTTGCCTCTCCGGGTGTATAGTTTGCGTTTTTAAAAATGTGCAAGTTGAATTCGTTTTAACTTGAACATATTTGCACCAAGGGATTGCAGCCCCATAGTTACGCAGGATTTGTTTAGGTCTCATAGGTTTTTGAATGTCTGATGGCCTGTCTGTTTCTTATTTAAATTATGGGGAGCAGATGTTACAGCTTCAAGCAAACAAAGACTTGGTCATACTGTAATACTAGGGTGGAGGCTTAGTTTTAACAATTTAAGGTACAAACATGGTCTCAACTCTGAATATTTTAAAAGTATTTAGCCTTCTATTTACACGGTTATCTGTACCCCACCCTGCCCCATTCTTTTGTTAAGGTATACCAGAGTGCTGGCAATTTTCCTTAATGAAAAAACAGGTAGAGTGTGCATTCTCTTGTCGTTCATGCATTTGGTTGAATTTATGTACGTATCTATTTGGCTACTTTCTTGGTTTTAAATTCTGGTATTGAAATTGTGCTTTCTATCCTAGAGAAGGGCGACTAAAATGATCAAAGGTCTGGAGATCGGGCCTTTGAGAAGCGTCTTAAAGAACTGGGTGTGTTTAGCCTGCAGAAGGGAAGGTTGAGTGGAGACATGATAGCTAATGCTATGTATAAATATATGAAAGGGTGTCATAAGGAAAAGAGAGCAGGTTTGTTTTCTGCTGCTCTGGAAACTAGGACTCGGAGCAGTGGGTTCAAATTACAGAAAAGGAGAGTCCACTTGAACATTAGGAAGAACTTCCTAATTGGGTTGCTGTGAGTTTTCTGGGCATTATGGCCATGTTCTAGAAGTATTCTCTCCTGACGTTTCGCCCACATCTATGGTAGGTATCCTCAGAAGTTGAGTGGCAACTAGACAAGGGAGGTTTATATATCTGTGGAAGGTCCAGGGTGAGAGAAAGAACTCTTGTCTGCTTGAGGCAATTAATCACCTTGATTAGCATCGAAAGGCCTTGCATTTTCAAGGCCTGGCTGATTCCCGCCTGGGGGAATCTTTTGTTTGGAGGTGTTAGCTGGCCCTGATTGTTTCATTTATGGAATTCCCCTATTTTCAGAGTGTTTTCTTTATTTATTGTCCTGATTTTAATACTGATAGCCAGATTTTGTTCATTTTCATGTTTTCCTCCTGTCTGTTGAAATTGTCCAAATGCTTGTGGATTTCAATGGCTTCTCTGCGTTGTCTGACATGGTAGTTGTCAGAGTGGTCCAGCATTTCTTTGTTTTCAAATAATATTCTGTGTTCAGGTTGGTTTATCAGGTGCTCTGCTATGGCTAACTACTCTGGTTAAGTTAGTCTGCAGTTCCTTTCATGTTCCTTGATTTGTGTCTGGGCAATGGTGCTGCGTTTGGTGGGCCCTATGTAGACTTGACCACAGCTGCATGGTATACGGTAGACTCCTGCAGAGGTGAGAGAATACCTCTTATCCTTCGCTGAACATAGCATTTGTTGAATTTTCTTATTGAATTTGTAGATAGTATGTAGGTTGTGTTTCTTCATCAGCTTCCCTATGCAGTCAGTGGTTTCCTTGATGTATGGTAAGAACACTTTTCATCTGGCTGAATCTTTTTGTACTCTCTGTTTTTACTCTCATGGCTTGTTCTTGGCCTTGCAGCTCTTCTGAAAACAGGAGAATTCTAGACATGAAACAATCGGGGCCAGCTAACAACTCCCAACAAAGGATTCCCCCAGGCAGGAATAAGCCAGGCCTTGAAGATGTAAGGCTTTTCAGTGCTACTCAGGGTGATTAATTGCAATATTCACACCTGCCTCCAACAGACCAGAATTCTTTCTCCCATCTTGGACCTTCCACAGATATGTTGTCTAGTTTACAATATACCTCACATATCTGCTGAATATGCCTGTCCTGTCTGGCACAAGTCTGTCCATGCGAAGCAGGTGGACAGAGCACTGCATGAAACATGTAGAATAAATCACAGGATGCCTTAAACCAACACCTGTTGATAAACTCTATAAGCTAGCTGGCATTCCCCCCCCCCCCCCCCCCCCCGATGTGCGATGAGACGTTGCTGCTCATGGTGAGAGAAATAAGGTCGAACTTTGTGAAAGCCACCCACTGCATGACTATCAGCCTCCTCCCAGTAGACTCAGGTCAAGGAGGAGCTTCATGAGAACCACCACTCCTCTTGATGTTCCCCCAGCAACAGCAAGGGTGTTCCTCTGGGCAGCTAAACCAGGCAATCCCAACTGGATGGCCCCCCATGAGGGTCTGCCTCAAGGGGCAAACCAAGAATGGGCAACTTGGAATAGACTGAGAAGCGGAGTGGGCAGATCAAAAGACAACCTGGCAAGATGGCACTGAAGGAATCCTCCACCTTGTGTGACTGTGGAGCAGAACAAACAACTCCTCATATGTATGCTTGCCCACTTTTGGTCTAAAACTATTTAGCTGTTTGTGATTTCCTTTATTTTATCGCTTTTAAACTTATTTATTATGCAATGCTTTTGACACGAAATAAATAAAAATAAATATACCTCACAACCTCTGAGAATACCTGCTATAGATGTGGGCAAAATGTCAGGAGAGAATGCTTCTGGAACATGACCATACAGCCCGGAAACTCACAGAAACCCAGTGATTCTGGCTATAAAAGCCTTTGACAACAACTTCCTGACTGTACAAGCTGTTCAACAGTGGAACTCTCTGCTTTGGAGTGTGGTGGAAGTTCTTTCAATGGAAACTTAAACATAGGCTGGATGGCTATCTGTTAGGGATACTTGCATTGTGCTTTTCCTGCATGGCAGGGAGTTGGACTAATGGCCCATGTGGTCTCTTCTAACTCTATTATTCTGTGATTCTATGAATGTGTTCAGATAGTATTACAGTAGAGTCTCACTTATCCAAGCCTCGCTTATCCAAGCCTCTGGATAATCCAAGCCATTTTTGTAGTCAATGTTTTCAATATATTGTAATATTTTGGTGCTAAATTCGTAAATACAGTAATTACAACATAACATTACTGTGTATTGAACTACTTTTTCTTTCAGATTTGTTGTACAACATGAAGTTTTGGTGCTTAATTTGTAAAATCATAACCTAATTTGATGTTTAATAGGCTTTTCCTTAATCCCTCCTTATTATCCAAGATATTCGCTTATCCAAGCTTCTGCCGGTCCCGTTTAGCTTGGATAAGTGAGACTCTACTGTACTACCTTTTGTAAGGCATATTGGAACAACTGCAGAAGATGGTCCTGAGACACTTAAAAGTAAATTAGGGTCCTTACTGGAATATCTTTCTAGACTCAGAAACACTACCTGAAAACACAGTGGCTTTGGGAATACAGATGTTCATGATTCCTGATATACATTGTGTGCAAAACAGGTACAATAGGATATGAAATCAAATGATATGTGTATTCTTTGCACCTATATGCATAGTGCATAATAAATGCCCATGCCTACTGGGGCTCATGAGAGTAGTGTGAAACATCTGAAATGGACCAGGTTAGCAAACGTGTATTAGAGAAAAAGATCAAAAGATAATCAGAGGCAAGAGTATTGAAACACTAACTCTGGAATTGCTTTTACCACTGTAAGTAGATATTCACACATACATTATTTTAAAATAAAGTGACCCATGATTTAAGTATCTCACTAAAAACAAATGTTTTGAGACAAATTGGGTCTGGGGTTTGGAGTAGTTATTCCTTTTTCCTAGTCATTGCATTTTAAGTTTAAGGGTCTTTATTACTCATTCTATAATGTTTCTTGGCCCAAAATGTACACTTGCACAAACAGGGGAAAGCAATGGAACTTTCCTTGAGGCTGCTGGAGAATGGTGTGGCTGAATTTATCCTATGATTAGAATAATGAGTTTTTTAAAGGGCATCTGCTCAAATTAGGCTAGCCCTGTAGATGCATCTCTTTTTCTGTCTTTTCTTTGCTGCAGTTGTCACGAAGATCAAGGTTGCTAGCTGAGGGCCAGTCCAGACATGAAGCAGCTATTGATGTGTCTGTTGGCTCTTCAGATGGGAGATTGGAGGTTGGAATTAGGAGGTTGGAGTTTCCTTAACCATAAAAAGGAATTAATGAGAGATGGGTACTTGTACTTCTTCTTGTCTGTGCTTTACTTTCCCTCAGTCTGCTGATAACAAAAATTAAATGGGAACAGAGAAAAGTGGCTCGAGCAATAGAGTAAGTGAAAATAGAATTTATAAGAAGAGCATGGTTCAGTGACTCTCTCAACTCCATTTTCTTCTTAAGAGATGACCCCCCCCCCCCTCGCCTTCTTAAGTAACCAGGATGGATGGATGAGAAGATATGTGTCTGTCCTGTCCTGCTAATGTCTAGCAGGTAGAGAATGGACTTGACAGGAACAGTGATCTTCTGCCTCTAAAATCACTTGTATTAGAAACACAGGAAGCATTGCTTTTTGCATGTGAAGTGAACATAGGTTAAAATAACCCTTCTCCATCAGTGCTGTAATTTGCAGTCGGATGCCTTCCATACTGTGAGTTTTAAAGATGGAACTACTGTTCTTGGTTACGTTCTTGCATAGCTGTATATTTAATAGTTGTAATGATGGTTTCTAGTATCGTTATATGTACAGCCTGATTCTCCTCAAAAGTTAGTTTCACTTATTCAGTGGGTCTTATTCCCAAACAAGTATGGATGGAAAAATTGCAATATTCTACCTCGCCAGTTGTCAGCTCCTTTTAAATTACAGCCGTAGTTTTCACAAGTGTGGATGGAAAAACTGCAATATTCTACCTCCTCAGTTGTCAGCTCCTTTTAAACTACAACCTTAGTTTTCATGAACAAGGACAACATCGAATCAGTGAGTAAAACTGAAATACATGATCTCTTGAGAGACATACAGATTTGCTCACTAAAATCCCTCCTAGGCTAGCTAAATTGAATAACAACAGCCAAGATGTATAATAAAGCAAAGATTCTATTATAGCCTCTACTATTACTTAGTAGCATTGGGGAAAGAGATGCTTCATTGTCTCTCACCTTCATAAAGGTATATTATTTGGAAACATGATATTTGGGGGAACAGTTTGGAAATTCATGAGAGTGGGATAGAGATCTCAGCTCTCCGAGTTGCTTAAATCTGGTCTGCATTAACAAGTTACATGTTTTAGATAACCTTGAGCTCTCTCTCTCAGGCTAAAACAGACACATTATTTGC
The DNA here is from genome assembly GCF_035594765.1 of Anolis carolinensis. Lineage (NCBI taxonomy): Eukaryota > Metazoa > Chordata > Lepidosauria > Squamata > Anolidae > Anolis > Anolis carolinensis. The sequence goes on from NC_085842.1 coordinate 167,806,743, forward strand.
TGTAATAATTATTTATATTTCCTCTAAAATATTTTCAAAAAAACAGTTGTTCACTTGTGCTATTTTTATTGCTGTCCTTCACTACTTTGGGGAATTCCTTGGCCCCAAATTCTTTCGCTAAAAAACAACTGAACATTTCAAGCCCAAGTGTTAACTTGGTCCTAACGTTTCTTGCTGTAATCTGTACAGTTTGTCTGCCTCTTGTGTATTTCAGTTAATCAATAGATGCGTTTTTCTTCTCTGTTAACAGAAATGTTTAGTCATAAGATAGAAGTATAAGCCCCACTGCTCTTTTGCCACATGGAAGAGAAAAATCTGGATTGAAAAACAAGCTTAAACAAATTGCATATCATTCTTGTTTTGGCACCGGTGCTCTTGTACAGTTCATTACAGCACCACAGCGTGTTAATTAATGATATGTAAATATATTGCAATGATTGCATTTGCATATTGAGTGAGGCCTCAGTACCTTGGTTGTGATGTGTTTTAATTAAGGGCTAATTAGAAATGATGGGAATTTCACTTGGCTCAGTCTAATTATTTTCCATTTTGATGAATATGTAGAGACTGTTATGATTAGGGATCAGAACGAACCATGGCATGTGAGTCTGTGTGACTGCTCAGGTTCTCAGGGGTTTATGGTGCTGAGAATTCTCCATTAAAAACATCCATAAAAATTAGAGCTGCCAACCAATTGAAAGGATTCTTTTAGTCACTTTATTGTAGTACTATTACTCATTTAATTGATTAATTAACTGTTTCGTATAAATATTAAGGTAATTTGGTTCAATTGATATTTTGAGGCCATTTAATGAAGATAACAGTTTCTCTTAGCTAATTAGCAGAGACAAATCCACTCTTTGTTTGGAAAATGATTTTAAATATGTTGCCTTAATGAAGGACTGCTCTTTTACATGGGAACTTTGGTTAATGTGCAATTAAAAACCCACACCATAAACTGTAACTAATTATTCAGTGCTAATCAGTTAATGCTTTTGGCCTTAATAAGACTTATTTGTGACTAATGAGAGGTTCTGGAGTATTAAGAAAAGGGTCATCGAGAAGTCTGGTGTTATAAACAGCAAAGAGCAGCATTCAAGATTCAGATATGTGAAGTTTCAGTCCTATGCCACAATTGTTGGGATTGCAGTGGTGGCTGCAGCCATTTGCCACCACAGCCTTTGGTTTTTCCTATGGTGGAGGTGACCTCTGGTAGATACAAAATACCCTTGCTCTGGGTACAATTACCTGGTTTTGAGGGAAAGGATCTTAACCCTTCGACTTTCTATTACTAATTCTATGTATCTTTTGGACCTGACCTCTGTCATTGGATAACCAATTGCATGCTTCTCTGAACCATTGCTGAATTCCAAGTCATCCAAGTTAGTTTCAATATTTCTAAGCATTTGGGATTTTTACATACAGCAGTGCTGAAATTATCTTGGGCCAGGAGAGACATGTTCACCTGCCCAATTGTATCTCCAGTTGAGATTGCTATGTAGGCATTGAAAGTACAATGTGAGTGAGGGAGATGTGTATTGGGGAGGTAAATAATATGCTAGCAAGGTCCTTCAGCAGCATACCTAGGAAGGAAAGCAACCAATATAGTGTGGATAAAAGTAGACTGAAATCATCCCTTTTCAAATCTACACAGCAGTGAAGTTCACTGGGGGTCCTTCTACATTGACAACTAATGAGGGCCCAATTTGGTGTCTTGGTTTCTTCATTGGGATATCCTCATCCACCTTGGAGTCTGGAGGGGGTGCCTACTGTCTAGCTGCTCCAAATACAGTTTGGTGCTGCTGTGCCACCACCCTAGAGGTTCCTCTCTCCCCCATTTGCGACACAATGCAAATTTCTTAACTCTTTAATATGGCCCTGTCCCATTTTACTTTTAATATCTTTGTCCTTGAGATCTGCAGTTGAACTATGTATGTAGTAAAAATAAAATAAAAAACTGTCTGTCTTGTCCTTTTATTTGCATACTGTGCATTTGTAATGGATCTGTGCCTCTAAGACCATGGTTCTTACCATCTTTGCAAAGACAACGTGGAGGAAAATTAACTACTATTTTTTGCCCTTGAAATAAACTTCTGCTCCCTGTTTATGTTTATGCAGTGTTAAGTATACGTGGTATTCAGGAAGAAGACCCCCCTGATGCTCAGCTAATGAGACTAGATAACATGTTGCTGGCTGAGGGTGTCTCCGGGCCCGAGAAGAGGGGAAGAGGAGGACCAGCGGCCATAGCAGCAACTTCAGGTGGCTGTCCAAATGACAATAGCATTGAACACTCTGACTACAGGGCCAAGCTGTCACAGATCCGACAGATATACCACTCTGAGCTAGAGAAATATGAACAGGTGATCTTTCTGCATGGAAGAGTTTTTATCATCTCAGTTAACAATTAATAGTTTTTCCTTTGTGGTCACAGAGCAGGGAGTATACTGTTTATATAATACAATAATCTAACCAGCTATTTATCATACAAAAGTAAAAATGGCAAGGTGTGTGATTTAGGCTGCAGTTTTTCTGTTATTTGGGGGTGGGAGATTTCTTTCTTTAGGGTTTTATATGACTTTCCCCTTCGGAACTACCACATTTTGCCAGACAAATAGCTTGCATGGATCGTATCTATAATTCTCCAGAAAACAAAATCAGTCTCTGTGTTTCATCGGGCAATTTCTTATGGAACTCTTATAAAAAATTCTTCAGTTTCTAATGCAACTTCTGTGTCTTTTAGTGGAACACAGTCTGATTTCCAGGGACTGGTACAACTGGGGCAATTTGTGTGCCTTATAGTTTAATGATACAAGCTTAAATGTAAAGAAAAAAAGGTATAACAATGTATAACTGTTTTAGGATCTGCCTATTAATTATAAAAGATAACGGCACTATGGAGATATCCTAGTTGGACTTGTAAACTACAAAGAATAATCCAGTTGTTACCATTTATCACATTAAGCCCAGAAAAGTATATCTTTTGGATATATTTGTATAAATCTTAGCACTGCAGAAAATGTCAAATTCTTCTCCATGTGTAGTAATTATAACTCCCACTTTTCACTTGTGCATTAAATGGGATGATGCCTTGAGAAATCGTTTGCTTTTCCTTCTGTTAAAAATTGCTTATTTATATACTCACTTCTAGGCTTGCAGTGAGTTCACTACCCATGTTATGAACCTTCTCCGGGAACAGAGTAGAACAAGACCAATTTCTCCCAAAGAAATTGAGCGTATGGTGAATATAATTCACGGGAAGTTCAGCACCATCCAGATGCAGCTGAAACAAAGCACATGTGAGGCGGTGATGATCTTGCGCTCACGGTTTCTTGATGCAAGGTAATACATAAGCAATACTCAGCATACATACTGTCTGCTTCCAGGATGTTGGCAAACCACAGTCAACCTCTGTAAGCAGTAAATGAAATAAATACATGCCTTAGTCATCGTAATATAGAATTATCCTATGTTTTGGGGAACAGCCCTGTAAATATTATTCCTTTCTGCTGTCAGATGTATGTAATCAGCCAAGTTTGATTTTTATGTTAATTTTAACTTATTTGTTCTTTTTAACTGGAGCCTATCAAGAGTAAGCTTCATGTGATTTTGAGAGACCATGTTCTTGTAGGAATATAGATAGTTATGTTTTACTGAGTAAGAACACTGACCTGTCTTCCACCACATGTTCTATTCTGACATTAACTTTTCAAGGTTTTTAGAGTGGCATATCCCACCTCTGTCTGATCATTTTGCCACTATCTTAAAAGGTTTGTTGAAATGTAGTACAGAAATTCTAAAAAAAAAAAAAAGCCCCAGATACACTGCAGATGATGAGGCTTGGGCCTTGGACATTTTGTGTATAAAGCTTGTGTCCTTTCCCAAATTATTCTGACTCTGTTTACTTGCAGCCTAGATAATTTTATCAAAATATTTTCAACCTGGAACAAGATGTTTTGAGTTGAAATCTGGGTAACTGGTTTGCCTTTGGCAGTTCTCCTAGAATTATTATTGGCCTCATTCAAGTTGTACTTTCAGCCCTGTTTCCCCCCCTTCTCATTAACCTTCTGTTTTCTCATTTGGCAGAAGTCCTGGTAATTCTAATTATTGTATCCATACGGTGAATTCTATAATATTTGATTTTAGGTCAGTATCGCTTATGTCTTAGAAAACAGAATGCACAGTACAACTTCTGTGTCTATGGAAAGCAGTAACTATGGCTTCATCTATCCACTTCTGAAAAATACGGCCTCTCTAACTAATTTCTAGGCCTCCAGCATGACTCTATGATATTATTGGTCTGGAAGCTCTAAATTCAAATAGGCTTTGCTATTATTCAGTTTTACATAACCATAAGAAGTCCAGAAACATATACTCTGTGGATGCAGGGATTGTATTTATGTCAGTATAGTAGTTCCCAATTTGAAAGCAAGGTAGAGCTATAGTTTGAACCAAATGGTTTTTACTGCAATGATTTATTTACATGCTTTTCATGAAGTTGGTAAGAGTTCCAGTGGAACTTTTGCTGGTTTGGCTTCCAGCTTTTGGGTCTGTGCATAATATCGCTATGTATCATCAGTCTGAATAATTGCAATGTATCTCCAGGCGTAAACGGCGTAACTTCAGCAAACAGGCAACGGAAGTCCTGAATGAGTATTTTTATTCACACCTGAGCAATCCTTACCCCAGTGAAGAAGCCAAAGAAGAATTAGCAAAGAAAGGAGGCATCACAGTCTCACAGGTAGGTTGCATATTATGATAGAGACACCAAACAAGACTCATTATTTTCAAGAATTTTGATGGGAGAGGTTTGGGAATTGTATGGCCTTTCGGATATTATAGGACTGCAGATTCCATCGACCTGCATAGCTGGTGGTAATAAATGCTAGGAGTTTTAGTCCGGAAAGATGAATAATTTCAACTCTTGTTATAGGCTTTGGGGAAAATATGCACCAAATTTAAAAGTTAGAAGTAGCATGAGTAATGCTGATTCTGTTTTTGTTTTTGTTTTTTAAGCCGGTTATTACCATTTTGCTAACAGCAAAAGTAATCTTTAGGGGTTTTTTTTTAAAGTTCTTTATTGTACTCCTAAAATCTAAAAATATTGTTAAATATTTGACAAAGTACAGACAGTCCTCTAGTTACAAATATCACACTTACATTTGACTCCTAATTACAAACCAGGGTGAGATAACAAGAGGTGAGAGGAAATCTATTCCTAGGAAGGGAAATTTACTACTGTAAGAGTTATGTGGAAAATGTGTCTCCATTGAAGTTTTATCATCAACCCTTGCATCCACAACAACCCACAATTTAAAAAATCCATGTGTTACAGGGACAGGAAGTAAAGTGAAATCTTCTGAATGGGCACAGAGAGTAAAATAAACGTTACAAGGTGTTATCTTTTCCCTATGCCATTCAAAGCCAAAAAACGTATGTGTTTTTGGCTGGAGTTACACTTCAAAAATGGACCTATTCCAACTTACATACAAATTCAACTTAAGAACAAACCTATCTTGTTTGCAACCCGGGGACTGTCGTAGAGATGTAGAGGACAAAGTCATTGCAGAAGAACAGCCAAATCCAAAGCTGAGCTCATGCTAAGCAGGGTACAGGACTACTCTTTCCTCTTCTCTTTTATCAACTGCAGCCAAATTAATTTTATTACCCCCTACCTCCACCCATAGAGATCTCCTCCTAGCTCAGTGTGTTAAGGTGAAAAAATTCCATGGTTTCAAAGCTGGTCCATTTGTTCTTGTTTGTAGGAGTTGTTTTGAAGGATCGGGTAAGCCTTGGATTCAGTAAATTTCTTCCAGTCCCTCCTGCCATTGGAACTATAATGGTAGCAGAGCAATGGTAGTGGAGCAATTCCCTCAAGGACCATAGAATTGCATTCTTAAAAATATTACGTAGTTAAATTGTAGTATAAAGGTTATCAGTAAATCAGTGCATTATATAAGTATTAAAAGACTGTGGGTATGGTATTTGTTTAAGTTTGAAGAATTATCTTCAAACAAAACATTAGAAGATGGATTTTTAAATCAGTCTTTTCTCTTGGTCTCATGATTGAATTGTTGATTTAAAATCATTCTACCTGAAACAAAAGAATGAACAAGAGAATGCCGGATTCATGCACTTGCAGCGATTAGATATTATATTATTTAAATATCATGAAATTGTACTCTTGTTGAGTTTTTGTTTTATACTGTTGTTGATGTTGTTGTTATTATATTATGCTAATTCAGTCTGAGAGTAAATCTGAACTGGAACCTTTTTAAAATGGTTGGTCCTTACCATGTGACATGCTTGGACCTAGTTAACAACAGGGCTTTTTGGGGGAAATGGGATGTAGGGAGCTGATCTGATTAGTGCTCCTGTAACTTTGTTATTTAGTAAATGTTGGTAGGAGCATGTAGTATGTATCTCAATGTACCACCCCTTAGGTTCCTGGTCCAGGATTTTTTGTAAGTTTAAGTGTTACTAAGACAATTAAATGGCAAAACTCCACTTTTGGATGATTTCCAGAAGTTTGGTTTTATTTTGCCCACATTGAGAATCGTTTATAGTTCATATCTTTATACTCCGTTGATATTGATCAGTTAACTGTGCACTAAATTATTTCTGCAGGTCTCTAACTGGTTTGGTAACAAGAGAATCCGGTATAAGAAAAATATGGGGAAATTCCAGGAGGAGGCTAATATTTATGCAGCCAAAACGGCAGTGGATGCTACTAATGTGGTAGCCCAGGGCAACCAAACAAGCTCTCCGCCTACCCCAAATTCTGGTGAGTTTTGAAAGGCTGTGTTTAAAACAGTGCATGCCTTGATATTAACCGAGGAAACCTTTGTGAGGGTCTTTTTCAACACTGTTTTGAAATCCAAAAGGATAAAACAGTGTGAATAGATGTGATGGACCCTATTGGGAAATGGCTCAGAACCAGTGTCTTGTGGATTTAACCTCCAGTATTTATCCATTTTCTCTGTTTAGAGAGTCCTGCTGATTGCGCTATGAGTACCAATAAACAATTCCAGCTCCCAGTATCTTTCAAACTAATTTGCTATTTTTCAGGATAAATTATTAATAGACATCTTTAGATGTTCCTGTTCCTTCTATGACAAATTTCACTAGATGTACACACCTGTATTCAATTATTTTGTTAGAGATTTCTGTTTCTTCTGAAGAACAGCAGCTTGTTTGATACATTTTGGAAACTGGAATTACTTTAGTAGAGTTAGTTGCTACTATCTGCACATCACTTCATTTCATGCTTCATTTGACTTCATTTGCCCCTCATTTTCACAGCATTCCCATTTATATACCAAGGTTGTAGTGTGCCTTCTTTGTTTGTTGGGGCAGACACTTTTTAAGCAAAGGTTTCTAAGAAATGAAGGGGGAAATAAATAATTTATTTACTGCTCACTTAAATTTTTATAACTTTTCACCAGTTCTTTAAGTCCAAAGCATCACATTGTATAACTATGGACTGTTTATGTTACAAAATCCATGTTTTACTCCTTGTGAACTATTAGGTGAAAATGATAAATTACTGTGATCTATGGAGCACAGCTTTGATGTTGGCCATTGTCCCAGTTCTCGATTTTACCTGAAAGACCGACTTGTCTGTATATTGTTTGCAGCTGCTAACAGTTTTTTTCTTTTTTTCTTTTTCCTCCTGGAAGGCTGTTTTTTATCTTCCTGAAAACACCTCCTTAAATGTTTGCCAGGAACTGGGGAACATTTGGTACTGATTGTCAGGTGGATTTTTCTCCCCAGCAGCCTGGAAATGCCTTATGCTGTTGGGCACACATTCAGGGGGAAATTGGAAGGAATGGCGCAGGTGGTGTGCTGCTCTGGAATGCATTTTGAATCCTTTGCTAAAGCCTAAAAGCATTGTGGTAGAATGGCTTTTCATTTTCCTTGGAAGTTCCTTTTTTAAGCCAGAACTAGATTATAAATTTACTACACAATCCTAGTGTTGTTTTTCTTTTAGAAATAGTATCTGTACTTATGTGGAAGAAAGTAGTGGAAGAATCCTGATTGGGAGTGCCAGACTCTTCTATTATTTATATATTTTATTCTTCTTCCATAGAGATACTAGGAGTGGGGTGGGTGTGGATGGACTTTCAAAAAAGAAAGAAAGAAAGAAAGAAAGAAAGAAAGAAAGAAAGAAAGAAAGGAGAGAACAAGACTGTTAGAACCCTCCATTCAAGCTGGTTTGGATTTGTATATACCGTATTTAATTGCATAATATTTGCACCCCTCTTTTGTGGCCCCGGTTTGGGATTTAGGAATTCCTCGTATAATGGTTGTACCCTTGCCTGCTCACCTGCACCTTGTAGCAGCTCCTATAGCTCCGAGGGGCAGGTGCATGGGCAGGTGAAGGCGTAAGAGCTAGGAGGCCTCCCTCAGCTTCCACCAGCTGAGGGTGGAATTTTATTTTTATTTTTTAAGGGAAACTGATTCTTTTTTTAAAAAATAGAGATTGCCACACATTACATGCTATTCTTCCCACAAAGCCTACATGGGGCACTGCTACTTCCACGGTACATTCAGAACTGTGGGCTTACTGTAGTAGTAATACTTCCATATTTTGCATGTGGACATTTCCATACACAAATTACTTAGACATTTTTATGTAGGGATGAGCAAATACTCCTTCAGATTTTGTGGAACTGCAGTAGCGAACAGTACAGAATGCAAAATTGCAGTCCAGTAACATCTGAGACAATTTACTTTGCTCACTCCACTTTAATGGAATCATTCTCAGATTGACTTATCTTTCAAATATGTTCTTCATGTCTCTTCTATAATCCTTGTATGTCTCAGAGAATTCTGGTGCACACAGTAGTTACGTCAGGCTGTTGGTCTCCACCATTTTTATCTATAGAGTACCATAGAACACTGTTACTCAGGGTATCTGATATGATAGATCAGCAGACTTTTTTCCGAGTCTACCAAGGCTTGATAGTATATTCAACAACAACACATTTTATTGATTAGCCCATTGGCCGTATCAAAACAGGCTTGATAGTATATTGTATTTGTGCCTAATGGCTTCAGTTGTGTGTTTCTTTTCTGGAAACTTTCTGGGAACCAGTAGCCAATGGCTTTTAGGCCAGCCCTGATCCATGAACCGCCACTCTGAGGAGCACTGTTCTAGAATTCATGCTATTCCTACCATGCATATTATAGCAGGAGATTAGTAATTTTACAGATTTTCTTTCCACTGAATAAGCCTGAAGGAGCATGGTTTGAAACTATTGCTAAAAAAGCGAAATTAGGGAGGAGACCTTGAACTGGAATCATGAAATATCCAGAAATGTATGAGACCAGAAATAATCTCCAGAAGCAGAGTCCTCCATGAAGACAATTAGTGTTAGTTCAGGTGAAGAACAACATGTGCTATTGTCTGTGACAGATGACGTAAAAATGAGTGGGTGCAGATATACCCTTAGGTAACTTCTTTTCCTCTTCAGGTTCCTCTGGGTCATTTAAAATGACAAATTCTGGAGATTCCTTTATAAACCTGCAGTCACTCACCTCCTACCAGAACTCGCCAGTGGGAGCCAATGTGCAGTCACAGGTGGGTGTGCGGAGCAAACTGTGTGACAAATCCCCGTGAGGCCTACAAACAATTAGAATTCAAAATCTTCCTGTAATGTTGCAACACAGTGGTCAGAACTCTTATTCATAAGGTTGGCTTCCAATGTAATATCTGGTGCTGGTTCAAGCCAGGAGAGGACTATTTATTCTGTTTTAGGTTGGAGTTTACAATACTTCTCATTTCTCATTCGAACTTCTGTGTTGTTACTGCAGTGTTTTAAGGAGTTTGACTGCTGACCTGGCCCATAGAATCTGTGGTGATGCCATGTGCTGCTGGTGTCATGCACAAGAGGATAGTGCTGTGTCCCACACACATTTGTGTGCATGAGCACTTCCACACTAAGCCTCGATGGACTTGATACTAATGGTCAAGTGTGATATATGTCTTGGATTATTGTACTGAAGCAGAAGTGAGGCTATATAGCTGCAAAGAGACACCTATGCTATCAGGTTTAACTACTAGTACAATTGAAGTCTTACTGCTGTGCTTAAAACGGGTCACACAGCAATCGTTTATTGCTATTCCTGAATCAGATCCAAGTGTCCCAGATTCCATGGTGAGAAGGAGCCTTCATGCAATGCAAGTGTTCTGCACCACATGTTCTGAAGCAGAGGGTTGGGGCCATTTATGTTCCTTTTCTCTAAACAATTGGGCCAAGAGGTCAATTCATCGTCATCTTTTTTTGCAACTCTTTCCAATCTGATGACAGTCTTTACTCTTTGTGCATAACACACAATTATGTCACAGTGCTGGAGAGATGTAGTCTGCTGCAGAATGTGGCTGTAAAGAGAGATTACAAATGCTGTTTTAGCTTGCAACTGTTAGTCCAGCTCAGTACAATAGTTTCATTGGAGGCTGTATAAAGATAGTAGGGGTAGTGGATTTTGGTCAGTGACTGACATAACCGTGTAACTGAAATTTCCCCCTCTTTCTCTTTTGTGACATTGGTTGTATTGTTGCAGATGGATTCCTTACACCATGTCATACACCAGGCAGGAAGATATGACAGCATTGTGGGAAATCCTCTCTATTCGACACAGCGCATTGATGTAAGGAGCTTCTGATTTGAAAGGAGGTGTCTTGAGCTGCAGAAATCAGAAATGGCAGTGGAGGTTGATGTAAACACCTCTGCAGAGGCAATTAAATTTAATGCTCTACTGCGGCATTAACTGTGGTGTTGCTGTTCCAAAGAGTATGAAATAAGTGGTCTGTTTCCAGTCTTTGTCATTTAGGGGACCACCTTCCCCTCTTTATTTTAGACTAAGAAAATGCCTTCATTGTACCATTCACATTACTGTGAAAACCAGAATCATTAGTACTTTGGAATGGTCAGAATGTAAAACTCTTACCAACCTGCCCAAATTGAGCAAGTGAATTAGAAGCAGAGAGCATCTTCTAGTCCCCTCCCATTGGAGGAGAGAACTGCCTGTTGGAGCAAGAGACAACAGGAAAGAGAGGAAGCGAGAGAGCAAGCATGCACACAACTAGCCTGCACTGAAATCCACAAACTGGCTATGGATGGTGACTATCCCTTATGTGCATTTGGGAACTGAAATGTGTGTGTGCATGGCCTTCACTGCATAAATTATTCCTCCTTGTGATCTGAATTCTGTTTGATAAATGACAGTTATAGCCAATAAGGCATCCATTTAGACACATTAGCTGGAGAATTTGGACAAGAGGAAAGGAGTCCCATTTAGGAAAAGAGAAGCCGTGAAATAAATGCAGCGGAAGCAGCATTCACGCCATTCTTTGCCTTCCAAGTGTCCCAGAAAGTGAACTGCAGTGTCAAGACTTTTGCTCTGAAGCTAAGTCTTCTGGAACAAAGTACGTGTCTTGCCTATGGCATAATGCCTTCCTGTTGTGATATGGGAAATCGTACTCAGAATGGTTTAGGATGCAAGTAACACCTTGTGGACTTAACAACAAAATGCATTTGTTCCCTCTTCAGGCTAATGGCAGCTGGCAGGACGCTACAACCCCTTCATCAATCACTTCACCTGCCGGAGATCCCGGAAGCATTAATTCAGATGCATCTAATTAAATTTTTAGGACCTGTTGAGGAGAGGAAAGAGGTCGTTAGTGTTACTTGTCAATGTTGCTCTTTTTTGCCAATACTTTTGATTCTACAACTTGACACACACAGCTAATTACCTCAGACAAAAATAAAAAAAGAAAACCAATAGAAGATTGTGATTATATATGGACACCTCTCTACCTCTCGGCATGATGTGCTTGAGTTCTTCTGGCTTGTGCCCTTTGGGTTATAAAGGAACTGGCTTCATTTACCAAACCAAATTCCTTTTTACAAAAAAGAAAAAAAAGAAATGCCACTTTTATGCGTAAGAGTCTGAAAGTGTTTCTCCAATGAACTCAATTTTCCCAGTTTTAAAAAAATGAAACTAATTTTAATTTCTATGTGTTTTATTATAAAAATTCTGTTCTAGATGCTAGTTATTAACAAATAGCCCCTCTTGTATTGTAATTGTATGCGTTCTCTGTATTGTAATTTTGTATAGGAAGACCTTTTCTTTACACTCATTAACAAGAAAACACCATTGCTTTACCAAAATGATTGTTGGACTTTGCTCTTGAATAGAAACTTCATCTTCTGTGTCACTCATGTAGCTCTAATTTAATGTCTTAGAGAAAACACAGACTTCCCTGTGAATAGACTTTCGTGCATTTAGGAAACGTTAATAGCAAAGTCCATCAGTTTCAGTTTAAATTTTATCAAAGAATAAACTTCCAAAGTCTTTTTTCCCTTTTTTGCCTTTTTCCAAGCCTTCCTTCATGTATGTCAGGTGCTGTCTATTGACAGCAAGATGTGTAAAGAAAGAAATTTGTATGCATGTCTATTCAGAAGTGAGGAGGCGTGAATATTGAGGAGGCACAAATAGAGGGCAAAAGGGAGAAACGTACCTTTCATCTGGAAATCTATGTCCTCAATGTGGAAGATCATGTGGATCCAGAATAGGTCTCCACAGTCACTTACGGACCCATCACTAAGACTCAATCCTTGGAAGACAATCATACTTGGCCACAAATTCAAAAGTAAGTCCAGTTGAGTTCAGTGGGATTTACTCCAAGGTAAGTGTGTATTGGTTTGCTGTCTAATTCTGTAAACCCAGGAGATCAACTGTGGACTGCAACTCTGGAGTCAACCTTAGCTATAATAGCTTATGGTGAGGAATGGTAGGAATGGTAGTTATACTCATCCTGTTATAAACAAATGATATGCCCTGTCAGAGTGTTAGTACTTATAAATGCAGGCAGGCCCCAGGTTACAAACATTCAACTTATGTCCAGCTCCTGGTTACAAATGTGAGTGAGACAACAGGAAGTGAGAGAAAATCTACCCCTAGGAAAGGAAATTCACTCATGTAAGAGTTATCATGGGAAAAGGGTGTCTCTACTGAAGCTTTATCACCAATCCTTGTTTCTGCAACAATCCAAATTTTCAAAATCCATTTGTCACAGGGACAGAAAGTGAGGTGAAATCTTTTGAACGGGCACAGACAGCAAACCAATGGGAAGGGTGTTAACCCTTCCTGTTGCTATTCCCAACTAAAAAAATGTGCTGGAATTACACTTCAAAAGGTCCCTTTTCTCTTCTCCTTCCCTTCCTCCTTTACCTTTCTCTTTTCCCTTCCCCCTTCTCTTCTATTTTCTATTTACCCTTTTTCCTTCCTTTTCCTCTTCTCATTTCCGTTCTCTTTCTCCTCTTTTTCTTCTTCTTCCCTTCCCGCCCTTGTTTTTCTCCTTCCTCCTTCCCCCTCATAGACATGCCACCTAGCAGCAGCCCATCCACTTCATTCCCTTTATTGCCCAGTCGCATGACAGGACCACCTTACCTTCTCAGGACCAATCCACTTCCTTTCCTCTTCTGTGGACCAGAAAGTGGTGGAATTTGGTTTGTTTGTTTATTTGGTATTTTTTTTTTAGTTCAAACCCCTCAATTATTTTAAGTTGGATCATGAAGGGCATGTGTGCCAAGTTTGGTCCAAATCCCATCAAGCCATGTGTTTTATCTATTTACCACACTTGTACCCAGCCGTTCTCACCCCAAAGGGGACTCAGAACGGTCTTACAAAGGCAATGATTTGATGCCAGACATATACATATAGGTAAATAAAGAACACATTTAAAACATCAGTTAAAATCACACAATCCAAATCATACCCCAGGGCCGTTCCATTTGTCATTGTTATTTCATAATTTCTTATTGCACTGTTCAAGTTTACTGACCAAAGGCTTAGTCCCAAAGCCAAGCTTTTAGCTATTTCCTGAAGGTCAGGGGGGAGGGGGCTGATCTAATCTCGCTGGGGAGGGAGTTCCATAGACGAGGGGCCACCACTGGGAAGGCCCTGTCTCTCGTCCCCACCAACCTCACCAGAGAAGGAGGTGGGATCGAGAGCAGGGCCTCCCCTGACGATCTAACATCCAAGGTGGATTATAGAAGGGGAGATACTTTTGGACAGGTAAGCTGGGCTGGAACTGTTGGGCTTTATATGTTAAAGCCAGCACTTTGAATTGTGCTTGGTAGCAGACTGGCTGCCAGTGGAGCTGACATAATGGTGGTTGTGTGCTCCCTGTACGCCACTCCACTGAGCAATCTGGCTGCCACCCATTGGACCATTTGAAGCTTCCGAACAATCTTCAAAGGCATCCCCACGTAGAGCGCGTTGCAGTAGTCTATTCGGGATGTAACAACAGCATGGATGTAACTAGCATATATGAGCCTTTGTGGTACAAACCTACCTATCTACCTACAATAACAGATAGATAGATAGATAGATAGATAGATAGATAGATAGATAGATAGATAGATAGATAGATATCAATATATATATATATATCATATATCATATATATATAGATATATATGAATGGGGAGAGACAAGATGGGAAATATCAGCTCAGGCCGTAGCCAAGATCCTAAATAATAGGGTTTTTGTTGTTGTTTTTTTCCAGGACAAATGAACAATCTTGTCTAGCATGCACTCTTGTTTATGGAGAAGAAGCTTTCTGTTATTGAGTGCTGGGTTTGGGCAGAGAAGGAGGTGGGGAAAAGATAAGACAATCTGATTGCTCTGTTGCCCTCCTCATGAAGCTGCTTAGCAATACATACATAGAGAAGCCCTGCTCTTTTCTATCCTGCAGCATTGGCCCTGGACTACACTACAAGGCTGGTGTATGGTTTTCTTCCCACCAACAGTTTCATGAGCATGCAAGATGTGAGGGACTGTTGGCAAAGACGTGTTTCATTTATGATTTGACAAATAGATAATTTTTGTATTTGAACACGACTGCAGTGGGAAAAAGGATGGGCAACAAGCTTTTGTATGTGCAGCGAAGAAAGTCACTGTTATTGAAGGCTTTCATGGCCAGAATCATTGGGCTGCTGTGAGTTTTCCGGGCTGTCTGGCCAGGTTCCCTAATACCTCCCAACAAAGGATTCCCCCAGGCAGTAAGTAGCCAGACCTTGAAGCTGCAAGGCTATTCAATGCTAATCAAGGTGGCCAATTGCAACATTCACACCTGCTTGAAGCAGACAAGAGTTCTTTCTCCCACCCTGGACATTATTCCACAGATATATAAACCCCATTTGCCTAGTTTCCAATAGACCTCACAACCTCTGAGGATGCTTGCCATAGATGTGGGCGAAACGTCAACAGAGAATGCTTCTGGAACATGGCCATACAGGCCGGAAAACACAAAGCAACCCAAAGAAAGGCATGTTTCTATTAGGCTTCAATTGGAGTTCTCCATTGTTCCTTGCGGGGAATGGCTTGTCTCTAGTGCAGACAAGTTATTTAAGTTTCAAAAGACCAAGCAGTCGAGTTTGAAAATAAATTCGAGCATGGCTTTTAACCTAACCCTTTGTTTGGAGCTGGTTACCCCTCTACATTCTCTACATTTTCATTTCCCCCCGCACTTTTGATGATTTGCGAACGGAATTCGGAAGTGATAGTTGCACGAAACTTCCTTTACCCGTACCGAATCCGAACTCAAACAAAGCGGCTATAGCTCTATGGACCGATGATTCTGCCGGGGGTGGGGGGAGAGACTAGGCATGCGCACGGGTTGTAAACAAAGCCTTGAAAAGGGATTCCCAGAAGGCGACGGGGCCAAGGGCGGGCGGGTTCTCAGTGCGCATGCGCCTTGGCGGGCTAGTTTGATTTCTCGTCTTAGGCGGTAGCGGCGGAGAAATGGACGTGGAGAAGGAGGGAAGCGAGAGGTGAGGGGACTCGGCGGGTCTTCTGTTATAGAACAGCTCGCTTATGAGTGGGCGTTGCTTTCCAGGCGAATGGCTAACGTGGGTGCATCTAAACTGTAGAATTAACGCAGTTTGACACCGCTTTAACTGCCCTGGCTCAATGCCATTGAATAATAGATGTGATTTGCTGAGGCACCCTCACGCTTTCACAGAGAAGGCTCAAGACCAATGTCACAACTCCCAGGATTGGTAACATTGAGCAATGGAAGTTAAGGCGGTGTCCAAACTGCGTTAATTCTATAGTGTATATGCGATCCGTGTTACACAGGGTTGTCCTCCCTCTTCTTGTTGGAGGGAAGTGGGAAAATTGTGTTGTCGAAGGTTTTCATGGTCAGGTTGCTGTGAGTTTTCCGGACTGTATGGCCATGTGCCAGAAGCATTCTCGCCTAACGTTTCGCCCACATCTATGGCAGACATCCTCAGAGGTTGTGAGGTGGCCAGTTTCAACATTCACATTTTCCGCAAACAGACAAGAGTTCTTTCTCCCAACCTGGACTTTCCACAGATGTATAAACCCCACTTGGCTAGTTTCCAACAGACCTCACAACCTCTGAGGTGCCATAGATGTGGGTGAAACATCAAGAGAGAATGCTTCTGGAACATGGCCAGTCAACCCGGAAAACTCACAACAACCCAGTGGAAACATCAGTGATGGCTGTGTGCTTTCAAGTCGCTTCTCTCCCATGACCCAGAAAGGAAGAGTTTCTTCAGTGACCCAGGTATCTGTTTTCCTGATAGAAAACAGAATGTATTGTATCAAAGGCAGAGCTCCATTCTAGGGATTGCCATGTCACAGAATCCTAGACTAAGAAGGAGACCTCAAAGGCCATCCAATCCAACCTCCTGACTTTGTTATCCAGCATGAAAAAGGAATCTTGGTCTCTAAGGTGCCTTCTTTCCTTTTTTTAAACTGAGGACTTAAGAGTCAAGGAATCCTAGAGTCAGAAGAGACCACAGGAGTCCTCCAGTTTAATCCTCTTTGCACACAATCAAAATATTGTACCTTCCGCAGATGGCCATCCAGACTCTGCCTAAAAACCACCAGAGAAGGAGGCTCCACCATGCTCTGAGAAAGCATATTGCACTGTCCAACAGCTCTTACCATCAGGAAATTTTTTCTAATGTTTCCCTGCAATTTCAATCCGTTACTCTATTGTGTCCTGGAGCAGCAGAAAACAATCCTGCTATCTCCCCAAGGTGACAGCTTTTCCAGTATTTACACATGGCTACTATCCTGTTTTCCTGAAAGTAAGACCTACCCTGATAATAAGCCTTAGAATGATTTTTCAGGATTTTTGAGGATGGTCAAAATATAAGCCCTAATTCAAATAATAAACCCTAGTTATAGTTCATTAAAAAGTCAATTTAAATAGTATCCAGGCAGTTATATGTAGGACCTAATGAATCCTTTGGAACAAAAATTAATATAAGACCCTGTCTTATTTTTGGGGAAAAAGGGTATATCCTCTCTCAGCCTGCTCTGGGAGTTCTGGTGAAGAATTAGGAAGCATGCAGAGATCCCTCTTGTCTTGCATCCACATGAGGCCATTCCCATCGAGTGAGTTTGGGGTCCTCGCTAAGGTTATGGTTACACCACGTAACATGATTTTTGTTCCTATGTTATAAATGTCATTTCTTAATTGGTTCTATCATAAAAATGTGTGGGGGGAGATGGTGTTTTTGTGGGACATCCTGCAGCACATTTTGCTGTGGTTTTCATTGAATATCTCATGGAATCTCCACCAATTCATAGCTTTTTCATAGTTTGTGGCAGCCACAAAAACAAAGTTTCTGGAGTATAACAACTCCTTTCAAAGTAAGTACTATACAATTAAAGAGGAAATAACACTTTCAAAGCAGGAACAGGTTTTTTTTCCAAATTTTGTTACGTAGTGTTATAGTCCCCAGAGTCAAAGAACACCTCTGTGAAAGTCAGGTTAACCCTTTCAATGAAGGGGTCCAGCAATTTGTATACACCGTTGGGTATTTATTTATTTTTTAACAGTATTTATATTCCACCCTTCTCACCCTGAAGGGGACTCACAATGTACCCATTCAAAGGCAACCATTCAATGCCATATGAACCTAGAGACAGACACAAAGGCAATGTAACCTTCTCCAGCTTCCAGCTCCATGAGGGTATGCTCGATTCCGGCCCCAGGGGGAGCAGCTGCTTCATCATCCACTGTGATGCTGACTTCTTCATTCCAGACACTGCTGGATGATTTTTATGGTGTCGTAAATTAGTTAAATTAGCCTCCCCACATATTGGTACCTGAATTGCCTATGTGATAGATGCAACGATCTTTCGGGTTGCTTAGGTCAACAACGAGCAGGGCTATTTTTTATTTTAGTGGTCAGGTGCTCACTCCAACATGGGGTGGCCTCAAACTCATGACCTCTTGGTCATAGTGATTTATTGCTATTAACCAGCCTGCGCCACAGCCTGGCCCCGGTATGTGAGATAAAGTATGAGGCTTCCAAGGCAAGGTATGTTTTTTTTCCCCTAATCTATCTATATTTGCAGAAAAACTTACCAGTATGCCAATCTTAAGTGTGTGTCACGGACACTGGGCATTAGGATTCACCTATCATCCCATTTTGGTAATTAAACAAAATGTGACATGCCTTGTTGGGTAACAGAATGCGAGGTCTAACCTCCAGAATATAAAAGCTAGTAAAAGCATTAAATATGAAGACATGAAACTTACCTTGTTACAGAAGGCCTATTTATTAGGTATTATTTATTACTAGTAATACAAAATCGTATCTTTGAATGAGGTTTGACAGTTTTGCACTTTAGCTACTGATGCAATAAAAGGTCTGAGTAAAGCCCACCATACATTTTTTTTCTCTGAATGGAAAAAAATTCAGAATCATTTATGCTAAGAGAGGGGTAAAAGTAGCTGAGTATACTGTGTTCTGTTCCAGAGACATTATATTCTGTGTATTTCTATATGCCTTTGTTTTCTATACTGAGTTTGCAGATTTATCAAGAATAATTTGTATTATATGTTATATATTAGTACACAGTAAATAATATGTGACCTAAAGAGCCTCTGTTTAATCATAATTTCTGTACAGCAATGCTTTTGGTAGGCGTTGAGATCAGTCACAAGTGATGTTAGTTGATGGGAGATTAGAGTAGCACCGTAGCCACTGCTCAGAATACTGCTAGCAAAGACAGAAGGACTATCTTAAACAAATCTTGGACCTTATACATACTTGTTACAACAGTGTCTGATACCTTTCAGGTGCAAAGGGGTTGGCATATTTCCCTCTTTTGCTTTTCTGCACTCATGGCTGGGTTTGAAGAAGCAGAACCATTGGTGCATACGATCCTTTGATAGTGAGCCATGGTCACGTGGGACTGTCCTTTGTGTGTTATCAGCAGAGCTGTACTGTTTTGCATCTCAGCTTTATGAGCAGTCCCTCCCAACAGCCCACCATTGTGTGCTTCCCAATTACAAGTTGAGCCTCCTTTATCTGAAAAGCTTATGACCAAAAGTGTTCTGCATTTTGGAATACCTATAATCGCATATACGTAATGGTGCTGCACATATGCCATTTCATTACTCTTTGTGCCCATGCTATCGTCTTTTTTCTGACCTTGTGTCTCTTGTTCATTACTTGTGTTGTGTAAGATGTGAGGCTGAAGAGAAACTACAATTCTGTGAAATGATGGGAAACTGAAACTTTTTGCTACCAGCTTCCTTTTCTGCCTTTAAGACAGAGGCTGTGGCACTTCTGTTTGTTTGCTACCTATATGTTGTGCATGAATTTGGAGGGAGAGACTAAGGATCTGGAAGGTGAACAAACAGAAGCGCTGCTGCCATCTGGAACACATCTTGCCTTGGTGGCAAAACATTTTGATTTTTTTTTTTGAGATTTTTAATTTTCCAGGTAAGAGAGGATTAACCTGTAATGAAAATGTTTTGTATCTGTAGGATTATAGAGGTTTTTTGTGTGTCAGGAATGACTTCAGAAACTGCAAGTCATTTATGGTGTAAGAGAATTGGCCGTCTACAGAGACGTTGCCCAGGGGACGCCCAGATGTTTGATGTTTTTACTATCCTTTTGGGAGGCTTCTCTCATGTCCCCATATGGAGCTGGAGCTGACAGAGGGAGCTCATCTGCGCTCTCCCTGGATTTGAACCCAACCTTCAAGTTAGCAGTCCTTCTGGCACAAGGATTTAACCTATTGTGCAAGTGGGAGCTCCTGCATCATAGAGTTGGAAGAGATCACAAGGGTCATCCAGACCAACCCTCTCCCATGCAGGAAAACAACAGCCAGATTCAAAGTTATGAGTTGCATTTACAAAGCAGAGGTGGACAAGATATGATAAGGTGGACTGAAATTTTCCGGCATAACGTTCAAATGGATGGTATTTAACTCCCAGGTAAGCTGGTAAGAATTTTTCAAATCAATTTTGGGGTTGTACATGTAAGAAGGTCTCTTTTGTCAATAAGAGGACTTGTAGAAAAACCAAAAGGTATTTGCTTTAGATGTACATTTTGTTGTTTTTACAATGTCACCAAGAATGTTTTGTTTGGCTACTGTGGATAAAGAATAGGATAGTAAATATCTGTAAAATATTGGAGTAGTCCGTATTATATTATTTTTAGTTTAGTTTTAGTGTTATTTCTCTAAAATACTAAAACTAAACTTTACATAGAAACCTAAAATGAAAAGAATACACAAAATTAGTACATTAAAATGTATATGTTGGTTTCTGCCTCTTGAGCCACTGTTTAAGACAGAATAGCAATGTATGGTAAATTGTCACCAAATTGTTTTTTCTATGTCTTAAAAATTTATGGAAATTTGACTTGTGTGAACATGGAAGAGAAAGCACAGTCATGAAAAAGTAAACAATCTTGTTGAGGGGACAGAATTTAATGAAAGAAAAAGAGAGGGGGAGAAAGGTATAATGGAAGGGGAATGAAGAGTGCAGTGCATGAGTTGTTGACTTGAAAGAGAGGTTAAGTCCAAAGCTTCACTAAACCATTTGTATCACCATTTTTTTCAGCGCAAAAGACACCCTTCTAAGGAACATGCACCAGCAGGTAATAAAAATGTATCTTAACAATATTTTCAAGAAAAAAAAATGATGGCAATCATTTGCATTGCAACAAGAAGTCACGAGTGGAGTGCCGCAGGGTTCTGTCCTGGGCCCGGTTCTGTTCAACATCTTTATTAATGACTTAGACGAAGGGTTAGAAGGCACGATCATCAAGTTTGCAGATGACACCAAACTGGGAGGGATAGCCAACACTCCAGAAGAAAGGAGCAGAATTCAAAACGATCTTGACAGACTAGAGAGATGGGCCGAAACTAACAAAATGAAGTTCAACAGGGACAAATGCAAGATGCTTCACTTTGGCAGAAAAAATGGAAATCAAAGATACAGAATGGGGGACACCTGGCTAGACAGCAGTACATGTGAAAAAGATCTTGGAGTCCTTGTGGACAACAAGTTAAACATGAGCCAGCAATGTGATGCGGCTGCTAAGAAAGCCAACGGGATTTTGGCCTGCATCAATAGGGCAATAGCGTCTAGATCCAGGGAAGTCATGCTCCCCCTCTACTCTGCCTTGGTCAGACCACACCTGGAATACTGTGTCCAATTTTGGGCACCACAGTTGAAGGGAGATGTTGACAAGCTGGAGAGTGTCCAGAGGAGGGCAACTAAAATGATCAAAGGTCTGGAGAACAAGCCCTATGAGGAGAGGCTTAAAGAACTGGGCATGTTTAGCCTGCAGAAGAGAAGGCTGAGAGGAGACATGATAGCCATGTACAAATATGTGAGGGGAAGCCATAGGGAGGAGGGAGCAAGCTTGTTTTTTGCTGCCCTGCAGACTAGGACACGGAACAATGGCTTCAAACTACAGGAAAGGAGATTCCACCTGAACATCAGGAAGAACTTCCTCACTGTGAGGGCTGTTCGGCAGTGGAACTCTCTCCCCCGGACTGTGGTGGAGGCTCCTTCTTTGGAGGCTTTTAAACAGAGGCTGGATGGCCATCTGTCGGGGGTGCTTTGAATGCGATTTCCTGCTTCTTGGCAGGGGGTTGGACTAGATGGCCCATGAGGTCTCTTCCAACTCTACTATTCTATGATTCTAAGTATATAGATTACAGGCAGTCCCCAAGTTACAAACAAGATAGGTTTGTTTTTAAGCTGAATTTGTATGTTAGTCAGAACAGATACATTTTTAAAGTTTCTCCAGCCATATATATAGATATCTCTCTATATATATTGTGTGTGTATCATCTATCCCACAGGCATGGGCAAACTTTGGTTCTTCAGGTGTTTTAGACCATGGCGTTTATTTCCTTTTCTTCTGCTTGGAACTACTTTAAAATATTTAATTTCTGTTTTGTGTGTGCTATTCTAAACCACATGAGGAGTATAGTTTCATAGAAAATGTATATTTAAAATTAATAATGAGATAGAAACAATATTTGATATCATATTGACTAGTCAACTTTCAGGAACTGGTTGTTTTCACATTCAATTTCTGACCATCTTCTATCACTTCCTATTTTAAACATCTATTTACATAGCAATCTCAGACTATAATTCTTTATGGCCTCATTGAACTTGGGAGGTCTTGCTTCTCTGTATGTTGTATATAGAAGCAGGCCGTAATTGATCTGCCAAGTAGTTTCATGGGGCCTTCAAGGTTAAATGGGATGCTTGGTTGGAGGAGGAAATAAATGTGTGAGAGTACTTTATTGCCAAACTTGCAGAGTTCTATTGAGTGGGAAGTATGTTCTTTGGCAGGTAAAGAAAGTCACCTTGTGACTCTCTCAAGGCAGAAGCACTGAGATCATTCCCTTTTATTGTCAGATTTATCTCCCCTATGAGGAGGAAAAAGATTGGATGATATCTATAATGTTTAACAAGAAATACTCATTTTCTGTTTTAGAAATCCTCTCCAGGAAACCAGCCTTGCATTGAAGACGAAAAAGCCTCAGTTAAAGCACTGGGTAAAGAAATTCGGGAGGCATTGAGGACTGTTTTTATGAGCGATGCATTCATTGATGCTGTGCTGCCCCCAGTAGGAGGGATTATGTCTTGATATTTTTTGGCTGTTTTTCTAAGCAGACGAAAAACTAATGTCCCAAACTCTCTAAAATATGCAAATTTAAGCAATTTACATGAAAATGTGCTTTGCATAATTCTTCTTTTGCTAATCAAGGAAGACTCAAGGAGCTATCCAGCTACTTGATGGTTCCCAACTGAATCATCTATATCTATGGTAGAGCTACTTATGATATCTCTGCCCTTGAATTGCAGTTAAATTTCTTATTGAGGAAACACAAGTCTTGTACAGTTCATTGCTCGTCTTGGATTTGTTGGGCTTTGGCTCACAGCCATTGCTTTCTTTCATTTCTTAGTTGAAGAGTTTTTATTATAAAGATTATTGGCTTTCAATCTTGGGTGTTTTAGAATTAAAAGGAATGAGCAAACAGAATGACAGCCTTCGTAGAACTCCGCTTACTGATATTTTTAACCCCGTGCCAGATCCTCTACAGGATGCTTTAAAAAAGTTTTTGTCCTAGAATCTGAGCTTCAAGTCTATTGAGTGTTGCTTCTGGTCGCGTGATTTTGTTTTTTTTAAATTCTATTTTGTGAACTTTGTATGTTCTGGTTGGTTTGTCTTTGCATAACAGGTTGTAAATACTATCATTCCCACCTAACACGATCAATTGCCTGCTAACAGTGATGGGAGTTATAATCTAGTACATTTGGAAGGTCTCCGGTTGCAGGTTGCTTCTGCATTGTATTACTTTGTGAGCTGCCTACAGGCCTATCACAGCTTTAAAGGTAGATTATTCTGGGTTGTTGGACTGTAGTTCATAGCATCCCTCATCATTGGCTAATTTCTATCCCTTCATTATTGAAGGAGCAGACATTTATTTCTGAAGATGCATCATAAGTACTATGTTTCTAGCATGGATTCATGCCTAAGCTCACTCTGGCTAGCAACCAGAAATAGCTATGCACATATGTTAAATCCAACATTCATTTCTCTGAGTTGTCATTATATCTCTACTGATTTTCAATTTTGCAATAAAATGGTTTTGATGTGTAGTGTTTCTCCCTGCTCTCTTCATTCTAGGAAATGGGCTTTACCAGGAAAATATGGAGACGGAATGTTTTGGCAACCCTGGCAACCCTGTTAATTTCAGCTGTGGTCTCCAGGTTGAGACAAGAGCCAGCCACTCTGGACTGTTAGCAGAGACTGGCAAGGAAGTTGGGCATCTAAGCCCCTCCCTGAAGAATGGGGATGCCCATGGCCCTGACCCAACAAAAGCGCCTCCACAGTGTCCTGGTTCTGACATGGGGAATGGTTCCACCTCATTTAATGCAACCCTTGGGCAGTTGCCTTCTCCACCTGTAGCACGGCGTTCCTTGAGTCGGTACAGTCTGAAGCTGGGCATGGATCGACGAAAGTCATTGCCTTCTCCTCATTTGGATATCCCTGGTATACCTTTCCAATACAGATTTGTGGCCAAGCTAGGGCTTGCTGGGAACTCAGTAGTTGCAGAAGCCCACAAAACGTTGTGGCCCTACATCTGGGATTGAGACTTCCATTGAATGGGATTGCTTTCTCTTGAGAAAATTAAACCTGTTGCTCAGCTACATCTTGATTTCTCAAAGGCCCAGTGCAGATGGTCTAGGAATTGGTAGCCTACTTCAGAGTATGCTTTTTCCACTCCTATTTTCAATAATTTCCTTTCTTCCTTCCCTTATAATTTCACATTACAAACCATAGCACAAATTGTATTCTTATAGAACCCCTTCATACTTTTGATTTGATGTTATTTGGAGATCCATTACTTGGTGAAGCTTATTGTTAGTCCTGATTACCATACCCGTTAGTCTTTATTAGAGTTGACCCATTCGGTCAGTTAGACTTACCTATATGATTTAATGCTTCCAGCTGAAAGCTATGGGTGTTAACAAAGAGCTCTTTCTTGAAGGTGGAATCATTGGGCTGTTGTGTTTTTTTGGGCTGTATGGCCATGTTCCTGTAGCATTCTCTCCTTATGTTTTGCCTGCATCTGTGGCCGGCATCTTCAGAGGTCTTTGGAAACATAGCCATACAGCCCAAAAAATTCACAGCCAATTGCTTTTTGTTCCCTTCAGGGCATTCCCCGTTGTAAGAGATTCACAGGGGCACATTTGCTTTTGCTGATCATTCTTTACTTCCCATGAGGGTATTGTAGTTCTTAAAAATCTCAGATAATGAAATGATGCAGATTTGTTTTCCCTTTTATCTGAAAGATGGGATAAAATTCAGAAGTATGTCCTTCTTCTAGAGAACAAACATTCAAAACTTATAAGAGATCCCCCTTCCTTATAAAAGGTGCATTTTAAAAATATCTCAGAAGCAGCATATTTGAAGGACTGAAGAAATCCTCAAAAGAAATCAAAAGTGAGAGAAAACATCAGATAATGGGAAAAAGGAATATGCAAAACT
Organism: Anolis carolinensis; assembly: GCF_035594765.1. Taxonomy (NCBI): domain Eukaryota; kingdom Metazoa; phylum Chordata; class Lepidosauria; order Squamata; family Anolidae; genus Anolis; species Anolis carolinensis. The sequence continues at coordinate 167,832,116 of NC_085842.1, forward strand.
GAAATGTTAAGAATTGAGAATGCCATAAAACTAAAAAAAACTTCACTAGCTTTAATTGTTTCTGTAAATGCTCTTTACAATAACTGAAACCTATTTATAGCTTAAACATCCCTTATCTGGAACTCCAAAATACTCCCAAATTGCCCACATTGGTGGCTGAGATAGTAATTCCTTTTCTTTCTGCAGATTCAAGGTACCCAAACTGTTTCATGCACAAAGTTATTAAATATGAGAAATTGGACTTACCGTGAAGGTTCATTCTGGGATGGAAGGAGGAGCAATCCACTGTGATTGGGTTTAACCCTTTGCCTTCCAATTAGAAGGAGTCAAGTCTTTTTTTCTTTTATTTGAGCTGCTATGCCCCGTTTCCCCTTCTCCAAATGTTTTTTTCTATCCTGCCTAACCAGCCGCTTGTTTGACCTCCAACAAGCTTATAAGGTGAGTGTGTTAGTAAGGGAAAATAACCAAGGGGAAGTAAGGTTTTGAAAATGGCACTTGCAGCTTACCAAAAGAGATATCATTGCTTTTGTGATGTTCTCCACTTTTGAGCCATTGTCTTAGAGCTGTGGTTTTCATAATTGTTCTTGGAGGTTACCAGGAGATATTCTGTTCTCACCGCAGTGTTTTTCTCCACTTTGACGTCTTTGCCATTGTCTGTCTGGTCCCCCTTTTCAACTTTTTGTTGTCCTTGCTTACTGTTTCTGTCAATTTTCAGCTCCTTTTAAAATGTTTCTTTGACTTACTAAATTGTATTTTTCTTTCTGTCCTTATTTTGTGTCCTTACTAACACACTTGCCTTGTAAGTTGCTCAGAGAAGGGCAAACATGCCTGTTGGTTTGGCAGGGAAAAAAACTGTTGGAGAAGGAGAAAGACGGTTAGCGACTCAACTGAAGAAGAATCTTGGATCCTGTGAATTCTAGTTGGAACGGCAGAAACCAATTGCATTGGACTGCTCCTACTGCCACCCAAGAATATTGAGTACAGAATTACCTGCAGCCTATGTGAATAAAGTATATATGAAGCATAAATGAATTTTGTGTTTAGACATGCGTCCCATTTCCAAGCTATCTCATTGCATATATATATATATTCACAAATACTGGTTTTCCAAGATCTAAAATACTTAAGAGTCCTTAGCATTTTGAGTAAGTGGTACTCTACATCACCCCCCTCTCGCCCAGACTCATTCTCACTTGATACATTATCTTTAAAATGTAACTTTTAAAAGGTAGTATTTGACAAGTACCAAGTTCAGTAGCCAGGTAAGCTTTGGTTAGGAAACCATCACATCATCTGAAATTACTTGTTAGTGTCATTAGATTTTGAGCGATGCTGTGCTTACCTTTCAGAGCTGAGTAAAGCCATCAGCTTGGAATTGCCAGAGACTGAGAGAATGGCAGCTCTGCTCCTTTCCAGTTTCCAGGTAAGGCCAGTGGGCTAGAAAGCAGCTTTCTAATGTAGCCCATTTCTGCTCCTTATTGGCTGTGCTTTGCAATATGTTTTATGCCATTTCCACAGCTTAACGCTATTTTCAGTTGTTTTGTATGAGTCTTGTATTTTGCTTCCTCCCCTAAGTATTTGATAAAAGAATGATACAAAAAGAAGTAAATAAAAAATGCTCATTCTTCATTCTCCTATCCCATTTTTCTATTTCATGGTGTTATTATAGTGTGAATTCTATCTATGTTTCTGATAGTAAACGGATGATGCCAGAATCTGCTTCTATCATGATTCTAAATTGGCTTCTTAATGAGTTTAAGATGGCAAGTTGTTTGTTAATGAGCTTTGTAAGCCGCCTTCAATGAACGAATCCCGATTTCAGGCTCTATAAGGCAGGGAAGTATCAGTACCTTACAGAAAGGTGTTTGCATCCTAGCTGGCATTGTTGAATGTTTGGAGGTTGCCATGACTACTGGTGCTGTGTCTGTTTGTGACATAATGTGAGATGTCTCCATCACTCTGGGTGATTTCAAAACAGTGTTAATCAGGTCTGAAATGCATGACCTCAATCTCTGGAAGTGTCTTTATGGACCATGCATTGGAGGTGCCCCGTGCATATAGATTTTACGCTGTGATCAAAAAGATCTGTGGCAAAGATGACAGGGATAAGACTTCAGGCAATGGCAAGAGGTTAGAGCAATGACTATTAAGTTGGTCCTCACTCGTCTCATATTCCACTACTGGTGACCACCCCTGTTGAAACTGAAGGCCCACAAGGGAATGTATCATGATTGTAGGTGGAGACTTTTCTCTATGAAATATGATTAGGAATCCTGTGTCCCGATAGATATCAAAAAGTTGGAGGGGGAGGCAATTTTAAGCAGCTGATAGAAAAAAAAATACCATAAATTTCAATTCTTTTATGCAGAGGCAGAACAGAAAAAGATTTAATTTACACAAATCTGACCTTTTGGAAGAACCCACAACAGAATCTCATTCCCCACTGTACAGTATAAAGCAGTGAAATGATTTTGGAACCAGTCTGGCGTTGCTCTTGAGGGCGTTTTGATCATCATAAAGCAGTATGTGATTGTGTCCAAAGTTCTGTAGTATAGTTCAGCTTGTGGGCTCAAGTTGGTTGTTTTTCCTAGAACCTTAGGATCTACCACTGTGTGGAATAGCTGCATTTCCCTCTCACACCAGAAGTTACTTCTTTCTGGTGTTATTTCATTTCTTTCCAGTACTTCTTGCAAAAAGTTATCCATTATTTGGTCTTGAAGATCATTTTTTAAATGCTACTCACAAATGGGAACCTTTCCTTTTTCTTTCCCTCCTAGTATGCTGCTCAGAAACTCAAGTGCTCCTTAAGACAGACTGATGGCTTTAATAGTGAAACTTTTGTACAAAATGGTAAGTCTTATTAATTTATTTCAGCAAAGAATTGTGGCATTGTTGAAAAATACATGGGAGATCAGTTCAGTCAAGGTCCACTTGAGCTGGAATCTGTGCTGGGAAACTGGGAAGCCATAGGCATACAACTTCCCAGTACGAGTCAGGCTCTGGGTTATGTTGCCATTAATGTTGATTCTGTTTTTCTTTTGCTATCACCACATTTTTAAACAAAGTAAATTAAAGAGCTTCACTCCTGGCATAGTAATTGTAGAAAGCTAGGGCACAGGCAAGTATTAGATTATAATGTGTTGTCGAAGGCTTTCATGGCCAGAATCACTGGGTTGCTGTGAGTTTTCCGGGCTGTATGGCCATTTTCCAGAAGCATTCCCTCCTGACGTTTCGCCCACATCTATGACAGGCTTCATCAGAGGTTGTGAGGTGTTGGAAACTAGGCAAGTGGGGTTTATATATCTGTGAAAAGTCCAGGGTAGGAGGAAGAACACTTGTCTGTTTGAGGCAAGTGTGAATGTTGTACTTGGCCAGCTTGATTAGCTTTGAATAGCCTTTCAGCTTCAAAGCCTGGCTGTTTCCTCCCTGGGGGAATCCTTGGTTGGGAGGTTCAGCTGGCCCTGATTGTTTCCTGTCTGGAATTTTCTTGTTTTACCAGTATTAAAAAACTTTAAAATCAGGACAGTAAGTAAAGAACAATTCTCAGAAAACAGATGTTTATCATCTACTACTGATCATATTATTGCAGTTTCTGAATAAAATTCCCAGCTCCCTGGGATCCAATTAGAAATGAATAAGGTGATATTAAACTAGTCTGTCATATGGTGTTTCCTGCAATTTCTCTTTATATCTTTCTTCAGTCAACATGTTATCAGAAGAGTTGAGATTCTGGACAAGGAAACTGCAGCTAGACGGAACTCTGCAAAAATGCTTTGAGGATCCCAGAGCGTAATGACTATTTTCTCTTTACTACTTCATTTCTAGAGTGGCAAGTGACCAAAACAAAAAATTTCTTAACAATTAGGTAAACAGCTTGTTTCACTTCCTAACAGGAGGGTGCCGTTTGCACTTGTGACCTTTCGGCTTGGCTTCAGCCAATGGTCTGCAAGCAGTACCTGTAACTTCGGTAAAGCGAGCACATGTTGTCCTCTTCACTTTCTGCACATATAACTTATATGAGCTGCTTTGCTAAAGATCGAATGGCATATGACAGTATAAGTAAGTTTCTGCCATAATTTCATCATCATTTGAGTCTTTTTTTTAGGAGTGAGCCAGATCCTGCATTTGATGCATCGGTATCTGTCTTGAAAGAGAATATGGTCAGGTAAGATGTAGCTGCAGCCTGTCTTCTGTAATAATATTATGGGAGTTCTATTCATGGCCTCCAATGGAGTATAAATACTAGAGGCTCTTCTTCCATGAAGATAGTAATGTTTAGCTCTATCATAGTGTTTGTGCCCCATTAATGACTTTTTATTTCCTTTGTATCTTTTGTACATTGCTTTAATGTTATTTGTCCTGAAGGAAATGCTATAGTGCAAACAATGCGGTAGTAGCCAGGTACAGATGCACTAAGCAGCAGCAGGGAATATGCTACAGGTTTGCATATTTTGTCTGTCTGACACAGATGCCTCCCCCCTTTTTGTATCTTGCTAAACTGTTGTTCATTCCAGGTAGCAATAACATGATTACAATCAATCACCCTGTGTGTTTCTCTGTGTGTGTGAGAGAGAGAGAAAGAGGGGGAGAGAGACTAACTTGCATCAGGAAGAAGAAATATCAGTTTTCAGTCTTAAGGTATCAGAAACATGATATGTGGCAATAGGAAACTAGTAAGTAATAGTGAACAACTGTGGCTAAAGCCAAGCTAGTCAAAACAAAGCCTACTCATATATCTTATACAGAGTTGTCGGATTGGGAAGAAACAAGCCTCAGAGCAAGACTAGGAAGAGCATTCCTGCTTCATAGAATTGTCCACCAAGAGCTTGTGTGGAAGCTCAGTTTCCATTCTTCCTCAAAGAGATAACAAAAGCAGTGCCTTGGAATCACTAAAGCACTCTAATGTGGAACTAACCTTTGGTCTCTGTCTTTCACAGGTTGTCTGAGGAAAGTCAGGCTTGGGATGAAGTGCTTCACAGTTACCAGAAATATGCTGAGGATGTGGCCAGGTTAGAGTACTATCTCTCTGAACCTATTTTAAACGTGTCAGTTAAAAAGAAGTTAGACTTCTTCATAATAAATCTCTCATTTCTGACCATGGACATCCCAAGTGAGGTCAAAAATGTGTCCCTGATCATTTCACCTTTCCAAAGGAGCAGTTGTGGTATCTTGGTTTTCCAAGATGGCGATGGAGGCATACTAAGAGGCTGGAGATCATTTTGCAGTGCCTTTCATGTTCCTTGATTCGTGTTTGGGCACTGTGTTTGGTGGAAGTTGATGAAGAAACACAACCTACAAACTACAGGCCCACTAAGAAAATCCTACAAATGCTACATTCAGCAAAGCATAAGAGGGAACCTCTCGCCTCTGCAGGAGTTTACTGTATACCATGCAGCTGTGGACAAGTCTATACCGGGAGGCACCAAATATGAACTAAGGAACATGAAGGGCCCTGCAGACTAATTTTTTAATTTATTTACTACATTTATATCCTGCCTTTCTCACCCCGAAGAGGACTCAGAGCAGATTACAAATAATATTTACATACCATGTATTATATTATTAGTATAGCACAATATTGTAATATTATTAGTAATATTACATATAATATATAATATAAAATTAATATTGTATTATTAGTATTATATTGTATTGCATTATAATATCAATATTATATGTATATACAATATATTAATTATTTATTGTTGTATATTATATTGTATATTATGTGTATATATGGTATTATATTAGCATAGCATATTACTGGGGGGAGGAGCCTCCAGCTGATGGCACAGAAGACAAGATGGACTAATTCAACCTGAGAAGTCAGCTATAGCAGAGCACTTGATGAATCAACCTGGACACAACATATTTGAAAACACATAAATGCTGGACCACTCTAGCAACCACCTTGTCAGACTACACAGAGAAGCCATTGAAATCCACAAGCATGTGGACAATCTCAACAGAAAGGAGGAAACCATGAAAATGAACAAAATCTGGCTGGCTACCATTATTAAAAAATTCTAAAATCAGAACAGTAACTAAAGAACAACACTCTGAAAATGGAGGAATTCCAGGCATGACTCAATCAGGGCCAGCAAACACCTTCCAACAATGGATACCCCCAAGCAGGAAGCAGCCAGGTTTTGAAGCTGCAAGGCCGTTTAATGCTAATCACTTTGGCCAATTACACAGCATTCACACATTCACAACCTCTGAGAATGCCTGCCATAGATGTGGGCAAAACGTCAGGAGAGAATGCTTCTGAAACATGGCCATACAGCCTGGAAAACTCATAGCAACCCAGCGATTCTGGCCCTGAAAGCCTTCAACAACACATTATTACTATTGGCCAAACAGAATATGAGATTTGTGCAAGCAGCAAAGCAATAATAACAGCCCCCCCCCCCCCCAAAAATATATATTGGTGTTTTGGTTTTTATGCCTGTTGGGGTTATTTGAGGCACTGATTCAGAACATTGCATTGGCTAGACCACATCAGCTCTAGTTTCTTAGATATAGTTATGGTTTTCCGTGGGCGAGTAGATGAAAATATATGGCATATGTTCTATATCACAAAAACTAGAGATGATAAGGGGAAATTGGTGTCATTTTTAGAATCAGCAGGTCAAATATAACCAGAAACAGGTCTAACATTTGAGGCACCAAAATGTGTATTGGCCAGTGTAATGTAATGACGTAAAGATGTCTCATGATTTATCAACATTCCATTTGAACTCTGAATGTTGTATTTGGTATGTATTTGTGCTAATAAAAGGAAATAGGGTATGATCCCTCTATCATCGGTCTATTTGTGTTTACAGACTACTGGTACATGGATCTGGTCTGTTAAAACTGTGCATATATAAAATAGTGTATGTTAAGAAAGGCCTTCCTTCAAATATCTCCTTGGTCATGAACTCACTGTAGTCGGATTGTAATGGGTGAAATACTGAATTATGGTTTGACTATGCATCCATACTGTATTCTCACTTCTGCCTTCTGCTTCTGGGGTTTCAACTTTTGTTGCATAGCTATAACACAGCTATCCATCTTTTCCGACCTTTCATGAAAGAGTTCTAGATTGCAAGCTTGCATTTAAGGATCTGTTTATGAATAGTGTGTGTTATATACTGCATATTTGTATGAGTAATTATCAATCAATACATTTGCCAGCTGTGTTTGCATATCTTCTTTGCTGTGCATTTTTATAGAAATTTCACAGTGTTTATTATTGTAAGAAGAGTAATCCCTAAGAAGTTGTGTTTGTCACAGAGATGCAGATAATGCTCTACTCCCACTTTTTTATTTTGTAATGATAGGATGCAGCTTTTAGAACCTCTACAATTCTCTCTGGCCCTCCATGTATTGGACTGCAATTCCCAGCATTCCTCAGCATTCGGTTATGTTGGGGGTTATGGCCCACCAATATCTGGAAATCTGCATTTTTACTATCTTTGGGACAGAATGGAGTGGAATTCCCCTAGCCCCAACAGATTTTATTAGATTGCAAGTCCCATTATTCTGAGCTAGAGGGGAATGCTGAGACATTATTATTATTATTATTATTATTATTACACTTTCTTCATAACACATTACTACAATAGACTATGTATCTTTTTATCCTTAAGGCAACTGCAGCAGTGTGAACTGAAACAAGGACCAGAAGAGCCTTCGAGCTACCTTAGGACATCCCAGGCTAATGTGCTTCAAACCAAACCAGATTACCAGAAAATATTGGATCATCACGGAGAGGTCTTATACGACATAGAGAGAGTGGTGAGGATGAATCTTGAATTTTAATAGTCAGGGAGGTGCAAAGGGCTTCCCTCCAGCTATGTTGCTGCTCTAGCTGCTAAAGAGCGTTTTCTAATGAGGCACATGATTTCTAGAGGTCTATCAAAGCAGCCGCCTTTCCAGTAATAAATGGGCAAGGTAAGCTTTAAATAAGGAAAATGGAGCATGTTAGAGAATTTTTACTAAGACCTGAAAAGCCATAGCAGGATGAGTGAAGAGGAGTTGCACACTTGAAAGACTTTTAATGTTTGCATACAAGAGGCAAAGACCTGTAAGGGGAGCAGTAAGTGAGGTATTTGGAATTCTGAATGAAAGCAAAAGAAAAATCTGATAGTCTTTATTATTAAAACGCACACTAAACAAGCAATTGATTTAAGAGTAAAGCTTTTGACTGCTTCACAAATAATTCATCTTGTTTAAGAATTTGAGAAGATAATTCTAAAGGAGTAAATAGTTGGCTAGTATTTCAGGATATTTAGAAACACCAGTGCTTTTAGGTTTTTGGACTGGTTTGTTCCTGTTGCTATCTTGATGTTGTGCCATTTTCATTATTATGTTCTCGTTCTTTATTTGCTGCAGAGACTGTTGACTATTGGGTGTTTTAAAAATGTAATCAGGCCATTATCCGGTATGTGACGTCATTAGCGATATGGAACAACAGCCCAGAGTCAATGTTTGCCCTTTCCTGGGCTATGGTGTTCTGTACCTCTGACTCTTTGCTCCAATTTATTCTCAGACTAGTGAGGCCAAAGATTGTTACTGGGTGATCTCCACGTGGCATGAGAAACTTCTGAAATAATTATATATTGCAGAAAACATGAAAGGGTTTTTGCAGAAATAATCACATCCTTAGGGCCCTTCCACACAGCCATATAACTCAGAATATCAAGGCAAATAATCCACACTATCTGCTTTGAATTAGATTATCTGAGTCCACACTGCCATATAATCCAGTTCAATGTGGATTTTATATGACTGTGTGGAAGGGGCCTAAGTGTATGGGTGGTTTTTTAGAAGAGATGGAAAGGATTATTATTATTATCATCGTCAGCTTCGATGTCTCTTGTGTATCGCAGCACAAAGTGAATATCATGGGACTTGTTTCCTCTTGGTTATGATTGTGCCAGAGAATTTAGGAGAATAAGTCAGAGTAACATCCCTAGGTTCAGAAGTGAATGAAAGGCCCTCTGTCTATCCCAAGTGCCATGCCATGCCATGCCAAAAAAAGCAAATAAAAAACATCATTTTTTAAACCTGGGAGAACACACTTCTGTAGGAATCTCTGGGTCCTCCAGCACATATTTGGTCAACTTCCACAGGATGTTGCCCAAAGACTCACATTGGAGGAGTTAACGGATTCCTAGAAAGTCGATAGCACTAAATGAATAGATTATGTGCAGCTACTACTTCCAGTCGGGATCCGTGGTTTTTTAAATGATATCCAGTGACTATGAGTTAAAACAGTGCTCGGAATGAAGGCTCAGATTGCATAAGGATGATGGCTAGCAGCTGTTTGCTGAACTCCCAAAATAGTTCTAGATGTTATTAGAAGAGATATTGGAAATTAAATAGTAGTACAAGGTTAAATAGCAGTACAGGTAGCTCCTGAGTTACAAACATCTGACTTACAAATTGCTCATAGTTATGAATGGGGCTGAGACAACAGGAAGTGAGAGAACTCTACCCCTCAGAAGCGAAATTCACTCCTGAAAGCATTATAATGGGAAAAATGTGTCTCCATTGAAGCTTTATCACCAAACTGTCTCTCTGTTGGTTTCTCACTTGAAAATGTGTGTGTCCTCAGCTGGATGAAATCAATCAAATAGTCAAGGTGTGTCGGGTTTATATGGAAGATGTTACACAGTATCTTCAGCAGCTATCAGCACAACTTGGTAAGCCATGGAACAGTTTCTTCTTTTGCACTAGGAAGAACTGAATAGAATATCAAACAATAACAAAATCATTTTTTCTGCTTTTGCCTGTTTATGCCTACTTGGAGTCTAACTTTACTCCCAAATGTGAATCCCTCCCCAATTCTTGGATAGGCAGAATGCTGGAAGTAAATAATTCTCTTTTGCTTTCTTTTTCAACTCACAGCTGATCATTGTTCTAATCAGTTTTAATTACTACGTGGTTTAATCTTGTTATTGGTTCCTTAGTGTGAAAATATAGATTTGTCAATTTAAATTCTCATATCCAACTAAGAAAATTATGCAAAATTCTAAATGGATTCTTCATGCTCTGTAGCAATTTGAAAAGCGTGTTGGTATCATGTAAATGCATTCTTTGGGTTCTGTAAGCTGATTTTGACTTTTTAATGAATTGATTATATCATTCTTGGAGGTTTCCTGCAATCCACCTCTGAGTTTCATAATTGAATTACAAAATACATACAAGTTTAGGTGCTTGTTTTTGCAGATCAAATCTATGTAAATTTCAGAATGCAGGCAGTAGAAACTGTAAAATGTATTTGAGATCCTCAAAATGATGAGGTTATAGTGCAATCCTGTAGGTAAACCCAAAGTGTTTATTAGACACACAAACAGATATAAATTCTTGTCAGACATTTGTATACATATCTATGGCCAACCTATTTTGTAAATGTTTCCTAGTTATCTAGGAACAAGGCTTACTCACTGTAAGTAAACAGATATGGGGCTTTCACCAGGCCTATGCTAAGCAGAATGCAACTTGGGAGAGTGATCTTTGCCTCCAGCATGATACATTCTCTCAAAACATGTCCAGGAAAGCGAGAGGATCATCTAGAGCAGAGTTTCTAAAACTGCTTCTTCAGATGTTTTGGACTTCAGCTACCAAAATTCCTAACAGGTGGTTAACCGGCTGAGATTTTTGGGAGCTGAAGTCCAAAACATCTGAAGAAGCAGTTTGAGAAATTCTGCTCTAGAGCATTACTTCTTATACTGTGGGTCCTGGCCCAAATGGGATTCTCTTAGCTCAAAACTGGGGTCACGAAGCATTTGAGAATGGTAAAAGGTTTCTGAATGCCACCCATCATTTACACAGCTCTGTTCATAACTATGTGCAGTGTTTACAGTGGACTCTGCAGAAAATCCTTTAGCAAGCCTTACAAATGCTAATTGATGATCATCAGTAAATGTTTTATTTTTCTATCTATGGGAATTTTAAATACTTATATATCTGGGGTCACATAAAAAATTCTCAGGCACAAAGGAGTCAGGAGTGGAAAAAGTTTAGGAAGCCCTGGTCTAGAGCAGCATGAGTTGATGCAGAGGGAATGAAGAAACATTGCCTCCTCCTTCACAGGATTTTGGTAGTCTCTATGGACAAAGGGAGTCCTTGTGTTTGGAGGAGGGCAAGTCTGGATCATGATCATTCCCAAGCCCAATACAATGAATAGCACTTAATCCTAGTGGTAATGTTAGGACTGAAGCAGACCTGTAATTATCTAGTGTTGACTCACCATCTGACACATGGTTCAGTGGTATATAGTACTTTAGTTAGGAAGACTGAATAGTACTCATTCCACCCTGTCCTAGTATTAATGTGGTGCAGTGGTCATTGCTATTCTAAGTTGTATTAACTGGTGTCAAAATGTGTGGAAACTGATTACTCGTTCTGCTATCCCCCCACCCCCAGATAGATAGATTTGCATTAACAGATGATGATAACTGCAGAAGCTGCAAGGCATTTGGAATCAGAAAGGGAGTTTGGGAGAAAGTGTGATAACATTTCATGTCAGGTTTCCTGAAGAGAAGTGACCAAGGAGTTGAGATTGGTTGTGGTTCAAGCCATAAGGATACTTTCTTCATGTAGTTTAATTGAAAGGGCAGTTGGGCTAGGGATGTGAAGGCCTGCAGACCAAACACTTTAGCATGCATGTGCTGAAATGAAAAAATACTATTGTCTTCCTCAGGCAAGTAGCTGGAAGCACGTAACAATTTGTTGTTTCAATTTCAGCATCAAAGACTTCCAACAGATTCACAGACTCACCTGCCCGTAAATTGCTCCGGCTCTTCCAGACGAAGCCAGCTCCACTTCCCCCTCCAGATAGGTAGAGGCAGTCGTATTCCTATCCCAGCTGCACGCTTGGTTATGGTCTCCCTGTTGCCGGGTTCTCAATACTCTTTTCCTGCTGTAGCCTTTTTCTTCTGCTTTGTGTAAACTATGCCTTGCCCCAGAGCTGGACAAAGGGATATTCAAAAATATTTGACCAATATGGTTTGATCATATCTTTGGCTGACAATGCCTCCATTTTTGCAATAAATAAGACAAAAATCCTTCCTTCTCAGCTCATCCTTTATAGCCCCACCAGGCAAACACAATGCACTTGGACTGGTAGAATCTAGTAGAGAAAACAATCTTTACTCAAATTCTGATTCCACCAGACAACAACACAGTATTTGAGTCTTGGGTTTTCTTGTCTTTCACAATTTCAAAAGAATAGGCAATAGGAGCCCAGCTTGAACATTTGGCTTTTGTATGTTATCCAAGAACCAAAGTTATACAAGAATCCAAAATTGCATGTAACTATTGAGCACCCTTCCTCTTCATGCAACTATGCTATAAGCAGAAGACAAAGGATCTTTAGGCTGATGAAGATGACACAAATCTCTCTTTACTGAGCTATCACTGGGAAAGGTTTTGTGAATATGTTGTACTCTTACCTGAAACAGTAGAAGCTATATGTTTGTACACTGATATTTTGGAAGAAGTCAGCAATGCCATCAGCCAACAAAAAAACAACAAAGCTAGCGGACCTGATGGGATTCCCGCTGAAATCTTCAAAGAGGGTGGACCTGAGCTGATGCAACAACTCCACCAGCTCATTGAAAAGGTGTGGATGACCGAGAAAATCCCAGCAGACTTCAAGGATGCCACCATCATCACCCTTTTCAAGAAAGGGGACAGAACAGACTGCGGGAACTATCGTGGTATCTCCCTTCTAACCTCCGCCGGGAAAATCCTCGCAAGAATCCTTGCAAACCGCCTTCTCCCTGTCTCAGAAGACACCCTCCCAGAATCCCAGAATGGCTTCCGCCCCTCCAGAGGAACAGTGGACATGATCTTCACTGCTCGACAGCTCCAAGAAAAATGCAGGGAACAAAACCAACCTCTGTACATGGCATTCATTGACCTTGCAAAGGCATTCGACACAGTGAATCGCAGCGCTCTCTGGACCATCCTCCAAAAAATCGGGTGCCCTGACAAATTTGTGAACATCCTGCGGCTCCTCCATGATGACATGATGGCAACAGTCTTGGACAGCAACGGCTCCCAAAGTGACCCATTTAAGGTTGAATCAGGTGTCAAGCAGGGATGTGTTATTGCCCCCACCTTATTTTCCATCTTCATCGCTATGATACTTCACCTTGTTGATGGGAAGCTTCCCACCGGAGTGGAAATCATCTATCGGACAGATGGCAAGCTATTTAACCTCAGCAGACTGAGAGCCAAAACCAAGGTCACCACAACATCTGTTATAGAACTCCAATATGCTGATGACAACGTAGTCTGTGCACGTTCAGAAGAAGACCTACAAGCCACTCTAAACACCTTCGCAGAAGCATACGAGAAGCTCGGCCTCTCACTGAACATCGAGAAAACCAAAGTGCTCTTCCAACAGGCACCAGCTAATCCCTCTGCAAAGCCAGGAATACAGCTTAACGGTGCAACATTAGAAAATGTTGACCATTTCCGCTACCTTGGTAGCCACCTCTCCACAAAAGTCAACATCGACACTGAAATACAACACCGCCTGAGCTCTGCGAGTGCAGCATTTTTCCGTATGAAGCAGAGAGTGTTCGATGACCGGGACATCCGTAGAGAGACCAAGGTGCTTGTTTATAAAGCCATTGTCCTCCCAACCCTGCTCTATGCCTGCGAAACGTGGACTGTGTACAGACGTCACACCAAACTCCTGGAGCGTTTCCATCAGCGTTGTCTCAGGAAAATCCTGCAAATCTCTTGGGAAGACAGGCGGACAAATGTCAGCGTGCTTGAGGAAGCAAAGACCACCAGCATTGAAGCGATGCTCTTACGCCATCAACTCCGTTGGACTGGCCACGTTGTCCGAATGCCCGATCACCGTCTCCCAAAGCAGCTCCTCTACTCTGAACTCAAGAATGGGAAACGGAATGTTGGAGGGCAGGAAAAGAGATTTAAAGATGGGCTCAAAGCCAACCTTAAAAACTGTGGCATAGACACTGAGAACTGGGAAGCCCTGGCCCTTGAGCGCTCTAATTGGAGGTCAGCTGTGACCAGCAGTGCTGCGGAGTTTGAAGAGGCACGAACGGAGGGCTTAAGGGAGAAACGTGCCAAGAGGAAGGAGCGTCAAGCTAACCCTGACCGGGACCGCCTTCCACCTGGAAACCGATGTCCTCACTGCGGGAGAATATGCGGGTCAAGAATCGGTCTCTTCAGTCACCTAAGAACACACGCCCAAGATACCAAGGTTGGAAGACCATCGTCCTCGAACGTCGAGGGATCGCCTAAGTAAGTACCTGAAACAGTAGAAGCTATATGTTTGTACACTGATATTTTGTGTGTGCTGTTCTCTTGTCTCATGTACTTTCTTTGATGTTCTGATTTCTATTTAAAAATAAACCTTGTCTTTGCAATTACGGTGAAAGTGTTTCTCTGCAGGGCTGTGTCATGTGTATTTTGGCTTAACTGCCATTAGTTGTATAAGACCACACTTTCTATCAGGGAATTCTTTTATTTTACAAGTGTTGTGCTCCAGACTTGAAGTGAAGGTTTTTTAGACTACACTAGGCAGGGCAGCTAGATGAGGGCAGAAGTTGGCATGTGATTCGAACAGGGCAGCAACTTGGTAAAGTATTGTCCTATGGCAACGTTTCTACACCTGGGAGTCAGAACCTCTGGGGGAGTCGCAAGGAGATGTCAAAGGGGTTGCCAAAGACCATCAGAAACTACAATTACCATCATGTTGTGTCAGCCCCCCCCCCCCCCCCCAAACCCAACAAATGTTCAAAGTCGGGTATTTATGCCAAATTTGGTCTAGATCCATCCGTTGGGTGCACATTGCTTTGTTGATATGGGTGAACTATAACTCCCAACCTCTGAGGTCAGTCCCCTCAAAACCCCACAAGTGTTCAAAGTCTGGCATGTTGGGTATGTGTGGCAAGTTTACTTGTTCCATCACCAGTTTGGTACAGAGTGATCTCTGAGTGTTGGTGAACCACAACTCCCAGAATGCCAACGTCTATTTTCCCCAAACTCCACCAGTTCACATTTGGGCATATTGAGTATTCGTTCCAAATTTGGTCCAGATCCATCATTGTTTGAATCCACGGTACTCTCTGGATGTAGGTGAACTACAATTCCAAAATTCAAGGTCAGTGACCATCAAACCCTTCCAGTATTTTCTGTTGATCATGGGAGTTCTGTGTGCCAAGTTTGGTTCAATTCCATCGTTGGTGGAGTTCAGAATGCTCTTTGATTGTAGGTGAACTATAAATCCTAACAGCTATAACTCCCAAATGACAAAATCAATCCCCTGCACCCCCACCAGGATTCAAATTTGGGTGTATCGGGTATTTGTGCCCAATTTTGTCCAGTGAATGAAAATACATCCTGTATATCAGATATTTACATTACGATTCATAACAGTAGCAAAATTAGCTATGACATAGCAACTACAATAATTTTATGATTGGGGGTCACCACAACATGAGGAACTGTATCAAGGGGTCGTGGCATTAAGAAGGTTGAGAACCACTGTACTCTGGGGAGGGGATAAGGTTTTTAGGATCTCCAGGAAGGAGAACGTCTTGGTAATACTGTATTACTTAGATCTTAGGCTTATCCTACCGTGTTTCCCTGAAAATAAGACAGTGTCTTATATTAATTTTTGCTCCCGAAGATGTGCTAGGTCTTATTTTCAGGGGATGTCTTATTTTTCTTATTTATTGTTGAACAAAAAATGAGTATTTATTATATACTGTACAGTAGTTGTCATCACAAAGCAACATAACCAGACAAACTGAATCCCATCAAGAATTTATTTTTACTTCCATTATTTCCATGTACAACAATCTATGGTATGTACATTTACCAATCCTGCATGCTCTGGTGTTGTGTTTGGCGGACATGCTTCCAAACAAAAACTTTGCTAGGTCTTACTTTCGGGGGGGGGGGGGGGGGGCTTATATTTAGCAATTCAGCAAAACCTCTACTAGGTTATATTTTCAGTGGATGTCTTATTTTCAGGGAAACAGGGTAAGTATGTCCCTTGTTAGTTTGTTGTTTTCTGGTGGATTTGGGGTATTGGATTACAAGAGTTCATAAGAGGAAGCTATGCAAGTAAGACCTGCCCCAAAATGTAGCCAAAAGTGGGCTTTTGCAGTGTATCCATTGACAATGCATATGCTCCAAATTGTTCTGATCTAATAGGGACAAAGCTACATAAACCGGCTAAGTATCCCTTCCCCAAAATTTTGGGATCAGGATTTTTTTTCATTCCAGATTTTTGGAGGACTTGCATATACATAGTGAAATATCTTAGAGATGAGACCAAGTCTAAAAATATTCATTTAGGTTCCATATTATACACCTTATAAGCAGAGCTTGAAGATAATTTTGTACAGAATATTTTAATTTTGTGCAGGGAACAAGGTTTGTGCCCATTGAAGCTTCAGGAAGCAACGGTGTCACTATTTCAAGCCACCTTTGTGGACAATTTATTAATATCCTGCTTTTCTCCCCTATTGGGCATTCAAAACGGATAACCACAAGGTACAGTAGAGTCTGTTATCCAACATAAATGGGCCAGAAGAATGTTGGATAAGCGAAAATGTTGGATAATAAGGAGGGATTAAGGAAAAGCCTATTAACCATCAAATTAATTTATAATTTTACAAATTAAGCACCAAAACATGTTTTACAACAAGTCTGCCACTTATTTGGGAGTGTGGCTGCACTTGTGTTGTTGTTGGGTGTGTTGGCCCATTGCACATTGCTGCCTAAAGAAACTGCTGTGGATCCGGGCAGGAGGCAGACTTTAGGCGTTGGATAATACAGAACGTTGGATAAACGAAGGTTGGATAAGCGAGACTCTACTGTATAAAACATACAGGTATATTAGGGCAAAAAGGAAATACACATTGTCAATAATAACAATTAAAACATAATAAGAAAATTAAACCATAATAAAATACATTACAGATTAAAATACAATCTACAATACCATATAACCCAGATCATCTGCTTTGAACTGGATTATATGGCAGTGTAGACTCATAATACAGTTTATCAATCAGCCTTTTCTTGCAAATGTAGTGCACCAGCCCCTGCCCGCCCGCCCAAATTTAATATTGATTACTACATAAGGCTATTGGTTGTTTGTTGAATTGTTGTTTTATGTTGTTCTGTGTTGTTTTTATAAAGGTTACTGTGCTGTATTTTAACTATGTCTGATTGGGCTTGTCCCTATGTAAGCCGCCCTGAGTCCCTTCGGGGAGATGGTGGTGGGATACAAAAATAAAGTTATTGTTATTCAAATCAGATAATCTGGAGTAGATGACAGTGTAGAAGGGGCCTCAGTCTACATTGCCATATAATCAAGTTCAAAGCAGATACTCTGGATTTTATATGGCTGTGAAGAAGAAGCCAGGTATACAGCCTAACAACAGTTGGTTGCTATCAGTTTTCCGGGCTGTATGGCTGTGTTCCAGAAGCATTCTCTCCTGACGTTTCGCCCACATCTATGACAGCCATCCTCAGAGGTTGTGAAGTCTATTGGAATCTAGGCAATGGGATTTATATTATCTGTGGAAAGTCCAGGGTTGTCTGTTGGAGTGTGAATGTTGCAATTGGCCAGCTTGATTAGCATTGAATAGCCTTGTAGCTCCAAAGCCTGGCTGCTTCCTGCCTGGGGGAATCCTTTGCTGGGAAGTGTTAGCTGGCCCTGATTCTTTCCCGTTTTCTCCCACCCTGAATTTTCCACAGATATACAAACTTCACTTGCCTAGTCTCCAGCAGACCTCACAACCTCTGAGGATGCCTGCCATAGATGTGGGCGAAACGTCAGGAGAGAGTGCTTCTGGAACATGGCCAAACAGCCCGGAAATCTCACAGCACAACCACGAAAGCCTTCGACAGCCTAAAAATCAATTGGTAATCTCCCATCCAAGTGCTAAACTGGGCCGACGTTGGCTTCAAAGATGAGACAGGATCCGGTCTATTTAGGACAGGCCTGGGCAAACCTGGGTCCCTCCCTCCAGGTGTTTTGGACTTCAACTCTCACAATTCCTAACAGCCTCAGGCCTCTTCCTTTTTCCCCTCAGCCGCATACGCGGATAACACCATTCATATACAAAGCACCATCTCAACCGTTAAGGGACACATCAGCTGACGTCACAGCTCGAGCGCCCCTATTCCCCCGCCCCCTCCTCCGCTTTCAACTGCACCAACTTTTCCGGCTTTCCCCGAGAGAAAGAGTGAGGCAAAACTCCTCATTGGTTGCCAAGGACTAGGATAGCAGCCAATCCGGAGAGCCTCTATTGTGAGCGAACAGGCGGGAGGCCTATCGCTGTCTCCGGTAGGCGGGGCCAAGGGAAAGTGCGGGCAGCTCCCGCGGCCGCATCCCTCAGTCTGAGGCACAGGAGGGAAGGAAGGAAGGGAAGTGGGCGCTGTCCCGGGGCCGCCATGACCGCGCCGCTGACCGGCCTCGCCTGGACCTCGGCCAACGTGGCAAGCGCGGGATGGACTTCGGTAAAATCCTGTAAAATCTTTGTACCACTTGGGGTTCCGTGCCAGGAGAGATACAAATAGCCGTCTCACGGAAGATGGGTGAGGCCTGGAGAGACGGGATAGTTAAGCAGTCCTTGTCTAGATCAAGGCTTCTGAGGGCCCTTCCACACAGTCATATCCCCCAGAATTTCAAGGCAGATCTGCTTTGAATTGCGTTGTCTGAGTCCACACTGCCGTATAATCCAGTTCAGTGTGGATTTTAGACAGCTGTGTGGAAGGGGCCTGCAACTGATTCCCTTTTGGCCTCAGAAATGTTTAAAAGGTAAAGGTTTCCTCTGACGTTAAGTCCAGTCATGTCTGACTCTGAGGGTTGGTGCTCATCTCCATTTCTAAGCCGAAGAGCTGGCGTTGTCCGTAGACACCTCCAAGGTCATGTGGCTGGTGTGACTGCATGGAGTGCCGTTACCTTCCTGCCGGAGCAGTACCTATTGATCTACTCACATTGGCATGTTTTCGAACTGCTAGGTTGGCAGAAGCTGGAGCTAACAGCGGCCGCTCCTGCCGCTCCCGGGGTTTGAACCTGGGACCTTTCGGTCTGCAAGTTCAGCAGCTCAGTGCTTTAACACACTTCGCCACATAAGTATATAAAATAGGTGTAAAAACCAGACATTGTCTGATTAATCGGCTTTTGGAAGTCATCCTAAACAGGCTGGTTTTCCTTTTTATGAAGTACATGGTGGTCCATGCCTTAGTTACCTCTAGACTGGACTATTGCAATGCACTCTACGTGGGGCTGCCTTTGAAGACGGCCCGGAAATTACAACTAGTACAGCGTTCGGCAGCCAGGCTTCTAACCGGAGCGAATTACAGGGCGCGTTCAACGCCTCTGTTTAAGGAGCTTCACTGGCTGCCATTTACTTTCTGGGCCCAATTCAAGGTGCAGGTTATCACCTACAAAGCCCTAAACGGTTTGGGACCCACCTACCTTAGAGACCGCATGATCTCCCTCTATGAATCCACACGTTCTCTTCGCTCGTCGGGGGAGGCCCTTCTCTCGCTCCCACCACCCTCGCAGTCACGGTTGGTGGGGACGAGTGTGATGACTCATGGGCATTGTAGTCCCATTCCTAGTGCTGTTGTGACTGACGAAGAGGAGAACTTGGGTTTTCCTCCATTTCAGCCAGAAAGGGAACCATTTCAGCCAGAAATTGAGCCTTTGCACCTGCAGGAGGTTTGTCTTCCAGAAATCTCCCAAACAATCCCGGAGTCGAGTTCTCCCCCTTTTTCGCGCCGTAATTACATTCTCCAGCAGAAAGGAGTGCAACAGGCTAATCGCAGGAGTTTGAGAATAGCAGCAAAGCATTCAGATGATTAAGCCTGTTCCCATGAGAAATTTTAGGGAGTCATACATCTGGACACAGAGATTGACTTTCGTTTCTGGTTCCCCAGAGAAGTGTTCTCTGGTGGGGAAAACAAGGCCTATTTAGGTTCCTTGCTCCCAGAGGGATCTTGCGGAGTCAATTTCGTCAGCAACTGGAGTAGTGTGTGTGGACAGCTACTCCGCTTCCAAGCCTTTGTTCCTGATTCAAGCCTTCGTTTTCCAGCCTTGTTCTTTCACGGATTTTGCCTTGCTTTCCAAGACCCAGCCTTGCCTTGTTTCCCGGATTTTGCCAAGTAAACACCACGGATCTTGTTCTTGTTCCTCGTTCCTTGCTGTCTTGTATTCAAGCCTTGTTTTTCCGAGAGTCAAGTTATTTCCTAGCCTCGTTCAAGTTCTTGGACTAAAGGACCTTGTCATCTCCCCTCACTTTGCCTGGCAAAGTGAGTGTTTCGGTTATTGGATTACAACTTTGGACCTTAATATTTCATATTGGACATTGTTTCTTTGGACTAATTTTGACCTTTCCTGAAAGGTCTAATTCTGGACTATTTTCTACACTTGTTTTTATTAACTTTATATACTCCTTCAATAAAGATATTAGATAGATTCTGGCCTCTGTGTATGGTTATTGGTGCCCTGCAGCCGGGTCGTGACAGTTTGACTCCGCCACCCTAAGCACCAATTAACCTAGGCCAGAATGTCTACCGGAGCCGGACCGGGAGGCCAGCCGCTCAGCTACACCATCGACAAGGAGGAAGTGGACCGCATCCGTGATAAGCTCAATGCGCAGGAGGGAGAAATAAAGGGATTGAAGGAACGCGGAATCCGACTCCCGGCCCTGGCATTGCCAACCAAGTTTTCTGGAGAAGCTTCTAAGGTTCATGTTTTCCGTCGCCAATGCCAAGCTTATCTAGAGGCCCGCAATGCCGAGTTTCCCCAAGAAGACATCAAAGTGGCGTGGATCTACAGCCTTTTAGACGGGCCAGCGGCCAACTGGGCGACGGCACTGTTCGACCAAGTTTCCCCACACCTAAGATCAGCGCAACACTTCTTGGATCACATTAAGGCGACTTGGGGGATCGAAGACAATTTGGAGGCAGCCGGCCATAAACTCCGGCGCCTCTCTCAGGGGGACAGACCCTTGTCCCAGTACATAGCCGAGTTCCGAGTGCTGGCCCACAGCACCGGATGCCACTTCGCCAGAGAGTGCCCAGCCAAAGGGAAGCCCCCCGCCCGTCTAGCGGCGGCGTCCTCCACGGAGACGAAGACGTCTGAGGCGGCTGGCGCACAGCCGGCGGGGGAAGCCAGCGACCGGGCGTAGAGAGGCTCGCCAACCCGGTCAAAAAACCCACTCAAGAGCCGCCAACCGGGGTCCTATTTCTTCTAGTGGTCACCTTGTGGTCAGCAAAAAAGGGGCCAGTCATGGTCCATGCCATGATAGACTCAGGAGCCACAAACAATTTCATTGATAGAGAGTATGCCGACTCTCTGGGATTACAATACCATGACTTCAAGAATGCCCGTGTGGTGCAAGCCATCGATGGCCGCCCCCTCAAGACGGGTCCCGTAAGCCAGTGGTCGGAACCCACCAGAATGTGGATAAGGGAACATATGGAAGAGATTTCCTTCTTTGTTACCGAGGTTCCCCATTTCCCTGTGATTTTGGGAATTCCATGGCTGACACTTCACGACCCAAGCATCTCCTGGTCCAACAGAGAACTGCAGTTTGCTTCAAAATATTGCCAAAACCATTGCCTTGTAGCCAAGATCTGCCATGCCACAGACACTGAACCCATTATCACCTTGCCCAAGAAGTACTCAGAATATTGGGATGTATTCAATGAAAAAGAGGCCGAGAGATTACCCCCACATAGACCTTATGACTGTGCCATTGACTTGGTGGAGGGGGCCCCGATTCCGCGAGGACATCTCTACTCCCTGACTGAACCGGAGCAAGAAGCTCTCAGGGAGTTCATAGAGTCAAACCTTCGCAAGGGATTCATCAGACCCTCTCAATCCCCAGCCGCTTCCCCAGTGATGTTTGTGAAAAAGAAGTCGGGGGAATTACGCTTGGTGGTGGACTATAGAGCATTGAACAATATCACTAAGCGGAACAGCTATCCCCTGCCCTTAATCTCGGACCTACTAGACCGACTTCGAGGAGCCAAGGTCTACACCAAGCTGGATCTTCGGGGAGCGTATAATCTAGTTCGCATCAGAGAAGGGGACGAGTGGAAGACCGCCTTCCAGACTAAATTCGGATTATTCGAGTCCCGAGTTATGAATTATGGATTATGTGGAGCTCCCGCAACGTTCCAGCATTTTGTCAATGACATCTTTCAGGATTATCTAGATCGGTTCTTGATCATCTACCTGGACGATTTTTTGGTGTTTTCTAGATCACAATCAGAACATGAGAACCACGTCAGAATGGTGTTACAACGATTGCGGGATCATGGACTTTATGCCAAGCTGGAAAAATGTGCTTTTGATCTACAAGAGGTAGATTTCCTGGGCTACCGCGTCTCGCCACTAGGGCTCTCCATGGACCCGGCAAAGGTTTCAGCAGTATTGGAATGGCGGGCGCCAACCAACAAAAAAGAGGTGCAACGATTCTTGGGGTTCGCGAACTATTACCGCAAGTTCATTCCAGATTTTGCCCGCTGGTCTGATCCAATCACCAGCTGCATCCGTGGGAAACAGCCCTTCCGCTGGACAGATCAAGCAGAGAAAGGGTTCCAGCAACTAAAGAAATTATTCACGTCCCAGCCAATCCTTCAGCACCCAGATCCTGAAACCCCTTTTGTTGTGCAGGCGGACGCCTCCGATGTGGCAATTGGGGCTGTACTCCTACAACCGGTGGGAGATCATCTTCATCCTTGTGCCTTCTATTCCCGTCAATTGACCGCACCAGAGAGAAACTACACCATTTGGGAAAAGGAACTATTGGCCATAAAGGCAGCCTTTGAAACTTGGAGACATTGGTTAGAAGGGGCCAAATTTCCCATTGAAGTCCATACTGATCATCGGAATCTAGAGCATCTAAGAACTGCCCGCAAGCTAAATCAGAGACAACAACGCTGGGCTTTATTCTTTGAACGTTTTAACTTCCAAATTCATTATGTAACCCCAGCCCAGACCAAGCAAGCAGATGCTCTGTCACGGAAACCGGAATACGCTGCAGGACGCAAGGAGACCGTTGAGTCCCAGCTGCTACAACCCGGGAACTTTGCCACGCTCACAGTGGGGAACACCAAATCCACTCCCATTGAATCAACTCCCTCTACTCCAGGGCCCCTTTGTGCTCAAGAAATCAGGGCTAGTCAGCAAGCAGATGCCTGGGCGCAGGATCAACTTCGCCAAGGACTACATTTCCCCTTTTCGCTTAAGGATGGGCTGCTTTGCTATAGAAATCATGTTTACATCCCCCCAGGACCGGGCAGGGAAAAGGCACTTCGTTTGTGTCATGACTGCAAGCCAGCAGGGCATTTCGGGCTATTCAAAACTATGCATTTGATCCTAAGAGATTTCTGGTGGCCCAAGATCCGCAAGGATGTAGAAAAATATGTCAACACCTGCCCAGTATGCCAGCGCTCCAAGACAAGAAGGGAAAAGCCCTCAGGGCTTCTGCATCCCCTTCCTACCCCATCTCGCCCATGGGAAATAATCTCTGCGGATTCTATAACTGATCTACCACCTTCCTGTGGATTCACCACGATCCTAGTGGTGGTGGACCTTTTCACCAAGTTAGCCCATTTTATTCCCTGTGAAGGCCTTCCCACGGCCAAAGAGACTGCAGATCTATTTCTCCAACATGTTTTCAGATTGCATGGATTGCCCAAGAGTTTGGTCACTGACCGTGGGTCCCAATTCACCTCTCGCTTCTGGAAGGCACTACAAAAACTATTGGGCATAGACTCTCGTTTATCTTCGGCTCATCATCCTCAAACAGATGGGCAAACTGAGCGCACCAATGCCACTTTGGAACAGTACCTTCGCTGTTATGTAAACTACCAACAGGACAATTGGGCTTCCCTGTTACCACTGTCGGAGTTTGCCTACAATAATGGGGTCCAGGCTTCAATTAAGGAAACCCCGTTCTTTGCAAACTATGGCTTCCATCCACGTTTCTTTCCTCCTGTCATTGAAACCTCAGAAGTTCCCGCAGCAGAGGACTGGCTGCAGGAACTCACAGCAGTGCAGCAACTTTTGCTCCAGCAACTGGACCAAGCCAAGGAGGACTATAAACGCCACGCTGACAAGCATCGCCAGCCGGGCCCCGAAATCAAGGTAGGAGACCGGGTTCTTCTGTCCACTCGCTTTTTGCCCTCCCACCGTCCCTGCCGGAAGCTAGATGCCCGTTTCATTGGTCCCTATCCAGTGGTGGCGCAACTTAACCCCGTGACTTTCAAACTCCAACTTCCGCGCTCTATGCGCATTCATCCAGTGTTCCATCGCTCCCTGCTCCTTCCGGCGGATGGTGTGCGCCCTGATGCAGACCGGCCGGCCTCCGCCCCTGTTTTGGTGGACGGTGAAGAAGAGTTCGAGGTTCAGGACATTTTGGATTCTCGCTTTCACCGCCGCCGCCTACAATATCTCATTGACTGGGTGGGTTTTGGCCCCGAAGAGCGCTCTTGGGAAGACGCTTCCACGGTTCATGCTCCTGATCTAACCCGCCGCTTCCATCAGACCTATCCCGCAAGCCGCGGCCTCGCGCCTCGGGGAGAGAGTCCCAGTTTGAGAGGGGGCTTGAGGAGGGGGATAGTGTGATGACTCATGGGCATTGTAGTCCCATTCCTAGTGCTGTTGTGACTGACGAAGAGGAGAACTTGGGTTTTCCTCCATTTCAGCCAGAAAGGGAACCATTTCAGCCAGAAATTGAGCCTTTGCACCTGCAGGAGGTTTGTCTTCCAGAAATCTCCCAAACAAGCCCGGAGTCGAGTTCTCCCCCTTTTTCGCGCCGTAATTACATTCTCCAGCAGAAAGGAGTGCAACAGGCTAATCGCAGGAGTTTGAGAATAGCAGCAAAGCATTCAGATGATTAAGCCTGTTCCCATGAGAAATTTTAGGGAGTCATACATCTGGACACAGAGATTGACTTTCGTTTCTGGTTCCCCAGAGAAGTGTTCTCTGGTGGGGAAAACAAGGCCTATTTAGGTTCCTTGCTCCCGGAGGGATCTTGCGGAGTCAATTTCGTCAGCAACTGGAGTAGTGTGTGTGGACAGCTACTCCGCTTCCAAGCCTTTGTTCCTGATTCAAGCCTTCGTTTTCCAGCCTTGTTCTTTCACGGATTTTGCCTTGCTTTCCAAGACCCAGCCTTGCCTTGTTTCCCGGATTTTGCCAAGTAAACACCACGGATCTTGTTCTTGTTCCTCGTTCCTTGCTGTCTTGTATTCAAGCCTTGTTTTTCCGAGAGTCAAGTTATTTCCTAGCCTCGTTCAAGTTCTTGGACTAAAGGACCTTGTCATCTCCCCTCACTTTGCCTGGCAAAGTGAGTGTTTCGGTTATTGGATTACAACTTTGGACCTTAATATTTCATATTGGACATTGTTTCTTTGGACTAATTTTGACCTTTCCTGAAAGGTCTAATTCTGGACTATTTTCTACACTTGTTTTTATTAACTTTATATACTCCTTCAATAAAGATATTAGATAGATTCTGGCCTCTGTGTATGGTTATTGGTGCCCTGCAGCCGGGTCGTGACAACGAGAGAGAGGGCCTTCTCCGTCGTGGCCCCCCGGCTTTGGAACTCTCTCCCTAGAGAGATCAGGCAGGCCCCTACCCTCCTCTCCTTCCGGAAGAGCTTAAAAACCTGGCTGTTTCAAAAGGCCTTCGATGTTTAGTTGTTGCTGGATTGATCTATCTGTCCATTCCATAATAGTCCCATTGTTGTTGTCTTGCCATTTTATACCGCACTTTATTGTCCAACTGTGAAATTTCCTTTCCCATTTCGTAACACTCTGCATTTCGCCTGGGATCTACGAATTAGTCTTCTGTTTTTAACACTGTATCCTGCTTGTTGATTTTAATGATTGTTTTTATTGATGTTGGTGTTTTTTACTGGGATAGTTGTTTTATTGCTTTGTTACTGTTATTTGTTTGTATTATCGGGCCAGGCCCCATGTAAGCCGCCCCGAGTCCCTTCGAGGAGATGGGGCGGGGTATAAAAATAAAGTTATTATTATTATTATTATTACAGCTGCCACATCTTCTGCAGAGTCCACTGTAAACACAGCACAACAGATTTGTGTAAATGTCTAAAAGAGTGACATTCCGAAACATTTTGCTCTTGCCAAATTTTTCGGGACCTAACATTGAGCAAAGGGGTCAAGACCCACAGCTTAAGAAAGTGCCCGAGATGAAGCCAACTTGATATGAACTCTGCCAATATCAGAATTCATGGACACATGTTGCGTGCCCCTTACCTGAAATATTTGGGAACCAAAGGGTTTCCAATTTTGAATTTGTTTCTTTGATTTTGAGAGCTATGCATATATGTCACGAGATATCCTGGAGATAGGACCCACATCTAAACATGAATTTCATTTATGTTTTACATACACTGTATGCACATCGCCTGAAGGTAATTATATATAGAGCAGTTACAATATTTTGTGTGTAAAGTTAATACATTGAACCATCAGAAAGCAAAGGTGTCACTGTGTTGTCGAAGGCTTTCATGGCTGAAATCACTGGGTTGCTGTGAGTTTTCTGGGCTGTATGGCCATGTTTCAGAAGCATTCTCTCCTGACG
Source organism: Anolis carolinensis (assembly GCF_035594765.1). NCBI lineage: Eukaryota > Metazoa > Chordata > Lepidosauria > Squamata > Anolidae > Anolis > Anolis carolinensis. The sequence continues at coordinate 167,858,743 of NC_085842.1, forward strand.
TTTCGCCCGCCACTATGGCAGGCATCCTCACAGGTTGTGAGGTCTGTTGGAAACTAGGCAGGTGGGGTTTATATTTCTGTGGAAGGTCCAGGGTGGGAGAAAGAACTCCTGTTTGTTTGAGGCAAGTGTGAATGTTGCAATTGGCCAGCTTGATTAGCATTGAATGGCCTTGCAGCTTCAAGACCTGGCTACTTACTGCTTGAAGGAATCCTTTGTTGGGAGGTGTCCGCTGGCCCTGATTGTTTCCTGTCTGGAATTTCCCTGTTTTCTGAGTATTGTTCTTTATTCACTATCCTGATTTTAGAGTTTTTTAAAAAAAATACTGGTAGCCGGATTTTGCTCATTTTCATGGTTTCCTACTTTCTCTTGAAATTGTCCACATGCTTGTGGATTTTAGTGGCTTCTCTGTGTAGTCTGACATGGTTGTTAGAGTGGTCCACTATTTCTGTATTCTCAGATAATATGCTGTGCCTTTCATGTTCCTTGATTGGTGTTTGGGCATCGCTGCGTTTGGTGGTCCCTATGTAGATTTGTCCACAACTGCATGGTGTGTGACACAAAGGTGTCACAGTCTCAGCCACCCATGTGCACAATTACAGAGCATTTGGATTTCAGGATCAAAGTACTCAATTGATTTCATTTTTTTTAGCCATGTATTTTTTTAGTAAAATTATATGTTCATGCATTGCATGATGCACACATTTCTATCTTTAGGAAGCACCCCCCCCCCCCCAAAATGTAAGATTTTGTAGGAGGCATCTGGTTTAAACTATATAAAAAAGTAAGCTTTCCATCTCTTAAATAAGAAATAGCTTACACCAGGCAGCCTTATTTCCCACCTCTATTCTTTTCCTTCCTTGAGACCTTGGTCATTCAGGTGGATGGGAGGTTTTCTGACTTTTCCCCTGAAAGGAGAAGAAGGTTTGCTATGCTTCTTTTTCTCTGATGTTGACTTTTAGAGCAATTTATTTCAGTAGTTATTTTAAGTTGAAGTCTGTTTGTGTTTCCATATTCCTTAGTGTAAAAAAAAATCCAGAGAGCTGCCTTGAGTCCCATTATTGGAAGATAGAAATACCGGTAGTATGATATGCCGTCTTTCATCGATTGTAAGATGCACACTAATGTCAGTACCACCAATAGGAGGAGAAAAAAGAGCTTTATTTAGACAGTAGAGTTTTGCTTATCCAGCCTTTGCTTATCCAATGTTCTGTATTATCTAATGCAGTTTGCCTTTTAGAAGTGTTTTTGTAGTCAATATTTTCCATACATTGTGATGTGTTGGTGCTAAATCCGTAAATACAGTAATTACTAAATAACGTTACCGTGTATTGAACTGCTTTTTCTGTCAATTTGTTGTAAAACATGATTTTTGGTGCTCATAACGTAATCTGATATTTAATAGGCTTTTCCTTAATCCCTCCTTATTATCCAACATTTTCGCTTATCCAACTTTTGCCGGCCTGTTTATGTTGGATAAGCGAGATTCTACTATATCTAAGAAAACTACCAGCAATTCTAAGACACATCCCAGTTTTAAGGATGTTTATATTGGGGGGGGGGGGGGGGGGAATGCATCTTAGAATGGAAAAAATGTGAAAGCAAGAAAAATGAATAAAATAAATAGAATGCATAAAGCCCCATCCCCTCACGCTCACATAAAAGGGAATAACTAGAATTCAAACAACCAACGGATTTAAATGCTGTGGATGTTTATGAATTGTTATGACTTCATCAAGTGCTTGAGGTGTTGACCATAACTAAAAATTCATCTTAAAGTACAATTTGAGCATTGGGAGGAGCAGCATTGAGCATATAAATAGTAATTTCCCCTAGTGATGGAAGAAAAGGAGAAATTGTGCTCTCAAACATTTTTGAGGTTTCAGGGCATGGAGTGTGGCATTCAACTTGCTTTGCTTTCTAACTGGCTGTGTCTGTGGCTTTGCTTGCTCCTAGTCTTTAATTTCTTCAACAACATTGTGCTTCATTTTGAAAGTGTTGGGTTCATGATTATGGCAATGCATTGATTTTATTTAAAGCTCTTTCCCCTTCAAAGGGCTTAGGGTGCTGAGTTGTGTTAATCAGTCTTAATTAGCATTGATTAAACTATCATTTTACCTTATTCTTGGAGACTGAGAGTCAGTTTGAATGACGAAGTTTTACATGGCTTCCAGATGTCCGTAATTAATGGGTGTAAATTGATGACCTCTAAATTACCTTTTAAGCCACCCCTACATGTTTCAGGTTAGTGCAGGCATGGGCAAACTTTGGCCCTCCAGGTGTTTTGGATTCCAACTCCCACAATACCTATCAGCTAGTAGGCTGTTTGGAATTGTGGGAGTTGAAGTCCAAAACACCTGGAGGGCCAAAGTTTGCCCATGCCTGGGTTAGTGAATGGTTATAAAGTGTTTGGTGTGGTTGTGGTTGTTGTGTGCCTTCAAGTCATTTTTGACATATGGCAGCCCAAAGACAATCCTATTCTGGGAGTTTCTTGGTGGAATTTGGTTCAATTTCATTAATGTCTCTCAACAACTGATGTGCAGAAGCTTGCTGCCTCTGTTCTTCTGGTAGCCATGGACAGCTTTCCCTTCCGTGTATTTGTCCCATTTCTTTGTAAAAACACTCTAGTTGTCCATAACATGATCATGAATGGAGAGGTGAGAATGGTTTTGTGTGTGTGATATAAAACTTACATTGGGAAGGGCTTGATAGAGCAGTTGTGTTAATGCAGGGTGCATCTACACTTTAGAATTAAGGCAGTTTGACAGCACTTTAACTGCCTTGGTTCAAGAAGTTATGATTTGGTGAGGCACCAGCATTCTTTGGCAGAGAAGGCTGACTATAATTTCCATGATTGCACAGCATTGAGCTATGGGAGTGGCATCAAATTGCATTAATTCTACAGTGTAGATGTGGGTTCTGTTACTGGGCACCTCCAGCTAGGATGGTCAAAATGTTTTGCCTGAGACCTGGAGAATAGTTGCCAATTCAGGTTGGCAGTTGTAGGCCAGGTGAATCAGCCTTTTTCTGAATTATACATACATCTGTGTCTGTATAACAATACTGCTTTTAAAACAAGAAGGTTTGCATTTGGTTTGTCCTGGTTGTATGCTTACGAGGAAGGCTGCTTGAGAATCATGTTTTCATACGGAAATTGAAACTTGGAATCATACGCTTGTAACCTAGAAGCCTTGAGTGTGACTTGGGAAATTGTCAGTTCATTCCTCAGGTATAACAACAGATATAGGATGTGAGGTAAGTTGTTACCCTTTTGCTCCTACCATCTGCATAATAGGACAATGCCATTTTCACAGGAATATTCTGCTTATTTTATGGCCATAATATACCGTATTCAAGCTATTTGAAAAGGTTAGAATATGTTACATAAATTCTAGATGTTATTACAGGATGAGCATCTTTTATTTGGAATTCCAAGATTTGGAATCCTCCAAAATTCCAAATTTTCCACATGGGTAGCTGAGATACTGACACTTAATGCTTTGTGGTGGGTCCTATCTCCAAGATATCTCATTAATGCATACATGCAAACACAAGAGTTTGGAAATCTGAAATTCTCCAAATCCAAATCACTTTGGATCCCAAGCATTTTGCACAAGGGAGACTCAACCTATATTTTTCCAGGATTGTGCTAGTGAAACCATGGCTGAACAGAAATTTGTCTAGGAAGGCTGGGAAATGTTTTGCATTTTGGCCAGCTTTTGAGTGGTTATCCAGTCAATAAAAAGACCACAGCAGTACAAAGTCTACATGACAGTTTTGTTAATTTTAGTATATTATATATTAAGATAATAAAATACGAAATTACTATTTTAGTCTGAAAAGGGATGACGAAATTTTAGTGCTAAATTCCTCTCTCTTCTGCAGCCCATGTTTAATATACAGTAGAGTCTCACTTATCCAAGCTAAACGGGCTGGCAGAAGCTTGGATAAGCGAATATCTTGGATAATAAGGAGGGATTAAGGAAAAGCCTATTAAACATCAAATTAGGTTATGATTTTACAAATTAAGCACCAAAACTTCATGTTATACAACAAATTTGACAGAAAAAGTAGTTCAATACACAGAAATGTTATGTTGTAATTACTGTATTTACGAATTTAGCACCAAAATATCATGATATATTGAAAATATTGACTACAAAAATCGCTTGGATTATCCAGAGGCTTGGATAAGCGAGGCTTGGATAAGTGAGATTCTACTGTATATAGTTATCTCTTTTTATTTACACCACCACTAGCTGTCAGAGATTTTTGACAATGAAGTAAACTGAGTGTAGCTTATTGTAGAAGTTAAGATGGCATTAATTATAGGCCACTTTTGATAATTGATTAAGGAAACAGGTTGTGGCCTATGTAATCACAAGAAGATAGCTGTCATATGGCAGTTTCCTTACTCTAAACCGGTTTGACTAGTGTTGGTCTGGCTTACTCATTCTCTCTTTTCTTGCTTCATTGCTTCATGGTTTTCTCTGCTGGCCCCAAGAGACAAAAGGTGTTTTTGCTTTGTTTTCTGCCTCCTCTACCTGCTATTTTCCCCCTCTACCACCTGTTTGCGTCATTTCACTTTTTAAATGAATGGCACCTATTCAGTTGGTTGGCTTTGGGAGCACATTTTCTTGAAAATATTCAACGCTTTGTGGGTCTTGTACAATTAAACTCACAACTTTTGCTTTTCTCCCGTGACCTTTATTATACAAAGATTTGCTGTGAGGAATTTTCCTGTATGACACTCCCTGGTCCTAATTCCAGGTTTGATATACACACTCGCTCTCCTTATGCTGCAATGTCAACAGCTCAAATAACCCAACCATGGGGTTCATAAGGCCTGTTGCTTACACCGGAATCCACAAACATTCCTTTTTATTAGCCAGCCAAAATACAGAAAATGTATCACACAAGCCTTTGATGTTTCACTGGCTTTTTCATCAGCCAAAGATGTTAAAAATCATACAGAATTTTTTTAATGGGAAGATTATAAGGTCACAGGGCTACTACATTCTGTTTCAGATGGTACTTTGTTGTTAACTATGGTGGTATGAATGGATTTCTGTGTGGGTAAAAGCAATTATCTTTATTGGCCATGCAAAATCTAGGGACAAAGAGCAATAACAGCCAGGTAATAACATTTATTCATCGTGGTGTCTGTGAAAATCACACATATGGGTTTTCCTATTGGAAAACCAATATGTGTGAATTTCACAGATTACCACTTGAAGAAATACGGTTACAGTTAAGCAACCCTTACTTCTGCTCCATTAGCAACCGGAAAGGAAGACCCAGCTGTTCTATGGAAAGCTCACTGCTCTTTCCTTATAAGCCCAGTTATCATGTTTAGAGTATTGTCTGAAAACCACCAGTAGTTAATAATCACCCATATACCAGTCATCTGACACGGGACTGGATAAGGCTGCACTTTTTCTTGTAGTTTCCTAAGTGTCCTTTCTTTTCATACTGTACCTAGATCACATCAACCGTGGAAGGAACATCTGCAAACTTTGGGAAAGGATTTGCACAGAAGTCTGGTTACTACCTCTGTTATACGTCAATGATAAACAATATGGTAGGAACAGCATCAGGGTTTCTGGGACAGGTGATACACAGATGTGACTCAAAAGGGGCTTTAGAGTTGATGGAGTCTGCTTCTTTTTTAGAATCCTGGAGATGTACTCTATGACGTCATAATCTTGAGTGAGAAAACACCATTGCCTTCTGGATACACTTATGTTAAAGATTTTTCAGATTCAAGTGAGTTTGCCTGTGGGGGGAAAAACTCTTGTTTATAATTTTTCCAAAAGATTGAATTGATTCTTTAGCACTTTTGTTGTTGTTGCTTGCCATCAAGTCAAGGTATGGTATGACCTTATGGAATGAGACCTCCAAGAGACTCGATCATTAAGTCATAGGGAGAAGGGAGCAAGCTTGTTTTCTGCTTCCATGGAGGCTGAGATGCAGAACAATGGCTTTAAACTACAGGAAAGGAGATTCCACATGAACATTAGGAAGAACTTCCTCACCGTGAATGCTATTCAGCAGTGGAACTCTCTGCCCTGGAGTGTGATGGAGGCTCCTTCGTTGGCTTTTAAGCAGAGGCTGGATGGCCATCTGTTGGGGGTGTTTGAATGTGGTTTCCTGCTTCTTGGCATGGGGTTGGACTGGATGGCCCATGAGGTTTCTTCCAACTCTATGTGTCCTGCTCGGGTCTTGCATCATCAGGCTTCATTTATTGAGCCGATCCACTTCTGGCACATTCTCCCAAAGCATTATAATATTTTCCAATAAGTCATATTTAATTATGCCAATTGGCTACAAGTGGAAAATTAGAGGACTAGCAACCTATGGCTCATGGACTGTTGATTGTCCACCAGCCACTATTTTGGGTAGCACTGCTCTAGAGTAACCTATATGGCCTTGATCTAGATTGGAAATAAGCTTAAATTTCTCCATCTCTTTTTATTTTTTAAATTGTTCCTGCACAGTTCTCTTAAAAACATGTCTCAAGTCAACAGTAGAAATTTTAAACCCCTGTCCTGCCACATTACATTAAAAAACAAATTGGGGAAAGGTAAACTCTCCCTTCCCCAATTTGTGAGCTTGTCCTGCTCTGGTTGGAGATTGTGCTACTGAGGAAAGTGTGATATGTAATTCCACAACTACATTTGTAGATTTATTTGTGTAGTTTGATCCTGTGTTTGTACAGTTGTAACTCTAGACTCTGTTGTTGGGGCGGAAAGCCTCATCTTAAATCAAACATGAATACAGTATAGAAATTACAAGATTTCTTGCAAATTATAGATTTGGAAGGTACTGCCAGAGTCTTTTTTCTGAACCCATTCATTTTGCTATAATGGCAGGATGCTCTGTTCCCACAATGTGTAATGGGCATCCATATGAAAAAATATATAAATGAAGGTACATGCTTTCTTTTTATCTGATCTGTTTTGCCATACCACAGGGGTTTTTTTTTTTAGAAAGTAGACATTTGTCCCTTCGCTCTCTTTACCTTGTGGATTGCTGTAAAACGTTCTTCTAAGACAGGCCTTCTTACACTTTACTCCTTTTCGCTTGAGAAATTTTTGTGACCTCAAGCTATATAGTTATATAAAATAGGTACAAAAATCAGACATTAACTGATAATAAATTGACATTTGCAAGATGTGATAAACAGACTGATTTCCCTTTTTGTGGATTACAGCTGAAGAGTCCACTGTAAACACTGCACATTATTGCTAATAAGACTTTTGTAAATGGGTAGTAGTCAGAAACCTTTTTATTGTTGCCAAATTGTTGGTACCCCCAACACTGAGCTATGGACACACCATTTGGGGTCAGGACGCAGTTTATGAAACAGTGCTCTAAGATGCCTAGCTTCCCAGAAATTATGAATTTTGTATGTGTTATGAGGGCTACTTGCCCCATCTCCAAACACACAATTTGGTGTCTTAAACATCTTTACTTCATTTGTGTTCTTGATCCCTTTTGTTTCTGCTTCTTCCTGCAGAGACATCCGTCTCTAAGAAGAAGAGACTGTGTGTCAAGCTAATCCCGTTCGGTGCTGCAGAAACAGCCGTCTTTGACATCCTGCTGAGCAGCAAAAGCAGAGTGGTCCCAAACTACTTGCGCATAGGGTGAGGTATTTTCTGTTATGTCCCTTCTTGCTATTCTATTAGGCTGATTGTTTTTCAAAAATATATTCCTCTCTCCATCTAGGGAAATGGGTGGATTTGCACTTTGGTGTCGAAAGGAGTCTGTTGCCAAACCCACACCTCTCCCTAAGCCACGGAATATCAGTTTAGAAATGAAAAGGCTCTCGCTAGAACCAGAAAAGTAAGTTTTGGACATTTTAAAGATGTTGCTATAGACTTTGCCCAATTATTGTCACAAGTGATTCAGTCCAATGGCCTGTGATCCACCAGTTTCTCATTTCTAGTACCCTCGTACAAGAGATAGATACTAGGCCAGAATGGATACTCTTCTAGCAATTGCTTCCAGTAGTTTATCTGAGTCTTTACTCAACTCTCACTCAGCCTTCATTTGTTAGAAAGCAAAGCACCTATCTGAAATATATTAAGTGTATTACTTGTCTGCTGTATTCATTCCCTTACTACTATGGTATTCTCAATCTCATAGCTACAGAATTGCCTGGAGTTTTTTAAAGTCTTTATGGCATTATTTAACTAACTCCATTAACACTTTACTGCCCCTGCAATTTCATCTGGAAATCAATCAATTAATGCTCAAAGGAAGAAAGTTTTATGCAACCATTGCATTAAAACTGCATTGAAACATTTCTATCCATTTTACCATCATGGATCTAGAGTCCATATTAGATAGCCTTCAGTAATATGAGTAAATTATTCATCTGACTTACTGGCCAGAAAAGTGATGGACTAAAGTTTAGTATCTGCCTTCAAACAGTTCCCAGGTTGTAGAGGGATGGCAGTAGAAACAGATTGCACCCGTTGTTTTTCAGCCCAGTTTAATATATTAACTATTAACTGCTGATATTCAGTCTATCACTAAAAGCCAAGTTGTATGCTATGAAAACCAGCTATTCTGTTCTACAATTGTTTGCACAAGCTTAATATTTGTTTTGGATCCAAATGTGACAAAATATAGCCAATGTGAAACTAGGGGCAGTGAAGTGAACTTTAGACAGGCAAGCAGTAACAAACCAGCATCCTACTTTTTGAAACAAGTCCTTGTCTTTTCAAACATTGGAACCATCTTTTGCCCTTATTGGAAGGCAGGCTTGGTGCTGCCCCTTCAGAGTCCAGATGATGGCATCTAACTTTCTGGAAAAACTTTGGGTTATCTCCAGGGCTCAGCATATATGGGAGAATTATGCCCAGTCCCTTTTCTAGGGAGGGACACATTTTGTCATGGTAAGCTTGTGAGAGTAAAGGATCCAAGGGTTAAAAAGTGCAGGTCATGTTTATCTTTAAGCATAGAAGTCAGGGGGAAAAGCTAGCAGAAATTCTGATGACACTCTGTACGCTCCTTAGGAGTACAACTGACAATTCACCAGGAGGCCATGTTTTGTTTAAACACCTTTTCACATAATCCTTTCAGTGCAGACCTTCCATCAGAAAAGCCCGCAGTCCCCACAAGGCCAGCAGCTCTTAAGCGACACGAGTCAATATATGAAAGTTCAAATGTCTATGGCATCTCGGGTAAGTAATCCTAAAGTCTAGGGCGTGAGAAAAAGAAATTGTTGCCCTGCTTGCCAGTTTGTGCATTATGCCTTCCTTGTTACTCTTAGCAAGTAGAATACCTCTGGGGGGGAAATACTGATCTTTTCATAATACCTAGTGCTGAATGCTTCTATATTCTTTTAACTGTTTTGTTTGCTCTGGAAGTGTCTTTGCTTTCTTAGGGAAATGAGAGAACACCACTGGGTAGAGGTGCCCAAACAGGCTCAACATTTCATTCCTGAGACTGGGCACAGATCATTTTGTTTTGCTTAAAATTTGTGACATTTAGTGTAAAGAATCTGGAATACAGAGTGAGTGAGATTATAACTTCGAGTCGACTCCCCCTCCCCCCAAACACATTTATCAGAATAACTCATGTGTTCTCTCACTTTCTTAGCCATGGATGGAGTTCCTTTCACCCTGCACCCCAAGTTTGAGAGCAGCGTCAGTGGGGGCAATCATGTAAGTATTATAAATACAAAAATCACTGCTCTGACTCCATTCCTAGGAGCTGTTGCCTTTGTGGGAAGATGATGTGCTGCATAAAGCTTTAGACAAAAACTTTGAAATGTGTCAAGAGAAGGGGTATTGGATTCAATTACCCTTATTGGGTCTCTTTCTTGAGTGAGTTTTCAATGGCCTGTTTTGCTTTCTATGCCGAATCGGGATAAGTAGAAGTGCTAGTAACTAAAAGTCATGTTTCATAAGCAGCGAAAATATTTTAGAGAGGGTTTGTTGAGCTGTGGTAATACTGGTGCTGCAAAGAGTCCTTGCAAGTTAAAGAGTTTTGGGTTTTTCCTCCCTTTCTTTTAGGTCTCCTTTTCTCTTTATCAAAACTTCAATATCAAGTCTCTTGCTGACATTGAGAAAGAGGTAAGTTGAATTTAAGGCCAAACAAAGTGCACATTAAACTATCTTGTGCTGAACCAGTGTGGCCCAATAGTTATCACCCTTTCTGTGGAAATAGGGCCAAAGCATGTGTTCTACCATTGAAGTATGTCCTCTGCTTTTGTGAGTAAAATGATCTTTTTTGTTTTCCTTTTCAGTATGACTATGGGTTTGTAGTTGAAAGAACTGCGGCTGCCAGACTTCCGCCAAGCATCTCATAGCATCAGCGGTTTCTTGCTGAAGAATGTGCCTTTCTATATTGGAGGCTGTTATCCAAATAGATAGCCAATGGGCATGGAACTGCTCTTTTTAAAAGGAATGGACTCTTGGGGGCAGGGCTTTAGTGGTTAAAGCTTGTAAATTATATTCTTGCCTACTGGAAGCTAACGGAACTCTCAGCACTATATATATTTCATTATTCATAGAAGCAAAATGCCTTTAGTAGCTTTTCTCCATTAATGGTGCTCCATGCAGTCATGTTGATTACATGACCTTGGAGGTGTCTATGGACAACGCTGGCTCTTCGGCTTAGAAACTGAGATGAGCACCAACTTCTAGGGTCGAACACTAGACTTACTGTCAGGGCAAAATCTTTACCGTATCATTTCTCCAAATATCTATTTTCTATGCAAACCATTTTTTTTTAAATAAATGTTTGTGCTTCTTTCTGGCATTTCTAAACTTTGTGTGTATGCTGAGTATGCACTGATAACAAAATTATTCCCATATTTCTAAAAATCCTTTAACAGAACATAAATGTACAGACAATTTCTTCCAGTGCTAGTTAGTCTCCTTTTTTCATGTCAGGAGCGACCTGAGAAACTGCAAAGATGTTGCCCAGGGGACGCCGGGATGATTTGATTTTTTTACCATCCTTGTGGGAGGCTTCTCTCATGTTCCCGCATGGAGCTGGAGCTGATAGAGGGAGCTCATCCGCGCTCTCCCCAGGTTGGATTTGAACCTGGCAGCCTTCAGGTCAGCAACCCAACCTTCAAGTCACAAGGCTTTAACCTACTACGCCGCCGGGGGCTCCTAGTTAGTCTCCTAAAAACCGAAGATAAATAAAAGATGTGCCATTTCATCAGCGATAAAGAATTTGGGTACAAAGAACGTTTCAGCCACTTTGTAAAATGCATTGATTGCCATTTAATTACCAAATCCCATGACCTCATTCCAGGAGCATAGGGGCAGTACAAAAGTCAACAATTGCTGTCATGTTCAGTAAACGTGTCAAAGTTATTGTCGCCCCCTGCACAACCTTTGCAGTGGGTTCCAAAGTAACACAGTGGGCCATTGCCTGCCAGTACCAAACTGGTTTTGAAGAATAAATATTCCTTTGCAATGCTGGATGGTGGCTATTCCTGTGTGTCGTCGCCCTTCACTTCCACCGGGAGGGGATTCATCTCAAGAAGGCACTTTGAGCTTTGTGCTGCCCAGGAGGAACTGCAAGACTCTGTCGATGAGGAGGGCAGTGAAGAAATTGGCCAGCAGAACTTGAGTAATCACTAGTTTAAACTGAAATAGAAGCAAATGCAGGAGAACTGAAGTGAGAAACAGGCCCAGTAAGTCATAAATGCTGCCATGTTTTGTAATTTATAAGCCCACTGCCAGACTGCGTCCCACACAACTGAAATGAGATGGCAGAGCATCCATAGTCACTTAGTACCAAGAATATGGTCAGCATACTACTTTCATAAGTTAAAATGGTCTGAAAATGAATAAAAAACTTTATCACCAATCCTTGTTTCCATGACAATCAGAAATTGTCAAAATCCCAACTGTCACAGGGACAGAAAGTGAGGGGAAATCTAAACGGGCACAGACAACAAAACAAACACAACAGGGCCGTTAACCCTTTCCTATGCTAACCAAAACTAAAAAGATGGGTGGAGTTACACTAAAAAATGTATATTTTGTGAGACATACAAATTCAACTGGAGAACAAATTTGCAGAACCTATCTTGTCCGTAACCAGGGAACTGCCTGCACATTTGAAGCTGTTTTTTGTTTAATACTAATCTGAATATGGTTTGATGCCCTCTTTGCATATGAATAGCTGCCTCTATTTCAATATTTGCCTCAAATCTGGCAACAAAACCAATGTTTCCCTGTTATCTGAAAGGATGTCAAATATACTGATGACATCTCAGACTAGGTATACAAGTTGATTCAGGGACAAGTTTTGGGCTGCATTTTGCCCTTGATTCTTCATTTGTTGAGGGTAAAATGCTCACTGAACATTCAAAGAAAATATTTTAAAAATTCATGAGGACAGAATTCTCCTTCAACACCAAAATGACAGGGAGGTGGGGGTAAATTCAAAGGGAAGACCCAGCCAAATGATTGCCTGCTCACCTCTGTTGGGATATCTACCAACCCAAACTGTTCGTTGAACTCTGGAGATGAACCAGTCAGGAGGGCTACAATTGCCAGTCCTGAAAGAATGATGCTCCACAGGAGAGGTTTGTTTTCCCGCAAACTTTCCATGAACGGGTGGCCCTGGAATAACAAAGATTGATTGGAAAGACTGCAAAACCAAAAGCAGTTTCAAATACAGCAAGAATAAAATTTCAATTGCAGGAATATAAAAATATTTTGGTGACATATTCTGGGTTAATCACCTGTGATGCAAGGATATGTACTGTTCATGTTTATGGTATAAAAGCATTCAATATCTCACTGATCTACAAGTCACCCCCAACTGGCTGATGGTTAATTGGTGGCTGGTGAGAATAAGGTAGTCCTGGACTTGACTTCCCTCCAGACCCGTTATCATCCTTTTGATTAAGTTTCTTTCTTCCTATAATTTTCAACTACCATCCCTGAAGACTCCCAAAATCCCCCCCCCCCCGCCCCCACAAAAAAAACCTGGGAAACCCTCTGGGACATAGTCTTGAGGCTACAGGGGACTGGCACATTGGGGAGGTGGTTGAGAAACTCCTTTCTTGTAGGTGCTGGGTTCACCTTTTGTTCTTGGCTTATGTCTGTTATAGCAAAAAAAAATGGCAGCAAGCTTCACTAGTATCAACTAAAGCAGAACATAACATTAATTCACACCATAACAGTTGCTGAAGTCAAGCACTCCTCACCTTATAATTTATGGCAAAAGTGGCCATCTGCATTGCCATGGACATGATGTAAACAGTGCTATTCACTAAACTGGGTTCAAACTCCTTGTAGAGGTCCACAAAGTCATCTTTCCTTAAAGCAAACAAAGGAAAAGGTCCTTGAGAGTTTCTCATTAAAAGGCAAGATATTAACGATGAAATATGAGATACTGAAGTTACGTTAATCAACAACAAAGAGATTCTCAGTTTAAAGTTTTCAATTTCAATGCTTTCTTTTGGGTTAATTTGCATACAATTTGCTCACATTTCCAGTTTACTGTTAATAAATGACCTCCAGTTTACAGTCAATACTGTACCTTTCCTGATCATAGTATTTCATACTTAAATCCAAGTAGCACTCACTTGGGGTCACTGCGGGCCTGCGCACCTCGATAGAGATAAACCAGGCTGACAAAGTGCACCATGAACTGCAACAACACAGTTAGAACTGTGTAGAGATTGAAGATATTAGGAAGTGGTCGCTCCCGGGAGAGGGTTTTCAGAGGCTAGGGGGAAAAAATAAAAATAAAATCACGGTTAGATAAAATCATGAACTGGTTAGATTCACTTGCTCGTGCTGGGTATGATAATAATGATAATTTTTTTACCAGCTGTATTGGTGATTCGTGATTATGACTAGATATAACCCCTCCCACCACCACCCCCACCCCCAGGGTGCCTTTTGCATCTTGACACTGCTCCAGCCAAAGCATTTCCAAGATGCTGGAAAATTGACACTGGGGTATGACATTTACAGCCTTCTCCCAGCTGTAAATGTGGGAGTCTGCTCCAACCAGCCAGAACCCGACTGGCAACCGTCACACACCACTATCATGATGCTTCCATTAGTCTATTAGCATGGGGCATATTCTTTCAGGAGCCAAGCCCTTTGGCAGCACTCTTCTTGCTTACCTTGGATCTGGAGATGAAAAGGAAGCAGCCAGCCAGCAGCAGCCCCTGTAGTGTAGCCTGGAAATCACTGAACTTCACCCCTTCCAAGTAAAGGACACTCTGACTGTAGGCCAGGATGAGTGCATTCAAGGCCAAGATCTTGAACATCTGGAGTGTAGTGACCAGGGTGCAGCGGCCCTGCTTGATCACGTGGCAAACTGCAGAGAGAAAGAGAGAATGCCTTTGCTTGGATCTGCATCCTTCAAGCTGAGTCTGGCACTTCCTCCAGGCTTTATAGGAAGGGCTTCTTCCACTGCCAATCATCCTTTACCACTCTAAGAGGGCGGACCAATCCCACCTTCCCAGCCCCATTCTGCTTCAGCTACAATCAGAACAGGACTTTTCCAGTTCTGGCCATTTGGGCCTCAAAGATACTTTCTAGGGAAAACATTTTCAGTTTTTGGGTGAGGAGACTTTTACTTTCATTGCGCCTTGCCACCTTAATGGAGACAGTCAGCTTCTTTCTTGTGATTTATTGCAGTCTTAAGAAGCCTGGTGAACTGAGCAAGGGGAGAAGTGGCCCCAAGGCAGAAGGAGGGAACTCATCAAACTGCCTGAATGTGGATGGCTCCTCATGTTTTATTTCATGCCATGAAGGGAATGGCATGGGGAATGTGTATCAGCTTGGATGCAGTTCTGATGAGTTCATATTTCTTCCAAGTGATAGAAATGTGAAACACAGAGTTAAGCAATGAGATACAAGCCGTCACTATAGGTCATGCTTTCCTGGCACCTTTTTCTACTGGGTTAGATTGCTATTCCTCTCTAGCTATTACTGTGTGAACATTAAACTCACACTGGTGAATTTGGTAGGTGCATTTCATACAAATTTTCCAAACGAACATCTTCACACCAGTGGTGCCACTGGGAAAAGATTTATGCTTTTGCTTGTTATATGTAAAGCTGAGCAATAGCAACTGCGGTCACTGAGAGTTAGCTGAAATTGATACAATGCTGGTACAGCATGAGACTCCAACCCCCAGGTTCCCTTCCCTACTACGTACTGCACTGTATAGAAGAGAGTTTGGAGGTGAAAGGAGCCGCAATGCTGGCATCACCCAGCTTCACAATGGGCGCTTGTTCCTCTTCCAAATCCTTCAGCACTTGACTGATCCTCTCCTATTACGAAGAAGGAAGGGGAGAGAAGACAATGCATTTGTTTAAGTCATAGCAAGGCTCCAGATATCCACCACAGAAAGGACACCCTAAATCAGGCATGGGCAAACTTCGGCCCTCCAAAAAAAGATGTTTTAATCTACCCATTTTGGTGTCTATATCTGCAGATTTTAAAAGAGCCGATCCAGATGACTCCATGTTGAGGACTTTCTGCTTTTGATGTTTTGAATCATTCATCTTAATGTTAATGTATTTCTTTTTTTTAAAAAAAACCCCTCTGATTTTAATGTTTTGTACTCCTGGTCTATGACCATCATAATAAAATTCATTCATTTATTTAGAACTCCCAGCCAGCTTACCAGCTGTTAGGAATTGTGGGAACTGAAGTCCAAAACACATGGAGGACTGAGGTTTGCCCATGTCTGTTCTATTTCTTTTTTCATGTCAGGAGTTACTTGAGTCGGTTCGGGTGTGAGAGAATTGGCTGTCTGCAAGGATGTTGCCCAGGAGACACCTGGATGTTTTTGATGTTTTTACTATCCTTGTGGGAGGCTTCTCTCATGGGGAGCTGGAGCTGACAGAGGGAGCTCACCCGCTCTCCCTGGATTCGACCCATTGCGCCACCAAGGGCTCCTAAATGAAAAGCCATGAAAAACGGTCAGCTACTCTAAAAGGAGAGACAGCAGAAGGTTGACAAAGTCTTCCTTAACCTGGGGCTGGGAGACTCATCAGCTCTAGACTAGACAATGGTGAAGCATGATGGGAATAGTAGTTTTTCAAGATCTAGAGGGTTGAATGATTCCTACCACTTACCATATTTACTTGAGTCTAAGGCTCACTGCTTTTGTCTGAATTACATAACCAAAAATGAAGTGTGCATTAGTTTCAATGGCGTGGTAGAACCATGCACATAATCCCACCCTGTTCTGTTGCCCTGAGGGATGTGAAGTTGTTGCAGCCGCTGCCATCACTTCTGCCTCTGACTGCCTCCCTGATGCAGTCTTGCTTGCTCCACCGTTGGGTCTGTAGTCAGACAGGCAGGCAGAGAAGGGAGCAAGAGAGCATGTGCCAACCAACTGACCGCACTCATGAGGCCTTCATACCTCTCCCTTAGTTTTAAAGGACTTGTGAACGAGGCCCGTTGGAAGCCACATGAGGCTGGTGAAGGTCTACTAAACTGAGTGCATTACATTCAGCAGCAAATCCCTTTTTTTGTGCACCTTCAAAACTGAAATATTCATTACATTTGATTGCACATTCTACTCAAGTAAATACGGTAGTTTAAGGACAGTGGGAAATTAAGTTACCCTCCAGATGGCTTGGAGTAGAGTACTTGCAGCTTCCATTCAATCTATCACACTAGTTCCTCCAGCACATCATCCACTAGTACAAGGGTCCCACAGAAGACTCTTTTTCCTCCCTCTCTACCTTTGTATTTCACAAGGGAAAAGGTTAAGTTCTGAACCTATTAGACTATTGGATCATGACCTGTTAGGATCACAACCTAATAGGGATGATGACTTCTTTAAAATAACATGCTTGTTTTACTCATAACTTCATGTATTTAAATATGCAGGTACGTTTCTTGTCAGGTTAAACTTTAAAACATTTCAGTTTGTATCTTTAACTTACAGTTTTTGACAATCTCTTCAAAACTATATTGCTCTGTACAGCTCTCTTTCACGACAGTCTACTTAGAAGGGATTCAAGACTCAACTGTTTTCTAACTCCTAACACTGGCTTCTGTACACAAACTGAAGCATCAACTGTCATCCTTTTAAAACTGCATTCTAAACAGTCACTGAACCAGTCACATGGTTTGCAGCTCCTCCCACTGCTTCAAGTATACAGAGCTAAGAAAATGCAAACCAAAGACATTCACTTCAGGAAATAAACCGACAGACAAAACAGACAAAACATTAAATATAGGAGGCTTGAGAAGGTTGCTATCTCCAACAGAACCACATGTCAGTCCGACAGTGAAATGGCTGTAGACGATGCCAAGGACAGGGAAGGGAGGCAAAGACAGCAACTCACCCGCTGCATGGCTAACTGCTCCTCTCTGTGTGACATGACTCTGTGCTTGGCAGCCCGGGAGGTGGGCCTCATGTTGCTTCCAACGGAAGACATGGGTAAAGCAGGCTTCCCATCAGCAGGGGCATCACGCAGCCTTTTCTTGCGCTCAGGGATTCGTTCAGGTGCGTTGGCTAATAGGGCCACTCCTGCAAGAATGGATCATGACAATGAAGGCACAGAACACACTAGGTGGCAGGTTTCCTTCCAACAACACATTCTTCCTCCAAAGGGAACAGGAAGGCAGTAGCATAGCCAGAAAAGCTGTTATGCATAAAAAAACGGGCATAATCCTGTAATGGAATCTAGAAAAGGAAAGGATCACTAGTCTGGTGATTTACCTAAAAGCCCTATCAAATTTAAGAGAAGGTAGGTGGAATGAAAAAAAATATGTGAAGATATGGTACCATTTCGCTGAGATTAAAAAGCATGAACACAACTCCTAGATGCTGACAATTTTAAGAACTAGGTTAATTTGGGTAAGCTAGAATTGATTTGATTTTCATCAACCAATTTGTCAAATCTGCACAAACTTGTAAATAATAAATAGGTGTAAAGGAGAACATCAAAGTCTCAAAACACTTTTTACAATCAAATAGATAATTTTGGTGAGACAGCAGATATAGGTTTTAAAAGTTGCAGAAAACCTTCCACAGTATTTCCTCCTGCATGAGTAGAATGTCTCTAAAATGTTTACAAATACAGTAACAGATGTGTTATCACTGAAAAATCTAGAATGTGTTTTTAAAAGACTGCTTCACTATTAAGTAAAGTAAAGTAAAAGTTTATTTGTATACCACCCTCTTTCCCAAGAGAGACAGGGCGGTTTCCAATATAAAATCAGCATAAAACATTGTACAATAAAACACTGAAACACTATAAAATGCTGTAAGAATACAAAAAAAGGAAAAAAAAAGTAACAATTGACCAAAACAATCACATAAACAGAAACAATATAATCTCTCAAATAACATATGAATCACAGGAAAAAAGGACCACTGGGATGGAGGAGAGGATGGCCTGGAGGGGCCACTAAAACTAAATTGCAATGTTATATTCTATGATGCTTTGGGGCAGAGGAATAAGGTGCAGTGTTTCAAGTCAAAGAGATGGCCTGTGCAACTACTAAATCTATGGGCTCAGATTATCCAAAGGTGCAGCGGAAGAGCCACTAGCCTCAACACATAAACCTAAAATAAATAACGAGTAATGTGAGATCTTTGCATTTGGTATCAATCACAACAAAGTACTTTTAAGAAAAAGATACTATTCCTTTGGAAGATGTACTGTATATAATTATAATCTACCTACCTGCCTACTGATATAACTAATAATAATAATAATAACTTTATTTTTATACCCCGCCCCATCTCCCCGAAGGGACTCGGGGCGGCTAACATGGGGCCTTGCCCGATAAAACAATCAAATATCAAAACACAGCAATAAAACAGTTATCCAATAAAAACATCAATTACAGTAAAAACAATCGTTAAAATCAACATAAAACATACAATATTAACACTGGAGACTAATTCATAGAACCCAGGCAACGTGCAACATGTGCCGAAATGGGGAAGTTAAAATGGACAAAGTGCAATATAGCATTGGCAACACCTCAAGAATGGGGCTATTATAAAATGGGCAGATCGATCAGTCCAACACCAGATTAAGTATCAAAGGCCTTTTGAAAGAGCCAGGTTTTTAAGCTCCTACGGAAGGAGAGGAGGGTGGGGGCCTGCCTGATCTCTCTAGGAAGCGAGTTCCAAAACCGGGGGGCCACGACGGAGAAGGCCCTCTCTCTCGTCCCCACCAACCGTGACTGCGAGGGTGGTGGGAGCGAGAGGAGGGCCTCCCCCGACGAGCAAAGAGAACGTGCGGGTTCGTAGGGGGAGATGCGGTCTCTAAGGTAGGTGGGTCCCAAACCATTTAGGGCTTTGTAGGTGATAACCTGCACCTTGAATTGGGCCCGGAAAGTAAACGGCAGCCAGTGGAGCTCCTTAAACAGAGGCGTTGAACGTGCCCTGTAATTCGCTCCAGTTAGAAGCCTGGCTGCCGATCACTGTACTAGTTGTAATTTCCGGGCCGTCTTCAAAGGCAGCCCCACGTAGAGCGCATTGCAGTAATCCAGTCTAGAGGTAACTAAGGCATGGACCACCATGGTCAGATCAGACTTCTCGAGGTATGGTTGCAGCTGGCGCACAAGTTTTAGTTGTGCAAAGGCCCTCCCGGCCACGGCCGACACCTGAGCCTCAAGCGTCAGCCCCGAATCCAGGAGGACCCCCAAGCTGCGGACCTGCGCCTTCAGGGGGAGTGCGACCCCGTCAAGCACAGGTTGCCACCCAATACCCCAATCGGCCGCACGACTGACCTGGAGGACCTCTGTCTTGTCAGGATTAAGTCTCAGTTTGTTCACCCTCATCCAGGCCAACACAGCGGCCAGACACTGGTCCAGAATCCGAGGGGCTTCCTTGGATTTAGGTGGAAAAGAGTAGTAGAGTTGGGTGTCATCCGCGTAGAGATGGCACCGTACTCCAAAACTCCGGATGACGTCTCCCAGCGGTTTCATGTAGATGTTAAAAAGCATGGGGGACAAAATAGAACCTTGCGGGACCCCACAGGTCAATGGCCAGGGGTCCGAGCAGGTGTCCCCCAGCTTCACCAACTGGGAATGACCCTCCAGAAAGGACTGGAGCCACTGGAGTGCAGTACCCCCAAGGCCCATCCCAGAGAGCCGCCCCAGAAGGATACCATGGTCGATGGTATCGAAAGCCGCTGAGATGTCCAAGAGAACCAGCAGGATCACACTCCCCCTGTCCAGCTCCCTACGGAGGTCATCCACGAAGGCGACCAAAGCCATCTCAGTACTGAACCCAGGTCTGAAGCCAGACTGCGATTGGTCCAGAAAATCCGTATCTTCCAAGAATCCCTGGAGCTGAGAGGCAACCACCCGCTCCAAGACGTTGCCCAAGAATGGTAGGTTAGAGATTGGCCTGTAGTTACACGGATTGGTCGGATCCAATGAGGCCTTCTTCAGAATAGGCCTTACCACTGCTTGTTTTAGGCTAGATGGAAATTTGCCCTGCCCCAAAGAGGCATTAATTATTGCCACAAACCAATCAACTAACCCACCACTGGCCTGTTTTAAAAGCCAAGATGGGCAGGGATCTAGGGCACAGGTAGTCGCCCTCACCGCTCCAATAATCTTGTCCACATCATCAGGTTGCACAAACTGAAACGAATCCCACAAGATTGAAGTATGCATGTAGGATGCTTGTTGGCTGGTTGGTTTGTACCACAAAGGCCTGTTGGGTGAGTGGGCTTATTAACAAAAGACCCTCCCCATAAACGTATAGAAGAGTAGCTTATTAGTGGCAGCGTGACCCAGCACCAGTAGCCAAAAGTGATAAAAAGAACAAAACACACAGACCAATGTTATCTCTACCTTAGGAGTCATTTCTTTGTAGCAAAATAATATGGTCGCACCATTTACAAAAGCAAGGTTTCCATAACAAAGTTTTTTATACTTCCTTTTTTGCTTCCATGTTGAACTTCTTTGTCATGTAAAAACAGCTTGTAGTTTCACTCTCAGAGCCTCCTCTCACACCGAACTTACACAGGAACTTCACACAGTAACTTTACACACAACAGCCCCCACACTGGAGCTTCACACACAAAGTTTACACACAGCAGCCTTTACACTGGAGCTTATCTCACCAAAGCTTCTCACATTGGGACTTTCTCACACAGAGGCCTACTTCACACTGAGGCGTTCCCTCACTGAGGCTAACGCTAACAGGCTTCTGCCTTACTCATTATCCTCAGGGCGATGGTAGCTTTCAGTACTTGACTCACATTTTTGTAATTAAAAATACCTAGTTAATTTTAATTATTTCTAACAAGGCCTATATGGCTTGATGCATCTGGACCAAACTCTGCACACATACCCTTCATGATCCAGCTTAAAATAACTAAAAATCTCATCCATTTTGGGCCCAGAGCTGAGTGAAAGAATAGGAAGAAAGTGGATCGGTTACGGCTAGATGAAATGGCTCTCTGTCATGTGACTTGGAAAAAAAAGGAGTGAAAGGAAGGGAGAATGGAAGAAAGGAAGGAAAGGAAGGAGGGGAAGAAAGAAAAATGTGACAAGGAAGGATGAAAAAGGGGAAAAGGTATAAGGGGAGGGAAGGAAAGGAGAGGAAAGAAAAACAAGGGAAGAAAAAGGAAGGAAAGAAGAATACAAGAAAGGAAGGAAGGAAGGAAGGAAGGAAGGAAGGAAGGAAGGAAGGAAGGAAGGAAGAAGAAGAGAGGAAGAAAGTACATTGGGAAAATAGAGGAAGGAAAGAAACAGCCACAAAAAGAGCCTGGCCTCCATTGCCAGAATGTTGCCATGGAGACACTGTGTGACAGGCCTTCTCTGCTGGAGAAGGGAGAAAGCAGGCCCCTCCGACACTTAGGCAACCCCAAATATATATGCCAGTCATGTATAAGTTCAGGAATTTCAATAAAAACAACTATCCTCCAAAACCAGGGTTGACTAATCTATGCAAGTATATATGGCAGAGTCCTGTCGGCGAGAGATGGAAAAACGCCTCCATGTTTTGGTGTTTGCTAGCGAAGTCTCCTTTTTGTAAACAAGTTTTATAAACAACAAGTTGTTACAATCCAGACTCTGATTAATCAGGGCATCTTTTTAGTGAAATAAAAACTCACCCACATCAGCATGCTTCAGAGCCCCCACGTCATTGGTCCCATCGCCACACATCAGTGTTACATAGCCAAGTCCCTTCAGTGTTGTGATCACAAACTCCTGCAATGGGAAAATTCATAGCCATGGAAGGGGCACTGCAATGCTCTCTAGGAACTGACACTCTCATTGCACTGTTCATCTTAACACTCAATTAGGTTTTAACTACATGGCAACTACCATTTCCTCATTCCACATTAGCAATTGGAGGAAAATGAGCAACAACAGCTAGTTTGTTAGCCCTTTAAATTAAGTAATATTGATGCTTACAATTGGTAGGAAAACAAGAGGTGGAACTTAGCACGTTCAGGCATCAGAAATACCAGAAATGATACAGACTGAACAGAAAGTCATGGGCTCTCCCAACAATTGTACCAAGCTCTGTACATTTCTGCATGACATTTTCCCATTCTGTCAGTTTAGCGTTGTACCACCAATGTCACACAGCAACTAAAACAGGGATGGCAATTTTAGAAAAAAGTGCTGTGTGGCTTGCATTCCCAGGAGCTATAACGGCAGATTATTATTATTATCATCATCATTATCCTCATCATCTTTATTTCTACCCTGCCCTTCTCTCCATGGGAAATCAAGGTAGCTCTCAGTTACATGACACAACCAAATGAATTTTAAAAACAGCAAGTACAAAAATTAAAATCAATCTAAAACAATTAACTGTTGGGTAATGGATATTAGTTAAGAATCAGTTAAGACACAATAACATAACTTGTACAATTAAAATTGCATTTAAAACTAAATATACTCCGTAACTCCCTGCACACACTCCCCAGTAGTGGGACTCCCAGCCTTCCCCAAACAGCCTGATGGCAAGTAAATGTCTTCACTTGCTTGTGAAAGTTAAGCAGGGATGGGATCATCCTTGGTCTCTCTTGGGAGGGAGTTCCAATAACAGGGAGCAGCCACCGAAAAGGCCTACTCCCGTGTTCCCACCAAACTTGCTATGGAAGGTTACGGAGTAGATTTCTCTGCTGGGGAACAATATCTGCATGTGCCCTTGGCTGCAAGTCTGAACATCCTGAAATCCCCTCTGGGATAAGGGCCCAGTTTATTTGGTCTGTGTAGATTACTCCTGTTCCCTCCCATACCTCCCCTAATATGAAAAAAGGTTGTTTTTCTCCAGTGCTCAGGGAATAATCCTTGTTCTACACACAATGGACGAATATCACCTCTATCCTTATTGACCTAGGGGCAGCTGGAACACAGAGATGCCAAGAACTGAAGGGACATTATGATGAGACTAGCAGACCTCACCTTCTGCTTGGGCGCAACACGTGCAAAGACTTGCACGTGGGGAATGAGCCTCAACAAGAGCTGGGAATCCGTGGCCTGCAGCTGAGAAAGGCCCTCCCCTGTGACACACAGGTTGTGGCGTTGGATCAACTCCTGCAGAGATGGCGGGATGATTGGGAGCATGACGGAGCCACTGATGGACTGCCACTGCCAGCTGGAACCTGGAAGAGAGAGGCTTAGCTAAGAGTGCATAGCAGAGTGCAAAAAAAGGCTGCTTGCTTTGAAGAGCAGCTGCCAACGGTGAGAGTCACTCTGGCCCCCACTTTCACATGATGTAGTCTTGACACAACTCTTTCCCAAAACATGAAATGTATTATTTGAATTAGAACTCCCACCATCCTAAAGCCCACGCTGCCAGAGAACAAATGCTTCAGCATGTTTTAGAACCCACTATGCTCTGCTGAGAGCTGGAATTGCTCCCTTGAAGCCTTCATACCTTTGGTGCTGGGTGGTTGCAGAATGAGCGTCTGCTCCTTTTGGGTGAAGTGCAGCTCCTGGGCCACGTGGCAGGCAGTTAGGGGGTTGTCGCCCGTTATCATCACTACCTGAGAAGGAGGAAAGATAGACTTATGGGATGTCCTTTTAACACTGAACCTTAAAGTGCAACACACAAATTGAACTCTGGGTACTGGAAATCTGTTTTAGAAGTATAGTCCATATTCCGTGAGATTGGGGGCACAGGAAAACTGTGAATAAAGAAATCGCTATTTTTTTCCCCCTGAGAGAATACCCCTCTATAGATTTGTAGGTGTTCTAGCATGGTTGTATGATCAATTTCTGCTGGAAACTGACCATAAAATAGCATTGGAGGACTAAAGAGATTCCTAGGAGTCTCTTGGCCCTCCAGCATAGAATCACACTGGAGGACTTTGAGGTTCCTAGAGAGAACATTTTTAAATCAAATCCATAAATTATGAAATCCGCAGATGTCAGAACCGCAAATGGGGAGGCATGGCTATACTCCTTCCCAATAGCATTTTTGTTGGGCTTGTTCTTAAAAGCAAGCATAAAGGACATTGTATATCAGAAAAGCTAGAATGTTTGGATGGGCTACACCACTGAATACCTCCAGCAATACAGTTTATACTCATTTTCCTCTCTGCTTCCAAAAATAATTTCCTTGTAAATACAGTACAGTCTCACTTATCCAACACTCGCTTATCCAAGCTTCTGGATTATCCAAGCCATTTTTGTAGTCAATGTTTTCAATATATTGTGATATTTTGGTGCTAAATTCGTAAATACAGTAATTAAAACATAACATTACTGCATACTGAACTACTTTTTCTGTCAAATTTGTTGTAAAACATGATGTTTTGGTGCTTAATTTGTAAAATCATAACCTAATTTGATGTTTAATAGGCTTTTCCTTAATCCCTCCTTATTATCCAACATATTCGCTTATCCAACATTCTGCCGGCCCGTTTATGTTGGATAAGTGAGACTCTACTGTATGAGTGACATGACCTTCCACGCTTCTAACAAAGATGAATGCCACCCCCACATGCAGGGAAACCGTGCCACTGATATTTTCTTGCCTGCAATCATATCACAGTAAAGAGGAAACTGTACCATGGCCATTAAAGCTAAACTTTGGCTTGCTTTACAAAGAAAGACTAGCCACTAGAAAGGAAAGTGAAGACTCCAGGAAAGTGGGAGAAGGAAATGAAGAATCTGAGAACTGGTGTACATGAGCCACACTCTCTGCTTGCTCAGAACTTCAATGTCTGCAATTTCCGCAACTTCAATTGATTTCACTCACATGATGAGAGGCATTCAAGATTTCACGGATAACTGGCTTGGAGTCCACTTTGAGGGGGCAAGAGACCACAATGAAGCCCACAAACCGCAGATCGCATTCAAGGGCCTCTCGCTTTATCTCTCGTGCCTTTGGATGGAAAAGAAGAAAGAAAGAACAAGAGAACATAGCCATTGAAAGTTAGTTATCCCATCTAAATAATTCCCTATGGAAGTTCACATCATGACCACAGTCCAAACCCTAAGCTAAAGGACAACAAAATCCAGGAGCTCTGTCAGCAAATCAGAAATGTTTGAAGACTGAACCAAAGATTTCATAAAAATCTCTTTGAGGAAACATTCAGGCCACTTACTTAAAGCATGTAGAGCAATTCTGCTCTTCAGCCTCTGATAGGCCAGATGATATATGCTTGTATTTATGTACATACTGTACAAACCACATACCGATGGGACTGGTGCCTGTGGTTTGATTTACCTGTGCCTAACAAAGCATGCAACCTCTAGGTATTTCATACGCCCTCAAGTGCAACTCTATGATATGCTTCCTCCAGAAGCCATTCATTCAATAGGGCTCACTATTATAGATTATTTTTGTTATCTGCATACTTTATATGTATGCAAAATAGCCATAACTCCTACGGTCATTGGGCTCATGGCCAAGTGCTTGGTTGGAATTTTTCAAGTTGGAGAAGGAGGAAGAAAAATGCAGTATTTTCACTCAGGGTTTCTAAGAGGAAGCACAGCTGGAAAGGCTATGGTTAATCTGACACAGCAAGGTCCTTTCCTCAGTCAGTGGAGAGGAGTGTTGCCTAAATCCATACCAGATGCACTACTTTCATTTCAAGCACATCCTGAGTCATCTTCTTGGGTGGCACTGGTCTTGACTGGACAACTGTCATAAGAAGCTTTGGTTAGTTTGAAGGATGGCCTTTTTCAGTGATCTTGCAAACCCTTGGTTGTTATCATTTGTCTCAAACCTTTCTCATTCGGCACTTGTGCCACAAACTACACAAGCTACAACTCAACTGTAGTTTCTTACATATGAACTATCTCTTCCCCACTTAAGAACTCATTTGCTGAGAGAGCCATTCCAATTTACAGAAAAAAGCAGGATATAAATAATAATAACAATCCTATCTCTCCACTTTCTGCTCTAGTACCACATTTCATCACATGTTAGTTGCCACCGTATAATAATCACCCCGTTTTATGGCTAACAAAACTGGTATTTTTGTGTACCCTTGCATAATAGTTGCAGAGCGATTTGGGGCTGAGTCCCCCTTCCTTCCTTCTTCCCACGAGGCAAGATAGTTTTAAAAAATGAAATGGAGGTCTCTGGGACTCCGTTCTTCCCTCCTTCCTCCAAAGAGCTCCATTTCAGATTTTGTAAACTGTCTTGCCTTTGGAGAACAAAGAAGGGGAGTGGGAATCTTTCCTATTCCTTTCTCCAAGGCAAAGCAGTTTAACACAAACAAACAGATACTGAGCTGTTTGAGGCTGGATCATCTCACCCCCCCCCCTCCCCGATCTCAAAGGTAAGGCAGTTTATTGTATTTCTTTTTTATTTTAAACAGAAACTGGAGAATCAAAGGCAGATTATTTTTCATCCCGTAATAGTTGTACCCCCCCCTTTGGTTAAAAAGGGATAAAAAATGTGACTATTATGCAATGAAATACAGTGATTAATTCTGCCTCCCTTTTCTTACTGCCATTGAATATCAAAGGACTTTGGTAAACTTTGCCAAATTACTTGCACTCTGACCATTACCTTGTCATCATGTTGTCACTTTGTAATCATGCCTTCTTATAATGTCTTGTGCCTTTGAGTAAATTGTAAAGCTACTGTGAGAATCATGTGCCTCCAGATATTGGGAATTCCACAGCCCTAGAAACCAACAGTAAGAAATTCTGGGAACTACAATTCAACAACTTCTGGGAGAACACATGATTCTCATCTCTGTTGTCAACCCTCTGGGACAGTACTATTAAAGAGAGCAGCTTTCTAACAAATCTATGTATTGAGTTTGCTACAGAAAAAGATCTGATCTACTTATTCTGAACTCTTAAGGTTTTTCCCTGCCAGAGAAGAGGCTTTTGTGTCATATTTGGGACAAAAAGGCAGTATGGTCTGGAGCCATACAGATAATCTGGTTCCCTGTTCAGACAAGTAGTAGACAGAAATTGCATTCGGGATCCTGCACCTGTGTGCATTTGATAGGAGAAAGAGGTTGAGCTTCCTCCTTTCTTCTGTTTAAGGCAGTGGTTCTCAACCTGTGGGTCACCAGATGTTTTGGCCTTCAACTTCCAGAAATCCTAATAGCTGGTAAACTGGCTGGGTTTTCTGAGAGTTGTAGGCCAAAATACCTGGGGACCCGCAGGTTGAGAACCACTGGTTTAAGGGAAAGGAACTTAAGACATTACACAACAATGTAAAGGAATTCTCAGCACCTGGATTGTATTTTTTTCCCCTTAGCAACAGGCTTCTGTTGGAACAAACTATCTTGTTCAGTGCAAAAGGGGGGAGTAGGAAATGGCATACCCTACCTGCTGATGACTGAGGTGCCCCAGTTCCTTGTAGCCAAGTGCCAGGACTCTGGCTCCTTCCCGGGTGATATCTGTGTGGATACCATTGTAGTTACTTGGGCACTGAGAGAACTGCACAAGAACAGAAAGAGCAAATGGGACGGTCAATACAGAATCTTGAAAGTATACTTAGAAAACAAAATGAAATCAATTGCACTGTGAAGGACAAGGAATCAGAATGGTAAATTACTGCCTGCATAATTGAGTCCTGGCAGTATAAAATAGTCAGACTGCATAATTGGACAAATGGGGAACTAAGAGCTGCATCATTAAGTAATGGAGGTTGGCTTGGCATTTAAAAAACAAAGCAACACAACACAACCAGGGGGCTGCAGGGCAATGGAAAGTGTATTCCAATCAATTTTAAAAACAATGGTTTTTTAAACAATCGTGCCCTAGGTGACAGTTTTCTAATCTTTCTCCTCTGAGTAGCTCATCACACAGTGAAAGTAATAATAATACTGGGACCAAGGCCAGACACAGTGTGATACAGGACTTCAAGGGTCCTAAATACCAAGGCAATGGTTTTGCTATGGCCAACCCTGCTCAGGACACTCATCCCCCGCAACTGCTTATGCCAGGGTGAAGATGGCAGACATGTTCACCCAGAGGAAGGAAAACCCATCCCACCCAACCCGACCCGGTCTGCTCCGCTCACCATTCCGTGGAGCATCTCTGGGGCCCCCTTCACCGTTGCAATGTAGCACAGTTCAGTGGAGCCAACCTTCTCATAGGAAGCCAGGACCGACATTCTTTTCAGGGCACTGGCAAAATGAAAGCGCTGGTGAATTTTCAGTCCCTGAGTTTTAATACTTCGGGGGAAAACTTTCTCATCTGGAAACAAAGAGATCGGGAAATCCTGAAAGGGTTCAACAGCACCACAAGCAGCAATCTTCCCCTCTAGGCCCCCTTGGGGGTGGCACAGAGGCTGGGAACCATTTGTTTTCTTGATTCCTCAGCCAGGGGACATTTCGGGGCAGGGCATGAGTAATCTCTGTCTAGGTGTTTTACAATTATAAATAGCTTGGCTGCCTCTTCATACATACAACATATCCCTAATTAGCCCCAACAGTGTTGAAGAAAATGAGGCAAAACTAAAAGTCTTCAAATAATAACATGTCTTTGTTCACACACTGTTAGAAATGCAGGAACACTCAGGATCAGAAAGTTAAGGGAAAAAGAGGGAGTTTCTGGTAGGGGAATTAATGTGGTTTGCAGGGGGAAAAATTACTAGCTCTCACTCCGACATGTTTAGTAAACAAGTAAGAAGAGTCATTAGAACAGCCGCACTGAAGCTAGTGGTTAGAGAAAGAAAGGATGACCAATACAAATAGTTTGATGGGGAGATGAGACACTAACAGGAACTCAAGGACAGGTGCAGAGATTAGTTTGTGGTGCCATGCAGGGCACCACAAAGTGCCTGCTTCAAGACATTCAAAAACATCTACAAAGCTTGAGCCTGCAATCTCAAGCTTACATCCCAGGCTTTAGAAAACATGCATACAAACTACCACAATTATTCAAGTCTAATGCACACCCTTTTAAAGATAAATTACAAAGCCAAAATTGAGGTGTGCATTGGATTTGATGGCACATTACAATTATGCACATAAATCCTCTTGTTCCCCTCCATCAAGATGAAACTGTGCCCTCTGTCAGGCCAAGACAAGTTCGCCAGCTTTGGCCAGACAAAGGGTGCAGTTTGTGAGGGATTGTAAAAGAGACTCCATATTAGAGATGAGTTAACTGGAAAGGAGTTGTTGGCAATAACTGATTGGCTAAGCCAGCCAGAATTCCGATTGGTTGCTGCCTCTGGCTTGGCAGCAGGCAAACTGTTCTGTCACTTTTATTCTGGAGAGAAAGAAAGGAGCTGACTAGATTTTTAGTCAGGAATGAAATGGCTGTCGTGCTCTCCTAAGTTTGATTATTTAAAGAAGAAATGAGGCATATTTAAAAATACTTAAATACGGTTGCCCTGTGTGTGTGTTTGAACTCTTGAACCTGAATAAAGATGCTGTTATTGTTACATTTAAGCCTAAGTGACAACCTTATTACACAGCAGAGTTTATCTTGATTTAAAGATGGTGATAAAGCTTATATTTACCTATTTATTTTATTTCCACAAATCCCAACAGTTTCCCAACTAAGCTTTCTTCATAAGGCCTTCAAAACTGAGAGGGAGGTTTTTAAGGCCTCATGAAAAAGTCCCGTTTGGAAGCCCTGCTCTGACTGAGAAGTGCAGCTCCCACTTGGCTGTTGGCTGTCACAAGGCAGACAGCAGAATGGCTGACAGGCAAGGGAAAGCTGCGCTCCTGTCAAGAGGCTGGTGAACGCGCAAGCCTTGTCCTGACGGAGGGTCAGAGGCTTGCCAATTGGCTTTGTGAAGGTTTTGAAGGCCTTGTGAAGAAAGCCAATTAGGAACCATGGAGGATGGGTAAGGGAGACGAGGCACACCTTACTCTTACCTGCACCATTGGGTCTATCATCAGGGAGGCAGCCAGCCAAACGACTGATGGGTAAGGGAAAGTCATGTCCCTTCACCAGAATTGCACGGTTCCCAACTTGGATGCATGACATCCAATAATAAATCCTTTTTTGTAATATGCACCTTCAAATTGAAGTGCGCATTACATTCTCTGGCACATTCAACACAAGTAAATACAATAAAAATCTTGCTGCTCAGTGATTGTGCTTCTGCTCCAGATACTTTATGGAATTGTCCAAATCACCCAACTAGCTTTCTTCTCATCTATCCACTGGCAGGCATGACTCACAGGAGAACATACCATCTCAGAGTGAAACACTGAAAGCATTTTAAATGGTTCGCCTTCTGCATTCATCACATCACTGACAAGGGCACATGACTCTATTCCCCAGAATAGGCATGAGAAACTAGGGTTTTTTCTCAGCTAGCTGCTCCCCACAAAAACTTAATTTTACAACTCTGCTTCCAATAAGCATATGGGTTTTTAGGTGAAAGGCTGGAAGAAGCCATTTTGCTCTTGGATACTAAGCAAGCCTACCTTTGGTCACAGTCCATTCCACAGCAGTTAGCATGGCCTTTTCTAGGGGGTCACCCACCAAGGACCCATCATCCAGCTGCATCAAGGAGTGGCAGGTGGCAATGACCCGATGCGTCTCAATAGGAATGTCTGACACAGGGGTCACATCTTTCCCATCTCTGCAACAAGAGAAAAATCCATGTTCAGTTTTCAAAAGGTGCTGCATTCAGCTATCTTATTTCCAGTTTTCTAAACCAGAGCTCCTTGGGCGATCTGATGTGGAAGATTGGCTATTAGGTCTTCACAATGTGAAAAAGACCAACACCATATTTGTGGCCACCAGGAACAACAGTTTCTTTCTTTCCTGGAAATTCAGCAGAGACTGGCGGTCAATGGATCACAGGAATGACACCAGTACATGAATCATGACTTTTCAGTAGCACTGCTCTGAATGATTTATGATATGAGATACAACCAGAGAAGAATTTTGTTAAGGCAATTGTGTGTTTTGTGAAATCAAAGTTTCCAGTGAATGGAAAAACTGCCTGATTAATCAATCTCACCAGGCAACTAATTCCAAATCAGGGTCCATTTCATGGGGCTGGTTTAGATTTGTTTCTAAAATTCATGTAGCTATTAGTCTACATTTCAAAAAGACATAGAATGTGGCAAAACAGTTGCTCAAGTATTCTTTCAAATGCTCCAAATTTCACTTTATCCTATTCTTCTAATACTAAAGTAGCACTGGCCTAGGAATGAAACATTCAGAGAAACAACCAAAGCCAAGTGATATTATTGTACAAGGCAAATATGTCTGAACCGGCATTTTCTAAAGGGCACCAAGTTAGTTGGGTCTCTGTGAAACTTTTGTACAGAAATTCTAGCTCATTGAATTGTTTTCACCTTGACATAAGATGCAAGCATACTTCCTGGAATGTAAGCAACACAAAGATATGTTCTTAGAAACATAGACAATAATATACTTCTGTTTGCTATTCTGACATAAAATATGATATTAGTCATGGAGTCCAACCTCCTGAGAACCTTTAAAAAATTCAAACACACAAATTTCTAAAGCTAGAAAAGTATGTATAATTTTGAGCATTTGGAGAAGGAAGGTTCACTGCCCTTCTCCTGACTACTGAAACAAAACATTGTGTAAAGCAAGTGAAATCCTGTGTATCTACAAAATGTATAGAGGCAGTTGCATTATAGAATTTCACAACTCTTATGCATTCAAAATTCTGATTAAAAAATACAGAGGAACAGGCTACTATATTACTGCCTTTAGATATAAAAGAAAGAGATGGAAAAATGTACATGGGCGTACTTCAGAAGATTAAAGATGAAGTTTCCCTTCCCTGAACTGTTTATTCTCTTACCCGAGACTTACCTGAGTCCAGCTACACCCCTTACTACCAGGTTGTCACTGGTGAGTGTGCCAGTTTTGTCAAAGCAGCAAATCTGGACCTTGCCTGCAAATGGGATACGAAATGGTTCTGTGCAATAAACATCTGCAAGAAAAGAAAGAGAATCCTTCAATGCTAGCAATCTACATTTTACTGGCTATTATTACCATCACCTTATACCACGTTTTCCTGCATGGCAGAATGGGGTAGGACTGGATGTCCCCTGGGGTTTCTGCTATTACTATTATTGACACAAAGACACAGTATGACACAGCAAACAAAATCTATATGCTGGATTTCGTATCACAAAATCACAAGTCGAATACTTCCCAAGCGTTTAGGACTGTGTGATGGATTTTTGGATGATGCGTGCAGATCCCAGTAAGGTGGCATTTTGCAGCTGACATATCATAATTTTGTCAATGTTTATTGTTTCCAAATGCCGGTTGAGATCTTTTGGCATGGCACCCAGTGCACCAATTACCACTGGGACCACCTGTACTGGTTTATGCCAGAGCCTTTGCAGTTGGATCTTGAGGTCTTGATAACGGTTTAATTTTTCTTGTTGTTTTTCATCAATTCGACTGTCACCTGGTATGGCGACATCAATAATCCAAACCTTTTTCTTTTCCACAACTGTGAGGTCTGGTGTATTGTATTCCAGAACTTTGTCAGTCTGGATTCCAAAGTCCCTCAGTATTTCTGTGTGTTCATTTTCCAATACCTTTGCAGGCTTGTGATCCCACCAGTTCTTTACTGCTGGCAGATGGTACTTGTGACATAAATTCCAATGAATCATTTGTGCAATTATTATTATTATTATTATTATTATTATTATTATTATTATTACAAAGGCCGGGTGGCCATCTGTTGGGGATGCTTTGATTGTGCTTTTCTTGCATGGCAGAAGGAGGCTACTAGATGGCCCCTGTATTTCCATTGAAATACTGCTGTTTATGTTGGTTAAAATTGTTCTTCATTTTAAACATTGTATTGTTCTTTCTTTCCACACTACAAACAAGATATGGGCAGTGTGCATAGAAATTTGTTCATGTTTTTTTCAATTAGTTCACACAAATATTCTCCATCTGCCACTGGCCTGGCCCATCTGTCAAATTTTAAAATGCAATGCAGTCCCTGTGTCTTGGGGCTCCACGAGAAACTTTTCCTTCAAAAAGGACTCCATGGCTTGAAAAAATTGAGAACACCTGTTTTAGGCCATATCCTTATTGATGTGCAACCCTCAAGTTGGCAAAGTGAACAAATGGTCTTCAACCCTGTGGACGGTGCTGACTCCACCTAAAGGAAAGCATGATCTTCCCAAGTGGTCTGGGGTTCATAAAAATTGTAAGGAGATCAGCACAAGATCTGAACTGCCCATTCTGGGGGAGGGGGGGGGGGGAGAGAGAAAAGCCAGATGACTAGTGGAAAATTGCTACGCTTACTTAGAGCTATTATATAACCAATACTGTGTGTTGTGGTTTATTAAGGCTTCAGAATGCAAATGTTGCATGTCAAAATATTCTGCACCAAAAGGAAGAAATGCTACAGAAATGCCCAGGAGAGGGAGGTTGCAAAGCAAAAGAAGGGCAATTCTTAGAACTCAAAGATGTCACCAATTCTTTACAATAATGAAGCATGCAATCTGACCCCTTAAGGTGGTGGGCCAGCCACTTACATAATTTGGCAAGAGCGATGAGTGAGGTGTTGACAGCCAAAGACAGCTCAATGGGAAGTTCAGGTGGGACAACCGAGGTGAGGATTAAAGTGCATTCCAAAAAGAGCTTGTAGCGGTTCCTAGTGGGGTCTTTGGTGCCTTGGAAAAAGAAGCAGAAACACGTTAGTTAGAGGAGGAGGAGGAGGAGGAGGAGGAGGAGGAGGAGGAGAAGGAGAAAGCAGGGGAGGAGGAATCAGAGCCACAAGACACAAACAGTATTCTGGAGTACACTAATTTGCCACTGCGGAACCCTGAACTTTAAAGCACATCTGTCATTACTAGACGCTCACTCATAAAAAAGGCTATCTACTGAATTTCTGTGGAATTTTCTGTCCGACACTTGAGATCTCCCAATGCAGTGTAAACAAGTATTACTTCTCCTTCTCTGCTCGTGCTGGAAACGAATACAACATAAGACCCATCTAGGATAGGTAGATTAAGCAGAAATCATTTTCTCTTGGAGCAAGCACACCCAGAACAGGGATTTGTGCAGATGCACAATGAATGGGCTGTTTTAAAGGCAAACAGCCACCCTTCTGTGTTTGAAAGCAAACTTTTTCAAGGTCTAAAGGTGAAGAATTCCCCCAACAGTAATTCAATGTGGTCCACCCACAATTTTCAACGCTTGAAGGGGAAGGGAGTTCGGCAGCCATTTTTAATATGGACTTACTGTAAAAACCTGCCTGCTATTAAAAATGGCCAACACAGCCTCTCTGTAGAGAAGCTTATGCAGTAAGTAAAAAATGGCTGCCATTCCGCTCCATTTTAAGCGCCCTAAATGGTAGCAATATTTTTCTTCTTTGTTTTTATTTACTTTCCTTGCTGTTGATTAACAGAAACGTACCAGAGAAATCTGCAATCCAATCCATCATAGCCCATGAAATAATTTACCTTCTTTTAGGACAGCCATCTGAGCTGCGTGTCTCTTCTGAGGAATACACAACCCGTATTCCTATGTATACTACTGATAGTTCTGGAAGAATATCACCTCAACTCAAAAACATTATTACCTTCAATCCACACATAGGCTGCAGCAGCAATGGCAAAGACAAGCAAAAAAAGAATGAAGATGAAAGTTTCCAAGTTGTTGGCTGTCACTCGCTTCACACCGAACAGGATTGTACGCAGAAGTTTCCCCTAAAAGGGAAGGAAGGAAGAGCTCTTACTGGGAATCAACAATGACCTATCTCTGAAAGGCTTTTGAGAGAATGGGGGACATAAGTACATATTACCAGCTTTGAGTCAAATTCAATACTTGTGATGTGTAGCTTTTCCCTCTACTGAAACCAGCTTGCTGTGGAATCACACAGGGGTCTATTTTTTCCATAATTCTGTGCAGATTAAGTCCCTCCAGAACTTTATAAATATGGCAAACAAGGAGATTGATCTATAGCTTTTTGGATAATTGCGGTCTTTGCCTGGTTTCAAAATGGCTATGAGTCTTGCTTTCCTCCAGATTTTAGGGATTTGTCAGGATGTATTGCAGTTGTTCATCAGCTTCAGCAGCCAGCACCTTGCTCTTGGGCCAAAGTTCTTAATTTATTACATCCACAGATGGTCCAGGCAAGCTGCTTTGCCATTTTTATACTTATTGAGAGCCATTTCCAATTCAGTAGATGGAGTAAAAGGTTCATAAAGATTGTTGTTCGCATTATCTGGCTGTCTGACTACTGGTTTCATTCCTAGTTTGGTGACAAGGTTGGGTTTCCCATTAATCAGTAGTTGATGCACTATCTGATCCGCCTTTATGTTGGAATGGGTATTAATTTGTGAAGGATCATTGCTCAACCATATTTAACAGCCTTCGTGCCTTCTGACTACTCTTGCCCATATCAACTTCTGTCATCAACTTTATCCACTGTTTTTTCTTGACTTCATAGATGGAGGACAGAATGCTCTGTCCTGCCTGAAGAGTTTGCTAACTAATGATCAGCCACTGCCAGAAGGGATAGAGTGTTTAATCTATACTGATGACGGTGCCATCATCATTCAAGCAGGGAGCTTTGAAATGGCTGAACAGAAGTTCTATGAAGCTTTAGGTGCTCTTACTGCCTATTACAGGGAAAACCAGCTGATTCCTAATCCATCTAAAATGCAGACGTATGTTTTTCATCTTAAGAAAAAACAAACATCTCAAGCTCTGAGGATTATCTGGGAAGGAACCCCACTGGAGCACTACAGCACACCAAAATACTTGGGAATTACCCTGGACCATGCTCTGACTTACAAGAAGCACTGCTTGATTATTAAGCAAAAAGTGGGTGCTAGGAATAATATCATACGAAAGCTGACTAGCACAACCTGGGGTTCACAATCAGAGACTATGAAAACATCTGCCCTTGCGATTTGCTACTCTGCTACTGAATACGAATGCCCAGTGTGGAATACATCTCACCATGTGAAAACAGTGGATGTGGTTCTTAATGAGACATGCTGTATTATCACAAGATGTCTACACCCTACACTGCTGGGGAAATTATACTGTTCAGTCAATATTGCACCACCTGACATCCGTTGGGAAGTAGCAACCAGTAATAAAAGGACGAAGGCATTAACATCTCCACCCCATCCTTTGCTCGGATATCAGCCAGCATGCCAACGAATATTAAAAAATAGCTTTCTAAAATCTACAGAGATACTAGCAGGAACATCTCAGCAAGCAAGAGTCCAAAAGTGGCAGGTTAAAACCCGGAACCTCAATCAGCAGCTGATGCTAGATGAGAAACTCACCCCTGGGCATACAGAAGACTGGGATACTTGGAAGGTGCTGAACAGACTGCGCTCTGGCACCACAAGATGCAGAGCCAATCTTAAGAAATGGGGTTACAAAGTAGAGTCCAAGGACATGCGAGTGTGGAGAAGAGCAAACCACAGACCACTTACGATGCAGTCTGAGCCCTGCCACATGCACAATGGAGGACCTTCTTACACTGACATAAGTGGCACTCGACATGACCAGCTTCTGGTCAAAGGAAATTTAGTATAATGCAACGTTTTTTAAACTTTGTAGTTTTTTTAATACATTGTAACTATATTCTCAATTCGCTTCTGACATGATAAAATAAAAAACCAGCTTTGAGCCTTAGGAAAAACGAGAGTAATGGAAACAATGAAGCCACATATTGGCCAATGAAGCTACTCTGTAAATGGACGTTTTAAAGCTATACTTTTTGTTAAAGTATTGTTTGTAAAGGTGAAGAAATATTCAATGTTCTATCTAGCTCTTCTAAGAGGTGAAGTACTTTGAGAAACATTTACAAAAACAGTTATGTAAGATGAGCAGCCTCAATGTACTATAATATCCCGGTTTGATTAAGAGAGTTAAAAGATATACTGCATGAGGGAACTCTTTGCTATTGTTGAATTGCAAATCCCATCACTCCTGGTAAGCAAAATCAATGGCAGGGACTGCTAAAGGCCAACAAGAGCTGGAGGGATGCACTTTCTGACTCGGATGTGGCAAATACAATGGATAGAGCCCCAGAAAACTGGATCTAGGTTTCTGATATTGACAACTGAATTAAACAGGCAAAGTCCTACCTCTTGGATCTTGACATATGGGAATTCTTCACTGGTTACATACCTGAGATGTGTTGAAGCCTGTCCTTAGAACATAGGCTACGCATCCATTATCGACAGCTGTAAAAGGTAGGAAAGAAAAGCTGTGACACATTGTATTGTTGTGGAGAAAGAATCAGCTCAACTTGGCAAAGATGTGCAAGTTGGGGAAATAGCTCAACAAAAAGAACTCTGCTATATTGAGCACTATATGGAACCAACACAGACCATCAAAGTAGGAAGCTGTAATATTTGGCAAATAGATTTGGACAAGCTTGTTTCATTTACCAGTGTATTTCCTGAGCTCAAAAACCTCTTTCAGATGAGGTGTCTGTCAATTTACCCAAATAGATCCCTCTTGGCGATGGGACACTTCAACTTTTACATTTGCCATTTTATCAATAATAGTATGTGTATCTCTTGACTCATCAGATACCTAGCTTAAGGCTATTGCAAAAGTGATCCTTTCAGTTCTGCAATAAGAAAGGTCTGCCAATTTCTTAGATCAAAGTTTGTCTGTTTATTAACCACTGTTGTTTATCAATCATTGTGACAAAGACAGCTAAACATAACCTTTGACTGAAGCTAGAAATCTAAATCTAAGACAAAAAATTAGGAAACAATCAATAACATCAGAAAAAATAACTGCATCCAGTCAATCAAAACAGTGGGATGAATTACAGTGTTCCCTCACTTATAGCTGGGGTTAGGTTCCAGGACCACCCGCAATAAGTGAAAATCCACAAAGTAGGGACACTATATTTATTTTAATATTTATATATTATTTTAGTAGTTATACACTATTTGAAGTCTTTATCAACCAATTGTGTGTTGATAAATTGCCTCCTTCTCCTCCCGTTGCTGCTTGTGCTCCTTTTCTCTCCCTTTGGCTTCTCCTTTCTCCCTTCCTTAGGTTGTAAATTGTAAGTTTTTATGATTTATAATAGTCTTTTAGAGTTTATTGAAAAACCGCGAAACAGCGAATCTGCAGAAAGTGAACTGCGAAGTAGCGAGGGAACACTGTATTACTTAAAGTATCTTCAGAAGGGGGACCCATCACTTTCTGTGGTTCCCTACAACATATTTACCCCTAGCTAAACTGGTACATACGTTTCAGGCCAGTGCTGGCCTTTTGTGGTGGGATGTGCTGCACAACTTTGGTTCCCCCAAAAATGACATGCAACCTGGAATCTGCCTGCATGTCCAGAATACGATCTGGGTCCAGCTCTTCCACTGGTTCCTACAAGAGAAAGTGGCAACTGAGCATGGATAATAAATGATTAAAGAAAGTTTTGATTGTTCTGCCAGCAGCTCACCAGCAACCAGATGGAATGAAAAACTCTCTACATGGGAAATACATGTATGATGCTATCTTGCACAAGGGGGGGGGGTCTAAAATTCTAAGACCAAGCACCTGCTATTTCCTATTGTGAAGAGGGGACGTTATCAATAGCAATGATAGAGAACCTTCAGTTATTCTGGATTATGCTCACAGCATTTTATCATTGGTTATGCTGGCTTTTTATAAAGTGTATCCATATGCAACTGGTCAGTTGTTCTGTCTTCACTGCCATTGCCTCTACTACAGCCTCCCCTCTGCATACATAATCCCACATCTCTTATTCCCTTCATCCCATTTGTCTTTCTTGTTCAGTATACGCAACACCAATCATTCTGCTGGCACCAAGAGGTGACAAACGAAGAGAGTAGCAATCACCAAACCTTCATCTGAGGCACTGACTCTCCAGTCAACATGGCTTCGTCTACGATGCATCTTCCTCGCAGCAGCAGCACGTCGCACGGTACAAGGTTCTCATGAGGGGAGCGGCCTAGAATCGAGAGCTGTATGGTCAGAAATGATTGGCAGGATGGTATAATCTTTATGAAGCAATAAGATGGGCAACTGTGGGCAATTTTTGGAGCTACACTTCCTCTATACTCAGGGATTCCCAAACTAAGACCTTGCAGGCTGGGTGTGCCCCTCCAAAGTCATTTATTCAGCCCCACCTTAAACTGTAGACTAAGAGCTGCCCTAAGTCAGAAATGACTTGAAGGTATACAATAGCAACAATCCTAATTGACTATTGTTCTTTTTTTTTTGCATTACAAATAAGATATATGCAGTGTGCGTAGGAATTTGTTCCATTTTTTTCAAACTATAGCCCCTCCCCATGAACCAACCCTCTGCTGAGAAAGTTTGAGGACTCCTGCTTGATCTCTTGTGCCATATTAGCAGCAACCTCAAAGTTTATTTGCCACCAGTTCAGTCTGACATTGGGCCAGATAGGACACAGATAGCGAATGAAATTAGACAAAGGTCAAGATTTTGAGGAGGCATGGCGGCAAGTTCATCAGAATCTTGCTGCTAAATCATTCACGGGACTAGATTCTGGATCAGGATTTCATATGTAGCTACTTTTAAGGTACATGGACACAGTTTTAAATTCTTTAAGCCTTTTAGATGTTGTTTTTAATGTTGTTAGCCACTTTGGGTCTCTTTTTTGAGAGATAAAGCAGGATAAATATAAAAATAATCATTTTAAAACACTTTGTTTTTGATCTTGTTTAAACTATTTTATTGTTTCAATCTAGAATAGTTTTAAATTTCTTGTTGCTTTATCTATATGCTGCTCTTAAATCCCATAACAAATAAGATATAAATATTTCAATATATAGAGAGGGTCTTTTTTGTTTTCCCATCTCAGTTGTCTCTAATGCAGCCAAGACAAAGCAGGCATAAATGCATTCCAACTCTAGCTGGCAAAGTACTAAAAGATTTGTAGAACCAGGCTCTCCACCTGATTATACAGAATCATGTTAGATGGTGTGTGACCATTCTACATTTTGCAGGCATTTGTTGTTTTCTTATGTCATCTGGGAGCAATAGCAAGGTCAACAGCTTCCCTGTAAGCCAGCAAGGAAGGAGGTTACATAAAGAGTGACCAGAAATAAAATAAACTACTGAATTGCAGTCAGGGTCCAATAGATTTGGCTCCTGATGGAAGTTACAATTAGTAGTAGAGTCTCACTTATCCAACATTCGCTTATCCAACGTTCTGGATTATCCAACACATTTTTGTAGTCAATGTTTTCAATACATCGTGATATTTTGGTGCTAAATTTGTAAATACAGTAATTACTACATAGCATTACTGTGTATTGAACTACCTTTTCTGTCAAATTTGTTGTATAACATGATGTTTGTGTGCTTAATTTGTAAAATCATAACCTAATTTGATGTTTAATAGGCTTTTCCTCAATCCCCCCTTATTATCCAACATATTTGCTTATCCAACATTCTGCCGGCCCGTTTATGTTGGATAAGTGAGACTCTACTGTACTAGGAAATTGAGAATTGCCCTTCCTTGCTACAGCTGCTTCCCTCCACACTCAACCCTATATCTGCTCCAGACGGTTGAGAAACTCTGTGAAGCAGGTTTTGAGAACAGAAGGGATGGCTGTAGGGGAGAAGGAAAAAAATCTCGATTTAGGTCATCAAAAGCCTTCTTCCTGCCTTGACCCTTAGATAGTGCCTCATAGCTTCAAGTGAAGTTGATCCCCAACACAAGTAAGGTCAGTTAGATAAACATTAGACATTCATATCTATGAAAAAGAAGGAAGCTCTATTACCGACTGATACAATGTCCCCTGGAATGATCTCATCACTGGAAATTGGCCGCCATTTCCTGTTTCTGTAAACCTGTGAGGTGAAGAGGATCAGAAGGAAGGCATTTAGGATATGGCAGTGTGAAAGCCCAGATAAACAGCCCCGAGTCTAGTGTCCCACAACCTTATAACAACTCTATTGAAAGATACTTTCATGAATATGATATAGCCAATGATCTATTACACTACGTAACACAATTTTTGTTCCTGAGTTATAAATGTAATTTCCTAATTTGCTGTATCATAAAAACATGGAAAAAGTTTATAAAACTGCAAAAAAACCCTTTCTTTTGTGGGACCCTGCAGCAGATTTTGGTATAGTTTTTCAATGAATCTCTCATGGAGTCTCAACCAATTCAACATATTTTGTGGCAGCTACAAAATGGAGTTTCTGGAATATTACAACTACTTTCAAAGTAAGTATTGCACAATTAAACAGCAAATAACACTTCCAAACAGGGAACAGATTTTTTTTCAATTTTGTTACATAGTGTTATGGATTTACACAAAATCAAACCAATTCTTACAACTTGGTTCTGAAAAGTAAAAGACATTTCAGAAAATAAATTGATTCCTTTCATCTCTTTTACTATAGAACTCATTAGCTATGGAAGTGTTTGAAAATTCAGTATCTCTACTTGTGAATGAATCTCTATTTTTGAGTAGCAGATTCCGCATTCCCTGGGTTAGCAAGGGTGATGTCTATTCTCACAAGACTAAACAATTTTGAAACACCAAGGTATCTTGGATGGGCCACATATCAGAAACTGGGAGCAATCCTTGTTAGTTCAGCAGCTGTGGATTATAGTAACCTCTTTAAGGAGGCTATGACGTAAAGTAATGTATACATTCATGCATAGATTTAGAAATTTAAGTCTAAAATTAACCCTGAAAACCTGGATTAACTTATCCATGGGTCAACATAAGTACTATACTTTAACTCATGTCAAAAAAAATGGAACCATCCCTTTCTCCAAGGAGGGTGGTGAAAGGCAAGAGCTTAGTTGTGCTCTGGAAGAACCTAAAAGTTCCAGTGACTCTCTCTACTTTTTTTGCAGCACTGCCACTTCTGACCTTTTTGAGTGCTTGTGTGAAGAAATGGCAGCAGTGGTCAAGGGCCACTTCTAGAGGTATTGATGCTTTCCGTTTTCTGGAGAATGACCCTCAACTTACCTATGGGTCATATCAAAATCTATTATTTTAGCTCCCAATATAAATATATATGGCAATCTTGCTACTCAGCCTCTAGTTAAGGGACTGAAGCAATCCTTGGAACCTTATTTGTACTTCCAGTTTCACTCACTTCTCTCAGTGCTCCACAACTATCTTTACTCTTTATTTTTTCAATAATGATCAATGTCCACTGATTGTGTTTCACCCTGAGCATTCAACGTTCCTGCAACTCTGACACCAAACTCTGAATGTGTTACCTCTTATCTCCCTTATTTTTTGGCTTACCTGAATCATGTAGGGTTTGTTGCCCATTTTTCGGATCTCTGACATGTTCCTCATTTGTTGCTGGACAAGAGATGCTTCAAAAGCCACAAGCATGGAAAGGGTGAAGACACTATAATACCAGTATTCATCCAGGCACCACAATCCAACACAGAATACCTGTAGAAAGTAGAAACAAGTCTCTTTAGTGTTGACAAAATAAGGACATTTTTCAGGGAAATAAAAGATTTTTGGACATTTTGGGGCCTGAAACAAATACTTGGGCCGCGCTGTGTCTAAAAGGAGGAGTTAAAAAGCTCAGCTATAAGAACAGGTAGACGACCCCTTATCCTAAACGTTTGGAGCCAGAAGTGTTTCAGATTTTGGAATACTTGCTCATGCATAGTGAAATATCTTGGAGATGAAATCCAAATTTAAACATGAAATTAATCTATGTTTCATAGACATCTTATACACAAAAGCCAGAAGGGAGTTTTATACACAATACCTTTAATAATATTGTGCATAAAACAACATTTGTGTACACTGAACCATCAGAATACAAATATATCACTATCTCAGCAACTCATGAATATAAT
The DNA here is from genome assembly GCF_035594765.1 of Anolis carolinensis. Lineage (NCBI taxonomy): Eukaryota > Metazoa > Chordata > Lepidosauria > Squamata > Anolidae > Anolis > Anolis carolinensis. Next base: position 167,901,868 of record NC_085842.1, read on the forward strand.
TTTAGATTTTGGAGCACTTCCAGATAGGGGATACTCAAATCTGTACTACTTTAGCCACAAATGTACTACCTAGCCTTGGGCAAGGCACTCTTTTTCAACCACAGTCATTCCTCTCTCATATGGAGATATAAAATGTTGACCCACCTTTAAAAAACTGTTTAAAGGTTTACTAAAATAGTGGGTCCATAATCCTAGTTCCATGTTCTGAGATGGGCCTCCTATTTGGCTTTTCTTGAGCATAGGAAATTGCTCTTCAAATAAAGTGGAATTTAAAAAGTAGACTGAGATAGAGTATGAAGGTATGTGTCAGATACCCAGAGGAGGAAGGTGGACAAGAATGTTGCTGCTGGCTAAATTAAAATATCTTGTAACTTATCAGCCCTTCTGGTAGATCTAAACATGTGGTGAAGGTGAAGCAGGGGTTAGGTTTGTATCAACTTAGTTATTAATACAAACATCTGATGTTTTGTACACACTGTGAAAGTTAAAACAAAAACATTAGTTTCATGACAAAAATGAAAGCACAGAGAAAGAGCTTGGCACAACATTTAAACAAAAAAAGATACATTACTTTTCAAAGGAACTAACTGATGTTACTTGTTGCTTGCTACTTGGGGTCAGTGATAAATATTCTTAAAAATACTCTTGGAAATACAATTGTGTCCAAATGTCACTCCAACTGACCTGAAAACTAACAATGCACTTAAAAAAGACTTAACTGGTCCTTACATTTTCTTTAAAAAGGGCCAACTCTGAGACCTGTCTTATCTCAAAAGAAACACACCATATTCAATGCCATTGCTTCTTATAATACATCTAGTATTCCACATTCACTAGGTTTAGGGGCATAGGACCACCATGAAATAAAGAATAAAGAAATGGCTATTTTTTCACTCAAGGGAATATCTCTACAGGAATTTCTAGTTCTTCCAGCATGATTCTGTGGCCAACTTCCACAGGATGCTGACTATAGAATCAGATTAGAGTAACCGGGGGTTTCTTAGAAAGGTGTCCTCTTGAAAAAATTCTAGCTCCTCCAACATGAGAGATTCCTAGGGAGAACATTATTAGTCAAATCTGTGAAAAATCAAATACACGAAAGTCAAAATGCAAACGTGGAGAGATGACTGTATGTCCAAGACCTGGCAGGAAATAAAGAGCCTGTGGGTTAAATGCTATCTTTGGTTTCTAATAATTGAAGACTGAATTGCATTGCTCAGGAGAAGACAAGTCTTCTCTACCTTGGAAATTTAATGGCAAACAAACAAATAAAAAGCATGGGGACAACTGGTTGGTGGCTGGTTCACTTTATTTTACCTCTGGCTAAGTGAAAATTGCCTAAACCAAGAAGCAAGCTGGACATCAAAGAATATTTTCTGTGATGACACCAAACTCCAAATTCATACCAGGCTGCCAACTGTTTGAAGCTAGTATATGTGGCTCACAACATCCTAGCATGCAACCAATGTTATAGCAACCCTATCCTAGGTTTTCTAGAGAAAGTTTATTCATAGCTGGCTTACTGTTGCCTACAACTGAGATTTGTCCAAGGGCACTCACTGGCATCCATACCTAAGCAGATTCAGATTCAAATTCTAGTCTCCCAAAATCCTTGACCAACGCTCAAACCACTACATCACAGTGAGCCCCCAGAAATATTTTTGTTTACCTGAAAGACAAAGAAAGGGGCGGTTGCTCTCTCTTTGAAGAGTTCAAGAAACTCTGGCACAACCATCTCTGCCCTGTGTGGAAAAGCAAAAGCCTTGGTTAATTTTGACATTCATGTACTGCTGAGCCATCCCAATCTGCCTCCAGTCACCACAACCTTGAAGCTTTTGCTTTCCTTTGTGGAAGAACATCTCACTAGTTTCCTCCTTTCTTTGTTCACTTGGAGAAATAGACGTGAATCTCCAGGACAGCCGTTAGCGTGTACGTGTATACCCTCACAAATGAAAGCTTGAGGATTGTTCCTAGGATTTCACCCCTCATCCCACAACTGCATCAATTACACAATCAACAGCTAAACAAGTAAAAGTTAGCTACTGTAGCCATGACCATTTACATGGAAGCCCCCAGCAGTTTATGAAGAAACAAGTCACTGACGCGATAATCAAGCCAGCCAATGAGAAGAGTTCTTGGTTTCATATTATCAGCCAATTTTTAAACTTCCTCCTATTGGTTGATGTGATTATGACATCACTGGATTGTTCCTCCATAACCTTCATAAAGGCTACAGGTACTGAGCCAGCCTTTAACTGAAGTTTCCTTTCTTGAAAAGCTCCACTATTGCCTGGTGAGGAACATGGAATGGATTAAATCTTTCATTTGCTAGCTCAGGTTGGAAATTGTGGGCAATAAATAGGTAACAGTTGCCATATCTACTCTGGTAACAATACAGTAGAGTCTCACTTATCCAAGCCTCGCTTATCCAAGTTTATGGATTATCCGAGCAATTTTGTAGTCAATGTTTTCAATATATCATATTTTGGTGCTAAATTCGTAAATACAGTAATTACAGCATAACATTACTGCGTATTGAACTGCTTTTTCTGTCAAATTTGTTGTAAAACATGATGTTTTGGTGCTTAATTTGTAAAATCATAACCTAATTTGATGTTTAATAGACTTTTCCTTAATCCCTCCTTATTATCCAAGATATTCGCTTATCCAAGCTTCTGCCGGCCCGTTTAGCTTGGATAAGTGAGACTCTACTGTATTAGAGGTCCCAACAACATCACTCGTACATTTATTCACTCATCCGCCAATGTGACATCTGTCATTATCTCTTAGCAATGGTCCTCTACACTACCCATTGGACAAGCAGGATAGCTTCCACACAAGAGATAAGTTGACGTAAATCCAATATTAGAATTGGCAATATTAAAAAATTAGCTACAGAACATTTTAATCTTCTTGGACATTTAGTTACTGATCCACAAGTAGCTATTTCAGAAGAAAAACAAAATCAAAGAGAGATAGAGGAAAGCCTTCCGATCTGGAATGCATTCACAAATCTCAATCCATTAGCTGAATATGGACAGTGACAATGGCTTCTTGGCACACTTCATGTGCACATGTGGATTTACAACAATGTTACACCAGTAACACATGCAATGAAAGAAATGTTCTCAGAAAACTTCCTATTTGAAGGGAATGCTTTTGAAGAATCAGATTTATTGTTTTTACATCACAGGATCAACAGATTAGCTGCTTGTCATGTCATGAAGTCTTTAAGTGTTTATGATCAGGAGCACATTTACATATTTCTATATGTAAATGTATTTAATATGTATTTAATACCTGTGGCTTTAACAGCACTCAATTAATGAATCTGAAGAAATTGATTTAAATTCACAGAAAACTAATCAGTCTTAAAGGTACTGCTACAGCCTCTCAATTTCCCCTTTTAAAGCAAATACTACTGTATCTAGAAAAGTAGTGTAACTCTTAAGAGAGGATCCACTATTTCTGGTGGGATCTTCACAGAAAGACAAGTACACTTTCCTAACTATCTGTTTGAAGCTACATTTTGCTCATACACACAGCTCCACACTTTCTAGAAAAAGGAAACTAAGACAGGTAATCTGAATCAAGCAGTGCCATTGGGTTAATAAACAGCTATCGCAAGTTGTAGGGAAATGAAAAGTCACTTCCACGCAGTCCCTTCTATAGCTAACTATTAACCAATTTGTTTTTCCTGAATGGGGAGGCATTTTATATTATGGACAATGTACATTATATATTTTGCATTACACACAATGATTATTATATCATTTTACATATAATGCATTATATATTTCTACTGTTCTGTTTTTCTTGAGAAAAGTATCTAAACATTTTAAATATCAACAACAAAATGCTGGCGATGCAACTCTCTCGGCAGATGGTCTGGTTCAATGCTAGCAATAACCTCTTTGCTTAACCTCTTTGCTACTATATCACAAAAAGTGCCCTTAAAGTAGTACTTCATTAGTAGCTTGCTAGACCTATGATCCAGACAAGTAATAGTTTTAAGTTAACCAGACTGCAATATAAGCACTTTGCAGATAAGAGTTCAAGCACTCCTATTCCTAGAGATGCTCACTATCAATGCAGGTAACAGTAACTTGGCCCACCTGTATTCCACTTACTTGTTGGTGCCATACTTCTTCTCTGCTGCTTTGATTTCTCTGTCTTCCTGGTAGCCTCGAGCATTTTGATAATATTGCAGAGGGTGCTCCACAGGGAAAGCTACAGAAAGGAATTTTTTCTTCTCATTCAGCTCATAGAAATATTTTATTTTCTGAAACTCAAAGGAAAGAATTTCTTGGCCATCTTCCCCCTAGAAAAAGAAAACAACAAATAAGTATTTTCATGCGCAAGAGAGAATGTGTTTAAATTTAGTGTAATATCAAAAAGAGATGCACATATACAAAAAAACAGGTTCCTAACAATGCTGCTATAAAATGGATGAAAAGGAATGAAGGATCTGAACAGAATCTATGTGCTGGCCTAGAGGCAAGGTTACTGCCCAAACCAACATTGAACTCTGGAAACTACTGTGTTTGGCAACAGATGGGTTCAAATGACTTGCACACATGGGTCACTGAGACTATGAAGAAATGCCAGCAACAACAAAAGGCTGCAACTAGAGTAAGAACCATGTGGTTCTTCAAATGCTGCTAAAGTATATTTTTGTGCATTCTTTGCCTTGGTTATGGTTATCTTGGTTATGGATGATGGGAACTTAAGTCTCACATCACCTAAGAAACTGCAGCATTCTCACTCCTGAATTACAGGGAGGAGCAAAACCCAGCAGCCAAGACATACTTTTTTCAAGGCATGAACAATAGTCCTGAAGCTGATAGAAAATTCCAACTTAAAAGAAAGAAAGAAAAAGGAAATGACTGAAGTAACTTGGAGGGATAAATTAGTTTAAATTAACATTCTTAAAACCTATGCTTGGATCCTAATTAATACTCTCATCACTGAATGTTCTTGCTTGGGGTTCAAATGTTGGGAGACATCAATTGTTTGCAAGTCCTGCCACAGTCTTCAAATTTCTCTAAACTTCTTGAGAAAAGTGAAAAACTGCTAGAATAATATAGGGATGGCAGTGGAAGTAAAACATACATTCCCCTCCATTCTTCGTTCAGGAGGTGCTGCCACAGAAACATGTTCGAATAAGTGCCGCCAATCGCATTAGAGATCTCAGGATCCAACCACTGCCTACACATCTCTTGCATTATATTAGCCACAAAGTCCATATTTCATGACATCTAACTACCTACACTGATACATCATACTGTCCAGTGTCCAATCAATGTCAAACTGAAATGGGATATTCAAGGTTTCCACGAAGGGAAACTGTACATTGTCCCAAACCAATTTTACCTGGTCTCGATGAAGTGGTACTAATTCTGCAGAACCATTATTTGGCGTTGGCACCACTTTTGCCAATGTGGCCTTCCTTGGACAACGCACCTGAAACACACACAACAGAAAAGCCAGGTTTTAGAGTTTGAACTAAGGAAATCAAAAGTTAGTAAGCACAATGTACAAGAGGAGAATATTGAAAAGCTGCATTGTGTGTGTGTAAGGGGCAGACACACTGTATGTTTCTAAAGTTCGTGGTAAGGCTGTTCATTTGAATGAACCATTTACCTGTCCTCTTGCTAAATTTCTTGCAGGAGTCCCCTTCTTTAAAGAGATCTACACTGCCACACATTGCTACATCACTGTCTCACCTCGAGAAGGTTCTTAAGGGGCCTATTTAACTAGATGAACTTGAGGTAATCAGGATAAGACACAGTGGTGAGTGTGAAAGAAATTTTGGAGTCTTATTAGATCGTAAGTTGAACATGAGCCAGGAATGTGATGCAGTGGTTTAAAAAGCCAATGGGATTTTGGGCTGCATCAAAAGGGATAGTGTCTAGAATCAAGGGAAGTAATGATGCCTTTCTATTCTGCTTTGGTCAGATTTCACCTAGAATACTGTATCCAATTCTGGGCACCACAATTCAATAGGGATATTGACAAGCTGGAACGCATCCAGAGGAGGGCAACTAAAATGATCCAAGGTCTGGAGACCATACCCTATGAGGAGCGGCTTAAAGAGCTGGGTATGTTTAGCCTGTAGAAGAGAAGGCTGAGACATGATTGCCATGTATAAACATGTGAAAGGATGTTATAAGGAAGCTGGAGCAGGCTTGTTTTCTGCTGCCTTGGAAACTAGGACTTGGAGAAATTTAATCAAATTACAAGGAGGATACCACCTGAACATTAGGAAGAACTTCCTGACTGTAAGAACTGTTCAACGGTCGAACTCTTTGCCTCAGAGTGTGGTGGAAGCTTCTTCCTTGGAGACTTTTAAACAGAGGCTGGATGGCCATCTGTCAGGGGTAATTTGATTATATTTTTCCTGCATGGCAGGGGGTTGGACTGGGTGACACAAGCAGTCTCTTCTATTATTTTATGATTCTTGTAGAAGACTTCTGAAATTAGACTGATAACAGCAGGCTGCTCTGCATATACTTTTCAATGAACTAAAGGGGACCTAATTATGAGTAAAAGCACATAGCTTGGTTGCCCACCTGCCCATCTGATTTTTTTTTTTTTTGCACAGGTTTCAGATATACAAGATAGAGTGCAGTGATTGCCTCAGGAGGCTAATTTCAAGCCTGATTGAAAGCCTAATTTAAATAAGTAATTACAAACCATCATTTAATTTTGTTTCATTAGTAGGGATTTTGAGAACGGAAAAAGCAATTTTGAGCTGTTGCCATTGCACTAAAGTCTCTATAATTAAACTACTTGTGCTCATGAAACTGATTTCTGGAAAGTTAAAATTATGATAAGAAAGTAAATGAATTCAGTCACAGACTTGGATGGAAGCAGAAACATGAAGATGTCTGTGCTCTCTGTGAAGAGACAATAGGGCAATTTATTTATGTATTCTCAAGTTCTGAAAAGTCCCTCATCAGTCCTGTTCTACAATTAGAACCAGGTTAATTTCTGAGCCAGGAGGAAAACAGCTGAGTACATTATTTAATTCCACTGCAGTAGAATTAATTAGGTCTAAATCACTGTTGGAGGAATGCAACTAACCAATGTTAGGGCTTTATAATCTGATCAGCAGTGGTTCCTGATTTAAAAAGAAAGAGGGGAAGAGAAATGTAAAAGCATTTTTTAAGAGTACACCTATCTCAGCAAAGATATTGGCGAACACCAATCTACTTGAAAACTGGCACCAATTTTAAACATTATCTCTAAAGACATAAATCATGATTGGGCAATATTTACAAGATAATCCCATGTAATGTAACAAACTATTCAGATTTTGGGGTGAAGCCTTAATTATTCCCTTGCTCTTGGGCTTTAGAAAAGCTGCCTTCTTGGGTCTGAGGCTTTACACCCATTCCCCTTTTAAGTCCTTTTGTATCAATCTTTACAAAATGGGTAAACCCTGTCCCTTACGATAAAAAACTACATGAATTGTGGAATTTTTTTCTCTATCTGAATTTTAACTATGTGAATTGTCTCAGGATACCATTCAACCTTTTGTAATCTTTTCTTTGTTAATAGGTGTCATGAAAAACTCATTTTGAAAGCATTTCTATACTAACTGCTTTTTAAATTGCAAAGGATTTTTAAAATTAAAAACAAAAACAATTGTATGATTGGTTAAAAATAACAATTAAAATAAGTTTAAAATCATGTTCTTTTAAAAAAATAAACCCTTTGGAAAATCCAGCACACCCAAAATGCCTCAGCCAGGTAGCTGACTAGGACAAGTTATAGAGATAATATAACTCCTTTGAAATAGCTTCACTGGCTTCTGTCGCATTTCTGGGGGAAATTAAGTGGATACAACCATTTGTGGGTGCTCAAGCCCCTTTATACACAATGATGTATGAAAATTGTGTCCCTTATATAAATTAACCAACAAATCAAGCGTGTGCCAGAGAGATCCTGAAGAAATGACTGGAGGCTACATCAGCTTATGACTACACATCAGCATAGTGTTTGGCATATGACATGGAGGTTTTTTGTGGAATATTTTGAGCCACAGATATGTAGAGCCGATCAGAGCCTATAGGAAAGGGGGTCAGCAAGTCCATTAATCCAGGGCCATGAGAACCAAGGAGGGACCCGTGAATTTCTGATGGCCACCTCCCCCAAATGGAATAAAAAAAAGTTCCTTGCCACTGAATTACTTTGATCTATTAATAGATTAAAATTCTGTACAAAAGCAATAGCTTGTAAGAGGGTTGAATGGGACCCAGTGAATGCCTTGCTGAATAATGGTTTACAAAGATAAGGGAATATTTATGATTTGATTTATTTACTTAATTTTTATCCTGCCTTTCTCCCAATATAAGGATTCAAATGGCGTTCCATGCAGTCATGCTGGCCACATGACCTTGGAGATGTCTACGGACAACGCCAGCTCTTCGGCTTAGAAATGGAGATGAGCACCAACCCCCAGAGTCAGACATGACTGGACTTAACATCAGGGGAAACCTTTACCTTTACCTAAGGATTCAAAGTAGCTTTTCAAGTATTTTCCTTCCTCGAGAGGGCTGGCTGGGTCCCTCCCCTTGCCTTTCTACCAGCAGGTAAAGGTCTTTTAATTTAAGAAGGTTTTTGGATTTTAATATCATATTTATTCAAATGTAATGTACATCCTTTTTGACTTAATTGTTTAATAAAATGAAGATGCAGATTACATTCGATGGTGTACTACAATCGTGTGCCAAAGGGGCCCGTGCCCCTCCGTCACTTCTCTTTTCTTCTTTAACAACCTTTTTTTTTTTTGTAATGCACACCTCAAAACTGACTTGCACATTACATTTGATAGCACACTAGACTTGAGGAAATATGGGTATGTTGTAGCAGGCAGAGATTTTAATGTGGCATTGCTCTTATTCTTTTGTTTTGAAAATGTGCTTTTAACCTGCTTTTTTAATTGATATTTTTCAAAATAGAAGTTTGATTTCATTGTGTTTTCACTTTTATATTGAAAGCTTTTAAACTGTTATTTAAAAGGCTGTCTGATAGTTGGGATCCCATGTTGGGAGAAAGGGGGTTATTACACAAACAATGAGATCACTGGGTTGCTGTGAGTTTTCCAGGCTGTATAGCCATGTTCCAGAAGCATTCTCTCCTGATGTTTCACCCACATCTATAGCAGGCATCCTCGAGTTCAGCAAAGGACAAGAGGGATCCTCTCAACTCTGCAGGAGTCTGCCATATATCATGCAGCTGTGGACAAGTCTACATAGGGAACCCCAAACGCAGCGCCCAAACATGAATCAAGGAATATGAAAGGCAGTGCAGACTAACTCAACCGGAGATGTCAGCCATAGCAGAACACTTAATAAACCAACCTGGACAGTCTATTATTTGAGAAGACAGAAATGCTGGACTGCTCTAACAACCACTATGTCAGACTATGCAGAGAAGCCATTGAAATCCGCAAGCATGTGGACAATTTCAACCGAAAGGAGGAAACCATGAAAATGAACAAAATCCGGCTACCTGTACTAAAAAAACCCTCTAAAATCAGTAAATAAAGAACAATACTTTATAAACAGGGGAATTCCAGACATGAAACAATCCGGGCCAGCTAACACCTTCCAAGAAAGGATTCCCCCAGGATGGAATCAGCCAGGTCTTAAAGCTGCAAGGCCATTAAATGCTAACCAAGGTGATTAATTACAGCATTCACACTTGCCCCCAACAGACAAGAGTTCTTTCTCCCACCCTGGAACTTCCACAGATATATAAACCTCCCTTGCCTAGTTTCCAATATACCTCACAACCTCTGAGGATGCCTGCCATAATGGGTGAAACGTCAGGAAAGAATGCTTCTGGAACATGGCTATACCGCCTGGAAGACTCACAGCAACCCAGTGATTCCGGCCATGAAAGCCTTCGACAACAAACAGATCATTCATATGGTAAAGATTTGCAAGAACTTCATAGTACAAGTTTATGAGTTATAAAAAAGGTAAAGGTTTCCCCTGACGTTAAGTCCAGTCATGTCTGACTCTGGGGGTTGGTGCTCATCTCCATTTCTAAGCCCAAGAGCCGGCGTTGTCTGTAGACACCTCCAAGGTCATGTGGCCGGCATGACTGCATCGAGCGCCGTTACCTTCCTGCCGGAGCGGTACCTATTGATCTACTCACATTGGCAAGTTTTCGAACTGCTAGGTTGGCAGGAGCTGGAGCTAACAGCGGCGGCTCACGCCGCTCCTGGGGTTTGAACCTAGGACTTTTCGGTCTCCAGCCCAGTGTTTTAACTTATGAGTTATATATTTTACATATTGATTACTTCAAAAATGATGTCATTGGGGACATTTTTGGGTATCTTCAAGACTTATGGTGACCCTATTCTTGGGATTTCTTATCAAGATTTGTTCAGAAAGGGTTTGTCATTTCTTTCTTCTGAGACCAAGTTGTTCAAAATGGGTTTCCACGGGTGATCAGAAATGCAAACTCTAGCCTCTAGAGTCCTACTCCCAACATGCAAAACATTACACCAGCTGGTCCTTATTTCACATATCTTGTGTTTTGGGCCAAAAGAGTAGGTACATATTTCACTAATAATGGCAATAACAAACAGCTATAGACATGAACTCCGTAAACCTCTGTGATTTCCACTTCTAATTCTACCTGCAAACTTTAACACCTAACCACCACAACCCACACAATCTTCCAGTTGTACATCTTAGGACATAAATAAGAGCTGAGCATTGAGTTGGCTGTTCACAGTGGAAGAAAATCTGAGAACTGAATGCAACCACAATGGACTGCTATTACAGTGTGCCTCGATTCCTATTCCCTTTTCCACCCCCAGACTGCAAAATGGCCAGCTGGAATTTCAGACATCAGTGCAACAGAGAGGATGCTTCAGTTCTCACTCCCACCACAAAGCCTGGCATCTCATGCAATTCAGCCTCCTTGTTTTATGATAAGCTTGTAAATAATTATTTGCCAGCCCTTCTGTGGTTAAGCAGCAAGATAAATGCTTATAAATTCATGGCATTCCTACTCTGGTAATAGCTTTCCCAGGCTTCAATGGGCCTTGCTACCTGTGACTTTATGACTTAGGCACTAAGCTAGGATTTTCAGCATACTGATCTTTTACAGCACTGTGGCTCTTTCCACTACTAATTTGAAAGGCAACAATTCAACCAAATCTACCTAATTGAAAGAATTATATGGTTCATAACTTTCAAATGTGTATGTATGCCTTCATATTTCCTGGTGACTAATGGTGACCCCATGACTTTCATAGGAGTCTCTAAGACAAGAAACACTCAGAGATGGTGTTGCCAGTTTCTTAGTCTAGCATCTGGCATTTGTTGGAAATACACATCAAAATTACTTCCCAGGGCACTAAAGAAACAGGGTAGTGGGTTTGAAGAAAGCAAGTTTGACGGGTTTAATGCAGCAAGAATAACCTAAACCAAAAACAAAGAACTCCTGCCACTCCCAGACTTGAGAAAAAGGGCACACCTGTTATCCTGTCTCACACAAATCCACTTTCTAAAGCTGTATAATGTTGGCATTCAGAAAGAATCTAAAAACCTTCCTTTTCTAGGAAGTCTTTGGAGGAAATTGGTGATATCCAAAAGTTGTGAAGGCCCTTCAAGTTCGTTATCAGGGTGTTTTTTAATGTATTTTATTGGCCTTTTAATTAGTGTTTCACAGCATTGGGCCCTTAAATCAGAGTTGGAAGAGACCCCACGGGTCAAGACCCCTACCAAGAAGCAGGAAAATCGCATTCAAAGCACACCTGACAGATAGCCATCCAGCCTGTTTAAAAGCCTCCAAAGGAGCCTCCACCACACTCCGGAGGCAGACAGTTCCACTGCTGAACAGCTCTCACAGGAAGTTCTTTCTAATGTTCAGGTCGCATCTCCTTTCCTGTAATTTGACTCCATTGTTCCGCATCCTAGTCTCCAGGGCAGCAGAAAACAAGCCTCCTCCCTCCTCCCTATGACTTCCTCTCACATATTTATACATGGCCCTCATCATGTCTCCTCTCAGCCTTCTCTTCTACAGACTAAACATGCCCAGCTCTTTAAGCTGCTCCTCGTAGGGCTTGTTCTCCAGACCCTTATTCATTTTAGTCACCTTTCTCTGGACACATTTCAGTTTGTCAACATCTCCCTTTAATTGCGGTGCCCAAAGAATTGGACACAGTGTGATTCCAGGTCTGACCAAGACAGGATATAGGGGTAGCATGACTTCCCTGGAAACTAGACTCCTATTTATTTAGGCCAAAATCCCACTGGCTTTTTGCTGCATGACATTGTTGGCTCATGTTCACGTTCCTCTCCACGAGGACTCCAAGATCTTTTTCACACGTACTGCTGTCGAGCCAGGCATCCCCCATTCTGTATCTTTGCATTTTTTCTGTATTTTAAAAAAACTCTAAACTAGAACAGTAAATAAAGAACAACAGACATGAAACAACCAGGGCCAGCTAACATCTCCCAACAAAGGATTCCCCCAAGCAGGAAGCAGCAGGAAGGTCATTAACTTGTGATCAAGGTGGTCAATTGCAACATTCACACTTGCCTCAAGCAGACTAGAGTTCTTTCTCCCACCCTGGACATTCCAGAGATATAAACCCCACTGTCCTAATTTCCAACAGACCTCACAACCTCTCAGGATGCCTGCCCTAGATGTAGGCGAAACGTCAGGAGAGAATGCTTCCGGAACATGGCCATAACGTCCGAAAGACTCACAGCAACCCAGTGTAGGGAAGACCTCGGACGTTACCATGGCACCCCCCGCCCCCCGAGGTGCCCTCCGTCCCTTCAGCCACTTTTCCCCAGCGCCCTGGACTGACCCAGCAGCAGTAGAGGAGGCAGTGGACGCTGACGCTCCAGAGTCCGGCGAGGGCGGTGAGCAGGTGGGCGGCCCCGATGGCGGCGAGGGCCAGAAGGGCGGCCTCGGGGGTCTCGGAGCCGGGGCTGCCCCCCCAGGCCCACGCGCATGCGCACCGCCCCCATATCCACAGCCACAGCGGGTACAGCACGCAGAAGGGCAGTACCGTCCCCCACAGCAGCCGGGACCGGCGCCGGTATGGGACCACCTCCTGCACGAGCTCGTCCCCCGGCCCCAAACCGGACGCCGACGCCGCCATCCTGAAGCCGGCTCACTCCCTCCCTCCGCGCCACTTCTACCTCAGGAAGCGGCCGTTGGCCTCCCTCCGCGCATGCTCACTCCCTTCGCTTCCCAGCTGCGCATGCGCAGCCCCGCCTGGAAACCAGCTTCCGGCTCGTGTCTCACCGCCACGGGGTGGATGGACGGACTCCGGTTCGCGCATGCGCCCAAAGGGGACACCACTCCTCTGGTGTCATGGCTGCGGTGGCGTGGAGCCCTACTGAGCATGCGCAAACGAGTCAGCCCCCGTGGTCGTGAAGGCGCATGCGTTGCCGGCAGAGGGGGAAGAAGAGACTGAGTTTGTCCTTCAAGGATCAGCATGTGAGTGTGCGGTCTTCCGGTTTTCCCCAAGCGAATGAGGGATCCCCGCTCCTCCTTCACTCTTTGATTTAAAGCCCAGTAGGATCCAAGCCAAAACCTGTATAGTCTAGCATCCTCTCCCACTAAACCTCCTAGCCTCCAGTTTATGGACCCCATTTCCCAGAAACCCCGGCCAGCTGGTCCAATGATCAGGAATTCTGGGAGTTGAAGTCCAACACACTTGGCGGGCCAGAAGTTGGGAGCCACGCTCCACAAGCTGGGTCTGAGGAGGGTAACTCTCCGGCTGGATCTACACTGCCCTATATCCCAGGATCTGGTCCCAGATTATCGGATTTGGACTGGAGTAGATGAACCTTCGGCTTGATGAATCCAAGGCTGGAGTTAAAATTGCTGGAAGAAACATTAGCAACCTTAGAGATGCAGATGATACCACTCTGATAGGAGTCTCCGGTGGCTCAGCAGATTAAACTGCTGGGCTGCTGAACTTGCTGACTGAAGGGTCACCTGTTCAAATCTGATGTGCGGGTGAGCTCCCGTTGTTAGCCCCAGCTTCTGCCAATCTAGCAGTTTAAAAACATGCAAATGTGAGTAGATCAATAGGTACTGCTCCAGCAGGAAGGTAATGACCCTCCATGCAGTCATGCTGGCCAGATGACCTTGGAGGTGTCTCCAGACAACGCCGGCTCTTGGGCTTAGAAATTGAGATGAGCACCAACCGCCAGAGTTGGACACGACTAGACTTAACGTCAGGGGAAAACCTTTAACTTTACCTTACCACTTTGATGGTTGAAAGCGAGAAGGAGCTGAGGAACCTTCTAACCAAGGTGAAAGAAGAAAATGGAAAAGCTAGGTTGCAATTGAACATAAAAAAACCCCAAGATTATAGCAACCAGACTGATTGATAAATGACAGATAGAGGGAGAAAACATGGTGGCAGTGACAGACTGTATTTCCAGGTGCGAAGATTACTTCAGATGTGGGCAGCATCACAAATCAGAAGACGTTTACGTCTTGGGAGGAGAGCAATGACCAATAAAATAGTGAAGAGTAGAGACATCACACTGGCAACAAAGGTCCACATAGTTAAAACAATGGTTTTCCTCATAGTAACCTATGGATGCGAGAGCTGGACCATAAGGAAGGCTGAGAGAAGAAAGATAGACGCTTTTGAACTGTGGTGTTGGAGGAATATTCTGAGAGTGCTTTGGACCAACCAGTCCATCCTCCAGGAAATAATGCCCAGCTGCTCACTAGTGGGAAGGATATTAGAGGCAAATATGAAGTATTTTGGCCACATCATGAGAAGACAGGAAAGCTTGGGGAAGAGAATGATGCTGGGGAAAAAGGAAGAGAGGCCGACCAAGGGCAAGATGGATGGATGGATGGTATCCTTGAAGTGACTGGCTTGACCTTGACGGAGATGGGGGTGGCCATGGCCAACAGGGAGCTCTGGTGTGGGATGGTCCATGAGGTCACGAAGAGTTGGAAGTGACTGAACGAATAAACAACAACATATGAACAGACCCTGGGGTATAAGGCAGTGTAGCTCCAGTCTCAAGGCTTAACATGTATCAGTTTGTCAGTTGCCTTTGCAATTTGCCTTTCTTTGGAGAGGTGTGCATGGCTTTCTTCCTCCCCACTTCATCCTCAAAACAACCTTGTGAGATAGGTCAGGTTGAGAGAGGAAACATAGCCCAAAGTTGCCATCATCCTACAGCTTTGGTTGTAAATTTCACACCATTAACTATATCTTGCGTGAAGGATCACAACCTAATGGGCATTTTGACCTGTTAAGATCATAACCTATTGGGCCCCCCTTTCCCCACTCTATAACCCTAGTTTTTAATGCACGTAACTGAAAATTCTTTAATAAAAATTATTTTTTAAAAAAATCATAACCTATTGGGTAGCAGAGTTTCAGAGGTGTTCCTTTAGTTTATTGGGTAATGGAAGATCACTAGGCACATAATTATCTTGTTTCTACTCAACGCTTTCAGCAGACAAAGATTAAATGAGACTTCTTTAAAATAATGTGTTTGTTTTACTCATAACTTCATGTATTTAAATATACAGGTACATTTCTTGTCAGGTTAAACTTTAAAACGTTTCAGTTTGTATCTTTAACAATCTCTTCAAAACCATATTGCTCTGTACAGCTCTCTTTCATAACAGTCTACTTCCAAGGGACTCAACTGTCTTCCTAACACTGGCTTCTGTACACAAACAGACGGAAGCATCAACTGTCATTCCTCAACTGTCATCCTTTTTAAACTGCATTCTAAATAGTCACAGAACCAGTCGCATGGTCTGCCGCCCCACCCACTGCTTCAAGTACATAGAGCTAAGAAAACTGTAAACCAAAGAAGACATACACTTCAGGAAATAGACCGATACATTATAAAACAGATAAAACATTAAATAGAGGAGGCTTGAGATGGTTGCTATCTCCATCAACCGTGGATTCTCATACCGTGTTTCCCCGAAAATAAGACAGTGTCTTATATTAATTTCTGCTCCCAAAGATGCGCTAGGTCTTATTTTCAGAGGGTGTCTTATTTTTCCACAAAGAAGAATTCACATTTATTGTTGAACAAAAAATGAACTTTTATTATATACTGTACAGTAGTTCTAATCACAAACCAGCATAACCAGACAAACTGTGAATCCTATCAAGAATTTCTTGTTACTACCATTATTTCCATGTACAACAGTCTATGGCAGGGGTCCCCAAACTAAGGCCCGGGGGCCGGATGCGGCCCATCGAAGCCATTTAGTCCGGCCCCCACAGCACAAGGGCAGAAAGGGGTTGGGCTAAATGTCCCAAGGGGTCTCTTCTTCTCTTAAAACCCCTATTATTATTATTATTATTATTATTATTATTATTATTATTATTATTATTATTTTATTATTATTATTATGACACAGCAAACAAGATAGACATGCTGGATTTCGTATCACAAAATCACAAATCGAACACTTCCCAAGTGTCTAGGATAATTATAATTATTATTAACATTATTATTATTAACATTGAGGCTGAGTGGCCATCTGTCAGGTGTGCTTTGCTTGTGCTTTTGGTGCACAAAGGCAGAAGGGGGCTGGACTAAATGGCCCAAGGGGTCTCTTCCAACCCTCTTTATTATTATTATTATTATTAACATTAAGCGTTTGAGGAGTAACTTCTGAGGTCGATATGACGTGAATCAAGGCGTACGAGAAGGTGTTAGTGGACGAACTTAACTATATATGCATTTTAAATTTTATAATTCATCGTTTAACAGTTTTTAATTAGAGTTTTAATTAATGCGGTACTGTTTTATTGTTTATGGATTCTGTTACAGTAGAGTCTCACTTATCCAACATAAACGGGCCGGCAGAATGTTGGATAAGCGAATATGTTGGATAATAAAGAGAGATTAAGGAAAAGCCTATTAAACATCAAATTAGATTATGATTTTACAAATTAAGCACCAAAACATCATGTTATACAACAAATTTGACAGAAAAAGTAGTTCATTACACACTAATGCTATGTAGTAATTACTGTACTTACGAATTTAGCACCAAAATATCACGATATATTGAAAACATTGACTACAAAAATGCGTTGGATAATCCAGAACGTTGGATAAGCGATTGTTGGATAAGTGAGACTCTACTGTACTATTTTATTGAATATATTTTGGGCAATATAATTGCCAACTGTTGTAAGCCGCCCTGAGTCCCTCTGGGTGAGAAGGGCTGGGTAAAAGTGATGTAAATAAATAAAATCAATAAACATTGAGGCTGGGTGGCCATCTGTCAGGGATGCTTTGCTAGTGCTTTTGGTGCACAAAGGCAGAAGGGGGTTGGACTAAATGGCCCAAAGGGTCTCTTCCAACCCTCTTTTTATTATTATTGTTATTATTATTATTATTATTAACATTGAGGCTGGGTGGCCATCTGTCAGGGATGCTTTGCTAGTGCTTTTGGTGCACAAAGTCCTACGTGGATTACTACGTGGATTACTACATCCATGTTCCCTACAGAATCACTTTCTCCCATATAATCCACCCTTTAGGACACTTAGGTCCTCTGGGGGGTCAACTACGGCAACCATCCAGAACCCCACTGGCAACCATCACTCAGAGGAACTTTTCATCAGCTGTCCCAAGACTGTCGGAAAGGATCTGATGTCTAAACAAGCTATTGAAATGTAAAACACATTTGAAGACCTATCTCTTCCATCAGGCCTACCCAGTCAACTATCAATTCTGAGTTTTGATTTATATTCTATTGCTGCTAAATATTGATTTTGTATATGTGTTTGGTGTATGTTTTTTATGTTGGTGTCTTTTTATCTATGTCTTTTATTATATGTATTTTATATTCAAATGCTTTGACTTTGTTGTACCCCATCTTGAGCCAACGGGAGAGGCGGATAAACAATAAAATGTATTATTATCATTATTACTACTATTATTACCCAACTGCTGTTCTTCCATTGAATTTCTGTAGCATTTTGTCTGTTGTCCTACATGTTTTTGCTTCTTCTTTTCTTCATTAACAGCATCCTGTCTCCATCCCAACAGGCAGGCAGCTCTGGAGGTGACTGCACGGCACTGTCGCAAAGAAACAGAGGCGTATGGCCAGTGTGTCGCCACCAACCCTTCCTCCTGGCAGCAGGACTGTCACCAGCTCAAAGTAGAAATGGCCAAGTGCACCTCTTCACAGTAAGTTTCCTAAAGAAAAAGCACCATTTAGCAAGGATCTAGCCCCTATATATAGGATAAACATGTCTCTTCAAAATCTTATCTTCTTTTTTTGTCTCTCCCTCCCTCTTTATGAGAGCATGTGGTGTCTAAGCATTGGAATAGGATTCTGAAGAACGGGGTTCAAATTTCTACTTAGCCTAGAAACCCACTGGGTGACCTAGGGCAAGTCACACTCTCAGCCTCAGAGGAAAGCAATGGCAAAACCACTTTGAACGAATCTTGCCATCCTGGAGACTTGGGACAATCTTTGAGAGAAGGGTCTGTGGTAAAAAAGATGAATTTTGGCTAAGGAGTTAATTTTTTTTCATGTCAGAAGTGACTTGAGAAACTGTAAGTCGCTTCTTGATGTGAGAGAATTGGCTGGATGTTGCCCAGGGGATGCCTGGATGTTTTGATGTTTTTACCATCTTGGTGGGAGGCTTCTCTTATGTCCCCGCATGGAGCTGGAGCTTATAGAGGGAGCTCATTCACGCTCTCCCCGGGTTGGATTCGAACCAGCAACCTTCAGATCAGCAACCCAACCTTCAAGTCATCAGTCCTGCCAGCACAAGGGATTAACCCACTGTGGGCTCCTAAGGAGTTAATGATCATATTTAATATTCCCTGAATATCTGGAATATATTTGTGGTCTCAGTCTTGCAGTTAAATACTCTCATACTTATTTTATAGATAAGACAAACCCAAGAGATTCAAAATACAGGCAGTCCCTGAGTTATAAACATGCAAAGGAAATCTACTCCTGGAAGAGTTATCATGGGGAAAGCGTGTCTCCACTGAAGTTTTCTCACCAATCAAATTTTTCAAAATCCAATTCTCACAGGAACAGAA
Source organism: Anolis carolinensis (assembly GCF_035594765.1). NCBI lineage: Eukaryota > Metazoa > Chordata > Lepidosauria > Squamata > Anolidae > Anolis > Anolis carolinensis. Next base: position 167,920,932 of record NC_085842.1, read on the forward strand.
AGAGAGGTGAAATCTTCTGAACAGAGGCACAGACAGCCAAACAAACACACAGGGGTGTGAACCCTTCTCTATGCTATCAAAAGCTTATCTATATGGCTGAAGTTACACTTAAGAAACACACCTGTTCCAACCTACATACAAATTCAACTTAAACCTACAGAACCTATCTTGTTCATAACTTGAGGACTGCCTGTATGAGCTCTGGCCCTGCCCTTCCTTGCCCTTGCTCTTTTTACATATGTGTTTGGCTTTTGTTGCAGCCCAATTGTACAGAAGATTCGTCAGGATTGTGCCGAACCATTTGCTGCTTTCGAACAGTGCCTTAAATTAAACCAGACGTCCGTGATCAACTGCACAGAACATGTCCAGCAGTTCTTACTCTGTGCTGACAAAGTCAAACTGGCCACCTAAGGTTGGTGCCTCAGCTGAATTGCAGTACTCAACTGCATTTGCATGCTTGTGAGGTGCTCATCTAAAGAGAATGGGATGTTGAGAAATAAAACATGAGATGGGATTTTAGCTGTTTAGCTGTTTCTCTTGCCAAGCTGTCACAATGGCATGGAACGTTCCTCAGTGTTCTGCCAAGGAGAAGGGATCCATGGAAGAATGCTGAAGATCTGTGTGACTTTCACTAAAAGTAGCAGGGACAGTTTTACTTAGAGGAAATGACAAATGTGTGTTACATTATTTGGGGAAACAGGATTCATGAAATGGAAGGCAGCCAAAGTATGTAAGCTAATTGCAAGAGTTTGCCTTCCCTAATTCTTCTAATATTTGATATCTTTAGTATACTCAGGAATTGAAGTTTTGTCTCTTTTGTATTAAGTCTATACTTTTTTGTGCTATCTCTTACTTCAATTTTTATGTTTTTGTTGAATTTTATGTTCGTAATTTCTGTTGGTTTTTAACATTGTATGCCGCTTTGAATGCCACCCATGGGAGAAAAGCCGGATAAAGATAAGAAAATTAATAACAATAATAATAATAATAATAATAATAATAATAATAATCCCCTCTGCTTTTCATTATTGCCATGATCCCTCTGTCAACAATCTTACAAAAAACAAATCTCGGCTTTCAAACATCTAAGAATTCTCACAAAATTTCGCATCTGATGTACATGGATGACCTGAAGCTGTATGGAAAAACGGAAACTGAAATCCAGTCTCTGACTTACACTGTCCGAATTTTTAGCACTGATATCAGCATGGAGTTTGGCTTGGACAAGTGTTCGACAGTGGCATTGAAGAAGGGAAAAATCATTGAAAGTGAGGGCATAAATATGCCTAATGGCCAAACAATAAAGTGTCACCAGCCAGAGGCCTATAAATATCTGGGCATATTACAGCTGGACAACATCAAGCATGAACATGTGAAGACTGTGGTCAGTAAAGAATAAACACAAAGGGTCAGAAAAATTCTCAAAAGCAAGCTCAATGGAGGCAACACCATCAAGGCCATAAACACCTGGGCCATACCTGTCATAAGATATACTGCTGGCATCATAAACTGGACACAGATGGAACTGGACAATTTGGACAGAAAAACAAGAAAACTCATGACCATTCATCATTCACTGCACCCTCGCAGTGATGTTGACCGGCTCTATCTGCCTAGAAGATCAGGGGGCAGAGGACTCTTGCAAGTAAAACGAGCAGTCAAAGAAGAAGAACATGCCTTGGCAGAATATGTAAAGCAAAGTGAAGAACCTGCTTTGATTGAAGTCAAAAATCAGAGACTCCTCAAAGCACAGCAGACAAAAAACCAGTACAAGAAAGCCACACTACAAACTAGAGCTGACAGCTGGCACAACAAAACACTGCATGGAAAGTTCCTTGACAAAATTGAAGGAAAAGCTGATAAGGAGAAGACCTGGCTCTGGCTCACAAATGGGACCCTGAAGAAGGAGACAGAAGGCCTGATCCTTGCAGCCCAGGAGCAAGCCATCAGAACAAATGCAATTAAGGCCAAGATCGAAAAATCAGCTGATGACCCAAAATGCAGACTATGCAAGGAAACCGACGAAACCATTGATCATATCCTCAGCTGCTGTAAGAAAATTGCACAGACAGACTACAAACAGAGGCACAACTGTGTGGCCCAAATGATCCATTGGAACTTATGCCTCAAGTATCACCTGCCAGCAGCAAAGAACTGGTGGGATCACAAACCAGCAAAGGTCGTGGAAAATGAACACGCAAAGATATTGTGGGACTTCCGAATCCAGACGGACAAAGTTCTGGAACACAACACACCAGACATCACAGTTGTGGAAAAGAACAAGGTTTGGATAATTGATGTTGCCATCCCAGGTGACAGTCACATTGATGAAAAACAACAGGAAAAACTCGGCCGCTATCAGGACCTCAAGATTGAACTTCAAAGACTCTGGCAGAAACCAGTGCAGGTGGTCCCGGTGGTGATGGGCACACTGGGTGCAGTGCCAAAAGATCTCAGCCGGCATTTGGAAACAATAGACATTGACAAAATTACGATCTGCCAACTGCAAAAGGCCACCCTGCTGGGATCTGCATGCATCATCCGAAAATACATCACACAGTCCTAGACACTTGGGAAGTGTTCAACTTGTGGTTTTGTGAAACGAAATCCAGCATATCTATCTTGTTTGCTGTGTCATACAACGTCGTTGTGTCAATAATAATAATAACAATCATGTTAAAAAACAAAGTATGGATTGTTAATGTGACAGCAGATCGAATTACAAAGACTCTGGCACAAGCCAGTCAAGGTGGTCCCAGTGGTGATCGGTACACTGGGTGCAGTGACCTGGCCTGCACTTAAACACAATCGGTGCTGATAAAATTACCACCTGCCAGTTGCAGAAGGCCACCTTACTGGGATCTCCACGCATTATTCGCCAATACATCACACAGTCCTAGACACTTGGGAAGTGTCCGACGTGTGATCCAATACAACAGCCAGCAGAGTGTCTGCTGTGGACTCATCTTGTTGTGTTTCTAATAATAATAATAATAATAATAATAATAATAATGCTGTACTGGGATCTGCACGCATCATCCGAAAATACATCACACAGTCCTAGACACTTGGGAAGTGTTCGACTTGTGATTTTGTGATATGAAATCCAGCATATCTATCTTGTTTGCTGTGTCATAATAATAATAATAATAATAATAATAATAATAATAATAATAATAATAATAATAATAATAATAGGTTGCTGTGAGTTTTCCATGCTGTTTGGCCACTTTAGGATTTAAAGTTGATGACAGCAAAGGTAGAAAGCATTTTCAAGTCTGTGGTTAAGATGGATTGTGTAAACTTAATGGATGAGGAGGAGACTTGGAGTGTAAGTAACATTTAAGTTTTCAGTGTCTCTATTTCTTATATTTCCAGAGAGAGTGAAAAATGACCATTCATTTTTGTATGGTAAAGTACATAGGACACTAACTCAACAAAGAATCTTGTGGCACTTTCAGGACTGACACATTTATTATAGCATGGCCTCTGATGAATGTGATGTTACCCAGAATTTTAGATGTGCGTATAATAGATATTGCAAGGGTCAGTGCAGCCAATGAGATTTGAGGAAGATTAAATGCAGCAGCATTGACAATGAAAATGATATTACAGATGAGTATCCCTTATCTAAAAGGCTTGGGTCCAGTAGTGTTTTGAATTTGAGATTTTTTTGGATTTTGGAATACTGTATATACTCGAGTATAAGCCTAGTTTTTCAGCCCTTTTTTAAGACTGAAAAAGCCCCCCTTGGCTTATATTCGGGTTAGGGTTGGCTTATATTTGGGTCAGCTTATACTTGAGAATATATGGTACATTTATTATTTCTCTCTATTGTTATTGGTATTATTACGTGTATTATTTTTCTCTATTATTGTTGCTACTATTACATTTATTTTACTTTATTTTTTATTTTTATTATTAATACATTTATTATTTCACTCTGATCTTATTAATATTATTGCATTTATTATTTTACTCTATTTATTATTACATGTATTATTTTCCTGTATTTATCATTATTATTATTACATGTATTATTTTACTCTATTATTATTAAAAGGATACATAAGCACATTTACATTGAAGAAGATGAGAATAATGATTTGATCAGAGTTGGACAGTCTTATCTTAAATTTGAGCTTTATGTAAATATTCAAAAACATTTAACCTACTGATGCCTCAATTAATGTAATTTTGTTGGTATCTATTTTTATTTCTGAAATTTACCACCCTCGGCTTATACTGGAGTCAATGTTTTCCCAGTTTTTTGTGGTAAAATTAGGTGCCTTGGCTTATATTCGGGTCGGCTTATACTCGAGTATATACGGTATTTGTATTTGCAGCTATACAGATAATGAAATATATAGGAGATGGTACGCAAGTCTAAAAACAAAATGCATTTGTTTCATTTACACCTTACATTCATTGCCTGAAAGTATTTTTTTACACAATTGTAATACTTTTGTGCACAGAACAGAGATCGTATAAGGAGCTAGTAAAGGTAAAGGTTTTCCCTTGACATTAAGTCTAGTCATGTCTGACTCTGGAGGTTGGTGCTCATCTCCATTTCTAAGCTGAAGAGCTGGCGTTGTCCATAGACACCTCTAAGGTCATGTGGCTAGCATGACTGCATGGAGCTCCGTTATTTTTCTGCTGGACTGGTACCTATTAATCTACTTACATTTGCATGTTTTCGAATTGCTAGGTTGGCAGAAGCTGAGGCTAACATCAAGAGCTTATCCCTCTCCCCGGATTCAAACTGCCAACCTTTCAGTCAGCAAGTTCAGCAGCTCAGTGGTTTAACTTGCTGTGCACCGGAGGCTGTTCAATATAAGGAACTATTAGAATACAAAGATGTTACTGTCTCAGCCACCAATATGAACAGTTTCAGATGTTGGAGTATTTCAGATTTCAGAATTCTGGATAAGAAATGTGCAGCCTGTGTTTATATTAGCTGGTCACAAGATTGTTGTGGCGGACACAAACATTCTACTGCTACATCAGGCAATTAACCTGTTTAGGCTTCAATCTGATGTCCCCTTAGCATAGTGTAAATATCTGCATGCAGGCTTAAGTTACACTGAGCCATACACCCCTCCTCGATTTACTAGGAGGCCCTCAAGTCACAGTGTTGCACCCCAAGGCAGCGCGAGCACTGGAAACTAGACAGAGACCAGTAATCCTATAATATCTTTATTAAAACAATTATTAATTCAGGAATGAATAAGTAGAAAGGTTGAGTAGATGATAGTCCTTTGTGAAAAAGTATGAATTAGTCCAAAGAGTTAAAGAGAAATGTCCAATATTATTGTCCAAAATCCAGAAACCGAAACATGCTCAAAACTGTTGGAAAGTTCTTGAGCGGGGAACAACAAGGAAACAAGACTGAATAACAAAGTCCAAAGTCACTAGGAAATCTTTGATATCAAGGCAGGAACGAGATGAAGCTGAAGCCAACTTGATTCAGGAACAAGGCAAGGAAGTAAATGTATTCCGGGTCTATTTGGAGGCTCGGTTTAGTCGCTAGGATCAGGAAACTTGGCTTGGAGAAACAGGATCTAGAGTCAGTGAACCTTCTTCAGGAAATAGCTACGTTGACACCGCAAAGTGTTCACGGTGCAAGACACTTTTATGGAACTTAGATCTGATCACAAGAAGGAAAGCCAAACTCTCTAAAAGTTCCCAAGGGAAAATCTCCTATCCATTATCCCCTCAAGATGCCAAGCGGTTACTCCTGCGGAGCCCTTGCTTTTCAAATATCTGGCGATGCAGAAACTCTCTTCTGTTGAAGGACACATTCTCTGGGGAACTCAGAACATCTGGTTCAGCCACAGGAGTAATATTTCCAGTATCTCTCCCAATTAAGGAAGCATCCGAGTTATCAACAGCTGGGAGCTGTAATTGGATGGAGCTCTGTGGACTAGGTAAAAAGTCAGAATAAGCTTCATCCTGGTCAAAGTTCATTTCTGGATCAGTTCAGAAGCCAAAGGTGGCTGGGGTATGACACACAGCCATTAAGATCAGAGAAGTATCTGGTTGCATTCCCATAGCCAGGCAAAAATAATGGCATCAGTGCTGAAATTTGCTGTAAAAGTTGTATCTCTGGTTATGGAGACTTGGCCAGACACATATCGTGTCCCACATTTTCTGAAGCACAGATGGCTGTGGAGGGTGGCTGCAAAAATTGTTGGGTGCTGTGGAGAAAGGAAGAAAATATCAAACCATACAGCACCCAAAGGGGTTGTCAGCTTGCACAGAGGACATTTATACATGTACATATCTCTAAAGCAGTGGTTCTCAACCTTTGGGTCCCCAGGTGTTTTGGGCTACAACTTCCAGAAATCCCAGCTAGTTTACCAGCTGTTAGGATTTCTGGGAGTTGAAGGCCAAAACATCTGGGGACCCACAGGTTGAGAACCACTGGCCTAAAGGAATTCTGGTTGTACTGAGATGATGCTAAATAAAATGTTAATGTAATATTTTGAAATAACCTTCAAATCTATTCATTTTCTCTCCCCCCCCCCCCCCCCCCGCGGCATCCCATCCCATTCCTTTTTTCATAGGACAAAACAGTGATATCTTCTTCAGTGGTAACCTACTCATTCATAGTTTTGATTGGACTAAATATTTCTGTCAAGAATGGCAGCAACAGCACCTACATTCTCGAAACCCTGTTTGGTCACAGGAATCTTTCCCGGGCCTGAATGTTATTTGACCATCTGTGGTTGTCCCAACACTGTCCCTGCTTGGCATGTCAAATTACAACTTCTCTTGAGGAAAAAATCACAGAAGCTGCATTGGCATGACATTGGGATCATAACTTTACCGGCAAAGCCAGAACTGGCTCTTGGAACCTATTGTATGTATTTTACTATACCTGCCTGGAACCTATCCAGACATGGCACAATAAACTGCAAATCAATGAAAAAGCAGAGTTTTCATTCTGGTGTTTTTTGTAACTGTTACATTTGCACACATGTATTTGTAGTGTAAATTGTATTTACACCATAAATCTTAGTTTCAAAATGCATTTTGGAAAAAAGGGTTAATAAACTGGAGCAGGGAGGATGCGGGCTTCCTTCTTGTGGTTCCTGGTGCTTGGACCATTCTTTTAGACAGGAAAAATAATGTAGGAATCTGGGTTGCTGTGAGTTTTCTGGGCTGTATGGCCATCTTCCAGAAGCATTCTCTCCTGATGTTTCACCCACATCTATGGCAGGCATCTTCAGAGGTTTTGCGGTGCTGGAAACTAGGCAAGTGGGGTTTATAAATCTGTGGAATGTTCTGTGTGGGAGAAAGAACTCTTGTCTGTTGGAAGTGAGAATGTTGCAATTTGCCATCTTGATTAGCACTGAATAGCCTGGCAGGTTCAAAGCCTGGCTGTTTCCTGCCTGGGGGAATCCTTTGTTGGGAGATGTATGGAACATGGCCATACAGCCCGGAAAACTCACAGCAACCCAGTGATTCGGGTCATGAAAGCCTTCAACAACACAATGCAAGAATCCTCCTTTTTTTTGACTTTTTATTTATAAGTTTATAAATATAAATATAAAATAAATTAATAAATGTGGAAAAGCTTCTAGATTGCCTGCAAACTCCCTCCTTCCAACACTAATGTTCAATAAGCTTGCGTTCTTAACAGAGGGATGCGAAGCAATCCGTAGGCAAAGAAAAAAAAAAAGAAAAAAGAGAAAAGAACCCCCCCCCCCCCATTTTCCTTCCAGATCTTTTACATGACAACAAGTTTTCTCTCCAAGTATTATCCATTTTTACGGCGCCCTTGGGAACATTTGAGTCCTAAGGTATTTTCTTGCAGTAATTTGTATTCAGTTCATTTTTTCTTTGTCCATATATTCTCTCAATAAGGTCCAATTTGTCTCTCGTGTAGTTGCATTGTCCTGTTTTAACATTTGGGTTAATGAGTCCATATTTTGGATGTCCAAAAGTCTCAGAAACCAGTTTTCTTTTGATGGTATTCCTTGTGTCTTCCACATTTTTGCCAGACATATCCTGGCTGCAGTCGCCATATATGTAAATAGCTTTTCTGTATTATAGTCCATCTGAAAGTCCGTTATTCCTAGCAGGGAATACTCCGGCTTAAAACCAAATTTCTTTTTGATTATTTTCTCCATTTCTTTGTGTATAGCCTGCCAGTATCTTTTAACATTCTTATCCTCCTTAAATATCCCGTTTGTGGCCACAAGAGGGCAATATGTCAACATTAGAGATTTCTCACTGCTCAATTTGGCTTTATGGCCCTCTTGTGAAAAGCTGGAAAGGAGAATTATGTGGATGTACAGTTACACTTGTGTATTATGTTTGTGTATCCTCATTGTAATCATTCTGGAACACACAGCTTCTAGAGTAGCATAGACATGTTCTGGAACAATGAAGCCTGCACTGGCCCATTATTTCTCCTGTTCTGGAACTCTGGGGGAGTTACTGGAAAGGATATTGGAAACATGAGATTCTAGGATCTTTTCCTATCTTTTTGTTCGCTGTTTGTATTTTATGCTTTGTAGGGATTCAACACCACTTTTTAGAAGGATAGGGCAGGAAGTAGCTTTTTCTCCTCTTGCCCATTGGTCATGTTTCGTTCCTATTTATAAATGCAGGGATCAGTTCACATCAGCTATAACAGTTAATTTTGAACAACTCTGCCAGGTTGGTCATTCCAATGGTTCCTGTTTTACAAGCTGTAGTAACCACTCCAAGTGTAGTTACTGATGTGTCTAAACGGCAGTTGCATCCATTGCTGCATTAGCAACGTATTGCAAAACTGGAATTGTGGGAAGATGTATATCAGGTAAGCAAGTTCTGGGATTTTTCTGCATTGAGTTGCATTGCCTCCTCTTAATGAAGACCAAAACTGAAAGGATGTTTCTATTTTTAATTTTATTTGTAGAATGAAGTGTGAGTGAACACAAGGCTCTTGTTACATCTCGAATAGATTACTGCAACATGCTGTACATGGAGTTGCCTTTGAAGACTGTTCGGAAACTTCAAGTGGCAGATTTCTTACTGGGGCAGTGTACAGGGAGCACCCCCCCCCCCCCCCCCCGCCGGTTACATCAGCTCCACTGGCTCCCGGTCTGCTTCCGAGCACAATTCAAAGCTGGCTTTAGCCTATAAAGCCCTGTTAGGGATTCTTCTTCTTCAGAAGAGGAAGGGGAGCAGGAAAGTGTTCATGAATCTGAGAGTGAGTTCAAATCTGAGGAGGAGACTTTGCAAGCACCCACTTTTCAGGAGAGGCAAAAGGAAACAGAGCAGAGACGTTGTTCAGCTAGAATAGCTGCTAGAAATGAAGCTGAGTAATTAGGAACTGCCCTAGCAGCTGTGAGGGGACTCAGAGCTATAAAGCAGAAGCAGGTGCAGCCAGTTCTTGCTGGTAACAAACTGACTCTAATGCCTTAGCTCCCCGTGTGCCTGCTCTGAGTCTGCATCTGGATTTATTGCTGTTTTTTTGTCTGAAGTAAGACAGCTATTTGATTTGGGACTACATCAGAGACTAAGAACTTCATTTGCCCTAAGACTTCCTTGCTTCCTTTTGTGATGTCTCAAGAGACCCTTGAGTCATGACCCTGCAGCCATGATAGATCAGACTGAAGAGGATATGGGGTTTTCTCCAACTCAGCAAGATTCTGCTCCCTTCCAGATGTTCCCTGTTGACAGCTTGGGTCCAAAGCTAATTACAAAGCCCTTGAAACAGAGCCTGATTCCCCGGAAAGTGTTCCTTTTGATAGGAAATTGTTTCTCAAAACATACCGCTCTGAGAAGGAGATTCGGAGACGAAGCGCGAGATTAGCGGAGAGAGAGGACACTAATTAAACTGTTTCCCTTAGGAGTTTTCAGGGAGGGTTGCATCTGGCAAAGTTGTTGTCTTCAGTCCACTTCCCTTGGGAAAATGTCAACTCAGGCACCTGGTTTGGGGAAGATTTGAAGTTCCATAAAAGTTCTGGGCACAGGCTAGCCATCGCGGTGTCAACGTGTCAGTTGGAAGGTTAACATCGACTCTAGTTCCTACGGCGCTCTACTCTTGAGTAGACTGGGTGCTGCATCTCGTCTCCCTGCCAAGACTGGACTGCGTTTCAGTTCCACCACGACCAACTTCGCCTTGCCTTGCTTCCTTGCCTTGCCTTGGACATTGAACTTGGAACTCTCTTGAAAGACCTTGCTTTATTCCCCACTCAAACTGCCTGGAAGTTTGAGTGTGTTTCGGTTTGAATTTAAAGACTTGAACTCTAATACTGGACATTCAGCTTCATATTACTGGACTATAATTGACCTTTCCTAAAAGGACTATTGCTGAATTATATACTCTGCTTATTTTTGTTTGATTCTTTTATTGCTTTAATAAAGATATTAGATTGTTTATTGGCCTCCGTGTTGGTTTCCAGTGCTCACGCAGCTTAGAAGCGTCACACCTTTTTGCATTATTCCACTGAGTGTGCTGTACTTTATGTTTTGCTGAAGTAAAGCAGTTTTCATTTACTTACCACAGTGTCATAAGGTTGTTCTTGAAAGACAAAACAGGACAAGCCCTAAACGGTTCCAGCACAGCTTACAGCTAAACGTATCTCACCCTATGATCCACCTCGGAGATTAAGATCTTCTGGGGAGGCCTTGCTCTCAGTCCCACCTTCTTTGCAGGTGCAGCTGGCAGGGGCAAGAGGCAGGGCCTTCTTGGTAGTGGCCCTTTGGCTGTGGAACTCCCTCCCTGAAGAATTAAAGCAGCCTCCTCCCTCCTGTCCTTCAGGAAGAAAGTAAAAACATGGCTATGGAACCAAGCCTTTGGATAGCAAGTCCTAGTGTAATAAGAGAATAAGGAATAGTAATATGACAAATGGAATAGCCTTGGCCGGTGGTCCCCAAACTACAGACCGTGGGCCACATGCGGCCCCTGAAACCATTTGTCCGGCCCCTGCGACATTGACTCCCTCCTCCTCCGCCAATGAAGGAGCGTGTGGCATGAAGGAGCGTGTGGCGCCTTCCAATGCTTTGCTTGTGCTTTTTATCATAGTAGTTTTATTATTTAAATATTTATTTAATTGTTAATTATTAAGGGGTGCTTAATAATTTTATTTTTATTATGATTATTATGATTTTTAACATTGAGGCTGGGTGACCATCTATCAGGGGTGCTTCACTTGTGCTTTTGGTGCACAAAGGCAGAAGGGGGTTGGACTGAATGGCCCAAGGGGCCTCTTCCAACCCTCTTTATATTATTATTATTATTATTGTTGTTGTTGTTGTTGTTGTTGTTGTTGTTGTTGTTGCTTGGTGGCCAACTATAGTCCGGCCCTCCATGGTCTGAGGGACAGTGAACTGGCCCCCTGTTTAAAAGGTTTGGGGACCCCTGGCCTTGGCTTATGATTTTGGACGGCGTGATTTTAATTATTTGTTTTTAATTGATTTGTTTTAATGTTTTGGTTTTAATGTAACTTTATTTTCTTATATGTATATTTATGGCATCAAATTGCTGCCTATTTGTAAGGCTGCTTTCGGGGTTAGAAGGGTGGGATATAAATACTGTAAATAATTTCTTTTGGTGTTCTTTATCCTACAAATACAGTACTGCAGGTCATGCAGATTCTAATGCTTGGCCAGTGTTCACCCAAAGGGCACAACAAGATAAAAGGCACAGGCCAAAATAGTCCCTCTTTCTCTCCTGTTATGTACCTTCGATGTAGACTTCCGATAACCCCAAAGCAACACCATCACCGCGAGTTTACATAAAGGTAGAGGTAGTAACAGAACCAGTGTGATGTAATGGTTTGAGCTTTGGATTGCAGCACCAAACTCTACAAAAAGAAAAAACAATCTTTGCGTGATCACACTTTTCATTTGAAACATTCTTAGAATGATAGAATCATAGAGTTGGAAGAGACCATGTGGGCCATCTAGTCCAAACCCCTGCCATGCAGGAAAAAGCACAAAGTACCCCTGACAAATGGCCATCTAGCCTCTGTTTAAAAGCTTCCAAGGAAGGAACTTTTTGTTCAATAAGACCTCTACCTTGTATTGCAAAAGGGGCCATAGATTCAACCTGAGGGAAATTACTTGCTGCAATTTTCTATTGACTTTCAGAAGTACAGTAGAGTTTCACTTATCCAAGCTAAATGGGCCGGCAGAAGCTTGGATAAGCGAATATCTTGGATGATAAGGAGGGATTAAGGAAAATTAGATTATGATTTTACAAATTAAGCACCAAAACATAACGTTATACAACAAATTTGACAGAAAAAGTAGTTCAATACGCAGTAATGTTATGTTGTAATTACTGTATTTATGAATTTAGCACCAAAATATCACGATATATTGAAAACATTGACTACAAAAATGGCTTGGATAATCCAGAAACTTGGATAAGCTAGGCTTGGATAAGTGAGACTCTACTGTAGTAGCAAGCTTGATCTGTCCCACTGCTTTTGAAGGGACACAGACATAAGCAACAATCTCTGGACAGGGGCCTTCTGTGTGTTTGAAAATTCTGGAAAAAAGCCATTCAGAGAGGGTTTGGCTGCAAGTTGTGGGAAGTTTGGGCTGTTGTTTCACCTCTACTTCCTTCTTGGTGTGATGGAATGATCTTGTCTCCTCATGAACTAAGTAATTGAACTAAGTAATTGATATTTCAAATAGGTAGAGGGATGATTGGTTGCGATTGCCATGGAACATCATTTTTTACCTCTCCCACCCTCTCTTTTTTATTTTCTGCTCCCTCAAGTCAAAACCAGTTGAACATGTTTCATTGAGCCATTGCCCATTCAGTTCTTATGGTCATCTCCTGCCAGACAGAACATGTGTGCCAAGCCGGTGCAGATTAGAACAGGCAAATCGGCAACCTTGCCTTTAATTCCTCATCCAGAAAAATGTCCTCATTTAACACCCTGTTTCTCACTGGCCATGGAGAGTGCCCATTAATCAGCCCCATGGCCTTTGGTGTCAGTGGCGGTGGGGGAGGGAGTCGCTTTCTTTCTCTCTCTTTGAAAGCGGCAGGGGAAGGGCAAATTCCATTGCATTCCTACACTTTTGAAAGCGAGACACACTTCTCCATTAGGCACGAGAGAAGGAGAATGAAGGATAAAACAAAACCTGACCGGGTTGTTGTGTGTTTTCCAGGCTGTATGGCCATGCTCCAGAAGTATTATCTCCTGACGTTTCGCCCACATCTATGGCAGGCATCCTCACAACCTCTGAGGATGCCTGCCATAGATGTGGGCGAAACATCAGGAGATAATACTTCTGGAGCATGGCCATTTTAGCAGTAGTTCGAGGATGATTGTCTTCCATCTCTGTTGTCTTGGGGGTGTGTCCGTAGGTGGCTGAAGAGACCTATTCTTGATCTGCATGTTCTACCACAGTGAGGACATCGGTTTCCAGGTGGAAGGCGGTCCCGGTCAGGGTTGGCTTGACGGGCCTTCCTCTTGGCACGTTTCTCTCTTAAGCCCTCCATTCGTGCCTCTTCGAACTCCGCAGCACTGCTGGTCACAGCTGACCTCCAATTAGAGCGCTCAAGAGCCAGGGCTTCCCAGTTCTCTATGCCACAGTTTTTAAGATTGGCTTTAAGCCCATCTTTAAATCTCTTTTCCTGCCCACCAACATTACATTTCCCATTCTTGAGTTGGGAGTAGAGTAACTGCTTTGGCAGACGTTGATCGGGCATTCGGACAACGTGGCCAGTCCAGCGGAGTTGATGGCGTAGGAGCATCACTTCAATGCTGGTGGTCTTTGCTTCCTCAAGCACGCTGAAATTTGTCCGCCTGTCTTCCCAAGAGATTTGCAGGATTTTTCTGAGGCAACGCTGATGGAAACGCTCCAGGAGTTGAGTGTGACGTCTGTAGACCGTCCACGTTCGCAAGCGTAGAGCAGGGTTGGGAGGACAATGGCTTTATAAACAAGCACCTTGGTCTTTCTACGGATGTCCTGATCATCAAACACTCTCTGCTTCATTCTGAAAAATGCTGCACTCGCAGAGCTCAGGCGGTGTTGTATTTCAGTGTCGATGTTGACTTTTGTGGAGAGGTGGCTCCCAAGGTAGCAGAAATGGTCAACATTTTCTAATGTTACATCATTAAGTTGTATACAGCTCAGAAAACACACAACAATCCTGTGATCCCGGCCATGAAAACCTTAAGGATGCTATATCAAGTATATGGGGGCTCCTTCCTGCTGAGTGATCCTTGTCCTATGAAGTAGGAGCAGCCAGTGGCAGTGTTTTGTTTAGCTGCAAGTGTTTTGCAGCTGCCATGTTAAATTTCCTGCAATGCCCTTGATGTCATTTCATCCCAAGGTGGTATGGGAAATTTGAAATAGTTCCACACCACATGATATGTTAGGGAGGGATGAGCAAGGGGCAAGGCAGGCCTCAATGCAGTGCCTGGCACTTCCATGGCTCTGGAGCCAAGGCAGCTTCCCAAGGATGCCACATGGTGGCACCGAGCCCTGAAGAAGTCACCACAGTTTCTCTTTTATCAGCCTCTTCATGTCCTTTTCTGTTTGCCAAGAGTGGGTCTGAATCAGGCAAAACGAATCACTTTTATGTCCCACTAATTTTGACAAGAGTGAAGCACAGGTTTAACCTTTGAAACAACAGGATTCAAATGGGCCAGCTTGTCCCTCTTGTACCGTCTCACTAGATGTGCCAATTTTTCATCTGCTATTACGTCATATCTAGACTCATAGAAAAGCTGTGTTCTGATGCCACCTTCTTTTTCCCTTAGTACAATCGCTCTCATTCTACCCTGCCTGTTTTAAGAACTGAGAACATAATATCAGAGTGACAGTACGCAGAATCCTTTGCAATATAATCAAAGATGCCAAGGTTCACATGGGCAACAGCAGCTTTGGTGACGTCTCAAGGAAATCATAGCAGCTACCTTGTTGCAGAGCTTGGACATGTCATGGGGGTGGAGGTTGTGTCAGCCATGGCCTGCGTGATTCTTTGCTTGTCTTAATCCAACTACTGAGAAGGTGTCATTTTGTCTCCCTTCCCTTTTTTAAAATCATGTCAGAAATGAGAACATACTGCAAGTCACTTCTGCTGTGAGAGAATTGGCTGTCTACATAGATATTGCCCTAGGGATGCCCAGATGTTAGCTGGGAGGCTTCCCTCATGTCCCCGCAAGCTAGAGCTGACAGATGGGAGCTCACCCAATCTTGCAGATTCAAATCGGCAACATTCAGGCCAGCAAACCAGCCTTCAGGTCAGCAGTTTAGCCGGCACAAGCGTTTAATCCATTGCACCACCACGGCTCTTATTTTGTCTCCCCTGAATGAATAGGTACAAACTCTCAATTTTTTATTATGTCCTATAGCAGGACTAAGAAATATACAGCTCCTTCAGATGTTGTTGGAGTCCATCTCCCATTAGATTTAGTCAGTACAGCCAATTGTTAGGGATAATGTGAGTTGTGGCCCAGAGGCGTCTGGACATTCGCCATCCCTGCATTACAGGGATGTGATCAAGAATCACAGGTTTATGTATATAGAATAATTGTAATGCCCCAAACAACCCTCTCCCCAGATTCCCATAGTAGGTATCGCATGGAGACTGTGTGGTTTACATATCACCGAGAAGTGGAAAGCTAGAAGCGAATGGAAACCTCAGTGAACTACTGTTCCGTTAACTGTTTTGCTGTTTAACTACCACTTTGAAATATGGTTGCCATGAAGCTATTGTAGTTGAAACTGCCTGTTAGGAGTGTATAAAGTTGGAATGGTTGAAGCTTGTGAAAATTATTTCAGTGTGTGTCTCATTCCTATTGTGGTATAGTGATCTGAATGTCAGATAAGGACGCCAAGATATCAGGACTCCAGCCTCTGCTCAGACTGCTGAGACATGGAAACCCATTGAGTGATTTTTGGGCAAGTCATGCTCATTCAGCTTTAGAAGAAGGCAGCGGCAGCCCTTCTCTGAATAAATCTTGTCAAGAAATCCCTGTGAGAGAATTACATAAGGCATGTTTACTTGAAGGCATATAACAACAACCAATGATTCCCAGAATCCTTGCATTCTCATGGGAATTGTGTAGTCCAACCAAGTAACTTTTTTTCCAGGCTGGAGAATCTGTCATTTTGGACTGCTTTCTTCAGTTGCTGGGTTTACATATTTCTATGATTAGAAGCAAGGTTTGGCCAACCTCACTTGGGGACACACCAGATGCTTAACACAGTGGTGCTGGTAAGATTGTTGGTTCCCTCAGTGGGATTTTCCTCCCCTTTCCTTCTGTTTCATCTTTTGCCAACTGTTCATCCCAGTAAAGAATAGAAAAGCAAAGGGAGTAACCCATCGTCCCACCACGTGAAGAAAATGAGGGCCAACAAATGAGTCCTTCGCATTTTGCCTAGATACACCTAGGTATGCCAAAAAGTTTGGTTTCAGGCTAGAGTCAAAATTTGTTTAAAGGGAGAATGGAAGACTTTCCCCCCTGTGCTCAACCCACTCATCAGCCTAGTGTTATTGGTCTTGATACCACAGGGCTGCAGCTGTATTGGCAACGCTTTCCTGTTCTTTTAGTTTTAAAATGTCCAATGGGTGGTTCTTGCAGCTGCAAAAAGAAGAGCCAAATAGTCATGCCTGCTGGCTTGATTTCCCAAGGCATTTTATGAAAAGAAAATAGCTGGGAATGACTGTGGGGCTTCCTCTTGTAGTTAAGTGCCATCTGCCTTGCATAGATCTCTCTTTCTCCCTCCCTCCCTCTCTCAACTGTTGTAGGATGTATGAAGGCAAAGGAGTGCTGGACTTGAGTGCAGTTTCATCTCTCAAAGCACAATGGCTTGCCAATTGACCCACCCCTGTACAGGTGACCCTCAGCATTTGTGAGTTTCATTTTTGTGGATTTGATTGATATGACCTCTAGGAATCTCTCGGTCCTCCAGTGTGATTCTACAGCCAACATCACCAGCAGTTGATCATAGAGTTATACTGGCGGACCTAGAGATTCCTAGAGAGTACACCTCCCTGGGAATCTTTTGCTCCTCTAGCACAGTGGTTCTCAACCTATGGGTCCCCAGATGTTTTGGTCTTCAATTCCCAGAAATCCTAACAGCTGGTTAACTGGCTGGGATTTCTGGGAGTTGTAGGCCAAAACACCTGGGGACCTACAGATTGAGAACCACTGCCACAGCATAACCCTATGGTAACCTTCTGGTGGAAGGTTTCATCCCTCAAAGCACAATGGCTTGACAATTGACCCACCCCTGTACATATGACCCTTATCATTTGTGAGTTTCATTTTGTGGGTTTGATTCATATGACCTCTAGGAATCTCTCAGTCCTCCAGTGTGATTCTATGGACAACATCACCAGCAGTTGATCATAGAGTTATACTGGTGGACCTAGAGATTCCTAGAGTACACCTCCCTGGGAATCTTTCGCTCCTCTAGCACAGTGGTTCTCAACCTATGGGTCCCCAGATGTTTTGGCCTTCAATTCCCAGAAATCCTAACAGCTGGTTAACTGGCTGGGATTTCTGGAAGTTGTAGGCCAAAACACCTGGGGACCTACAGATTGAGAACCACTGCTACAGCATAACCCTATGGTAACCTTCTAGTGGAAGCTGACCATACAGTCGCACTGGGGAACCTAGAGATTTCTTCTGAGCTGTTCTTTAAGGATAAAAAAGTGGGGGTTTTAATTCATAGTTTCAGGGAGGAACTGTGTCCCTAACCCTAGCACGAAAGTTAAGGACTTACTGTAGTATTAAGAAAGTTATAAGTGTAGCTTTCTCTGACAGAACTCTTCTGAACCATGAGGCATGGCTAGTGGACTGAGATTAATTTGCAGGGACTCAAGCTGTAGAGTTTTTCTCTGAAGAAAGTTCTCTCTCTCTCCTTTAACATCTAAACATTGCAGTTTCTCCACTTCAATGGGGCAGCCCTTGCTTGTTTGATGATGTGAGGGTAATGAACATTATGATGAACACTTATACAGGATTTCACCTCGGCTCAGCTTCAGTACTATACACAACCGGAAGTGCAGACAGTTTCTCATAGGGAAGTTTGGCATTTGATGTTCGCTGTTTAATTTCCAAATGCACATGCAAAAGACATCAGCACAACAAAACACATATCACAACGGGCATAAAAAGGTGACATTTTTCCCAGGAGGCCTGGCATCTGGAGGGCACAATGTGCACTTTCATCATAGAAATGCTTTTGAAATGAACATTTTACTCCAAATCTCATGGAAAGATCTCAGAATGAATAGACATATTCAAAAGTTCATCTAGATTTTCAGATTGATGGCACCAATGTAATTTTCAGGTTTAGTGTCCTGGTCAAACAAGGTATTAATGGGATTTTGTATAGCAAGACACTCCCCCCCCCCACCCAATAATCACAGAACCCATATTTGTGGTTCCACTTACTTGTGACTGGAGAGTATAGTCTCTCTAGAAATGTGCTAGATCCTTTAGGCTATTCTATGGCACACTTCCACCAGAAGTTACCATAGAGGTGCCCTTGAGGACCAAGCCAATACCTAAAGAGGATACCCCTCTAGGAATGTTTAGGTCCAGTGACTGGGATCAGAAGTCTGGTATGCTGAGAATGGAATGGTTTAAGCAACCACAGTCCAGCCAGAAACGTATCAACTGCAGATATGGGTGTTATGGAGTGTATCCACACCACACAATTATATCACGTTGATTCTACTTTAACTTCTATGGTTCTAGCCTAATGAATTCTGGGATTTATAGTTTTGTAAGGTTTGGGCCTTCTCAGAGAGCCGTAATATAATGTAAACCCAGGATTCTGTAGAATGGTAACATATTTATTAAGGTAGTATCAAATTGCTATAATTCTGCAGTGTTGATACAACTGGGTATGTTTTCCTTCCTTACTTTAGAGCATTCTCTTTCACTAGAAACAGTAGAGAAGTGGTAGTTCCCAAAGCAATGGCCCTTCAAGTGTTTCCAGAATTCCTGGCCATTGAATATACTAGTTGGGACTGCTGGGAGTTAGAGTCTCCACCTGGAGGACCAAAGTTTGGGAATCACTGCAGTAGAGCTATAGATATGATGGGAAGCAGATCACAATAAGCAATGGTCATGCAGAACTCTAGCAAGAGCTGGTTTCTGAGAAGTGGGATTGCCCAGGCCTTTCACATGGAAGAACCAGTGCATGTTTGTCTATTTGCTTGATCAAATCACAGTCTGTTGGACCTGTGGCTACAGTTTTGTCAAAAGAGAAGCACCTTGACTGAATATCGGTGTCATGTGGATAAACTATATGTCTGTTATATTTACTGTTCTAAATGTGTTCTGACTGTGTTTGATCTATTTCTCTGAGCCTATTCCTCTGCAGGTTTGGGAGTCTGGAAAATGACTATGAATCTCAAGGCCCAGCTACTCTAGTCCATAATAATACAAATGGATGCCCACTGAAACTTGCTAGTACAGTAGAGTCTCACTTATCCAAGCTAAACAGGCCGGCAGAACCTTGGATAAGCTAATATCTTGGATAATAAGGAGGGATTAAGGAAAAGCCTATTAAACATCAAATTAGGTTATGCTTTTACAAATTAAGCACCAAAACATCATGTTGTACAACAAATTTGACAGAAAAAGTAGTTCAATACGCAGTAATGTTATGGTGTAATTACTGTATTTACGAATTTAGCACCAAAATATCATGATATATTGAAAACACTGACTACAAAAATGCCTTGGATAATCCAGAATCTTGGATATGCTAGTCTTGGATAAGTGAGACTCTACTGTAGTTATAAATCCAAAATAACTTTGGGAAATCATAAAAACAGTGATAAAAGAAGGCATAAATAGTTAACACAAACATTCATCCAATAATTATTAAAAAGTGGTCAAGCTGTGAAAAGGGAAAAACGGATAGCAGAGCCAGCATTCAATTTGTTGCTAATGTGTCAATAATTTTAGTTATAACGCAAGCACACTGTCCAGCTGAAGGACATGTGTGAGAGTTCTTTGCTGTTACGTGTGTCTTCTCTAGTTAGCTCAATCCAGCATGTGTATGGCTCCTAGAATGAAGATTCAGATTGCTTTTCTTCATGTGTTCACTGTAACCAGAACTCTGCATCTTGGTTATAGCTGAAAATCATTGGCTGAATCCTTCTCTTTCCTCATTATGTGGGAACTGTGTAGCCCTCCAAATGTTGAATTGCCAATCCCATCATCTCTTGCCATTGGTTATACTGGATAGAGCTGTTGGAAATTGCAATCCAGGAATACTGAGAGGGGCACACAACTTCCATGTTACTTGAATTGAGTGCATAGAAAGTTAAAGTTGTGCTTCCTCTCCACCACACAACATCTATCAGCTTATCAGTCTTCTATGCCGCTTCCATGGGGATGTGGAAATCTACTGGGTAACCTTGGATAAATCATACTCTCTCAGCCTCAGAAGGTAATGGCAAATCTCTTCTGAAACAATCTTGCCAAGAAAGATAGCAACCCTAAGGTAATAGGTTCACCTTAGGTTGCTATAAGTCGGCAACAACTAGAAAGCACGCAACAACACACAACTAACTCTCCTTTCCTACCCCTAATCAAAAGGTAGGACTAGGAACCATTACTTGGGTGGAGCTAGAGATACTACAAGACCAAAGTGCCAGAATTTTTTTTGTGAAGTCATTTGCTACTTTTCCCTTTCCCTGTCCCCTCCAGCATTAGCTGCAATTGCCATGATAAATAGGGGAGAGAGCAATGCATTTTCCCAGCAATAATATTATTGTTGAGAGGTGTCCCTGCTGTAATTACTAATTAGAGTTCCCAGATCTCTGGACCTGGCTACTTTCCCCAGGCCTCAGGTTGGGGCAGAGGAATCTTAGGGGGAGAACACAGCCTTGAAATTTTTTTACAATTATTAGTTTGACTTTGTGGCCAATGAGCTACATAACTAATACATAACTACCTTAGCTGTGTAGCAAAATTGTGTGTTCTAGCCTGACTCCCCAAAGACTTAGTGGCAGTGGCTGCTATAAGCAACAGTGTTTTGTTGTCCTGTCAATCAGGATGCAGCAGTCTGACATTTCTACTCTTTTTTCTGTGAGTGATCTCCAACAGGACTATCAAAAGCTATCTTGTTGCAATTCCTCCTCATGCTGGAGATCGCTAGTGGAAAAAGGATGGCAATATCAATCTGCTGTGTCTGGATCGACAGGAGAACAAGCTGCCCTCACAGCAGCTGATGCCCAGTAAACCATGATTGGGAGGCCTTTACAATCCCTACATAGTCCTTACATTATTGAATGGCTGACAATCAGCAATGAATACATAACTCTAGGATGTACATTTGTAAGAACAATGGTGAATTACAGCCAATTTAAAAAAATTGAATAGCACGTCTTGTGTAATTGTGTCAATACTTCATGTGTCATGTTTAATAACATCATCAGGAGTTGGCCTGGGGCATAGTGAAGGGCCATCCCCTAACCCACAGGTTTTGGTCCTGAAATAGTCTTGACTATTTCATGACACCATATAGTATATCAATAAGGAAAAGGACTTCATCCTGCTTCATAACTTTGCAGTGTATTAGAAGTTGATATGAATGTGCCACAGGTAGGTGAGTTTTGGAAGAGGAGCTTTTGACAAAATGGTCCCAATAACATGCTGTTCTTAGGCTGCTGTGCTGTCCTGACTAAAGTGATCTCACAAGAGAAGCCATTCCAGATGAATTATCCAGCTTGTGATAAATGGCCAATGCAAAATATGTAGCACACGTTATAAAAGAGATGAGAGCAAGTGTAGAATAGTAATTTGAGCTTTCAACTAGAGCTCCAAGAAACTAGGACTGACATTCTTGCCCAGCCACAGAAATCCGTTGAGTGTTCTTGAGCAAGTCATTCTCTCTCTACAGTACAGAACAGGAAATCCTCAGAATAAACCTTGTCAGGAAGACCTTTGGACAGAATTCTCAGCATCTTTCCCAGAGTTAGAGATAGACAGTTAAAATGACACAAAACTATTAGTTTTTCTAATGCAGAAGTATCTCTAAGATGCTTTTTTATTATAGGGAAACCAGCGTGAAAACTGGAGATGGTTCCTGTATCTTTAATGGTTGTAGAGAAAGAATTTCAGCAGGTACAGCTTCTTCATTGCTGGACTTCTCTCTAATACACAATTATTAAAGTGACAGCAGTGGTCTCTAGTTTTCAATCTGGCAATCCTATTTCATAGGAAGCTTCCTTCTTTAATGTCAAATCTATTTTCACCTCCTAGTTTGCAGTTCATGGGAAGTAAACATCTATTTCACTACTGTTGGAAAAATTTGACAAGGAACAATCAAATGGAACAATATCATGAAAAGCAGCACAAGAGCCTTGGAAATTTCATCCTCAAGAAAAGTCAGACCTCCCTTCTTCTTTTGGTGCTGCTAATGAGTCAACTTGACCTTAATGCCCTACAGTTTAAACACAAAAACATACTGATAAGTACAGCTATACAATGAAGAATTGTCCATCTATATCATGTTGGCGAAGGGAGGAGAGAGGCAGTGTAGCTGAGTCCTCTGAGACTCTATGGTCGATACCCAGGAGGTAGCACTCAAATGCCTGTATGACAGCCTCATACGCCTTATTGGCTTTGAAGGGTCCAAAGAGTTCTTCCAAACAGATATGCATTCAGGTCTTGCTTCTCCATGCCAATTCCCTTCCTTCTAAGCCCAGTATGAGGCATACATCAGGTGGGAGAGCCAAGAAATGTCCCCATGGTCAGGAGGTGAAATAGGAGCTCTGCATGGAGTAGAGCCGGTCAATGGGGTTTCCCACTCGAGTTTGCAGGAGGTTGGCTTCTGCAGCTGACAACAGGCAATCCCCCAAGTGACCAATGGTGTCGCTGTCCATGTCGTGGAAGACACCTTCTGAATCTAAAGGTGGGAAGGAGAGAATGAAAGAGAGTGACACACAGAGAAAGGAAAGAATGAAAGTTGCAAGATGGGCCAGAGTATTTAAGTCAAAGGAAATCTCCTTTCACCTCCATCTAGGGCTAAAGAGAGAACCATGCAACTCTCCAGATGCTCTTGGACTGCAAACCCAAGCATTCCCCACCATTGGGAACACTGACTAAGGTCACCATAAGTCAAAGACAATGTGAAGAACACAATAACAAAAGATGAAGAGGGGGAAGTGAAAGTAGGGGACAGACATTTTAAGAGCATCTGAAAAAGTGGGGTGTTAGAGTATTCACTGGGATTGTGGCTGCTTAATCAAGACAGTTGAAGGATATGCAATAGTTGTGGGGTTGGTTTTACAACTGTCTCATCACATAGCGGTATATGGGGAAGAAAACACAAAGGCAAAAGGGGATTACTTACAGTAAACAGTTCATGTATTGTGTAAGTAAAGGTAAAGGTTTTCCCCTGACTTTAAGTCTAGTCGTGTCCGACTCTGGGGGTTGGTGCTCATCCCCATTTCTAAGCTGAAGAGCCAGCATTGTCCATAGACACCTTCAAGGTCATGTGACCTTTCTGCTGGAGCGGTACCTATTTATCTACTCACATTTGCATATTTTCAAACTGCTACGTTGGCAGAAGCTGGGGTTAACAGCAAGAGCTCACCCCATTCCCTGGATTTGAACTGCCAACCTTTCAGTCAGCAAGTTCAGCGGTTTAACCCACGGTGCCACTTGGGGTTCTTTCATATGTTGTGTACCCCACATCTATTTTATGGATGCATCCGAATAGGGTTATTTAGTGCATGAGTATTTGAGAAGGGAAACAGAATGGGAGTGCTGATAGGCAATGAGGTCTGGAGGAAGTTGGCTCACCATAGGGGTGAAGATGGTCACCGGGCAACTGGGGTGGTGTGAGTCCTTGCCGATACAAGTCTGTGCTATAGCTGTTCTGGTCCAAGGGCAGTAATTGCTGTTGGGCGATCCTGGAGTATGGCACCATGAGCCCATCTATCCCATGCACGCTGGCACCATCTGTTTTGCAATTGAGGAGCAGAAAGAAAGAAGGGGTAAAACATGTTCAAAGACCAGGGTTCAAACCCCTGCTTAGCCATGGAAAGCCAACAAAGAGGACGCCCATGGTCAATCTCAAAAGAAGAACACTAAATGTGCTAGAGGAATAGCAATGTGCAATGACAAACAGACATCTCTTGCCTCTTGTGCAAATAACTTGTCTAAAAATGGCCCAACTGCCCTACGGGGCTGCCGCTGAATTGTGCTCAGGGGTCCTTACCTTCGCTGTCCTCATTGCTCTGCCTGCTGCTCCGGCCGTTCCCTCTTCCACTGCCCAAACGAGGATTTCCTAACTGTTCCTGCTCTTGCTGCTGCTGCTGCTGTTGCTGCTGCCTGCGGGCTATCTTCTTCATCTGTAATGAGGAGTATGGATGCTCCTGGGTAGGGGTGCAACAAAAGGGGGAAGGGAGGACAGAATCCCCCTCCTAAATTGGGGTGAGGGGGATTCCCCTCTGCCACTTGCCTCTGCTTTGGAGATCTCAGCTTTCTCCTTCAAGCCCATTGTTTACCATCATCTACTACTACTGATCAGGATGGTCAACAGACAGGACCGCAATAATAATATAAAGCCTTCGACAACACAATAATAGTAAAGCTTTTTACAAATGTGCAATAAGCATAGAAGTGGTTTGGAAAGGCCAGCCACTTCTAAAGACAGAGAGCCACACGTTTTAAAGTTGGCACCCCTTTGCTCATTTTCATATTGTGCTCATTCAAGAACTGCTTCAAAATCTTACATATGGAGCCACAGTGGTGCAATGGGTTAAACCTTTGTGCTGGTTGAAGTGCTGAAGGTTGGGTTGCTGACCTGAAGGTTGCTGGTTTGAACCCATGAGATGGGGTGAACTCCCGTTTGTCAGTTCTAGCTTATGGGGACATGGGAGAAGCCTCCCAGCTAACATATCCAGGCATCCCCTGGGCAACGTCTCTGTAGATGGCTAATTCTCTCACACCAGAAATGACTTGCAGTATGTTATCAAGTCGCTTCTGACATGATAAAAAAGGGTCTTTGATTCTATTTGTGAACTGTTCCTGTGTCTTTAAGATGGACAAACTTTAGAGCCCCCCCCCCCCACTCACCCACTGACTGCAAGCTGTGGCATTAACTTCTAATGCGAGTCCATTCCTTGTTAAACAAATTCCTTTTCACTTTGAAAAGGTTTACAAAAGTGGGTTCTAGAGCTCAAGGTGGCTTCCCAGTTCCAGGGTTCCTGACTGAAACTGGCTATCTACCATCTCCATCTGGTTTGAGACCTGGCTGTAGTACAGAAATAGCATTTGTTATCTTGGTAGATGACTTATGCAGGATAGTAGATAGGGAGAATCTGTCCTTGCTGGTTGTGTAGGATCTCTCAGTTGTTTTCAAACCAGATACCATGGCATCCTTATGGGTTGCCTTTCTAGGATGAGTCTCAGGGGACACTGTTTTACTATGGCTGTGGTCTTACTAGATGGTGGACTCATGATGGTAGTGCTGGAGGATGTCTATTTGACAGTCTGGCCATTAGTTTATGCTGTCCCTCAAGGCTGGATTCTGTGCCGCATTTTGATTAATATTCACATGAAACTGCTGGGGCTCAGATTTGTTGTGGAGTGGGGTTTAGAGAGATTTATGGGGCCCAAAAGGCATGGTATTGTCTGTGGTATTGAGGCAACAAACATTAATAACAAAATGGTGTTGTTGATGAGCCTTTAAGTTCAAACCAGAAGACCTGGTTGGGGCAAAACTCTGGCATCCAGAAAGGAATCTGACTCCCAGCTCTGTTTCTCAGAGATGTTTTGTGCAAGACTTTAGAGGCCGTCACTCACCTTGGCCCTTTGGTTCTGGAACCAAACTTGTACAACACGAACAGTCAAGCCAGTTTCAGCTGCTAACGTCTCCCTCACCTGCCCATTGGGGAGAAGAGGATTGGTTAATTTGAAGAAAATTAATCCAGTACAGGTGTTGCTGAGCTCTTATGTCACTCTACAACAGTGGTTCTCAACCGTGGGTCCCCATGTGTCTTGGCCTACAACTCCCAGAAATCTCAGCCAGTTTACCAGTTGTTAGGATTTCTGGGAGTTGAAGGCAAAAACATCTGGGGACCCACAGGTTGAGAACCACTGCTCTATAAGAATGCACAATTTTGGAAAAACGAATGATAAAATAAAATCCAGATATTAGTGTACAAGCAATGACTCCTCCCTGCTTGACGAGAGGAAGGGGGAGAAGAGGAGACCTATGTCCACTCACACCAGATGACTTTCTGGAATATAGGAACTGCAATGGAATGAAATGATGTCATGAAACACAATAGCTGAACAGCAGTGATACTGGGGCCAGTAATGGGCTTCTCCTTTCAATGTGATGGAAATACAATACAATACAACAATGGAGAGAGTTATAATGTTGTGTGATAAGGAAAGATGAAACATTGAACTAAGTCAGTGAAATCATGGGACAAACTTATCATGTGATAGTCCTGAAACTTAAATTGCAACCCTGTTGCAGGAACCATTCCCTTGTAAGCTGCTTTGGGAGACTTTTTGTGTTAAGGGAGATAATAGATGTTCTAACTGACCAAATAAGTAATTAAATATCAGAGTTAGGTTGGGTGCTTCCTATGAGAGAGTAGGAAGAAGCAAATGATACTCAACCTTCCGGCAGGGCTTGGAGGAGACTTCAAAGGAGGCCTTGAAAGCTCGCCGCTGTTGGGTAGTGAGGATGGTCCGGGGACGCTTGGAGCGCTTGTGGTCTTTCCCTTCCTCACCCGTTTTGCCATGTGGGTGGTTGCCATCCTCATCTTCGCTCTTCACTATGAAGGAAAACAAAATTAATTTATTTCATGTACACCTTATACACATAGCCTGGAGGTAATTTTATATACATTTTTAAAAAATCATTTGGCGCATGAAGCAAGGTTTGGGTACATTGAACCACCAAAATAGAAAGGTGTCACTACCTCAGCTCTCCATGTGGAAAACTTTGGAGTATTTTGGATTTCAGAAATCTAGATAAGGGATGCTCAGCCTTTACTCAACAGGTGATTGTGCAAGAAAATATGGTATAGATAATCTGGGTTTTCAAAAGGTATTTGTCCTTTTCAACGTTCACTTTTTTTTATTTATCATGATGGCATGCAGCCACCCCAAAGCCCCCCAATTTCCTCCCAAACATTAAGTAAAAGGTAACTGACTACCATAACTTCCCTCCTCACATCCTCCTGGTGTGAAGAAATGATGTCTGAGGAAATGGGAGGGGTGAGGAGGAAAATCCCTCCTTGCTCCCCTGCCCCCCGGTCTCCTCGTGCATTATTTCCTTGCATCAGGACAACTCGAGGAGGTAAGTTATGGTGGCCAGGTACCTTTTACTTAACTTTTGGGGGAAATTGGGGGCTTGGCAGGAGGGGTGGATGCTATCCCACATCTTTGGGTTCCAGAGTCCAAAAGGTATGTGATGGCAATAGAGACTCATCCCTGGGTAGTCCCGAGATTACCTTGAAGTGAGTCTCCACAGATCTAATACCCCATTAGACCCAAGCCTTTCAGAAAGGCCCAGATCTAATGGACTATTGAATTAATACAGAACAAACCAGGGAAATCTTGGTTTGTTCCAAATTAATTTGTTTTTACCAGAGGCGGTGTTGGGATGGCTTTGGTGAAAACCGAGACATGTCCCAGTTTTTGAGCCTCTGGATGGACCCTTGGAGTCAGCATGAAAGACCTTCCCCAGTGAAGAGGAAGCATTAAAGAAGCAACAGGCATAACAGATATGGAAGAATGGGATTGGTTGACTTCTGCTACATGACTAAGGTAATGACTAATTGAGAGAAAGAGGTTAGTAACATAAATTTTCATAGTGTTCCATCTCTTTCATTAGATGCATGTATCTATTGTATATGCGTGTATGTGTCTTCCAGTTATAGTGACTCTATGAATTTCATAGGGTTTTATTAGGCAAGGAAGTAGTCAAAGGCAGTTTTGACAATTCCTTATATCATACAGCACCTGGTAGTCTCTGACAGTCTCCCATTCAATATTAATTAGAGCTGACCATATCTTTTAAAACATTAAAAAATTTTGACAATGTTTTGCAATAGTGCCTGTACAAAACTATGCAGCACCTGATAGTACATGGGAAGAGTCTTATAACTGCACTGAATTATTTCTTGAGTTTCAACCATGTATAATAGCAAGTTTCTAAACTACAATAATCCACTTGCTTGTTGTGGATGGATTGTTGCACTGACACATGTGTCACCCGCTGCCACTGCCTACAGAGTGGGCCTCCATGCAGCCTTGCCCCTCTCACCTGACTCAGTGGGAGCTGGGCTGATGGCACTCAACATTTCCCTTTCCTTCTCATAGTCGCTGCGACATAACAGCTGTCCTTCCTTCAACACAAACTCATCGCCACGTTGGAGCCGCCTTTCACACTCGCAGCAAGAGAAGCAGTGGACGTGGTAGACGTTCTCCAGCACTCTCATGATGAACTCAGATGGAGCTACAGCCTTGAGACAACCACTGCATTTGGTTTGGAAGAGCCTGGGAAAAGAAAAAGGGGTGGAGGGTGGGGTTCATGTCAGATCACTCAGTTTTGCATTAATTTTATACAGATGTGACAACTTATGGTGAGCACATGAATGTCACAGTTTTTAAAGCAAGGGATATGCAGAGGTGGTTTTGCCAGTTCCCTCCTATGAAATAAAGCTTACAGTAGCTGGTATTTGTTGGTAGCCTTCCACTCAAGAACTAACCAGGAGTGACCCTGCTTATCTTTCATAATCAGACAGGATCTAATGTATTATCTATTCACAAATCCTGATGAAATGTGGAGCGTATTTGTACATAAAATATTGCTTTTGTTTCATTGCATGAAATGTTCCTGAGATTTCAGTACAGTAGAGTCTCACTTATCCAACCTTCGCTTATCTAGCGTTCTGGATTATCCAATGCAATCTGCCTCCCGCCCGGATCCACAGCTGTTTCTCTAGGTATCAAGTACTGAACTTTTAATGGATTTAACTTCTGACAATGTTGTTATGTAAGTTCATTTTATGTAATTCTATCTTTATTTGTAGCCAATCTTTTAGTAGTCAATGCTTTCAATACGTTGTGATGGTTTGGTGCTAAATTTGTAAATACAGTAATTACTACATAACATTATCATGTACTGAACTGCTTTTTCTGTCAATTTGTTGTAAAACATGATGTTTTGGTGCTTAATATGTAAAATCATAACGTAATTTGACGATTAATAGGCTTTTCTTTAATCCCTACTTATTATCCAACATTTTCACTTATCCAATGTTCTGCTGGCCCGTTTATGTTGGATAAGCAAGACTCTACTGTACTTGGAAAGGTATTGCAGTTGTGTGTACGTGTTATAAGTGATGGGAATATAATTTACCTCTTCTTAAAACAGAAAAGAAAATGGGGATCTAAGGGGTGTATATGAAAGAACATGTTCTTCAAAAGGGCAGGAAATTAGTACAAGAATGCAAAAACTCTAGTTAGACTAGGACCTAAATTCTCTTTTAGCCCTGAGTAAATCTATGCATCCCCTGAGATTTATTTATGTGTTGTCTCACTATTGAACAATTGATTGAATGGATCTACTCTACTTACAGCTCACCAACAGGACACCAGGTCTATGTATCCTAACAAAGACACATGACTGCCACTGAGATAATTCCCCTCACAGTTATAACAGCATACTTGATGTTATTCTTTTTACCTTACAATGGTCCCCTCTTTCTATTTTAAACTTTTTCCATCTTCATTTTACTACTTCTTTTCTTCTACTATTTTTCTCTTCCTATGTCCTCCTCCTTGTCTTGGCCATTACTTTGGCTTTGAAGATTACATTTTATTATCTTATATTACATATGCTTATCTTTTCCCCTGCTGCTCATTATTTGATTGTTTTGCCATCTAGTAGTCACCAAATTCCTTCTGAGGGCAAATGTCAGAGAGAACACTGTCTTGCCACTTGCTTTCTCTGTGTGTGAGAGGATAGGAGTCACAGTAAAACTTGCAATAAAATAAAATATGCACAAAAACAAAGATTACGATGTCTATGTACCAGTGCACAGAGTTATGGAAACAAACAAGATGAGCTTGAAGTCCTTGTGCAGGATGGTAAATATGACTGCATAAGTATGGCAGAAACTTGGTGGGATAGTTCCTATGATTGGAATATAACAGCTGGGGGACATAATTTGTTCAAAAAGGATAGACAAGAAAGAAAAGAAGCAGAATTATATGTCAAAAACAAATTTACTTGTACAGAAATCCCCATGAGGGATCAGACTGGGCTGGTTGAGAAAGTGTGGACCACGATAACGGAAATAAACAACAATGTGGTAGAGATTTACAACAGGCCACCAAACCAAGTTGAAGTGATGGATGATGCTTTTCAGAAACACATATCAGAAATCTCAAAGATGCAAGAACTGGCTTTTATGCGGGATTTCAATCATAGTAATGTCTGCTAGGAGACTAAGGATGAACATACAATGAAAGTGGTGCCAAACTGCAGTAAGTTGACAGTGTAGATACCTCCTCAGAGGAAGGCAAAGCTCTTTTGAGTGAATCTTGTCAAAATAACCTTCTGATAAGTTCATCTTAGGATCACCATAAGTTGGAAATGTTTTGAAGGCACACAGAAGTAATTGGTTTGAACCCAGGCATTCTCAATCTAAAACTCATTACTACATACTAAATTTGAACTTATTAATTCAACAGGTACCTTAGTAGAAGCAATACAATGAAAGATTTTTTTGTGCATGACATGTTTAAGTAATGGTTGTGTTTTTTGTTTTGTTTAAAAAACAACAACCCTAAAACTTCCAAACATTGAGAAATGGGGAAAGATGGAAAAAGCATAAAATTAGTAAAGAAACTTTGCTGGGGAAGAATGATCAAAGCTTTCTACAAAGGGAATTTAATTTGGTTATAGCTTTAATTTGGTTTTATATGCTGTAATGTTTATCTTATTTGTTGCTTTTTAATCTTGGTTTTATATTCTGCTGTCTCTCCCAATCGGTTTATTGCTATATTTTATATTTTTAATATACCGTACACCATCCAAAGTACTTGCTTAGTGAGAATTTTAGAATGCAATAAATAAATGTGTTTCTTCACTATGTTTTAAAGAGTTCTTTCTTTGTGATGGTGAGAGAAGTGAACCAGAAACCCTCTCCATGGACAGCTACAAAATGTTAGCAGGACTAGTCTACGCAAATGGATCATCCCTTTGTATAGTAGATATGAAAAGGAAAGAAGGGCATGAACAGATTAACAGGGCAGAGATCAGGCTGGTTGCATTTCCTCCTACAGAAATAAAGTGAATTTCTGTTTACTGATTAGTTTTCAAAAGATAATGCAGTTCACAAGTTTAAGGCAGCAAAACTGCGATGGAGGTAAATGGCTCCTCAATCCATGGCTGATACCAAATGAGAGACTTCCTCCTGGGCACACAGGAGACTGGGTGACTTGGAAGGTACTGCAGACTGCGCTCCATCACCACCAGATGCTGAGCCAATCTTAAGAAATGGGGCTGTAAAGTGGAGTCCACGACATGTGAGTGTGGAGAAGAGCAAATCACAGACCACTTACTCCTATGCAGTCTGCCACATGCACAATGGAAAGCCTTCTTATAGCAATACCAAAGGCACTCCAAGTGGCAAGCTACTGGTCAAAAGAAATCTAGGATAATGCCAAGTTTTTAAACTTTGTGTTTTTAAATACATTGCAACTGTACCCTTGGTTAGCTTCTGATATGATAAATACTCTGGAAAGCCTATTTTTCATTGTGACACAGTCACCATAAGCATTATGCCCTTTGTAAATGGGTTCCCTCCCTCCCTCCTTCATTCTTTTTTCCCCTTCCTTCTTTTCTTCTTTCACAAAATTGAGAAGCAGTGCCACCTTGCCTTGGAGGAAAGAAAACAAAACAGGGTTGGAGATGTAGTTCCAAATGTCCAGCTGGATAAACTAGGCTTCACCCACTGTGGGCTTGGGGAAAAAATGCAGTCCTGGAGACTTGGATTTTGGTTTCTGTGTTAAACCATCGGGAAAGTCCTTCTGTTTTGGCAAGCGATGCGCCTCGATAGTCCAGCTCTTTCTCTCTGGACTGTTAGCAGGCTGGCTCCACCTGAGGCTGCATGGCCAACCAATTTGACAGCCCTTCTTGCCACTGAATATTTATACTTTAAAAAGCTTGGGCTCATACACTCCAACATCCCCTGCATCCATGACCCTAAAGTGCTTTTCGGAGCCTTCACTCCCCAGCACAGACAGACAGAGAGAGAGAGAGAGAGAGAGAGAGAAAGAAAGAAAGAAAGAAAGAAAGAAAGAAAGAGTGGGAGAGGCGTTTGAATAGAAAAATAGAGACCCGGTCAAGATGTTTGCAGCAGATGGTTCTGATGAAGTAATTTGGGAGCTCAACAAACGTGAGTGGGGCGGCTCACCGGGCTGACAGCTTCTCTTTAGCCACTTGACAAGCGAAAGTAATAAAATGAGGATTAATTAGGCTGTTGTTTAAACACACAGGATCCTCCCAGCCAGCGGGGAAACTCATAAACTGGGATTGAGAACAAGACGTGGGTTAATCCTCCTAGCAAACTCTTGCCGAGCAAAAGGATGGAGGGGGATTTGACTGAGGAATGGCTCATCCTTTCCCTAATACCACCCTGCCTGGATTTGCACTTTGGCTTGAATAGGCTGGGGCTGTTTGGAGTGGGTGGGCTGGGCCGGATTCCTGCCCATGTTCCCCTTTCTTTCATGGATTTATTAGAGAGGAAGAGGGAGAGAAGCATATAGAGCAGGACAGGCACGCAGGTGAATAAATGAGGAGAAAGAGAGAGAGAATACAAAGAAGTATATATAATTAATGTAGTTTGACACCACTTTAACTGTCATGGCTCTGTGCTATGGAATCCTGGGATCTGTAGTTTGGAAAGGCACCAGCACTCTTTGGCAGAGAAGACTAATGATTTTGTCAACTCACAACTGTGATCATTCTGTAGCATTGCGCCATGGCAGCATTCATTCTGCACCCCAATAAAGCCAGTGTGCGGGTTGGATTAAGACCAATGCCGGATCTCAAATAAAGACCTTCTTGAACTACAACTCTTAGAATCCTCACTGGCATGAACATTGGCCATGGTGGCTGGAGGATTCTTGGCACTGTAGTCTAAATTCCTCTTTCCAAGAGAAATGAAGAACAATTGGCCCTCAATAGCTACGGATTCAACTACCCACAGCTTGATTTTGCCATTTTTCATATCAAACATTTTTTACTATACCACTTGAGTCTTGAGTATTCACAGATTTGGGTGTTCATGGGGAGATGCTGGAACCACACCCCAGTGGCTACCAAGAGCCCAGTGTACAAAGTGTTCAATATTTGCATCTTAGGTATCGATCTCTCAATTAGTTTTTAAAATGTGATATTTGGCACAACAGTGATTTTTATTGTTTGAGTGGGTTCAATGAAGCTGAACTGTTACAATACTATAAAATATTGACTGCTGCTTCTTGAGAACAGATTGTCACTTTGTGATAGCTTATGAGGTGCTTGGAACATGACTTGCTAAATGTCGCATGTCATCAAACACTATTTGCTACTACATGTCAAATCTGATGTTGTCAAATACTATAATATGCTGCATGTCACCTTTCCTGTGCTGTTAAATATACTACTGCATGATAGCTTTTAGGTGCTATTAGGTGTTGACCGTACCCTCTGAATCCTTGGGTATTAGAATACTGATTATGTTACGTTTAAAAAAAAAAAGAATACTGGTGTTGACTATTAAATATTTGTTAAATATTTACCAACAGCATTTAAAGAGTGGAGATGAAGTAGGTAAATGGAGTTGCACATTCATTTCAGTTCTGAAAGAAAATATATAAGGGGTGAATGGATAGACTTCAAGGCCAACTGATTCACTGAGGCACTAACTTGAAAATGAATTTAATTGTTTACTTATTTGATTTATATTTCACCTTTTTCCTCATTCCTGGATGGATAACAAGCTTAATAAGAGGTAGAAATGAAAATATACCAAAAATATAATGTTAAAATGCAGTAGAACAAGCTAGAATATTAGAAGTTAAAAAGCACTCTAAAGAATGTGCACATGTGTGTGTATTTGTATTTGTGGTTATAGTTATGTGCATATATGTGGTTATGCATGTGTATATGTATGTGTATACACACACACACACACACACACGGCACACCACCCATTAAAAATCTTTTTTAGCAGTATTGGTTGCCAAAAACACTGGGATAAAAGGCGTTTTCTTGCTGGTGGAATGACAAGAAGGAAATAAGCAGAAATACCTTCCCTTGGAAGCAAATCTTAAAGTCTGGAACTGGGAGCAGCACTCTAGAAGGACCCTTTAATTACCTATAATCATTTTCTGTAGTAAAGGAATGCTACCAACTTCTGGAATCAACACCAGATTTGTTTTTTTTTAATTTCTGTGTCCAAGGTTTCTCCTTCAGTGTCTTCCTGAGCACTTCATAAAACCTCTCTGCAAAATAAAGAGTCAAGGATATTGCAACCAGTAAGGAAGTTAGATGTATAAAAGAGTGAAATCTAGAGGGATGATTGGCAGTGAATAATTTCAAAGTGTGGATTGTAGGATAAAGTGTGGATTGTAGGATAAATTTACATCTACTGACTGCTACTGAAATGTTAAGCTGTCACTGTTAAGGAGTTTTTGAGATCAGAAGTTCATGCACAGGTTTCTTCCTTTTTGGTCTACAATCAATTGCTACAATTGCTTATGTCTGCTTCTTTTACCAGTCGCTTTCAGTAGCTGAATGTGCTTTATTTTGTTCAGAAGCCAAATCAACGAGTGCCAGGTTGCCAATCCTACTGCCCTTACTAAGCCTCCAAGGGAGCTGATGTGTGGTTATGTTTCTACCAGCTTGAAAGAAGGCCCAGTTACTCCAATATGTAAACTATTTTTTAAAATCTGCTTATTACATGATCTTTGCTGTATGCTTTGCTCTCCAGCCATAGTCATCTTAGCCTCTACAAGCTTGGTGGGAGAAAAATGGGAAGCTTTATGCAATCCCTTTCCTGAGTAGGAGGAGACAGGGCAATCTTTTGAAATGAAGGCTTACTGTGAAGATGAGCAATTTATGGGCTTGGAGGGAAATAGTGGATATTCGTGTAATAATCACAGTTAGAAACATAGCATGCCTGAAGTCCAGCCACTTAAGAATATAAGGCAGACTATTTCAGGGTATATCTAGAATGTAGAATGAATGCAGTTTGACAACACTTAACAGGCATGGGTTAATGCTATGAAATTCTGGGAGTTGTAGTTTGGTGAGACAACTGCACCCTTTTGATTGAGAAGGCCAAAGACCTTGTAAAACTACAACTCTCGGGATTCCATAGCATTGAGCCACAGCAGTTTAAGTGATATCAAACTGCAGTAATCCTACAGTTTAGAGGAAATGAAGATGCCCTTTCCAAAATATGTTTCCATCTCACTCCCTGCAGGTTGTTATTTTATACAGCAGTGTATAAAGGCAGCGTTCCCCAGCAAGGAATGCTGGGAGGTGCAGTCTAATGACACCAGGAAGGCCCTGTGGTTCCTCCTTCCTTTGCAGATTCAGGGCTGGCCCTACAATTAGGCAAGGCAGGCAACCACTGCTGGGCCAAACACAGGAAAAAAATGATGCAAAAGATGAGGCCATTTTAGTCTAAAATGCAAGGTAGATGACATTCCCCTCTGATGTTTTCTTCTATCAGTAAATCCCTGCAAGTAAATAAATCGAGCACAGTAGCAACCAGTTGGGGAGTAGTGCAGCCAGTTGTGCAGGATTTCCATCACCAGGGAATTGCATCCAGGGTCAAAATCATGAGCAGATGCCCCATGTATCCCATTTTGAAAGCCATTGGTTTTTGCACAGAGCTCCCTCACAAGCCCTCCTGGAAAAAAAAAATCTGTGTGTAAGGAAGGGTGAGAAACAGCATTTCTAGAAGCTTTCCAGGGCAATAATTCTCCCTTACAAACTTCCTATGACATTCTTTGCATTTTTTTCCTTAGAAAAATGGATGTGCATTTCTGGATATGTCTCCATGTTTATTTTGTAAGCGGCAGCCCATGGCAGGTTCTGGGGATAGAAAATTTCCCATCTCTACTTTACATGGGGAGGTTTTTAAAAACAGATTCCTCTAGCATCTGCAATACAGAGTGGTATACATTCCTACCCTGCCTTTCTTGTCTAGGCTTAGGAAGTGATAATAGTAGTATAAGGATAAACCTAGAGCTGCTTCAGTCATGTAAAGCAGTGTTTTTTTTAAATACCCTATGCTTGCCCCCAACAATGATACAGTTATCTTACATGCATTACCATGTAGTGTGTATTTAATGTCCTAGTTGTCAACTTATAGTCCAGAACCCTTTGATTGCAGCTGCCATCAGCTCCAGATAGCAACACCAGTTATGGGAGCTGCAGCCCATAGCCTGGCTTTTACTGGGCCCTTGCTTTATGGGAAAGACCCTTTACCCAGATTCCCCTGTAGCCATGGCCTCATTTTTTAAAAAATATGGTTATTTTTGCACCCACTCTCTCCCTGTTAGTTATTCTGGCTATGCTATCTGGAGGATTGTGGGAGTTGTAGTCCCCAAAAGTATCATTCCAAAACTCAGTCTGTTTTACAAGCCCAGCGGGGCTGCTGATGCCCTGCTTAAAAGGTGGGTAGGTTTGTCAGGACCGTTTTCCAGCCCTGGTTCCAGTTGGTCTAAGCCTTTGGTGCAGATGATGACTAACTGGGAGTTTTGCATCTTTGACTTTTCACCTACAGTGGAAGGGTTTGTCATTTTTTCTCAACTGTATTTACAGTATGGCTCCTGTGTCCACAGATGATATATTCCTGAACTTTGTGTGGATAATGATATGTAACACTGTACATAATAAAGAATCCTATTGAAATGAAGGGCTTCCAGTATAATAATGCCATAGAATGTCTCTGGATGACCTATTTTGTTAGATAGGGTATATGAAATTGTGCACACTGGGCCCATGTGTATATGGGGGTAGTACTTCCTGCCTGTTCACAATATAGCTGGTAGTATCTAGTTATGAATTTTGGGAAGATTTTTTGTTATTTTTCCTTAGATCAGTGTGGCTATTTTTGTCATTCTTTCCGGTCGTATTGTTGTTTTATCTTTTATGAAGTTATATCAGGTCTCTGTAGATGTTTACACAGAACTGCGAACCTATTGCTTATTGAGATGCGGTCGTTAGCTTCGCAGGTCTAAAAAAAAATCATGGCATTTACCAGAAAATCTCCCCTGAATTTACATCTTATGGGAGTGATAGTGGTGAGAGGGTGACCTGTGTCTATCGGTTCTTCTCCTCACTTCGTAACTCAATAATGCCTCCCCCCTTAAGCCCCGAAAACAAATCTACTCCTCTTGGCACTAATTGAAGAAAACAGGCAGCGAGTGCCTCATAAACATGGTGTCAGCTCGCATTACGCAAAATTAAAATTCTCAGCACCAGGAATTCCTAAAGAGGCTGCTTTTTTAATATCGTCCGAATCCGTTTAAGCCTTGGTAATATTGTTTAGGTTACCATGGGAACTGAAGGCAGCTCTCTTAGCCACCGGTGGATTGAAAACTGGTTTATTATTGGTGCCAGATTGACAGACGTGGTAACAGAGAGAGCCTGTACATTACCTGTAAGATGGGGCAGCCACTATTTTGGGTAGCACAGCAGAGGTTGCTTTCAAGCTAGAGCTCTGCCATGATGCCGAGGTATTATTTTCTGTGGAATTGGAATTAAGACAGAGGTTCCACACAAGTGCCAAGAATAGCAGTGGATTATCTCACAATCCTTCTTTTCATGGCTAGGATCCCTCTATAATGCTTACTTACAAGTAAGTCCCACTCAGCAAAGGGCCCCAGCAATGAAAAGCATCCTCCTAATGTGTAAAGCTCATTTTAGTGTTTTCTGATTGAAATAAGCATGAGACTAAATACCGGTAGCCTATTAATTTCCTGCTCTGATTTCGAAATGTCAGTTTCCAGAATTCCACTACTGATTTCTTATTGCAACCTGGAAGTTCATTCTTATAATATTTTGATAGCCATGGTATATGTGAGTACTAGTGTGTGTTGCTCAATGTTCCTTTTCTTTTCTGAATGCTGTGGCCACAGAAAAAATAATATGAATTATGTCCCAATAGTGATTTATACAAGCAATTGCTGCAATGTGAGTGTCAGTACTGAGAAATTGAGGCAGTGTGTGGGAAAGGGAGAATGGATGCAAAGGAAATACCCAAGCACAGCCATGTAACACAAAACTACACATTTATGTAAATCTCCAGTTATTAACATGGACTTTTCCACAATTACACCACACAGGGGCAATAGAGGTGCAACACCTATATACAAATGCAGTCATATCCATGAAAACAAGTTTAATAAAGTTTAATAAAAATGAATGTATGGAATGACACAAACTCACTTGAGCAGATTTTGATTTGGCGAATATGGCTAGTATCATGAGAAGACATGACTCATTAGAAAAGAATAATGCTTAGTAAGGTGGAAGAAGAGCCGATGTGGTGTAGTGATTTGAAGGTTGGACTACAACCCTGGAGACCAGAATTTGAATCTTTGCTCAGCAATAAAAACCCACTGGGTGACCTTGGACAAATCACACTCTTTTAGCTTCGGAGTAAGGTAAAGGCCACATCTCCATGAAAAAAATCTTACCAAGAAATAGCGATGATAGGATTGCCTTAGTGGTGCCATAAGTCTGAAAGCACAAGACAACAACAAAAAGTGGAAAGCAGTATGAAAAGAGGAAGACTACATTATAGGTTGATAGATCCACTCAAGGAACCCATAGACCCGAGTTTGCAGAACCTGAATGGAGTTGTTGATGACAGGGTATCTTGAATGTCTCTCATTCATTGGGTCACTATAAGTCAAACTTGACTCCACAATGGCTAACAACAACAAAGTATCCAAAGTCAGCTAGGACACAAGGGTGCAGATAAGCAAATCTACACTTGGCATAAGATCAGTGTGAAGGCAATGGTTGATGGCAGCATCAGAAAAATTACCCTATGGATATGGGCACTGCAGACATCGTAAAGACAGTATCTTTTTAAGAAAGAAGGAGTAAGGGAAAAATCCTCATTTGCTGGATTTGTGAAAAACAAATAACAGCATCTTTTGAATTATCTCTTCCATCCTAAATATGTTTCCTCTGATAGAAGGGAATCTTATTTTGGTGGCCTTCAGCAAAGACTCTTAAGAACTGTAGACTTAAAAAATAATTTCCAGTAGAGAGTTTAGAAAACTACTTTTGGGGCTACAGCTCTAAGAAATCCTGACTCATCATGGGATTTCTATGAGTCCAGGGGAAAAAGTAGCTTCCTCATTCTGTACTCTTATTGTTTTGAATAAAAACTCGGCCCAAAGCAGCAAAGATTAAATGAAGAAACTCCACTCCTCAAGTGCCTCGAAGGAACAGCGGGAACTATTGTGAAGTCCTTTGGCCCAGTTGTTGTAACAGCATGGAGGGCCCTGACCTCAGCCTGGGAAGGGTAATTTAGAGAATATAAAATTGTACCAGTGGGATTAAAAGGTGTTAATGAAGCGGGACTTGAAGCCACCTCAAAGGCTACTTGGGTCCCTGCTTCACGAAGGCGCCTTATTTATTTAGGGTTTAGTCAAAATGAAGCAGTCCCTAGCTTAAGAGAGGGTCTGTTTACTCAGCACTGAGCTCCAAAATCCACCCTTCACTGCCTGAAATATTGAAGTGGGAAGGTTGAAAGCTGCTCTCCAGATTGTGGCTGGGGCCAGAGGGTGTAAGGGATGCTGGGAGATGGGAAATAAAGCAATATGCCTTTCTTTATTTCCAGGAGATTTCGCTGGAGTGCCTATTGACCATGATACTTTGATGATTAAAGTTTCAATTAATTCTGCCCCTTCTTTCAATCTCTCCCCCCCCTCTCTCTCTCTCACACACTCACACACTTGCACCATCCCTGCCTTTGTCCCCTTAGTTTCACAGTGAAGCAACATTGATAAAGCCAGTGTCTGTCTAAGCCATCCATGATTCAAATGTTACCAAAAGCTGGACTGAATAGTAGAAAATGTATGCTTGAAAACAGCTTGTGACATCCTCGAATAAAAACTACAAGGCCCAATTCTTGTAGATATTCTGACATGTCCCTGGTTGGGGGTCTCACAGCAAGAAATATTCAGTATAGGTTAGGTAGCTTGGAAATGCTTGGGATCAAAAATGTTTTGGATCTCAGATTTTGGAACACCACTCTTTGCATAAACATACATATTGAACTATCCTGGATTTGGGACCTGGGTTTAAAATGAAATTCATTTATGTTTCATATCTACCTTATACACATAGCCTGAAGGCAGTTTTATACACAATATTTTTAAAAAATTTGCTGGATGCAAAGCTTGTGGACATTGAACCATCAGAAAGCACAAGTGCTGCAGCAGGAAATCCACTTTTAAAATCAACTTATGTATCTTATGTTTGTAGTTTAGACATATTTAATTAGAGTAGAGATGTATGTTATGTAATTGTCGTTTACGTGCATCTGTGCTTATGTATCCATAAGTACTGTTGTTTTTTATTTGTGTTTTTTGTTGTTGAAATTTTAATTAAAAATATTTTTAAAAGAAAGCACAGGTGCCACTTCCTCAACCAACTATGTTTTGGATTTTGTAGTGTATTTTGGAATTCCACATAATGGAGGCTCAGCTGCATCTTTTTTCCTCGAGGCTCCTTTCCTGAATATGTAACAGCAGCCAAGCAGACAAGGATCTCCCAGGCTGAGCCACCATTTGATGGTGGAAAGTGCAACTGGCCATGTTTTGGCTGTAATGGGGGATGGAGATGGTTCTTTCTTCTCTAACTGTACAAATGAGCTGGAATACACCCAGCAGACTCCTATGTAAAATCAGGAGCTTAGGGGATGGAATTGTCCATGGGAGTCTCCGGCTGCTCTTGAACACTCAGGGGAGAATGACTTTAGCAATTACACTGAGACTTATGGTCCACCAGTACTTTATTCAATCTAAATACATGTGTGATCTTGTTTTGGCAATCAGGTGCTGTCTCAACAGCCCTTGATTCTGGAGGTAGAGATGTTTTGGCCAAGTGATCAGCCTCAAACATCTAATAGGGACTCAACTTTAACTATGCCTTTTTACGGTTTAGTTTTAGAGCATCTCAAGTTCTCACTAGACCTTGACCAGTGTTCCCAAATATTGGTCCTCAAGATATTTTGGACCATCACTTTATCACTGACCATGCTAGATGGGGTTTCTGAGAGCTGAAGCCCCAAACATAATCTCAAATAGCAAAGCTTGCTTTAGGATGCTGGTTAGAACCTGCAGGACCAGGGACAGCTCCCGAGGAGCATCACAGTGGTGCAATAAAAACACAGGAGGCCACCCACCACCTACTTGATTTAGTATTGTCAATTCTGCCTGGGAGATCATTCTCTGTGGCTCCAGGCAGGATTTCTCCAAGTCCTACTTTGAGATGATAACAAATAATAATCTTTATTCTTATACCCCGCCTCCACCTCCCCAAGGGGACTCGGTGTGGCTTACATGGGGCAAAAGCCCAGGCAAATACAATAACAAACATAAAACCCATCAAATAACAGAAACCATGCATTAAGCATTAACATAAAAATAAACTAGCAAAAACATTAGTAAAACATGAATTAAAACACAACAATAGGATCATAAAAACGAACTGGGCAAAAGTGCGCTGAGCTTTGTAAACATGAGGTAGTTGATAAAGTGCTACAAAACCATGGGAGATTTGGAGTAGGGTGGACCCAGTGGCTATATCAGAAAAATTAACAAAGCAAAAATGCAACTAATCAGAAAGTGGACACCGATACAAAATTTATCACACAGATAGGCAGTTCTTATCCAAAGGCCTGTGTGAAGATCCCTGGGTTTCCTAGCAGAATTCCATCCCAGTAATCCCTAGATCTTGCCCTGCTGATCCTCTGAAACCAGGCAAGATTGGTTGAATTGAATGAGTTCTGGTGCAACAAATGAAGTCCAATGCCAGACTGAGCTCTTATATCCCCCATCCAGGGTTTGATTTCCGT
Organism: Anolis carolinensis; assembly: GCF_035594765.1. Lineage (NCBI taxonomy): Eukaryota > Metazoa > Chordata > Lepidosauria > Squamata > Anolidae > Anolis > Anolis carolinensis. Next base: position 167,963,014 of record NC_085842.1, read on the forward strand.
TCCTCAAGGGAAACTTGGAAGCGCTGCTCATGGGGTAGCTGTGGTCTTGGATTAAGTCCAGTGATTATTTACCAAGGACTTTTTAGAAAACTAATTAAGGGTGGGCAGGTGGGAGTAGGTGAGCCAATTAAAAAGAAACACCACTCACCTCAGACTCATGGTCTGCTTTTTTCATTGTCATCAAGCCACAAAAGCTCCTGTTGCAGCAACAGTCCTTGCCTTGCTGCTACTAATATTACAGCTACAAATGGGTACTGCAACAAAACAGTGCAAATTCAGGGATGCTCATTTGGGACATGGGAAACCTCAGCTATTGCTTCAATAGTTAATCAGCCTTCCATGCCCACTGAGCTCATACAGTCTAGTAGTTAGTAGTTATAAATATGTTTTTGGGGGAGGAGTTGATCCTGAGGATTTCTCCTTGCTTTTTTTTGTTGGTTTTTTTGCCACAAGCCTACTAATATCAGTCCTTCTTTTCCTTTGGTAAATCACTTAAATCACTCAGGAGTGGAGGAGCAATTCACAAAAAATAAACAAAATAAGAAATATAGACATATTATATTTTGCATCTCTGCAAAAAGAGTAAAAGATCAGGAAATCCTCCATCAAAATAATGACCAATGTCAGTCCTCGATAACTGGCTTCTCTAGACATTTACCTTGCCTTTTATAATCAGGATTTACAGAATCCAGCTAATTACTGAACACAAGAAAGAGGAATATGTCACCCTCCCAACAAGGGATTGCAATGCTCATCCTTCTCTAACATTGGATGGGACTGATGTGGTGACACATGGTGCCTTCCCAAACTATAATCAATTCCATCTTCATCAGTGAACAGTTAGATGCTCAACTTTACTGAAGGGAACTCTCACTTATAAATCCAGTTCTTGATTTCAGGACTACAAGTGTCTGTTCTATCATTCAGAAGTACATCAGCATCCCACTAAAATAAACCCAACTTGTTCTCGATTTATGCCTCTGTGTCTAAATCAAAATGGGGAACTTATGGCCCTTCAAGTCTAGCTGGACAGTACTGAAAGTCACACCTGCCTCCTTTAGCAATGCCAATAGTAAGGGAAATGAAATCGAATCTGTAAGGTCACAGATTTCCTGGTCCTGAACAAAGCTCTGCAAGTCAGAACATTAGTCCAGTATTAGGAATGTCTTCAATGTATGATTAAATAAAAAATCTCCCATTAGAACGATGCTGCTGATCAGAGCAGGAGCCAAGAGTAAGTTCTAAAATTAAGACTTCGGGGATGTCTAGAAATAATTCAGCCCAAGTGACATGACTGAGTGAGAACAGCACGAAACCAACCCAGATCTACAGCAGATACCCTTGAACACTAATGGGCCACAAGTCATAATCTGTACAAAAGCCTTTGAGAGAAGATACATGGTAGGTCTGGAACCCTACCATTTCCCTTAAACCAAACCTCTCTTGAACCACCCACCTGTCAGCTTTGTTGTTTGATCCCATGTTCTAATATTGGGAACAAGTAAGAAAGAACAAATAAACATGTCTCTTTCTTACTGGCTGCTCAAACTGGTATAGGATCATAGCATTGTAAAGAGTTCTATGGGTCACTGAATCCAATCCCTTACTCAGTGCAGGATATCCAGCTAAAGTATCCCCAGTGTGGAGCTGCCCAGCTTTGTTCTGGAGATATCTAGAGAAGGAGACTCCTCCACCTTTCTGGGTAATTGGTTCTGTTGCCAAACTGCTCATACTGTCAAAAATTTCCTTATGATGTTCAATCCAAATCTAGACATGGTCCTAATGTTTTTGGCCAGCAGAAAAAAAGGTTTGCTCCCTCCTCTCTGACAGCCTCTGAGGTAGTTAAAATGAGTAAAGAGTTTCCACAGGATCTGTTTTGTATTTTGTATTGTGGTGGGAAGTGATAGCTAGTGGCTCCAATGTGGATAGTCTCCTGCAGAGTCACTGAGCACCGAGTTCAAGATTAGATCTTTGGAAATTCTCCACATGATCCGTGTGAGGAAAGCCTGTCAAGATGGGAGTGTTTTCAAGCTGGTATGATAGCCTAGTGCCATTCATCCTGCACTGGCTTGGCTATAGGCAGCCACTAAGCCAGATGGGGAATATGGTGGAAGAAGTCCCCACATCAGGAGGAGAGTTTGATTTCAGCCTGATTTTTATCCTACCTTTCTTAAGTCCTGCCAAAAAAAGGGGCAAGTTTATTTAAACTCTACTACTGAGCACCTGGGATGTAAGTCTTTCCGCATTTCAGTGACAAAATCAGCACTTTTTTGATGTTGGTGTGCGTGTGGGAACACATACACACAAATATACCCCAGCACACAAACAAACTGCCGGTCTTGTGTTCCCAAAGCTGCTGGGATTCATAAATATTAAAGTTCCACAAGCTTGACGCCAGTGAAAGATTTAATACGGTGCTACCATGCCGCCCCTCAAGGGGTTAAAGCCCCCCTGCTGCGTGGATATTATTGCCGGTGCGGTGGCACGAAGCCATCACCGTATAATCTGATGAACTCTTTTATTAAATTTCACTGGTCTGTCTTCTTTATTAAAATCTCCCAGAATGCATAGGGTTCCTGTCATATCAAACACAGAAAGTACCAGAGGGCGGGGGGAGGAATTGTGTGGATATTTCTCCCTACGTATCTCTGCCAGCAACACAATCCATGTGAGGAAAAGTTGCCCAGATTGTGGGATAGGCGAAGAAGCTGAATAATGAAATTGTGGTGGGTGGGTGCGTCATCATTTGAACCATATTTGTGAGGCTTTGATTTCTTTCTTTTTTTAAAAAAAAACCCAAAACAAAACAGAGTACTTTCACCACTTCTCAAGACAGCTTCCTCAAACTTGCATTGTGCTATTCCTTCATTTTACTCCAGATTGCAAATATCACCCCCATGAAGATATTCCATCCAATATGCTAGTAACAGCCTTGTTTTCCTTCCAGCTGTGAACAGAACATGCTCTCAAACTGTCCCAATTTGGCAGCCATAGTCCCATGTAATCCACTTTTTCAGCTGTTTCAGGCTCCTTCCACACAGATGTATAAAATCCACACTGAGCTGAATTATATGGCAGCGTGGACTCAGATAATCCAGTTCAAAGCAGATATTGTGGGTTATCTGCCTTGAAATTCTGGGTTATATGGCTGTGTCACAAACTTATTTCATTTGATGCAAACTCAGTGCAAAATGCAAAATATATTTGCACTCAATTATCTCAACAGGAAGGAGAGAAGTGGAGGTTGCAGAATCTTTCCCTCCCCAAGAGGCTCAGGCAAAAGAAAACCACTGCAGCCTTTCCTTGTTTGTTCTTCCAATTATTACTTTGTCATTTTGATCACTAATGTTCCAGTTTGCATCAGTGAAACACGGGAGAATTGGACAGAGTTTTAGCACAACTCCCTTATATACAGATTTTATATCCACAATTTCCCCTTGGAAGTCTCTAGGTTTTCCAGTGAACCTCTAGGGTATGTTTCCAGTCCAGGTGTAGTCAAAACATAGGATTTGCTATTACCACCAGTTTCGGATAAACATGTGTGTATGTGTATGTGTGTGTCAGTAAATTTGTGTCTTGGAATATATCCCGGCAAACAGAGGGGTTGGACTATATAAGAAGACATTACTACAGTGGTTCTCAACCTGTGGGTCCCCAGGTGTTTTGGCCTACAACTCCCAGAGGTCCCAGTCAGTTTACCAACTGTTAGGATTTCTGGGAGTTGAAGGTCAAAACATCTGGGGACCCACAGGTTGAGAACCCCTGCATTAAAATATGGAGAAACAAGTTTGTTTAATATAAAGTGAAATATGTGCCATTAAACCTGCTTATTTTAAATATGTCACAAAATGTGCCTTTCCTTTCTTTTGTTGAAACTAACATGAACACCGCTTTGAAAACTGAAATTGAGAAGCAATAAGGCAATATCAGCATGTTCAAGGGAATTCTTAGATTTGAAGGAGAGGGGCAATGAAAAAGACCCACACCCTCCCGGATGAGGTTTGAACATGCTCAGAAGGCTCAGATTATGGTACTCCATTTTTATTTGGGCAATAGAAGAATGAAATGGAATAGACTGCCATTAATGAGACTGCACCTGTTATCTGGGAATAAGTTCTCCTCCTGCAACATTTTGTTGCAAGTCCTTTGATGAAGGCAGTTTGGTGTAAAATGATTCAAATGATGTGAGGTTGCCAATTATAATAATATTGCCAGATGTGTGTACACATTAAATCAGCTACAGTTTAGGACCTTAAATTATGAGCAATCTCTAAACTGAAACCAAAACCAAACCATTGTCCCACCATACTGTTAGAATAATATAATGTCATCTGGTGACTTCCAATAGGCTTAAATCTGAATCATCAAACAGTAACCAAAGTGATCAAATCCTATTCCTAAAACAGGGTAACACCTTGTATGCTGTAGCTTTTTAAAATATCATATTAAATTCTGGAGCAGATTATCTCTCTACTGACATGGGAACCACCAGTCTCAAATTGAATAAGGCACATTTTTGAGAATACATCTTCAGAGGATCTGCCACAGATGCCAGCCACAAATGCAGGTGAAACGTCAAGAGAAAATGCTGCTAGAACGTGGCCAAACAGCCCAGAAAAATCCCAGTGATTCCAGCCATGAAAGCCTTCGACAATACAATACAAAGTTTAGGGACTCAACAAAGTGATAGTTTTGCCAGGGGGTGGAGGAATATTGATCTTCTTGTAAGCAGCACAGTCTCAAAGGACTATAGTCAGGGGAAGGGACAGATATCCATCCTCCCAGCTGGCTGCCTGAGCATGTAACAGAAAAGGAAGGGAGGGTAGGTTGGAGGTTGGAGATACAGAGCTTTCCTTGTCCTGTTCACTACTGCAGACCACCCAATTGTCCCCCTGGGCCATTGTGACCTGACTTTTCAGAGACCAATACTGAAGAGAAGGACACCGCTTGAGTGAAAAGCTTAAGATAACATCAGGCACTAAAAGAGTGCAAGACGGTTCTTCCATTCAGGATGGTTTGAAGGGAAATTCATGTTTCTTGGACTTCTGCTCCCAGAATTCCTGGCCATTGGACAAGTTGGCTAAAGCTTCTGGGCATTGGAGGACCAGACATCTAGAGGGCCACAGGTTTGACACCTCTGCCCTAGACCATACCTTATAGGACTTGGGTTTTGAAATTCCATTACTATCTTGGTCAGCTTCCCCTGAACACATTTCAGCTTGTCAATATCTTTCTTGAATTGTTGTGGACACAGTACTCCAGGTGAGGTCTGACCTGAACTGTGACTCAAGGTGGCTGACAAAAGCCATAGATTAAAAAGGAAATATACAAAAAACAATGTGAAATGTCATGTTCTTGCATTCCTGGATCCCACTTTAAACATTCTGGCAGCACACTTCTCAAAAATGCTTAAGTGAATTTCCCAGACATTTGACACCACTGATCTACGGAATTGGGAATTTTGGGCTTAGAGAAGAGAAGATTTAGAGATGATATGATAGCTATTTTTAAATACTTGAAGAAATGCCCTGTTAAAGGTGGAGCAAGTTTGTTTTCAGACTAGAACATAAACCAATGGATTTAAGAAAGAAGATGCTGCCTAAACATCAAGAAGAACTGCCTGACAGTAAGAGATGTTCTATGGTGGAATATCCTGGCTCAGAGGACGGTGGATTCTTTTTCTTTGGGAGTGAGGTTGGATGACTATATTTCAGGTATACCCTGAATGTCATTAGCTAGACTAGATAGCCCTTATAGTCCCTTCCAACTTATGATTCTGTGATTATAAAAGGATGGCATAAATATAAAGTGATGGATAAAGGGATATAGTAGCAAGAATGCCCAAAAAAGTTTGAAACCAGGTAGCTTGGAGTTTGAATGTGTGTATTTAGTCTAGGTACTTGGACTACTTCTGCCATTCTCTCCTCTGGGGGCAAGGAAGGCGTCCACTGTTCCCATTTTTCAAATACTGGAAGAAGAAGTTGTTATTTGCTCAAAGCCATGCACATTAGTCCTATTCTATTTCTTTAGACATATTCTGTCAAACTCGACATAGGGTGAAACCACCATGTCTCTTGACATGTGAAAATAGGATGTTAGTGAGAGGGCATGTAAACTCAGGTCACTCTCCAGACTTGTTAAAATGTTGGACGGAACTAGAAATCTTAAATAGCCCGCACCTTCCACCAACATGACTGTTTCCCCAAATATGGACAAGAGAACTCTGTGAGTAGCTGCATGGGCATAATGTTGATGCCATTGAGATTACACTCTCTTCCAGCCTTAAGAGAAGTCTTTAGGTGTTTAGCTGCCTTTCTTGGAAACCTCTAGATGTGACAAATAATTTGTGTAAGGGTTTTCAGTTGTTGTACATAAGAGGTTGCACTTGTTGTGTGCTTTTAAGTCTTTTCGACTTACAGTCAGCTTAAGGTGAAATGTATCATTGAGTTCTTGGTTGCTTTTTTTCCTGCAGGAGCGATTTGAGAAACTGCAAGTCGCTTCTAGTGGGAGAGAATTGACCATCTGCAAGGACATTGCCCAGGGGACACCCGGGTGTTTGATGTTTTACCATCCTTGTGGAAGACTTCTCTGCATGGAGCTGGAGCTGATAGAGGGAGCTCATCCACACTCTCCCTGGATTCAAACAGGAAACCTTCAAGTCAGCAGTCCTGCCAGCAGAAGAGTTTAACCTACTGTGCCACTGGGGACTCTGGGGGCTGGGACTGTTTGACTCACCCAAAATCACCCAGTGGTTTCTATGGCAAAGTGGCCACCAGAGTCCATTGCTCAAACCACCACACTATTCTGACTCTTGTGCTTGCCTGAAAAAGAAACATTTGTTAAAATGAGAACAGGACATCTGGACACCTCTAGGGCTTTTTGTTGTTGTTTTGGTTCATATTGTGTGGAAACTATGCAGAAAACTGGCCCAAAGAGCCACCCCAGCTGCCCATCCCTGGCTCAGGAAGAATCTTTCTTAAACAGTTGTTCAGAGAGCAAGACTGTCCTGAAGATTCCCTTCTCCACTCAATGGGGAGGGGGAAACTGATCTCATATCCAAGCAAGATCTCTCCAAGGCCTTCTTTCCACCCATTGCATGACCCCCCCACCCCCAAAGGCTTGCCTCGCAAGTTCTTAGCTATAGGGTCGTCAGGAAGCCAGGCTAGGATCATCCTCCAAGATATGAGAATTTCTGTGTGAGCTAATCAATTCCTATTGATTTCTTTGCCGCTTCGTGCCAAGCTGCGGTGGGTTATATTAATATTCTCGGCATGGGGAAAGGCTCCCTCCCCACCCACCTCCCAGTAGCTAGGGGTGATATTACTGATCCAGATAGTATTCAAACTCAATATCCTGTTTCTCCCTTTCTCATTTCCTGTTTGCGGGCCTGAATGCCAGCCGTTGTCAGAGAGAAATGGGGGGGGGGGGGAGAGAAAGAAAGAGGGGACAGTGAGAGAGGGGGAGATTATCGAAAAAAAGGGGTGGCGAGACATTGTCGGCTGCTGCTACTGCTGCTCCTTTTTATATTACAGATTTAATAATGACAAAAGAACATCATTAAACATTCATTAGAATTATTTAATTAAATTTTGCTTGGGAAGGGGAGAAGAGCAGGGAGGGGCAGAAAATGAGAGAATGAGGGAGAGAATGAGAGAGAGAGAGATTAGATATGATACATGTCATATTAACTGAGGAAAGAACAAGTAAGAGAATGGGGTTCTGTTTTCTATCTTAATTTTGATGATAAAATGATGATTTGTTTTAAAGTAGATATATATAAGTGTCAAAAGGTAGTCATGGAAGGAAGGACTTGCTCTAAGACAGTACGTTTTTGCTCTTTGGTGAGGACAGATGGAGAACAGTGGAACAGAAAGTCTGTTTGGTCTACCTGCTGGCAAGGTATAAGCAGCTATGGCATTGGAGTTTCAAAACATCACTCTTCACATGAGAAAGTTAAATATTAGGAGGAGGAAAGAAAAAATGACATAGAAGTGCTGCTGCACTCTTAAGATGAATTAGTTTATGAACTAATGTGTTACAACAGTCTTTTTTCTGGAGCCTATTTCTCTCTGACCTCAATTGCAGAAGTTTGTACAAATCAGATGAGTGGGAATTGTATTCCATCCATGCAATGAAGGGCAACCAAGATGATCAAAGGTCTGGAAACCTAGCCTTATGAGGAACGACTGAGGAGGTTGAGTATGCTTAGCTTAGAGAAGACAGAGAGCTGACATGATAGCTAGTATCGATAAATGTATGAAGGGGTGTTTTTATCATGTGAGAAGTGACTTTGAGAACATACTGCAAGACGCTTCTGGTGTGAGAGAATTGGTTGTCTACAGAGACATTACCCAGGGGACATTGCCCAGATGTGTTACCACCCTGCTTGGAGGCTTTTCTCATGTCCCTGCAAGCTAGAGCTGACAGATGAGAGCTCCCCCTATTTCGCGGATTCAAACCGCCAATCTTCAGGTCAGCAACCCAACCTTCAGGTCAGCAGTTCAGCTGGTACAAGGGTTTAACCTATTGTGCCACCGTGGTTCCTTCTACATGAAGGGATGTCATGTAGCAGATGAAACACACTTGTTTTTTGCTGCTTCAGAGCCTGAAACCTAAACGAATTGATTCACATGACAAGAAAAGAGATTCAGCCTAAACATTAGGAAGAACATCTTGTTGGTAAGAGCTATTCATCAGTGGAATTAACTGGGTTCTCCATTTTTAGATGTTTTTAAACAAAAGTTGGTTGAGTATCTTTACAAAGTGTGGTCCCTCCTGACTTAAGATGCTGTAATTCTGTGATTCTTTAAAATGGATTGAAATTCATGAAAACTATACTAACTCTTTTTATAGTTTTCAGCAGCCAGAGGGCAGAAATAAAGACATGGTTAGTAAACACTAGAATAGACACACTGAACCAGCTTTTCTGATGACGTTGCAATGCATAACCTCACCGTGCTTGGGAATAACAAGAATTATATCCATTCATACTATGTAGGTGTCATAATATCACAACTCCAGTGAAAGGGACTCATCACACCTGAGGCAGTATAGGAACAGCAGCAATATTGGGAGCCATTGCTAGGTTTTCCCCATCAATGAAAAGAAGTGTTTTACTAATGATTGAGATACAAAGCAGTAACAGGAGAGATGTATGTATGTCTGATAAGTATCAGCCAAACACACTATTATCCTGTTGCAATTGTGGTTTTCCAATCTTGTGTATTAAAGTCTTAAATAATATGCCCACTACAATAACTTGCACAATGGTGGTAAGGTTATATCTGGAACTAGGCAAGGAATATTGAATAAGGGTATTTGACTGCCACACAAGTTATTATAGATAGTAAAGGTAACCTGTAACTGCTTTAAAGTAAAATATATTTCTTAAGATGAAAACTTTTCTGAAAACTTTTCATCTTCTCAGAAAAGAGAAGATGAATGTGAACATCACAGGGAGGCTGCTTCAGTCTGCACATCATTTTGATTTTGATGTACTGATATTTCTTTGGTTATATAATAATAATAATAATAATAATAATAATAATAATAATAATAATAATACTTTATTTATACCCCGCCACCATCTCCCCAACGGGGACTCGGGGCGGCTTACATGGGGCCATGCACAGAGCAATACAATATAACAAAATATAAAAACAACATATCATAGCACAATTAAAACAATACAATAGATAATAATATACATTACAACAAGAAGTCAGAGAAACAATAAAAACAAGGGCGGGCCGCATGAACACAAAGATAAAACTCAGGGTGAGAGAGACAAAGGAATAAACCACAGGGAACAGGGACATATGTAAGTGGAACAGTCTAGAGGATAGATGTTGGAGGGGAGTAACAAAGGAATATATGACATATATACGCTTTTAAAAAGTTGCTGCTTTATTTATGCCCCACCTCAGATCAGCTTACATATTAAAGCAAGAACAATATACAATATGACCCCCATATTACTGGGGGATACATTCACAGACATCACACTGGCAATGAAGAGACATCACACTGGCAACAAAGGTCCGCATAGTTAAGGCACTGGTATTCCCAATAGTAACCTATGGTTGCAAGAGCTGGACCATAAGGAAGGCTGAGCGAAGGATGATAGATACTTTTGAACTCTGGTGTTGGAGGAAAGTCCTGAGGTGCCTTGGACCGCGAGAAGATCCAACCAGTCCATCATACAGGAAATAATGCCCAGCTGCTCACTGGAGTGAAGGATATTAGAGGCAAAGATGAAGTACTTCGGCCACATCATGAGAAGACAGGAAAGCTTGGAAAAGATCATGATGCTGGAGAAAATGGAAGGAAAAAGGAAGAGAAGCTAACCAAGGGCGAGATGGATGGACAGTATCCTTGAAGTGACTGGCTTGACCTTGAGAGAACTGGGGGCGGCGACGGCTGACACGGAGCTCTGGGGTGGACTGTTCCATGAGGTCACAAAGAGTCGGAAATGACTACGTGAATGAAGAAGAAGAAGACATTCACAGACATTGTGTGGATACATGAAACCATGCATAACAGCAAATCCTAATGAAATGAAGGACTTCTAACCCAAGAATGGCATACAGTAATGCTGGAGGCTCTAGAAAATACCTGGAGAGGATATATTCTGTCAGATATGGGAAACTCAATGATGCAGCAGGTTAAACCACTAAACTACAGAAAGGTTGGCAGTTTGAATCCACAGGACGGAGTGAGCTCCCATTGTTAGCCCCAGCTTCTGCCAACTTAGCAGTTTGAATACATGCAAATGTGAGTAGATCAATAGGTACCACCTTGGTGGGAAGGAGGTGTTTACAGACAATGCCGGCTCTTCAGCTTAGAAATGGAGATGAGCACCAACCTCTAGAGTCAGACATGTCTAGACTTAATGTCAGGGAGAAACCTTTACCTTTACCTTTATGGATAAATCAGATTACAGTCCTGCAGATACTGGGGGTTGTACTGCAATTACTAAATAGAAAGGATCATATTTTAAACAGAATTAAACCATGCACAGGAATATGAACAATTTAAAACATATACAGTAGAGTCTCACTTATCCAACACTCGCTTATCCAACATTCTGGATTATCCAAGGCATTTTTGTAGTCAATGTTTTCAATACATTGTGATATTTTGGTGCTAAATTCGTAAATACAGTAATTACTACATAGCATTACTGCGTATTGAACTACTTTTTCTGTCAAATTTGTTGTATAACATGATGTTTTGGTGCTTAATTTGTAAAATCATAACCTAATTTGATGTTTAATAGGCTTTTCCTTAGTCTCTCCTTATTATCCAACATATTCGCTTATCAAACGTTCTGTTGCCCGTTTACATTGGATAAGCGAGACTCTACTGTACATTAAAAACCAATTTGGAAACAGTACAATTTCATATGAGATATATGTATACATGTGTTGATATGTATAAAGTTTCTTCTTGTTTCTTGGGCATAATGAATACAATTTCTTAATTTAATCTTTGGATTTTGGAATAGAATGTTTTTGAACTTCTCTGATGCTTTTCTTTGTGTTTGCTTCCAGCTGCCACACTCCTGACAAATTGTGTTGATAATATTAGCCCATTTGAGAAAGGACCTTATTCATTTTGTAGGGCTTGATGACTCTTCTACATCAGACACAGGCAAGCTTTGACCCTTCAGGCATTTGGAACTTCAACTTCCAGAAATCCCAGCCAGTTTACCAGCTGTTAGGAATTGTGGGAGTTGAAGTCCAAAACACTTGGAGGGCCAAAGTTTGCTTGTGTCTGTTCTACATGAATAAAATAGTCAAAGTCTGTTTGTTTGTTTGTTTGTTTCTACCACGAAGGCTCCCACATGGCTTGATGGATCTGGACCAAACTTGGTACATATGCTAATACTAAAAATTGAAAGAATAATAACAACAGCATTAATGGCAACAATGTCAGCAAGAATAGTCCTGTGACATAAAGCTTAATGTGCCACTATGGTGAAAGTCAGGTCAAAGTATCTATGACACACATTTCTGAAAAACTGCAAAGTGGGCAGACTAATGCTCTTACATTTTACCAAGGAATTTATGAATAATGACAAATCCTATTAGTTTCTCCTAAGAATCACCACTGCTTTGAACACATTTTCCATGTCTGTTGGGAAATGCCTGTTCAAACCTTATTTATTATTTAATCAATTTGTTTAATCTATTTGCTGCCTTTCTCCCAAAGTGAGACCAAAAGGAGCTTCCAAAACTATTAAGTTAAAACATTTATAATACAGTTTGAAAACAATTAAAATCAATTAAAACATGCAACAGTTTTATATATGCAAAGATATATAAAACAAGCCTCCTAAAAAGTCACCAATAAATATTTCTTTCTCAAGGGCAGATATGGGGTTGCCTTCAATAGTGTTTTGGGTGGTTTTTACCTCTCCCCCTGTTCCTCTTCCTTCTTCCCCTCCCACTTCTCTTCCTCTTTTTCTTATCCATCTTATATTTCAGTGGTTCTCAACCTGTGGGTCCCCAGGTGTTTTGGCCTACAACTCCCAGAAATCCCAAGCCAGTTTACCAGCTGTTAGGATTTCTGGGAGTTGAAGGCCAAAACATCTGGGGACCCATAGGTTGAGAATCACTGTTCTATATATTCATATCTCACGTTTGTCTTTCTTAGAAGAGACTCGGAGAGAGAAAGTGAGATATAAATATATAGAAGGGGATGAGGAGAGGAGAAAAAGGAGGAGGAGGATGGGGAGGAGGAGGAAGAGGAGGAAGAGAAGGAAGAGAAGGAGAAAGGGAAGAAGGAGAAGAGGAGGAGGAATCATCATCAGCAAACTAACAAGTCTTATTAAAACAGCTAGCATGTTCTTGGAGCACAGAATAACAATCATAGTAGAATAGTTTTAAGGAAGTTTGATTTGCTTTGGTGCCAAGAGGAGACTATCTCACATTCCTCCTAAAGCTTGTAGTGGGTGCCATAAACTGCCCACTTTACAGTAGAGTCTCGCTTATCCAACCTTCGCTCATCCAACGTTCTGTATTATCCAAACACAGTCTGCCTCCCGTCAGGATCCACAGTTGTTTCTCTAGGCAGCAACACGCAGCAGGCCAGCACACCCAACAACAACACAAGTACAGCCAAGCTCCCAAACAAGTGGCAGACTTGTTGTAAAACATGATGTTTTGGTGCTTAATTTGTACAATCATAATGTAATTTGATGTTTAATAGGCTTTTCCTTAATCCCTCCTTATTATGCAATATTTTCGCTTATTCAACGTTCTGCTAGCCCGAATAAGTGAGACTCTACTGTAGCAGGTATTACTGAGCAAGGCAGTAGAGTTGAGCAGGGTCTAATAGCAAGACGTCCGCATTCCCTTCAGGACCTCGGAGAACTCCCAGGGAAAGCAGACCATTGCCATGAACAGATGATAGAATTTTCTCCTGCAGACTGCGCTTATTCAAGATGCTTTGAGTTTCAAGATGCTTTGAGTGTATCACAAATTATGATACCAGTGCTTCCCAAACTTGGGTCCTCCAAGTGTATTGTACCTCAGCTCCCAGAAGCCCCAACCAGTTAGGAATTCTGGGTCCTGAAATCCAAAACATTTAAAGTTTCCAAAGTAAGGTAAAGGTTTTCCCCTGCTATTAAGCCTAGTCGTGTCCGACTCTGGGAGTTGGTGCTCATCTTTATTTCTAAGCTGAAGAGCCAGCATTGTCCATAGACACCTCCAGGTCATGTGGCCAGCATGACTGCATGGAGCGCTGTTATTTCCTGCTGGAGCGGTACTCTCTCCCCCAGACTGTGGTGGAGGCTCCTTCTTTGGAAGCTTTTAAGCAGAGGCTGGATAGCCATCTGTCGGGGGTGCTTTGAATGCGATTTCCTGCTTCTTAGCGGGGGGTTGGACTAGATGGCCCATGAGGTCTCTTCCAACTCTACTATTCTATGATTCTATGATTCTATTGATTTACTCACATTCGCATGTTGTCAAACTGCTAGGTTGGCAAAAGCTGGGGCTAACAGTGGGAGCTCACCCCGCTCCCCAGATTCTAACTGCTGACCTTTCAGTCAGCAAGTTCAGTAGCTCAGTGGTTTATTCAATGTTCTATCTTCTTCTGTGATCTGTTTGAAATTTAATACTTTCATTTCCTTTTTACTCTGTTTCTACTTAGATTTATTCTGCTCTTATTGCAGATGACCCTTGACAGCTGATAGACAGAAGACGTGATTCATAAGTGTTAAACAATATATAGCCAAATAGTATTGTATCCTGACTTGACTATGCTTAGCACAGACCCACTGCAATCACTGGGACAAATAAGTCAGGATGAGTTATGCAATCCTGATTTTTTGGACAAAGAGAGAAATAGGAATAACTCTGGCTTAGTTTATCATTATTGCTGGCCTGCCTCTTGGTGTATTTTAAAATTGGGGGTTCTTCATAAGAGTCTTTTGTTTGGGACCACAAGCTTAAGTGAAGCTTGCCAAAATTTGCTCAGTTTTGTATACAATTTTGTAGAAGTTGACATGCAAGTTTTTGTGCAGTCTCGTGTCTGAGGAATGGTGCTGTGGCTTGAGCATTTGATATGACTCTGGAAACCAGTGTTTGGCCATGGAAACCTACTGAGTTACCATGGGCGAGTTACATCCTCTCGGCCTCAAAGGAAAATCCCTCTGAATGAATTTGGCCAAGAAAAATAGCCACAATAATTTCACCATAGGGTTGCCATGAGTTGAGAACATCTTGAAGACATTAACAACAGATAGCAATTAGACTGTTGGAGAGGTATCCTTGTCAGAGAACAAAGATTAATTTGAACAGTTTCTTCACTTCATTTCTCTGAGAATTATTTACACATTCCATCAATTAACAAAAGGCTGAAATCAATATAATGCATCTCTGCATATTTAGGGGTCACCAAATAATTTTATTCAAAGAAACAAATAAACATTTTTATATTTGGGGCACGAGAATGAAGCAGATTTGCCATTTTCCATATTAGTTTAGAATTATTTTGCTGCCATCCCTTGCTTCCTTAATTTCTTGCTAAGCAAAACTCTTCCCACCTGAACGTCCTTGATCTACCTGCCAAACCCTCTTCTATTTTTTAAACATAATTCCTGCCTCCCTCCCTCCCTTGCAAAAGTTTGTATTAAATCCTTGATCTGCTTACTGGGTCCCCTAGACATCCTACAGTCTAGGGAAAAGGCTAATGAAAAGTGACTGCTGCACACCAAAGAGTGGATTGAGCAAATGAGATCAGGAACAGCTCCAACAAGGCAGTGATGGATAGGAGGTGCTCTCACCCTCAGCCAAAGCAGAGCAGGAGTACAATCAGCACAGCAGTGAATGGCAGCAGAAGGAATAAGCTCTGCATTTGAGGGAAAATGCTTGACTCTGAGTCTCATTGGGAATGTGGGTCCTGTCCCCGAGGATCAACTATTTGGGTGGTGAAAGAACCTTCCTAGATATCATAGTGTTGGTTATATTTATGATTGCTTCCTCATCATTTGTAGTTTAGCAGTAGTATCCTGAGAATGTGTGGTACAGTGGTTGGAGCAATGACTCTCAACTTTTTGTTGTGTGCTGTCATCTGTTTTTTAATGTCATGAGCAACTTTGTGTTTCATTCGAGATAAAATCAGGACATTATAACAACAACAATAATTTGTCATTTCTGACCCATAGCAAACTTACCATAGGGTTTTCTTGGCATGGTTTGTTCAGAAGAGTTTTGCCATTAGTTTCCTCTAAGGTTGAGAGAGTGTGATTTGGTCAAGGTCTCCCATTGAGTTTCATAACTGAGTGGAGATTTAACTTTTTTACCCCAAAGAAATCACTGCAGTAATTTAGAGGTCCTAAAAAACTCCTGCATAAAATTGGCCTCTATTCTACATTAGCTATTAGTTAAGTATAGCTAACAAGTATATTTAACTAGTTATTTATTTATCTATTTCTATTCCGTTTTTCTCCCAGATTGGGACTCAAAATCGTGAACAACGTGTAAACAAACATGTAAACATCAGGCCAAAACATATTTGATAAAAAATGATAAAACACATACAGTAGTACAAAACTAGCAAAAACACAATTTAAACATAGAATAGATTAAAAACACAAACTAATGTCCATTCTTTTAGGCCACTGTCAAATCCATTGCCGGAGGTCCACTACATAAATCTGGTGTTCTCTTCACCTTCAGGGAAGGCCTGTTTCCACAGGAAAGTTTTAACTTGATTCTTGAATGATAGCAAGGAGGGAGCCATTTTAACCTCTTTAGGAAGGGAGTTCCAGAGCTGCAGGGCAACCACTGAAAAGGCCCTCTCTCTCGTTCCCATCAGTCGCACTGGAGACAGTGGTTGGACAGAGAGAAGGGCCTCTCCTGAAAACCTCAGGGCTCATGTGGTTTCATAGGAGGAGATGTGGTCAACTAAGTAGGCTAGGCCCAAGTCCTTTAGGGCTTTATAGGCTACAGCCAGCACCAGGTAACCTATTCTGGCCTGACTCCACCAAACCTGGTCATCATTGATACAGGCTCTGTTTGCTATCAGAATGAACCTTCTTTTTTCAATGCAGCTGGTGCTTGGTAAAGTAAGTTCTGGAGAGAGGTACAACTGGAGAAATAATATCACAATTGTGACTCTGGGCCCTTTCAGATAGGTCCTATATCCCAGGAATCTGATTCCTTGTTTTCTGCTTTGAACTGAATTATATGAGTCTGCACTGCAGATAATCTGGGATAAACAGAAAACCTGGTATCAGATCCTGAGATATAGGGTCTGTCTGGAAGGGCCCAAAGTAATTCAATACTTATGGCCATTACTTAATCATGATTGTGGTAATTGTAACTTCTTTACCAGGCATCAGACTCATGTGAAAAAGGAGGTCCACTCTACCAGAGCAAATGGGCAAATAACTTCTATCAAGTGTGTTGTGGTCAGACCAGGAGAGGGTACATATCGCTTTAAGTACAATGGCTGCATCTTGTTGAATCCTGGGATGTATAGCTTAGTGAGTCACTAGAGAATTTTCAAAACCCCTCCCTAAATGATAAATCCCATTACTGTATTCAATTCCTGTGTTTCTTGATGGGAATTGTAATCCAACAGATCTTGCAAATTTTCCAGTGGTGTGGCGATGGGGAAAGTTTAATTATAAATTTATGTGTATTTTTTGGTTAAAAAAGGAAAAAAATGGAAAAGATAAACAATTGGAAAACCAATAATAATAATAATAATAATCCTTTATGTATATACCACTCCATCTCCTCTAGAGGACTCAGGGTAGTTTCCAGCATGTACAAAACAGTCAGTTGTCAAAACAACATACAATGGCATGAACAAACATAATAAAATAATATCATAAAACAGCAGTAAAAACAGTTCAATCTAAAATGAACACAGTTACAGTACCAAACAACATGAAGGAGTCCAATACAGTAAACAAGGCTGCGACGTAGACATGGGCTGTTACCTCTCCTCCCACTGTTGTCCTTCCTCCCACTAACCCTTGCTAGATTTGAACCTTATAATTCAATTCCTCAAATCTTTAGAAAGATTTGTGTCTATTTACAAGGAAATCCCATTATGCACAAATTGCTGCAGTCTGACAGGGAATAGAGGCAGGAGGACGATGGGAGGAGAGGTGGCAGTCCATAGCTTTCCCCTCCTTTTACTTACATATACATAATAATATCCCCACAACATTGCAATATATCTTGCCATGTCCACAAAGTATTTCAACTACTACTTATCCTAAGTATGGATAAGATTTCAATCTCTGTGCATAGAATTGCTCTACATGCAGACCCCATACTCCAGAGACTCAAAGAAAAGGAACAAAACCATAATAATTGATAAGCTTTAACAGACTTTGTGGTTGTTATGTTTATATAGAAAGAGAATGAATACCACCCCCTGGTGTTAAATGCTCAACTAAGACCTTGTCTGAATGGCTGTTTACTTAAAGTAATTAGGCGATAAAAAGCCTGCATGTGGAATTTCTCATTGAAGTGCCTGTTCTTTACTTCATTTGCAACTGAATTACCTAAAATTCTCATACCTGGGTCCAGGAGGTGGCAAATTTCAACCAAAATACCCCTGACAGATGACCATCCAGCCTCTGTTTAAAATCTTCCATGGAAGGAGCCTCTCCCAGACTCCGAGGCAGAGAATTCCACTGTTGTACAGCTTTTACAGTCAGGAAGCTTTTCCTAATGTTCAGGTGGAATCTCCTTTCCTGTAATTTGAACCCATTGCTCTGAGTCCTAGTTTCCAGGGCAGCAGAAAACAAGCCTTATGACATCCTTTTACATATTTATACATGGCGTTCATGTCTCCTCTCAACCTTCTCTTCTGCAGGCTTAATTCTTATCCAGATGCTCTCAACCTGCTTTCCAGGACTGCACCTATTCAGTACTCTTCAGATGTAAATATTTTTTATATAATGCTACTCAACCCCCTCTCATGTTTGGTCTCTTTCTCTGAAATAATTTATGCCCCTTCATTGCTACATTCCAATTATAGGACTTGTCCCACTAGGTTTCAGTGATGCTTATTACATCATAACAATCTTGTTGTGCTAAAAGTTCCAGTTCATCTTGTCTATTTCCCATGCTCTGGGCATTAGTTTAAAGATATCTGAGCCCGTGGGACAATTCCCTTAGCTGTTTATTTGCAATTATTGTCCTCTCGCTGCTTGGTACTTGTTGTGTGAGTCCACCCCTCCCTTTAGTCTTTTGGCTTCTATTTACCAGACAAGCAAGTAAATCAGGGAACTGACCTGTCACTTGAGCAATCTCCCCAATGTCCAATGTGTAAATGATCTAGAGTTCCAACACTACTTCCTAGGTCTTCAGCGGATATTTGAAACATAATTCTGGGCTTCAAATTATTGCTGATCAAGTTATCATTAATTTAGGTATTATTTATCATTTATTTATTTACCTTCTTTATACTCCACCTTTCTCTATCCCAAGGGGGACTCAAGGCGGCTTACAAATGGTATTTATACAGTGCCTTAAGGCATAAAAACTTAAATTTGAGATAAAATTGGATTAAAATTAATGCATACATAATAGCATAATTAAAATACATTCCAATGTTAAAACACATCATCCAGAATCAAAGTTTAATGCCGTTAGGTAATCAAATTGCACAAAAGGTAAAAGTATTATGTCTCGACAAAACATTTAAATCCTATTATCACACCAAACAGAATGGTAAATATGGTTTAAAAAGAATGACTGGCCTAAGGTCATTCAATATGTTCTTTAACAGAGAAACGGGATGTGAAGTGACTCCATTCCCAGCAGATACTATAAAAGCCCACTGTATGTACATGATTCTGTGTAGTTGGCTGCTTTGTAATCTGTCACTGATGTCAGCCAAGTCCAGGTATACATGCTAAGCAATGAATTCTGAAGCATGCAATGCTAATAATATTGATAATATATTTTAAAATATATTGTGCAAGTGACTTTGAAGCAGGAATAGAAAACCTCTGGCCTTGGCATGGATGCAGCTTGCAAGGTCATCTCTGATGACTGTCCAAAGATGAGTTTATTTGAACCTATGAAATGTAAAAGTGAAGCCTAGTTTGAAGCCCAGGATTTTGTTTTTACACAAAACTCTTTGAGCCTAAGAAATGGTTGCATGGAAATTGCACTCTGGTTTGCAACCTGGGACGAGTTTGCACAGACCTGAATGGCAGTTTACTGGGGATTTGTCTCAAACTCTGCTGCTTTTAACTTTAACAAGGGACCCATTGAGCAAGCAAATTTGCTCTTGTTGCAAACTCCTGCATCAGACAGTAATAATAATAATAACAATCCACATCCTTCCCTGATGCTTCAGATATCCTCCTTTCACTTAGACACAAGAGGATTTAAAGATATCTCACATCATTACACCATCAAGCTCATGATTAATGATGTTAATTAAATGCAATTTTATTTCTCTCTTTGTTCACACCATTCCCAAACATAAACACTTTCAGGTGAGCCAGAGATGTTATTCAGAAACATGTTACTTCCTGTGAAATGACCAAAGGAGTGAATTTCACTTTTAAATAAAATGTAGCATATTATCCTTCCCCCTTTGTTTTTCCCATGTGGAAGGATAGTTGGCAGTTTGCTTATTGTAAGGGTCAAATGGTGTGTAGGTATTGGAAGTGGATGGATCACAATTCAACCAACGCAAAGTTAAGCACACTTTAGGTGTATTGATTTTTAAAGGGCTTAAGCATGCTTAACTTTGGATTGGACTGTGGACATGGCATTTTGTTTTGTTTTTTGATCTCAGCTGTTTGTTTACAAACATATAGGTTGAATAGGTAGTAAGCAAAGAGCTTACTCAAAGAGAGTAACACTGTAAAAACTATGTCAATCCTCAAAAGCAACAGCAGCAGCCCCAATGGGCGGTTGGGTGACTGTTTTCTGCTAGTCATCCCAAACAGTCAGGCTGCTTTGTGCTTTCCCTGGAAGTCAAATTGCCCCTTCTCCTTCTCTATTCCCACCTGGCATGTATGTATGCACATATACATTAGCATCAGAGTTTGGTAAAGTGGCCTTATTTACTCCTATATGCTTATCAACCCCTTATGTGTTTTGAAGCTGGATGGTAAAAGTGGGGTTGATGTGATGCAAAATGGTTTGTACTATAGACTGAGGCCCCTTCCACACAGCTGAATAAAATCCCACATTATCTGATTTGAACTGGAATATATGGTAGTGTGGACTCAGATAATCCAGTTCAAAGCAGATATTGTGGGATTTTATGGTTTGATATTCTAGATTATATGGCTGTGTGGAAGGGCCCCCATTTTAACTTCCACGTTTCAATGGTATGGAGCATTAGAGTTGAAGTTCTACAAGGTTTTTAGCCTTCTCTGCCAAAGAGTACTGGTGCATCAACAAACCACAACTATCCCCCAAGATTTCATGGCACTTAAAATGGTGTTAAACAGCATTTGTTCTACAGTGCAGATGCACCTGTGAAAAACATAAAAGATAATGTAGCTGAGTCTGTATTTGTTGATTTGTGCCTTCAACTCCTCTATGAACTATGGTGGCCCTAAGGTGAACTTATCATGGCACTTTCTGGGCAAGATTTGCTCAAAGAGTTTTTACCCTCCTCTGACACTGGGTATGACTTGTTATAATTTCATCCTTTTTTCATGTCAGGAGTGACTTGAGAAACTGCAAGTCGCTTCTGATGTGAGAGAATTGGCTGTCTGCAAGGATGTTGCCCAGGAGATGCCCAGATGTTTGATGTTTTACCATCCTGTGAGAGGCTTCTCTCATGTCCCCACATGAGGAGCTACAGCTGACAGGCGCTCACTCCGCTCCCCAGATTTGAACCTCCGATCTTTTGGTCAGCGGTCCTGCCGGCACAAGGGTTTAACCCATTGCACCACTGGGGACTTTTGAAAAAATTACAATCCTTTTAAAGAAAACTGGAATCCTTCACAATAGAGGGTCTTATTATTATGATGTAAACAAAGGATGGGAATTGTGTGGTCCCAGTTGCTAGACTTAGCAGAGCAACAGGTAGGAACACTGGGAGCGGCAGTCCAGAATTATTTGAAAGGTCACACAAGCCATGTTCTCTAATTTAAAGGGCTGCTTTTGTACAAACCAAAGGATTTGCACTCTGTACTAGTTTTCCTTCTTTAAATGCTGTCCTCCTTCTATCAGCTTCCTGCTCTAGGATTAGCCAGGATGAACCAGGTTCGAGCCAAGTTCACCCTGGATGAGGAAATCAGCTCCACATGGGACAGTCAGGAGGGATGGGGAAGGCAGGGCAGGAGGAAGGGATGCTCCCTGGCACTGGAGGGTCCCTCCTTCCACTCAGGCCCTATCTGATGGCTCCCCCGCCTTCACCTGTCCTTCTATCAAAACTTCAAAGCATCCAGGCTGGAGGAGCTGCATCCACTTTATCATGGGGCCAGGCAGCATGTTTCCTCCCCTGATGAATCAGGATTTATAAGACAGGTGCCCAGAGCCAATGGCCAGGATTGCTGTGAGGTGGGGTGCAGTGGGAGCGGTGAAGAGGTTGACTTAAAGGTGGGGTGAGGTGGAATGAGGAGGGGAAAAGAGAGAACAAGTTGCACCCCAAGCCTAGGAAGCTGCCAGACTGCAGAATAGCATCCATCTTCCTTTTAAACATTTCATCTCATGGCTTCTTTCTTATCCTTCCCCCGCATCCAGCTGCAGCTGTCAGCTTTATCTTTCTCCCCCCTAAAACATTTCCTTAGGCTTCCAAAAAGCTGCTTTAAAAAGAAAAGGTAGTTTGTGGAAATATGTAGGTTTAATGAGGAATAAAGCTGATTGGGGAATGAGGACAGCTGGGGAAAAGTCCATTTTTGGGACTAGAAATTCTGAGCTGGTGAGGAGATTCTGGAAGCCATAGTTCCTAAATGAAACTTTATGTAAAAGGAATACAGCTCATTATTAGACAACAGGCTTTGCATGTGAAGGCCAGATAGGAACTTCCCCAGGTCTGAAACCCTGTGGAAACATACTTAGTTAATATAATCCAGCTTTCAGTTCTGATCATCCTTCCCACTGGAGCACGCCAAAATACCTAGGAGTCACTTTGGACCATGCTCTGACTTACAAGAGGCACTGCTTGACTATCAAGCAAAAAGTGTGAACTAGAAATAATATACAAAAGCTGACTGGCACAACCTGGGGATCACAACCAGATACAGTGAAGACACCTTCCCTTGCGTTTTGCTATTCTGCTGCTGAATACATATGCCCAGTGTGTAATACATATCACCACGTTAAAACAGTGGATGTGGCTCTTAATGAGACATGCTACATCATCACAGGATGCCTACGCCCCATATCACTGGAGAAATTATACTGTTTAGCCGGTATTGCACTACCTGACATCTGTATGGAAGTAGCAGCCAATAATGAAAGGACCAAGACATTTACATCTCCAGCTCATCCTCTGTTCGGATATCAGCCAG
Source organism: Anolis carolinensis (assembly GCF_035594765.1). Lineage (NCBI taxonomy): Eukaryota > Metazoa > Chordata > Lepidosauria > Squamata > Anolidae > Anolis > Anolis carolinensis. The sequence goes on from NC_085842.1 coordinate 167,985,974, forward strand.
CAAACCAACACCATAAATCAAGAAAAATCTTCCTAAGATCTACAGAGAGACTTTCTGGAACACATCAGCATGCTAGAATCCAAAAGTGGCAGGTTAAAGCCCAGAACTCCAATCCATAGCTGACAGTGGATGAGAAACTCCGTCTTGGGCACACAGAAGACTGGGTAACGTGGAAGGCACCAAACAGACTGCACTATGGTACCACAGATGCAGAGCCAGTCTTAAGAAATGGGGCCACTAAGTGGAGTAAACAACAAGTGAGTGTGGAGAACAGCAAACCACAGACCACTTACTACAATGCAGCCTGAGCCTTGCACAATGGAGGACCTTCTCCCCGCGACACCAGAGGCACTCCAAGTGACCAGCTTCTGGTCAAAGGACACTTAGTATAATGCCAAGTTTTTTAAAACTTTGTTTGTGTTTTCAAATACAGTAGAGTCTCACTTATCCAACATAAACGGGCCGGCAGAACGTTGGATAAGCGAATATGTTGGATAATAAGGAGAGATTAAGAAAAAGCCTTTTAAACATCAAAATAGGTTATGATTTTAAAAATTAAGCACCAAAACATCATGTTTAACAACAAATTTGACAGAAAAGGTAGTTCAATACGCAGTAATGCTATGTAGTAATTACTGTATTTACGAATTTAGCACCAAAATATCACAATGCATTGAAAACATTGACTACAAAAATGCGTTGGATAATCCAGAATGTTGGATAAGTGAGACTCTACTGTACATTACAACTTGCACCCTTGGTTCACTTCTGACATGATAAATAAATATTGTATATTGTTATTGCTTTAATGTGTAAGCTGATCTGAACTTTGCTTGTGTGTTTTTCAAAACATTATAGCTGTATTTATATCCATTCACTTCTGACACGATAGCTTCCTTATCGATATTCAGGAGGTTGGAAACTGTAATCTAATACATCTGAACCACCAGTTAAAGAAGGCTGAGTCAAGGCCCTTGACTCAGGAGAGCCTGTTGTATCCTTCAGAGACACAAAAAGATAAAGTGTCTGTGCAGTGTAAAAATGTGTGTAGAAGAGTTTAAAATAGTCTAGATTTTTTTTCGCTTCAACACAGCAAGCTGCCTCCTGCCATACATCCCTTTTCTCGCACAGTAAAGAGTCCAACAGCATCTTATTATGGCTCTCTCCAACTTCCTCTATCAGAGCAATTTCAGAGGGAGACTCCACTATGCAATAGTTGAATTAGAACCAAGGAAGTGTGTTTCTATTGATCTGGGCTAAAATAAAAACAGTGATATCCTCTTGTATGCTGGAGTTGTTAATTTACTTATCAGCCTACAGGGATTGTGTTTTGTTACTGGCTGCTGCTGTTTTGTATTGTCACTCTCTGCATGCTTTGCATACTTTTACTTTTTTTTTGCCAGACTCTGTTGACATCCTCTTTGGCCAAGGAAAATAAATGCCTCTGATTTTGCCTTCAACGACTGGGCACTCTGGACCCTGAAACTCTGATTTTAGCAGAGCTGAAATCACATAACACAAGTTCCATGGTTACAAAAATGAACTCATGGCATCAAGCCTTAAAGTATTTTTTTTCTGTTTCCAGTTTGATATTGTTTATGCTAGATAAAAAAAACCAGTAGCACATGGCCTTAGTGTGAAGTGTTGCCAATTTTTTTTGAACATCACTAAAATTAGATATACACCAACCATAACAAGCATTTTTTTTAAAAACAGATAAAAGTTGGGACTGATAACGGTCATTGGTGAGAGAGCTATATGGCTCTAAAGGCAGCCCTGTCCTCCCCTGTATGTCATGAACCCTTGAGGTTTTCACTGTAAGGTAATTTGGAGCAAAGAAATCACCCTCATATTCAAGCTGCATGTACTTGATACTGCTGCTGTATTGATAGTAAACACCACAACAGTGAGACCAAATCAGAGAGCCTCTCTCAAACCAAAACAACATAATAATAGCATGTGTGAAGGCACCAGATCCTGACTGATCTTGAAAGCTAAACAGATCCATTCTTGGTTAGTGCTTGCATAGGAGAAAGCAAATGAATATCTGGTGCTGTAGGCTATATTTCAAAGGAAGGAATGAGCAAAATCACCTCTGAGTAGCCTTTACCTTTAAACCCCCTCCCTATGAAGATGTAGTCACTCTGTGGCTTTCACAAGATCACCACAAAAATTATCACTGCTTTATTTTGATGTATTTATAAAAGCTTCTTGCATGTATTACTCTGCATGTGTTTGCATTTGTGTGTGTTTGAGAGAGTGTTTTTGGAGGCAGTGGGTAGAAATTACATATCAAGTCACTTCTCAATGTATGGTGGCAAGGAATGCTCAGAGGGGATTTTTCCATTTTTCTCTCTGAAATATAGCCTACAGCATTTGTTGTCAGGCTCCCATCCAAGTATTTACTTGAGCTCTCCTTGCTTAGCTTCCAAGATCAGAACAGGATCTGGAAAAGAAGAGGAATCAGCAGAATCAGTTCAGCATCATAGAACCGGTGTGATTGTAGGTTTTGTTTCCTTCCAAACTTTGTCTTTAGAGACCTCAACCTTGTTATCTCTTTTATTGTTTGCCTTTTCAATGTATGCACATCTTTCTTTGAGTATTCGGCCTAAGGCATGAATTCAGATTTTGAATGAAACAGTTCCTCTGGATTTTCTTTCATCAACATGGCAGACTTTACGATCCATTTACAACTCCCTGCAAAGGCTACTTTAAAGAGTGAGGCAGCCAAAGCCCTGTGTGTTTCTTGCCTGTGTCTCTCCCTCCCTTTCTCGTGACCTCTGGCTATGCATCACTGAGAAATGGGTAAACGCTGGTATTTTTATTACCCCCGTCCAGTTCTGCTGCCAAAGCTTTGCGTCAGTGGCTGAGCACAGTGCAGCGGAGGAGGCTGCGCTCTCTCTTCTGAAGAGAGAGATAAGATGGGACAGTTAAAAGAAAACTTTTCAAGGAGACTGCCAAGATTCAGCCAGCTCTCCTGAGTAATGCACAAACTCTTCCCAAAAGCTTCTCCAAAGTCTTGAGTGCTGTCTCTGCATTTCCTTTCCTGTCAGGGCCGGCTGCCAAAGGAGGGCCTCAGCTCTCCCTTTTCAAAACAGTGCAGTTGTCATCCCTCCGCCTCACAATACAAAGGCTGCTTAATAAGTTACAGCAGCATTTCTCCATTCAGCACACCTCAGATGTGCTGAGCCAGAAATACCATCAAGCCCAAAGAACACATGTGCTTGGTATCCTCAAATTACAGTGGCCATCATTCTGAAACAACACAATCTCCACCAATCAAAGCAGCCAGAGGTTGTTGAATTGCCATTCTATCATTATTAGATGTTCTTTTCAAGTTTACCCTGATTTATAGTGACTCTGTCACAGGATTCTCTTGGCAAGATTCAGAGGAGGTTTACCATAGCTTTCCTTTGAGGCCAAGAAAGTATGACTTGCCTAAGGTCACTCAATTGGTTTCCATCTGTAATTGGGAGTTTGAACTTTGGTCTCCCAGGAACCTAGTCCAATATCCAAATCATTACATCACACTGGCTTCCTTTTGACTTTGGGGGAGATAATAATAGCAATTTCAGCTATGTACATTAGCTGAAATTCAGCTAATGTACATAGGCTCCATTTCTATAGAGTACTCTTTAACAACTTCAGTTATACCAGATGTGGCTGTGACATCTATCACCTTCACCACCAACTAGCAAACCTTTTTGACTGAATATGATGTTGGGAATATGAACTCTGGTCTCCCACAGTCCAAGTGTAAAAGTCTGACTACTGTGTAATTTTGGAACCACCCTTAGATGGTATGCCCTTTATTAATCTGAGCATCTATAAGTCAAATAATTTATATCATTCACATATTCTTCACCAACCAGTGTGCTCTTCAGATGTATTGAATTCAACCCTCTATATTCCATAGACCAGTGGTTCTCAACCTGTGGGTCCCCAGGTGTTTTGGCCTACAACACCCAGAAATCACAGCCAGTTTACCAGCTGTTAGGATTTCTGGGAGTTGAAGGCCAAAACACCTGGGGATCCACAGGTTGAGATCCACTGCTATAGACAGAAAAACCTCCACTGACAAGACAACACTATGTGCTGAACTATCTAGAAACACCAGCCAACCAAAGAACACCTCAGATATGCTGGATGGCGTATCCAATACATCTGGAGGCTGAACATTTGAGGAAGACTTCATTACTATTTCAAAGGGCAAATGCCACATACTTATTCTGTACCCACTTTGAACACCACTGAAGTGCAATGTTCAGGTGAAGTGCCTGAAGTGCTACATTGTAAATGTCAGTCTTAACTGTCCAATGACTGAAATGTAGGGGGTTATGAAGATTGGACCTCCTTTCATTGCTTTGAAGGGTTGTGCAGGAAACATACTTCACCCGGAACAGTATCTTCCCATTTTAGTGCCTCTTCTGTTTTTAAAGTGGCTGTGTTTACTACTTTATTAAGAACAACATTCACTTTGAAATGTGTGCCGTTTTCACATTTATTTTGGGAAACAGAAGAAGAAAAGCCTATCTAAAGAGAAAGAATGACCAGAAGAATTTGCTGGTTACACTAAATGTCATAGCCACTGTTGTTAACCTATAATAATGTTTTATACACACACACACACATATATATACAGTGTTCCCTCACTTATCATGGGGCTAGGTTCCAGGACCACCTGCAATAAGTGAAAATCCACGACATAGGGACATTATATTAATTTTAATATTTATACATTATTTTAGCAGTTATACACTATTTCAAGTCTTTATCAACCAATCGTGTGTTGATAAATCGCCTCCTTCTCCAGTTGCTTCTTGGGCTTCTTTTCTCTCCCTTTGGCTTCCCCTTCCTCCCTTCCTTAGACTGTAAATTATAATTTTTATGATTTATAATAGTGTTTTAGAGTTCATTGAAAAACCGCAAAACAGCGAATCCACGAAAAGTGAACTGTGAAGTAATGAGGGAACACACACACACACATACACACACACACACACATACATACAGAAATCCCCTTTGGTTTATGCACTGATTATTTGGGGCAATCAACACAAATATAAGCTAGCCAGCAAGCTTTCCAGTTCTCAGGAACTTTTCTCTAGGCTTCAAAAAATAAGGAAGGAAGGAAGGAAGGAAGGAAGGAAGGAAGGAAGGAAGGAAGGAAGGAAGGAAGGAAGGAAGGAAGGAAGGAAGGAAGGAAGGAAGGAAGGAAGGAAGGGAAAAAGATAAAGCGTTGTGTGTAAGGGGGAAAAACCAGGTGAGGCATAGCAGGAAAGATGTAAAGCCAGACGAACAAAGTGTGGGCTGTGGGCTGTACACAACTTACATAATTCCAGAGGGATAAGAAATTGTTTTACCCCCAAGCTTAGATTTAGGAAAGGTGATTTATGAAACAAGAAATGAATGGCAAGTGACTTATAGTCATGGCTTGTTGTTAAAAAAAAGTCTTCTGAGTTTAACATGCCCACCTGCCATGGTGAAAATGCTCAAAGGTGACTCTAACATGAGATTTCCTTGGCAAGATTTTTTCAGTGTGGGTATGCCATTGCCTTCTCCCGAGACTGAGAGACTGTGAATTACTCAAGGTTACCCATTGGTTCTCCATGGCAAGTGAGCATTCAAAGTTTTGGTCTTCAGCATTTATAGTCCAGTGCTCAAATTACTACATTGTACTAAGCTCTTTTTACTCTCCCCCTATTTTCAAATCAGAAGCGAGTGCCTGCTGCGCCATTTCTTTCTTGCTTTCCCCCCATTTTGGAAGCAGGGGTAGGGTGGGATGTTTGTGCAGCCCCACCAAACTTGCCAAGTAGGCTGCATTGGATTTAAAGGAGAAAACAGAATATACCTCACCAGAATTGGCATGTGAGATGTTGATGTGTGACTGTTAAGAGGAGACTTATGTGCCTTCATCGCCAGTCTCTTGCCAAGCTCTAGTAGTTGATGAGCAATTTCAAGGCCTCTATCTACCCTCTATCCCATGTTTTTTAGTCTTCACATGCCTTTAGTCTGGCTGTCTTCAAACATGGCAGGGGTGAAGAAATTTTGTCATCCCTTCACATATTTTGGACTTCCCAGAAGGCCCAGCCATCATGACCAAGGGAAAAGGCTGTGATTGTCCAGAAACAGATGGAAAGCACTTTTTTTCTACACTCTTGAAATAGAGTGCCTTCAAATAGAGGATTGTCCTCTATAAAATAGGATTCATGACCATCACACCTCCAAAGGTCTGATTCTGGCAAGAGTTTCCAGAGGCCTCTTTGAGCAACCTTCAGCGGTGTTGCTGAAGCCTTGAAGCATAAAGCCCAAAGTATGTAACCTTCCTCCGAGGGTGACGGGAGTGTGAAACTGGGTGGAACAAGGAGACACTTTCCCTCTCAATTTCTGCAGTCACGATCAAAGTGCTGGGTATCGGGAGGCGTATAAACCTCCCACTTCTCCTCCAGCTTTGTACATTCAGCCCAATACTTCATCTGGCAGCAGAACAGAATGGGTTTGGCATGCTGGTTAATCATTCTAAAACATGTTAAGGATGAGCAAACCCTACAGTTTTTCTTCCAGCTTATCACTATGCCTAGATGTTTTGAAGGAAACACAGTCAAGGCAGTGGGTGCCCTTGGCTTTCCTTTTGTTTACATAGTCATTATCTGAAAGCCCTTCTAATAGCAATCCATAAGAATTTAACCCAAGCAGCTGGGAGGACATTTGCAAGGTCACCTGCAACAGACTTCCCCAACCGGGGCACCCTTGAGATGCAATAGACCAGTGGTTCCAAACCTGTGGGTTCCCAGGTGTTTTGGCCTACAGCTCCCAGAAATCCCAGCCAGTTTACCAGCTGTTAGGATTTCTGAGAGTTGAAGGCCAAAACATCTGGCGACTCAAAGGTTGAGAACCACTGCAATAGACTACAATAACCTGTACAACCCCTACACCAGGGGTTCTAAACCTTTTTCAACTCTTTTTGAAGCAAAAGTTTATTGTGGAGCCCTCAGAAATGTTTATATATAACAACAACAACAACAGCAGCAGCAGAAACCTAGGGGCCATCCAGCCCAATCCCCTTCTGTCATGCAGGAAAAGCGCAATCAAAGCACCCTAAAAGAACAAGATCGAAAAATCAGCTGATGACCCAAAATGCAGACTGTGCAAGGAATCCGACGAAACCATTGATCATATCCTCAGGTGCTGTAAGAAAATCACACAGACAGACTACAAACAGAGGCACAACCATGTGGCCCAAATGATTCATTGGAACTTATGCCTCAAGTACCACCTCCCTGCAGTAAATAACTGGTGGGATCACAAACCTGCAAAAGTATTGGAAAATGAGCACGCAAAGATACTGTGGGACTTCCGGATCCAGACTGACAAAGTTCTGGAACACAACACACCAGACATCACAGTTATGGAAAAGAAAAATGCTTGGATCATTGATGTTGCCATCCCAGGTGACAGTCGCATTGACGGAAAACAACAGGAAAAACTCAGCCGCTATCAGGACCTCAAGATTGAACTTCAAAGACTCTGGCAGAAACCAGTGCAGGTGGTCCCGGTGGTGATCGGCACATTGGGTGCTGTGCCAAAAGATCTCAGCCGGCATTTGGAAAAGAATAGACATTGACAAAATCACGATCTGCCAACTGCAAAAGGCCACCCTACTGGGATCTGCACGAATCATCCGAAAATACATCACACAGTCCTAGACACTTGGGAAGTGTTCGACTTGTGATTTTGTGATACGAAATCCAGCATGTCTATCTTGTTTGCTGTGTCATAATAAAATAATACAACAACAACAACAACAACAACAACAGCAATAATAAAAGCAGCAATCCCAGGGTCCATCCAGTCTAACCCCCTTCTTCCATGTAGGAAAAACACAATCAAAGCACCCCCTGAGCAGTAGGAGGGAAATAGGGTTTTGGAGGGAAGGGGAAGGCATGGGGGAAAGGATCTAGGTGGCAAGGGAGGTGAGGGGAAAAGGCTTTTGGAGGGTGAGGGAGGTAGGGAAAAGGCTTTTGGGGGCAAGGGGATTGAGGGGAAAGGCTTTTGGGTGGAGGGAGGCTATGAAAAAAGGCTTCTGGGGATGATGGAGATGGGGAGGGGGAGGAGCAGGAAATTGGAGAGAAAGCTTGGAGGGGGAGGAGGGGGAGGGAACCACGGAGCCCCTCAGTATGTTTTGTGGAACCCCAAGGGCTCCACGGAGTACACTTTGAGAACCGCTGCCCTACATAGTATAATTGGAGGTGGGTGGGTAAAGTCTAGCATATCTGGAGGATGGCAAGTTGGTGAAGGTTGATACGTTCTTGTAGTATTTTTCCTGTTATTAAGGTAAAATGGTTGTTGTATATAATGCAAACAAGAGAAGCCCTAAAAATCAAACAGTCTAACCACCTTATCACACTGAGAAATTTTCCAGTTGTAGGACACTTCAGCCTCTTTTCAAGCATAGAGAAGCATTGAGCTCATCACATGAGTTAAAGTACTCCTGTCTGTTATGCATAGTGCTCACTGGTTGAAAAGAGGTAGAATTGTCCTGAAAGGCAGAAACTCCGGCAATCAACTTAATCACATTAAGAAATTTCCCCCTGGTCGGACCCTTCAGCCTCTTTTCAAACATGGAGAGGCACAGAGTTCATCACATGTTCCAGGGTTAAAAAGATGCAGAAATGTCATGAAAGGAGGGAACTCTGAACATGGGTCAGCAACCATGTTCAGAGCTCCTGCCTCATATCACACTTTACTCACATGTTTACAACTGAAAAACAGGTACGATGTGAACCATCACAGTTTCCCATCCTGTTTCATTGCCCAACCATCAGCAGTCTCTTGTGTCCTATGGGGTATGATGCAGAACCATAGGATCCCATGGAAAGCAATTGTTTTAACATGGATCACTGTTTCTTGTATTCTATGGGCTTTGATTGAAAGAAATGGTTTTAAACTGTTGCCAGACTTCTTTAATGTAAGGGGCTTTGGGCAGGACAAGGGATCTCTTGGTTTTTGAATATTGTTGTTTCTCCTGATTAAATACAAAAAAATAATACTGACTTTGTGATGAATATAAGATGAATGTATTGCCAGTTCTTAAGTGTCCATGTGTGCATGTGAGTGTGGGGAGACAGAACGAGAAATGGGACTGCTGGTGATATAAGAGGGGTGAATCTATACTCTTAAAGGGATGGTCACCCATGCTTTCTCCTCTCAATGTGATGAGGTGGTAAACTTGGGACCTCATCACACTAGAGCATGGATCCACTTTAAATCTGGTTGCTGCCTCCTGGGGTTTTGGTCTTGGAAGTGATGAACATGGAGGACAACTGTGAGGAAAGAACACTAGTGTTTAAAAGGGATGGATGTGAATAAGTGAAATTGCACATACTTTTGGCATTGGTGTGGTTGCTGTGTATCATCACAACAAGACTTTGGGACAGATGCCCTAGATCCTCTCAACAGAATATACTGTAGTACAAGAGGGCCTCCAACTGTGATGAGGCTGGCTTATTACAATTTGGGCACATACCCCCTCACCCAAAAAATGCTGTCTCAAAAATTCCTGAAGTCTGCTGTGTTTGCTAGTTAGTTTGACTTAAATCCACTGCACACATCCGGGAGCAGTGTTTCTCAACACCATGGCAACAAATACCTTTGTCGTCTAGGGCTATTTTAACTCTTTCCATTCAAGTTGTCTCATATGAGATCTGTTGTCTGAAAATTTGTAACAGCCTTCCTTAACTTGGCTCTCTCAAAATGGTTAGACTACAATTGCCATTAGCCACAGCCTCCATGGGAGTTGTAGTCTAACACATCAGGAGGACCCAGGAGTTTTGATGTGGCTCTATTCATTAGAAACACCTGTCGAACATTGGATACACTGACACTAAGACAGATGCATGATATGAGGGCATTTTGATACACTGCTGTAATGCAATACTGGAAGAATAATAGAATCATAGAGTTGGAAGAGATCTTCCTAATGTTCAGGAGGAATCTCCTTTCCTGTAGTTTGAAGCTGTTGTTCTGCGTCCTAGTCTCCAAGGCAGCAGAAAACAAGCTTGCTCCCTTCTCCCTATGACTTCCCCTCACATATTTGTACATGGCTATCATGTCTCCTCTCAGCCTTCTCTTCTGCAGGCTAAGCATGCCCAGCTCTTTTAGCCGCTCCTCATGGGTGGTTGTTGTCCAGACCCTTGATCATTTTAGTTGCCCTTCTCTGGACACTTTTCAGTTTGCCAACATCTCCCTTAAACTGAGATGCCCAGAACTGAACAGAATATTCCAGGTGTGGTCTGACCAAGGTGGAATAAAGAGGTAGCATGACTTCCTTGGATCTAGACACTATTCTCTCATTTATGCACGCCAAAATCCCACTGGCTTTTTTCACCGTCACATCACATTGTTGGCTCATATTCACCTTCCTGTCCACGAGGATTCCAAGATCTTTTTCACCTGTACTGCTATTGAGCAGTACAAAGACTTTCTGTATTTTGAAAGAAAACTTGGAGGAATTGATAAAACTGAGCAATCAGGGGCAAGATATGAATGGAACAGGGAATAAGCACAGTGACATAATATCTTATAACCTCTCAATCCATGTTTATTTATTTTATTATTAAAATAGTTATCTTCTGCGCAATATCTGAAGACCTCAGGGTGGGGTTCAATAAAAATCTATTTAGAACAACAAGAGCAACAACAACAACAACATCCCAATATTGAGAAAAAGTTGAGGTAAAAAAATTAAAGCAAATAACTAAAAAATTTGAAATAGTAAAGGTATATTAAGCAGCTTATCTATTGAGAATCAGACAATTAAAAACTATTGAAAGCAATAAACACATACAACCATAAGACATGGGAAGTCTGGATAAAACCAGTTTAGAACCATAGGCTTTAATAAAGAAAACCAAGGTTTAGACTTGGCATTCAAATGATTTCATCACCATCAGGTCTACAGTGGGTAGGAATTCCATGGCTGAGGTGCTACCAAAGAGAAGACCCTCTTCTATGTCTTCCCACAAATGCATTGCTTCTGCTGGTGGGACACAGAGGTAACAGCGTTCCATGCAGTCATGCCGGCCACATGACCTTGGAGGCATCTATGGACAATGCCGGCTCTTCAGCTTAGAAATGGAGATGAGCACCAACTCCTAGAGTTGGAAATGAATAGACTTAACATCAGGGGAAAACATTTACCTTTACCTACAGGCAGGCCCGTAGCCAGGATTTGGATTCGGGGGGGGGGGGGCTGAGTGAGAGAGGATCTACCTTAGCAAACCTTTTGTATCATTATCCAAATACCCCCATGCATAGGGGATATATTGAGCATGGTGATCAGATCATGATATGAATAAACATAACAATACCAGTAAGGCCTTCTCGCGACCTCCTTGAGAATTCAGGCAATTCTGTGGTACATTTTATTGGATGCAGGTAAGTGAAACCACAATGTAAGTGAAATGGCAGTCTTGTGAGCAATAGGGAGACCTACATTAAAATGAAGTACTGAGAAAAAAGACGCGATAGGATACATGAAAGAAGATGGATTTCCAATAATTTTTCCCTGCCATTCACTGGCCATGAGACTTGCTTTATGTCCTATCAATATCTCACCATATCTAGACAATAGTGCTGATTAGCTAATAGCTAACATCCACTGTGGACACATTTTATGAATCCATGGTTTTTCTATACAAACATAGGAGTTTGCCATCTGACATGGAATTGTGATATTTATTAATAGCTCTTATTAACAAAAAGGGATGTTTCAGGGTCTCTAAGGCTAGAAAATGTCTCCATGTTCTTTCTCCACCCCACTCCACCACACCCGATATTCCCTATCTTGCCAAATAGTTCTTTCAAAATCAAATTTCAGGCAAGAGACTAAATTATGCCAAAGGCATGCCTAAAGTATTCAGCAGTATTATTTTCATCTCATAATCTTTTCTTTCAGCCCAACATTGGCTTTTCTGTTAGCAGAATATTTTTAAGCACACTGTTCATTAAACCACCACAAACTGGATTTCAACAGTCTGTTAACAATTTCTTCATATGCCAGTATTTTCATTCTCTGGGATTCTTCTTCTCTTTGCAAATTACTTATCTAGGCAAAGATTCTGCTTTTCCCTCTCACAGATAAAATCAGCAACCACATCACAAATATCATCCGTCCCCAAACACCCCAAACCTCCTTGATGGAATTTAATAAAACTATTTGCACCAACAATGTAGCCTTTTATGGAATATCCGACATGAATAGATCAAAATATTCTTCTTGATTGGAGAAGCAAATTCTAAGCTCTCTAGTTCCTAAGTAGTTGCCCAGTGATATCCCTTACAATGGTGACATCACAACAGTTAAGCACATGGCAACCAATAGGACAACATTACTGAATTCTGCAGAGACATCAGATAACATCAGACACTTGCTCCCAGGTACCACTCACAAGTACCTGTGGAAACAACCAAACCGGAAGGGGGGGGATTAAAACACCATCATGTGGATAACAAAGTTCATGAAATCAGCCTTCTCCATCTGCTAGGATAGTCCTCCAACAAGAGACTTTACCACATGCAACTCATGCAGCTTCAAGCCCAGATAAATCCATTGGCCAAACAGGAGGAAGCCAAAAAGTAAAAGTGACTTACTTTTCATAGTCATGCTTGCAGTACAGCTGCCTGTTGCGGCAGTAGCATGTGCCTGAGAGGGGCTGGAGGCAGGCCGCACACTTCACGCAGCCTTCGTGCCAGGAGCGCTCATTCACCCTCAGCAGGAAGCGGTCGGAGATTGGGGTGTTGCATCCGGCACAGACTTCCCGCATTTTGGACTCTGAGCCTAGGTGACAGGGAGGAAGGACAAAAGACAAAAAGAAAAATGAGTTGCAGCCTTATAAAGGTCGGGTGGGGCAGAACTTGTGGATTTTACTTTTCTGTTACTACAACTCCCAGAATCCATAGACAGCATGGCCACATACCAAGCTGGAATGTGGTATTCTGTGAACTATAGTTACAAAAGCAATATTCCAGTGCTCCAGTTAGACTGAAGGTTGGGGACACAATAAATCAGAATTGTCTGTTTGTACAGTTCTTTATTCATCTATCAAGAAATGAGTTTTATTGCATCCAAAAGGAACTTACTCTTGGCTATGTGTTTATACATTTGACTCTTCACATTTGCGGGTTTGACATTTACAGATTTGATTATTCAAAGATTTGATTAAAATATTATTTGTTGACAGCTTTCAGCAGATATTGACCATGGTATTGTGTAGGAGGACTTAAATTCAAAGAAAAGGGTTCTCTCAGGCAAAAATATAGCCATTTTTAACTCATGGATTTTCGCTTTCATGGGTGTCTTATATCCCTAACTCCAGCAAATATGGAGGGCTGATTGTATACTAAATGTGGAGGACTGTTGCAGAAGAACATCTTAGCGGAGTTTGAAGAAGACACATATTGCTAAAAATTGTACATTCTGTGTGTGCAGTTGTACAAAGGTATTTTTTATTTGAACACCATGGCTGGAATCCTGTTGGAGCTTTATGACAGCATGATGCAGTTGTACACATCAATCAAATTTTCATGATCTTAGGTAAGGAATTATGAAGTACCTCCACACATGAAACGTTTGCTTGGGATAGAGCATTGGCTGCAGGACAGCAACCAGGCACAATGTCATTCTACCCCTGACCCCTGGCAATGTATGGGAAGTGCCTTCATGCTATTTCCTGGGCTGCTCATCTTCATATTTCTTCTCTGGGAGCCCAGACTCCATATTATTTTATATCCCACCAGGTACAAAGTCTCATCCCACAGTTTGGGTTTAATAAAAAAGATTGGAAGCAAGTATGTTAGATGGGGCTGCTGGAAGCTTCAGCCCAATAATATCTGGAAGGCCACATGATTCCCACTCCTGATCTGAACTCTGATTTAAACTTTTTCATAAAATCTCTAGAATTCCTCCTGCCTTGTTTAAGCAATTCAATAAGAGGCTGGATGGCTTCCAGATGTTGAAGTCATTGTCCTCCATTTGTAACTTAGTTTTTCCTCACCACTTCTTCTATCTCTCCCCCACCTTCCCACCATAACTAAAAGCAAAACGAAGTCATTATGAAATAAAAACTTAATTGTGTAGTTTGTTTCCAAAAGGTACCAAAGCCCATAAAGTTGAAAAATTAGTTATAGGTGGCAGCACATTGTTGGCTAGGAGCAGCAAATGATGTACAGATCAAAACTATCAAAATCACTTCGATGCAGATCTAGGAAAATTGCATTTTATAGCAAAAGTATGCACATCCTCAACAGGTTTTTTTATTCCTGCAAAATTTGTTTGGGTGAACTTAGTACCCTTTGGGAGCAAACTCCACACTTAGCTGCACAGTGTCTTCTGATTCATAGCACTGGGATTCCATCACTTGGAAGCATCCATTGTTTTGTTTCCTTATCCATGGTACTGGTGGCTTCTACATTGGTAGGTTGTTTTGGGGTTTGACCCAAACATTACAGAAGTTTTCCAAGGTAATGTGTCTATGTGAGGTACAGGATTTAGCACCTTCTATAAATCCCTTAAGGTTCAATTTAAATCCTAGGGAGAATCAACACTGTAGAATTAATGCATTTTTGACACAACTTTAACAGCCATGGCTCAATGCTATAGAATCATCATAGTTGTAGTTTTATAAGTTCTTTAGCTTTTTCTGCCAAACAGTGCCAGGCCTCATCAAACTACACCCCCATGGCAGTTTGAGTAATAAAACCATATTAATTTTGCAGTGTAGCTGCATCACTACAGTGGAATTAACTGCCCTGCTGAAATCAAAGCCACGGGATGCCACTGTAGCCTCATGAATTTCCAGTCCTTAGTGTTTGGGTGATGATCTTGACCTGGGAAAATGTCCTTTCCTCATATCATAGCTGCCCCTGCCCATAGGCAGAAGAGACAACTGTCCCAAGAGGCAAATATTATGTGGAGGGAGCAGCAGAAACAGGCCTCCTAGTTGTTTCTCTTGAGTTTCCCTATCCTTTCGGTCCCCTATGAGACCGAGGTGTGCCACTTGGTCTGTTTGATACCCAGTTTCCTTCAGGAACGTTCAGTTTCCAGTTCACTCTGTGTGCAATTGGCTTCTTTACATGGAAAAGTAAGTGGCACAATTGACTCCTTTGTTCCAGGCAGCAATGTATCTCAGAGCCAGGCCTGTCTGATTCACGTTGGCTCAGCCAGGAGATAACATGTTCCAAACAGTGTGTGTGTATGATGTGAAACTGGTCAGGATTATCAGTGCATCTATCTATGGCAGCCCTTCAAAGGCCTCTATAGCAGGGAATACAAAAGATAAGGGAAGCGCAGGTGGGCAATAAACAACATCCCAACTGCTGCGGTGGGTTTGCCTTAGAACTGAAGTGAATATTAGGGAGTGTCAGCATCTGCTTGCTGAGTGGATTTCCTTCTTCCTCCCACCATAGACCCCCTTTTTTTTTGTAAAGGTTGCTGAGTTTCCTTAGGCATTCTTCATTTCCTGTCGGTCTTCCCTAGTTGTTTGTTGTTTAATCGGGGCTCAATGTATTACGATCCCCTGCAAACCAGAGTTTGGATGCTATATCATGTCAGTCTAATTATGTCATCAGCCAAGAGGGCTCCTTTCCATGATAGAAGGAAACAGTCAATGAGGAAACGAGTATGAGTTGCTTTATGCTGCCTCCTTTAATATTTAACAAAAAGGAGATGGTGGCACATCCCTCTAAGGGAATGTGTGGTCCCTAGCTATATGTGGTGTTTTAAGAAAAACACCCGAAAATTAATTGCAACTTAATTAAATGCATAACTTTAAATAAGTTAATTGATTAAACTGTTGGTCAGATGTGCATATGTTTACATAGGTTTTTTTAATAGTAATTTGCATCTCTGCCTTCCCTCTCGCAACACAAATTATTTTAATTAAATTTATTCAGAGGACAGAAAGGTAAAATAAATCTAAAATAAAACAATGGGCTACATGAATGAGAGGGTTTATCTCTATGTTTGAGATAAAAATAGATGGTATCTTAGAAGGGAATGAAAGTCATTCTACAACTTGAAACATGGCTGATGGAGGAAAAGAGGGGAATCATAACCTCTCAAACAGCAGAATCCTCAATCCAGAAGTGGCCAGTATTTGCATGTCAGTGGGACAGTAAATTTGCCCCAGGTCTTATCTGAATTTCAAAGGAGCTATCTAAAGTATAATATTAAAAATAGGTACAGCACCTTGGTCAATCCTTTCACAGTTTGGGCTAAACCCTGCAGAGATTTTGATATTCTATTAACTCATCTGCAGCAAGAAGCTTGTTTCCTTGGGCTTTTCTGCTGTGTGCCTTACTTTGAGGTACTTCTGTTTCAAGTTTGGCAATTAGTTCAAAACACAGCAGCCAGACTAGTTAAAGGAACATCAAGGAGTGAGCATATTACCTCTGTACTAAAGTCACTCCACTGGTTGCCAATCCGTTTCTGGGCAAGATACAAAGTGTTGGGTTTGACCTTTAAAGCCCTACATGGTTTGGGTCCAGGTAGTACCTACAGGATCGCCATCTCCCATGCAATCCGCCCCGGACACTGAGGTCACTAGCAGATGCTTACTCCAGCTTGCCAGAACAAAACTGGCAGCCATCATCCAGAGGACCTTTTATCAGCTGCCCCAACAAGACTGTGGAATGACCTGCCAGAAGGGATCTGACAGCTAAGTGAGCTGTTGGAATATAAAACTCATCTAAAGACCTCTTTCTTCTGGCAGACATACCTAGTCAGTTTTAACTATGAATTTTATATGCATGTCTTGTGTTTACTGTATTTTAATCTTTGTTTAAAATTCATAGAAATACGTTTTACAGGAGGAAATTCACTTACATCTACTTTTGGTCATTTCTAGTCAAGCCATGCTGACCTAGCTCATTGCTTGGGGATGCTGAGCAAGCTTGTGAACCATGAAGAATAAACAAAATTACTTGAGGGAGTATCTGGTACACAAGAAGGAACACTCAGAAAACACCATTGTGCCAGAATGATGTCAAATAGCTGAACTGCACAAAACCCAGCTATACAAACATTCTGGGATGGACCCATAGTTTAACTTTGTGCTCCTTTCGTGTTATCCTTCACTGACTATAATGCTGTTTGTTTTTGAATTTTTAACTTTAAGCTTCACTGACTATAATGCTGTTTGGTTTTGATTTTTTAAAAGTGTTTTCTTCTTGGATTTAATAATACTTTGGGGGTTCTTTGCATTTTTAATGGCACTTTTGTAGCTTTCAAAATATATTGTTTTTCAAAATGTGGAAAATTAGAGTCTGTGTTCCTCAAACAATCCAAATGTGGGCCTAAAGGTTTGCAAAGATTCAGGTCTAATCCCAAGCTTAGTAGGACCATTGAATCAGCGGAGCTTACTTTAGATTTAACTTACCAAATTCCTATTGGCTATCTATGACTACCATTTTGGATTTAATGCCATATTTAGAACATATTTTTGAATGGAAATTTATGTCTGCTATCCAGGTGATGGGCAACTTTTAAAGCTCTTCTATTTTCCCTTCTTACAATCCTTTCAGCTGACTTTCAGAGACTCAAGTCAAATGGCTAGCTGCCTTGAGTCCCCTCAGGATAGAGAATGGCGGGGTATAAATAAGGTAAATAAATAATAAATAAATTTCCCATGAAGGAGTATTGGCTCTCCTTTCCTTTCCATTGCCTCTGTCACTGGTAGAGTTTACAAAGTGAAAACTGGAGAGGGCTCCTCTACCTTTAATGATTGTGTAGAAGGAAATTCAGCTGGTATTGCTTGTTATCTGGTTATAAGAAAAGCATCATCTACTCAAATTCTCTTTTCTACACAACCATTAGAGTTACAGGAACCCTTTACCATTTTCAATCTGGCAGGTCTAGATTGATGCAATGTGCTAGTTGAGCCAACATACTCAATACATGATATCATCTTTCTTTTTAAAATAATATAGCCTATTTAGGGAAAAACAGAGGACTTGCAAGTCTAACTTGATTCAAACTGAATATTTTAAATTTCTCCTTTCTCCTAGCTGAAACAGCTTTTAAATTACATGGTGAAGTAACTAAGCGAATTGGTTGCCAAGGTTTATGGTATGTGACCAGGGCCTGCCATGTCAACAATATATTGCTCTTTACCCAGCAGCAAGCACATGAACTGTGTAACAGCACAGGGCATAAATTATTAGGCTTGGAGTCACACTTCAAGGGTTGTTGGATAGCAAGCCCGATTGTCCCAAATAACTTATTTTTTATTTTTTATTGAATCATTCAAGGAAGGATGAAAGAATAGGGAGGTTTATTTCCTTTAACACTTGCTTTATTTCTCCCGAAGTGCACTGAAAAAGAGAGTATGGTTCAAAATGGTATTCAACACACATGAAACAAGTTTAGCTTTTGAATGCATAGTTTAAAAAGCAAGCAAAGCAAACAATATTTATTGATAGATTGATTAATTTGTTCACTTTTTGATTTTAACCCACAAGAAACCATTTCAAAGGTGTACAAAATGCCAGTCTTTTGCTGATTGTGAGCACCAAAAGGTGGCTAAAATGTGTACAAAATAACAATGAAAAAAATATTCATTTTTTAAAAAATGTTTTAAAATTGTATTTCTCAAGTGTCAGGAAATATGATGAGAAAATTCTGGACTGACAACAGTTTTGTAATTTGGAATTGTTTTTTATAATAATCTTTATTAAACATTGCTTACATTATATTTAAGATAAAACCAAAAGAAGATAAAGAAAAGAAAAAAAGAAGAAAAAAAAGGGGGGAAACCAAACAAAGGGAAAAAACATATAACATGGACATCCACCAAGAAAGGAAGGAAGGAAAGGAGGGAGGGAGAGAGGGAGAAGACCCAAAAAAGACAACCCAAAACTCCAAACAACATATAAACATGACATGCACAATAAATTTTGGGACAAAATATTATTTTCTGTGTCAAAAATGCTGATCCCCCCTCCCCAGATTTGGACACAATTAATCATTGAAAACGACATCATTTTTGAAAACTTCATTGGAATGTCAAGAAAATTGCTAAACTAACACATTGTTTCCTTTGATGAGAAAATTACTGTACATCTCTATCATAGAATCAGGTTGAAACTTGGAAGCAAGAAGTGGAAAGATAAATGACAGCTACCATCTATTTCTTTATTGGTCAATATATGGACGGATGGATGGTGGTAGGGTTTCTGTTAGGATTTCTGGGAGTTGAAGGCCAAAATATCTGGGAACCACGGGTTGAGAACCACTGGTCTAGCTGCAACACCATGAAGAATTTGGACTAAAATTGAGAGTATAGTCACTATGCCACTGACTTGGAAGCAACCAGCCACCACTGGCTTCTGCTAGTGCAGTTGAAGTTCCCAACTTCAGAAGTCTCCAGAACAAAACGTGGCAACAGAATGTGAGGTCTAAGCAAGTCCAGCCATTTCAGCCTGCAGCTTGCTTTCTCTTTTCTTTCTCTTAGATGCTTCATGCAGCCTAAGACGATTGATGGTCACGACTGACATTTGTTATCTCCTGGGGCCATTTCACACTTTACAGTTATAGCCCTCTGATTTCATTTCAGCTGCCATCGCTGCATCCTATACAATCTGGGAGTCAAAGAGATTGAGATCCTAGAATTCAATATGAGGAAAACTTAGCTGTTAAAGCAGAACCATAGAGCTATAACTATGTTGCGTGAAAGGCATTAGAGGTGCTGCTGTAAATGCTAATGGCTAGGGAATATGACAGGCACAAAGGATATGAGAGGCACAAATATGAGAGGAGACATGATGAGGGTCATGTATAAATATGTGAGAAGTCATAGGGAGGAGGGAGCAAGCTTGTTTTCTGCTGTCCTGGAGACTAGGACATGGAACAACAGCTTCAAACTACGGAAAAGGAAATTCCACCTGAACATCAGGAAGAACTTCCTCACTGTGAGAGCTGTTCGGCAGTGGAACTCTCTGCCCTGGACTGTGGTGG